>NC_044341.1:4182233-5573285 GCF_007399415.2 Gopherus evgoodei | reverse complement strand
AGGCTTTTCTTATTATATAAGGCAGGAAAAGCAAGCCTAAAACAATTAGACTAACTTAACTTTAATGTAGCAGAACTGAAGTAATCTATTTGAGCCCTAGTCTTAATTATTTGCACAAAGACCTTTTATAGTTTTCCAAAACAGGTCAGTCATTCTAAGTAATTCTAGTTAAAAAAACAAAACAAGGTAAGACAACTTTAAGGTTGAACAATTAAGCACTCAAAAAATGAAGTGCCAGAGTTACAGGTTGCATGTGAACCCTCAACTTTGTGAATGCAGTAAGATACAAGGCATAACTACATTATTATAAATTGTACTGTTTAAGAAAATGTACACATTTGCAGTTGAATGTACATTCTCTTTTTATCAGCAGTACACAAATGCAACTCAAGAAATGAGGTAGATAGCTGAAGTTAAATTAGATGAATACATAGGTGACATATGCCATTAATGTTCACTGAGAAATACAAATAGTTAAAATACATTTTACTTAATGTGGAGTATGTTACGAACGGTTCACTGGGTAACTTTCATTAGTGATTTTCATGGACTGTGTGGCGCTCACAGGAGTAGCAGCCAGTAGTAGAACGTTACACAGGTAGCATAATTGTAGAAAATTATGTTGTATTTGAAAAAAAAAATATCAAGTAGAAATATTTGGCTACACATCACAAAATGCCCTATCCCATGAACCTCATGAGGATCACAGTAGGAAGCACTTCTTCACTTACTAGATGTTGGTAGGAAAGAACCACTTTGAGTCTCAGGAGCCGTGCTGATTTTTCCTCCAAGGCATGCGTACCTTATGTTGCCTCATGAACTTTACTGTTTCACGTGGGGAAAGGGTTCCATGGTACCTAATCCACTGTTGACCTTACAAAACACTTCATAAATGAAGCAAGTATGCCAACAGAGCCCCATACCTACCTACTCTAATTATTTCACTCTGCAGGTGTTAGCTCTGCACACATGTACAGCATGATCTTCATTAGCTTTGAGTTTATGAACTTGGCACAACTAAAATGTTCTGTGCTAGCTCAGTACTCAATTTTCAAAGTCTGTTCAGGCAATCAAATCAAGATCCTTTTCCAATGGAACGCTTAAAAAAGGTAGGTGTCAGTGAAGGCTATTTCCATGCCATATTTCAAGAGTCTAATGTCAGTCATTTTTGATGTTCAAACAAAGGTTCTAAGTATTGTTTCTACAACAGGTTCCCCTGCTCTCAAACATCTAAACTATTTCTGCTCTTAACCCCACCCCCTACACACTCTCCCAAAAAAACCACACCTCTCTAAAATAAAATCATCACCACTTTCAGGCAGAGAAGAAGCCTGGAAAACTTTAGAAAATTTACAACAACTGAGAGTTTAAAAGTAACTGAAAACATGTGCCTAAAATGGAAATAAACCTTTACGCAATTAAGCCACAGAGGCTGCTATATTTCAAGGTCAATGTTCATATGACAACTGGTCTAATCCAAAACCCACTGAAGTCCATAGAAAGACTCCCATTGACAGCAGTGGGCTCTGGATAAGGCCCAAGATTTATAATAATGGACTAAACACAGAATGTTCTCATACATATACTGAAATACGAATGTATTTTGTCCTTTGGATAGGGGATTAACAACATTTAAAGAAGCAACGTATTTGTAATTTTTATACCAGGTTTCAAAGAAATTGTATCCCAAAATGCTTTACACACTTACAATAAGTGTTAATTTATCTTTCCCTCTACTATTCTATGTTAAGAAGCGTAAAACAGAGACGGTACTAAAAGATTAAGTTAGACCCAAACAGCTGATAGAAATAAATGCATTTCAGAAAATATCTACTCTAGTGGCATATGAAATATTTAGTAAAAAAGTTCAATCTTCATAATATTGTTCTTAAAAATCTCTAAAAATCTAGTAATACTTAGATTAACTAACTGTAGCACTACATAGTCTAAGGGCTTCTGATCTGCTGGACAGATTGTACATGCTTTATTCTTATCATGAAATCAAGGGGAGTAAAGGCAATACTGAGCACTTTCGAAAAATCCCACCTGAAAGCCAATAAGGGATGAAGATTCTGGAAGACAGCAAGTAAGTTGCACATTTCCACCTCTGACTGATTATATGGCTTATTAGTTATCTTGGCTACTGAAAGTTATCATTGCATGCTTACAGATAAGAGTTGTTTTTTCAAAAGTGACACAATCTACTGCAAGGTATTCACATATACTATTAAAAAAAACAACAGATAGTGGCACTAAAGAGACTAATAGATAAAAATTTCTGATCTCAAGTGCATAGAATCAAAAGGTAGATGAATCATGACATTCCGATGGGCTATAAAGCTGGGAAGCTTGATCATTGTAAAGAACTTAAATTTACAACACACACATCATTTTCCTTTCTAAATTTAATGGCAATACAGAGTTCTGAATGAACAGGTATTAGGAATTAAAATTATTTATTCTGTGCCTCAGACAGAGAAATTGAGCAAGCTCCCAACATTGTCCTCCCAATGTTTAACTGGAAGGACCACCTTTAACTAGTGTTCTGTCTCTGTCCGTGTTTGGCTTTATAACCAAGACTGACATGGAAGTGGCTTCTGTGATGTGGCAACTGTTCTCAGGTACCTGAATTGATGCTTTCAGGCAACTGCACATAGATGGCCATCAGATGGTGCTGATGCTCCCTCTTAGTCATTAACTGTTTGATATGGATTTGAATCAGCAACCTAGAGATGAAAAGCTCCATATCCAATTATCAGAGCCCCTCAGTATTCTAGTCCCTCCCAACTGTTTAACGTCAAACATGTGGCTCACAGGCATAAAAACTGTACAACCGAACAGAACTAATTCCGACACATGTTGGACAAAGGATGAGATAAAATAACTGTTAACAAGAATCTGAAGGGTTACCAAAGAGGGAAACAACAAGGAGTCCGGTGGCACCTTAAAGACTAAGATTTATTAGGGCATAAAGCTTTCATGGGTAAAAAAACCCACTTCTTCAGATGCAAGGAGGGAAAGGAATTGTTTAGAATTAGAGGGTATCCACATGAGCTTTTTTGCCCCAAATTTCCCATGGTTGGTCCCAATCATTCAGCACAACAGGTGGGAGTGTAAGCACAAAGATGGCTCCAAGCACCTGCCAGCATTTAAACAGTGTTGTCTAACCCTCTCTTACAGGTCCACACGGCACAGCATTTAAAACACCAGCTACTGCCAGTGCCTTGTCTACACCATGGGTGATGGCGACTGTGAGAAATTTGGCACAAACAAGCCTAGTATAGTAAAAGCATTAAGAGTCATACCAGGATGTTACATAGCATGGGAAAAATATTGGCAGAGAACGTTACTAAGAACTGGACATAATATTTCAGCAGCAGTTGCACCAGTGACAAAAACAATAGTAAAATAATGTCTCTACTCCTATTTGAGATTCCCCTATTTATGTAGTCGTGGGTTGAATTAGCCCATTTAGCCACAGCCTCACGCTGGGAGCCCATGTTCAGCTGATTATCTATGATCCCCAAATCTTTTTGAGAGTTACTGCTTTCCAGGATAGAGCTCCCCACTATTTAACTATGGTCTACATTCTTTGTTATGAAATGTATACATTTACATTTAGCCATATTAAAATGCATAATATTTACTTGAGCCCAGCTTATCAAGCGATCTAGATTGCTGTGTCAGTGACCTGTCCTATTCATTACACAATCATAGAACCATAGGGTTAGAAGGGACCACAAGGGTCATCTAGTCTAACCCCCTGTCAAGATGCAGGATTTTTCGTGTCTAAACCCTCCAAGAAAGATGGCTCCAGCCTCCTTTTGAAAACCTCCAGTGAAGGAGCTTCTAAGACTTCCCTAGGCAGAAGCAGTTGACAGAAGCGGCTCTAGACATTTCGCCGCCCCAAGCACGACGGCATGCCGCGGGGGGCGCTCTGCCAGTCGCCGGTTCCACGGCTCTGGTGGACCTCCTGCAGGCGTGCCTGCGGAGGGTGCGCTGGTCCCGCGCTCCACCGAAGCCGCAGGACCAGCAGACCCTCCACAGGCACGCCTGCGGGAGGTCCACCAGAGCCACGGGACCGGCGGACCCTCCACAGGCAAGCCGCCAAAGGCAGCCTGCCTGCCACCCTCCCGGCAACCGGGAGAGCGCCCCCCGCGGCTTGCTGCCCCAATCAGGCGCTTGGCATGCTGGGGCCTGAAGCCGCCCCTGGCAGTTGAGTCTATTTACCACTCCCTATATTTGCATCATCTGCAATCCTTATCACTGATTATTGTGTTACGTCTTCCAGGTCATTAATAAAAGTGTCATCAGCCGAGGGCCAAGAACCAATCCCTGCAGGATCCTAGTTGAAACACACCCATTCTATTATGATTCCCCATTTACAGTTACAATTTGAGAGAGTTATCACTTAATCCATATAACGTATGCCATCTTTTATCATTCTACTTTTACAATCAAAACGTCATGCGGCACCAAGTCCAGTGAACTATAGAAGTCTAAGTATATTACATCAACACTATTACATTTATCAACCAAACTTGTAATCTCATCAAAAAATATAAAGTTAATTTGACAGGATCTATTTTCCATAAACCATACTGAATGGCATTAATTACATTATTCTCCTTTAATTTTTTACTGAGTCCCATATCAACCACTTGATTATCTTGTACAGGACTGATGTCAGACCAGTAGGCCTATAATTACCTGCGTCATCTCATTTACTCTTTTTAAATATTAGCATAAACATTAGCTTCATTCTAGTCTTCTGGAATTTTCCTAGTGTTTCAAGACTTATTGAAAAATCAATATTAATGGTCCTGCAAGCTCCTGTGCTAGCTCTTTAAAAACTCTTGGATACAAGTTATCTAGATTAGCTGATTTTAAAATGTCTACTTTAATAGCTGCTGTTTAACATCCTTCCAAGATACTAGTGGAATGGAAAGAGTTATGATATTATGTCATCCCCTCCCCCCATACAAAACAGAAATATTTATTGAACTCTTCTATCTTTTCTGTATTATTGATAATTCAACCATTTCCATCAAGTAAAGAACCAATACCATTATCAGGATTATTTTGTTCCTAATATACTTTAAAAACTCCTCCTTATCGGCTATAACTGCTGGCCACAGATTTCTCCTTGTGTTCCTTTGCTTCCTTTGTCTATTTCCTACCATATGTAGTTTCTGATTTATTTTCATTCTATCAACTTCCCCTTTCTTCCATTTATCTCGATTTTTTTAAAATACATACACTTGCCTTAATTTCCCCTTAAACAGGTCAGTTTTTTAACCAATACAGTTTTCTTTCTTGATTACAGATTACAGATTTTTAGGCATCTAATAAAGTGCTCTTAAACAATTCCCAATTATCGTTCACATTTTTGTGATTAAATTCTTCCTCTCATCTGATTTGACTCATAATTGTTTTCAGCTTTCTGAAGTAGCCCTTTTAAAGCACCAAGTGTGTATATATCACTACTCTGGACTTGATTCTGTTTGCACACTATAAATGTGATCCAGTCGTGACCAATTGTACTTAACTTATTCATATTTAATTCTGTGATAATGTCCTCTTTATCTGTCAAGAGAAATGTAGTGTTTCCCCCATGCTGGATGCAACAAATTTTGAGTTAGGAAATGGTCATCTTTCTTATAGTAAGATCAGAACTGCCCAAGTGACTAATTCAGTCTAACTGGCCAAGTGGATACAACTTGCTATAAAGTTTTGACCATCCCTACTTTTATAGAATAAAAAAAATGCAGATTTGATTCTGCACTGTGGTCTTCTGTCCAGATTTTGTACTTTAAAGGCATATGAATGAGAGAAGAATCAGCTTTACTTAAAAAAGCTTAAATATACATATTAAAGAGAAGCTTCTTTAAACAAGGTGTGCCAACAAGTCAACAGAATACCTGCCAAATATCCTTACTCCACAACATAAAACTATTTCCCCCTCAGTTTATATAAGCACTCTGCACTGATTGTGCTTAGTATAAAAATGAGATCTGAGCAAGAATGGAAAAAAAACAAAAACAAAACCAACCTGTTTCCCAATCTTCACTTTTGGTAGACAGATGAAAAATAGTTAAATAGCATCAAAAGTTTTAATCTGACCTCAATTGTGTCATTTTAGTATTTTGTGCAAACATTACAAGTTATTGGTGATAACTTATCTGAGTGACTTTAGCAGGCATCATATTTGGTGGTACATGTTTATAGTGTGACCTGTTACTGTGAACAGACGGAAACAATGTGTGATATTTTAAATACTTTATTTTAACTTGGACTTTAAATATTCCCTGCATAAACAGTATGTACAATGATGATTTTGCATTCATAATCTCTTTGCTAGTATCTCAGCACACGTTACAAAAATTAAATATGCACAACTCTCTGAAATAGGCAAGAATACTACACATTTTATAGAGGAGGAAAGAGTAGGACAGATTAAACAATTTGCTCAGGGTCAGCCAGCCAGTCAGTTGGAATAGATTCTAGTGGCCCTGATTCTCTGTCCCCTATACAACTACTAAATAACAATCCTACTCTGCTGTGTAAGGGTTTCCAGGGTCAGTCCCAAACTAAAATACTTTCCAGTTTACTCGATCAAGAATTTTGTGTCCACTCTGAATGGCATTTAAACTCATTCATTCCAGTGTTCAGTAGGAATAAAGAGCTCTAGCTAAAAGCAAATTCATTAACATTTGAGTGAAAAAGTTGTGATTCATAGTGAAGATGAACCCAAACAAGTTATGTTAGAATATATTAGGTCAGGAAGAAGTGAACAGCTATACACTAGGTTATTTGTTTGTGGCCAATATAAAAAAAGTTAACTATGTCTTGCATGCTGCCATGTCCTTTGCTCTGCACCACAATTCCTAACAGTTATCACACTGACATGAAATGATACTTTCAATCCAACTGCACAGACTCTGGCAACTAATAAGGGTACTTACAAGGGCTTATTCACAGAGATTCTACAATAGACTGGAGCTCTCAATACCAGGAGTTTCTTCTTGAAATCTTATATGGGACACTGGGCTTAGTCAGAAATAAAAAACATGATGATCATTTGCTTCTGAACAATACACCATTAAGGCACTACACTGGGAGTCAAGAGTTCCGAGTTCTAAACCCAGCTCTGAGTGACATGCTGTAAAACTTCAGGAGGAAAGAAGGTCTAGCAAATAGGCCTCTGGACTAAGATTTAAGGCACCCGAGTTCAGCCACGTACATCCTGTGTGACTTCGGGCAAATTATTAAAATCTATCGGTGCCTCAGTTTCCAAATCTGTAAAACAGGAATAGTACTTTCCTTCCTGACATGGGTAACGCAATGATAAAACCTATTAATGACTATGGGATGCTCAGATATCACAGCGATAAGGGCTACATAACTTTCTAGACAGAATTGGGAGAGTGACTATATAACGGGAATGACTAACACCTACTTACTTCACAGAATGGATTTCAAGCCTATTTACTATGTTGTTTAATACAGACTAACACGGCTACCCCCAATGCTGTTTAATGTTTTCATTTATCTCAGTTTGAGAAATTAAAGTAAAAGTAGTCAGTTTAACTTGTGTATAGTTATTGTCACTTTCAAGGTTCTTCGTGCTGCCATATTTGGGTTTCAATCACCACATGGGAATGTGTTTAAAAATCTATTGCTTTAATTTGATGATTTCTCATTGTGAAGACATTTCTAGTGGTTTTAGTTGTTTTAAGAGTTTCCTCTCCCCTTGCACCCCCCATTAAGGTTAAAATATTGGGTCAAACTTTGAAAAAGAGAAAAGCTTTTGAGATCCTCAGATGAAAGATGCCATACATGGGCAAAATAATTTGGTTACTATTTTATGGTTGGATATCATCCCCTATTGGGAGTTGATCCTTGCTCAACTTTAGAGAAACTGGGATATTATGGGAATGTATTTCAGATGCAAAGTTTAATAACTTGAGGTTTTGCATGACAATCCTGGAAGACATTCAATACCCCTCACTCATTGTCACAGGAGGTATAGCAAACTTCACTTAGAAGCCCTCCCCTCAACCTAACAGCTGGATTCAGTGAGTAAGCGGTAGTTAAGTGATAACAAGAAAGCACCCGACCTTTTCCATATCTCACACATTTGCTGTACAAGAAGCACTATACACTATTGTGTAGGGATCTGCTCACGCTCACTGGAAAAGGAGGAGGAAGTGCTTTATAAACAAGGTTATTACTTCAGTATGTGTGGTGCTGATCCTCACCCACAAGGTGACACAGGACTCGCCCTGCTCCACTCATTTGAGTTGCCTGGCTGTGCTGCCTCAAAGGGTTCATTTCACCCCTGTATTCACACCTGCTTAGCTTAAACCCCCAGCCCACCACGTGCTCCCTGAACACCACGGAACGTTCCCCTTGACCTTCTTGCCACCCAGGGCATCCAGCCCCACTAGCACGGATCCTTCTCCAACACGCCCCTTGCTCCCTCCCCCAGCCAGCCAGGCCACCGTACCACCCCCCTCAAGCTCCCGCCCTTCCCCCACCCCGTCAGCGCGAGAGGGAAAAGGGGGTGCTCCACTTTCCTGTCCTCTCCCCGGTCCGCTCTCCCACAGCCAATCATCACGAAGTCCTCACTGCCCGCCTCCGCGCCACCAGCCAATCGGCGGAGATAAGGCGGCTCGGCCAATGGGAGCGGCAGGTGCTGGTGGAAGAGCCCACCCTGAGAGCCCCCGCGTCGGCCCGCCCCCCTGACCGGATCCCTACCCCCGTCCTTCACTCACCAGCCAAGCCAGCGCCGCGACCTTCACCTCCTCTGCCCGGGGCCCCGAGGGGAAGGGACCCGCGACCGCTCTGCCTCCGGCCCGGCTGAAGGGAGGCGGGGGGTGACAAAGAACGGAGCGAGCGCGAAGCGGGCGAGAAACAAGATGGCGGCTGCTCCGTGAGGCGGTGGAACGGACGCTCCGCCCCTTTCCCCCCTCGGGCGAAACACTGCGCATGCCCGTGACTTCATGCCGGGCCTCGCGAGGTGTCCGTGGTGGGAGCGGGATGGGGGGGGCTCACGCCTCCCGGCAAAGGGGAGGGGCGGTCCCAGGCGGAGGAGGGGCCTGGGGCGGGGCGGCCAGGGAGGTGGCTGAAGAACCCCGGAAGCTGAATAGCACATACGGCTCCTCCGCCGCCCCGGGACCTGCATGGGGCATAACACCCAGCGGGGCCGGAGCTCTGCGCCCTCACAGGCGTGGGAGGCCATGGGAGGGGGCGCCCCGTAGGACAAGGGATCACTGATCTGGCTGGGGGTAGGAGGAGAACCCAGGAGTCCTGACACCCCTCCTCCCCCCCCCAGCTGGGGCATGAGAGGAGAACCCAGGAGTCCTGATCCTGACACCCCCAAACAGGGGCTCTCTCTTGCCCTGCGACCTGCGTTATCCCATCCCTGGTCTGTCCAGTGAAAACCTCAGTCAGATACTTTCTTTGTTTTGCAGCTAATCTCTCCTCTCTGCCTGGGCCAGCCAGCCAAGTCTTGCAGCGGTTTCTTCGGAGCATTACCTAGCTCAGGGCTGCATGCTTCCTGCAGCCAGAAACACTTCCTACAGCTAGCAACGCTTTCTAGGGTCGGAGCTACAGTAACATCAAGCAGCGTTGGCCATGCCAGTGTAGGCAGGGGAGGCAGCTGACCCCTAGGCGGCCTTTAGGTGTATACCTTTTCAAGCATAGTATGCAGTTGACAAGATGAGGTGTACCACACAAATTTTCACACAGGCTGGAGAACCAGGCTGCCCTACGTTCACCCTGGAGCAGCAGCAGCTGGGCCCAGCTTCCCATGCCGGGTGTTTCGACAAGGCACATGGGATTGCATGGCACTGCAAGCCCCTATGCCTGGTTGCAATGCCACTCAAATTTGGCCTGACTGACACTTAATCACCAAACCTGAATGGTGCTGTAACCCTATGCAACAGGTTGCAACACCTAGAGCAAGGAGCTGGACCCAGCCTAATGGGATGGGAGCTGCTGCTGTTGGGTAAGTGCATGGCAGGCTCACTGTGCAGTCCACCACCAATACCCCATTCCCTTGTCTGTTTGCAAAACCTGATTCTGTCACTGGTGTCAACTCTAAAATCTCTTATATCCTTCCTGCATTTCACTAAACTGATTGATTGCGAAGGAAGAGTCCTTAGCTACAACAATTCTGTCTTCCAGATGCATAGAGAGACAAGGTGGGTGAGGAAATATCTTTTATTGGACCACCTTCTGTTGGTGAGAGGGACAAGCTTTTGAGCCACACACAGCTGTTCTTCAGGTCTGGGAAAGGTACTCCCAGCATCACAGAAAAAATGCAAGGTGGAACAGACTGCTTAGCATGAGTAGTTAGCATACATTGTAATGGCCCATTTGTCAGTTTAAGACACTCACATGCTACTTTGCATGTAGCAGGTTCCCCAATGAACAAGAAATCTGCACCACTAAGTAATCTCTCATCCTCTAAAGCAGTGGTTCTCAAAGCCGGTCTGCCGCTTGTTCAGGGACAGCCCCTGGCAGGCCGAGCCAGTTTGTTTACCTGCCACGTCCGCAGGTTCGGCCAAGCACAGTTCCCACTGGCTGTGGTTCACCATCCCAGGCCAATGAAGGCTGCGGGAAGTAGCATGGGCTGAGAAATGTGCTGACCACTGCTTCCTGCAGCCCCCATTGGCCTGGGACGGTGAACCGCGGTCAGTGGGAGCCGCGCTCGGCCGAATCTGCGAATGCGGCAGGTAAACAAACCGGCTTGGTCATCCAGGGGCTTTCCCTGAACAAGCGGCAGACCGGCTTTGAGGACCACCGCTCCAAAGCACACTTAGAGAAATATTAGCCTAATCAATCACATTTTCAAGAATGAAATATTATGAGACCTTTACTATGGCTACGCCCCTTTGGGACCTTTCGCCTATGGTCAGTGTTTATGGGTCATAAGCTTCCTGAGTTAGGAAATATTAATATAAAGATTTTATGGGTAGTTCAGTAGATAGTGAAGGAGATTGGTTGGATGGTCCTGACTTCCAATGTGCTTCAGTCTTGCCCTGGAAGAACCACATCTAAACGTGATAATCCATTTTCCATGTCTCGTTCAGTCTGTGACCAATCTGGTGATGTTTCCAAGTAGTGTCAGTTGTGATCCTGATAACTTTCCTAATTGGACTGGTCTGAGACAACTAACTCATTTCACATGGATCTTCAATTCACTATCATCTGGTAACTTTCAGCTACTATCACACCTGGCCTGGATCTGAATCACTGACCCAGAAGCAAAAGTCTTTGTATGCCAGTTCACTCAATTGTCCCATTTCCCAAAGGCCCCTCTCTCACTTAAACAGAGACTGGCTCAGGGGACTATGTTATGGCTGAATGTGACTCCTGCTGCTCTTGTGCTTTTCCTATTGGAAGGTAGAGCCTGAAAAATTACTAAGAGTCCTGTGGCACCTTATAGACTAACGGACGTATTGAAGCATGAGCTTTCGTGGGTGAATACCCATTTCGTCTGACGCATGACAAAGTGGGTATTCACCCATGAAAGCTTATGCTCCAATATGTCTGTTAGTCTCTAAGGTGCCACAGGACTCTTTGTTGCTTTTTACTGATCCAGACTAACACAGCTATCCCTCTGACACTTGAAAAATTACACTCAATGCTTCTCTGTGCATTTAGTATCTCTCAATGATTACCAGATAATACACTCAGTTTACTAGTCAAATGATGATTTTCCTCACTGCCTGGCCATGTAAACGTCACCTGGACGTGAAAGTGAAGCTGGGTTTTTCCTGGCTCCTATCCCGTAACTAGTAATAAAGCCGCAGTCAGAACTGAGCTGCTGTCTCTTGTGTCCTTCCACATAATCAGGTTTTTCTAGTGTTGAGCACATGATATGCTTGATCTGTAGCTTTGGTGAGATCATCCATGGTACACAGTTCCTCAAGAGCCAGCAGACCAACAGATGTTCTGTGGTTTGTGTTTCAACGCAGTCACATGTCTCTGGATTGTTGGAATAACCCCACTTCCGCATACTGACTCTTGACCTGCCAACCATTGTTTGGAAATGATTTAAACATCTCCCAGGTAGACCAATCCTTTGTGCATTTTGATATCCGTGTCAAGTATCGCTAACTGTGTCCACTTTGTTTTCAGTTGTGTAGCTGTTGGTGATTTTTTAAGCAGTTCCGTTGCAACCTAGGAAGTTTTTCCGTGATTTCAGGCGGCTAACTGCTGTGGTGTGGCCATGTCTGGTATTGTTGACCTGTCATAATTATTCCATTTTGCTTGTGATCGCTTTCCTGATATCCATTGGAGTGATACCACTATCATTACAATATAAACAGAGCTGAGCTGACAAATACAATTATGATTATATTATTTGTATAGAATAGTTATGAGAGTCTTTGTGTTCAGTTCTTGTGCCCTCTCTGCTAAGATTGCCCACAAGGGTATTCATTGAGGTGGTGGCGGTTTGTGATGTGACACCAGTTTCTCTAGGAAATGTACTAAAACCAGAATATCTGTCCCTACCCCTGTATGATTTGATTTCTGATCCAAGCTTCCCTGCGGGGCTAAAGTGGTTGCTCTGATATGAGAGGTACACTCTTGCCAATGCTTGCAGTTTTTATAGAGTCTTGCAATATTTGGTATTTTTCTTAAAGCATCAGCTCTTGGATTCATGTGAATGCATGAGGCTCTCAGCTGTGGTTCATTAAAAGGAAGTTTGTAGCCCTTGTAGTTGCAGAGAAAAGCTTGTATATGTGACTCATGTGCAGAGGACAAGTACAAGTGAACTCCAAATATATTATTTTAAAGAGCTCATGCTTTTTAAGCCAAACTCATTTTTGAGAGCTGACTCATGATCTTTGAATGCTTGGGATGGCACTATTGGAGGTGTTTACTGCTATGCATGTCGCCCATCTTCATGTTAACTTGTTTATAAATCCGTCAGCCAATGCTGCTGCTGATTTTGCAACAAGGTGCAGTTATAGAGCAAAACAGCTGTTTTTCTTATGAGCTGGAGGGCAAGATGATATAAGGAATCTCTGCCCATTCCCTCTGTGCTCCCTTCAATTTATTTTAATTGTGGTCTGATGTGCTAAGCCAGCAATGTTCTGTTTCCTTCCCAGCTGCTTTCTCAACAGCAATGAACACATCACTGAAGTGACCTGGCTCCCTGTAAAGAATCATAGCCTTCTGCCAACAGGTCTACTCTCTGTGCTAAGCTGACTGCAACTTGGAGGAGACAAGGGAAAGCAGAAATGAGGCTTTTTCTGCTTTCTGTCTTCTTACTGATAGTTGCGTAACTATTTCTTCCTGGTTTGTCCATTTCATATTGAACAACATTGGTTACCCGCTCAGCCACCTCTTTGCTGTATCAGCAGCCAAATCCAGGGTAACCTTACTGCAAAAACGACACTGATTTTCAGAAGAACTGAGCAGAGGGTGCGCGACACGGCTGAAAATCGTGCATCCTTGCATCAGAAGTTGTTTTTTCCTTTGTTTTTTACCTCCCTTCTCCACACCACTCTGCTAACTGCCTCACAAGGGGGAATTAGTCGGAGTTTCCATGATCCTGCAAAGAGAGAAAAAAAGAAACACCTGCTGTAAAATCTTAATTTGGCTTCATACTATAGTACCTGACTGCACGTGAGCCACACTGCCTTCTGCTCACGTGTGTCAAAAAGATAGAGCCAGTTTCTGATATTCCTTAGTCCATGAATAATACCATGAAAGTCAGTTGGATCACATGGAAAGTAAAGTACTACCTAATCTGAGTAAGGGTGTCAGAGTCTGCCCCTCAGTGTGTAATTACTGTGCCTGCCTTATTATGCATGCCACTGGAGCATATTGGTCACATATTGGGTACATTTTTAAAGGGCTTTTGGAAATTTTGTCCTTCAAGGTGACCTGAAAAGAACCAAACTTTTTTTTCCTTTTCGGGATGTGAAAAGGATCCCAAGAAGTAAATTTTTGTCCTGCATGCTTTTTATTTTAAAATAAAAGATCACACCATGTCTTCCTCACACCAGAGAACTGAACAGAATCTTAGTCCTCAGTTGGAGGGGCAGGGGGGGCAGTGTTTGAATCACAAAAAGAACTTTTCTCCCAAGGCTAGGTGTTTGAGCTAAATGGGTGTGAACAAAAAACAAGGTATTTTAAACAGTCTGACTAAAGATCCTTCCTCCTCACAATTGCTCAGATTTCAGTCTCTTATCACTTGTCAGAATCCCTCTAGTTTTCTTATCCACAGGGCCAACCATCCAGAGCAGACTAGACAAGACCTGATATGATTAATGTTAAAAGCAATCCCCAACCAAGCTCAAACTTTCTCTCCTCCCAGACAACCCACTTGTCAGGCTTTCTTCATGCATCTGAGAGGGGAAAAAACAACCCACTCAGGACCTAACTGTCACCTGTAGAGTAATTTGGAGGTATTTGGGACTCAGCTGTGTTGGGACTTTGCAGTTTTGCTTCTCACCTCCAGGTGGAGGTATACAGTAGCTGATTATCTGCATTTTTAGCATGTCACCTTGTGAAATAAGGCTGTGTACAAAGAGCAGTCCACTCAAAAAAACAACCAACCATCCAAAAAACCTGCTACAGAATCAGGGCTGTTTAGATAATTATTTCCCAGTGCACAAACAGATGCTCTGTAATAAAGCATGGAACAGTTAATGGAATAAGTTTTGTTCGGTTAATGCATTCTCTGTTGCAAATCAAAACACATTTCATGTAACAAAAGAAAGCCTAATCCCTGGTAAAGCAACACAGCTTCTTCTGTGCAATATGATTTTATGACTTCAAGGTTTGTAGTGAAGTCATTAAAACCACCTATAATTTAATATAAGGGCCGTAAAGTGTAACTACCAGCTGAGACCAGCTTAGCACAACTTCTTTTGTATGGAGGGACACAGCTCCCAGCTAAGGACATTTCCTATTGTCTCACTGACATCTATTGGGTGTCTGGGAAGTGGGCAGGCGAAGCCCGCCCACTGCTAAAGGATCCTCCCCCAGCCTAAGGGGAGGAACCACAGGGCCACAGAACCCACTGAGTGCGGGGGACAACTAATAAAAGAACAGGGACAGGAGTGAGGTCAAAGGGTCAGAAGGAGGGATCCTAACGGGGACACCGAGCAGAGAACCTTGTCTCACTGACAGAAGGGCAGGGAGAAACTCCCAGCCCAAAGCTGGACCAGATATCAGATCCCATTCAGCTCACTTGGTACAGCTGCTGTCTCTGACTGGTACAAGGATTCAGTAGCAGGCATACAGGATGGGATTGTTTCAAATGCCCTGCACAGCAGAATCAGGACCGCTAGCAAGCCAGGTCATAGGCAGTGAGTTATATGGACCAGTGGTGCCCTTGCTTCAGCAATATTCAGGAGCATGGGCCTGGCTCCAGCAATGTTTGGACTTATATTTTCAGAGCCGTCCCGTCCATAGGACAGATGGGGAAACTGCCCTGGGCCCTGTGCTTTGGGGGGCTCTGTGCTTCAGGGGGCTGTGGGGTCTAGGGCAGCCTGGGGGATTAGCGGGGGGCCTGGTCACAGGCGCCAAAATTTTTTGGCGTTGGTGGGTGCTCGCAACCCCCTACCCTGATTTCACAGCTGTTTCGTGGCGCAGGTGTTGGGAGGGAGAGGGTAGAAGCAGGACCCAGCAGCATGCTCCAGGGGAGGAGGCGGAGCGGAGGTGAGTTGGGGTGGGAGGGTGGGGTGCTGTCAATTTTTCCCCGTGGGTGCTCCAGCCCCGGAGCACCCATGGAATCGGCGCCTATGGGCCTGGTACTGGCAGCAGCAAGCAAACTGGCCCCAGCCTGCCCCGCCCCTGCTCTGCCCCCCAACTCCACCCCTTCCCCCAAACTCCCACCCCGCCCCTTCCCACTCCTGCTCCACACCCTGACCCCATTCCACCCCTTCCCCCAAACTCCCACCCCGCCTCTTCCCACCCCTGCTCCACATCCTGCCCCCATTCCACCCCTTCCCCAAAACCCCCACCCCGCCTTTTTCTGGTTTCCACCCCCTCCTCTGGGCAACAGAGTCTTTAGGCAAACAACAGGCAATCATGGAGACTTTGAAGTAGACCTATTTCCTAAGCATCACTAGTAATTAACTACACAGATTAACATAAACCAATATATCCATTAGGCAGCTTAACACAAACTTTAAAGAAACATAAGAGACATATAGACAATGACATTATTTCACCCAAGATTCATCTAAATGTTAACATTCCCTTTTCATCTCTGAATCAATAGTTACAGTGACAGACAGGAAGTGTCTGTTTTCATGGGTAACATCTAACAAGATATAAGTAAACACATACAATTAGTATCACCTTTAATTCTCTAGCAATACAGGTTTGCATTTCAAAGTTCTAGCCTATCTAACACGGAATGGCCCTAATTACCATTTACAAACTTTTCTAACATGTCTCTAAAGGTTGAATCTGTGTTATCTATCCACCAGGATGCTTAACACTTTCTGGCCATGAGTCACACTTTGTATAACATTCGTTGCAATTATATAACAGTGGTAACAACAGTGATTTGCATGGTCATACTCTAATCAGATAAGGTCACAGGGCCATGTGCCCAGTTAGCAGTTCCTTTCACCAGCTTTACCTTCACACTTGTGCTCTCTGGCATAGAATACAGGTTGCTGAGAGGCTTTGGAGCACCATAAAGCACTAGAATCCTCTTACATATGCCTTAAAAGAATAATCCCATTAAACAAATGCCTTTTCTCTTCATCACACCAAAACACTGAGATGAGAGTGGCATGGATGCAACACCTCTGAAAGGCTGAGCTCCTTAAAGAGCTGATAGAAATTAGAAATGGAAAAGAGACTTGATAGGCCCTATACTTGTGGCCAACACAAGGCTATGTACAGCCCAGCTGCAAATGACGCAAGCATGGCAGTTACACCAACCCAAAGCCGGCACTAGGCATAAACAGACTAAGCAATTGCTTAGGGCCCTGAGCAGCTCAAGGGCCCTCCCTCTTTGCTTTTTATTATGTTTTGTGCATGGGGGGAGCCCCCCAGATATTCCTGATTAGGGCCCCCAATAGGCTAGCACTGTCTCTGCACTAACCTCTGGCTATGCAGCCACTTAGAGCGCAATCTTTCACACATTTACGACAGATTATACTCCTATGGTGAGTTGTCTGATTGCCTTCAAGGATCTTATTACTGCTTATTAGTGTTTGTACTTAAGGAGACAAATGAAGCCCTGGCATGAAATCATTGAAGTTACACCAATTTACAGCAGGGATATGATTTTTATGCTGGTCTAATCCAAGGATGGGTGACATTCTACCAGCCCTCTACCAGCTGAGTTCCCCAAATAGCCCTCACAATATATAAAATCCCAGATCTTAAACAGTCGGCTTTCATTCACGCAAACAACTACAACTATAGATACAAATAAACAAGTTCCACACAGCTTGAGTTCCAGTTTTGCCTCACTTGTTTACCAAGCAACCACACTTTGCCTGGAGCTCTACAAAGGACACACAGACATCTAGTGGCTGATAATATAATATATTACATCTCAGATCCTTTATGCAAGTTTGACAGGTCCCCAAGCTTCACAGCCTGGGTGTGGGTTTGACAAGGTCTCTCAGTTCAGTGCTTGCTTTCTCCCAAGACTCATCAATGCGGGTTTGATAGGCTCCTGGCAGAGCGCTCCTGACAGACTTTAGCGTGCGCTTCCCGACTGCGCTTTTAGGAACTTTGGAGAGAGATGTTATGTTCTCCATGTTATTTTGGGGAGTGCCTTCCAATGCGGCATGGGTTTAAATGTCAGATATGGCTCTGAGATGCCCAGATGGGCCCTTCACTCTTTCCAGCCCCCTCCCCTCTTCCCTTTGCCCAGTCCCCATCCCCTCGGCTCGCATCCAAGTGAAGTAACTGCCAGGAAGGGCTGGTAAGGATTTCTCATTGGCAGGGGACCCATTCACCTGGACATGTGACCTCACAAACTGGAGTTTCACCTGGTGTTCACAGCTTGCTCTGGTTATTTATCTGCTCAAGTGGTAGAGGGGCAAGGTACAGAGGACAAACACAGGCAAGGATGGGGGGGCGGGAGGAACGCAGGTGTAGCCTTATGGAGAGGAGAACTCTCTAAACTGACACAGGGAATGGTTTCTTGGCCTAGAACTGCAGGCTGCAATGCACCTGGTCTGACTCCCCGCTTTGTCCTGTTTGGGCGATACGGCTGCAGGTTCTGCATCTGAAAAAGCATTGTTGGTTTTTTTTTACCCAGGAAAGCTTATGCCCAAATAAATCTGACTCCTCTTTGTTTTTGTGGCTACAGACTAACACGGTTGCCCTCTGAGGTTCTGCAGGGACATTGAAAAGTATGTGGTGACTTACCACCACCTAACTCCAGCACAGACCAGACCCTAGTGTGACAGCAGACCCGCTGGCATCAATCCCCAAGGTGCTGAGCACTGTGGAATTGAACCTGGGCCAGTGGGCACCAAAGCTGCCTTTGGGTGGAGAGACAGAGGCTGACACCCTGGGTGTGTCTTCAGCGAGGAAGGAGCTGAGATACTACAGTGAGAAGTGTAGAAGAAGGAGGGGAGCACTGAGACCTCAAAAGGAACCCACACGAACCCCTCCCCCCCAAAGAATTACCTATCCTACCTCTGCCATCCCAAACTTTGGGGGTTCCGCTAAAATGGGACCTGGATGTGAACTGAGGCTGGTTTTCTCCAAAACCCAGCGTGTCAAAAACAAAACACACATGCCTGCTTTTGTCCCTACCTCTATGTGCTGAGGGTACAGCCCCCACCCCGTGGCAGGCAGGGAAGGGGTTAATCCCCTCCTTCGAGCAGAGGTGCTGGAACTAGAGGTGCAGGGCGCGCACCCCCCCCCCCCGCCCCCTTTTACTTGCAGTGGTTTCCATGATCTACAGGGTTTGCAGTTTGGTGCAATGGCTCTCAGCGCCCTGCCTTCTAGGCGGGAGGGAGGCGAGGGCAGTTGCCTGCCTAGAGCGCAGGGATTTGCAGGGCTGGGGGGATTCATTAACCCCTAGTCACCTTGTCAGCGGGCTGGCGCCGAGCGCTGCTCTTTAGGAAGAGGGGGGAAGGGACCTGCTGCGCTCGGGAGTTTTCTTCCCCTGGGGAATTTGGCTGGAGGCAGCCACGTGTCGGAGGGAGGCTGCGGCTGCGGGCTTTAAACGCGCCCCGCTCCAGCCTGCCCCTGCCCCGGCTCGCTGGAAGGGAGCTCCAGCCTCGGGCAGAGAAGCGCGGAGCGTGGCACGGGCAGGGGTCCCCGCTCTCCCTCCGACCGCGGCACCTCGCTTCCCCGCCGCCGCGCAGATGGGCTCCCGCCCCGGCCAGCAGCCGGTGCCGTGCCCGCCGTCTCGCTAGCGAGGGGAGCCCAGCAGCGCCCTCCCGTCCAGGGTCCGTCCGGCCGCGTGGGGCGGCTCCGAGCAGCCTCTAGGAGCAGGTGAGTGGCGAGTGCTGCCCGGCCGAGGGGGAGACCAGCCCGATCCCACCTGCTCCTGGGGGCCCGGTCAGTGGTTGGAGGTGGGGGGGAAAGACCCCTGGGCTCTATTCCTTGCTCTGTCCCCTTCCCTCCTCACTCCTTGGGGGAGCCCCTTTGTGGCCGTGCCTCGATTTCCCCTTTCCTGCAAAATGGGGGGTGCTGGCAAAGCATCCAAGATTCCTGCCTGGAAGGAGCCATGACAATGGAAAGCCCGAACTGCCAGCATGGTACCCGCCCCCCATCAAGGCAGGGCGTTAGTGGTCACCGGCCACCTTGGGTCCGGCATTGCCAGGGCTGAGTAGTCCCTCCTCCAGGGAAGGTGATGGAAGTGGGTGGCACCTGCTACGGCTGTTGAGCGGCACCTCTTCCTTAGGCTGCCTCTGGGCACCACCACCAGCAGCTCCGACCGCTGGGGAGGTTCATTTGTGTGGGGCATAAGGACAGCCAGCCTAGGAAGCATTAGGCCAGGGACAGGTGTGTGTTGCCGTTCTTTGTTTCTGTCTTCACTGAGAAGTCTGAAGGAATGTCTAATATAGTGAATGCTTACGGGAAGAGGGTAGGTTTAGAAGATAAAATAAAAAAAGGGCAAGTAAAAAATCACTTAAAAAAGTTAAATGCCTGCAAGTCACCAGGGCCTGATGAAATGCATCCTAGAATACTCAAGGAGTTAATAGAGGAGGTAGCTGAGCCTCTAGCTATTATCTTTGGGAAATCATGGGAGACGGGGGAGATTCCAGAAGACTGGAAGGGGGCAAATATAGTGCCCATCTATAAAAAGGGAAATAAAAACAACCCAGGAAACTACAGACCAGTTAGTTTAACTTCTGTGCCAGGGAAGATAATGGAGCAGGTAATTAAAGAAATCATCTGCAAACACTTGGAAGGTGGTAAGGTGATAGGGAATAGCCAGCATGGATTTGTAAAGAACAAATCGTGTCAAACTAATCTGATAGCTTTCTTTGATAGGATAACGAGCCTTGTGGATAAGGGAGAAGCAGTGGATGTGATATACCTAGACTTTAGTAAGGCATTTGATACGGTCTCGCATGATATTCTTATAGATAAACTAGGAAAGTACAATTTAGATGGGGCTACTATAAGGTGGGTGCATAACTGGCTGGATAACCGTACTCAGAGAGTAGTTATTAATGGCTCCCAATCCTGCTGGAAAGGTATAACAAGTGGGGTTCTGCAGGTGTCTGTTTTGGGACCGGCTCTGTTCAATATCTTCATCAACGATTTAGATGTTGGCATAGAAAGTACGCTTATTAAGTTTGCAGACGATACCAAACTGGGAGGGTTGCAACTGCTTTGGAGGACAGGGTCAAAATTCAAAATGATCTGGACAAATTGGAGAAATGGTCTGAGGTAAACAGGATGAAGTTCAATAAAGATAAATGCAAAGTGCTCCACTTAGGAAGGAACAATCAGTTTCACACATACAGAATGGGAAGAGACTGTCTAGGAAGGAGTATGGCAGAAAGAGATCTAGGGGTCATAGCAGACCACAAGCTTAATATGAATCAACAGTGTGATACTGTTGCAAAAAAAGCAAACGTGATTCTGGGATGCATTAACAGGTGTGTTGTAAACAAGACATGAGAAGTCATTCTTCCGCTTTACTCTGCGCTGGTTAGGCCTCAACTGGAGTATTGTGTCCAGTTCTGGGCACCGCATTTCAAGAAAGATGTGGAGAAATTGGAGAGGGTCCAGAGAAGAGCAACAAGAATGATTAAAGGTCTTAAGAACATGACCTATGAAGGAAGGCTGAAAGAATTGGGTTTGTTTAGTTTGGAAAAGAGAAGACTGAGAGGGGACATGATAGCAGTTTTCAGGTATCTAAAAGGGTGTCATCAGGAGAAGGGAGAAAACTTGTTCACCTTAGCCTCCAATGATAGAAGAAGAAGCAATGGGCTTAAACTGCAGCAAGGGAGATTTAGGTTGGACATTAGGAAAAAGTTCCTAACTGTCAGGGTAGTTAAACACTGGAATAGATTCCCTAAGGAGGTTGTGGACTCTCCATCTCTGGAGATATTTAAGAGTAGGTTAGATAAATGTCTATTAGGGATGGTCTAGACAGTATTTGGTCCTGCCATGAGGGCAGGGGACTGGACTCAATGACCTCTCGAGGTCCCTTCCAGTCCTGGAGTCTATGAGTAAAGGGCCTTTGCTGGAGCTGACTCCTTGGAGTGGTGCGTGAGATAGAAGCAGGCGACCAGTCGGTGGACATGGCCTCCCTGGTGGCTTCTCTTTCTAAAGCGTGAGGCAGCTCAATCCGGCCACCTTGAAACTCCTGGGTGGAAAAAGGACCAGTACAGCAACACCCGTGGAGTCTGGGCTCTGCCCAGGTGAGGCTGTTGGGGTCGAGGGTTTTGGCTACACCTAGTGACCTCTGGGCTCCCCTGAGAGGGTTCGAGTTGGCAGCGTTGGGCAGAGTGGGTGTGTCCTGCCCATTGTCCCTGTTCCCAGCCCAGTGATCCCCTACCAGTTGGTAGCCGTTACGGAAAGGAAACGAAATCCAGGCAGCGCTATGGCTGGTGCAGAAGCACCAGCCCACTGGAGGGCTCTCTAGCATCCATACCCTGCAAGAAGCTTCAATAACAAACAAACAAAAACCCAACAACACACACACACAAACCAACCCACAACCTCCCCCTTCTAGTCCCCGTTGTGTAGGGAGTTCTTCCAACTGGGATTCTGCCCGATCGTGCAGCTCCACCCAACTTCACTAAGTCCCTTTCCCTGGCCTAAAGGGATCATGCATGAAGCTCCCAGTTCAAGAAGTAGCTTTACCTCCCGTGCCCTGATCTGTGACTGACTGCACAGGGGTGTGACTACAGATGGGCACGTATGGGATCACTTTCCACCCTCTAACTTATTCTCTGTCATTTTGTGGTTGTTCACCTTGCCCAGAGATGGGACACGTCTATGTCCCCTCTTGGCTTTCATGCGCTAGCTGCATGAGGTTGGGTTTACGTTCCGCATGCTTAGAAGAGGCGTATTGAAAATGTCTCTGTTCGGCTGAAAGGGAGTGGCATCAGCTCTCATCAGATGAGGTGTGCGGGAAGCAGAGCTGCATCCTCAGGGGAGGGCATCTTCTCCTATTGTGGCCCGATCCTGCCAAGGAGCGAGTACTCCCTGCAAAGTGCTGAGCACCTGCCACTGGAGCCTGTAGGAGCTGAGGTCAGCAATGCACAGGGTTGGGCTGTATGTGGCTGAATTTTAGGGGATGCTATTTGTAAGTAAGTTCTGATGTGGTGGGCTCTGGAGTATCCATTTTCCTCCCTGTGAGAAACCTGGCTCTGGCTTTCCAGATAGACTCCCGGATCTGTCCTGTGTGTGTGTGTCTCAAGATAAAAGAACCCTCATAAGTGACTGGCAACAAGCAAGGGGTTAAAATCCTGCCCAAAGGCAGCCAGAAGCCCTGCAGCTGCTGCTTCCAGTCATCTTCCAATTAGGCTTAATAAGACAGCGGCAATCCCTTAGGGGAAATGTGGGCAAGACTAATTGGCAGCAGCAGACACACCATTGCCTGGAATGCCGGGAATATAAACTAGCAGCAGGGGGAGTGCGCCCACCCCAGGAGCAAATTGCAAGAATTGGGAGGGGGATGTGCCCTCCTCTGCCGCCCTGGCTTTGATCCAGAGCTGTGGGAAGTTTTGGCCTTTGTACTGAGATCATATAAGATGCTTGTGCAGGAAGCTTCCATGTAGATGGGTTGGACACATTTCTACATTCAAATGGAAAATGGTGCCCCCCTGTGGGGGGATCTAGGACTCCCTGGTGCAGGTTCTCTCCCCCCCACTAAACAGCCACACCAGCTTGCTTGTCTCATGCCTACATATAGCTAGAGCTCTGCAAATCTGCAGATACCCGCTTCATATCTGTGGATAGTGGATTGGATGCAGACACAACCGTGCAGGGCTTTACTCACCCGTGGCACTGACCCGTAGCATCTGGTTCAGGCAGCCTGGGGGACACAGGCCGGTGGCCGAGGCTGAGGTGAATCAGGGCTGTCCTGTACCTACATGCCATGCCACTTCCTGTTCAGCAGCTTGGGCCCCTCTGGCAGCACCAGCATCCCCATCATGGCACAGGACCACTAGCAGTGCTCCTAGTCCTGGGCCTGGCCCACCAGCTCCAGGGCAGCAGGACCCCCCTGGCAATGGAGATTGGAGCAGGTGGGGCCCTGGTACCCTACTCCTTTGCCCCAGTGTGATGCAACATGCAGTACCGAGGCATTGGTTCCTCACTGGAAGCATCACTTCTGTGTGATGGTGGAGCCCTGGGGGGCGGCAGCTTTGTTGCAATTAGAGCTGGGCACAGCAGTTGAGTAGCAAACAGCTTATCCGGCAAATTTCATTCCTCTTTATGTGTACAAATGCCATGTCAATACTTCGCTTCCCATGTATTTGTTTGTTCAATGCTCTTTGACAAATGACTTATGCAAACAGGGTCGCTGGGGCTGCGCGGTAATTGGTTGCTTTAGTCATTTGCATTGTTTTCCCACCCTGATTGGCGGACTCCTCCTGGACAAGAACTTTCAAGATGGCTGCAGGGGTGCTTGCACTGGTGCAGATGTGCACAAGAATGAGTAACGCTGCGCCACGCTTCCTGAATGAAAGTTTGTCGGCGCAAACGGTGATGAGAAGCAAACAGCGGCGCCGCAGGGACCCTTGGTTCTTGTCTGAACGTTGGAAGAGTCTTGCTGTATCAGCCTAGCTCCCATTAGGATGTTGACGGGAAGGCTGGGCGGAACCTCCCAGAGTGCTCTCTGCTCCCCATATCTGATGAGGAGGAATTTAAAGTGGTCCTTCAAGGCCGAACAAAACAATTAGCCCTGAGCTGAACTGCATCATTTGATGTATGGGGACTATTCCATGGGCCTGTGGTGGTTTTATTTAATTAGGGCTATGCAAGAACATGAACAAGCCTGGCCTGCAGATCCCCTCTCGCCAGGGGGAGTCGATGTCTCTCTTCAGCTTCAGAGACAGAGCATTGGCCTCACCCCGAGAGGGCAGCTTTGTTTTGAGCTGAGAAAATAAGGATTCAAAGAATCCTTGGCTCTGTTGAAGGAAGCAATTCTGCCCAGTGAGCCCAGATGCTCAGGGGAGCTGAGGCCCCTTTGGCAAAGCAGAGGGATCTTAGAGTAAGTGAAATCTGTCCCCTAGGAATGGGTGTTGTGCTGGGGCTCTTCAGACAGTGTAGAGTCGATGGAAACTCGACACTGGTTCAGCTCCCAGCATAGGAGCTTGGTGGAGTATCCGGTACCTGGAATACTCTGTCCTGTGGCACTTCTGCTTCCCAGGGTCCACATGGTTCATGGAAAGCAGCGTATTAGATGGAGTAGGCTCAGGGCTGTTCCAGGTTACACTGGAGGTGGGCAAGAAGCATGAGAGTGGCCTTAAAGTCCCTGTAGACCCCCCCTACTCCCGCAAGTACAGGACCAGGGTAGCAGAATCAGGCCTTACTATTTGTTCACTTGATTTGCCTTGGCGCAGCCATATGGAAACTCTCATGTTGTACATGATGCCTTGAGAGTGTTATGAACATGTCTAATTTTCCGGCTGATTAAAATCCAGGTAGTGTGGCGCCATGTACTCAGTACGCTTAAAATATTGTGTCACACCATCTATCTTAACGAGCAGGGAAAGCAGCAAGCTTAATTGTTTTAAAGTGATTTAGCGCTGCCGTGACAGCCGTGGTGATGGCCTCTTCTAGCCATGCTGTGAGTGCAGTGCAGGCTCCCCTACATGACGGGGCTGACAGGTGACGGGATACTTTGTCCTTTTGCCGGGGCAAGTTGCAAATGGAAGAGACCTCCGACCCCACCCAGCTCTCACTGAGGCCCACAGCAGAACTCCCTGTTGACTGCAATGAGAGCAGGATCACCTGGACCCACATCTCCCTTTACCACCTGTGAGACCGTTCTGTCCTTGGCCTCTGCCAGGTTCCCGCTGCGACTTCTTGTGAGCCTCCCTAGCAAGAGGTTGCCCAAGAATCATCACCAGTCATCAGCTGAGAATGCCTCTTCCTGGTCACTAGTGACCTGAGCTGAGTTGGAACAGGCAACCCTGAGGCAAACAGCTTTAAATTCCATTACCAGCCTCTCATCTAACTCTTGCAGGACCACTTCTGAGCCACTTGCAGAGTGGTCTCAAGTTCTGGACCATTAAATATCTCCCCAGCCCCTGCTTCCATGTAGCAAAGGCAGCCTCCTTCCCAATGGCTGCTCCCCCCGAAGACAAGATCTAGACTTTTCTTCCCAGTAGGCATGAGGTCTTGGGGACACTTAGTTATTTGTTTGCATTAGGCATGTTTGGGTAGCACCACCCCAGAAGGAATTCTCTCCCAGCCAGCTTCAATACTCCCAAAGGGAGGCATGTCTTGTTGATGCTGCAGCATCGCCCTAATGAAGCATGAGCGGCTAGTCTCCCATCAGCCAGAGCCTCAGAAAACTCTGCAAGTTCTGTTTGAAAAACAATTCTGCTTTCCTGGATTTTTCTGCTACCCAGGCTAGATATATTTGTAAGTTTTCCCTTTCTGAAACGGTGGGCGTTTGTCTTCCTCATACCGTAAAGCAAAGAGAGGCTGCTTTCTAAGAGGCCGGAAGCCATCCACATCAGGATATACTAAACCAGTAATATTGTAGTAGCATCTAGAGCCCTCAATTAATGTGAGCCCCTGTTGTGCTAAGTGTTGTACAGACACAACGTGAGAGTTCCACCCGCAGAGAGCTTGTAATAGTCACCTTAGAGATTTAAGGGGTTAGGCAGAGAATATAAAATGATTCATCATGCTGGAAACATCTGGCTCCCCCGCCTCCACCCACTATCTCCTAGGCTGTGGAATAGCCTCCCTAGGAATGAGATATAGACCAGGGAACAACCCTACGTGGATAGACTGGATAATCAACAGGTCTCTGGACCTCTAATCTCAACCTTTTACAAGTTTCATGAGAGCCATCTCATCTGGCTGCTTCTCTGAACCTCTGGGATCTTCTAAGCCGCTCTTGGAAATTTACTTTCTCAAGCAAAAGTTACTGGATGCCTCGTGTCCCTTAATATAGAAGAATGTTCAGAACTTTGTGCCATCTTCCATCTCCGTGAGGCCAGTGGCGCCTGGTCTTTCCCATTTACAGAACAAACAAATCAGCTGCTGCTGCTACACAGTTGAGCAACAATTAACAATTAAGTCCTGAGGCCACCCCACAGATGTGTAGACTCTTCAGATAGATCCCAACAGTAGTCCAAAGGCAGGCAAGCAGGGGATCTAGGCTGTGGGGATACTTCAGGGAACAAAGGAATCACTGGACTTTTTGAATCCACGGCCCTTGCAATAAATGGTATCAAAGTCTACACTGACCCTCGGGCTCCTGTGACTTGCATGTCCACACAGCAAAGAAAAACCCGTGCCAACCAACTCGGACTTGCAGGGCTTGGGCTGCAGGGCTGTTTCATTGCAATGTAGATGTCTGGGGTTAGGCTGGAGCATGGGCTTTAGGACCGTTTAGGGTGAGAGGGTCCCAGAGCTCAGGCTCCATCCCGAGTCCAGAAGTCTACAAAGAGTGGTTGCGTGCAGGTTCCAGGCTGCCCAAATAGGGGGAAGATCAGGCACTGAACTGCTATCCCACCTTGACCCTTGGGGTGCAGGTGGTGTCTGGTGCCAACTTATTTCCCTCATCTTTATGCCTGCTGCTAGAGTGGGGAGCTAAGGCAAATCCATGAAGTGCCCTGTCCCAGTGCCCATCTGCTTTCTGTTTGTTTGTTTGGCAGCCCTTGCCATGCCTGGATGTTGACGGTCTAGCCCTACCCCTGCCATTTGGACAACGGCCACCTCTGGGGAGGAGCACAGCAGCTCTGTAACCACCACACAGTAATGCTGCACGAGTTGAGGAGGGAAGCAAAGAGGAATGCTATATTCTATATTCCCAAACTGGACTCTGCCCAAGACCTTTACAGCTTTTGCCCCTCGTGTTAGATGCACTTGACAGCAGAGTGATGGTACATAACAGAACAGAAACTTGACGGGGACGAGGGGCTGGTGGTTGCAGGGTAGGTAGGGAAATTAGATGTTGTTCTCTGCAAGAAATCCAATGCTGGTAGGAGCATCCGCGAGGCAGGAAGCTAGAGAGCATCCCTTCCCTCGAGGAAGCTGCTCCATGAAATATTGATAGGATTCGCACGCAGCAGCCTCTGGAATGGTGTGAGCTGCATTGCAGAGCTCACAGCCCCGCAGCAGCACGAAGCCAGGGGCTGTTGGATTTCTGAGGAGAAGCTTCTTTTGTAGAACTCATTTATGCCAAGGGGATTCCGTGCTGACCTCCACCCTGCTGGAGGAAAGCAGCCCCTACCCCTCCACCCCCCACTGGCACCCTTGTTCCTAGCTCTGCGATTCACCACACGGTGAACTGGCTGGGAACTCTCTTCTATGCAGCATGTGAGGGACTGGATGGGAGCTGTCGACAACTCTAGGGACCAGGTCGCTTGGGGGCAGCAGTGGGATCCACTGCTTCCCACCTTCCTGAAAGCTGAAGTTGGTCGTGACTAAGAGCTACCACTGCCTGTTAGCTGCCATCTTTTGTCTTCCTCCCAAGACAGGCCGCAGCACTTGGAGGGGGTTTCTATGCCTGTACCTTCTCCACCAGAAATACACCGAGACAAATCTTTAAAATAAGATTCAGCCCCTACCAAAACAAGACACGCCACTGTACATTCTTCTATCTTCTCCCCCTGGGGAGAGCGCGAGAGAACATGGGATGTGCAGTCACGTTGCTTAGTGTGATCCTGGAAGGCGCTCTGATGCCACAGTGATGAGCATGGGATAAGAATGTGTATAAAAGAGAAAAAACTTGTTTGGTTTGCTCAAGGGGGCATCGTGGATTAAGAACAGAGGCTCCGCGTGGGTGTTAGACCTTGTGGCCCTTCTCACGTGACGAAGGGTCCTTGGCCAACATAATTCTTCTTGCAGCGCTGGGTAACGCGCCGCACCTCCTGGGCGGAAAGCTGGGGTGTTGAACTGATTCCTGTCTCTACTGGGACATCGGTAGCTACCCAGGGCTGGGTAGTTGACAGTGTACTGCGTGCTGTAGCCAGCTGAACCTTCGTGTCCATTGCAGGGATAACATCAGGCCCTCCTACTCCAGAAGCACAGGCCCCTGGCGCTTGTGCTAGAGAAGAACTTCCTTTAGCCATATAGGGGCTATGAAGCAGTTCGGATTCCATCTAGTCCAGGGCAGTGGTGCCTACGTACACACCAGCCATTGGTGTTGAGTTTGCAGAGCATTAGACACAATGAAGAGGAGAGTTGCTGGACTATTTAACATTTCCTCCCCTCTGTGCAGTGGGAGAGCATTTGTGGGATAAGCTCAGTCTCGGGAGCAGTTTTAAGGAGGCACAAAACCAATGGCCAAGGAACTCAAACACCCCCTCTCCCATTCATGAGACGGTGCCCCCAGTTTGCAGGACCATGGGCTTGAAGTGTGTGTGTGGGGGTGTCTGAATGGAAAGGGAGTGAAGACAGTGAGTGAAGGAGGTGGGAGGAGGGCAGAGATAAGATGAGGCCCTCCAAAAGCAGACCTGCTGAGATGCCCCCAAACACCTCTTTGCAAGCTGACAGGTGGAGGCCCAGCCAGTTTACCTCCCCTTCAAGCTAGTGAAGGAAGCCACAAACCAGTTGCTTTACTGCGGGAGCTTGGCCTTGTGTGAGGGCTGCTGGTTATTTAGACATCCTCGGCATCATCGTTCCACTGTTAACTTTGTCACTGAAGGGATTAACCCAGCAACTGGAGGTGTTGCAGTGGGGGTGGAAGGCGGGCAGCAGAAAGTCTTCCTGAGATTAAACATACCCACACCCCAAGGAAGACAATACCAGCTACTGCAGGGTCCTGCTGATGGACCACGGAGAGCCAACCCAGGTAGCAGAACCAATGCACCCATTGCATTATTTCTGTTCGAGTGGCAGCTGGGGCTAGGCATGGCATAGCACTAGTCCCTGGACCTTGCAGTCTAAGGGCCACAAACAAAGGGCAGGAGGGGAAACTGAAGCAATGTCGTCTGGCCACGGTCACTTAGCAGAGCCATGATTCAAACACAGGTCTCACTCCCAGTTCACTGACCCGTAGCCTCTGCACACACGAGCCATTGGAAAAGGCAGGTTCCGCGGCCAGAGTGAGGCCAGATGGTGTGCTTCCTGCTAGAGGGATGCCATATCGGAGCCTTCTCTTCTCCATTTGATTGGCTGCCACACAACTCTGCCCCTATGCTGAGGCTTCCCTGCCGGCGACCAGTTTGTAATGAATGTTTCTGGAGCCCGACAGAGTGTTTGATGCTGTGACTGAGCCCTGGGAGGCTCGTGCGATGGGCACATATTTTATGGAAGCAGGTCATGAATAAATAACCGTGCATGTGACTCAGCTGGCACATGGAAACTGCTCCGCACACCTCACGGTGCCTTGGAGCAGGAGATTGCAAGTGTTCTCATGATGCAATCCATAATCACATTCTCCATCGTCTCCACTCAGAGTGCACGGAGACTCTCCTTGCAGCCCTACAGCGCTAATTATGTATTGATCCTGATTGCAGCTTCCATTAGGCCCAGCGCTCTCTGCCTTGCCTTTGCCCAAGGATGGAGAATGCAGCACCAGCTGAGGAGGAACACGACTAGGCAGAAAGCACAGGCTTCCCATGCTGCCTGTTTTCCCAGCTCCAAGCAAGGCCCTAAATACAGTATGTGGCTTGGAAACAGCTTCACGATGCTCCACCCTTAGACTCAGACAGGGCCTGAAGTAGCAAAGGAAATCAATATGAAAGAAGCCTCTGCTAAAACAGCAGTGGCTTAATTTTCCAATGCCATGTGACAGACTCTGTCGAACCAGGGAGGAGCAGGATTTATGCAAATATTAGATGGGGAGAGAGGACTTTCCTGCTTTACTTTGTTCTGCCATGGAGCTGAAGTAGCTGGTTCTTTGCACCCGGTAACAGACTGCTGGAGTCTCTGCTGCAGACAGACTGTGGGCTTTGTGGCAGTAAATCCACATACACCTTAGCTCCATCAGCATGTGCATGGAAACATGAGCCAATCCCTGATCTGCAGCTCATAGAATACCAGGGTTGGAAGGGACCTCAGAAGGTCATCTAAGTCCAATCCCCTGCTCAAAGCAGGCCCAATCCTCAACTAAATCCCCAAGTGGTCCCCTCAAGGATTGAACTCACAGCCCTGGGTTTAGCAGGCCAGTGCTCAAACCACTGAGCTATCTCTCCCCCTGCTTTCTGAGCACTGCAGGAACCAGTTTGACCAGGAGGCTCTGCACATCTCCCAATAGCTGTCATGGAAACCTCCCTTCGGTCCACTAGCTGGATTCCATCCTCATTCCAGCGTTAAGCAAATGAGTTGCTATAGGAACAGAGAGCTCTCAGTCACTGGCCATTTTCACATCAGGGACCCAGGACATGCTCTGCTCGTCCACTTAGCAGCAAATTCAGAGAGACTCAGGCTGGGGTGGACAGCGAGCATAACCATGGACCCAGCGAGAGCAGCACAGTAGCAAAGCAGACCAACTGTGTGCTCATGCATCTGTCGCTGTCTGTTTACATGCAGCATCCCGACCCGGCATGACTCCAGATATTTCCAGATAGACCTAATGGTTCAGGCAAATCCAATGGCCCATAAAGCTATTTGGAGCAGAACAAGAGGACTATAGGAAGGGTGCAGAAGAGATGAAGGCACCTTCACCACTGGGCAAAATTCAAATCTAGACAGTGGTTAATGATGGCCCTCGATGGCTATTGAATTGGGCGAGTCACATGAGTGAGTGTCTCTTAATTAGTCTCTTGCAAGAGCAATGGATCATGGAATAAGGACTTCGGTCAGAAGAGCTGTGGCCAAGGCAGAATGCCGGGAGAGAGAAGTGAAGCAACACCAACTACCAGCTAGTAACCATGTCTCCAACCCCATGAGTTCTCCCCCGCCCCCAAGTCATGATGGGTTTAACAAGTATGAGATTAATTCATTTTAGGATCTTTATATCTGCTCTCTAGTTTTGAGCTTTTGGGCGGGGAGGCGTGTCACGTTTTCAAGCTTTTCATTGGAAGCAGCGGGTAGTTCTCTCATAACATGACTCCAGGAGTTGGCATTTCAGGAAACACCCCCAATATCACAAGATTTAGGATTAAAATCATAGGCACTGGCAAGACTAACAGGCAAGTTTAGCTATTTTATCATAAGACCTTTGCATTCTGATCCTTCATTTAGTCCCTACTTCAGCCAGTGCCATGTGCTTTCCCAGTGCAGTCCTCAGTTTGTCATCCAAGAAAATTCATTGGGTTGCTCCTAATTCCCTTGGGCAATACCATTCCATTGGCTAATAGAGCTCAATTGCCAGGGAGCATTCCATAATATTCTGTTTAAATGATCCTTCAGATGACTTTAGTCCTGTCCTACTCCTTGCTACATGAAGTGGCAGGATGCCCTGCTTGGGCATAGTTAGAGAAACAGCTTCTGGATGTTGAGATCAGCTGTTTTTTGGGTCAGCCCAGGGGAGAAGCTACACTCAGCCCTGCATAAACAGGGCATTCAAAAGGCTGAAAGACAAAGCCTGAGTATACGCCGGCATTACCTGCATTTCAACACAGCTGTGAAGAACGGTTTGTGATTAAGTCCTGTTGTCATGGTTTATTCTTGTATTTGTGGATAGAATATTAGTAATTGGTGCTTTTGCCTGGGTGGCAGCATGGGTCCCATGTGATCTGGCCACAGCCAGGGCTATTTTTGGTAGTGTACATGGAGTGGGCTAACATCAGCCCCAAATACTGCTTGATATCTATGCAGGGGAATCGAGAAGAAGGGAGATTTTTCTTTGATAAGTTAGGAACAGGTTGGGGGGAAGAGTAAGGGAGCATTCATAAACAACCACTATGCTGCTTCTGGGGATTTTAGAGTCAGTCTGTCCAACACCGACTTGAGGGAAAGCAAAAATCGGGCATGATACACCTGGACTTGGATTCCCTGCCAGTCTAGTCAGTGTCTCCAGCTGCCTCTCCCCTCCCTTTTCAGAAGTAAATTCTAACAACCCAATCAAGCATCCTCTGCCTAGTTCCCTGCACTGCAACATTTGGGATTAGCAACGGGCACCATCATTTGCATCCTCTCATTCGATTGGGTGGCACTCTCTTTGCATGATTTAGAGGCTACCCAATGAGATGGCAACATGCAAACTGCAGACTCGGCTCTTGTTTCTGTGTCCAAAGTTTGATACCCCAGCAGAGCAGCACAACTGTCCCAGATTTAAGTTACTAAATAATTTTCAGGGGTGGATTTTAAATGCTTCTTTTGGGGAAAGGCGCTTACTAAAACACAGGGCCAAAAATCTGCTGCCCTTTCTTAAGATCCTATTGCAATTTTGCTCAAGAAAGGACAATGAATTTGTAGTCGAATACACACACACATGCATCTTAATTTTTAGGTAGAAGCAGCCACTACAGGTTGTAGGAGAGAAGATTATTTTCCATAAAACTTAAATTAAGGACCTGATCGAAACAAGTTTCATGCACCCAATTTGTGAGCAGTTAAGTGTGCATGTCTGGTAATTGCACTTGCTAGTTTTTAAATTCACCTGCATTCAGTTATTCACCTTGTTGCACAGTGAATTGCTTGCTCATGTTTGCTGAGCAATTGCTCATCTAACTTTTTTTTTTTAAAAATCAGGTCTGAAGGTGTCCAAATGTGGTTTGTCGGACAGGGTTCTGGAAAACTCAAACTCGTGGGCTCATGAGTTTTCACACAAAATCAGTGTTTCTTACCTTCTAATCTAAGCCATTCTTTACATCCCATTAAGAAATGGTAAGGATCACAGACTAATAGTTCTCAGAAGATATGTCTACATTGCAATTAAAAACCTGTGGTTGGCCTGTGCCATGGGCTAAGAGGCTGTTTAATTGCAATGTTGACATCTAGGCTCAGGCTCCAGCCTGAACCCAAATGACTATACCACAGTTAAACAACCCTTTAACCAAAGTCTCGTGAGCCGGAGTCAGCAGGCGCGGGCCAACTGCTGGTGTCTACTTGCAGTGAAGACGTACCCAGAGCTTTCTATTTTCATTCAAATTCGGAGATTGGCTTTTTTTCAGGCTTTGCACGATTCTGGTGCTCGGAGAGTGTTCTGGATTCCCCCCAGCTTCAGTGACCCATATGGGCATTTTAGAACCCTGAAAAAAATCTGTTCCCAATTTTAGGGGTTTTGTCCCAAGTCTACATTCTGTCTGCTCCGTGGACACTGAATTTACACTCGTGCTACAAAGGTCTCACCACTTACCTTGTCCAGTAAGGAGGGGACCAAACAAAAACCCACGATATGGATGTTGCGTTCCTCTGTGGGTGAATACTTAAATAGTCATTGGGAGGGAAGGAGAGCATGAGACGGATTCTGTAGTCCAGTAGTAATGGCACCCGCTGCAGGAAGATAGGAGAGCCTGGGTCTAGTCCCTCTGCTCCAGCTACTCCTTCATTGTGTATCCACAAACTTCAAGAAGAGAGGCTGAGGGAGCCCTGCATCAGAACGTCCCACAGCTCAGTGCTCACACCAGCCTCCTGAGAGGTAGGAGGTCTCTGTTCAAACCTTTTCTCCCCTCTATGCCAGAGAGGGGAATTTATCCAGGTGGGCATGCTTACCACTGAGCTAAAAGTTATTCGGTGGCCTTTTCCTCCTGCTGGATTTTGAATAGGACCCGATCCACTCAGTGGTCCCGGGTACGCTAACTGGATCAGGCCCCACACACAACTTGGGCATTTGTCTACCAATCTTCCCCAGTTCGTGAATTGCTGTGGGGGAGATAGGTGCCCAGACACCTAGAGGGAGGCTGCAGTGCACGTGGCCAGAGGCAGGAACAAAGATGCCCAGGGAACCAATATTTAGGTGCTGAAGGAGTGTAGGTGCCCCCCGGGGGTCAGCGGGAGTTCTGTGGCTTGCAGTGGAGCCAAAACTGGGACATAGGCACCCAAGTACCTTTGTAGATCTGGTCCGTCTCTCAATTTTCATCTATCAAATGGGGTGTCTGTCTTGTCTATTTAGATTTAGAAGGTCTTTGGGGCCAAGAATCTGTTACATGTACATACAGCATCTAGCGCCATGGGCCCCGATCTCAGCTGGAGCTGGATAATTATTATTAATAAGACAGGAGGAGCTCTAAAGCAAATGATGAGAGCTTTCTTATTCCCCAGCTGTCCCAAGTAGCGATGAGCTTAATCTGCAGCAAGGAAGATTTTAGGGAAAAAAACTTTCAAACTAGAAAGGTAGCTAAGGCGTCCAAGGGAGGTTTGGGAATCCCCCTCACTAGAGGTTGTTAAGAACAGCCTGGACAAACACCTGTCAGGGATGGTCTAGGGTTTGCGTGGCCCTGTCTCAGCACGGGGGGCTGGACTCTGTGACCTCCGAGGTCCCTTCCAGCCCCACATTTCTATGATTATGCTTCTCCTAGAATCACCATCTGCCACCTTTGGTTCAGCTTTGCTTTCCTCTTATCCTGAATCAGGCATTCCAGCTCCAGTGCACCCCATCAGAGAGGGAGGTCCTGAGCAGCAATATTCAGCTCAGACTCTAGACTCTTCCCAAGTTTATGGGAACTGGCTCTGACTCTTTCACATGTCCCCATTATAAAAGGTTAAGGGCTGGATGGGGGAGGGGTCAGAATCCAGGTTTGCCAAAGATTGGGAGTATTTGGCTTTGAGCCCCATCCCTAGTTACACTGTTGTGCTATTACAGACCCCAGACAATGTCCTTGAATCCTGACGGGTGTGAGGGAGAGAAGTGGGAGCCCAAACCATGGAATATGAGAAATAAGGGGGAGAGGGAGGGAAGAAATGACATGTTACAGAATCATCCTCTTCCCCACCACCAAATAAATATTGCTTGCAAAATAACTGTGACGACTACTCCTCACATGCCTTGCATCTCACTTCTGAATTTCTTCCCTACCCCTGCTTTTGGCTGTGAGGAGAATTGGGTCAGGGAGGTAACCATGGAGATGCTTAAGCAAAGAGTCTACAGCTCCGCTCCTGTCTCTCTCCAGAAACCTTTAAAGATTAACTAGATTGTTGTCTCCTCACACCAGGGATGGGATTTTGGGTTTGAATCATTTAGGGCAGATTTTATTTTTTTTTTTGGGGGGGGAGAAGAGGTGGGGTGTGCATGTGTGTTTTGGAGAAGCAGCAGGGGTGTCTTTTATTCCTGTTATACCTGGACGCTGTTGTCGGACTCCTCTATTTGGTAAGATGCATCATTTTCTTATTACCCCTTTTCTTTAAAGGTGTGTGCACGGGAGGAAGGAGAGTGGGGAGTTAGAGCTCCGTTTCTCTTGTCAGGAGCATTTGCAGAGGTGAATATTTAATCAAATGCAACAGGGAATTAATTTTTCCAGACAATTGTGCCTTTGCATGTTGTGCATCTGCTAAAGCACATACAGGGATATTTCCTTCGCTTTCTCTGTGGATCTGTGTGTGTTTCTATTAAAGCGACAGATCAGCAGGAGAAATGCTACTAACGTGACATGTTTCTCTCATTTTGATTGCCCTTATTTGAGTTCCTGCTATTCCATATGTCCTGAAGCGATTTTTGCCAACGAAAGCCCTAGCTGGATTCCAGTCTGTGCAGAGAAATGGAGCTCGTTTACTGGAGAACTTCTCAAAATGCTTCATTGGTCTTTTTAACTGTAAGAATGGCGAAGGTCACTGATAAGATGGATTAGGTTCTACAAGCCTGGTATCCATCTCCTCTCTTTTCTTCTCCCATCCTCCACTGTCTTAAGGGAGCGATTCATGGCCGAGAAGGAAGGAAGCTTTATTGTAATCTAATCACTGATTGAGCATTGCAGTAATTTACTCTAAGAATGTTTAGTATTTTGCAACAAAATACAAATAGGAGGGAGAAAAGGAAGTGGAAATTGCCTTGCAACCTCCTACTTGGTTAAAGTGAGTGTGTGTGTGAGGGGGAGGAGGGGGCGCAAACCCCACAAGTACTGCAGATTTTGGACCCAGGCTATTGTTGTGGTACTATGTTACATTTGACAGGTTGGTACCAGTCAGAGCCTATGGCTTCTGTGTATGCTCCCCAGCTACTCAGGATATGTTCTGTAACCAAGCTTGTCTTGGTACAGCAGACAGCACGTCCTTCCAGTTCCCACCCCGGACTCCCCGTTCTCCGAGTGAGCCATAAGCAGAGGGGGAGAATGGATAGAGGTAAAATTAAGGACAGGGTAACGAATACCCTTCCTCAGCTCAGCAATACAAGAGCATGCTTGCCTTGTCCTTTGGCACGGATTATTGTGTGTGTGCTGTATTGAAAGTGATCCTATTAGCACTGTGCTATAATGATCTAATTTGTTACCTCTGGAGCTTAGCAGTTCTCAGTGGTGGAGGAAAAGCAGTACAGAGAAAACAGCAGCAGGATCCTCTGGTTTTCTGGCTTTATACTGTAACTACGAAGGATACGTAGCTTTTTGGCTGCAGTTCTCTTAGGGATGATGAAATGGAGGTAAAGGGGACCCTTAGAACCGCCTCATTTATCTTCTGGACTTAGGGGTGCCCCTCTCAAATGACATTAAAAATGATGACACTGTGTGTGCACATGTGCGTGTGCAAAAGCGAGGGTGTTGCCCTTGTTAAATTCCAATTGGGGGATTGCATTCTGCCTTCCCAAATTCTTTGCTGCAGTATCAGTTCAATACTGTATTGTTTACTTCCGGTCCTAACTGTGGTCCTAATCCAGCAAAGGCTCACACGTATGCTTAACTTGAAGTACGTGAGTAGTTCCCATTGAAGTCTTGGCAGGATCAGGGCCTGGTTTTTGTTATGTTGCTCTGGGTGCTGTTAAACAGCTGTTGTGCTCCACACCAGAAGCAGTTGCATTTCAGTGGTAGGCAAAGTGATCCATATTTTATAGGAATTTGCAATCATGAGATTTATATACTCTCGATTTATAATTCAGTAGTTTGTTCTCGCTTGCTACTAAACAGAAACAGTCTCCTTATTTTCAGAAAAATTCAAGCTCTTCCAACCCACTACATGGGAACACTTCCATGCCACTGGAGCTAGGCATCGCTTCTGTTGTGCATTATTGGTTTCAGTTTTACAGACGGGGAAATCAAGGCACAGAAAGGGGAAGCAACATGCCAAAGGCAATAGACACAGTTGACACTGAGATCAGAGCACTGGCCTCCTGGTGCTTTAACCACACAACTGAAGTGCCTCCCTGTTCTAGGAACATCATTACTGAGAACTATTTGGATTGCTGTAGCCCAGGTGTGGGCAAACTTTTGGCCCAAGGGCCACATTGGGGTTGCAACACTGTATGGAGGGCCAGGTAGGGAAGGCTGTGCCTCCCCAAACAGCCTGGCCCCCGCCCTCTATCTGCCCCCTCCCACTTCCTGCCCCCGACTGCCCCCCTCAGAAGTTCTGACCCATCCAGCCCCCCTGCTTTGTCCCCTAACTGCCCCCTCCCAGGACCTCCCAACCCTAACTGCCTCTCCGGGACCCTACCCCTTATCCAAGCCCCCTCCTCCCAGTCCCCTGACTGCCCTCCTCACCCCTATCCACACCCCCATTCCCAATCCCCTGACCGCCCCTGCAAACCTCAGCCATGCTGCCTGACCAGAGCCAGACACACTGCCCGGCAGGAGCACGCAACCCCACCTCCCAGAGCGCTGCCCACATGGTGGCATGGCTGCAAGGGAGGGGCCAGGGGCTAGCCTCCCAGGCCGGGAGGTCAGAGGCCAGGCAGGATGGCCTGTGGGCTGTAGTTTGCCCACCTCTGCTGTAGCCCCTAGGAGCCCCAGACCCCATGGTGCTGGGGCTGTACAAACATACAACTAAAGGATTGTCCCTGCCCCCAGAGAGCTTAGGGTGATTCTCCCAGAGCAATGGTAGAAGCCCTGTCACTGGTAAATTACAGCCCGCCTCAGTCTCAGTGATTGGTAGAGCCGCGTTAGAGATTGGTGAGTGTTTGGACATCCGAGCTTACGAGTGAAAATATCTGCCCATCCCCAACATGTTACATAGGTTAGCATGAACGATCACTCACCTAAAATGTCCCATCAAGAAGTGAGTTGTTCTCCTATGGAAAAATGTCTGCCATCCAGGTATGGACAGAGAAACAATGCCATTCGGTGTTTGTACAGGGCCTAGCACAATGGGGTCCTGGTGGTCCATGACTAGGGCTCTTAGGGGCTACAGTAATACAAACCAATAATAATAGTGCCATGTGACCGCAGTAGACACCCACACATCTGGCCTATCCATTAACAGATGACTGAAGAGAATAGTTCGTGAACAGTCTCTGGGGTGAAAATTCTTGATAAAAATTACATCAGTGACTAATGAACAGTCTGAAGAAGATCAGCATCAATTCACTAAGGAAAAAGTGAGGAGGAGGCAAAATGAACAACAAATGTTCATCGTGCTGGACCCAGCAAAACACTTACTTAAGCATGTGCTTAACTCTAAGCACAGGATTCACCCTAATGACCGCATTGGAGCTACTCCCCATGTTGAAAACTAAGCCCACAGTTAAGTGCGGTGCTGGGTCGGAGCCTTCACAAAGAATTGAACCAGCTCTACTCAAGGCATTTAAATCCCTAAGCCGGTGGGCAAAAACCCCTTGGGGAATGGGCCAGCTTGGCCACCGGTCTTGTCCATCTCTGATTTCTATGCTCCAGTAAAGTGAAGGGTTTGTAAACCCACAGAGCAGGGCAAGGGGAGCCCATCAGGACCTAGCCATCCCAATATCCTGTTTAACGTGGGTGATACACCACCCGATTTCAGCCACGATCCATTGTGCTCCTTCAGCATTGCTAGGAAAAGAGGCCATCTGCAAAGCAGTCACTGCCCCCCAGAGAGGAAAGTAGTGACTCAGCAGCAGCACCTGACAGCCTTGAAGGCTCCTGAATTGTAGATTTCCTTCCCTGCCAGCAGCTGGTGCCCCCTCCCCCCAGAACCCCAGCTAGGGAGGTGTTGAGACACAGGCACAGGGCAGCGAGGGTGATCAGGTGTCAGAGCAGATCCTCGCCATGTAGGTTTCAAAAGGATGGGAAGCTGTAAGGGGGAAACCTTCAAAAGACTATCAAGGTTGTGGCCATTCCAGGCTGCCTGGCAGCCAGAGTGTCTGCATGTCGGGCACAGAAACCCAGGCCAAGCTTTACCTGCTGCTCTGCAAAGGAGAAAGCAGAGCTGATGAAGTCTGCGCTGGAGCCAGACAGGTAAAGGGCTCCCCCATCTGCTGAATTACCACGCAGAGAAGAGAGAAAGCCGGTCTGGAGGGCTGCGGTCTGGGCAGTCTCCTAATCAGTCAGTTCTCAAATAAGTAGCACCATGGGTTGGATTCTGCTGTTGCCTGCACCAGTAGATTTACCCTAGAGTTACACCTGTATAGTAGGGAGGACTTTGGCTCTCTAGTTTGCACATAAAGTACCTTTTACCCATTGTATCTGAAAGAGCTTTGCAAAGGAGCCCTGCTATTTTACTGGCGGGGGGGACAGGGGCACAGAGAGGTAAAGTGACTTGCTCCAGATCACACGCTGAGTCAGTGGCAGAGTTGGGGATAGAGCCCAGCCCTTTGCTCTGGCCAGCGTCTATGCTGCCTTCTCTGTTTCCATATCGGGTCTTGCCTGGAAGTTTGAAGGGATTTTTGACTGAGAAATTGCAAGTGAGACGTTTATGAGCAGCAGTTTGTTTTTTTCAAGGGTCTTGAGCACGGTCACTTCAGTGTCGTCCTCTCTTTTGTCACATCTGAAGGCTTATTGATAGTAACCCCTTGCAATGGTAGAGCAACTGTCTTCTGGGGATCTCAAAGCACTTTGCAAACCTTCCGCTCAGAATCAGGATGGGAAATAGCTTTAGTAACATTTGCGTGTACAGTTGTTGCTAGAGCTGAATGAATAATTGATTCAAGGGTCAAACCATGAAAATCTGGGGGAAAAATGCTTTGGTTTGAACTGAAACTGGGTTTTTTTTGGTTTTTCTTTTTTCTCTCCAAATTGGAAAAAAAAATCATTTTGGGTCAACCGAACCATGTTATTAGACACACAATGAATTTCTCATTTGGGGTCATTTTCAGCTGATTCATTCCTCTTTTTAGCTAGCTAACTTTCTAAATGAAATTCATTTCAAAATGGCAAAATGTACGGTTTAAACTTTGCCTGAAACTACTCACCAAATGCAGAGACTGTCCTAGACTGAGACAACTTGGATATGGGGGGAGGGGGTCCAGAGACAGGGTTGAGTCAAGGAGGATGCCCAAGTCAGGGACCTGTCCATAGCTTTACCTGGAGTTCATCTTGCAGCTTGTCTAGGAACTAATAAAGTAACGGGAGCGCCTTGGCATAAAGGGGAGGGAGAATCTGGCACAGGAGCAATAAATGTCATGGCCAGGTATCTCATTGTTGAGTCTCAGGGCTTTGAGGTGCAGAGGGTCTAGTGACCTGGGAGCTGGCCCTAAATAAAAGGTTGGGAATGAAGCTGAGCCTGGGAGAAGGAGATGGAGAGGATCGGGAAGTGCAATAGGCAGAACCAGCAGCAGTGGTGCACATGGGAGGGAGCTTATGCAGGGTCTTGAAAAGGAGGTGGAGTAACTTCATCCATGGGAGGAGATGGGGATCCAGTGCAGGGATTCCGCTGGGGCAGAGGGCAGGCTCAGAAGCGGACCTTTGTATAAGCGTTTTGGGTAGGATGGAGGGGCGGGAAGGCCAGGAGATGAGCCTGAATGCACTTGCTCATTTTGTGCCAGCTGAGGTACCTCCAGTAAAAGGGGACCTCTCGTTTGTGATGGTCCGTGGTAGCTCCCAGAAGCTGCACCCTATGTGATTCCCTAGTGCAGCAGTTCTCAGCTTTTCCTCATCCCATGATCCTTTGTTACAATCAGAGTTTCAGGACCACTCTCCCAGCTAGTCAGAAAGAAAGGCAGGCTGAGAGCCCATATCCTCTGCTACTTATTAGCTCCAGACCTGATCCAAAGCCCGCTGAAGTCACTGGAAAGACATCTGCCAATTTCAGTGGGCTCTGGCTCTGGCCTGCCCTTCATCTGTAAGGTCAGAAGATGTAAAAGTTATATTACAGGGCACTTGTAAAACTGACATTTTTATTTGAAAGACCTCATTTGGAGCACTATGTTCTCCTTCAATTTTACCCCCGTGTGAAATATTGCTTTGGCAATTATGGTCTGCTTAGCAAACAGCACCCCTGCCATGCTCATCTGTAGAGAAGGGGAGGAAAAGCAATTTGCTAATCTGGTTTTGTGTGTGTGTGTCTAATGGTGGGTTAATAGTCCAATTCACTGCCAAATCTGCTAGTTGGCAGCTCAGGGCTCCTTTAAAAAAGGGGAGTCAGGAAGGTTATAATTATCCAAATTTCCCTGGGGTTGGCAAAGTCTTGGAGCTGAGCATACACCTTTTTAGTGGTATTTGCATTTGTTTGAACTCTATACAAAACTTCTATACAAATCCTGTGTTTAGAAAGCGTCTCACCACAAGTCTAACAGGGAGGCTGTATCCCACCAAGGGAGCATGCTGAGTCAGAACCCACAGCTCTAGTCCCACCTCCGATACAGATGACTTTACCTGCCACGTGCCTCAGTTTCCCCAAACAGGAAAATGAAGATGATCCTTATCTCACAGGGTGGGGTGAGGATGAGCTGACTAATGGTTTTGAAGCATTGTTGAGATTCTCAAATGGAATTTGCCTATCAGAGGGTCAGTAAAGAATAATCACTTAATTGGAGACAAAAGCACATCCTGGCTCTGCCACTGATGTACTGTATGTCCATGGACAAATCACTGGCCCTCTCTGTGCTTCTGTTTCCCTTCCTACCCTTGGTCTTTAGGTTGCATGTATAGGGGCAGGCAATGCCTCTCACTACATGTTAACACAGTGGGCCCTGCTGTTCAGACAGGTACAAGAAGAGTAGGCCCCTGCCCCAACAAGCAGGCTATAGTTCCAATGAAATAATGCACTTGCCATTTGCTGTGCAAGTTGTGTCTCCTGTTGGCATAACAGCCAGATGCCCAGGGCTAGGGTCAAGTCTCAGCTACCTCCGATTTATCCTAGTGGTGTTTACTCTGGAGTTGCAACCAAGAGCAGAATTTGGTGCCCAGTCTAAACTCCCTATAGTGCCTTTCAAAAAATAAATCAAATGAATGTTCTTTGACATTAATAACCACAGCTAGGCAGCACCCGAGTCGCCCATCTCTCCGCTGATCCAGCATTCCGAGCAGCAGAGCAGTCCCTGAGGACCATGAGCAGGCATAGAGTCAATACTTGCTTAGAGCTACCGAATGAAACACCAGCACTGCTTCCTGCAGCAGCTGGGCAGGGCAGAGACAATGAGAAATCTCTCACCCATGTATTGACCAAGCCTGCGTCTGCTATACTGCATCTCTCCTTCGGGGGTGTCTCTCTTTTAGGTATAAGATAGAATGGCTAATTCTGTGTCATTTTAACGAGGTTTATTTTTTTACTGTAATATATTTGTCAGCTTGGAATTCACATTTCTAAATGCCATCATTAGCCCTAGCATCCAGCTGACACAAGGGAGGTCCTTAGTTTGAAGTAAGGACAGAGGACGCGCAGATACTTGGATGCCATGGTGACGAGGAGGTGCTAAGAAACTAGGCAGCTGAAGTCAATAGGGGCTCAACTCGTGTGAAAAATCAGGGCCTGGGACTCTAAATGTGGGCACCCAAAAGGAGGCTGGATTAAGTGACTTGCCCAAGGTCATGCAAAGAGTCAGTGGCAAAGCTGGGAGCAGCACCCAGCTCTCTCCTGTGCCTTAACCACATGCCTCTTCCATGAAGACATGTCTTCTGCCGGCCCTGCTGACTTCAGTGTGGTCACATGGGGCTACTGGAGGGCAGAACTGGGCCTGTGCAGGGGACAACTCAATTTCAGCTTGGAGGGCTAAATTCCCACAATAGATCCTGGAGGTCAACACAACAGATTCAGCTGACATGGATGAGGCCAGAAAAAACACTGTTAGCCCTATGGGCCAGGTGTCTGGCCTCTGCATGAGAAACCATCTACTTTCCTTCCCCTGCCCTTCTGCTTGAATCTTCAAGCCATCACGTAAAGGCCCCTTGGGAAGAGCCTTTTATTACTTGCTGTAAGCACCATGGGGCAGGAACGGGCTTTGTTCTGTGTCGGACTCTGAACAGCGCCTGGCACAGTAGGGTCCTGGGCCATGACCGAGGCTCCTAGGAAGGTGGCAGCAGGCAGGTGTGGCGAGGGACTGGCAGAAAAAGTGTTAACAGGGAAACTCCCCCGAGCACATCCACTGCGTGTGAAATCTCTTCAGCAGAGCTTGGAGATCCTGTGACACAGTCAGTGGCTGGGGGAGGGAGGCAGTTTACGTGACCGTGTTCCTTTTCTGCCTGTGTTTCAGGCACGCGGCCGGCACCACTTCCCAAGCAAACCCTTTAATCTCCTTCCCACACTTACTGGAAGGGCAGCAAGCTTGGGGTGGAAAGTAGCTGCCTGAAGGTAAATATTGAAATGCTGCCCTGCTCCTGGAGCGGGCTCTAATTAGTGATATTATGACTAATCGCCCGGCTTGTCTGTGAACCTGTTTACATCCCTTTATAATTGATAAATGTGTGAGTTCAGGCAGAGCAGCATGACAGCCCAGCCCCCCCAGCTCCCGGTAAGGTCTCATTAGCCCGGCAGGCAGACGCAGAGAGCACCAGCAGGGTCACCCCTCTCCACTGCCACCCACGCACTTCAGGCTCTGCACGAGGAGGAGCCAGGCAGGCGTGGAAGTGTCTTTATTTGCCGGGATGGAGACCTGTGTCCTTGCAGCACCTATGTCACAAGTGAGCCAGGTGGCTGCGAGGGGGAGGATTGAAGCGTTTTGTGCAGAGCGACACGTGCTCAAAGCTTGCAGCCCGGATCGGGCCCTGCAGGCGAAGTAGGCTGGGGAATGTCAGCCTCCATGGCTTTGAGGATCGCGCTGGGGCTGAGGTGGGAGAGAGGCATCCAGCCACCTGCCCGAGGCAGCAGTGCACACACCCAAAGGCGGAAACTTCAGTAGCTAGGGGAACTTTGAGAGCGGAAATGTAAGCGCCGAATGAGTTTAGCCACCAGTTAGTGGAAGCTTTGTGGATCCCAGCAGCACCCAAATCTCAGACTTAGGTGCCTAAGTGGATCTGGGCCCAAGTATCTCTCTGAAGCAGCATTTCTGAACAACTGGTCCACGGATCAGCACCAATCCTTGAGATCGCCCTAACACAGTTTAGGAAGGCAGCAAACTGCCCCCTGGTACCGAAAGGTTGAGAAACGCTCATCTAAAATATTTACCTGGCTCCCATCCCCACGGTATCTGGGCACCTCACCCTCTTCATTGGATTTATCCTCACTCATTGCTTTCCTTCTCCAGAGGCATAAATATACTAGTACAGATGGGGAAACTGAGGCACAGAACAGCTAAGTGACTTGGTCAAGTCTATGGCAGAGCTGGGAATTTAACCAAGGTCTCCCCACATCCTAGGCTTGTGCCCTAGCCCCTGGACCATCCTGTGTCTATTACAGTAGAACCTATTACAGTAGAACCAAATGAGATTGGGAGCCCACTGGGGTGGGCGCAGATGGATCGCAAGAGACTTTTCCTGCCCCAAACAGCACAAACTATATAGGCTGGACAGCTGTGGGGGTGAGAGGAGAACTGAGGCACAGAAGGGAAGTGATGTGCCTAAGGCCACCCAGCAGATCAGTGGCAAGGCTGGGCACAGAAATCCTGTCTCTAGTTTGCTGTCCTCAGCCCTGCACTGTGCTGCCACATCAGTCAGCTATAAAACCCACAGGAGCATTATGGGGGGTGTAAACTGGTGCAGTCAGTTGTCAATGGCTGAGGCAGAGATTTCTGAGGCACTAGAGGATTTGGATGCTCTGTTCCCATTAATTGTAATGGCGAATGGGTGTCTAAGTGCTTTCATTCAGCTTTGAAATCTCTGCCTATGTTGGCCGCTGTTCTCTGACTTCCCTCCAATTTGTCAGGCTCCTGGTCAATGAGGTGCCTAGGACCCAGCAGGTGCAGCTGTGCCCATGCCAAATGCAGGGGGCTGGGGAGTTCCCTCTGCTGGGATTTTTACCTTTTCACATGTGCAGTCCAAAGGATCATCAGCTTGTAATGCTGCATATCTCATTGCAAATGAGGATCTGAAGTACAGACTCTTGCTCTCACCTCGGAATCTAATGGCCAAGAGAGCCCTGGGTATCTCCCTTCTATTAAATGGGATTTTACCCCCGAGGTAGCATATACTGCACTGCAGATAATGCACTTCCAGATGTGTAATTAACATTGAGAAATCATGGGCCAGATCCTCCGCTGGTTTCACTCCAGCTAGGCCAGTTTACTTCAATGGAACAAGGCCAGTCGACATCATTTTGGCAAACCCACTGGCAATGTTCAGTTATGTAGCAGAGATGGGGTGGGGAGATGGTGTAAAGCAGAACTGTTTACTCAGTCTCTGAGCCTGGATAATTTGGAATAAATTTGGATAATTTGGCACCTGGATCTGGAGGAGTGGGGGGCAGGGTGGTTTGTTTGCTTCTGAGTTTGTCCTGAAAAGTAAGTGTCTAATCCAACCACAATACAGGTCTGCTGAGGATCTGGTCCATTTATTCACGGACCATGTAACTCAGATTAATAGGCCTCCAGTACATAGGAGATAAAGCAATTAGAGGGTGTAAATTGAAGCAAGATTGTTACTTTAAATTTACACCTTTCCCCAGCCCCGGGCACAGAAATAACTTAAATCCTTAACTGCTGATTCGCCCTTGCCCTGCACCTGGTCTCATCATTCACACCAGCACAAAGCAGGGCGAAGACCCAGGCATGCTGATTTGGTAGCATTTTACCCCCATGGATATAAATGCCAACACAAGGTGCAGGGCATTAGTGAATCAGTCCATGACGCTCACTTCCCATCATTCCCAAGCGGTTCGCCCCTTCCCCAGCCAAGCCAGGTTATTGTACTGCTCCCCTGCAACAGACAGTGGCAGCTCCTCAAAGGAAAACAAAGAAAGTTGCTGAGAAAATCAACTGCTGGCAGTCGGCATTAAATCAGCTCACTGTGGATGAAACAGCAGCTTAAAAAAATACAGCTGCTCCGGGTAGATCTATGGAACTGGGATAGAGAGTGACTGGGTCCGGGGGCACCTGCAGCTCTCTGCTCGCCGGCATTCCCAGTCGCTTTCATCCTTTCCCATTTGCGGCTGTTTCTCTTGAAAGCAAAACATTTTTCCAGGCGCTGCTTCTCTATTATTATGAAGTGGCTTCACTTGGCAGGGAGTTAATAATTTACCTTTCCCTGGAAGATGGATGCTTCCATCCCCTAGGAGTTTAAATATTCATGGGGTGGAAGAGAAATCTCCATTAGGATATCTGGCAGCCATTTCATACCTTACTCAAGCCCCACTGCTTTGTGAATGGAAAGCCAAGCTAGGAATGGGGGCTGAAGGCAGCATGGCATTGGGGATAGGATGTTGGGTGGGGAATCAGGAGACCTGGGTTTTCTTTCCAGGTCTGCCACTGTCTTTGCTGCATCATTGTGGGCGTATCACTACCCCAATCTGTGCCTCAGTTTCCTTATCTGTAAGATACTGACCCCACCTTGATAAACCTCCAGGGAAGCTGGATGGTTTAGGGGATTAGTAAGATGTAAGATAAGGAGCCATTTTCAGACTAGATTCATAGGAGTATAAAGCCAGAAGGAGCCACTAATCATCTCATCTGCCCTCCTGTATAGCACAGACCTGAATTAACTGTTTGAACTAAAGCAGATTTTAGAAAAATGTCAGATCTGGATGTAAAAATGGCCAAGGATTGGGAGCCCAACACAGCTCATGGTAAACTGTCCCAGTAGTTAACTACCCATGTCAAAAACGTGGGCCTAATTTGGCTTAACCTTGCAGCCATTGGATCTGGTTATACTTGGTTATATAGCCCTTTTGGGTACTAGGTTACCCCAGGAACTCACGTTCAGCTGATTATCCGCTATGACTGAAAGAAAGACTTAGAGATCACTGCTTCCCAAGATAGAGTCCCCCATCCTATTGGGGGGTGACCAAATTCCACAGCCTCCTAATGTGGATGAACCTATTGGAAATGAGATTGCACCACAAAAACCAGCCCTCCCCCTTGGGCAGGGTTAGCGGAGAGGCCCAAGAAGGAGTGAGCTTTAGAAACAATGAACTCCTCTTTTCCCCATAGACACAAATCTTCCAAAATAAGGGGCAATGTGGGGGCTGGGAAGGGGACATAGATGCCTATGTTGTGCCCGTTCTGGAGAGAACAAGGACGTTAGTCTCCAGAGTTTGTATGGCACCTTTCACCAGTGGAAAGTGAGTTTGGGGTGAAATTCACCTGTGTGCAGAAGGGCCAGAACAAGGCCTGTGCACGACATAAGTCCATTCTGAGGGCTCAGAGTGGGACAGAAATGGTGCCAGGACCAAGTGCCTAGTCCTCTGCCCGGGGAGGAACTTCACCCCCAGGAGAGAAATTAAGGGGCATCGTTTCTGCCCAATGAACTCACATAATAACTAGCTTGATCTGTCTGCTCCAACTCAAGGGGTAGGTCCATGGGTGTGAATGGGACAGGTTTGGATTTGGGCTTGCAACCAAAACATCACATTCCTAAGTAGCACCACTTTGTGGATTCCTGAGCTCTCACTCGCTCCTGTTTACCACAACTTACAATTATTGTGGTGAGAATCCCCAGGTGGCGCTGTAACTGAGGTGTGAGCACTGCTCAGTCTTGGCAGACATGCTATGTGGTTAGTTTTTTGATGGGGTTTCTCTTGGGGGGGGCAGTTGCAAGCAGCAAGGCATGAGTTTGCTGTCTGCCTTTATCTGTATAACTGGAGTTGATTCTTTGGGGCAGAGTTGGTCCCTGCGAACTGGACATTGGTATTGGGCTGAGACTGGTGGATGAGGGAGTTGCCTGCATGCTGTTTGTGATCATCTCTGTTCGAGGACTGGTGCATATAAGGTTTATAAACAAGTTTCACTGCAAACACTGATTTCTCCTCTAATGGGAAACTGGGCTGCAAGACTGCAGACATCTGAGACCACTCAGAGGGGGTTAACAAGATCTGTACTGGAGTGCAAGGCAAAGCTCCAAGCTTAGGGACAAATCCTGCTGTCCTCTCTTAGTTTGCTGCAGTATCAACACTGTAGCCCCTGAGTGTTCTCATCTCAGTGGTAAGTTAGTGATTTTCTAGAAACACTGTGACCCAGATCCTGAACCTATTTACAACAGCGTGAGGAAGGGTCACTCTGTGGAAGGCATCATTTCTCCAGTGTAAATAAGAGCTGCATTTGGCCTAAGATATGCCCTTCTCCTTGTGGATGCATGCCTATCTTGGTGATTGCAGCTCCAAAAGTTAATTAAAACAGCAAAGATGTTCACTGCACCTGTGCAAAGACCCATTTCATCATTACCACTGTGTAATGAGGTTTTCCCTTTGAAGGCTGGCTGTATGTAACATTGCAGGTTATTAGGTTTTGAACAATTCACAAATCAATATGTCACAGTAGCATCCTGAAGCCCCAACTGAGATCGAAGCTCCCCCGTGCTAGGCACAGTAAACACAGCCTCAAAGAGCTCTCAGACCACACAGACAAGTGATGGGAGAAAGGTGCTTTTCAAAGCTTTACCCAATAATTGTGCCTAAGTCCCACTTTCAAAAGTGATTTAGGAGCCAAAGTTTTAGTTAAAGTCTGTGGGATTTAGACTCAAGTCACTTAGGTGCTTTTGAAAATTTTACTTATTGTGTGATTTACAGATGGGGAAAATGAGACCCAAAGTGATTAAATGATTCACCCGTGGTCACACAGGGAGTCTGTGGCAGAGCCAGAAGTTTAACTCAGGTCTCCTGAGTTCCAGTCTAGTGCCTTAACCACAAAACCATCCTTCCAGTCTTTCATGAAGCAAAAATAGTCTTTGGATAACTGTAATCCACCCCCCCTTCATCCTCTTACACCCTAGTGACATTTCAGAAATGGCCAAAAGGATTTTCCTTAAACTTTGATAAGATTCTCTTTCAGGCCAAGTTCCAGCACAGAAAGTTACAGCCTGGAGAGTAATTTTTAATTCTCAGAAAGCTCTGAGCTGCTGAAACCGGCGGGTCCTATCGCAAACTGCACCAAAACCATGGGCCCCAATCCTGCAGTCAGATCTGCATGGGCTGGCTCCTGAACTCAGGTTATTCCTGTTGACTTCACTGGGACTCTGCAGGATCTGCTTGTGGGAATCCAACTGCAGGATCACGGCCTCAGTTAAAGCTGTTGTGCACATATACACAAACTCCCCCCCCCATGACTTCACGTAACTCAGAGCCACTGAACGCTATCAGCTGGTTTGAGCACTAGGGCTGGCTTAGCTCATCAGCCCAGCATGGATTAGATTTAACGGTGTCTGGTAAATGGCATTTGTCACAGAAATGTTAAAGCACGGAGCGGTACACACAGAGGGGATTGTTAGTAAAGCAAGATGATTGCATTTTAAAGCAGTAATTGGCGTCTCTATGTGGTACAGGGTGGGGGGGTCATTATTTTATGTGTTTCAGAGTAGCAGCCGTGTTAATCTGTATCAGCAAAAAGAACAGGAGTACTTGTGGCACCTTGAGACTAACATATTTATTTGGGCATATGTTTCCATGGGCTAAAGCACACTTCATCTGATGCACCAAGGAAGTGGGTTTTAGCCCACGAAAGCTTATGCTTAGTCTCTAAGGTGCCACAAGGACTCCCCGTTCTTTTTATTTTGTGTGTGTGTGTGTTGGTCTGGTCTTGATAATTAAAGCCAGTCTCTGCCATTTCCTACCTCCTTCCTCTCCGACCTTTGGTGGTACTTATGAAAGTGAGGAATTGACTAGAGCCAGCAGTTATCCGGGAAGGTCTCTCTCCTACCCCCTCAAGCTCCACTGATGCCCTTCAGTCATGACCTGTAGCCCCCTGCTGTTCCAGCCCCCCCTCCCAGCTCTGCCAATGCACCTCGTGCACAGCCCATCTGTGATTCCAGTACTAGGCTCCTCCCTGGCTATGCCCCTTACTCAGCCGTGTGGCAGCCTTTGCTATTCCAGCCCCAGACCGCTCCCAAGTATGAATTCCTGCGGGGGTGTGCTGTGGGCAGCCCTCCGGGGGCTAGTCCAAGACAACGGTGCTCGTTTCCCCTGAGATGTAAGGCAGTGGAGCGGTGCCCAAGTCACTAGAGATGAAAGGCTCACATTTCTATGCCACCCTGCCTCAGGATCCTCCCTGATTACTGAATTCTGTCCACCCATGCGGGCCTGAAGAGGGCTCAGAGAGACGGGGCTGGAACTCGCAGGCTGTGAAGTGGTAGGAAGCGGTTTCCCCATCAGCTCTTTATGAACAGCACAGCAGCAGCAGGTCACACCTGCCTTTGCAGTGTCCATTTGTGTTAAGCCAGGAGCAAAGACCCAGCTGAGACGTAGGGGTGGGGACTTGTGCACAAGGCTCCACAACACACTTCAGTCAATCATAGCTCCCTGCAAATACAGTTGTCAGACCAGAGCTCCTCACCTCTCCAAAAGACCCATTAGCAAAACCTTCATGCATCCCACAAATGCACACACAGGAGTTGCTTCCTGTCCTACTGAAATGTAGCCACTTCTGGGGTGGAACAAGGCTACTGTTTTATCAGTGCACAATAACGACAGTTTTTTGGGGGGGAGGAGGAAGTGTTGCAGACACGAAGCAGGATGCAATTGGGCCAGGACACTGAGTTAACAGCAGAATCTGGGGTGGGGTAGGGGTTCAGGAAGATTACAAGAGGTCGTCAGAGATGACTAGTTGTCACAGCCTTGGTTTTGCTGCTTGCTCAAATGACAAATAGAGGCTGCACTGAGGTAAACTCTGAGCCTGGGGATTTCTTGTTTACAGCCTCTGTGAGCCTTTGCCGGTGCCCCAGCTTTGTCCCCCTGGAGTGCAGGGGCCCAGCCTGGTAACAAGCCCAGGTGTACTTGGCGCAGGACTGGCAGTTCCCACTGAAGTTGCCGAAAGCGCCTGCGAAAGCCACTTTCCTGTATTGCAGGTTTTCATTCTCCCCTGACAATTTCTGTCGCAAAGCTGCTGCGGCTAAACAAGCTTTCACACACACACATGCACACAGTCCCTCGCCCACCCCGCTAACCCTGTGCAGGCTTCGCCAGCCAGTGCCAGACCTCCCACTCCACTCTGCACATCTGTGACACTGAAGGTGACGGGATCAGAACGCCCTGAGCTGGGGAAGAGGGTGGGCAGATTCACACTGTGCCCCTAAACCTAAGCCAGAGCGTGTTGGGGGGCAGTTGTAGGGAAGTTGAGGCAAAAAAAATCTCATCCCACTTTCCCCACCTGCCCAAAATGCTGGACGAAAGCACAGCCCCAGCTCCGTTTCGAGCCTATGAGCTGGGCTAGCAGCTGTAGCTCCTATGCCGAGGGCAAAGGCCACAGGGGTTCCGCCCTTGTCTTTGTGGTGGTTCCTGCTCCCTGCTAGGCCGTGCTGGGAGGCCATAAACTTCCTTTTGCATGCTACTCATGGGACTCTTGCCATGTGGGCTGCATGGGATACCCTAACCTAGGCCCAATGCCACTTGATAATTGGCCTGGGACACTTGGCGTTTGGGAGCCTTTGACTTTCCCAGAGAGGCAGGCTGGTCATGTGGTGAAGGCTCGCGCCTGGGACTCAGACCTGGGTTCAGTTCCTTGCTCTGCCACAGAAGCCGTGTGTGGCCACGGGCCAGTCGCTTCATCTCTGTGCCTCAGCTCGCAGCTGTGGGCCAGGGAGAGCAACTCCTGTTACTTGTCTGTTCAGACCGAGCTCTCTGGGGCAGGGACCGTCTCTCAGAGACGCTACAGCAGCACAGTGGGGCCCGGGCTCAGCTGGAACCCTAAGACAGTGCCGCAGCGCTGCCTGTTCCCAGTTGTGAAACAGGGCTACACCGTGCAGGTTTTTTTGTACATCCGAGAGGACGCGCCTGCTCCCTTCCGAACTGTGTCGTGCTGATGTCACACCCCTCGGCCAGCGTAACTGATTTTTCTTTGCACAGTCAGGTGTATTTCCTCCAAACAGACTGGGGGGGGGATGCCCCCAGGCTGCAGTCTCCCATCCCCAGTACTCGGGAACGACCCGGCTGCCATGTGAGTGAAGAGCAAATAACAGACTTCCCCCTTTGTCCCCTTTTCCTCTCCCTGCAGCTGAGCCCGCCCAGGAGCTCTCAGGACAGAGAGCGACTAGCTGACCATGTTTAACGGGGAGACGAGTTCCTCCTCGGCTAAAAATGTGGTTCGCAGCTCCAGCATCAGCGGCGAGATGTACAATGTCGAGAAGAGCAGTGGGGGCAACCCAGACTCGGCCAGCATCACCTCCAGCAAGAAGAGGCGCTCGAGCCTCGGGGCCAAGATGGTGGCTATTGTGGGGCTGTCTCAGTGGAGCAAGAGCACTCTGCAACTCAACCAAGCTGGTAAGAGCGGGAGGTTTGTGCTCGCTGGAGGGGATGGGCTGGGAGATCCCGCGCTTCCTGCCCAGCTCCCTCTTTATCCTTCATGGCAGCACTGCACGGGGCACAGTCCCGTCGCTCATGCCCAGCTCAGGATCAACTGCTGGCACAGGGCATGCAAGCTAAGCTGTCGTTATGGCCTAGCACACACCCAAGCCACCTGCCTTTCCCTCCCTCTGCCAGAATGGTGCTCAACTGCTACACGTTTAATGAGGGGAAATCCTGCTCTGTTCCATCCCCTCTGACCTTGGGCACTGTATCCATGGGGCGATGCTGGAGAACGGACAAAACACACCATTTCCTCTTGGTCATCGCTGAGGCTTTGACGCCTGTCCTTGCAAAGGGCTGAGACACGCATGGTGGGAACTGAGGATTCTGGGGACATTGTAGGTCCAGCGTCTTGGAGCCTGATCCAAACCTCATTGAAGCAAATAGAAATCAGTCCATGTACTTCAATGTGTTTTGGATTAGGACTCTCGTCCCGTCTGCTCCAATCCCATCGCATGAGATGAGGGGTAAAATTTTCAGAGTGCCTAAGGGGAAGATGTCTCTGGTCACAGATGGAGGTGGGATGCCAAACTCCCATTGATTTTCAGTAGCACTGAGGTGTCCAACTGCCCTTTGTGCCTTCCCCAAAATGATTTAGGAGCTTATGTTACATTGACTTTCAGAGAAATTTAGGTTCCTGAATGCCTAAGTCACTTTTGAAAATGGGACCTATGGTCCCGATCTTCCAAGGTATTTAGGCACCCAACTCTTATAGAGAACAATGTAGGTGCCTAAGTACCTTTGGAAATCAGACTATTAGGCTCTTTTGAAAGTTTGACAACCCCTCTCGCCCCTCAGCACCATCATTAGTAGCCCCACTTCCTTGGTCCGTTGCAAGTGAGCTTGAAATGAAAGGTCAGAGGAATGAATTGGATGGAGGAAGCTAGGGGCATTTCCCCCAAACCCTTCCAGAACCTACACTGGGAAAGAAATGAAATTAAACTTCCCACTTGCATTAAAGATTGTGATAAATCAGCCCCAATGGCCTCTCCTTCCAGTTGTGGGACACTGAATGGAGACCACATGCAGATCATTGGTTTTTAAAACCACATGGTGATGTAGACAGATCCAGTGTTGGGAAAGTCTGGAACCCTGACCTTTCTTGGTATTAAAACCAAGCTGGGGATCGTTGGAGGCTTTGAGTTATGGTTACACACAAATGTTGTAACTAGCTGAGTATAGCTAAAGTGGTAGCTCTCTGCAGTGTGAATATAATTGTGCCGGCAGAGAGGCGCCTTCTACTGGTATAGGCTGTTCCCCTAAGTGTACCAGTACAGGCATCTTTATAACAGCACAGTTGCATCCATGCTAGTCGTGATGTTTGGTGAAGGGCCGGGGAAGGTGCAGACCAAGTAATGTCATCTAAATGGGATAACGCTCCAGTGGCTCTTACCTTTTCCAGACAACTGTACCCCTTCAGGAGGGATTTGTTTTGTGTACCCAAGTTTCACCTCACTTAAAAAGTACTTGCTTACAAAATCAGACATAAAAATACAAAAAAGTGTCACAGCGCGCAATTCCTGAAAAGTCTCATTTTTATTGTCTAGTTATAAAATAAATCAATTGGAATATAAATATTGTACTTCCATTTCAGTATATAGAGCAGTATAAACAAGTTATTGCCTGCATGAAGTTTTAGTTTGTACTGACTCCTCTAGTGCTTTTTACCTAGCGTGTTGTAAAGCTAGGCAAATATCTAGATGAGTTGACGTAGCCCATGGAAGACCCCTTTGTACCCCCAGGGGGGGTATGTATCCCCGGTTGAGAACCGCTGTTCCAGGCTCTGTATGGACAAAGTAAAGGACAACTCCTACTCCAAAGAGCACTATTCATGTTGTTCGGAAGAGTTTTGTGCCCCATAATTAAAGCTGACTTCTCCAAAATGCTTTAAAATTCCTGTGCAGAGGCAAATTGCCTATGAAATTGCTGTGCAGCATTAGGAGACGGGTAGAGTTTATGCTGCAGATTAGAACCCCTTGACCAAATGACTCAGCTAAATTTTGGGCCAAATCCTGGGATGTGCGCCTCTGAGGGTGGGACAACCCTGTAGAATTCAGTGGGAGCTTTGCCAGCACAAGCCCTGAGTAAATTGCTCAGGATCTGGTTCTCTGCATCTAGTTGCAGTTGTTTCTCCATGAAATCTTAATATAAAAAGTGCTAGTGGGAGGAAGATGCTAATTCAGAGAAAGAACTAGTCAGATATTCTGGCCATGGGAATTTTTAAGTGTTTGAAATAGATCTTTTTAAAAAAGCTGGCGAGCCCATTTTAGCCCAGGCATTTTCTCTGAGTTATTGCTTTTTAATTTTGGTTCTTGTTGGCATTTTGTGGTTCAGTAAAGTGTGTTATATAGGGAGAAGGAGTTAATTTAGAGCCTTGCACATCTGAGATGTTTCTGAAGGGTTATAATTATCCCAGAAAGCTAAGCAAAGAGCATCCAAAAAACAAAGCTGGGCAAAGCTCCACCCAGAGACAACAGAATCCAGACCTTCTCTGGTCCCCTAGGACTGAGTGAGACAGTCTAATCCATGCAACAAAACAAATGGTCTGGAAGCAATTGACTCTAAAGGCAGCCCCCATTCCCAAAATAAGTAGGGTTTGGACCAATTTTTCAGCGATCTCCTAAACTGCAAAGTTTGTCAGCGCATCTGTGCTGCACCCATAGAACAGAGAGCCAGCACACAGCATCAGCACCACTTAAACCCCTGCCCCTCTACAATCTCTATTTTGAGGGATGACTGAAATGGTGCATAGACCTTGTCCTGGCCCCTCATTCGGGGGTGAATTCCTGCCACAGTCACTGGCTTTGTGTACCTAAATATGGGTCTCTTGAATGCAGAATGATTTCGCTTGCAACTTTGGCAGACAATTCACTATGGGAGCCTTCTAAACAGGTCACTCTGAACCAGTGATATGCACACACACCACCATTCCTGTATAGCAGGCTCCATTTCAGATGGACTGTGCAAGGTCGTTGTCAGAGATAGAAAAAAGCTGCAACTAACCATGAAAGTCAGTAAACAGACTGGGGCGTGGGTGTGCTCCAGGAGAGCCAGACCTTTTCCAATAGGCCTGCTCCTTCAAAAGGACCAGTTTCTATTGGTCCAGAACAGGCCTGCCCACTGCAGGAGCAAGGTGGGAGAGTTCACACTGGGGCCCAGGAGTTGCTCCATGAGCACACTGCAGTTTTCAGCACCATGGACAAGACTCTGACACACAAGGCTCAGCGAGTGAGGCAGGTGGAGGTGCTTGCAGGCTCTACTATAGAGAGCTTCCCAGAGGGCTGCTGGAATCTAAGTCCAGATCCTTACAAGTATTTAGGCTTATGGAGCCAGGCCCTGCTCCCTAGTAAGAGGGCATGTAGGGTTGGGTTGGTGGGGCCCATGTGCAGAGGGGGTCACCAGTGGGAGGCTAATCATAGAATATCAGGGCTGGAAGGGACCTCAAGAGGTCATCTAGTCCAATCTCCTGCTCAAAGCAGGACCAATCCCCAACTAAATCATCCCAGCCAGGGCTTTGTCAAGCCTGACCATAAACCTCTAAGGAAGAAGACTCCACCACTCCCTAGGGAACACATTCCAGTGCTTCACCACCCTCCTGGTGAAATTTTTTTTCCTAATATCCAACCTAAACCTCCCCCACTGGAACTTGAGACCGTTGCTCCTTGTTCTGTCATCTGCCACCACTGAGATGACTCTAGATCCATCCTCTTTGGAATCCCCTTTCAGGTAGTTGAAAGCAGCTATCAAATCCCCCCTCATTCTTCTCTTCTGCAGACTAAACAAGCCCAGTTCCCTCAGCCTCTCCTCATAAGTCATGTGCTCCAGCCCCCTAATCATTTTTGTTGCCCTCCGCTGGACTCTTTCCAATTTCTCCACATTCTTCTTGTAGTGTGGGGCCCAAAACTGGACATGGTACTCCAGATGAGGCCTCACCAATGCTGAATAGAGGGGAATGATCATGTCCCTTGATCTGCTGGCAATGGCCCTACTTATACAGCCCAAAATGCTGTTAGCCAGTGTGCCTTTGTTGCCAAGAAGGCTAACAACCAACCTAAGCAGCAGGATCATACTGTGGAGGTGATTTGGGTTGGCACCTGGCCTATTTGTCCTGGTGTGTCCCAGGCATGCACACAATCTCTGTGGGGCAATAGATCCCTGCCTGCCTGGCAGACCTCACTCCCTACCCCACCTCTACAGTCTCTTGCTTCTATCCCCTCCAGCAGGGAAGTCTCTTCACTGAGAACCTGGCCTGAAATTCCTTTACAAGAAAACCTAAAAGTCACAGGGCTGACTGTGATTAACAGGAGCTCAGTTGTCGTGGTTTTCTCCCCTAACATCCAGGGAGCTGTCTATTAGAAACCACCACTGTCTGGGCTCAGTCCAGCGCCCACATCAGAAAACCACGCCACACCTGGCACTATCTTGAGCCCCCTGATTGGTAGCTTCAGAGGAGCCAAGGGCCATGGAGAATGGCCTGACCTCCTGGGCAGGGTAGGGGCACACTGAAGGCTGTGGAGTTGTTTCACTCCTGCTGCCTGTGCTTTACCTGCTCTGGGCTGGAGAGAAGACATCACTATCCAGGGGTGTTGATTCAGCACCTTTCACCAATACTACAAGTTCTCTACACCACACCCTGCTGCTATGGTTTTTCCTTTAAGGCCCGAGGGTGCAAGAAATTGGGGGAGGAAGGCCATGGATGCCTTTACTGGCATCCTAATAGTATAACCGGCTCTGTTGATAATAAAAAGCTTTAATATTTCTGAGCACTTCACCACTCTTAATGCAGTTATCCTCATAGCACCTCTGTGCAATAGGGCAGGGCCATTATCTGAGAGACAGTGACTTGGCCAAGGTTATTTACAGAGAGTCTGTGTCAGAGTATGGATGTGAACCCAGATCTCCCAAATCCTAGGCTAGTTCTCTAAGCATTGGGCCATGCTCCCTCTGCTTGTTTGACAGGACAAATCTCAAATCTAGTAATGAGGCCGGGGGAAATAGGCTTGGTGGGATGCACACAGCTGGAGAACCTGTGTTCTGCACTGATCCCTCTCTCAGAAATGCTATGGCAGAAACAGGACCATTCAGGTTGGGCATCATGAATGGGCAAGACTTGCCTAGGAAGAGGCTGAAAAAAAAATTGGGGCTGTTTATGGCTGGGAGAGGAAACAAACCTATTGAATCCTTTCCTCCTTTGCTGAAATTGCCAAGAAAGGGAGCGACTGGAGTTTTGCAACAGGAATTCTTGGAGCTAGATTGAGATTCTAGCCCAGGGGTAGGCAACCTATGCCACGGGCACCAAAGGCGGCATGCGAGCTGATTTTCAGTGGCACTCACACTGCCTGGGGCCTGGCCACCGGTCTGGGGGGCTCTGCATTTTAATTTAATTTTAAATGAAGCTCTTAAACATTTTAAAAACCTTATTTACTTTACACACAATAGTTTAGTTCTATAGTATAGACTTATAGAAAGAGACCTTCTAAAAACATTTAAATGTATTACTGGCACATGAGACCTTAAATTAGGGTGAATAAATGAAGACTTGGCACAGCACTGCTGAAAGGTTGCTGACCTCTGTCTTAGCAACTCATTTCAGATGAGGGGGAGAGCCTGACAGTAACAACTTTTACTCTCCCAGCCTGGGCTGGGTTTGATCTTGCAACCTTAGTGAGAAAGTGTTTTCTCTTGTTAGGAGCCTGGCTGAGCTGGGGCATTACTAAACTGATCCCCTGACCGCAGGGGTTTGAGAGTCCAAATCTCAAGTCCAGTTTTGAATATGGGCAGTATGAGTAGCCCAGGTCCCTCCTCATGAACCACTGAGCTGTAATTGAGGGATTTCTCTTCCCCTATTTACTGGGGGAAATTCTTTGGGCTGGGTGGTGCAGAATGGCTGACTAGATGATCATAAATGATCCCTGAGAGCCATAAAAAAAAATCTATGAAATTCAGCACATAACTCAGGCTGAGACCTTTTGTCTGTTTCCTAGCCCAATTCTGCTTAAAACCTGCTTAGATTAAAATGCAATGAAGGAGACCCTCAAAGAAGGAGGATGAGTTCCTGCAGCCCATTGCGACTAGCACTTGCTTGTGGGTGCTGTGTGTATGTACTAACCCATGTGAGTAAGGGTGCAAGCCCTGGCCCTAAGTTAGTAGGACAAATGTGCTCCATTCCAGGCAGCATAGAATATCAGGGTTGGAAGGGACCTCAAGAGATCTAGTCCAACCCCTGCTCAAAGCAGGACCAATCCCCAAATGGCCCCCTCAAGGATTGAGCTCCCAACTCTGGGTTTAGCAGGCCAATGCTCAACCCACTGAGCTATCCCTCCCCCCCATGGTGCATCTCCAAACACACTAAACAGAAATCAAGTTGTTGGGAATGGCAGTTCCTGACTGCCTTTCTCCTCCATTCGATTCCTTGCCATCCATCCCACTGTCTGCCTCCTCCTGCCATCGCGTTCTGACCCTTCTGACACTTGGCACTAGCCAGGATGTAATTGGATGGAGAAAGGGAGATTTAGTTGATCAGTTAGTGTCACATCCTTGAGTATATATGATGCCATTACTGTATAACAGGCACCAAGCCTCCGCTATACTTCAAGGGAGATAATTATGGGTAATGAAATTTACCAAGCCAGGCTGGAAATGTTTCAAATGCCAGAATAGCAACAGGTGGACTGGGAAAGAGAGTGTCCTTCTGCTTCTGTTTGCTCACAGGAGCTCTAACTAATTAAACAGAACCCCCAAGTCCCCTTCTGCCTCCTCCCTAATGAATTTCAGGGGTGTCAGGAAGCAGGGGGTTCACACCACAAACATAAAAGCAAGGCCAATGATTCTGAACCCACCTGCTTACAGTCTGCAACTCAGCTGGCTCTTTAAGTTATTTCTGCCTAATCTAGGAGCAAAGTCTTTCAAATAAAGAAAACTTGAAACAAAAACCTTCATAACAAAGGGTCCTCTTCTTCACCAGGTACCTCAGCAGGGCTGCAGCTTTCCAGGGTTCCTCCATGGCTTGAGACCAAATTGGTCTGGACTCTGTCTCCATTCTCCTAGCTCAAAAGAGAGTAGCCAACAATTCTCTCCCCCACCATAAGGGGAACAGGCAGATTATATACCGCTCTGCTTCCCAGAACGTGCCCTGATTGGCTGAGAGAGAAAGAAGCCTTGCCCCACCCCACACTAAAAGGCTCATAGTCCTGGGCCCTAAAAGGAACAGTGGCCTAATTTTTTCCCCAGACGCCAACTGTTATCCCTGGATCATTTCCTCTCTCCCAGCATCTGCCTCTGTTGTTCCCTTGGCCTCTGCTTGCCCCAGAAGTCCTGAAACATGGTAACCTGGCCCCAAGACATCCCCATGTTGCCTTAAAAGGCAAGCATACCCCTTTACTCAATGCCCTACTCATTTTAGGGAGGAACCTCTAGCTTCCTATTGATGGTCGTGGGATTTGTGGGTGATCGGCACCTCTGAAAGTCAGGTCACTTTTATTTAGGTGCCTACATCTGAGTGAGGAGCCTAATGTTGGGTACCCAAGTTAAAAAGAAGGTTGGCCTCACTTCATATTACAGCTAGTCCATAGAGTGAGTATTTTCAGAGACATTTTAAATGAAAGATTTTCTCTGTTTTTCCAGTTTTGTTCATAGAAATTTTCCATCTTTTGAATGGAAAAACTGGATTTGGGGGGTCAAAAATCAGAATATTTCAAAGGAAAATTGTTTTTTTCACAAATATTTCATCCCATCCCCCCATATATATTTTAAAAAAGCCTTTTTTAAAATGGTCAGAAAAATGTTTGAGTTGAAAACAGTCACCAAGCTGTACCTCACCAGACACATGAGGCCTGGTTCCTCACAAAGGACCCAGCCTGGGGTGCATTTATTTAGAAGGGAAGGATGGGCCAGTGGTTGGAGTGTTGGACTGGGACTAGGGTCAGCTGCTTATTCTGCCAGACTTCCTGTGGGATCCTAGACAAGTCGGTTGGACTCTGTTCCCAATCAGTCATTGGGGAGAATAGCACTGTTGTACCTCACAGGAGTGTGGTGAGCCTCAGTCCATCAGAGAGAGTGAGGTGCTCATATACAATGATAAGGGGGCCGGAGAAAGGGTAGAGAGGAATTTATCAAAGCTGCCCATCTCACTCCAAACAAAAAAAAAAGGAACCAAAAGCCCCAGGTACAGGCTGAGTTCATCCCCACCAAAGGGACTTGTCACATCCAGGTCTGCCTCAGCTTGCAGGAGAGAGATGGCCGGGAAACCCCATCTGTCTTTGTCCAGCTGAGGGGAGGCCCCCCTCTGTTAAGATAGCAGGACCCAGCTGCTCTTCCAGGCTTCCCTCCGGGTATTATTTGTATTTCAGTCATGCCTAGAAGCCTCCCGCAAGATCAGGGCCTCCATCGTGCTGCTGGGGAGGAGGTGGAGAACTCGGGTCTCCTGATGTCTAGGCTAGTGCCCCATCCACTAGGGCAAGCCAAGAGAAGCTGCTGTGCTTTATTATTCCCACCTGGAGGCCTCTCCTTTCAGACCCTGCAGGGCTTGGGGTGTGCGGTTAGGCCCAGTGGGGGCCTGGCCCCCTGTGAGCCGTTTCCCCCACCCCGGACAGTGGCTGGCACTTTCCCAGTGAGTGGGTGATGCAGATTGTTTGTGGGCAGGTGGTATGTGGACACAGGCCTACATTTATTGTCTAGTCAAGGGAGCTGAATCATGAATTATTGGCATACAGGCACTGCCATATCAGATCAGCCCAGTGTCTCATCTACTTTCCTGCTTCTGACATCAGCCAATGCCTTGCGCTTTAGAGGAAAACAAAAGAGGAAACAATCTCTTTCCACTCCTAGTCCCATAATGTATCTGGCCAGTGGTGCAATGCAGTATATGGTGGGGAGAAGGGGGAGGGCCGGTTCCTTCCTGACCCTGGCAGCACTCACTGCAGGCCCTGAAGCATGAAACTGGTTTGGCCCGATTGTTATCTTTACTTGTATAGATACACATAGTAATGGTTCAAAATATGGAAGGGAGCATGGTCTAAAGAGCGGAGTAGGAGCCAGGGTTCTGCTGTGACCAGGTTTAGGAGACCTTGTGTGGTGGCTCCAGGCAGCTCAGGCTGAGCATGTCAGCCTGGGAAATAGAAGACCAGAAAGCACCACTGGTCTGTCTGTGTCCAGTAGCCTCTGCTGAGAGGCCCCTATAAGCTCAAGCCTCCCCTGCCCTCTGGGTCTGCGCTCAGGTGGCTCCAGCAGAACCAAATCCTGACGTATAATCATTACAGCCACATCCTGTCTCCTCTCTACTATGAAGGATGCTACAGGTTCTATTCCAGGCTCTGCTACTGACTCACAGTGTGACCTTGGGCAAATCACATCCCCACTTAGTGCCTCAGTTTCCCCATCTGTAAAAGGGGGACAGTGGTACCAATCTATTTCTCAGAGAGAGTGCGAGGCTTGGTTTGCACCTGTTTATGAAGAACTTTGAGACTTGGATGAAAGGTGCATAGAATTAATGTGGTGGGGTGTGGGGCTGTGTCTCTTGTGGGGACAGACAGATGGGCAGGGAGATGGAGGAGGGTGTATTGGTTTTCATTTGCTCAATACAGAGAATTGTCCACATGTCCTTGGGCCTGGTTCTCTCTCACTGGCTCTGAGTAACTGGAGCCCAGCTCAGAACAGGCTAAGGGTCAACCCCCCCCACTGAGGTCAGGGTCAAATTCAGCCCAACTTGCACCCCTTGGGTGGCGACTCAGCCATAGCCTCTTGCCCCCAGGGAGAGGCCCCCCCTTTGCTTGCCAAAGAGGCGGCTTTAAAGCCCCCCCAGCCTCCCCATGTACTTTTCTCCCCTGGCTGGGGCAGGGGTCCAGGTGCCTGATGAATCACTGGCCGACCCTGTGGGTGGCTGAGGGATGCCAGAGCGAATTAGCATCAGCGCGGGGAAGGCAGAGTGTGAACTAGCTCAGGGGGTTGGTGGGAGGGGGGAAGGGTTGCCATGGCAACCTGTGACTGGCACATGAAGGTGGTGGGGGGAAACGCATGTAAAATGCTGATCAGAAATAATCTGGGAGCACGAGGGGCCCTGGGAGCCTGGCCTGGCTTTCTGACTCTGCCGGGTTTCGCTCTCTCCCCTCCACCTTTCCTGCCCCTTCTCCTGAGGTTTGGGCAGCGAGGAGTCCCCACAGTTGGAGACCAAATTCCCTGCCAATGTAACCCTATTTGTACCAGCAGAATATGGGGTCTGGGAGTCTGAGGCTTTGTCTGCGGCTGGCAGCGAGGCTCCCAGGATGGGTAGCCAGACTCGCGTTAACTCGGCTCAGGTTAGCGAGCCTAAAAACAGCGGCATAGATGTCACAGCTCGGGTGCAGCTCAGGAGCTCAAGCCTCTGCCTGCCCTCTGGGTCTGTGCTCAGGTGGCTCCAGCAGAGCCAAATCCTGATGTTCCTCTCTCTAGCTTACAATTCTGCAAGCCAGTGATATCTTCTGGCCACCGATCCTCCCACCCACCTTCCCGTTCCCCTACTCCTCTCCGCTAAGGCCTCGTAACCGCACTGCAGTAAACCCAGAGTCTCCCGGACATTCAGCCAGCTCGCTACGCTTCCCGTTAACAGAAGCACGACTCTCCTTCCTCGCACAGCAGGGGCACCCTCCCACCCCCCACCAGTGCGGCTGGCGGCCTGGGTGCAGGGCTGCCCGATAGGTCACGGGACATGGCTGGTTTTGTGGCAGAAGAACAGCGGATGTGCACGTCGTGCTGAGACAAAGCGTCGTTTGGTTCCCCTGCCTTTTCTCCCGGAGGTTCCAGCCGTTCCTCGGAGGTTGTTCTGCTTTGTGGTGTTCCTGCCCCCCTCTGAAATGCACTGACGCAGGTGGATAATCCATTGGTCATAATGGGGCTGTTCCTTGCGAGTAAGGGAGGCTGCATCAGACTCTTCGCTCCCCTGTAGCATTTTCCACCCAAGGAGTTCAGTGCTCTTTTGAGATTTCAGCTCTCACTACCTCCCGGTGGGGTAGGAAGGTACAACCATCCCAAGGATACAGATGGGGAAACTGAGTCCTGAGGCAGTGCAGTGACTTACCCTGGGTCATGTGCCGAGTCAGTGGAGGGAGCCAGGATTCCCAGTTACCTGCTTTACTACACCCCGCTTCCTTCCATCTTGCGTTCAGGGTACGTGCCCCATCAGGCTGCTGATTGCTCATGCCTGTCGAGCTGCAGGAAGGCCAAGCATGTGAGCTGAGCACAGGAGGCAGCTCTCTAGGGCTCCCTGAGTTCCCAAGAGCGTGGAGAAGTGAGAAACAGGACAGTGTAACAGAGGAATCCCAGCATGCATAGGGCTATGCCGGCTAGATGGCTAGCCCAGCCCAGCAGCTGCCACAACAGCAAAAGACTCACCGTGCCGGGACATCTCACTGGCTGTGTATGATGCCGCCTTGCCCATGCAGAGGGCAGGGGTGTGAGAGCCAGGAGGAATGATGCAGGCAATCGTCCATGCGTGTTCCCCCAGCCAGTACCCTGTGTCTCCGGCAAACAGTACGAATCAAGAGCCTCAGCTGAGCTCGGCGGACCAAAGCAAGGATGCGCTGGTTGTCTAAGCTCGTGGTAGAGGCTTGGCACCCGCCCCTTGGGCTGGAGTGAATTTCTCCCCAGATGAAAGAATAAGAGCTCCCTTGCCCCCAGCCAAAGTCAAAAGAACTGTGGCATAAATGCAGGGCCCAGCCTTTCCAGGCCGCACGTCCCTGCCAGCACCCTTGTGACCCTCTGGATAGCGAGCTGCCCAAGCAAGGAGAGCAGAGCAAGCAGCTCCTGAGTGGCTGCTCCCATGTCGGCCTGACGGCCTCTCAGAGCTGGATAAGGCTCCAGCCAAACCCAATTCCGAATGAGGGGTGCCCCCGTCTGCAGAGCCAGCACTCCCGGCCTTGCAGCACCAATGAGTTTGCTCCTCCTTTCTCCTGCTTCACCGATTGAGCCGTGTTCCTGCCTCTCTCAAACCCGAGTCCATCCCAGCAGAGGGGAGCGCGGCTCCGATAGCCCAGCAGGGAGGAGACTCGGGGGCTGGCTGTAGGGGGTCCCGCTGCATTGCAGACAAAATTACCATGGCAACACTCGCCAGGAAGGTTCTGCACTGAGGCAGAGTCAAACTGAAAGGGAAGGGGGGGCGGAGATGAAATCAACTTCAGGCTCCTTTGGGGTGTCCTCTCCCATCTCCCATCTGGCCCTGCTGCAGGCAGTGGGTTTCACTCCCCTCCTCCTTTAAGAGCTTACTGAGGAGAACTGGCTCTACCTTTGCTTCCTCTCAAAATAAAATAAAACTCTCCTCCATGGAGCAAGATTCTCCCATATTCAGTGCTGGTTGGGGGGGACCCAAGTCTGATAACAGTCCCCTTCTCCAGCCTTGCAAAATTGCCCTGACAGCTGGCCACCCAGATATAAAAATCTCTTCACCTGCCCTTTGCCTTGGTGACAGCGGAATATTGAATGGTGTTTGACTTGCCCATCAAAAGGAGTTACTAGCCCTGGGCAAGTAGAATTTTGCAAAGTACTGGACTCCGGAACCAATATCTGCATCTGTTTATTTACGAGCTAGATCTGAACCTTTGCTGAGACTAGGAAATGTTCTCCCATGTTTTGGTGTCTTTGCTCTTCTGCATGATTAGGGTTCAGGGGCTGGACTGGAGCAGCCCTGCTCTGCACAGACGCCCTGTATCTCAGCACTTCAGTCTCCCATCAGTGCAACAGGGTGATAATCCTTCCCCGCCCCTCGGATGGTTTGCGAAGAGACGCTCGTAGTTTGTGTGATGCTCTGGGATGAGGGTGTCAGGGCTACATGCGTACTGAAAGAGACGGGTAGTCAGTGCCAGGCATGCACAGGCTGTTCTGACGAGAATTCCAGCTGCTGGATCTGGATCTTGACCCTTCTCTCACTGCCTCCCACTCCCAACCAGGATTTGGATCAGGGCTTTCAGTTCAGCCCATTATACTCATCATTTGCAAAGTTTAGGCCTGGATTTCAGATGATTTTGGACGCCCCCCTGGCTCCAGCGATTTGGTTTAGATCCAGATCAGCTTTTGCCCAACACCAAAGTTTCTGGGAGTTTAGTGCAGCATCTGAACCAGACTGGGGACTTTTGGAGGTTCCCCATAAAACTCCAGGGGGTTGGGAGAAGCCATCAACTGCAAAGGGGGTTCAACCCAGCAGCCAAAGGGCTACATCTCCACAGAGACAAACTGGGTCCATTTGATCGGCTGCGAGGTGCATGGAGGATGCTTCTAGCAGTGCTCTGAGTCGGGAGCATTTAAATATAGCCCCGTTTATTTTGGAATCTCAATCAGTTTCCATAAGACTTCCTAGGGCTCGACTCACAGGAAGTGCGGAGTAGATACTGGGCTTGTGTGGAGTTGTCACACGTGAGCTGAGTTTGGAGGTCTTATCAGCCTCTGGTCAATAAACCAAGAGAGCGACTGATGGGTGCCTTAGGGATGAAGCCCACCAGGCACAGGAAGAATACAGCACGGGTTTGCCTGGTGCATACATGTACTCGCAAGCAAGTCTATGATGGAGACAGATTGGAGGAAGAGTGTGTGTATTCTAGTGCAGTGGTTCTCAATCAAGGGTCGGGGGCCGTGAGCAGGTTTCAGGGGGTCCGCCAAGCAGGACCGGCATTAGAGTTGCTGGGGCCCAGGACAGAAAGCCAAAGCCACCTGGGGCTGAAGCCAAAACCTGAGCAACTTAGCTTCAGAGGGCCCCCTGTGGCGTGCGGCCCCAGGCAATTGTCCGGCTTGCTACCCCTTAATGCTGGCCCTGGCTTTTATATGCAGAAAAACAGTTGTTGTGGCACAGGTGGGCCATGGAGTTTTAATAGCATGGGGGTGGGGGTGGGGAAGGGGGACACAGAAAGAAAACCACTGGGAATCCCTGCTCTAGTGCAGGTATAACAGTGACAGGAGTCAGGAGTACAGACACCTGGGGCAGGGTTTCCTGCTCATTGCACCAGGTAAGAGGAGTTAGTTACTGATGGGCTCAATGACTGGCAGACAGGGAGGGGGCTCCCTGGGACAGGAGGGTCCGTGCTGGGCTCAGACAGGGAGGGGCCTCAGTGGGGATAGGGCAGGTGTTGACGGGGTCCGTGCTGGGCTCATGTTTGCTCAGGCAGCAACACCCTTCCAGTGAAGAGGCGAGTGAGTACATGAAAATCAGCCTGGATGGCTTTTTTTTTTTTTTTTGCAAAGGTTGCATAAATCCCAGTGAATAATTTATCAAAGGCCCAAGAGCCGCGCGCCGGGAGATGGGGATCAGAGCCTCGTGGTGGGGTTCTCGCTGCGTGGAGTTCTTTGATTCTTTCATCTGCTATAAAGTGCCTCCCTCCCTTGGGGTCTGTAGGGCAGTGAGCATTTCCCATTGGACAGAGTAGCCGCCCCCGCTCCCTCTCCCCTCCGGAGAAGGAAAAGGTCAGTTGTAAAGGGCAGGTAAACGGCAGATCTGAAGCATCTCAGCTTGAGCATGATATTTCAGGGGAGCATTATCCATCATGTAACTGGCAGAGAGCTACAGCTCCCCTGCTGGGGAAGGGACAGGCAGGTGGGAGCCAGTGTTTGCCGGTCTCACTCCTTGGCAACATTACCTGCTGTGTTCCCCCAGCCAGCCAAGCGACTGGGGGCTCCTGGCAGTGAATGCCATCCCCTGCTGATTGCCCAGTACCAGCTGCTTTAGAGGAATCATAGAAATGCAGGTCTGGAACAGACCTTGAGAAATCATCTAGTCCAGCCAACTGCGCTGAGGGAAGACTAAGTATTATCTGCCCATCCCTGACAGATGCTGCTTTAACTTGTTCTTAAAAACCTCCAGAGAGGGAGACTCCACAGTCTCCCTGGGGAATTTGTTCCAGCTCTTAACTACCGTGACAGTCTGGAAGTTTTTCCTAATGTCCAACCTAACCCTCCCTTGCTGCAGTTTAAGCCCATTCCTTCTTGTCCTGTCCTCAGGGGATAAGAACAATTTATCACCCTCCTCTTTAGAGCAACCTTTTCCATACTTGAAGACTGTTAGCGTGTGTCTCCTCCTCCCACCCCCATCTTCTCTTCTCCGGACTAAACAGACCCAATCTTTCCTCCTAGGTCATGTTTTCCAGACCTCTCATCATTTTTATTGCTCTCCTCTGGACTTTCTCCAATTTGTCCACGTCATCCCACAGTGCAGGGCCAGAGCTGCTAGCCGAGGCCTTACCTGTGCTGAGTAGAGGGAATTACTACTTCTCGCATCTTGCTTACCTCACACCTCCTAATACGAGGCACAAGAAACCCCTAATGGATAATTCTGTGCTCATCTGTCCCCAGGAGAAGCTCTTTTCTAAGGCCCCTCTGGCAGAGACTGGCCAGTGCCTCCCAGCAGGATGTTCACATCCCTTCCAAACAACTTGTTTTTTATCCCTTGAATGTACCTGTGGATACTCTCGTTAGCCATAGAAACACCCAGTCCTTTTGTTTAATCCCGCTGTGCCCCCGGCCCTCAGTTATTTGACTCTATTCAAGTTTCTATGCTGTGTTCCTCTCCATGGCATTTGAGTGTCCGAGGCTCTGGCAGTGCAGCGAGAGAGGGGATGAGCATCTGCCGCGTGTGGTTGATTTGATCGTTGCTTCCTTCCTAGAGGGAAATTGCATGCGTTTTGGTTTTGGTTTTGTTTTTTTAAATGACAATTGTTATTTGTTTGATGGGAGGAACAAAGGCAGGTTGCCCTAGGAGCAGGCGGTGGTGGGATCTGCGGTGGTTCCTGGTTGCAGGGGGAGTGCGTTCCAGTCTGAGAGGAGCCTCCGAGGAAGCTTGGACTCCTGCACAAATGAGCATTACTGTTTTGCCATGCAGTTCCCTTGGGCCGAAGGAGCAGAGCTGCATTACAGTCGCACCTCCAGGCCCCAGCCAGGGATGGGGGCTAGGCACTGTACAAATGCAGTACTTGCTGCAGAGAGCCATCTGCTACTTTGCCAAGTACATTGAGCTCTGATGCAATCAATTAACCATAAACCCCACCTCAGAGGGGGCTCTGGTCCTCCTCACTTTAGAGATGGGGAAACTGAGGCACAGAGGGGGTAGTGACTTGCCCAAGGTCGATGGCAGAGCTGCAGATAGAACCCAGGAGTTCTATCTTGCTATGCTCTTGCTCTAACCACTAGACACAACATCCCCCATGACACTGCCTATGTTGCCTGTCCCAGTAGGGTGATGTCACATTGCATGGCCATGTACCATCAACCCTTGAAGGAGGAGGATAGGAGTGCAGGGAGCACAGTGCTGATGGCTCTCTGCCATCTTGCTGTCCAGGAGGGGGGGAGTTTCTGTACTTCCCAGCGTGCGATTCCCCAGCCTGGCTTATCTGTGTGTTTGTTTCCAGACGGCGGCCCAAAGAAGCTGCGTAGTAACATCCGGCGGAGCACGGAAACCGGCATCGCTGTGGAGATGAGGAACAGGATCACCCGGCAGGGCAGCCGGGAATCGACCGACGGCAGCACCAACAGTAATAGCTCCGATGGCACGTAAGGCCCAGAGCACGGGGCGACCAGCCCTTTACTGCCTGGCACTGGGGAGGGGAGCAGGGCGCAATCCTAGCAGCCAGACTGATCCAGCGAGGTGCAGAAGCCCAGCTGCAGTTCTCCTTCCAGAGGAGGCACTCGGTCTCTCCCAGGAGACTGGAGGAAGCACGTAATGCCCCAAGGCCGCTCTCCTCGCTGGGGGAGGATGATGGCGGCTCTGCTGCTCTCCCACTCTCCCACGGGCACAGCTTAAGAGCAGGGCTAATGTCAGCTCTCCTGGTGCCCCAACTAGACCGAGCCACTGGGCCCCCAGGTGGTGTGCAGAGCCAAAGCTCTCAATCCTGGCTGTCGTCGGTGCCTACCAGTATCAAGCCAATGCTTTCTGACGGAGCCCCACAACCCCTTGGGGTGATGCCTGCCTGGCTTTCAAGCACCCCAGATCCCTGGGCACAGAGTGTCAGATCAGTCTGGAGTTTCCTTGTGCTGAGTTCACAGGATCCTGTAGAAATCGGAGGTAGCGCTGGTTGACTTGGGGCTGTCTCCTCCAGGGCAGGGTTGTTCTCTGTAGAGTCTCCTGTGCTTTGTCCAGCCGCGTGTCTAATCCGTACGCGGTTTGTATCCTACCCGTGCCCTGGGAGGGTCTGTTCCGCAGCTGACACCACTGTCAGGAAATGGTAAGGGAGGTTTGGTTAATTCATGTTGGCTCAGTGCTTTGAAATCCTCGTGCAAGGCACATTATCTCTGTGCAAAGAATTATTGGCTGGGAAATCCAGTGCTTCCTGGGGGCTTGTCTCACCCATACTGTCCCTTCTCCTCTCTCACCCCCTCCCCCATCTCAGATTCATTTTCCCCATGACCCGGCTGGGAGCCGAGAGCCAATTCAGTGACTTTTTAGACGGGCTCGGGCCAGCGCAGATTGTTGGCCGGCAGACACTGGCGACGCCTCCAATGGGTGAGTGCTCACAGCTGGAGTGGGTGGCCCAGCCAAAGGGAAGATAGAAAGTTGTTACACTGGATTGAGCTCCAAGCCCTGTGCCCAGTCCATGTCTCCTAGTGGATGGAGTCGAAGAGCTGGATTTTGCTGCAGGCCCTCTGGTGACTGGCACCGAGGTCAGGATCAGGCCCTGACCCTGCATCCCAGGGGGTTAAGGGAAGTGGGTGTCTGTGACCTGCCTGGTGGAAGCTGGGCTGGAGTCAGGGAACTAATGCGCGCTCAAGCTGAGCGAAATGCTGGACACTCAGCTGCCTGCTGCTTGATGGTTTGGCTGGACGACAGGAGCCAGGTGGCTTTGTTGTGTGTGGGGAGCCCATGTCCTCCATCTACCTTGAGCGAGAGGGGAAGGGACTGGAGCAGTGAAGTCAGACCCACAAACCGGCTCTAGTCTGAAAAGGGCTCTGGGCTCCGGGCTCCGGCAGGGACTCACTGAAATAGCATTAATAGGCCCGGACAGAGGCTGCTCCTGCTGCCTGGGGGTCTCTCCAACCTGAGCAGCTGCGGAGCCCCCAGCCCGCTGCCCAGCTTGCTGAGACCTCCAACTCTCTTACCCCTGCCTCTTCCCCGTCCTCACCCCTGCTGATGCTAATCCCTGCCCCGCTGAGTCCCACCCACGCTGCAGCACCAGGGGCCTTGACTGGTGAGCGGATCCTTTGTCCAGCCACAGAGGGGACCCAGCTTGATTCCACGGGGAGCAGGCTGAGCCAGCCTTCCAGAGGGGATGGGGAGAGCTGAAGACACAGGGACAGGTCTCATCCCGGTGGGATAAGGGGGCATGTGACCTCGCTGGCGTTAGCCCTTTCGTCACCAGGCTGTGCTGGCATCTCAGCTACACCTTTTAACAGAGTTCACGTGGACCGCTGAGGATTGCTCTCTGAGGCCTGAAGTGAGACCATTTTAGCGTCACAGCTCTGCCCTAGAATGAAGCAGGGACCCAGCCCAAAACAACAGAAGGGTAGGCCCGATGGGGTTCGTTTCTCTCACTGAGTCAGGTTGAGATTTGAAAGGCAACCAAGGGAGCTAGGAACCCAAATCCCACTGGAATGCATTTGGAAATCCCAGTTTCATAACCTGCCTCAAGCAGACAGGAAGGGCAGTGAGGTGTCCGGGCTAGGACACAGGTGCCAGAGGAGCTGACAGGTGGACCCTTTGGTTACGGAAGAAAGTGCAGATTTCAGGTATGCATGTAGCAATGCCCAGATACTGCAGAGAGACCCGTCATACCCCAGTAACGTGTTCCAGAGCTGGGATTTCTCTTGAGATATTAAGCTGGGTGGAGCACTGTGCTGGGACAACTTCTGCAACTGCAAACGAGGTGAATCTTGAGTGAAGCAGGCCCTTTTCTCTATAAGCCCGTCTGAAGTTCCATAGTGCCTTTGAATCCTAAGGATCCCACCACCAATATGCTGCAGCCACCTCTGGGGTGGAGGGCAAAGAGGGCAGAAAGCGTTCTTCAGAATGGTGGTGGGGTGATTTCTGAGGAAAGGCAGAAGAACAAAACTCCTTCCCTAGGTTCAGCAGGCTCATCTTTTATGTACGTGCAGAACAGACAGGCCTGTGATTTGATTTTTAAAGGCAATGGTAGGCAGGGGGAGGAGTGTGGAATTTCACATTTTCATAACCCCCCCCCTTGTTTTCTTTTAAATCAAAATTCAAAATTTCCATTCAAGATTTTTGTCCCAGATTTTGAAGGTTCAAAATAGAGCTGGTGGAAATGTTTCAAAGATCAGTAGTCGGCATGGTGCTTGTTCTCCACCTCATCAGGATGCAGGGTCAGGCTGAGCCTGGGCAGAGCCGGGGGGCAGATGTTTAATGCCTAATGCTTAACCCTCCCCTCCTGCCTTGGTTTTGTTTTGTTTTTTTAAAACCACCATGAACAAACTGACCCTGAGCCTGGTGTAAATCAGAGTTACCCCTTTAAAGTCAATCGAGTGGCACCGGGTGAGGGAGATCCGAATCAGACTGGCTGCATTTAAAGTATGTTCCTGGCTTTTCCATAGCTAGGTTGGGGCCGGAGGAAGAAAAGGCATTTTTCTTCTCCTTAAGGCCATCAACGTGGGAGAGGTCAGTGTTTCTCAATGACCGCTGCATGGACTGGTGCCGGTCCCTAAGATCTCCCTGACATGGTTTAGGAAGGCAGCAAGCCGGACCCTGGTATTGAAGGGGTTGAGAAACATTGGGATAAGTGACACCCCCAAACCATAACTCCCCCTCCCCCCCCACCCCAGGATTTGAGACCCTACCTTGCTCTCAGCTCATTCTCTCTCTCCTCATCACCCCATTTCTTACGGCGTCCCCTGCTCCGAGTTCAACACGCTTCTGAAATGCAAAGTGTGTCTGAGAATGTCCAAGTTCATCTTGTTTCTCTTAAACTCCAGCGTGACACCAACAGCCCCCCCGTCCCCTTGCGCTGCCCCCCGCTCCCTTCCTCGGGCTGCGCTGGTGCAAGGGGTGCAGGCCGTGGGCCAGTCACACGCCAGTGGAGTGACGGGGACCTACCTCTGTGCACATCCCAAGGCCTGTACCTACTGGGGCTGCTGCAGACAACATAAGTGGGAGACCGAATCCGTGTCATGAGCTTAGAACAACAAAAAAAGTTTGTTTTCTTTTGTTTTCCTTCTGTTGTTTTTTCTTTCTTTCTCCATCACTAATGGTTTCTGTTGTTCCTGTTGTTCTAGGCTTTGCCAGCCGAGTTGCCACATCCTCACACCACAAATCACATAGTCTTTGCTTTCCCTTTTTTCTTTCTTTTTTTAAACAAACCCACACGCCCTCCTCCCACAACCACTGTCATGGTATTTCATTTTCTCCTTTGGTGCCTAATGCTTGAGAACATGCTTTCCTCAGCTGCCCTCTGCAGACCAACGTTAGGAATAACCACCACAGTCATTCTTCCAAGGGAGATGCCGAGGCAGCGTTTTAGAAGAGGGTGGGGGAGAGACATCCGGGGGGAGAACTTACTAACTAACTTAGTGACAGAGGGAAAAGTCAGTGTTTGTAAGTAGAGGGCTGGGGCTATCCCTGGAGATGCTATTGTAAAGTGTACGACATGGGATCTGGGGCATGCCAAGGGCCCATCAGAAATACCTGTGAGCCCGGCACAAAAGGACACAGACCATCTCCAGGGATGCTTTCATGGGACTCAGAAAGGGCTGGAGGAGCTGCACTATAGGCAGGGAAATTGCTCACCCCCCATTTGAAGGGAACTAGTTGCTGGGTGCACTGAAGCTAGAATGGAGATGAGACCCAAGCTCTCTCCACCTTCTCACCCTTTTCTTGGGGCAGCCCCAGTTACGTACATGCCGTACTGAAGAACTCCCCTTCCCGAGGCACGGCTCTGGTTAATCCTAGCACGGGGCAAGCTTCCGAAGGACTGATTCAGGGTTCAGAAAGGGCGTATCTCACAGTGGCCCGACAGATAGAAAAGTACATGGACAGCGAATCGAGTTGTCGAAGAAGCAGGAGGAAAAGGCTCTCTCTTAAACCAGGAGGGAGCCTCATTTTTAAAAGGCTGCAGCCTGATTTCCAGAGGGTACAACTCAGCTGTAGTTGTGGATGCTTAGAAATTCTGCAGAGCCAGCCACTGATGTCTTGCAAAATTGTCCCAGTGCCCTGACAGCACGCTCAGGCGGGCACTCAGGTGCATGAAGCCCATTGCATGTCGCTCTTCTCTGAATTCTCTCCCGTTTCTATGTTGTTCTGGTAACAAGGTGCCCAGAATTGAGCTCTGGGTCCTAGACATGTTCCCATCGAAGCTCCCTGGCTCTCCTGTGATGTCCTGTCTTCTCGTCAGCATCACGTTCTTGTTACTTTCATTTTGCTGTGCCCCCTGCTCCCTGTGGCTGCTGTTTTAACACACCAGGTGCTCTGGGACTTGCTCTGCAGTGCATCTGGTGCTTTAGAACAGGGTCCTCCGAGCAAGGGTGCAGAGGACAGTGGAAGCCGCAAGCGAGTAAGAGAACGACATGGATGCTAATGGAGGCGGCCATTTGTCACTGACAGGATAGGGCTTGCTAGGACCCCTGATTCTCACCTCTCCCCTTCTGTCCTAGGTGATGTCCACATTGGGATGATCGACAGGAGCGGGCAGCTGGAGGTGGAGGTGATCCAGGCCAGGGGCCTCACCCCAAAGCTGGGTTCCAAGTCCATCCCTGGTAGGTATCCGTGCCAAGAATCCTTAAGGAAGAGCCAGTGGGGTCCAGGAGCTTTGGGAAGGGGTGTGGGGGGGGGCAGGGGGAGGGCATGAGAAGGAGTTAATGCCTCCATTTTGCTCTCGATAGTGTTGCTTTATGATACATCCCAATAACAGGCAGATGCGCCCCCTTCCCCAGTCCCTTAGGGCTCCCTCTCCAGTCATGCAATGGTTAGTCCCTTGGGTCTGGCTCTGCCTGGAGTGGGCAGCAGAGGGGCTGGCTGGCTGAGTGCACCAGTGGTTCACCACCGCAGAGCTAGGCATTAACACACAATAACCGCGTGGCAGTTAAGGTTGTTCTGCAATTGACACACCTAGTACAAAACCTAGCAAAGAAGTGAAAAGTCAAGGCTACGAGCACAGCACGGACTCTCTCCTCCTGGCCCCCCACAGACATGGCCCTCACCACAGAGAATGCACCACAATCCAGCGGAATGCCAATCTTTCAGCACCCCTTCCTGAAATTCCTGCTGCCCCTTTTCCCCCACCCCAACCAGACCAGACGTCCCTCCCGACTCCCTTCTGCATAGCTCTGGGAAACTACACACACACACACACACACACAGAGGGCTTGGGGTGGGTCCCGGCAGGTCAGCATCCCTGTGGGAGGCAGAGCTCTGGCTGAGGTATGTTCATGGCAGTGCGTGCCTGGGTTTCCCCCGCTGTAGATGAGGTCCAGTGCCCAGGTGATTCTGCTGAGGATATTCACAGCTGGTTTGCATCTGCACTTCTGTCTCCATTGCAGCAACTTATGTTAAAGTTTATCTGCTGGAGAATGGGACCTGCCTGGCCAAGAAGAAGACCAAGATGGCCAAAAAGACCTGGGACCCGTTCTACCAGCAGGCGCTGCTCTTTGACGAGGGCCCACAGGGCAGAGTTTTGCAGGTGACGTAATCCCTTTTCAAGGGGAGGTGGGCAAAGACCACTTCTTAAAGGGAAAGTTGGAAATGCTCCCAGCAGGGCGTGCCAGATTTCCCCCTATTTGTTGGCTGTAAAGAGACCCAGTCAAACATCTGTTCTTTGACTGGGGGAGCAGATCCATGAATGCTTCATTTGAGGGAAAGGGGAGGGAACTGGGAATCTGGATTCCTGGGTTCCATCCCCAGCTCTGCCCCTCACTTCCTCCCTGACGGTGGGAAGTCCCTTCCTCTTGCTGTGTCAATCCTTGAAACCAGAGGGCAGTAGTTCCTGCTGTATCATGCAGGGGCATGCGGAGACCTCATTCATGGAGGTTTGTAAAGTGCTTTGAGATCCTGGGGTGGAAGTGCCATAGTGCTCACAGCTTATCAGTGGCCAGGATGGCTGTGAGCTGAGGGGTGACATCAGCATCCAGCTGGGTGAGCATTAGGCTGACTGAGGGAGCTCAGATGTTGAAGATGCAGAGATCCTGTGGCTCTCATTGGAATTGCAGGTACCCAGCACTTCAGAGAGGCAGGTCTTGAACTGTATATGTTCATATTCTGGTAGTGCCTAACCCAAGGGCAGGGCCTGTACAGACCGGGCGCCATACAGACATGAAGAGATGTTCCTTGCTCAGAAACGGCAGGCAGCACCTTGCAGCCCAGATCTCACATCGTTTTACAATCATTTCTCAGTGGGGTAACTCATCTTCACAACATCTCTGTGACATTAAGGCTATAATGCCCCATTTTGCAGGTCGGTAACCTGAGGCAGAGAGAGGCTGACAGACTTGGAGGAGTCAGTGTCAGAGACGGGAATATAGGACCCCTGTTGTCTTGATTTTGAAATTCATTGCTCATGCCCCTAGCTCAGAGCCCCCCTCAGAATAATACCAGACACCTTTCTGGTGTGACCCACCTGGCTTACCTCAGGTAAGCGCTGGGGGACCGGACAAGAATCCCAAGGTTTATATGATGCTCTGGGCACCAGAACCCCCATGCACAGAACCTAGCCTGGGACAGGTTTAATTTAGCTAATGAGGGTTCTTCCCTGTAGGTGATTGTCTGGGGAGATTATGGCCGCATGGACCACAAGTGCTTCATGGGAATGGTGCAGATTGTCTTGGAAGAACTGGATCTCTCCAACATGGTCACAGGCTGGTACAAACTCTTCCCCACTTCCTCGCTGGCGGACTCCACCATCGGCCCTCTGACGCGTCGCCTCTCCCAGTCCTCTCTAGAGAGTTCTACAAGTCCTTCTTGCCCCTAAGGGGCAGGGCTCAGGGCTCAGGGCACGGGTGGGAGGGAAGGAAGGAAACAAGGTGGCCTACCAAAACCTTTGGTGGAACGGCTGTAAATATTGTGTCTGGTTTGGTTTAGTTTTTTTTTCGCCTCCCTGAAACAAGCTGCTCTCAACATGTTCCTCGCCAGCTACAACATTCCACCGTGCAGGCAGGGGACTTTAAACGAGAGGGGTGGGAAGGAGAAACACGAACAAACTTGTGACGCAGAACAAGTGATGTGACTGACCGACAACCGATCCCAAGACTGTTACCGCATCTCATCGAGTCATATTCGGGAAGGAGTCAAACAATGGACTATATTTCTCATCTGAACAGCTGGCGGGAGCATCTTGGATCCGATTCATTCAATCCCACTGCAAGTAGCATGTTAACTCAATTTTGTTTTGCCACCGTTTTGTTTTCCTGATCGTTGAGGAAAAAAATAGCTTTTTTTAAAAAAGAAAAAAGAAAAATGAATATATTCAGCACTACTACTTTTTTTAACGGAATGTAGCATCTTCTAATATTATGTAGCCTGCCATGTGCTAATTTAAAACACATTCTCTCTCTGCAATATCTAGGAGGGACACTCTCCCCACCGACAGGAACCATCCGCCAGTCACTTGCTGTTTTGGTAGATTCCTGACACAAATCTTGCAAGGTCGAGCAAGCAATCTGTTGATCACTTTTTTCTTTGGTAGCCTGTGACTAGTGACTCTGCCAAAGCAGTAGGGGAAGAAAAAGGTGCATTTGACCTGACTGTTATTTAAGTGTATTATGGTTCTGTCTTGATGTTCCACACTTTTAAATTATTTTGAAGGACCACACCCACCATGCTTCATACAACAGTTCCAACTAGGAGGAGGTAATGCAAAGGGAAGCTTGCAATGATGGTTGAATTGAACTTCTAGTCAGTCTCATCTTTGCTCATTCACCCCTTGGCAAGGTCCAACTTGTAGCTGAAAGGTTTCCACACTCAATTACTGCATTTCAGGGAGCGAACAGAGGGTTTGTCAGAACATATACAGCCCATAACCAGAAAGAAGGGCTGAATGCACCTTTTTCCAACCCTCGATTCATTGGTATGCTGCAGGGTAACATCTCAGTTGTATTCACTCTGGATCTGGCGTAAGGGTGACACATAGGTTACAAAACAAACTAGATGTTTTGAATTTATTATAATGATGAGTGTTTGTTTTGTTGTTTTTTTTTAAAGCAGTATTCTGGTTCCCAAAGAGGACCAGTTCTTGTAGCAAAACTGAGAATTATGGAAGCTTTTTATGAAGGTGCCTAATGAAATTTGCTGAAAATACTCAGGGGAGACACCACTAGAAACTGCGGTTTCTTCATTAAAAATAAATAAAAATTACACAATGACTGTCCTGAAGGATCAGTTTCCAAAACTAAGAGGTGGACAAGTGGTCAGACTGGGAAAGGACATGAGATTAATGGGGTATTTCTACCTAGCAGCTATCTCTGGCCTTCAGTCTTTAATACCAATCAACCAAAATCAAGGTTGAGTGTGTGTTTTTATTAGTATTGATTGGCAAAAAAGATAGTTTCACAATGCACAGAGCACAAGGAACATCCTATGGTTCCTCCTGCATTGTTAGCAAGGACGAACCAGCTAGAACTTATTACTGCAAAGAAACAAAACAGTAAACCTGAAGGGTAAGAACTTTGCTATGAAACCATCCCCTCCACAAAATGGAAACTGCCAGTCGGCAATGTACTTATTCTTTGTTGGCAGTCTTATGTGACACAACCATCATCAAATTTTCAGCAACTTTGTGTCAAGGAATTTCAGCTGCTATAAATGTACATTGAATTTGCAACTTCACCAAACCAAAATATCTTGGGACCACTGAGTGGAGACGAGACTGAATTCTGCTGACTGCAGATGGAGATAGGTCTGTTTGCTCCTCAGTCCCCAGGATCTCATGTTTTTTTCCCAAGGAATCAGAGCCTGGTCTGCTGTGGTGGAGGAGTGACTGTTCAGAACAAGCAATATACACTGATTTCCAAGTTCACGCTTAAAAGCAGCCCTCCTGGGCCACCATATGGTTTTACCTTAGAGCCAGAGTGGGTTATTTGAGGAAGCCCATTTTGTGCCCAGCTCATTGGAACTGGAAGAAGGTGATGACATGAATTTAGGTTCCTTCCAGAGCATGGTCCTGTTACCTGATGTCCACCTTGGCTGGCTGGACTCGGTTTCTTTGTTCCTGAGTGCTGGATTTTTTAATACGTGGGAGGGCAGATGTCTGAAGAGGACAAGTTTTCAAGGGAGTGAAATGAACATCATCTCTGCTTTTGCTTTGTTCACTCACGTATTAGAAGAAGAAAAAGGACAACCCAGCTTTTGTTTGCTGGACAAATTAGCAGGTCTGGTTTGAGTTGGAAATTGAGTTGAGCATTGGGAGATCAGCATGGACAAAGTATGGAAGTTTAGTAGATGTCTTGCTCATTAATTTGGACTGAAGTAAGCAGGTTCTTTCCCTTTCCTACAGCACACACCACACTGTCTCTAAATATGAGTTAGTACCGTAGCTTTACAAACAAACAAAACAACCCATTCTTTTCAGAACCAATGGAAGGGATGTGACAATTTCAACCCCAACTAACTCTTAGTATAATACTTTGCAGAAGATAAAATTGGGAAGTCTGCAGAGACTTTTTCCAGGATAGCACTCTAGGGCCACCTAGAACAAAGACAATTGAGGTTGTATATCTACAAACAGCATACAAAAGCCTGTGTTCTCCAATACAGTCCGCCACTCTTACGTGAGCAGTAGCTGGAAAATCGACTCATGTTGATGTGTGGAAAATCCAGTGCCAGAACAAAAGAACTGTAATCTGAAGGCCATGCTCAGAATCTCCGGGGAACAAGCTGGACACTCCTGAGCGTTTGGGGTTTTCTGTTATTAATAAACATTCTATGCTTTGGAGGATAACAATGTAGCTAGAATCAGAACAAAGTCCACCCCGGATTCCTTTTCAGTATAAACTGAAGTCTTGCTGCTAGGAAGTAAATCTGAAAAGCAAAGCACCTGGATTCGAGGGAATGATTCCTTCTGCTCCCCAAGACGGCTTGGCATGGCAAAGCCACCATGCCGAGGACTTCAGATGGCTGCCATCATCCTCTAGAAAAACTATAGCCCATCAAAGCTTTCGTTCCTGCACTCTCAGCGCTGCCTGCCCAGTCCACTGGAGCCCATTCACATTGGGGGACTTGTAGGGGGGACAGGGCAAGTTTTACTTTGGGTTGCAAAAAAAAAAGACAATACTCAAGTATCGTGTTTACACTGTGATGTCAGCTCCTTTTTATTTTCTTATGCATGAGATCCAGTGTCAGACATTCCCCTCACTCAGACAAAAAAACCCTCCATCCAAGCTGCTTTTCTACATGCTACATAAAAGAATACGGTTTCAGCTTGGTGGTTGAGGGGAATGTTATATTGCAAAAGGGCATTTCTTGTCTGGTAGGTGGTTTGCGTTGACTAGCTGCGAAGATTACTCATCAGTTACTCATCGCACTCTCTCGCTGTCATGTCTTCTGTCAGGAAAGGAACCTCAGACCCATTCCCTACGCATGCCTCTACTGCCCAAGGGGGACTGCTGATGAGGGCATTTGCAGACTGTCTGTTTTAGTCTGAGCCTACCCAGTGCCCATATTCCCCTCTTCCCCCCCCCCCCAAAAAAAAGCAGGGGGCGGGAAAACCAGCTGTGAGGATTGTATAGTAAATACTTAGGACTTATTTCTGAGCTCATGTACACCAGGAATGAGTCAGTGGCATTACATTAGTGCAAGTGAGATCAGAATCCAACCCCAGGCAGCCTGGTGGAGTTAAAAGGATGAACGTGGCCCAAAGTGTTTCCCCTTGGGGTCCAGCTCTAAAAACCTGCAACGAAGTCCAAGCAAAACCAGTTATAGCCACCCAGCACCGGGGGAGCACTGCATCATTTCGATGGATAACTAAAATTGCTGGAAGCTAGAGCCAGGCCTGATCTAGCAAATTTAGATAGGGACCAAAACTTTCCCAGAGTCCAGGAAGCTGTCTGAGGCCCTTCTCGTCTGGAAGTTAGCCCCAGCTTAGTCTGAAGCATTCCCACAACCGCTGGGGCTTGTAACAAAACATGAAGCTTTTCATGCAGCTTCAGCTTTTGTTGCACATGTTTCACATGGCCTTCTTGTGAGCCGAGGGCACTATTACACTGAAAAGGCAACAGCCTATGCTATGGCTCTGAAGACACCTGTAACCGTGAGAAAGCAAGCATGCCCAGAAGTGATGACGGGCACTGGCTCCCTCCACTGGTGCAGGGAAATGCTGCGAAGGTTCTTTAGAACACCGGTATGTCCAAAAACATACTCACTGCATGGACTAGGGTAGCAGGTGATTTCTGTCCAGCATACCTGGTACATAAGGCAGTAGCAAGTAGGGAGGAATGGCCTGACAACCGTCACAGTTCTGTCAGCTTCATGGTCTGCTGAAAGGGAATGAAGAATGTGGGGAGGGAAGGAGAGGGGGGGCATCTGGGGGCTACAGCTGGGTTTCTAAGTCCATGAAGCTGTACCAGAAAAAGCCATGGGCAGCTGAGATTAGAATAAGTGCTTCCTGTACAGGTATCTATCCCAGCTCCCAGCCCCCCTCTCTGACATCAGGAACAAATGTGCCACCCAAGGCACACTTCCATCGATGACATGATTGATTCAAAGACCAGAAAGAAGCCATTGGTCAAAGGAGTTGGGTCTGGGTTACCTTTGCTGACAGGAGGAATCCTGTTCTGCTGGACGTCTTGGAAAATCATTTGGTTTTAGCATTGATTTGAGTTGACTGAAAGCCACAGCCTACGTGTGCGTTTTTCTAATGCACTTATAAATACCTTTGTATTATGAAATGGGTGTTGGCATTCGCTGGAGCAGAGGAGGGCCTTGAATGGCATAAAGCCATCTATAGAAATAGCACTGGCTTTATTGATTCAGACTTAAATAATCCACCTCTGCTCAACTCTCACAAACTCAGCATCAACCTTTTGCAGATCGTGGGGCAGTTTGTAGAATACACACCTGTACGCTATGTGTTTAAGTGTGCTAGAAAATATCAGCATTTGAAGGGTTAAACAAGAGCTTTCAGCCACCATGCCGCTTGGTGTTTGCATTTGAAGCACAGAAAGGACACCTTCTGCATCACAGAGGGCAGAAAGACATCCCCTGCCAACGTGAAGCTCCTTTCCAAAAGCTTCCCTAACAGCTGTTTCAGCTGCCGCTCAGCCTTTTTCACAAGGGCAAGCATAGGAAGCAGTAGTAGGGGCTAAAATCAGTTGTTAGAGGGTCACGGTATGCTAGGAAAGCCTGCCTGGTGGGGAAGGGCAGGGGAAATCTGCTTTAAATGTCATTTGAAAGCATGTGTGGCAGCTAGGAAAATAAAACAGGTGTGGCAGAAACCTGAAATTAGAACCTTCACCCCCACAGCGTAGAAAGGAAATTATGTAAAAAAATCTTAAGTGTTCACACGTATAACTGTTCTTCATGAAAATCAGTTACACCAGTCAGCATCAGCCTGGGCCCAAGACTTGGAAAAGCAGGTTCTTAAGGCGAGATCTGAGGGAAAGTTTTATAAATGTTTGTCTCACTGTTAGTTGGGTAAAGCTATCATGTCTTCTTAAAAAAACCAACAAAACCCCTAGATCTTGTCTAGTATATTTCCCTGGTTACTGGAAGGTAACACAGTAGCATCACAAAGCTGTAGCGTTTCAGTGTGGACACTACCTATGCCGATGGGAGGGGTTTCTCCCGCTGGCAGTTAATCCACCTCCCCAAGAGGTGGTAGCTGGGTCAACAGAAGAATTCTTCCGTCAATCTGGCATGGTCTACACCAGGAGTTAAGTTGGCATGGCTACGTCTCTCAGGAGTGTGGATTTTTCACATCCGAGAGATGCAGCTATGCCACTGTAAGCGGTCAGTGTAGCTGCCGCAAAAAAGCAACCTTACGGTTTGGCTAGAAGCACAAGACCCAATGCCTGGTGCAGGCTCTCTGCCCTTTCAGAACTCAGATCATTAGTATACCTCACGTTTTTATAACTGGAGTTTAGCACGCAGTATTCTGAATGGGTTTTTTTATTTTAAATGTTGGTGACAAAGAGCAGTCATTGGGGGCATTCATTAACACATCGGCTCCTGTGCTTGCTTGTAAGTAGGTCTGGTCCCTGCTTTGATCAAACTGTCTAGTGATTGCCGAGCTAAATGGTAAGTGATGCAAGAAGCAGGAAGGTTTTCTGGACTGTTAGAATTCAGTTAGAGAGTGCACCATCACCGCAACGCTGGTTTTAATTTCTCTTCCTTTCACCTGCCTGGGTATCTCAAAAAGGCGTAGCTAACCCTGCATCTTATCAGATGGCTGTAGCACACCAGGATGTTACAGAAATACTGCTTCCCTGCCTAATGAGGTCTTTTATTTTTAAAAAAGAGCCAGCTGTGAAGTCAGTATGTCTCCGATGTAAAAATGAAGGCCCTTAAGTAGCCATTGAGAAGCGAGGGTTTTGCTGGGATCTTGCTTCCTCACTGCAGCATTTGCTTTTAGTGCAGATGGAAAGAGTGCCTCAGAAGCATGCAAAAGGGGGTTTATTGAGATTTGAAGAGTTTGCATTAGTAAATGACTTGGCTGTTTCTAAGGGATTGTCAATATTACTGGATATTGACAAGACTTCCTAGAAAGGATTTTTGTCTTATGTTTATTGCAAGGAACTTGAAGCAATGTTTTCTGATGCCAGAGATGGCATCTTATTTTCTCGGGTTGTAGCTGCACTACCCTCATCTGTAACTGCCCAGCCAGGTGTTCTGGCATCGAATGCCTCTCGGACGTTAGCACTTTGATGTTGGTGGCCTTGTTTTTCTTAGAAAAGGGCTTGATCTTTTCACGCAGTTAAAGCTAAATAAATTTTCCCCATCGTGTTGTCCTCCTCACCACTTCAAACCAAGTATCGACTCTAACAAAGCACAGAGCACTACAGCAGTGCCCAGCACCCAAGAGTCTGTCATTAATGGCCAGAGTTTATAGCTCTACTATAAAAACCTGCCTCTGGGGGAAGAGTTGCTAGAGTGGCCCTGGTGCAGAATTAAAGCCAGCCTTTGACATTCAGCGATTTGAAAGCTACAGCAATTAAGAAAGAGGGTGGAGTTTTCAGAAGGACCCAAGGCCCAGATCCCCCAAAAGGTATTTAGGCATCTAACTCCTCTTGATGTTAATGGGCATTAGGCATGTAGGTACTTTTGAGGATTGGAGCCTACATCACATAAGGGTGCCAATCCCCTCAGAAGTCAATGGAATTTGTATTTCCAAGTTGCCAAGGTGCTTTTGGAAAATCTGATGTGCACTCTCAGCTCCTAGTTTGTTTGTTTTTTAGTTTAAAACTTGTAGCCATATTGGCCATCCATTTAATCTGGGCTGGGCTCTTAATTTAAAAAGCAAGCAAGGGATAGAGATTCAAAAAGCCAGTTGCACACACTGGCAACAAGGAGAGAGTTTCTTTCCATTGTGGGGTCTAAAATTAAACGAGCTCTTAAGGAGACCAGGTGGTGGCGTAGAGCCCTCCTTGTACAGCTAGTCATTGCTTTAGAAAGTTAAACAACAAAAGCTTGATTTGTTTTCAAGTAGGTGAAGCATTGTTAGTTGGTTTATAGCGTTATAGGGTGAATCAGTCCCACTTTACATTCAGATTATCTAAACCTATACTGCACTGGTTGTAACAGGTGGTAGGGATCACGGACACCAATATGAGCATTATGTAAGGAAAGCCCAAACCCTATCTCCTGAACTCAGGACAGTAATAGAAAGGGGGAGTGGCCCACTTGCAATTGGCACTCTGTGCTTTAAGAGGTTAGTCATGCCTCAAATGCACATTAACCACAATTTAAGAACTGTACAGAAGCTTTGTAAAAGCAACAGGCATCTTGATGATTAAATAGCAGATGGCACAAAGGGCATCCACTGTATTTAGCAAACCCCTGTATTTCATCTGAAAATCAGGACAGGTGTGCAGTCTGTAACAGAACCTACTGCCCCCCTCCAGTGCTAAGATAGTTTTATTTTAATAGGGAAGAACTCATTTGCTAAAATCAGGTAAGTACTGCAGACAACAGGTTTAGGGGGTTCTTTACTAAATTAATCCGTCTTATTGGTTTTATAGTTTTGAAATACGCTGTGTCTTAATGACAGATTCTTAACTAACAGCAACTTTGTATTAAAAGAAATTCACAGAAGGGGTGAATTACTGATTATTTTAACCCCAATTCCATTATTCAAGACAAGGGGATGGGCCTGTGATGGGTACTCAAGAAAGGTAATAGATTAAAAAAGCAAATGGCAATTTTATACCTGTGCTATGTAATGTTTTATATGTGTGTGGTCTTTCTTAATGTAAAACTCTTGTATTTTTGTGATTTATATGCAGCAGGACTGATGGATGTGAGAGTGCACGTTATTTTGTAAACTATTCTTAGCCAATTTTCCAAGAACGAACAAAATGTTCATATTCTTCATTGGCTTGTACCTGCATGTACAGTATTTGGGCAGCAAGTAAAGATGATTAAAGGCAGTTTGAAAACTGTTTGCTTCACCTACATTTGGGCTGCAGAACATTTCATGTAGGAAACTCCCTTAGCCTTTGACCACCAACCATGTTTGAGGTTGTTTGCAAGATTCAAAAGTGAGCTGAATTCTGCAAGACTCTTGATATCAGAGTATGGATTTGCTAGTACTCTTTTTGAAAGGGTCACTATTGTTTGATGCACAAACTTAACAGCCGCAGTTCAGAGGAAAAGGAAATGTGATGCCAGGCGTAGTATACCATTCACCTCCCAACAGTGATGGCAGAGAATACTTTAGTGGATTTGGGAAAAGACCATACGCAAGTGGCTGACAGCACTGTAGAGTGAGATAGATTTCTTCCTCATCCAGCCATTGTTCAGGTAGCACCCTGAGGCACGAAAACTGAAACCACTCAAGGTTCTCTCATCTAGAGTAACTGCATATTCCTACCAAGGTATTTGCATTTATTATCCAGTCCCAGAAAAGTATTTCCTTTCATATCCATGTCATCGTTTAGGTTAGGGGACCCTTTGGTTTTTGTACTACAGGATAGATAAAGTTTCAAGAGTTTGCCTTCACTATATTTTATATATTATCTCCTCTGATTCAGTTTCTCATTTTTCACACACCTTATGCCATCAGCACAACAGGCTCTGCACCAGCCCCACTTCTGTAGAAACAGCCTAAATTTCAGGTATTTTTCATTTCTACTGTATAATATGTGCAGTTGACTAAAGACAGAAGCAGCAACTGCTGACCAAAGTGGATGACTTCACATCAGATTCTCCACCTGCGACTTCCTAGGTGCAGAGAATTTGACACCCTGCCATCTACAAGTTGAATAAAAATATTAGTTCAGGATGTTTTCCGGCAAGGGGTCCTTGCTCTGGAACATTTCGCTGCAACAGGAGTGCATGCATTATTCATGAGTCTACAATGACTTACCAGCAAAAATACGACAACAAATTCTGCAAATTCAGTGTATCAATTTCATCTGCAAAAGACACAGTAGCACAGTTGACAAACTGAGCAGAGATGCAACTTAAAGATCACCTAAACTTATCCATTCTTGAGGAGTTGGGGGAAACAAGGTTTTAATATCTTAATGAACCTTAAAGAATCTGATCAGAGGATCTGGTTACAGCATTATAACCCTAGCAGTTAAGGCTGCTGTACAGCAGATAGAACAGAACTGTGTGTATAGCGGTCAAGTTTTATTTGCCTTGCTGTATGCACAATTTAGTTGAGATAGATGGATTTTAGTTAACCAGATGCAAACACTGTATGAATTCAGTTGATTTGCAAGTCACTTTTAGTTAAACTAGTCCAAATTTGCATGTAGCCAAGTCCTTAGGATCCTGGGCCAGAGAAGCGGTACATTGGTGCTGTAGTGTAAGAAAGTGGACATGTTTCCACTGTGGACTAAAGGGACAGCAAACTCATTTGATTAAGGATTGAACCCCTGTTCCCTGAGATGATTAACTCATTACATCACTGGTGGTTTGACAGATTCCAATGACATATTTAGGAGCCAAGAACATAAAGTCAACTGATGTTTCACTGCAATGTTTTATTAAGGAATTTACATATACACAGGATAAAGTAAACCAGGTACGTCTCACTATTTTTGCTCACGCTGATGAAATCTTTCAAATGTAGGCTTTCTAGTGAGGTGGCTGTGAGGGACCAGAAAAACCTGCCCCCTCGTCCCCCCCCCGTTCTGTGCTTCAGTATCAGAATGTCAAGAAAAAGCTGGGGGTGGGGACTACACAAGAACAAAACAGATATGAAAAAGTATAAATTAGGATGTCATGGTCATTTTAAAAGCGTAAGAAATACTTGTGATGGGCTCTTGGCCCTCTATAAATTAATTATCTTGGTTAGTTCATTAAAAGTTTTTTTTTGTTTTGGTTTGTTTTAAATTACATCAAACACCACAGATTAGACAGAAAAAGCTACTCCGAAGAAGTGCAAGTTTCACATTCCAAACACAGTGTGCGTCCCATCCTGTGTGACACTCCTGTTTGGTCACAGGAGGGGTCTTCAACATGACTTTGGTTCCAATGAAGATTGATTAGCCAAGCACAGCGAGGCCTCAGCTCCAAAGAACGCCACAGCAAAAGAGAAGAAAAACAGAGGTGGCGTGACTTAGGATTTGGGTTGGATTAAAATCCAGTTCCTCAGGGACTTTCCCTTAAACAAAAACCCACTAGAACAATTTTATTTAAATCCAATTCCCAAAAGGCCTGACGTGCAGCCAGTAATGCTATTCACAGCTACCTCAATCGTCCCTCCCCTGAGATGCCCAGGAGAAGGGGGAGACCATGCCCCCAAGAGCATTTGCATTTCATTGTGCTGAATGCTGAGGAGCTGAAAAGTGGTGTTCTGGTCTCTGAGGTTTCCCTGTGGTTTTGACAGTGAAAAGGAAGAGATGGGTCTCAGTTATGGGGAAAACAAAGATTCAGGCTGAACAGAGAGCCAGAAGCAAACCCTGAATGTCTCATGGAGCACTTTTAAAAACAAACAAAAGGCAAAAAAGGTGGTCATAATACTGGGCAGGAAGGGGATTATTTCCACATCTGAGAGCTGAGGGTTTGATTGGTTCCCTGGGCACTTCCTCCGCCCATTGACTGTCCATATCCCATCATGCCATTAGCTCCATAAAAGTTCATCCCAGCCATCTGCTGGGTCATCTGAGAAGGAAAGGAGACAAGCTGGGTCAAGGAAACCATTCTAATACAGTCCAGGAAAGCACTTGGTACATGCTTAAAGTTCAGCACATGGGATAGTCCGACTCTTATGGGACTCCAGCACATACTTCACGTGAAGGACATGCTGGAGTGCTCTGCTGGATCCAAGCCTTAGAGGGTGAAAAGCGGCATAACCAAAAGTAAGGTAGGGAGTTTGGTTCTTGCTGCTTGACAGCCATCTCCAGCGAGAGACTTGAATAAGAAGTGACAGCTCAAGCTAATGTATTTTGCCCAAATAGAAAGACAATAGTCTCATTTCCTAGGATATCCTGGAGGTTTGGCTGTTACATACAGTCTACAAGACGGAGTGAAAACATCCTAATTATCCTAGTATGGAAGTATCATACCCTGCCAACTGATTAGGAAGTCAGATGTAACACAGGCAGTGTGGCTTAGAGTGTAAGCCTCCAGGAACATTCATTTGGAGCCAGCTCCCCCCTTGGCAGTTCTGGGTGACCTGGTAGTCATGGAATAACTATCAGTGTGGCCTAGACGCCAGCACAGCACAGGCGAGAGTTGAGAGCTTTCCACTAGCAGCAACTCAGTCTGCTCCTGCAACACCCCCCATTCCAGCCCTGGGCTAAATACTGAGCTCTGTGCTGGAGCACGTTTATTTCAGTTCTGAGGTTTGGTAAGCAGGGTTTTACCGAACTGTACGATGGTTTTGCAATTTGCACCACCACAGAGAAAGCTCTGATGCTAAGCAGGACACGACAAGTGAACAGAATGGGGCTTAGGTGCCAAAACTCCTGACTCTGCCAGTGTCCCAGGATACCCTGGGCAAGTTTTAGCCTTTCCATCCCTCTGTCTGCCCATCTCCAAGAAGGGATCCACCTTTCAGGGTGCTGATATCATTAGTTTCGTGGTCTGTGAAGTGTTCTAAGATCCTCGGAAGAAAGGCAAATACTAAACATTGATCTGAGCAGGAACAAATCCCTCTCACCTGCGCAATGTTCCACTGAAGCTGCTGAGCTGGCTGCACACCATACACTGGCGGTGGCACCGCGGCCATGCCAGCGACGTACCCGGCCTGCTGCGCTGCCATCATTCCATTGGGGATGCCAATGACAGGCGTCTGCATGCCACCCACATATCCAGCTGGGATAGGCATGGGAGTCACCATCCCTGGAGCTCCTGGTTGTGCCATCATTCCTACTGGTGGGGCCATCATGCCGCCAATCATGCTGCTGGGTGGGGCGACACCTGGAAAGCTAGCGTACGCTGCAGGGTATGCCATCTGAGCTGGGGCCATGAACACTGCTCCTGCAATAGGGCAAGAAGGTAAGTGGCTAAGGGGAAAAAAAAAAATACACTCAATGCTGATTTTTAGGAAACTTGGATTTGTCTGACACATGCCTGAGCAGAACTGCCACACACTTATTTGGTATTGCAATAACTCAAATAGGTCCTTTGAAAGGAAATATAGGGCTGGTCGACTGCTAGTATTCTGCAGACTGGAGTTCCAGTTCTGCGCCTTTACTCCCCAGGCCAACACACGCAACGTAGATGCAGCATATTCAACCCCTGGGACAAGCTCCTCAGATCACCATGACTCCTGAGCAGGGGGAAGAGCACCAACTGGATCCAAATGTAATCCTGTCCTCTGTCAGGAGATGGGCAGGCCTGGGGAGGAGGGGGTATTAGAGGACGCAAAATGGGATGAATAGAACTCAAGGACTGGAAGATGTAAGAAATCGTCGGGAGGAAGAGGCATCCACAAATAAAAAGGCTCCTCTAGTTAACTCTTAAGGTGCTGAATTGCAGTTGCTATGCAGTGACAATACTGCAGTGCAATACCCTTGCGAAAGCGAGGAGACATCGCGAGCATTTGAAATGCAAATATCAAGAACAGGGGTATCAGACCCACCTGGAGGACAGGGCAGAATTCCCCTGTAATTACTGCCCATGGACGGGGGGAGAAGTAGGTCTACAAACAACTCTCCATCCACAGCAAAGCTCCATGATGTCAGTGGGAAGTCTGCACACAGATCAAGGGGCCCGTATGCAGGGACTAAACGGGGGTTATTATTCAGGACCTTATTATCCCATTCAGAATGCATCAGTGAGAAATATTCTCCCCTTTAAAGCCACTGCTCTATCTGCTGTGGTTTCTTTCCCTCCTGTGAATCTCCTGCTCTTCCTGCTTTTCACCGTTTCCTTCCCTAAAACACACACTATCCCTCATGCCGTTTCCCATTCCAACCACTAAAAGGATCAGCAAGTGAATAGCTACTGCTGGGAATCAAGTAGAGTTGACGCTCTGATTAACAGGAGACAAGGGAGTCCACACCCCTAAAGCTACCTGGCTCACTCTTGAAAGGTTTTCTTCACAACCATGAGGGCTAGAAGATTTGTGTTTAAAAAAAAAACAAAAACAAAAAACAAAAAAAGAGCCCAAATATATTCTGCAGGCTACATAAATACACCGTGCAGACCAGAATCAGCCCATGGATTGTACATTTCACACCCCAAAACAAAAAAGGAATTGCCCCAAGGAATACCTGCCCACTTGTAACGGGTCTCACATCCATCCAAAAAGGCTGCACTAGAAGCAATTCAGATCTGTCAGTTTAATGCTCTCAGGACATCCCAACAGTGGCAGAAGCTTTTAGCTCACTCCCTTCCTCCCCACCCATGATGGGCAGTACCTTGGGCAGGCATCTGGGGAGTCTGAGAACCATACAGGGAAAGAATGGAGTCTTTAGAGAGTTGTTTCTTTCCCATTTCCTCCACTTTACTTCCTGGCTCAGGAAACAGGTTCAGGTTTTCAGGCACAGACCCAGCACTTCCAGCTGTTGGCATAGAGCCAGTGACCTGGGGAGAAAAAAAGACGACCGTGATAGGCTCATCTGTGTGAACACGGAGGATGAAAACATGCAGGTCTTCTCCAGGCTCAATGTAGTCACCTAGCAGCGTCTGGGGAAGTCTGTCACCACACACTACTCACCTTCTTGGAGTCAGAGAGTGAGTTAGATTCCACAGAACCAAAGAGATCTAGATCCTTCTCTAAACTGCTGCTGGGCCTGCCATTTGGGATAGTGCTTGCCACAGGAACATCTGAGAGACACAAAGTTTAGATGGCTAACATGGCTAGCCAGCCTTCCTGCCAGCTGAGGTAAGATGGTGTATGGTCCACCAAATAAGCTGTCATGTGCAGTGATTGCAGATTAAGGCAGAGCCCTATGTGACCCGAGCGGCCCACTGCTTGGCTCTTTGCTTTGCTTCCCCACCCAGTGCAGCAAACGTCCTTTGGGTACAAAAAGCATCCTGCTGCAAGTCAACATGTTTGAATGGTATCAAGAAATAGGAATCAGCCTCTCTTTAGGAAAAGAGCTGAAGTGCAGATGCAAAATAAAAAATTACTACTAATGATTTAAATCAAAGCTTCCAGCTAGCAGATTTAAATCACTGATTGCAATCATGGTTTGTATCCATCCACCCTCAGAGGAGGCTGCATTTCAGCAGTGCCACATGTATCATATGAAGCAGTCTGAGATACTTGCCAATATGCATTCTTGTACCTTTAAGAGGAGAGCTAAAGTCAAAGAGACCCTTCCTGCATCATTGTTATGTCTGATTTTCCAGTTAGAAAGTTCCCTTCACCACAGAGAGTGGCGGGAGAAGTGAGCTTTAAGGCTGCTCTAACTCAGAGACAGCAAGTATGCATTGAAGCAGGCAGGCACACTCATTCCCAGAGGCCATCCGGCTATCTACTTCCAAAAAGGTTGTTTGCTTTTCCTTTTTTTGTGGGGGAGGGGGGCGGGAAGCAGTGGAGGAGAGAGAGAGAGAGAAAAAGAGTAATTTAGATTGTTGGTATATTCTACTATAAGGCGGCAAAGGATTCTGGGCTTTAGCAGCTGCCATCTACCTATAGGTATCACATTTAAGACCATTCTGTACCACTCAATACTTTTAAGATTGTTCCAAAGCATGTGACTCTCTTACCAAGTCCTAGCAGGTCCATTACAGGTTCAGTAGATTTAGAGGGACTTTTTCTTGGTGGCTGCATTTCATCTTTTTTTTGCGGCTTAAAAAAAAAAAGACAATATAAAAACCCAGAAATCTTGCAGTTGTTCAAACCTTCTACTTAACCTTTGTGAAAAGGGAAAGGATAAGGATTCTGGGCTTGAATTATGACTGCATTGATCCAGTTCAAAGTGACACTTTGAAAACTGAAGTTAAAGCAGTGGTAAGTCAGGCTCAGTTTCCTACAAAAGGAAGTAAACGAATCTGACAGAATTCTGTGCTTGTATCTTGAACTAGGATATCTCTTCTGCCACACTCAAGCAAAGTCTAATAATTAATAAATAATAGTACTAGACAAAAGTCATTAGATCTAGTTACTTATCTAAAGAGGAAAGATAGGGCTGTATCGCTAATCACTGCAGACAGAGATCCCAATCCAGCTGTCCCTGGACAGCTCAATAAAGCTCAGAGTCCCACATAAGCTCAGAGTCCCACATACGTTATAATTTTTATGTAGAATCAGCCAGAAAGGAACTTAAAGCTTCCCAGTATTTACCCCTTCTACTCTAAACTACTGCCAGCTGAGACTTGATGATATTACTTCATACATGAACATGCAAATCTTGCATCTTCAGCAGACCCTGAGCAGGATCATTGTGGTATAAAGAGGTTTAGTGTAAACACTAGGATTTTCTGAAACATCCTGTTCTAAATCTCCAGAGTACTGTCTTGCACTGTCTGTCTTACAGTTCATGGGAAGGACAGTCAAGACACACAACTTATCTTGAAAAGAAACCTCCATATTTGTGAACATTTGCCCAGTACGCACTCTGAACTTCAACTGATAACCCATGCTCCAGCTACATGCCTGCAGCTACGTATGCAACTTATCATTTAACTGACAGGCATTATCGCTAAAGAACGGGTGTCAGGACTGACAGCCAAAGATGGAGTTTGCCTTTGTCCTGGAAGTAATTGCAATAGCGTTAAGATTCAAGTGGAACATTTACCCTAATTAGAAAAGGATTAGTCTTGTGTTTTGAGTTTCCATTACTGAATACAAATGCAGGTTTTAACATCAAAATAAGCTGCTTGTGGTATACCAAGAACCACTATACAATTCAGTTTCTTCGCTAGTAAAATGCAGTTAGCCAGATGGGAGAAGAATAAGACTAGATCCCTTGAAAAAGTCATTGTTGGGTTACACAAAATTAGATGTCACATGCCTTTACTGTAAAGAAGGGAGCTAGAATCCACCACATGCTTATTGGGGTTGGGGGGGGGGGAGGAGAAAAGAGTAGTGTGGAGAGAAATGGTACAAAAACAAGGATTTCATTGTTTTGTGCAAAGTAAACTGATCCAGGAGAGATGAGCAGCCCTTATTTGGAGATGAAGTACCATAAAGCCTCATTTCTTACTGTTAAATTAGGGGTCTAAGGTATCAACACAGGGCTATATAGTCACTAGATAAACCATCACAAGACAGGAATGGGAGAGGAGACAAACAGAAATGGCAACTTGGATTGAGAGCTGTCAGTAAATTGTGGGGGAAGGATGAACCCCTCTCCAAGCACCCGGTATTGGCCTGTTATAGACAAGACACTGGAATACATGGAGCACCAGCGTGATTCACTGCATTAACTTCTTAGCAGGAAGAGAGACCAGAAAAATCTCATGTTTCCATAGTAAGCTGTACCATCTCTATGACACTTGAAAAATGCCTGTATCTTTCCAGACAGATCTTTACAATTGACCCATGACAGTACTTTCTGCCTTACCATTTTCACTTTCTCAAAGATAATGGGTTCCAGTTTCTTCTCTGATGCTGACTCACTGTTCCTTTTCCATTTGTCATCTTTTTCTTTCTGTACAAAGAATCACACAGAAGTGAGGGTCAAAGCTCAGGCCACACCACTGGGGGAAGTTAAAATAAAAATAGAAATCTAGTTTTTCCAAGCAAGTTCGTACTGAACTGCACCTTTTAACCAACATGAAAAGCAGCAGCTAATTAGATAACTATTTTGGCTTATAAACATCTCCCCTTACCCAGCAACCAGTTTTTCCCAGTGCCTTGGTTAATAGTTTAAAACCGGTTTTGCCATGTGTACACATGGTAATTTAGATCTGAAACAGAGGATACAACTGCAGAATGGCCATGAGAGAGTTCCTGCTTTTGGAGAATGAGTCGAGTTCCAAATAGTTAAAATTCCTAACACAAGAGAAATACATCCAAAAAGTCTGTGACCCAATTGAAAAATACAGGTTACTCAGTTGTATGTTGAGGAATAAGTAAAGATGGCCAGTCCTGTACATTTGTCAGTTGATGGTTTTGGAGACAATTTTATGGTAACAAGTAAAATCAGGATAAGACAAAGATATCAGGGGAGCGTTTACAAGCTTATGATTGGTCTTCTACACAAGTTCTTAGGAACTAGAGACTAACCCTAAGTGCATTGATGTCAAGACTTCGATCCATGTATTTCTTCTTTTCATATTTGTCTCTGATAAAGCCCTCCACGGCTCTGTAAGAGGCTCGTTAAGGATGAATGACTCAGAAATTGAAGATGTCTAGAGATACACACATTAAATAGTTCTACAAAATACATTGTGACCACAAAATAATGGCAGTTTAAGGAAGTTCGCTTGCAACAGTAGTTTTATTTTTGTTCCTTTAAGTTCGTGTCAAGGTTGTCAACGCTAAATATATTGCTGAAGTGAGTGGATGAAATTATTAGATCTAGTTTACTAAAGCGATATAAACACACTGCTGTGTTAACACTCTGCCTCAGCAAGAGAGCTTTGCTGGAGATTAGCTCGTGTCAGCTTCCTGCCACACCAGCCTGCCTTCCTCACCAGCAAACTCCTGAACCTCTACCAGTCTTAACTTTGCCCAGCAGTTAACAATCAGTGAACTCCAGCTCCTCAGCTGTGTCTCTCCGCAGTGCACAGTCCCTTCACTGTACATTCACAAAAGATATTAAGTTCATCGCTCCTTTAAAGAGTCAATACACTGCAGCTCACCTGGTGTTTGACAAATACTTACCTCAATCACAGCACAGGTTTACAGTAAAACCAGTTTATCAAACAAGAAGTCATAGGTTTACGTGATACCAAGACAGAAAGGGTTACAAGCAAACAAAAAGTAAAAATATACTTTCTAATGGCTAAGACCTGACTTAAGCTATTGTCTTTGCTCAAGGCAGTTTCCTCACCAATCTTCCTTCCCAGCAATGGCTGACTTGCTCTTAGCCGGGATCCACATGCCATCCAAGGTGCTGGCTTTCCTCGTCTCCTCAGGTGACATTTTTATTAGAGCAAGTCAAACAGTCATTTCTTGGTCCATTGTGGCAAGATGCCACAGCCCAGTAAGCTTTGCTAAGGACCAGGAGCGATACAGAAAGGAGTTAAGTAGAGTTACTAGCAAAGGCCACATTGCACTTTAAGAAATCTGCACAGAGTAACTATTAGGGATGTTTACAATAAAGATCAGCATTTATCTTGTCATTTGTTAGCACCACCACTTAGTAGCATCTAACCTGTGCACACATTCCTGCACTGGCAAAAATCATTCTGAGATACGGGATCCCATGTATCTGAACGTCTACACAGCAAAGAAAACCTCACAGCTGGCTCATGCCAGCTGACTTGGGCTTGCATGGCTTAGGCTACAGGGCTGTTTCATTGCAGTGTAGATTTCCAGGCTTGGGCTGGAGCCTAGGTTCAAGGACCTGTAGTAAGAGGAGGCCCTAAGATATAAACCTTGGTATCAGAGGCCTGAGGCCTAAACTAAAGTAATGGTCAAGACTTTGCTAACATAAAGCAAAGTTAAGCTGTGAGCCAGAGGCAGGCCCTGCTCGCAGAAACTGGCAAGGAAAGGGCTGATGCTGCAAGATACGTACCTAAAAGGTACTGAACACTAGAGATCAGAACATTCACATACTGGCACATTCCACACAGATAACAAGGAACAGACTGACCCATCCCAATGACAGGGGCAAAAGGGTAATATGACGGATAGCGTTGTTTTGATCAAACCAATCTGCACAAGGTGAGAGGCGGTACCTTACTATGTAGAGGGGTTGTACCTTACTGCATAAAGGGGTTGCACCTCAATACGTCAGGATGTGTAACTTGTTTGTACCTGTGTATAAGAATGCATCCCTGGGACGATGTCTTTGTCTGGCCGAGGGGACAGTGGAAAGTCCCGCCATTAACTGAGCCGAGTCCATTGACCATGGGCACATAGTAGTAGTATGCCTTTTACTAGAGTAACAATCTAGGGGAACTATTATTGTGTCCATACGGCAATAAACCTGGCCGACGTGCCCTCATACCTTACTAGACTCTGTGGTCATTGGGGGTTCTCTTCAGGTCTGCTGTGTCAGCGATCTGCAGAGCTGGGACAGCACACAGAGAGAACACACGCATGCAGCTGAGTGATATCAACATTGAATAGAGCAGAGCAGAGCACCACACCGGTAGCATCTGACAACAGGACCCTGCAAGGTGGGAGGGTCCCAGAGCCCAGGCTCCAGCCCAGAAGTCAACATAGCCTCATAAGCCCTCACTCCATTTACAGCACTATGACCCTGTGGTCTAGGAGACCTTCTGTAACTTAGTGTTCCGACATTTTCAAAAGGTGCCGAACACCTGCAGCTCCCACCAGCTTCAGTGGGATCTCGGAGTGCTTGGTGCTTTTGAAAGTCAACCCTTCAGTTTGTTAATGAACTGACAAGGCATATGCCATGCAAGGGCTTCAAGTTGTAACAGACTGGCTTGACTTAATTCTTATACTCCACAGAGCTTAGCAAGGATCACTCAGAGCTCTTCCACTGAAGACAGTAAGGTACCAAATCTGAAGCACTGCACAGAGGGTGTCTAGCTAGGAACCTGTTTCATGGCTGACACTCAGGCACAAAGATGAGCAGTTGCCCTCTTTGTAGAGAGGCTTTTCATCTTGTTTTTAAGTCTCCTATATCCCCAAGCAACAAGGAAAGAAAGGATACTGGTCTGTCTGAGGCCGCCTGAAGGTCTCTGGCAGGTAGGCTTCATAGAGACGATTCGCCTTTTTGTTTCCCATCTCCTGCATACACTGCAATTCAAAAAGAGAGAGCTCGTAAATCATTTGTTTCAGCATATGAAAGTTCTGTCATACAGACCTATGGTGCAAGGCCACCCTCTAAGAGTCTTAAATTCTTCTGTTAAACTAGCAGAAGTATTTTTAGACAGATCTTTGAAGCCTGTTCTGCGCCTTTGCGGCACACTGCAAAACCCAAATATTGAGAGAGCTCAATATCACTTAACTGGAATAAGCAGAGCCTTACACTTTTGGGCAGCCAGAAGACCCTGTGGATTTGAAGCTTTGTTTCACAGGAGGTGCAGGAGGGATGTTTTCATCCTTGGAGGAATTTCATACTCAGAACGTACAGAAGGGAAAACCCCATCAAGTCACACAGCGTATCCCCTGAGCAGTGCAGGGCTGGTCCTTTCATCCCCAAGACTCACCATTTTCCTTGGGAGACTATTCTGTAACTCAAAGCCTGATGGGTAAAGTTCCCCCTTATAGTCAACCTACACTTCCTTCCTTTTATCCCATGCCATTGCTCTAGTTCCACCCCGTGTGGCTCTCCCTCACCAGCATTTACACTCTATGTATTAGGGTTGTGCCCGACTTAGACTGACTTAAGGAAAGACTAAACTTTTCTAGACTGGAGGCCTTACTAGCTAAGGCATTATAATGTCTACGAAATAAGCCCTGAGATACCAATTAAAGGGAAAATAGCTGAAAGACTTGAGAATTATCTTGTGCTAGAGCTTATGAGTGAAAACAAGAGCTGGCTGAGCAGGGGATTCCTATTGCAACAGCTGTAAGGCTGAGCAAACCCCAACACGACACACCAGCCATGAGGGGGCGTTCGTGCTAGAGCAATGAGACACCTTTTCAGGTCTGGCTAATTTGTGATCTCTTCTGTACAGCCCAAAGTCGGTGAGGCAGCCCCAGCGACTAAAACCAGAGACAAGTGCATGCTTATCTAAGCAGTTACTTGTTTTGGACAAATGTTTTATCAACATAAACAGTGTTTTTTTATTCAGGGAGGGAAGTCTGTCACACTTCCTACAGGCCATTATTTTAATCGCTCAGCTCAATAAAACTAGTGGGTTTTTTTCTGTTTTTTTTTTAAACTGCACAGAGAGGAAAAAACTTTTGTGATCATTTTAAAGAAGTTTTTCACCTCTCCCTCCACTGGACACTCTCAGACAGTTTAACATGTATTTTAAGATCTACTGAATCCCATTCTGCCAGTGCAACAGTTCTGTTCACATTATATGGCCCAGCTCCATTTTTACTTGTATCTGTTCTTGAGTCCACTGGTCGAGATTGACAGATTTCACCCTGGATATGTGAACTCCTAGATTCCGGTGGATCCCAGCACAGCGAATACAAATGAACACGCCAATATTCCAGGATGCCCATCGTGGCCCTGCAAAAGGACATCAAAAGAGATGGTCATGCACATGTTCATAACTCCCCATCGCCACGAACAATGTCTTATGAGAAACTGCACCAAGTGAACTGTGGATTGAAGATTTTGCATTTTCATCTAGAATGGAAATTGAGATTATACATTAGCAGTGTGTTCTCTTAAAAAAGACAGGTCCAAATATAAGACTTAGGGAACAAATGTTTTATGTTTCTTCCTTCCCCCTCCAATCTGGGTTATTTGCGTAATAAAACGGAACCCTCTCAAAGTGAAACCAGAATAATCACGGGGTGCGGAGAGAGGACGCACTGCAAGAACATCCTTTCGCTTAACCTCCATTCTTTTTAAGTGACCTTTTTGATATCTTGCAGCTAGTGTCCAGCCACTAGAGCCATACTGGAGGGTGGTTTCAAAATCTCAGTTTAGCATGGAGCGAGACAGTCAATGTTACTTAAGAGCCAGATTTCTGTATCGGACTATTTGAGTTCAAGTTATTTGACATTAAGACTTTTTCCTCTAAACAAAAATTTATTGTACAAGATCTAGCCATGTTGCTTAAGTTACAGCAAAAGAGGAGTACAGGACAGTAGTTTATTCATTCTCCTGATTCCAACAGCCTGACTGATTCTCCACCTTAGGCAGAGTGGATGGAAGTTAGGGTTGTGATCTGAGAGAGAAGTCGATACACAGTTTACTCTTCAGTCTTTAGACAGTTTTGATTTTAGATGCAAGGTTAACATGCAGCTTTCAACAGACCGGAGAGCTCCAAGGTTTGGAAGAAGGGAGGTCATGCTTGGGAAAAACAAGGGAAAGCTTTACAAGTTTAATTTCACTCATTGTAAACTAGAACATTAATCTTTCTGTGAAACAAGCATGCAGATGCATTGCCAAGTGAAAGATAGAGCTTTGTGGACTGCTACTCACCACCACCAGGTGGCAGTCACACCACAGTTCCCATGCCGACTCCCCTCCAGAAAGATTAGTTAGCATTTGAAGTTTCTGACTATCACCGCCAGCATGAAGTGATCAGGCCAGTTTCAAGGCATGAACAACTCCGGGAATAACCTTCCTTTGCTGAGCACAGCCAGTTCTCCAAAATCCACATATGGACTTGACCTAAGTTCCAAAGGCCTGCTGAATATTTACAAAAACTCAGCTAGCCTACAGCTAGTTTGGTTTGCAAACTGTACCTCATACTATGTAAATTCACACATCATATCAAGGCTGGCAGGCCAAAAAAGTGATCAACTGATACAGGCATGCATTGGAGCATTTAGAGTAGATACCCAGACACTTACCACCACCACCTCAAGAAATACAGAAGCGACAGAAGGCAATAAGGGAAAGTTGTGTAATTTTAGAAAGCAGAAGTGTTCAAGACTTGCATGTACGGTTGCATGCCAATGTAGATATTTTACTATTTAAAACCTTTTATTTTCCTCCCCTTCTGGTACTTCTAGTAATGTGAATGCTCTTCAAAATTGAGTGTGAAAGTTAACAAGTCTGGGCACACAATCAGAGCTACACCTTGGATCAAACTCAATGCCCTCCCTTCCGTCCTGAGAAGTTTTATATCTCTCAGGTTTATTTAAGATAGAGTGCATAAGAAAGAATTGGAAGTTTAAAAATCAATCAATTGAAAGATCAGGATTCTGAATGCAGAGCCATTCCATGTTCAAACCAGACTAAATTTAGGATTTGCCTTTTATTGGACCAACCGCTGTTGGTGAAAGAGACAATCTTCAGGTCTGAAGAGCTCTATATAGCTCAAAAATCTTGTCTCTTGCCAACAGAAGTTGGGCCAATAAAAGATATTACCCTCACCCACCTTGTCTTGCTAATATTCTGGGACCAACAAAGCTACAACAATGCTGAAAACAAATTTAGGACCACCAATCATACAGAGTTTTATTGGCCGGCCCTATATCAAAATGATGGATGCAATACAAGATCAGGTATTTTACTTGCTCATTAAAAGAAAAAAGTTTGCAAATTCTCCTCGCCCTGGCCAAGCAGAGATATGCTAGAAATAATGGAAGGTATCTTCCACTAACAAGTGACCAGATTAGCACTTAACAGATGACAGCTGTCAAAAATTAATACCCTCTCCTCCTGAATCTGAATTCCAAACCAGAAGAGCTCTCTGAAGTAGTTTCCACTTGGAATTAAATGAAGCATATAGAAGCAGATCATTGGACAGCTATAAGGCATTTGATTTCCCATTTCTCACCCCTGCAGGAAAACATTACAAAAGTAGGCCTCGTATACACTAAGTGTTTTATTGGCCTGTCTGAAAAGAGTGATTTTTTTTAACCCAACACTTCTGCTAGAATAAACCGCTTTGCCAAGCTGGAATAAATATCAGTACAAGCCCTTTTATACATGGCATAACTGCACCTACACCAGGGGAGTTTGCTGCTTGACAACATAGAAGCAAAATTTAAGTTTAGACAATGTCACATACGCCCTGTCCCCCCAGTAGTTGCTAATCCCCTTTCAATACTTTAGGTGTGTGCAAAACATGGTAGCCATTTTCCAGAGAGAGGAAGGCAGAGTTCCTGCCCTGAAGAGCAGAGAGTTTTAGTCACTGAACTCCTTGCATTAGAAAACTGCAGTGTACATTTTAGATAAGGGGCTCAAGTCCATCAAGACATCTGTTCAGGGACAGGATAATTAACTCCCTTGCATCTGGTTAGAAAGGAGGACTTGCAAACTCAGCGGAGATTCAGGAGGAAGCTTGTCAGAGGAAGGGGAACTCATGGAGAAAAATCCTTCAGAAGATGGAAGTTCTCACCATCGTTAGGTAGAATCAGCCTTCAGGGTTAGCAGCATTTCTTTATTCTCTGGTCTCCCTATGCCCACACGCTGATTGCTGTCAACCAAGCAGGATAGCAAAACACAAGCAATATGGAGGCATTTACCCCACACCGAGAACACAGTTTGAGAAGCACATATACAGAAAGGAAAACTAATGTTTTCAGCTGACACTATGATTTAATCAAAGTTCCAAGGAACCTGCATAGGAAGTCTCAAGAGAGCAATGATAGTGTAGACTAAACTAACTCTTTATAAAGGCCATTTCTGGACTTCCTCAGGAACTACTTGCTGAGTTGGGATGTAAACACCTCAATAACATGAAGTGAAGTGTGCTTTTGACACCCAATAGCCATCATACAATAATGGCATAGAAGCACCTACAGTGCACTATGGGTATATTATTCAGGAAGAAAAGCGTGCAGCCTCTTTGCAGTAGGTAAGCATTCTGGTATCAGAGAAAGAGGCACTCAGGTAAGTGACTTGCCGAAGGTGTTACAGTAGTCAGCAGTAAAACTAGGAAGAGACCCCTGCAGTTCCAGTGCCCAGTTGCCAGGTTTACAAGTGCCTCTTATTTAATAAAAACTGTTCCATTTATAGATTTCATTTTTATGTCTCATTTCAGACAATTCTAACTTTGGGACTAACTTTGCTCAATCAAGTTAAATACCAGGAATTATTCAGGGTTATATTTAAATTAGACTTAAACCCAACAGGGGCCATAGTAACCTCTAGTCCCATGGTGCTAGTAAGGCCATTTCACCTTCTATACGATTATACCAGATGGGAACAGAGCGCTCTTGTTGGCAGTACCAACTGCAGTGATCTATCTCCCTAGCTCATCATTTTTGAGTTTCATTTAGGAGGTAGGATCAGAAACAGCTAGGACTGGGTATTAAAAAGACAGCCATTCTGAGTTTCAACTCTGTTATTTCCGGATTTTTCCCAAGCTTGAACGTTTAGAAGAATTTTCTGCTAATTGACATTTTCTAAATTAATACTTAAGCTATAAAAATCCTGTTAGTTGCCAATATTTTTGCTTGGTAGCAGCAGATGCTGTCCTCTGAGGTAACAGAACTGTTTCTCCTCTTTTGTTGCTAAGAGCAGAGAAACTGACAATGAAATGAGACGAGAAAGAGAAGCAAATGAAACATCAGGTGTCCCAAGAAGGGGGAAAAAAATGCAGGTCAAAAAAGCAAAGCAGAAAGGTTACTAGAAAAACAAAGATGTTTTTTGACTTTTTAGAACTAAGTCTAACGTTTTGATTCAAATGCATTGTTAGGAACATTGATGCTTCAATACTAGTGTGATGGAGTTATAAGCGTATACAGACATCCCAAACACACAAAGATGCCTAAATATTTTATCAAACATCCATTGCATTTTTCCTCCAACCCTATGTAGGCTGCAAAGCACGTGACTGCAGGGTATACACCTTAACCTTTACTCTTTATTGCATAAAGCAGTAATTGATTGGTCTTCTTGCAAGTTCACATATTACATCAAGATAATGTTAGCTCTTCAAAGAGAAGGAAGATGATTTTGCTCCCCTTGGGCAGAAAGGGCAACGCTGTAAACTGAATGGCTGCAGTGTGCAGGAGGAACTGTCTGCTGAAAGAGCGGTGATGGGTTGACACAGGCAAGGCTCAATACAATGCAAAAAGAGGAACTATAAAAATAAAGCATTAGTGATTGGGAGAACACAAGCAGCCGCCGGTCAGTAACAATGCAAGGGCAGCTTAGACTTGCACAACTGAAGCAGCGGCCGGTCACACAGCAAACTGTAAAGTGCCAAAGGATATTCAAATTATGTCAATCAGGGCCCTTCCTTCTCAGGTAATAAGGAACATGGAAGAAAGTACATGACTTACTCCTTTAAGGCTAATAAAGGTTTTTGTTTTCAGGTTTCTAGTTTCCATGACATACTTCGCTTTGCAAACATTTGGGGCTAAGGTTAGCCTGCTAATGTAAATGCAAACAAGCCTTGTACTTCCCCATGCAGATTTCTGTAATCATGGGATCAAAAAAAGAGGAAGTTGTTCACATGAAACATCCAGCTCTGAGAAGATGGTGCAAGAGAATATTGTTTATATTCTATACTTCTAGTCAATTTCAAGAGTGCTGCTCCTGTTTATGCAACTTGATTAGACCTGCAAAAGCTCCTTTATAAACTGGCTCAGAGAATATTACAGAACAGAATTAGGTTCTACAAGAATTTAGTTTTTAGGAAAGTGGAGTATGCAGAAAGTTAAAACTATCCTACATAGTAAAATCAGACTGGTGACCTTCAATTTCAGTTGGGAATTTCATGCTAGAGGCATAGGATTAGATACTTAAGAACAATGAAATTAAGACATACAATATTTTGGGATAACGCTTTGCTTCTTCTACCTTAGACAAAATTTTTTTTTAGGGGGGCGGAGGGAGAGAATGCAAAATCCCAGCCCTGGAAGCATTTGTCAACATAGCCACAAGAATTGCTCTAGAGTACCAGTATGCCTCTCCTGCAGCCTTTATCCACCCAAATGCTTCCTACTAATTGCTCTGTGGGCACTTAGGGCAGGGGTAGGCAAACTTTCTGGCCCGAAGGCCACATCTGGGTATGGAAATTGTATGGGGGGCCATGTCTGCTCACAAAATTGGGGGTGGGGTGCAGAAGCGGGTGAGGGCTCTGGCTGGGAGTGCGGGGTTTGGGATCAGGAGAGTGCTCCAGCCTGGAACAAAGGGGTTTGGAGGGTGGCGGGGGAAATCATGCTGGGGCAGGCTCTGGGTGGCGCTTACCTCAAGCGGCTCTTGGAAACAGCAGCATATTCTTGTCCAATGGGAGCTGCGGGGGCAGTGCCTGTGGACAGGGGCAGCGCACTGAGCCCCCTGGTTGCCCCTACACGTAAGAGCTAGAGGGGGGACATGCCGCTGCTTCCTGGAGCTGTGGAGTGGCCCTCAACCCTGCTCCTCGCTGGAGTGCAGGAAGCCCCCAGATCCTGCTCCCCAGCGGGAGCTCAAGAGCTGATTCAATCGGCTGGTGGCCTGGATGTGGCCTGCGGGCCATAGTTTGCCCACCCCGAGTTAGGAGTAGGAGCATTAGGTAAGAGGTCACATTTTATCCTGTCTACACTTGTACAATCTCATTAGTGTCTTCTATAATTCTGGTGAAACCAAAGGCAGAATTTGGCCTAGTGTATTTACTGTAAAAGCCCTTTAAAAACCAGATTAGTAAGAAAAACATTTGACTTGCCAAATAATTGAACATAAAAATAGGGGTTCACATGAATAATCCACACAGAAACTAGAGAGATCAACACTATATTGTAAACATAGTTCCTTCAGGTTGGCAGAATTACAGCCACCAGATGGCTGTAAAACTTTTAAGATCTTAATGAGCACCTGCTCTCCTATACACAAAGTTACAACTTGACTGCACTATCATCTAGTATTATACAAGGAAGCCTGATGCCACGGTCAATTTTTATTTAGTTGTTTTGAGTAAATTTAGTGTTCATAGATGTGATGGACTTGGCACCTGTTAGAGCCAGGCATACTGCACTCAGATGCTCACTAGTTTCCCCCATATACTATCCTGCATGGCCTCACACATGCTCAAGTCCCTGGAATCTCCTAAATGGAGATTGCTAATGGCTGGAGGTGGAGAAAGAATTAAGGTGAAATGGACAATTTGGCATTATGCTGATTAGGAAAAGGGAACTGGATCAAAATGGAGTGAGATATGGCTAAAGGAAGCCTGTCCATACCCACTTATCCCTGACTATGCCCCCTCCCTTGAGAGCTAGGAATACCAGAGGGCCTCATTCTTGACCCTGGAATGGGTTGCAAGGAAAGCCACCTCTAGGCATGAACACCTAGCTTGTAGGTATCTCTATAGTTCATTCAGTCCTTGGCAATCCCAGAAGACGGTACCACAGACCCCAATTAGTCCTAGGTTTGAAGGGGGAGGTGGACCACTCGACTGACCAAGTTTCCCGTAGGATAAAAAGCTACTCCTAGTGGCATGGATTTGAAGCCTTAACCTAGAGGGTTAAAGGCTCCATGTCCCTTTACCAGTCTTATCAGCCATTCAGTGCCCAGCCTTTATCAAAATGCATACTGATGGCAAATTAAGAGTTGTGCCAGTTTTATAAAAAAAATCCAACTCCAACACCCTCCTTCACAAATAAAACACCGAAGCACTATCCAAATGAAAGAATTGCTTGTACATAGCACTTTTCCAGAAGGCTGCTTAAAAAAAAAAACAAACAAACCCTCACCTCTTTAAAAGCTCCCTAGCGTGTTAAGTTTCACACACATTTTACTAGTTTTTATTATTTGCCATAAATGAAGAACGCCATGCAGACGGAATTTTCATTTTTAAAATCCTAGAGGGATTCACTCTTTGCCCTCCTCTATTCAGCATACAGCATTTTGGCTCAAGCTGCTTATGCAAACTTCCTCTGTAATAACCCTGAAGGCATTTATGAATAAGCAGAAGTTGGCTGCAGAGAAGGGGAGGGGGAGAGGGAGGATGAGGTAAAATAGATGCTTTCATGGGACAGGAAGGAGAAAGCTCAGCTATTCAACTCCAAATGAAATAATCTCTATGCGCACAATTGTTCAACTCGCAGGCTCCCTGCCTGCAATCACTCCAGCAAAAGCCCAGCTGTAAGAGGGAAATGTGCTGCAGAGACTGAATGATCCATGCCAACGCCACTGCACGTCTTGGACTAAGACATCCTGCAAGCATCTCCCTCGACAGTATGTGTGGGAAATTGTGCAGGCAGTGGGACAGAACCCAGTAAGAAGACACCCACATCAGCTAATACGAGCCATCACTGGTAGCCAGCTGGAAACTTTCAATTGAGCTGGAACTGACAAATTCCCTGTTTTCCAGTCAGCCAACTGATGAACTGTAAACTATTTTTTTAAAAGAGTCCAATACTTTCCACTGCCTTATTATTTCTCTTCCGGAAGAGATTGCACAAGATGACTTACTGGAATTCACTCCCCTCAGGGGAAAGTCATGTTCCAGAAGATACAATGTTATGGACTGTAGCTTCGTCTTGGGTTCCCCAGCCCGCACATGAGGACACTCATACCACATCAGTCTGGTATGCAGTACAGTCCGTTTGCCCAAGAATCTCAAGAATTCGGTCACTGTTCTACAAGGGCAGTCAAGGCAATCTCACTAGTTTCCCACAGAGGTGCTAGATAAGTACACTATGTCCTTAATGCAAGCCCATTAGAATTTAGAAGTCACCCTACATTAACTGAAAGAAACACACTGATGGGATAGCTCAGTGGTTTGAGCATTGGCCTGCTAAACCCAGGGTTGTGAGTTCAATCCTTGAGGGGGCCCTTTAGGGATCTGGGGATTAGTCCTGCTTTGAGCAGGGGGTTAGACTAGACCTCCTGAGGTCCCTTCCAACCCTGATAGTCTATCCCGCCCTCATCTATGGCTAGTTGGTTTGAAGTATGATGTGACCCATGGTAAATTGAGGTAGTGACTCTTAAAATCCAGATGATATAGAACTGGAAGGAACTCTGAGAGGTCATCTCATCCAGTCCCCTGCCACTATGCATTGCACAAAGCAGAATCTCAGCTCCCGTTTCCTCTTGCATAAAGAGTGAACTTGCTTTTATATGAAGAAGCTAAAGAAGAAGAATCCCTGTTGGCAATGAGGTGTGCCAGGGATACTTTGGAGACTGAACAATAGGCCACCCAGGAAGCTGGCTAAAACATCTAGAAGCTTGGCTGTAAGAAGTCACTCTGAGGTGCTCTCTTCCTTTGCAGGTCACCGTTAAAAGGATTTTTTTTATTTAATTGCACAACTGTCACAAAATGTACATACTGGCACATACAGCATCTGCCCACCATTAGCAGGATGATACAAGACTGAATGAGATTTTACTCAACCATCAAAAGTTGTTCCAGGTGCTAACACTTCGGAGCACTGCCTTATGCCAACTAATCGAGGAATGACTAGTTTACCAGCATCATGAACTATTTGTTCCATCCCAGATATCATGTAGGGAGCTTAGGCACCTGAGAATCCCAGTGACTTTCTAGGCACCTAAAAGTTAGGCACCACAGCGCTCAGCATAGCCACGCCTAAATTCCTTTGTTTACAACAGGCTAGATTTACAAGGGTGTAATTCACTATAGTTTAACAAACACAGACGTTAAGAAATTGAACAAATATATGTTAAACTATAAACTTCCTTTAAGTGCACAGATGTATGTATTCTCCTGGTAAGTAGAGAAATACCAAATTTAGTTGCAAATCAACATACTTTAAATAGTTATACCCATGAGAATGAACCTCTTTAGGAAAACTAAGTACAACACAATACGAGATTTAAGAAATCCAATTATTTCAATCAGATTTTAATCCACCCTAGTTGGATCTAGTGTGAAGAAGGGCTAACGGGGAGAGCTGGGCAACACAAGAGCGAGATTTAGGGCCTGTCTGTGGAATTTATAGCGTGTGCCAGCAGGATCTATACAGGCCAGTTAGAATGCGCACCAACGTGTTGTGCACTAATCCCCACCACACAGCTTTGCGTTACTGCACTGTGGAGATGAGTGGTAAGATTCCAGGGACGTGGTTTTCCCATGGACTAGCTGTATTTCTCATGCTGCATAAACTAAGCAAGTCCCATTTCTAGACCAGGTCCTTATTTACACATACATCTATCACATTTCACACCTTGTTGACATAAGGAACAAGGTTTGGGAAGACAGTTACTGCACAGCTGCTAATTTGAAGGTAACTCATTTGTTTTCTCTGCTGTTTATAACATACATCCTAGATACTCCACCATCCCCTCCACCAAAGAAAATCCTTCACAGAAGTTCTGTGGTGTTCAGATTTGTTGGTGTTAACACGACAGTTGGTTAAAAGTTTCCCTGGTAACATGAGAAATATTGGTAACATTCTGTCATGAAGAGCTCAGCCCACAACTACAATTTTTGCAGAATCAATCAGAAATATTAAAAGAACTCTGCTCCACTGACATTCTTTATTGCACCTGTATTTATTTAGTCTTATCAGGGCAGGGGAGCTGACAAGTAGTAATTCTAGCTTCCTAAAACAATTGCTGGTACAGCCAGGAATCCCTCCCCTCGGGATACATGTACATGATCATGTCCAACAATGCATCAGATTTTGTATAACTGAAGGTCTCAAGCAGACCGAGTCAGTGACATGTTTCAAGATTCTCTTTATAAACCAAGACCAAATTCCACCAGTTACCAAGACTGAAAAAAGACAGGTCTGAAGCTGATAACCAACCAGGGGTTAGTGATGCTAGAGAGTTTAGTGGATAGGGGTTACGCATTTTTTCACCTCAGAATAGGCTTCAAAAATTTTAGACCAAAAGAAGTGACTCAATTAGTGGAGAAGTTGGATTAAGCTGCATTCATACTTCAACACTTCTGCTTCATTTACTTGTCAAGTGGCAATAGTTCCGTCTCTTCAAGTATTTGTGCATTTGGCCTTGTAAGCGATGCACTAGGCCTCTAGCGTCACTATATAGGGATTCAAGCACTCAGAAATAAACCTCTCTGGAAAGATTTTTAGCAGCTCACAGGCACGTGTCTAGTGCTCCCAAACACACCTGTAGTAGTCACATGTGGGTTTGGAGGTGGTTGGCCCAACTGAGCCATACAGGTTCTTTTTCTTGCTATTGCAAGTGGACGGAAGCAAGATGGGGCTGTTGCAGTTCAGACATTTCTTAGTAAAGATCTCTACTGTATTAGGAATGTAGCTTCTTCCTTTGATTTTAACTCTTATCCAATGCAGCCTTCCTATACAGACTTCATCAATAAGGTCACTGAAGCTCTGAAGACAACACATTGTTGGTGTGTGTTTGAATTCAGATTTTAGGGCATTGAGGCTGTTCAGTGACTTCTCCCCTGCTCAGTTCTGGTGCCCAGAACCACAGCTGTCCCTAGCTACTCGGAAGGGCAACTGCCACCCATGTCTAGCTCAGCCTTTGCAGCCCCAAGTTGGAGCATTCTCAGTTATTCTGTAGAGACAGGCATGAACAGTTCAATCTGGGCATAGGAGCTGCTCAGTACAAACAGAATCAGAGATTTCACCTGCCAGAACTCTAGCAAGCTTCTACTGAGTCTGCATTAACTTTTCAAGGTGACAGCAAAAGTCACAGACACCAGGGACCTGTCAAGTTTCACATCCTTGCTCCAAAGCATGGAATTGCTAGAGCTTCTCAACAAAAGTTGATTTTTTTTTCAAATAGTTAAAGTGTATTTCCCTAATCTCGTTCTTGGAAACAGCTGAAATGTTTTAGCTAGAATTTCCCAGTTACCCCTCCCCCCCCCCCCAAAAAAAAAAAAAAAAAAAAAGCAGCAGCCTTAAGCAGACATCTGGTATGGAAAAGTTCAGCATAAACTGTTTAAGTTTGGCAAAGTTATCAGCAACTGAAAATAGGATCTTATAATGGAGAGCCCCATGCAATCTTAACAGGGGGTGCTACTAGTTTCACCTATAAATATAGGATTCTGTCCCTAGTCAGAGAGGAGAAAGATATTACAGCATGTTCCAAAGATCAGTTTCGTTTCAGGCCCATTTTTTTTCCCTGTCCTAAATTTCAAGGGACATACATGAGAAAACCACTATTTCTGATCAGTCTTTCCTTCCAGACTAAAGTTGAGTTATGGAGTTAGCTTTTGTTTTCTCTTTAGTCTCGATAACCTATGTGTATTAAGAGGAATTCTCTCTAAAGAGCAAAGACGTAGAGGAGATAAACACCTTCACAAAACCACATACCAGTCTGACATCTCAACTAATTCATCTAGCTGTTACTACAGTAACCAATCACTATTTTTACTTAAACTGCAGTGCAAGTTTCATGAAACCAAGCAGAGTGGTGTATTTTTACAAAAACTGGGCACTCAGACATTTATCAAACTGAGCATCGTAGTATTTACATCGTATTTAAATGTTGTATGAAGATGACTTTAGCCATCAACATCCAGCATCATCAATATCCCCCATTTTACAGATGGAATGACAGTCACAGTGACTTGCCCAAGGTCACAAAGTTAGAGAGAGATAAGATTAGAAGGCAGGATGTTTCTGTCTAGATATCCACTGCTCAATGTATTGTATCAAACCTGCCTCTCTTTCCTTCCCCCCAGGTTTGCATAATTAATGCATTTGTATGCAGCACAGAGATACGTTCCAAGTTCCCAGGTCTCCAGACCTCATTTCTGAACGACGCTGCTGCTATCTCGAACACTCCTCTCACCATGCACAGCTACTTCCAAAATAGTTTCCCCTCTAATGCTGATCTTTCCTTACCCTTTCAACTGCAATGATGGCCATTCCAACATTCTCTTGGACCCATATCTGCGGCTGCCTACTCAAACACAAGAGGAAGGCAGACCTCTCATTATAACTGTGTCCCCACCAATACTGACAGTCTCTTTAGCATATAATGGCAACTGCTAGAACAGTAAATGCTGTTGAAAAGTGATTCTAAGAACCCTTTTCCTACAGGATGATCTTGATCAGATTTAGCTTTATCTGGAAGAGGACAGCGTGTTCACACGAGTTGTAATGCTGTACTTAAACCACTATTTATTTCATTCCGCTGCAAAAAATGATGCTCAGTAGGCCACCATAAATTCTGCAGTTGAGTAATTTTAAAGTTTCCATGAGTGGATTTGTTCCTTTTTTTTTTTTCATGTTTCTAACCCTATCACTTACAGTGATTGTAGAAGAAGCAGAAGCACAGAAGAGGAACACATTCTTGATTGTTCAGCTTAAGATGCTGCAATTTCAAAGGCAGAAGTACATTACAAAAATGTCATGCAGGGGAGACTTACAGAATACACCAGTATATACCCTACATATATCAAGGTCAGATATCCTCTTTCCACTTAGTAGATGTTATGGGTTTAAATTAATCCAAGAATTCTCCACCAGTTTCAAGCATAACATGTTATAAGAATTCAAAAGAGAATGTCAACTCACTGCAGGCAGCTGTAATTGTACGCAGGCAGTGCAGAACACTGCATCTGCTATTCAATTCTGTGTAAAGGTCTGCTGACGCAAGTCCTAACACACAAGAGGAAACTCTGGAGGGCTTATCCAGTGCCTCATCATGCACACACATAGCAGCTAAAGACTGTTCTTAGGGAACCATAGGTTAGTGCTCTCTTCACCACAAGCAGCTATTACAGAGGGCAATTTAAAGAGAAAATGCCATGCACATTACCCTTACTGAAAGAGGAAGCTCAGCTGTGACTCAAGCAACTTTAGACTGTGATTGAGTAGGGAAATTCCATCAATCAATAAAACTCCCAACATATTTAACATTAACAACTGTTTGCCAGAGTGAGAAAAAAAACTTATGAAAACTGACTTCCACTTCTGGTTGTACTTTAAGCCCTCTCCTTCAGATCTGTCACCACACCTTCACCACTCTTGCTCCATCCACACTTCGGACCACTGTCTTGCCTTCTTTGTCTTCCTAGCTCAACGACTTCACCCTTCATCCAATGTCTTTAACAGCCTCCCAAGTAGCATTCACCAAATTCCATCCCTTTCTTTCAAAAGCTAGTTGAACTACTTATTCAATGAGTCATTCTAGTTATGACAATGATGTACTTCCTTTGTAACTCCAGATTGTTTTCCTGCCTTGCACCTGCTTTAGATTCAGCTTTTTAGGAGAAGAACTGGTAACTTGTTTGCCACATTTCACCTACTACAATACTGCATCCAAAATCCAACACTGGGTCCTGCACTGTCCATGCCAAAAGTACAGCAATTGAGAAGATATTGTGAAGGTTATTAGACTCTTTACCTTTATTACAAACACTACTTGATATAGTTAGAATGTAGATATTTTAAAATCTTACTTTGCATACACTTCTCGGCTTGTGAGTGCACGGTTATTAGTTTCTTTTCCTGGTTCTTGTGTATTAGCTCAATATTTGTATTGCTAACACTGCAAGAAAATGTTTAAATACAAAAGAGAAAGCTATTTGAAATATTAGAAAACAGTGAACATTTTTCCATTAGTGAGGCTTAGAAAAAAATACTTAGGAACCCCATTAATTTGAGCCCAATAACTTGACAGTCAGTCTATAAGCAATATGGAGAACAACATAAGCAAAGTATGTACATTGAATTCCAATAGTTACTATCAAATTCTAAGGACAGAAAGTAGTAAGATCTTTCAAAATAGGCTTTGCAAGTCAAGTGCAGCTTTTAACCAACACCTTTAAAATTCTGCATTTGTACAGCACATTTAATCAGCAGTGTGTATACTTAAAAATCCCCAAGAAAAAAGCTTCTGTCTTGTAATTCTGGATGAGGAAATACCGAGAACAGAGAAACCCTGGCCGAGCTCTGTATGTAGATCTATTTTGTGTTAGTCAAGGAATGATGCACAGGTAAAAAAAATTTGCATCTAATTGGCAATGAGTTATACAAGAGGGTTGGACTTCAAAACAGAACTCATGGCAGAGCTCCCGTAACACACAGGGGAGGGGTACTCAGACAAACCAAAGGAGGAGTGCGGGGCAACCTTAAACTGATGAGTGGATGCAGCAGAGTTGCATAATGGTCATCGCTGGGGTACTCCACTGTGGAGGAACCTGCAGTTCTGCCATCAACGATACCGGATCCAAGGAGCCTGTGGGAAAGACGGGGACTGGAAGAGTAGAGGGGAAAGTTTGGGAGAGGGAAGAGAGTCAAATACAGTATCTGCATGTTGTAAAAATTCAGCATTAAGCTTCAGAGCGTTAGAAATGCATAGACACTCCTTGGTTAATTTAACAGTGATTCTCAGTGCCCACATTTACCACCTATAATAGCTGGAGACATTTAACATGGACTAGTCCAATACAAAAAGGTTTCTAGTCCATTCAATTCATGGAGTCTGTATTATTGCCCAGACTGAGACATCCCTCACACACTTGTGCTTCACAATTTTACCCTCAACGTGACAGTCATGGGGTTAAATAGCTTTCGTATCCCCACACCCCCCATACCATTCAATCTCTCTGTTGGTCAACTTGTTTTGCTGCGTAGGCAGGTCAAGCCATACAACTCTGGGTTTAGTGGCCTTCTAATTATGATAGCCCAGAAGACCCACAGCAACAGCAGCAGTGCACGACAGATGGAAGAAACCTCACCTGATTGTCGAGGAATGTTTTAATGACTCCATTATTAAAAAAAGCTTACAAAAGAATGACCTCACAGTTGCAATTCAACTTAAGTGGAAAACTTTTCTTCCCATGGTTTCAATCTGGCAGTCCAGTAGGGGGACACAGCTTTTGAGTAAAACACCACACAATTGTTCAGGAAGCAGACCATAGCCTGTTTTGGCAGCATCCTTTTGACATAAATATACCCAGTTGTCACTCATGCAGCAAGATGAGAAGAAATCCTGAGAAACGAGGCTTTTGGGGGCAGAGCCATGTGGGCAGCATCGAGTGCAATGAGGTGTTGCTCCAGAATGGGGTCTTTGATAATTAATATTAGCACTGTGGTCATGCCTGATAGCTGCAGGTGTGTAGCCACTAAACCCAGTGGCCTAGAGAAAATGCTAGCAAGGTAGAATCTACTGTTAATCTTGTGATCTGGTATTTATAGCATGTCATGATCAACAGTTATCAGTCTGATATGATGATCTCATGTCACTAAAGCCCACACATTTGTTCAGAAAGAAACAACTCATTCCCAAGCTTTCGCTGCCAGAAAGCAACAGCGCAAAGCTTTACTTTAAAAGAAGGGCGTATCTTGTTCACTTCCCCCCCAGATCAACCAATTTGATTCAGATTAAAAAGTGCTCAGGGTACATCTACACTGCAAAAAAAATCCACAGCAGTGAGTCTCAGAGCCCGGGTCATCTGACTCAGGCTTGTGCCACAGGGCTAACAACAGCAGTGCTGACTTCCCTGCTCAAGCTGGACCGTGGGCTTTGAGATCCAGCCTCCATGTCAGGTTTCAGAGCCCAGGGACAAAGCTTAGCAGGAACATCTACACTGTGATTTTTAGCCCCATAGCACAAGACTGACTCAACTGATCTGGCCTCTGCGACTAGGTTTACACTACAACTTACTTGGGTATAACTTATGTCACTCAGAGGTATGAAGAAGCTATTCTCCACCCCAGCAATGTAAGTTACATTGACCTAAGCCCTAATGCAGACAGTGCTACATGGGTGAGAGAGCTTCTCTCAATGACATAGCTACTGCCGTATGCGGAGGTGGATTCATTATGCCAACGGGAGAGCTTAGAGTGTCTTCACCAGACGTAATGCAGTGGTGCAGCTGCATCACTGTAGCACTTCTAGTGTAGACTAGCCCTGAGACTCACTGCAGTAGGGTTTTTTTGTTTTTCAGTGTAGAAGCACCCTCATTCTCTCAACTGTAAATATTAAGCAGCATTTTGTAACTTCCTTCTTTCCCACACTGCAGAGCTTTTGCTTAATTTCCTCTCAGTTCTTCAAAACAGACATCTGCAGCCACTGCCTGCAGCATTTATTAACTCAAGGCAGCTTCAGCTCTTCAAACCTCTCCCCATTCTCATCACAGAGATGATCCTCTTCCCTCCATAGCCCCAGGACCAAGCATTATATTTCCAAGAAGCTATTCACAATTCCCAATCTTTGGAGTGTCTCAACATAACAGATCATGTTTGCTCACTCCTTAGGCCAGTGCATCTTCTCAACAAGCATGTTTTCTTTATCATGCTCAGACTATGTGAGCCAAAGCTTGTGTTCCAGTACTTGAGTTCCCAGGGGCTAGAGGTGGGGAACACAGAACAGAAGAGATGCTGATAATGGCTCTTCTTTTGGAAGAAAAACTTGACAACAAAGATTTCTTTGTAACGTATGTCAAGTATCAAAGGGGTAGCTGTGTTTGTTGCTTTTTACAGATCCAGACTAAGAGTCCTGTGGCACCTTATAGACTAACAGACGTATCGGAGCATAAGAGTGAATAAGGCCCTGGTCTTATGATCATGTAATTCAGAGATCCTCCAAGCAGAGCTAGACTGTGGTAGAAGAGAGAGTGCCTTGTTTAGACTCTTACTCCACTTTTGGTCCAAACAGCCGATCTGCACAAGATTGTTAGATCTCCCAGAGAGAGTTTAGGACGGACAACTAATGGGTTCTTCGCTTGTGCTCTCAGGGGTTTTCAGACTAAAGCAGTGGCTTTATTGATCACTCCTCAGAGGGCCAGATTCATGAGAGAGCATCAAGTAAAGCTTTGCTCTCTGGGACACTAGAAGGAGTCTGACTAGGATGCAGACAGGCTATGATTGGGGCCTATGCACAGACTCACTGGGGAGGCTATGCATTTGCCCACAGAAGCATGTCAAGTCACATCCTCCTCATTAGAACAAAATGTTGTGCACCCTATCTCAGGTATATCTACAGTGAAAGGCACTACCCTGACAAGTGGTGACAGATATTACACCCCATGCCCCCCGATGCAGTATTTTACCTGCGTCTATTAAGGCACAAAATGAGTAGAGGTCCTGAATCAAGCAAACTTGACTTTTAAATCGCTTGCCTGAAATGCATCTCTTCACCAGGAAAACAAATACTATCTCTCTGCAAACCTAAAACCTTTTAGTCAGGCAAAGAGGTATGCCTGCTATTCTGAAAGGAGGCATTTCCTGTCCACAACAAGCAGAAAAATAGGGTTAGAATTCCCAAGACAAACCACCATGTTTAAAAAGTTGTAGGTATCCTTTGAGATATGGTGTTACAGAAATCTAAGTTCTTAGCACAGTTATGCTTCTAGTACAGATAGGATCAAAGCACTGATGTTACTGGGAATGAGGTTATTATCCACATCCCAGGTAGTTCTCTTCTGTGGATTGAAACGAAGGAAGATGTGGGTGCACAACAGGACGCGAGTTGAACCAAACAGCCATTTTGCTGCATTGGGATGTCATTCAGTTCTTTATTTCTTTCCTACTTCTAGGGAGAGAGGGCATAAGAACTCATAATCCAGCCTGTAGAGTGAGATCAAACATCTCACAGAATTGAAAGTGTGAGTGGCAGCTGAACACTATCTTTCAAAGGAGCTGGATACAGCCTAAGTAGCACTAAATTGCAAGAAGCCAATAAGCTGAGCATAAAAGCAAGGCGACGAGGAACTAAATTGTAGGGTTATATGCCTATAAGTACTTTTTATTGTAGTTTATCTGGCTAGAAAGGAGATTCCCCGCCACCCCCGCCCGCCAAATCAGTGAACAATCTTCCCTCTCATTCCTTGATCATCTTTCCTGGACTCCATCTCAACATCTAAGCGTTGCACATCTCCTAAATGAAGTATGTTGCACTGAATTTCCTGACAAGGAAAATGAGCACAAAAACACCCCCAAGGAACAGGCTTAATGGGAAGTACAGTCTAATGGGAATCTTGATAAATTACTCTCCGTAAAACTGCCATTTTCAGCGACAACTGCCGCGGGTCAGCAGTAACGGCTACCGATGGAAGAATTTATTTAATCTTGAAGGAGATACAGAATTTGTCAGCTAGAACCCAAAACAAGATTTTTATTCATGCATCACACATGAATTCAATGAAGATTCTTCTAATCGTATCAAAATGACATGATGCAAGATTCTCCATACACTTGCACTCTATTTGAGTGCTTTCATGGAACAGAAGTCAGATTTGCAACTAATAAGAAGTACACAAAATAGCCTATTGTACTTAAGACCAGGTAAGTTTTCAACCAAAACAATCAGTATGTTATTTCTCTCCTTGTAAACCCCACAGAGGAGTTAGCATGCACCAGCTGGCCTTCTCTCATTAGAAGTCATTTTTATTGAAGAGCTTTAAGTTACCTAGACAGAAGGGGTGTGTGTCAAACCAGAAGTGTTCTTTATGCTGCACAAACATTAAAGGCCTACTCCCAATGAAGGGGAATTCAGCTGACTTCAATATCACCAGGCCTTAGGTTAGTTTCTGCAGCAAGGGCCTGATGGTAAAAAAGTGGATGAGCAACCACAATTTCAACACAATGAAATTGTGGGAGCCCCATATTTCATGAGCAGGCCTTAACAGCGCAATGGAAAGATACATAGACAGTTACAGAAATGTAATATAACCCATCTCCTCAGGAAGTTAACAGACTATGGCTGGCAGTGTTCACAGAAATACCCAATAACCACAAAGGAAGTGCGTTTGGCTGAAGAACTACAGACTTCTTCACTTTTGGTTCATGAGAACTGAGGCTCCCTCCACTCTTTCACTTAGTACAAATGACAATTCTGTTGCAAAAACAGCAGCTACTATTCAATGCAACAGAAAACTGGATCAATCTTGATCAATTTAAGTTTGTTCATTTACAAAAAGTCTCTTCCTGTCTCATGACTGATTTCACAGTAACAAGTAACTCACCATCTTTGGTAATAATGCTGGATTGTAAAACCTCACTTCCTGCACATCAGTTCATTCTGGAATTGCAACATTCCAACTATCTATAAACAGGATAGCCAGCCACTTTAAAAATCACACTTATCCAGGACAGAAGTTTTCTCTGCTGGGACATCTTATTTGTTTCTACATTAACAGGAGAAAGTACCAATCCCCATTGTTCAAAATGCAATTATGAAGTCTAAGAATGGCTTTTATATGCCCAGTTTTATTTAATACCTGATACATACATCCAAGATCTAGCAAATGGAACTATGACCTCTACCCCCTAAAAAAAAAAAAAAGACCACGTTCAGCTTACATGTCAACTACTCCCCCCCCACACATATACATTATAATCGGAATGTAAACACATACTTCTCTAAGTTGTGCCATTTTCTCTCTAATACATGCAGCATCATCCATTTATGCAGTTTGCTACAGCTCCAACAGACACAGCGTTAGAAACTGAAGATATGGATCCAACTTCAACCTAAATACCTCCCACAAGAAAAAGCAGTACTTGAACAATAATTTTGCATTTGTTATTCACTTTCTCCACAGAACACAAAAGTGCTCTTTACAATTGTTAACTACGCCTCATACTGATCTGATATACCTAAGTATCATCTCTCTGTAGAATTGAAATAGAGAAGCGGAAAGGTATAGTGATTAACCCAAGATCAGTTATTGGCATAACCGGGAACAAAACCCAGGAATCCCGCGTCCAATCCCCTACAGAAATTCATTAGACTAACATTCTAAGAGCCACTAAGCAATGGTCCTTAAGTTACTGTTATAACAAAAATAGCACAGAAGGCTCAGAACAGTAGGCCATGTGAAAATACACGAATGTGCAAGAGGATGAGTTGGGGGAGAAGCCATTGCCTTTTCACTTTTGAAGTCAGATCTTTAACAGTTGATTCCTCTCCTACAAGAGAAAACAGTAAAAATTCTGACACTTAACATAGTAGCTGGAGTCACTGCAATGTGACATTCTTCCAGTGATACTTAATCAGTTCTACTTCACATAAGGTCCATTTCCATTCAGATACCCACAAGATCCTACTATTATGTGCTTCTTCAGACATTATCCCATACCCAAGCTCTAATTTAAAGTTACAGTTTGAAGGAAGACAATAGAGGATATATTTTGGCTGAGAATGTTTTGCAAAGTTATGTAATCCAGTTTTTAAAATTTCCCTTAAAAAGAATTTTATTTAGCAGAAGTCCAGTTCACATACAGGGTTAGTGTTTGCAAATTGTTGGTATTTGAAATTCAGCCACCATTTACTCAGGATGTTCAAAAGAGTCCTTAGAGACAGATTTTAGCCATATTTTCTATTCAACTCGTTTGCCAAATGACACGAACAGCAGAGCTACAAAGTCCTGTTTCTCAGGAAACAATCACAGAAATGGCATCAGACTCTTGACTGTAGTGATGCTAGGGTAGGCTGCTGTTATTTAGAATTCATTAGCTAACCACAGTATGAAGTTTGGATAAAACCAAGCAGCTTTTAGTGCCAGCACTCTTCCCAACTGAACTGGAAGCATCCATTGCAATATGAAGGAGAAATTTATTGAGAGGAAATTGGGGAGAAGTTTCCATCTCACACACTTATACAAACTGGGCAGGTATTGCTCCTTTGTTTGCACTAAACTGGTATTTGGCATCTGCTCAAGAGGACAAGAATACCTTTTTGAATATACAACAGCTCTAGACTACAAGATTTTAGACCTCAAACTGTCACATATGGAGATGTCAAGAGCAGAGGGTAGAAAACACCCAAAGAAAGTGCACTGTCTACCTGCTTCCCTTACAAAAAATTCTTTAAAGAGCTTTCATTATTAAGGGTAAGGTAACAGATGGAAGCCTGACTTAGTGTCAATGTGTGTTCCAAAATAGCATGGAGTGCAAATAAAGTTAGCACTTTAGGTTTGACTCCTTGTGTTGAACACCTGTGTTATCAGAAAGTGTGTCAGGTGATAATAAGCATCAGCTGAAGTCCAACATCCACCACAAATGAATCACACCTCTGTCCAGGAAGATGTGTGGCACTATCATGGAAGCCTCATTTTCCCCTGATGAGCGCTTGTTGCCAGAAAGCTCCAGCAAGAGAAGGCTTTTTGGGCCTAGTCAAAACTAATCCCACACATTCCAGAAGTGAATTCCCTCCACACCCAAAGTCCTCCATGATCAAGTTCGGATGCATAATGTTTTGTTCAACAACCTTGTCTTGACAATGACTTGTATGTCAGCATGCAAATGAGTTCATTCCTCTTCATCTATCAACCTACAGCATTTATAAATACACAAGCAGCTGAATACTATGTTCTAAAGTTGCTCAGTTGACACTGTTACATAATCACTGCATTAGCCATCCCAACCTGTACATTCTTTCTACAGGTTTCAGGGGTAGCTGTGTTAGTCTGTCTCAGCAAAAAAAACAAGGAGTCCTCCTGGCACCTTACAGACTAAAAAATTTATTTGGGCATAAGCTTCTGTGGGCTAAAGCCCACTTCCCTATTCCCCTCACCTACTGAGTCAGGGATCATTTTTACAACCCACTCGCTCCCTCCCCATTCATGCACACAGATACACCACGTCTGACTCAGAGCCTGCAGGAGGGGGTCACTGCACAAGCCATTGGACACCCAAAAAGAGAACAGGCAGCCCACGAAGAGATTCACAAGCCATGCTGCCCTGGGTCACACACAGCCCTTGTATTTTGTATTGCAAACCAACTCCCTCTCCTCCCCCCCGCCCCAATATCTGCAGGTACAAGCCCTAAAGCATCCACCCCCCGACTCCACACAGGCCCCCCCCCCCGGATCAGTATCAGCCAGCTACCTTTACACTCTCCCCCGCCCAGCTACCAGCAGGGGGGAGCCCTGAGCCCGGCCCCCGAGATCAGTATCAGCCAGCTGCCTTTCCACTTCCCCCCCAGTATCTGCAGGTACAAGCCCTAAATCATCCACCCCCCGACCCCACACAGCCCCACCCCGGGATCACTATCAGCCAGCTGCCTTTACACTCTCCCCCCCAGCTACTGGCAGGAGGAGCCCGGAGCCCCCCCAGGGATCACTATCAGCCAGCTGCCTTTACACTCCCCCCCCAGCTACCAGCAGGGGGGAGCCCGGAGCCCCCCCCCAGGGATCACTATCAGCCAGCTGCCTTTACACTCCCCCCCCAGCTACCGGCAGGGGGGAGCCCGGAGGCCCCCCCCAGGGATCACTATCAGCCAGCTGCCTTTACACTCCCCCTCCCCAGCTACCGGCAGGGGGGGAGCCCGGAGCCCCCCCCGGGATCACTATCAGCCAGCTGCCTTTACACTCCCCCCCCAGCTACCAGCAGGGGGGAGCCCGGAGCCCCCCCCCCAGGGATCACTATCAGCCAGCTGCCTTTACACTCCCCCCCCAGCTACCGGCAGGGGGGAGCCCGGAGGCCCCCCCCAGGGATCACTATCAGCCAGCTGCCTTTACACTCCCCCCCCCAGCTACCGGCAGGGGGGAGCCCGGAGCCCCCCCCGGGATCACTATCAGCCAGCTGCCTTTACACTCTCCCCCCCAGCTACTGGCAGGGGGGGAGCCCGGAGCCCCCCCAGGGATCAGTATCAGCCAGCTGCCTTTACACTCCCCCCCCCAGCTACCGGCAGGGGGGAGCCCGGAGCCCCCCCAGGCGCTCACCTTTGGCCCGGCAGTCGGCACAGTACTTGTTCTCCTCCTCCAGCAGCAGACTGGCCAGCACGGCCTGGTACCGGTCCACGTCCCGCACCGACTTGCCCGTCATTGCGGAGGGCGGGCGGGCGGGCCGGCCCTGCTCCCCACGCCCCAGAAATGAACCGCCCCGGGCCCCTTAAGCGTGGGTCGCCCCCAGCGGCGCCGCCCCCGCGGAGCTCGCTCGCTCGGGATCCCCCCGGGCCCTCGCCGGGGCTCTGCCCGCACCCGCGGGGGGGGGGGGCTCCGGGCCCCTGGCAGCCACGAACCGGAGCCGGAGCCGGGTCCGCGGGAAGCGGCGGCAGGAACCGCGGGGGAGGGGGGGGAGGCTCAGTGACGCGCTCCCGGCAGCGGCCGCCGCTGCCTCAGGCTCAGCCGCTTCCTATTTCCGGCCGGAGCGCGCTGTGCAGGGGAGGAGCCAAGGGGGAGAAGGGGCGGGACTACGTGCCGGGCCGCGCCCCGTCCCCATTGATCCGCCGCTATGCGTCACGCAGCGGCGGATCTGCCGGTAACCAATCAGAAGAGAGGGGGCGGAGCGTAAGCCGCGACCGGGGGTGATGCGGAAAGTCACGTGACTGAGGCCGTGGGAGGGGCCGGAGAAATGGAAAGAGGCGGGAGGATCGAGGAGGGAGGAGGTATGCGGGGTGGGGGGACAAGGGGGGAGGAGGTATGGGGGGTGGAGAGTGGGTGGGGGGCGAGGAGAGAGGAGGTATGGGGGATGGAGAGAGGGTGGGGGAGGTATGGGGGTGGGGGACAAGGGGGGAGGAGGTATGGGGGGATGGAGAGGGGGTGGGGGGCGAGGAGGGAGGAGGTATGGGGGTGGGGGACAAGGGGGGAGGAGGTATGGGGGTGGAGAGTGGGTGGGTGGAAGAGGGAAGGAGGTATGGGTGGATGGAACTGGATTGGGGGGATAAGGGGGAGGAGGTATGGGGGGGTGGAGAGGTATTAGGGTGGAGAGGGAGTGGATGGAGGGAAGTAGCAAGAGGGGATGATGGAGTGGAAGGCTATAAAGGGGGGGAGGGAGGGAGGGAGGGAGGACAGGAGGAGGGTAGGGGAGTGGATGGAAGGAAGAGAGCAGGAGCAGGGACAGGACTTTATGCAGATTCTCAGAGGAGATGTCACATAAACCCAACTTGCTTTCAACCTAGCCAGGACTTTGCCCTGAACTCTTTGGCAGTGTCTCTCACCTAAGCATAACCACCTGTGTGCAGCCCTTCTCCAGCACTGACTTTCCATGCCCAAGGGCTCTGCTCTCTCGGAGAATGTATCTATGGACATAAGGGGAAAGGCCAAGGACAAACAGTTTTTAATTTCCCAGAAACAAGGCCATTTATTAACACAACTGTATCTCTCTAATTGCACCGTACATTCACAGCTACCTGGGACATTATGGCTACATCGAGGCAACAGACTGGCCACTGAATACACTGTAAGTCCCTTTAACAATACTGGGGGGAGGGGATCATGCATGTACCTGTAGGAAAGGAAGATACATGCCACTCAAGCTGGAAAAGAAGTTAGACAAAACAAACAGAAGAATGTCAGGTTCAGCTTCTCCGCAGCTTTGTAACTGACTCAAGTGGCTGACAGATCTCAGGAGAGAATCGAATCAAATGGAAAAAATGTCCTAGTTTAAACACAAGGTAAAAATAACTAGAGAGAAAAAGACTTAGATGAGGCTTTTTAACAAGGATATGTGTATTATAAACATACGCTTCCCAAATCCCAGAGGCCTCATCTTGAGGTACTAAGTGAAGTAATTAAGCAACCACGCTATGTAAAAAGTTGTGATCAACTAAGCAGTGGTGTTGGGGGAAAAAATGTAAGCCACATGCAACAGTCTATGAGACATTTCAAATTACATGACACTTCCTAAAGTGACACTCCAATCCCAAACACTTACATGTACATAGTAATATCTATGGATTTCTGTTTGCACTGGCACAAAATAAATAAAAATCACAACTGGATGGTGAGCTTTAGGCCTCAGTTTTCAGTGCTGTGAAAACAAGGCGTCCTTAATATTAAAGTCCAGAAATGCCCCTTGTAAATCCAAAGGATGCCAGCTTTTTTATTTGTATGAATGAAAACACTTCAATGCAACCCAATCATTGTAACTATACTAGTGCATGAGTGAAACTGGCTAGAAATGAATACAGTGAAATTAACTTGTCCCTTTCCATAGCTGAAATGCAAAGAGTAAACAGCAAGAATGAAAAGTGAAATTTTAAACTCGCTTCCCAGTTTCATTTCAGTTAGTTTTTATTAATCTAGCTAGTTGGGCAAAGCATTTCACATAGTAGGGTGACCAGATGTCCTGATTTTATAGGGACAGTACTGATTTTGCGGGTGGGGGATGGGTTTTCTTATACAGGTACCTATTACCCCCTACTTCCTGTCCCGATTGTTCACACTTGCTATCTGGTCATCCTGTCACATAGAGACATGCAAGAGTCCATAGTTTCTCCAGTTAATCATGGGGCCAGAGGGAATAGATTTTAAAGGGCACAATGGGAATGAGAAACCTGACTTTCAGTGGGAGCTGGGTTCCTGACTGCCCTTTTTGCCTTTGAAAAGCTTCCCGTCAGAGACTATTTACCTTTACAAGTTATTTGCTCAGAACTATTCATAACCAGTCATGCCAGGTATCTAGGTGTAACCCTGCAAAGATCATAGGCTTTCTGACATTTGAATCACGGCCTAAACCATGCCATTGAACAATACAGGAGAGCCACTAAGAACAATGGGCCAGATTTTCAGATGGTGTAAATCAACATAGTTCCAATGACTTCAGACGTGTCTTATAGAATCATAGATTATTATTAGAAGGGACCTTAGTAGATCATCTAGTCCAATACCCTGTGTAACTCTACTGCTTGACATGGAGTTACTCCTAATTTACACCAGTGTCAGTAAGAGGAGAATTAGGCCCAATGATTTCTGGGAGATTAGTGGATGTGATTCAGAGTATTAATGAATGTTAATTTGGTCCAGGCTTGTTGAAGTGCTTTGTTGATGATATTACCCTAATACACAAAACCTCACAGAAGAGGGAGCTGGGAAGGAATCACTAAGATGAATCACCAATGAATTATCACCAAGGGGATCTGGATATAAGGGAGGCTGGCCATAAAATGGGCAAGGATAAAAAAATAAAAAGGGCAGTTAACCACTGACAGTCCCTTTCATCCAAGGAACTCATGGCATTTTGCAAAAGCCCATTGCACTCATCTGAGGAATTGTTATCCCCATTTTATAGCTGGATAAACTGAGGGACAATGACTTGCTGAGTGTCACACTGTGAGTCACAGGTAGAGCTGGGCATCTAACCCAGGAATCCTGTTTCTCAGAGTCGAGTGCTCTAATCACTAGCCAACACTCCTTCCTTTTAGAAGATGGGACACTAATCACATTAAAGCAGGCCATTTTTTATGCTAGAGGACATGGTGAGGACTCAGTTTCATTTTTCCCCCTTCTCCCTTTTCTCAGCTCTCTTAAGCAACAAAGGGCCTGATTCTCCTCTCACACTTGTTTCAACCAGGAGTAACTCCACAACAGTCAACAGAGTCTCACTGGTGTAGGTGACAGGAGAAACTGGCCTTAAATGTGGACTATGGTGCTGACTGAACACAGAGACGCACACCAGAGAAAATAGGCTCCATTCTGTCACAGATATTTCTTTATTCAGTGAAATGAACTCACTATGAAGTGAATGGACATGACTGTCCTTAGTGACACTGAAGATTTAGTTTGTGGCTCTTTTGGTTTTCTTGTTTTGCCTTAGAGAGTCACAGCTGGTTTTAACTCGTTTGGATTTGTAAGATCTAATTATCCTCAGGACTTTCCTCTTGCTTTGGCTTCTTTCTTGTGGGACATGGCCTAGGGAGGCAAGGAAGAGGTTGATCGTTTTGACCTACTTGGTGCTTCTATGAGTCCAAGACCTGGAGTGAGATTTGAACACAGGGGACTTGATGGTGCTGCCTTTGCAAATGAGAAACTCTCTCACCGAAGCCAGTAGGAATTGCTGGTATGCTGCAGGAGTGTATTCAGGCCTAGGATCTCTGGATCGCAGATAAGGATGCTGTTGGCTGTGCAACACTGACATTTAAAGAGCCACTATCTTAGATGCTATTAAAATGCAATGAAGAAGGGAGGTTTAATAATTGACAAGGTTGCCAGCAACAGCAGGCGACTGGACTTGATGACCCAGGAGGTCCCTTCCACTCCCGTGTTCCTATGTTTTATGGCCCATCCTCAAAGGTTCCTAACTGCACTCAGGTGCCCTGCTCTCTGCTGTGCAACCAGAGCTGCACCAACCATAAAGCTAATGGTAAGAACAGCACCTTCTAGAGAGCTACAGGAATATTGCTGGTGTCCAACAGGTCTGTGTAGCTCAGTATTTTCTCCCCAATATTGGCCAACAATAAATAATGCCTACAAAATAGGTGACTTCTCCCTGCAAAATGCAGACAGAATTGTGCAAGAGTCATCACCATGAAGGGGAATTTCTTCCCAACACCAGATGGTGATTGGTGCCTCTAATGACTGCAGAAGGAACTCACCATGGGAATATTGGGTGTACTGAGTGGAGACAGTGTGGTTGGACAGAAGCACCTTGTTTCAGAAACTAAAAGACTAGACATCTATGAATATGTTAGTAGGAAAAGCATCTTCTTGCTTCAAGGTGTAAGCTGAGGTCAGGAAGAAAATATCCATTGCAGCATTGCAGTTCGGTGCAAACATTTGGCATTGCTCACTCTCAGGATACCAGAACAGATGAGCTCACTGCTCTGTTTAATAACATGGATCTCAGACTCTTATTCTAGCTGTTTGACTAGGTACTTATATGGCCCCCACTTCCATAATAAGCAAGCAACCTTCAAACGTTTATCCTCACTGCACCGCCATGAGGTAGGGAAGTATTACTGTCCCCTCTTTATAAATGGAGAACTGAGGCCCAGTGACATTAAGTGACTCACCCAAGGTCACCTAGGAGTCTGTGGCAGAGCCGTACACTGATCTCCTGAGTTCCACCCAGGGAAACAGCAGTTAAAAGATGATCCCCACTTTCCATGCTGCTCAAAGTAAATAATTCATTGGAAATGCAGCTCAGTCTCCAGGAGAATCTCGCCAGCTGATTTCAGCATGCACCGAACCTTTAGCTGCACACCTTTCATTGCCAGAGATATCAGCAGGGTCTCTACAACAATGCGGTGCTTGTTTAAATGGCCCAACTCTGGCATGCCAATAAACAGTGCCGGTTGGATGGGACCAGGAGCTGTGCAATGAGAAATCCTAGGTGGGAGACTCTTTAGCTGTCCACAGTGCAAGTTTTTCAGTTGGGCCCATATGACGAGATTTAACAGCACAAGTGATCTCCTGGAGCCTAGCAGGTAGTTTTTCTCAGACAGGGAAACTGCAGAGCAGGGGTAACCTTCCCAATTCATACACAGAGACAGTTGCTCTGCTTTCTGCTGCCCTCTACCGTTCCCTTTCTCCTCTGCATGGTTCTGTCCTTGTCTTGGCATGCTGCTATTAAGGGCCAGATTCAGAGTTGGTGTCAATCCACATCCCTCCATTGGTTTTGATTTACACCACCTGAGCATCTGGTCCTTAATCTCCGAAGGGCTGCATGCTCTCCTCTGTCACGCAGCATGGAAAAGACCACGGAGAATGCCAAAATGTGGTGGAAAACTCTGGGAAGGAGGACTAGCGATAGAGATACACTACTCCTCAGTCTGTCTCTGCAACATCAAAAGGAGGTGAAGTGCAACAAGGGTGGAACTATTTTCACCGAGGGCTGGAATTTTAGGAGGTGCTGCAGGCTTGCAGCTCCCATCGAACTCTGTGAAGGTTGCACAATAAATAACTTGCTTACTTTGCTGTTACCATGTCTCCTCCCTTCCCACACTTTCTGTGTCTCCCCACCCGGAGAATCTTTGTCATAACCTACATCTAGCTTTTTGGGGTAGGGACTGTCTTGTTACTCAGCATCTATACAGCACTTAGTGCAACAGGCCCCGAACTTGGTTGGTGGCATTACTGTAATACAAAATAGTAATAACTGTGGTTTGTATTCCAATAGGGCCTAGAGCTTCCAAATGAGATCAGGGCTCCATTGTGCTAGGTGCTGTACAGACACCTAGCAAGAGTCTATTCCTGCCCCAAAAGAGCTTTCAATATAAATAAATGTGGCAGGGAAAGGGTGGGAGGGGAAATATAAAATAAAAAAAAAATTAATGGAGATATCTTATCTCCTAAAATGGACCTTGAAAGGTCATCAAGTCCAGCCCTCTGCCTTTGCTAGCAGGACCAAGGTCTGATTTTGTCCCAGATCTCTAAGTAGCCCCCTCAAGGGTTGAGCTCACAACCCTAGGTTTAAGCAGGCCAATGCTCAAATCACTGAGCTATCCCTCCCACTGCTGAGAGGTGACATGACTCGCCCAGGGTCAGTGGCAGAGCCAGGACTAGAACTCAGGTCTCTGAATAATTAACACATAATAATATAATTTAATTTTGAGACTTGCAACCTTCCCCCATCCCAGCATCATCCTTTGAGTAGGGCAATAAGCCATCTACTGGAGGCTCCTAATTAAGTAACTTCTACAGCTATTAGCTACCCACTGCGGTGAGTAATTAGATGTACCATTGACTTCCAACACAGGCCAAATCTGTGATGTTGAGCGCTTGAATTAAACTTTTGTATTTTGGGGGGGAATCGCCCCTTGTTTCTGTGTATAGACTCTACAGGGAAAGGGGCCATAGTAACACTTAAGGTAGATAGAGAAGATTATGCCCCCATCTCCCCACTGCACTGACCAGTTCATGCATATTTTGTTTCCCAATGCTAGTCTCTTTCAAAAGCTGTCCTGCTAACAACAAATATTCTCATTGCAGTGACCTATGCAACCTTTGAAGGTGAACAGCAAAGTGCTGAAACACATATAAACAGCTTAAGGTTCTGGATCAGTAGCAGAGTGTGCACAGACTGCAAAGCTAAACACACACATGCTCACAAAACCCCCTTTCAAATAAAATATTTCTCCTTTGTTTACCTGCAACAGGCTGAATTTTGGCAGGTGAGTAATCAAGGGGAGTGTGATCTAGTGGTCAGAGTGAGAGACTGAGAAATGAGATTGTTTGGTTCTGTTGCTGATTCTGGCAAGGGGCGCAGAGTGCAGAATGGGAGAGATCTCTTTTTGTATTACTAGCATATGTGCCTCAGTTTACCTGATTGATATTATTCCATCTGACTACAGGGTGTTCAGTCAAAGGAGGCTGGTTAGAGAGCTCAAGAGGGAAATGAAACACTGACAAAGATACCTCCAGAGAGATTACCAAGCCTCCTTCAGAGGACAATGGGAGTTATTAATCAGGAAATGTCTACCTACCTGGCTCCAACCTGGTTATCAGATTTTTTTTCCCAAGACCAGAATTTAGGATCAAAGGACACTAAACCCTTAAAAACCTCTGCCTACAGAGGAAGGGGGTAGAGAGCCGCTGCTGGAAGTGACACAGAGAATGCAACAGCGCAGCCTGTCTCTCCGAGCTCGGAGATGGAGGTAGCTGGGTTAAGTGAAACTTACCAAAACTTAAAGAAAGGATGAAGTTAGGTGAGACCAGACACATCCAGACTTTTCTTGTTTTAAGACTTTCCTCTGCTTGCTATGTACCTTTTGGTGAACAAACAGTATGCTTGTTTTGAAGAAATTGTGTTTGGGTCACTTTAACCAACAGCAAGTCCCAGGCTCCCAGAGAGAAGTTTTCTTGCAGTTGCCAAATAAAACTAGGCCTATCATGTTCTCATATGTAGGAAATGGGTTGGAACCCAGAGATCCAGTCCAAGAGTGGTGGAATTGCGGTATTCCACCAGAGAAAGGTGAAGGAAGCCACATCTGCCATCCGAGGGGTGCACTTAAGAGGGACTGCAAAGAAATCTAAAACACAGTTCCCCCTAGAACCGTGACATGTGGCCTAATAGTTGGAGCTAGTTATGTGCTGTGTAAAAAGACATTGTGTTGATCAGTTTTTAACGTTAGCAGGTATAGTTACTCTTGGGTAAGCCAGAAGTAGTTCTCACTACTGCCAGCCCCCAGGCATTCAAAATCCTGAGTCTGGCCCCGCCAAAATCATGAGATTGTCTTAAAAGTCATGAGATTGTTTTTTAAAAATAAGACGTGTTGGATCTAGGATGAGCCCATTCTTCCTACAGAAATTGGCTCATCTCCTCCTTCCTACTTGGAGCATAAGGTCCCTGCGTGAATTCCTAGCATAGTTTCCCTCCTTCCTTTCCCTACATCACTCACAATCCAATGAGGAATTTCTCAGTGACTTTCTGGCAGCTTTCCAATGGAGTAGCCTCCGCTGCCTTAGTCCCCAGGAAGCCTGCTTTCTTACTGATTCCATCTGGACAGTCAGTGGCTTGATGTGTCTGTGGCAGATGGGTCCAGGGGGTGGCATTCAGGTCTGAAACAGGTTCGGAGGGCGAGTGTTAGATTAGAAGTGAGATCAGGAATTAGGGATTGGGTTCAGATTAGACATTGGACAGATGCCCAGAGGGACGGAAACCTGCTAGATACACTGACCTCGTGGGCGTTTCACTGTCTGGGAACAACATCTTGTGTGTGAACTGCAGTTCTTGGGATGTGTCAGCCCCACCTGAACCAGAACCAGGGAAATAGGGCTCCCCTGTTCGACCCACAATGAAACCAACAGGGTAGATTCAAATCTGGGGATTTGGACCTGATCACCACTGAAACTCAAAGGGCTGTACTGTGTCCCATTTCTAGCTAATACTGATTTTGGTTGATTGGACAGACTCATCAGGACCTAGTTTTACATGTCAGCCAAAAGACGGCATGTCCTGCATAGAGGTCAGCACTGAGACAGAGGGGAGAGCACCCCTTTTCTGGAGTCACACGACAGCATCCTGGATCATGAGGAGAAATCACTTCCACAGCACAGTCCTGGGCTCCACGCATTGATTCCCCCAAGAGATCACTCCCTACCCAGTCCCCAACACTGCTTCCTCTCACCTCACAGCATTGAGACCACCACTTACCCAGAAACAGGAGTCACTCTTCTCACTCCCTGGAGCACTCACGGGTCTCCCATTGAAGGACCAAACAGGGCCCAAGCTGCTTAGCATAGATCGGTCAGTGTGACCCTAACCAACAGCCTTAGTTGTGAATGTTCTGTCTAAGCTGTAGGCTTCTTTCACAGCCCTCATGCTATTTTAAAGCCTTTTTAATGCCAGTGACTGTGACTCTCTTTCAGTTCGAAAGCACAGGCTCTCTGGCTAGACTCTGTCCCCTGGCCTGGCCTGCCCTGCCTGGAAGAACTTTCCCTTCACCTGAGCCATGAACTGGAGCTAGTTCCCCGGGGTCTCATGGGACAGAGGAGGGCGTGAAGGGGGCTCCCAGCCAATCTCTCTGCCCTCACCTCCCAAGCTGCTCCATATTAATGAGTCTGCCCCACCTTCTCTCCTCCTCCAGGCTACTGCAAAAGTCTGTCCAGCTGTTGGATTTGCAAGCTTGTGCATTTGAGGGCTGGCTGGCTGGCTGGCTTTACCTGGACTTTCAGCTAGCAGAAGGGGAAACTTCCCTGCTTCTGAGCTAGCCAGAAGCCCTCACCATGGCTAACTCCTTTGGTAGCCTAAAACTCTGCCTTCTCCTCGAAGCCATCTGCCTATGTCTAGCACAGCTTGTAAGTGTTCTCCTTTTATATCCTTATGCTTGGAATGTATCAGGGTTGGGCTGGGGAACTGTCCCCTCTCTGCACCCCCTTGTAAAATGTTTAATTTTTTTGTCAAATTGCTTGCAGTGCCGAGCAGCTTTCTGATTCTTTGCCTCCTATTTTTCTATGAGCTTTCAGTGAGTTTCCCATTCTAGCAGTGCCTAGCGCAAGGAAAATCCAGTGGACTCCCAGGGGGAGTCCAGAGCCCGCATGCCCCCAAATAACCTCGAAATACTTGAAACTATCTTCATCTCTGTTGGGAGACTGAGGGGGCCCTGGAGAAAGGCAGCGCCCGAGTGGCATGGTTCTTTTGGAGATTTTCAGACTCACAAGGTTCTCTTTTGTTCACTGTCTGTGTCTTTTGCCTCCCGTCCTCTCGGGGCCGTGCCTGCGTGTTTCTGGTTAGGTGGAATCCTGCTGCAATTGAGTCGCTGCAGAACTGCTCAGTGTCAGCCGGACTCAGGGAGGAGGCTGCGTTGGTTTGCGATTGCTAGGGAAGGGTTTGAATGGAAGGATTTGCAGAAAGGCAGCAGGCCTTTGTAGGTCCCTGGATCTTTGCAAAGAGGGATAATGGGGATAAAGCCCTATTTGAGATGGAGCCAGCTTGGGGATGTTCTCTTCCCCCACCCTTGTCCCCCTTGACGATTTTTGGAAGCATCATGCAACCTGGGGCACTCTAACGAGAAGGAGAGGTGCTCCTTGGAAGTGTCTTTAGGAGCCAGAGATAAGCTAGCCCAAATAGTGGATAGGTTAGTACTAGAAGGAAATACTCCCTCTGTCCCCAATTTGCATGCTACAGAGGGACAACCCTGCTGAGTTCCTACTCTCAAGAATACCGGGTTTTTTGGGGGTTTTTTGGCCAACAAAACAAAACAAAAAATGAAAATCAATTTTTTTAAGTGGAAGTGTCATTTTCCAAAGAAAGGCTCCAAGCAGTGAGTGGGAGAGAAGACAGGACAGAGCTGAACTGGGCCGCTCTGAAGGAAGCTCTCCCTTGACAGAGAGCTGGAGCACACAGTCGCTTGCACAGAAGAGGCTTGCGGTGGATGCATAGTGGCTTGTAGGAACCTGGAGCCAAGCTGAATCCACTGCAAGGGGCCGGCTTGACTCCACAACAGCGCCTAGGGCTTGGGAGTCCTTAAAACAAAGAAGCATTTGGCAAGGACAAAGGTGCCTATTCATTGGGTGCTTCCAGGAAACCTCACTCTCTCCTGCTGCTATTTATGTATAAGGAGCAATGCTGAGCTTTTTTTTTTCTTTTTCTTTCTAACAAATGTACAGAAGCAACTGGCCTCTTCCCTTTAGAATAAGTAAGCACTGAGGAGTGAAGAACAAAGCCCCAAGCTGTCGCTGGCCATGTCAGATGCAACCAGCCCGTCTGATTTTTTTATTTCCAAGAATCCCTGAATTCCATCTCTGCTTTTAGTCTCTTTCCTTAGCATGTCCCGAAAGGGGAGCAGGGATTTATTTGTGGAATTCCTACCACAAAAGCCTCAAGGCTGCGGACAAGGCTGCGTCCGCAAAGATGCCTATTCTCTCCTAGCAGGGTTTAAGGCTGTGAGATTTGCAAAATTGCCTAAGGGGTTTGGACACTCCATTCCCTTTAAAATGATTGGGCCTGGGCCATTTCAATCCCCTCAGCAACTTCAGATAGTTCAGCCTGGATCTTTAACTCTGGATCAACTAAGGTGAGCTGCAAAAACAGAGGCTACTTTAAAGCGCATCCTTAAGATCGGAGTTGCCTTTTGGAGGTGGGATGGGTGGGTGGAAGCATGATTCTGATCTCACACACACACAAGGGCTGTAATTCCACTGGTTTCCATGGAGCTACTCCTGATTTACCCCCATGTGCCTGAGATCAGAGTCAGGCTTTGGGTTTCACTCTGTAGAGGAGAAAATGCAAACCCCAGCTGGGGTGTTTGAGAACAAGGAGTAGATTCAGGGAACAGCTTGCTTAGAAGCTGTCCCTGGCCTGCCCCATTCATCCCTATATAAACCCCAGCTACGGGGGAGAAGCCTCGTGCCTGCTTCCTTCGCTAGTCAGAACAAAATTGCTCGCGGATGGGCTGTTTTGCAAGGCAGCTCGGGACGAGGAGAAGCAGCTGTCGTTTCCTGGGCCCTGGGCTGGCTGCTATGCTGTGTGTCGCCTACTCCTCGCTTCTCGGGGAAGGGTTCCCCATGGCACGGAATTGTCCTCCTGGCTGACGGCTGGAGCGTTACACCAGGGCTCCCTGTCGCTCTGAGCGCCCCGCCGGCCTGCACTGCGAGCCGACGTCTCGCCGAGCCCAGGTGTCTCTCTGGGTTAGCAGGGCCGTGAGCTCTCCACCTGGGGCATTCTGACCGGGAACCTGTGCTTCTCTTTCCTTTTCCTCAGCAAGGTCCTCCAGGAGAGCCCGGCCCCCGGGGGCCCCCGGGTCTGCCAGGAGTGCCAGGATCCGACGGCGCTGATGTGAGTACACAGCTCAGGAGCCTGAGCAAGGGATGGGGGAAGGAGGGGAGCAGGGAGACAAAGAGGGGCATTGTGTCAAGGTACATAGCTGTACTTCTCAGCTGCGGCCAGCAGAGGGCGGAGGTGTGCATGGTCTGTGTGCTGAACCTCTGGGGTGTGTGTGTGTGTGTGTGTGTGTGGTGGGATGGGGTCCTTCTGCCAAGACCCCTCCTCTCCTAACTTAAACTGGAGTCAAGTGGGGCCCTAAGCCCAGATAAAACTCCCCCTACCAGCAGGATCGGGGCTTGACATGCAAACCTCCGCAGAGTCAGCCTTTGTCATGCCACTGGGCTGGCTGCAGGAGGCACCGGGTGAAGTTCTCTGGCTTGGGTTATGCAGGAGGTCAGGATCATAGGGAACAAAGGAGTGGATGGGACCTGCTGGCTCACCCAGCCCTCTGCCATCACTGGCCCCTCTGGCCATGTCAGTCTATTGATGAAATTACCAAGCTTCGTCCTGAAACTAAGTTAGTTAGTTTCCTCGTAGCCTTTGCATCTATGGGTCTCTGCAACTAGCAGGGAGCTGCTGATTTGCCTCGTGGTGGAAATAAAAGGCACAGACCCTTTTAAACTCAGAGGACCCAAACCCCTTCATTCCTACAATGCAGGGCAGGCTGGGGGAGAGAAACTGGGACATTATATCTTAACCCTCTCATTGCTGGCTCTCCTAGATTCGCCAGCACACAGCTGCCTCTTTCTATGTGTTTGTGCAGTGAGCAATGCAACAGGACCCTGGTCCTGATAGGGGCCTCTGAGTTCTGTTGCAATACAGATAAAAATAAGGGCACCCACCACTGTGTCTTAAAAGAGACTCCTGGGCTCAGCATTGTCGCACGGGCTTCTCTGTCCGTTTCACAGTAGCCTGGGCCAGGGTTGTCCCTTCTGAAGTCACTAGAGGGTGGATTTGCAAAGCCTGTTTTTTTTCTGGGATGCAAATTGATAGCCAGGAGGGCAGACTTGTCTGCAAGGGCCAGATTTTCAAGGGTCTTTAGATGCCTAAAAGTACAGCTAGTCCCCTGGTGAGATTTTTTTCAAAAGTACCTTGAAATCAGTGGGTATTAAGGGATTTTCCCAATTCCATTAGGTGCTTATCTGCACCTTTAGGCTCCGAAATACTTTTGCAAATCTGGCTCGGAATGGTTAATAATTAAAATAATAACTGTATTTGCAAAGCTCTTCTTCCCCTGCTCCCTGGAGCCCTGGCCAAATTGCTCTGGGTGCTGTCAGAAATGAATAAAATGTCTCTGAAATGTACCAAAAAGCAACAAGCCTAGAGTAAAGCATCAAGCTTTACTGCATCAAGCACCAAGCAAAGAGCCCAGTCCTGAGGCTCCCCCACTCAAGTGGCTCCCATCGTTTTTGTGGGATTGGGCCCAAAGATGAGACGTGCAGAAGGGATCCTAAAGGAGGAAGAAGGGATGGAAGGAAAGGGTCTAACACATGGCTCCTGCAGGAAGCATGATGGAAAATGCCGTAGGAGGAGACGGAAAGGGGTCACTGGGGTTTGGAAGTGCAGGGGGAGGGATCGGGGCATTTGGAGCAATGGGGTGATTTCCTGCTCACTGGGGATGCAGTGATGAGGTCTCCGAAGGGCATGTGGTGCCAGAGAACTGACACTTTTCCGCCTGAGGCTCAGGAAGGGTGCCAGGAAGATAGGCCAGGCCTGTAAGTAATCAAGAACTGACCTATTCTCTGGGCCCAGCCCCTCCGGAGAGACCCACAGTCCCCGGTGTGAGATTTTGGTGCTATTTATACACTGAATGTAGCTGTGGCTTCTCCTTGGGACCCACCCCCTGGACGCTGGCAGCCGGGGTGGGGGAGGAGAGCAGTGGCTTTTGACGAGCTGTCTCTCTTGCAAAATCCCGTGGAGCATTTGGACAAAGCCTGCTCTAGTCTGGACAGGTATGCAGGGTGAGCGTCATCTCCAGGCCAGTGTGGTCACGTGCAGCCCATGAAGGATTCGTTTCATCTCAGACAGCCAAGTAACTGTGTAGCGCTGCTTAGGGCTAGCTCATCGGCGGGCTAATGATGCACCTTTATGAACTCCAATGACTCCACTATGTGAACCTGGAACCTGAGGCCTCCTGAGGGCTCTTTGCAGAACTTTTTGGGGCCCCTGGAGCAGTGGGTGAGGGGCTAGTTCAGACCTTCAGAGGCCTGGTGCCTGTTGCTGCCATCCTATCCCTTAAAGCAGGATTGAAGTACTAAACTGCTCTTCGTTCCAATGCAGGCAGCCCCCGGAAACTAGCCAGCCCAAGTCAAATCCGCGTTTTGCCCCAGTGTCCTCGTGTTTAACACACTGGCCCTTGGCTGAGAAGTACGAGTGAAGCCTGGGTTGTGAGATGCCTTGTTACCCCATCAGACAGGCCACATTCCAACTCGGGTCATTCTTCATCCCCTAAATTCCTCCCTTAGGTTTCAACTGACTAAAGCTTCCTTCTCACCCAGTCCTAAGCTGGTGCATTGTGTTCTGTTCCACAGCTGCCACATCCCATCCCAGAGGTGGCTGCCCTTCAGGGCAGGCTGGAGCAATCCCTTTCCCAAACCAGACCACAGTATGGCTCCCCCCTTAAAGTTACGATACTCTTGAGTACATCCCCTTACAAAAAGTGAATCCTGGTTCTAATCCCTGGGGCACCCAGAGAGCTTGGTTGCACAGCAGATGGATATTAGAGCAGCATGCAGAGAACCCCTGGAGACAAACCTGCTTTACTGCGATGGGCAGGTGGTGGAGCTGGGATACACCCCCTTAGCTTGCATGTGCTTCGTTCCTCTCTCTAGTTGCAGCATTTGGGAGCAACTCTCCCCTCCTGGCCTGCTGTTCCAACTGCTCCAGTTCACTTTGCCCCTCAGTTCCGTCCCCTCCCGTGTGTTCACTGCTCCTGCTCGGTCAGTTTTCGAATGACTGTTAAATTGGATCCTGTCTGAATTTTACACCAAAGAATCGGCTTGACGGCAGACCTGAGTCCCTGTGTGGCAATCCAGATGGGGAGAGGAAGCTGTTTGGAGACTGACACCTGCCTGGATAGAAATCCTCCAGCAGGGCAGATCTGCCTCCAGTCTTGGGGGCTGACGATTCTCCGCTGTGGTGGCTAAGGCACCTGGATGTCCTTCGCAGACCATCCCTCTGGCGCTCAGGAATGGAAGGTTCTGCAGAAGCCCAGGATGTTTCCTGTTTTTAACGCTCTCTTGTTTCCCTAGGGTGACAAAGGCCCGCCAGGCGCTGCTGGGACCCCGGTGAGTGTGCCACCAGCTCTCCGACATGCTTTGATTTCCACGCCTTTTCAGGACGTTGCCTTTAATTTTTCCCAATGCCTATTTTAAAGGGCTCCAAGGGGGAACCAGGTATTCCAGGTCCGGACGGGCCCCCGGGGAAGCCAGGCATTGAGGTGAGTACAATCCCATCCTCCCCTCACGGCTGCTTGTTAGATGACAGAGTTGCTTCCTGTTCTGCGCTTTCGACTCGTTGTTCCAGACTCACCTGTCCACGGCTGTGCTTTGCGAACTTAGCCCTCGTCCTGAACTTCCAGATCCCAGCCCATCCTCGGGGATCCTATCATGTGCATGGGATGCAGGGGCTGGGGTCACAGATCTACCTGTCTTATATATGAATATTCACAAAGAGGATTCCAACCACAAGGCTAAAGGGAAGATGGTCCTGATGGGTAATGTAGTCTTTAAGGTGGGAAGAAACAGCTGATCTCAGAGGAGGAAATGATCCTTCCTTCATGTGTCGGGGCAGGAGGAGGCGGGATGGGTGGGGGATGATCATTGTTGGAGGGGAGTTGTGGGTGTCTGGAGCACCTCCCACAGGCCAGTGAGGAGACTGGTCTGGGGAGCAGAAACGTGTCATGGCTCCGACCTGGGGAGGGGAGACCTGCAGAGAGGGAAATGTGCAATCGAATGGCTGAGCCCGACTGCGAGTCCCCAGGGCCATCAAACGGGCGGAGTCAGCACTCTGAAACAGCGCTCGTTCCGAAGGCGGGCGGGCCGGCTCAATAAACAGATAGCCCAAAGGGTGCTGTATGTTTCCAGCCTTGCACAGATTATGCAAAGACGGCTGTTTGTCCACAAGGCTCTGCTCATGTGCTTCAGCACCCAGCTGAAGCCTCCCTGCTGCTCCAATTCATTCACCCGCTCCCAGCTCAGCTAATGCTCAGTCCCAACCTGCAGGAGCACGAACCTCTGCTAGTCCACGCCTGCCTCCCCACCCACCTCACTTCTGCCTGGGCACCTGGGTCCTGTCGTGACGGCCCCCTGTTGTTGCAGTCCTAGGCTCCCCGCTCCCCAGCTCTGCCAATGCACCTCAATCTTGTCCTGCAGTCCCCTAGACGGTTCTGTTCCTGGCCTGCCCTCTCATTTCTGCCACACCCCTCGGTCCTGCCTTGCAAACCCCTCTGAGAGCCAACGCGAGGCGGCGAGCTGTGCTGTACTGTGCAGTGCGTTTACATCCTGGGGAGGCAACACTGACCCCACAGAACGTGCTGGGCTGCGGGAATTGAAGCAGGAGCAGAGCACAGTGAAATTGGAGAGGAATGGCTGGTGCATCCGCGCACTGGGCCAGCTCGTCCCTGTGTGCTAGACTCTGCGTGTGGTCATTGGGTAGTTGCCTGGGGGCTCTGAAGGGATGCAGCCACCCCACATGAGTGGGAGATCAGACGGCTGGGAATTCTCCAGCTGAAGGTCTTTAATCTGAGTGGGATCTTCGGCTAACTCTGATCTCTGGCAGCGGGATGAGGAGGAATTTGGCCGGGACTCATTGTACTGAATCTGAGCCCATTATCGTACTCGGTGCTGTTCGTTATTAACTCTGTCTGGAGCTGGAAAGACCTTTTAGAGACCCGAGAGGCATCTTCTTACGCAGAGTCGCTTCTCACAGTCTGGCAGGGGCTCAGCCCTGCGTGCTGCTAAAACCCTTTGGACCCATTTCTGTTGCCCCCAAATGCCTTTGTGAAGAAGCTCAGAGTGCCTGTATTTGCAGTGAGAAATCCAGGCTGACTGGAAGCTTCTCTGGCTGCTGCTGGTTACTAGCCTACCCTCCCCATCCACCTGCAACCCGCCTGCTCCCTAAAAGTGCACATGGTCTCATGAGTTCCCCCTACAGGGCCTGCTCTGTTACCCACTGAAATCAGACATCAGGGAGCATTGGATCAGGGTCAGAAACCCCCAGAAGACAGAGGCACCAGCCTACAACACGTATTTCTCTAACCACAACTGCTGGGATATGCCCCGATTTGGATCTCGTTGACTCCAGTGTAAATCCACTGGAGTCACTCCCAGTTTACGCTGGTGTAAATGAGATCAGAAGCCATCCTATCGGCTTTGTCCACACTGGCAAAAATGGGATATGTAATTCTCCAGCAGGACAGCTCCTGAGTGGTAGCATCAGTAGGAGTTGTAATGTACCCAGGACTCAAGAATGCACCCACATTTTTATCACTGGGTCTTGGAGCTCACAGGGGCTGTTCATAATAACTGCAGGGTTTGTGGCTTTAAAATGCTTTAAGGACTAAAGGAAAAGTGTGTGTGTGTGGAGGGTGTGCAATGGTTTGTGTGGTGTCTGTGTGTAGAGTGTGTCTCATTACAGGGATGGATGTGCTGGGAAGGTGGGTGCCTCTATGGGTCTGAGAGCATGTTGATCTTTTATGGTGTGAGCAGGGCTGAGGGTGTTTGGGGCAGAAGGCATCAGCCTGGGTGTGTGGGGAGATGACTGGTGTTTGAATATGTGCATTGAGGTGTTTGATTCAGCTTGGAGGGGTACTGAGGGGAGTATGTTGTTGGGGAGCAGGATAAGTAGCTAGAGGGTGTGGGTCTGTGAATGTGGGGCATGGTGTCTGAGAAGGGAGTGTCGAGGGGTGTCTGAGTTTGAAGCATGGGTGTGTATCTCTGGAAGGCAGTTGTGTTTGTGGCTGAGAGGCAGATCTACACAGACAATTACAGACAGGCAGAAACACAATGAAACTATACAATCCTATTTTTTTGATGTATATATTTTTGCAATTGGAAGCGATTTCTTAAACCTGTTGACTTCAATTCTTGCCTTCAATAATAATTTAATAGAATAATAAACCTTATTACAACAATGTTTTATTCATCCAGACTAATCCTCCCGCTACGGATCTCAATTATTAGAATAAAATAGAAAAGAATTGAGCTGAATACAGAGTCTTTCATATTCGCTATGTCAGAGTGCTTTACAAAGAGCTAGGAATTAGATCTTGCAAAGAGTGTGGCTCAGACACTCAGAGGTGGATATGAAAACCTCCTTAGAGTGAGCCAGATTCAGATCTCAGGGGCCTATGCTAGTGTAAATCTGAAGTCACTCCAGATTTACACTGGTGTAACTGAGATGCAACTATGCATATTATTACATCTGTCTAGTTATCCATCCATACTCACATATCTACCTGTCCCATCTCATTGCAATATCTGAACACAAAGTAAATGTTTATCTCAATAACAACGGACAGTCAATTTGATTATTTTTCTAACTTTTATTTTATATCCTTTTCGTTCCCTGTGCTGTGGAGGAGTGGGGACTTTTGGAGTTGGGCTGGTTTCTTCACTCTGAGGACCTGATCCTGAAAACCTCAACCCCACAAATAATCCTTGCTCAGCCAAGGAAGGATTTTCTCCTGGAAGGGTTGCAGGATGGGACATCTGGTTCGTAACTTCCTCTCACCTGTCCTGGTGATGGCATTGAAATTTAATTCTCTGGTCTCAGTGACTGTTATATCCCATTTCCCTTTATAAATAGGAGCTCCTAGGAGCTCCCCACTCATCCAAAAATACACGCACACGCACACACACAGAGTTATAAGGAATTCTGTCTCAGCATGGAGACTAACAGCGTCATTTTCAATACAGGAATTACGTGACGGTGAGTCATTTGCTGTGTGTTGTGTTCTCTGCCTGATCCTGCACTCCTCACGCAGGGGAACAAATTCCTGCGAGCAAGACTCCAATCTCATTCATAAAGTGGTGTAAATCCAGTGTAACCCCATTGATTTATACCGATGTAAATGAGGTTAAAATTTGGCCCAGTGATTTCGCTGGGATTATTCACATGACTGGCACCTGCCAGCCAAGCTTGCTCATGTTTGGTGCCTTCTTTGATGTGGACAAATATCCGCTAAGGTGTCAGCGCAGGATGCAGCGGTAACTCCCATGTGGGATGTGAATACAGCACTCCCGAGGGCAAAGTGCCTGCGCTGAGACCTGGCCCGCTGAGCTTGTGTCATGGGCAAATGCCAAAACAGCTGAAATCTGTGGCCAAGTCAGCATTACATGGCACTGCAGTTGTGCCACCGGACCCGTGAAGCTTAGACGTTTCCTGTGTCGATGGATGGGTTTTTCGTTGTTGCTGTAATTAATCTACCTCTCCAAGAGGCAGTAGCTGGCTCGATAGAAGAATCCTTCTGTCTGCCTAGCTGTGTCTGCACTGGGGGTCTGGTCAATGCAGCTACGGTGCTCAGGGCATGAGGGAGTAGCTAGGTCTATCTAATTTTGGCTTGAAAAGAAGGAAGTCTTGATGGGCAGCAGTGGTGGCATTGCTAAGAGGTGGGACGGTGGTTTATTCCCTGTGTTTCAGGGCACCTCAACTTAGCTCTAGAGCAAAAGCGACATTTCAGCATTTGCTGCCTCTTGTCTTCAGAACAGATGGATGAGCCCTTAATAGCTCGTTAATAACCCAGCAAACCAGGTGGATAAAACAACCCCAGCATGAATCCAATTGCATGGAGAGCCCAACTGGATGGAAAGTGGCAGGGAATGGTCTAATAATGAGCCTGACTGTCTGCCATCTCTCCTCCCGCAGGGCCTAACTGGCACGAAGGGGGAACCAGGACCACGCGGGAGGCCAGGGACTAAAGTAAGTGACTGGTGTTCGTCTCTCCAGCTCCAGTGCTGCCTTGTCCCTCCCTCGAGAGGAGATGGGCGCAGGAGGAGGAGTGATAGGAAGGTGGGGGGTTGGGGTGGTGAGTTCTGTTGAGCGGATGCCCAGTTTAACCATGTACTGGGGACAGGGAATATTTGGGATCTAGTTAGGTGTGTCCAGACCCTCAGCGGGTGTAAAACGGCGCAGCCTCATGGACTCCACCTTTACCTCAGGCCAGGATCCTGGGCTGAGACCAACACGAAGGTGAGATAAGAAGCCACCCTACTCATTGCACTGAAAGGCCCCAGTCAGGATCAGGCCCCATTGCCTGGCCCGGTACGTGCCCAAAGTAGGGAGACGTTCCTGGGGATGAGCTATGAGGCCGTCGACAGGTGGGTGAGGAATGATGGGGGTGAGCTTTGGTGCTCCCAAGAGCAAGGGCTTGATTGCGCCAGTGAGATGTGGGCCAATGAACAGAGAATCTCATTGATTTCAGCGGGAGCTGAATCCGATCCAGAGTTAGACTGGTCCTCCGTTCCGGTGCACTCTTAATTGTTATCATTACAATAGCACCTAGGTTCCCCAGTCCTAGCAATGGAGCAGGACCCATGTAAACACACAACAGAAAGACAGTCCCCACCCCAAAGAGCCAAGCGTCTGCACTGCTCTGCTGAAGCCAATGGAGCGATGCTGATTTCCGCCCCTGGAGTGGATCTGGGTGCACATTTTTTAATGAATAGTTCTTTTGAAATCAGATAATTTCCCCTGCCCCCCGCATCCCATTTCCCACCCTAATCTAACATTGACTCTCTTCTTCTGCACTGCCAGGGCCAGCCTGGACTGCCAGGGCCACCGGGACTCCCCGTGAGTATCTGCATCTGTCACGTCAGCTGGTCAAAGAAAAGTCTATTGTTATGGTTGCCTAACGGCCTGAGCCTGGGACTGGGAACCGGGGAACGCCTGGGTTCTAAGCCCAGGCTCACTCTGTAGATATGGGCAAGTCAACAAACCCCTCTGTGCCTCCATTTCCCCCATGGGTAGGCTCACACGGACCTACCTCGCCAGAGGAAGGATTGCTACAGGCTGTCCCTGTGCCTCACCCCTGAGCTTAGGATGAGAGGGGGTTTCAGTGTCCATGGCCCTTCCAGTCTCTGGCCTGCCTGCTCAGAGGGCCAGCCGAAGCTGGTGCCAGTCACGGGGTGGTTAATGTGCTGTAGCGCTTTTCTCCTGGAAACCAGGCGGAGACCCGCCAGCAAGTTCTCGCAGCAGAGGTGGCTAATTGGCCCCTGTTGCTCTGTGGAGGTCGTATTGGCCACACAAGCTGTCCAGACCTCTGTGGATTTGTCTGCTAAACACTCTTCCCCCATCACTAATGTGGCCTTCGTTGAGGGTGATCCCACTGCCGCGACCACCCTGCTTCCTTATAAGCGCTCCAAATCTCAGACATCTTTCAACAGAGATCCTAGGGGGGCCCACGGCAGCTGTCCCCTGAAGTGCCCCCAGTTTGGCAAGAACATTGGCCCCCCCGGTACCTCTGAGATCCGTGCAAGGAGAGACCCTCAGCATGCAGATCTCCCCCTCCAGCAAGGAATAGGGGGATGCAGGGAAGGTCAAGGAGCAGGCAAGCCAGAAGAGATGTATATTGTTCCTACTCTCGCCCTGCAGAGAGTTCCCTCCAGAAAATTAACACAGTCTTGGGCTGTGTTCGGTCTGAGAGGAGGGATGTCCCAGTGGCTAGGGTGTTAGCCTAGGATACAGGAGACCGGGCTTCCATTCTCTGCTCTGCCACTGACTCTCTGTGTGACCTTGAGTGAGTCACTTAGTCCTTCTGTGCCTCACGTTGCCATCTGTAAAGTGAAGACGATAGCCCTGCCCTACTTCTCAGAGGTGTCGGGAGGGTAAATACATTGAGGGTGAGGTACTCAGATGTTATAATGGGGGCCAGCTGAGTACTGAAGATAGCAATTGTACTTCCTGTGTAGGGGCAGGTCAATGAAATTGAAGCCAGTGGAATCGCTCTGTAAGGGGAGCAGGGTGTGCCCATGTCCTTTGCTTTCCTCTAGAGTGAGAACCGGAGTCTGACCCCCTCCCGTGGAGTCACCGCATGTCTCCCCCATGCAGCAAAGGACAAAGGGACTGTTGTGTTTTCTCAGCTGTTGGCTCCGAGTCAGAGAATTTCAGCCCCTTGTAACTTTCTTTTTGTTTCAGGGCCCTAGACTGTCGGGACCTCCTGTAAGTGCTGTGCTGCCGGGGTTTGGGTTGTGTCTTTGGCTGGGACGGGGTAGGGGCAGGGTTGGGTTTTAAGTAAAAAAAAATCCTCAGCAGCTTGTAAGTGGGGAATTTATCTGCTCGACTCCCATTAGCATCAATCCCAGTCCTGTGGCTCTCCCCTGCCTTCCCGTGGGAAAGATTTAACCCCTGGTATCCTAGTCTGGGGCTGCATGTTAATAACTGGAGTGGATCTAAAGGATCAGAGAGGAGTCCCAGGAACAGTGTAAATACAGTCACGTTAGCCCTCTCACTGCTGTCCCATTATTCACTATTATTCTACTGAAATCAAAGCAGGGCAAGGGTATGGCTGCTGCAATCAGCAGGAGATGGCCCCATTCTGCCCATTCTGCCTGGGTGTAACAAACACATTTAGCATCACAGCAGCTAAGTTCCACCTGGAGGTACCTGTTGCCTTCAGTAGCAGAGCAGGCGCTATCTACCTGCCTGTGCCTGATATACATAGAAGGCAGAACCTACTTGCAAGCACCTGAGTGAACCTGCTACAGTCAGTCCTAGGAAAAGGCCTAAAATCTTCTTGTGCAAAAGCACTTTGCTCTCTGAAAGATCCCCTGGCAATGGATATTGTTTCCTATCACCAGCATATTTTGAAATCCACCAACGTGTTTAATGAATGACTGTCTCCTTTTTCCAAGGGGCCTGCGGGTCAGGTTGGACTTCCTGGGGAAATCGGAGCCTTGGGCCCCAAGGTGAGGAAGCACCTATCGGCGCATGCACCTATCGGCTTGTTTCCTCTGACCCGACCTAGGGATGAGCCAGATTTTCAAAGGGGCTGGTTGAGGCCCTCCTGCCGTCAAGGTCAGTTCCGGCTACAGGAGCTCAGCCCCTGATAGAAACACAGCGTCGTGGGAAGACTCCTGCTGTGACGGCCCTCTCAGATAGCTTGCCTCAGGGGGCTACTTGTTTGCTGCTCAGCAAGTTACTGCTTCAGTTCAAGAAGTAAGGGCCCCTGTATTTGCTGCTGAAAGTCATGGGTTCAAGCCCCAGGGATGACTAAGTTAGTGCAACCTCCATGCTATGCAGCCCTCCTCAGGGGTCCTGCATTGTTCCCCCTGATCTGACTCTCTGAGTAATGGGAGCCTTTTGCCTGTTAACTTTATTTTGGGGTTGCTTCTTTTCAGGGCAAACCTGGACCTGATGGACCACGAGGCCCCCCAGGTCCCCCTGGGAAACCTGTGAGTATTAACCCATCTCCCCATGAATTTCTCATCTGAGGTCCTTGCATGAAGGGTGGATTAAGGGAGAGTCCTTGATCCAGGCCCTGGGGTTGGACAGAGTCCATATGCAGCAGAAAGTCAGAATCAGAACTGCAAGTGGTGGTTAAGGGCCTGATCCAGGGAGGCACTCAGCACCCCAATCAGGCCTGTAAAGCTGATCTCTGTGAGGGTCAGGAAGGAAACTTCCCTGTGCACAGTCTCTCTGGAATCTCAGGAGTTGGGCACTGCTTTAGACAGGCTGCTAGAGTCTTTGTGGCGTGAGGAGGAGTGGGATACCTGGCTAGACTTTTAGCTGGTATGAAGGGAGGTGGGTTAGTTGGTTAGATGGGCCAGTGGTTGGGTCTGGTCTGATTAAGTCCTCTTGGTTTAAACTGTGGATCAATCACAGCAAGGTCTGTGTTTTACCAGTCAGCTATCAAGGTTAATATTTGGGCTTTGGACTAGATGTGAGCTGCATGGTTTCCCAAGGGACCATTTGTAGATGCAAATGCTCCCAAGGGCTGTGCCATGGGCCGATGGTGGGCAGCCGGCAGCCAGGACTCCTGGGTTCTATTTACTGCTCTGAGAACACGAGATGTCTTATGATTAGAGCAGGAGAAGACGGGCAGGCAGGACTCTCAGCGTCTATTCCCAGTTCTGTCAATGGCTCACTGTGTGACCCTGGGCATGTCGCTTCCCTGCTCCATGCCTCAGTTTCCCCATCTATAAAGGAGGGCTTGGTGTTTACCCACCTCTGTAAGCTGTGTATTGTGCCTGTTACGTTAGGGCAGCTGATGGTTTTATTTCATTCCAGGGCCCCCCAGGACTCATCCAAGTGGGGGAAGGCAGTGCTGATTTCTCGGTAAGAACTGCAGTTACATTAGGCTTTTAACAGCCCCTCCCAGCATAACAGCAACTGGGAGCTCGGTCCTGGGAAATGCATTAACAAGTGTCATTTGGTAGCAGGGAAGAGATGTTTTGCAGCAACATCTGGTGCTCAGACCCCATTAGAGCTGCAACGTTCCCTGCACTGGCTGCCCCACTCTTTGAAACTCCTGTGCCGCTGGGAGGCAAGGTGACACCCACTGGGCCATCAGCGCTTGCAGCCTTTGAGGTTCATCCTGCTCTGACCTCTGGGAGCAAATTGTATCTGCCAGCTCCTGCCTTTCCCTTCATGTGCCATGTGCGGATGGATGCCCTTTGGACTGGTGTACAGAGCCGAGCTTCCCCTTCGGGGCTGGCATGTAGTCAGGTGTGTCCCCGTAGGGCAGCACCTGGAGATGCCAGGTCCCCTTTGGGCTGCTCACAGAACCAGGTCAGGCCCTGCTGTGGGGGCTGACAGTGCACCTGGCTCCCTGGGCTGGGTGTACAGAGGCAGGGCTGAACCCCTCAGAAAGCCACATGTGTCCCTACGGAGCCGGCTCTGAGTTGCCCTAGCCGCATGGGCTACTCCCAGCCCTTGAGTCGCTGGCAGGTGGCTAGTTATACAGCTCAGGTGTCCCCATTGTAACCTGGCAGTGGCTCCCTGCCTTCCTTCTTGTCCTCACTAGGGTGGGCCTCCAGCGCTCCGCAGGCAGACCCATGCCATGCACAGGGGGGAAATATTTACTTCCCGGGGGGTATTTCTCACGGTGACTTCCTGGCTCTCTACACTCCCCCAGCCCTGTGACTGACTCGTGGTGAGTTCTTTCCAAGGGTCCCAGTCCGATAGCCAGTGAAGTCAGTGCCAGGACTTCTTGCTGATTTCAGTGGGAGGCGATGGCAGGTCAGAGGGTGAGGGCTGCAGATTTGTGGCTCAGCCTTCCCCTACCCCTCTGCCTGGGATCGCCCCCACCTCCCTGGTCCCATCCTACGCTGCATTCTGCTTGTGATTTCACAGAGCGGCACAGACCCCCCTAGAAGGAGACAGGCAGGGAGCTTCTCTCCAGAGCAGCGGGCGGGCTCAGAAGGACGTGCAGGGCATTCGCTCTGGGCTGTGCTAATAATACGGAGCTAGGAAGGCCTGGAATTAAATGCCTGCAAGAGGCAAGTGACTCTACAATTTCCCTCAAGAGCTTTATCGGGCCAGCCCAGCGTGGGTGCTCAGTGCCGGCTCTGCAGCCCTGCTCCACTCACGTGAAGCCCCAGTGTTGGGTGCACCCAAACTGCCGCTCCTCTACGGCCTAATATTGTTATCTGATTAAAACAAGCCACTTTTCTTTCTCCCACCCTTAGTGTCCAACCAACTGCCCGCCAGGGCCCAAAGGTCCCCAGGGACTTCAGGGACTGAAGGTAAGATAACAGCACCCCTGCCCGAGGCACTGAACTGGGGACCTCAATGCAGCAGCCTCTAGTTCTTGAGCTTTTATTTGTATTACTGCAGCACTGACTTCCCGCATTGTGGACTGGGACCCCACTGAGCTAGGGCGCTGGACGGACACACAAGGTCTAAAGGGTCTGCTTCTCTCTCAGTTGGAGACCGTAGTGGGTGCATGAACTGCTCTCCGGAATCCAGCCCCCAGCCGGCTAGAGTGTTACACTGGGGACGCAGGCTCGGGGACCACCCCTCCGCACTCCTGCCAGCTTCCAAAGGGCCCAGTGCTTCTGCTGGGCTCCCCAAGCCCAGCTGGCTGTGCACAGCCCCCTCCTGGCAAAGGTGCTGGAACTAGGGGTGCTGCTGTGCCCCTCTGGCTCGAAGTAGTAACAACAACCCAAATTAAACGGTTTCTGCCTTCAGCGCCCACACTACATAAATTGTTGCTAGGTAAAAGAGTTTGCTGAGGTGAGCTGTCTACTGCTGCCCTCTGTGGTCCTCAGCTGCCTTGTGTCGTCCTCGTGGATGGAAGGACACGGTGGGCTGCAGCAGGAAAATGCCCCCATTCCCCCCCGTCCAGCTTCTGCCTGTGTGCAAAAGCCCTGCAGCACCTGCACATGTGGGCGTGATACCCCACACACAGGGGATTTACAGGGCAGATGCTGAGCGCACCACCAGGGGAACCGCTCTGAGTGCGGGACTCGGGGAGCCTTAATCATGGTCTCGTTTCTCCTGTAGGGACACAGAGGCCGCCCCGGTGCCCTCGGGGAATCTGGCAGACAGGGCAGGCCGGTGAGTACAGCCCCCCTTGCCAGGCGTCCTGGGCAGAGGGAGGGGGAATCTCTGCTCTCCCCTGTGCGGAGATGAGATGGGGGTCTGGAGGGAAAGAGAGACCGAAGAATGGAGAAAGTAAGGATGGGTGGGGAGGGCAGAGAGGAGGCAGTGAGGAGAGAAAAGCACCCGGAGAGAGAGAGGGAGAAGGGGATACTGGGGGTTAGGAGGAATAAGAGTGAGGGGTAGGGGAAAGAGAGGGGTCCCTGCCCCCAGGCTTGCATCAGGAGGGCCAGTAAATGGAGCTGGAGCTTCCCATAGTGTGTCCCAGGCTGCCTGTTCTTCCCAGCGCTGAGTGGCTGCTTGGGGATGGGTTCTCCATCCTCCCCAGGGTATTCGAATCCCATCCCCCATCCCCATCCCTCCTCGGATCCCGTGCGGGGGGACAGAGGGGCTCTGGGCAGTTTATACCTCAGCGGCCAGGGTCTGGAGCCAGCTCACAGAGCCTTCCCTTCACTGACGTCTCTCCTCTCTCCTGCTCCTCCCAGGGCCCCCCGGGCGACATGGGCATTTCCGGAGAACAAGGCATCCCTGGCCCTCCAGTAACGTATTTACTTCAATTTACCGTTCTTATCGCTTGGTGCTTTTGACCTAGACTCACGGCCCGGGGGATTCATGTATTTGTCACACTAGACGTTTAGGGAGCACCCTCCCCCGTTCCTCCCCTGAGTCCAGCACAGCATAGCTCCCCATGGCCCAGCTGACCCATCTCGCTGTTAGGGGGTTAGTCTGCCTCAGTCTCCCGTGGCCCTCTGGGGCGGTGCTTAGGGATTCCGCAGCCCATTCAAGTCCTGGGACACAGGGGTGGAGCCAACAAAAGCCCCACCTCCTGAGAGGGCGGGGCCACAGAACCCAGAACTTCGCTGATTACAGGAGACAAAGGATGAAAAAATGAGGATGTAGGTCACGGGGTCAGAGCAAGGGATCCCAAGAGGACAGCAACCACAGCGCCCACTGCCATGAGAAGGAATTGAAGGAGTCAAGAGAGGGCCCAGAGGAATTATACAAACAAGGGACTAGAAAAAAGCCCTCAGCCACAGAGAGCTCCCCCATCCTGGATGGGCTTTCAGCCATGCCAGCCAGGGTCTGGAGGGGCTGAAGACATCTCGAGCAGCCCTGGAGTCCGAAGTCTTCTATTTACACCCAGCATAGTGAGAACAGGGGAGGTTCCCACACACAGTGTGTGTCACTGAAACGCCTCCAACCCCACCCGAGGGAGAGGAAGGACGTCGGGCTCTGAGCCCGTGCAGTCCTCGGTCTCCCTGCTGAGCCTACTACCAAGGGGGTAGATGAAAGAGGCAAAGGGATAGGCACTGTGCTGGGAGTCAGGACGTCTGGGTTTTATTCCTGGCTCTGCCACTCTCAGGCAGTGGTTACCCTGGGCTCTTCCTCCCTCTGGGCCTCATTGTCCCCCATTCTAACATGAGGATAAATGAAACTGACTCTGCTGCGTAAAATGCATTGAGATATGTGGATAAACTGTGCTGTATAGATGCTGTGTGTTGTTAGTTCTTCACTATCCAACAAGGAGCCAGATTCCTTTCTTATTATTTCATCTCCTACTCATTTCATCCAAGCTCCTGAATAGTAATGCCGTCTGTTTGCTGCCAGTCCAGGACAGATCTGAGCCAGTTTTTTTGGCAGTGACAGGCTTTGTAGCCAATTATTCACCCCCTGCCCTGGAGCCATCTAGTTTGCTTTTCCTTGATTTAAAATAGAGTGATCTGTACTCCGCTGAAATATGGTGGGCCCAGTTCTGATTTCAGATATGCCGCTGTAAGTCCACTGAAGTTAATGGAGGTGCTCTGGATTTATGCCAGCATATCAGAGATCAGAATCTGGCTCTGTGTCTTATAATCGTGCTAATGCTGTGAGCTGTGAATACGGAATGCTGTTGTTACTTTGGGCTTCCCGTTCAGATACTGCCTCAAATGAGATGGGGAGATGGGAAGAGTTGAGGGGGCAAATACATTCCCTTAAGAGGCATGAATACAATATGGTGATTCGTCAGGACTTGAGAAGACTCTGCCTTCCCCCTCTAATCAGTGAGGCGGATGGAAGTGAAATGTGTCTCAGAGCCAGCTGATTGCTCCCAATGTAACACATTCACGGCATTCACATTTTTCACTGTGCCACACACCACCGCCACAGCATATTCTCCTGCTCCAAATGTACAGGGTCCTGCCACTTTCACTAAAGGAGAATCTCTGTCTGCAGTGTAGGTCCTCTGACACACAGCTGAGATGTTCTGATTCCATCCAGTAGAGGGCAGTGGTGCATATGGCCAGCAGCCAGTGCATTGCACTATATTTCCCTGTGTCCAGTCACCTCTAATGTTTTGCTCTATACAGAATGCAGCATACCAACTCAGTTTACAAAATAGATTTTGCAAATCCTTTATATGACCCTTCCTTTCCTAGATCTTGTGGGGGGTTTTTAAGCAAGCAAGTTCGTCTCACTACCCGTGTAGAGAAGACAGGAATGTATCATCCTGGTTATGTTGTTTACAACCAGGGAAGAAATGTGCACTAACAGCTTGTGTTTTATATGACCAGTGAATGGAAAATCAATAGACTCAATTTTCCAGCTATAGCGTAGGAGGTTCTTTTAATCTCCCATGAAATTGATTGGAAACAGTGATTCACCATAGAGGTTGGGTCTGAGCACAGACCTGAGATCCAGGAACTCTTGTGTTCTGCCTCTGATCCTGGCACTGATTCCCTCTGTGAGCTGGGGGGAGTTGCAAATCCTCTCTGTGCCTCAGTTTCCCCCATCTAAAAATGGGGATAATAACACCTACTCTCAGCGGGGTTGGGAGGATGAATTAATTCATGATTAATTAACACTTCAAAGAGGAAAAGTAATTAATAGGCAAAATCCTTCAGTCCTGAGGCAGGCAAAATCCCTCTGAAATCAAGTGGGAGCTTTGCCAGAGTAAGAACTGCAAGCTCTGATCCATTAATAATAATAAACTGACAGCTAGGAGGAGCATGGGTGGAAATTGACAGCACTTGCAGGGCATGGAGGGCTCAGCAAGTGTTTCATAATTAGCACAAAAATAGTATTTTCCAATAACACTTCTAAAAAGAATCCTTTATTCCTGGGCAGAGGTGTTCTGCAGAGAGATACCCTGGTTTGGGTGCAAGATCTGACCAATCCTGACTAATCTTGCTTCTTTTCTTGCTTTCACAGGGTCCTCAGGGCCTGAGAGGTTACCCTGGCATGGCGGGACCAAAAGGCCAGACGGTAAGCATCCCAGGGACGTGTTAAACAGCTCCCATGCTTTGCAATAAGGAATGGATCGCTAGGGATGGAATGGAGTCCACTGGTTAGAGGAGGGTGACGTGGTCTGGGAGTCAGGCTCTGCTAGCTCTGGGAGGCGGGTGTGATCTAGTGGTTAGAAGAGGGCATTTGGAGTCAGGACTGTTGGGTTCTGTTCCTGGCTCTGCCACTGATCTGCTGTGTGGCCTTGGTCGAGTCCCTTCCCTGCTCTGTTCCTCAGTTTTCTCATCTGTAAAATGGGGGTAATGACCCTGACCCATAGCAGGGAGTGTGGCACAGAGTATCATCATCATCATCATTGCTTGTTGCTGAACTCCCAGCATTCAATACCCTTGTGAGCGTCACTGATATCCATGTTTAAGAGCATCGTGGTGGGGTTGGGGGGGGGGGGAGGAAGGGAATTCACACGCTGACCCGGCTCCTATGTGCTAGGGAAGGACAGTTCCTAACATGTCAGTAATCTAAACTTGTGCTCTGCTTTGCAGGGTCCCCAGGGCTATAAGGGAATGGTTGGGACTATTGGAGCTGCTGGCATGCCGGTAAGTCCTTTCTCCTCTCTCCCTGGTTTGCTGCAATGACTATATGTATGTGTCAGATCCTGTCTGACTCGCAGAGAGCCCTGTTGTAATCCTCCCAAAGGGTAGGTCCCACCGTGGTGAGTGAAAGCTCAGGGACACCCATGCAGAATAAAACCAAGATCCCCAGCCCGGAAAAGCCAGGCCAAGTGCATTTCTTGACACCATCGACTGCCCCTGAAGTGCCGATTCCTTCCAGAGTATCCAGCGCAGCCGCAGCCTCCGTCTCAGTGAAGTGTCTGTGAATCAAATCCTTCGCTCAGCTGCACCTGTGCAAATCCTTTGAATCCACTGGCCTAAATGGGAGCAACATTCATCCCCGTCTGTGTACATTGTTACAAGGGGGATGAGTTTAAATAAACAGGATGCAGTGTGGTCTAGTGGATGGAGCACCGGCCCAGGGACTCAGGACCCCAGCGTTCTCTTCCTGGCTCTGCCTCTGGCCTGCTGGGTGATCTTGGACAAATTGCTTCACTGCTCCGTGCCCCAGTTTCCTCATTTAACAAATGGAGGCGATGATATTGACTTCCTTGGAGATTGGCTGATGAAAAGTGCCTCGGTCTTGTTGTTAAATATAAGCCCTTGTTCTAGCTGATCACCTGGCATTGTCTACACTCCGTGATGGATTGTGAGGCAGGGCAGGCCTGTGGCCTGGAACAGCTCTGTTAAGCCTTTGCTTATTTCCCTTCTCCTGTAGGGCGAGGAAGGCCCTAAGGGGCCACCTGGTAGAGCTGGTGAGAAGGGAGATGTTGTAAGTAAACTTTCATTCACGCGTGGAAAGGTACCGTCCCCGAGGGAAGCAGTTTAATGCTTGCGTTGTGTTACCCTAACATGCGCTGAGCCTCCCTTAACTGCTACCCCTGTGCAAGTGTGTGCTCTGTGCCCAGGTGTCTGCACTGGGTTTCAGAGGTGGCCATGCCTTATGCCCCGGTCATATTTCACATCTCTGAAGAAGTGCTTCATGCTTCACCTGTGGGCAGATGTACCTCCAGCTCTGATGTTCCAGACCTGCTCCTCACACATGGCTCTGCCAAACGCCTCTCTGTCCTAAGCCCCGGTCTCCCATGCTATCACAGTCTGGGCTCCCCCAAACAGCTCTGCCAATGCACTCCTAACCCTGAGCTGCTATTCCCGTCAAACGCCTCTCCCGAGCAGAGTGGCGGATCGTTTTATGATATGGATGAGCATCCAGTAGGGACTCCTCTGCCATTCCTAAGCCCAGCTCATTTCACAAGCCAGGTGATAGAGTCCTGATTCTGGATCTGCTGGGTGGAGGGTCAGTTAACATACCTAACACAGCCCTGCTCTCATGGATACAGGCAACATGTAACTCTGTGGCCAGACTTGGCTCCAGGACAAGAAAGGAAGCTGCCTCTGTCAGGAAGTTGGTGGCTTCACCTAGCTCTCCAAAAGCTGCTGAGTGCTTTCCCTGAATGGAGAGGCTCTAGCAGCTCCAAACCCCTCTGGCCCTTCCTAATACCCCTACAACCCATGGGGCAACAATGGACCTGAGAGGTCCTGCAGATTGCAGTATCCCTGCCCTGCCCCCAGCTGCCCAGTCCCTCAACCTGATTCAAGGTCTTTGCCACGGCCACAGCGTGATCAGAAATGCCATCAACTCAGATCCTGTGCGAACAGGATTAGGGGATTAGAGGCCTCCCGGGGGTAAAGTCCAGACAACGGAAGAATCAAAATAAAGATTTGTGCATTTGAAATTGCTCCAAGTCATCTGACTTCCTTTACTACCACCCTAAGCCCTGCCTGCGCGGGTAGCTTGGGAACTGCAGCTCCCAGATGTTCAGTTTCCTATTCTTGCGGTCATGGGGGCTCCAGGCCTCCAAAGTGGGTGGGTGGGTGGTGGAGGATGAGAGAATCGTTTCTCACCTAGCCCCAGATCAGGTCCGGTTTCCCCTCCTTTCTCACCCCCTGCGACCCAGCTGTGCTGTGATACCTGCCCTTGATTCTGCATGGGTTAATACTCCCCCTAAAGACGGGGCGCAGAACCCACAACCTGATCCACTAGGGTTGTGCTGATGTCCCCAGGACTCCAGAGCCAAGAGGGATGGTAAAATAACGCTTGGTCTCCCTTTTTGTAGGGTGCCCGTGGTTTCAGGGGTCCCCAGGGAGCAATGGGCCCCAAAGGGGATAACGTAAGTACAGCATATCTTTGGATTCAGGCAGAGAGCCTTAGCATGAGCATCTTGCTGAAGCAGTGGGGAAGGCTGGGGCCTGAATCCAGAGGAAGGAGCGTTTTATTATCCATCCATCCATCAGAGCCCTCTCCTCTGGCTGCTAGGCAAAGACTCAGTGGGTGCTGCCCTGAGCCCCATTCTGCACTGCTCCTACCCCCTTACAGGGCTCGCTCCCAGAAGCCCCTGCCTTTGTCCTCTGCTCCGTGCTGGGCCAGGGCCTCGCAAACAAGCTCCTGCCCATATGGCTGCACCAGCCGCTCTGGATTCAGGAGGCGAAGCTCCTCAGTCAGCCCCGATTTGCTTCTCTCCCAAGGGGCTTGGGGATCCCCCTCTCCCCGCCTGCCCCTCTGCTCCCCCTGCATCACAACCTGCAGCCAGTTGCATCTCTTTGTTTGGGGTGCCCTCTGTCCTGTCCCACTCCCTGCAGCTGCCAGCGAGGGGGGCAGAGAAGGTGTTGCTATAAGGTGGGGTAGCCATGCCTGCAGCAAAGGGCATCGGCCCCTAGGCAGCTGTCCCCAGATCTCCGCTCCGTGGTCTGCCTGGCTCCTCCAGTGAGAGGCTCTGCACATCTGGGCTTCCGAGCAGATTGGTCCTAACCCGTCCCCGCCCCCCCGGCAACTTTCTCACAGGGACCATTCCTCCTCCTTTGCAGGGACCCCCCGGCATCGATGGTAAAGACGGCACCCCCGGCATCCCTGGCGTGAAGGTGAGAGGCCAGGAGGGAGTGGGGGGGTGGGAGGAGAGATTGAGTACTATCAGGATATCTCCAATCACTCCTCCATACTTCCCAGTGTCTCTCTTTGCCCCTGTACAGATTGGACAGTCAATTCCCCTGCTCCTTGTTAGATTCCCTGTGGCTGGGATCAGGCAGCCCCAGCCTCGCGAGTCTCTTGCCTTCAGTCTGCCATGGCAGTGGGGAACGAACATGCACCATGTGTCAGTCGAGTGCTTGCTGGAAACCAGGGGCACTTGGACAGCACGACAGGGCACTGCTACTCCTGGGTGCAGAGAGGGGACCAGCACCCTGGGCCAGGATTTTGGCATCTTTGACCTTGATGGGTGCCATGGGGTTTGCCATCATTGGATGGATGCTGAGTTGCACACGGATGGTTCCCAGGAGAGCGCCCCCAATTTCCCCCCATTGGTGACCTCCGATTGGGGTCACTGCGGGTGGGGTTGGGTGTTTATAGGGACCCAGAGTTTTCTGGGGTGCTGGGAGTGCCCATACCGCCTCCTCTGTGGGGCCATTTGAAGGGAGGGGCTGCCTGGGACACTCTCCTGTGACTGCCACTGCATGCTCCTGCTCCTTTGCATTGCAAACTCTCCCATCCTGGGGCGCTCTCCCCTCATCCTGCTTGGAGCAGCAGAAGCTCTCGGGCCTTATCCCCAAATCAGCCCGTGTGCGCTGTGCTCTCCCAGCCCCCAATCGCCTCCAATTGCTTTGTTCTTTGCTGCCTCCCAGTAACGACTTGTCATGTCCCTTGCAGGGGAGCGCAGGGCAGTCCGGCCGCCCTGGGTCACCAGGCCACCGAGGATTAGCCGTAAGTATCGGAGTACAGGAGCCATCCCTAACCAGACAGGATTATCTCATTTCACCTGCGTCTGACATCCCATAACTGCTTCCCTTCTGCTGAATGCACTTGGTATGCCAGGTAATGTGCATCTCCAGTGTTGCCCTGGGCATTGGTGTTGTACAGGATGCAGCGGCACTGAAGGACCGGCAGTGAAATGGTTAATCTGGAATCTCCTTTAACTACAAATCAGCCTAAATTGCCAATTTTGGACCCAGATCTGATCCTTCCCTAATCCAGCGGTGCTCAGATGTGGCCCACGGCTAGTGTGAACTCCCACCCGAAGGGTGACTCCATCTCTTCTGGTGCAGATGTTGTTTCACTGCCTTGAGATTTCCATCCCATCATTCTTCCTGCTTCACCTTTCTCAGACCTCTGTGCAGTCTGCTCCCACTTACACTCAGTGTAAACGAAGACTAACTCGGCCAAAGTCAGTGCAAAACTAGTGTAAGTCAGATCAGAAGACCCTGACCTCAGTGGAGTCACTCATTCACACACAGTGTAAGTGAGAGCAGAATCAGCTCTCTGCAGAGTTACTTCTGATTTACATGTCTGTGAAAGGAGAATCAAGCCCCAGGTTGAGACTAGCTCAAAATTTGGCCTTGAATTTTGATCCGGGGTAAACTGGTTGAAATCTTTGTCCAGAACTCAAACCGAACGTTTCTAGAAGTCCAAAAAAGTTCAATTTAACTTTATCGTCCTCCATTTTTGCAACTGCGTTGGTGCTTCTGGATGGCATTGGGGACTGGAAGCAGAAGTGGTAAGATGCTGTGAGAGAGAAGCTTTCTCGTGGCATCTGCGGCCCATTCTGTTTCACCGTTATCAAAAGGCCACCTGGGTTTTTTGGTCCCTGGTTGTCCAAGCCAGGATTCATTGTACAGGAAGGCTGGTCTCAGGAGATTTCAGCTCAAGAGGTTTAGAGAAGACTCTGAACGTTCGTTCATATTCAACCCAAGCCTTCTGAGATTTGCCTGTTCCTGTGTTTGGCTTCTCACATCTTTTGCCAGCTTTTGGCTTCTACACCCTGTGTACTCTATACATTAATCCCATCCTTACTCCTGCGGGGGGATGGGCTAGGTGACCTCTGAAGCCCTCATTTCTGTGAGTCTGTGATTCCTGGAGGCTGTAATAACCCTGCCGCCCTGCAGGCTGAATTCCATTGGCCTTCACTGAGGTCCTGTAAATCAGACACTTCCTTTCCTTCAACGGGGACCTCAAAGTTGCCAGGACTGTGTCTCAGGAATTGCCAATTCAACATGCACGTTACGTCCGGTGACGTACAAGCAGTCACTAACTTGGTTTTGTTTCCCCAGGGTTTGCCAGGCCAGCCTGGGGCCAAAGGCGGCCCAGGAGTTAAGGTGAGTGAAAAGAGCCTCCTTGCAGCATGCTGGTACTGTCAGCCTCTCTCTTCAAATGATTATGTCCATCTGTATGACCTCTACAAGTTGTGTCTGGACATCTCTAGAGGCCGTGTGGCATCCTTTATGCCCCGGGAACAAACCGACCAGTAAATATAAATACAACCACGCTGCAAATATCCTTCTCCTAGCTCATCGCTCGGACCATGTCAACCCTCCATTGGTTCCCCCTTCTCCATCACCTCAAACATTACTTGTATTTGGCCTCACGGCCTATTCCCACCTATCTCTCATCTCCTGTATACGACTGAGCAGTCAATTTCTACCTCCAATCCGGCCCATGCTGCCAGCCTCCATCTGCCACTTGTTACATTTCCAACCAAGCCCCTTTGTGCTTTCCCCCATGCTGCCCCTCCCACAGGGGAACAGCTCCCCCATGAGCATCTGCAAAATGACCTTATTGTCTTCCTTCGGACCCCTCCTTAAAACTCTCCTTTGCCTTAATGCCTATCAAATCTTTGCAATGATTAAGCCACGGGTGTGCTGAGACCACAGCCTGTCATGGTTGTCTCATTGTTTCTTTGGGTTCCCCTCTTTGTCTGTCTGTCGCTTGTCTTCTGCTTAGACTGAAAACTCTTCTGTTCCATGTCTGTGCAGCTCCTAGCACAATGGGGCCCTGCTCTATGGCTGGGGCTTCTAGCCAGTAACAAGACACGAATAATAATACAAACAATGAATCTTGTCTCTGGCTCATTGACAGGGCGAACCAGGTGCCCGTGGCCTTCCAGGAATCACTGGAGCCCCTGGGAAAATGGTAAGTAAAGAGACTCTTTTCTTTGTCTCTCTATTAAGTTGACAACAAAAATCAGATGCTTCCACCCCCCTTCTGCCCCCCCTTCACTATTTGCAAAAGATCTGGAGCTGTGGGTGTGGCTTTGGCCACATCTCCAAGCTCTTGTGTCGGTCCCAGGGGCTGAAATAAAGCCATGGGGGAGGCAGGGTGTACGGTGGCTTTTTAAAATCCTATCAACTTACAAAAAGAATGTCAGATCCAGATCCAGTGCCACGTTCTCTGTTACCCAAAGCCCCCTGGGCCCTGCCCAGCCCCAGTGCCATATTCTGTGACCCAGAAGCCCCTATGGCCTGGCCATAGGTCCAGTTTAGCATTCCCTGGTGTCCCGAATTAAATAGCGTGAATTAAAGGTCTGGCTTTGCTGCAAACGGCAGGTGCAGCTGGCAAGGAGGGGCACAGGGAAGTCACAGAATGCCACTCCCCCATGTGATTTGCCTGTGGAAAGCACCCAAGGGCGAATGATTGCAGCTGAGAACTAAGAGAGGTGATGGGCAGCTGCTGCCCCTTGTAACTCCAGCAGATCTCTAGCTGAGTGGCAGGAGGCTGTGTTGTTCTCTCACTTCCCAATAGTCAGGCCCTGCACTGGATTCTTTTCTTAGGGTGAACTTGGACCTGCAGGTGAGCCAGGGCCACAGGGTGTCCCCGGGATGAAGGTAAGTCTAGAAAGCTGCAAGGGAATGTGAGCCTGGCTTCTCTGCTGGCTTTGGCAGGGAGCGTCATGTTGCGTAACAGTAATAGTTAGACCAGGAACGAGGATTCCTGGGTTCTATCCCTCGATCTGGGTGGGAATGTGTTTGAGTGTTTAGACAATGGAAGTCGGGACTCCTGGGTTCGATCCTTGGTAAGTCCCTGCCCCTATCCATGCCTCAGTTTCCCCATCTGTAAACTGGGTCTAACCCATACCCCTTCACCTGGGTGTAATGAGGCTTAATTCCTTAATGTCTGTAACTTGCTTTGAGAGCTACGGGTGAAAGGGGCTCTAGAAGGGCAAACGTTATTACAGTGTAAGGCAGCCAAGCCCCCCGGGGGATTCCCTGCATCTGGGATCTGCCTGTGGGAAGAGTGTGGCCAAAATGGGGAAAGGGTGAGAGCTGAGGGCATTGCAAGCACAGGTGTGGAACCCAGCCTGCCCATGCAAGCTCACCCCATCTCCCCCTCCTACAGCCTTTCCCCAGAGTGCCCGGGCCTGGGGAAAGGGGAAGGCAAGCTGGAGTGAACCCCGGTTCGTGGGATGCCAGGTATTAAGGAGGGTGCGGTGGGGGCGGGGTTGGGGGTGTAGGCAGGGGTGCAGGCAGAGGAGAGTTGTGTGCAAAGCGTGAAAGGCGGGGATGCAATGATGTGGAGAGATTATCCAGGTGGTGCAAGAAGGGCACTGGCAGCCATGGCTATTCCAATCGGTCCTGTTTTCTTTCCTCTCTGCAGGGCGATCGGGGAGAGCGGGGCCCGGTGGGTCCCCAAGGCCTCCAGGGGAAAGAGGTGAGTGTGGCTTTGATTGCATTTGTGTGCGCACGCGAAGATCCAGAGCCAGACCCTGGGGAAGGAAACAGTCCTCTACCCTTTCCTCCTCCATGACCGCAGCAAAAACTTAGTGTCCAGGGCTCGAGTTCAGGGAGGCACTTTTCTGAACCCCCCGGATAACTCGGTGCAGGGGATCGCACTGCTTGGCTCGGGTTTGTAGCCAGAGGAGGGTCACTGTCGGGCAGAGAACTGAGGACACAGTGGGCATCCCGAGTCAGGTCTGCTGAGATCACCAGTGGAACAGAGGTTTGTTACCACTCACTACAAGGCCAATGTAGCAGCAGACGGGCCTGCTAAATGAGTGGCCAGCAGAGCCGCTCTCTGGATTTGGGGTCCAGAATCAGCATGTGCCAGGGGGCTCAACGGAGCAGGAAGAGTCCTGCTCGGTTTGCAGCTCCCAGACTGGGCTAGGTGCTCTGGTGTCTCCCTGTCGTTTGGAAGTGGCAGAGGTTTTACATGCATTTGCTCGGAGGGAGAAGAAATCCGCAATGTGACCCTGGCACATCTCTGACGGTGGCCTGCACTGCAATTACCTTTTGAGGCCGTTTACCAAGTGCATTGTAAGGATTGCACCTGCAGTGCCACACACATCCTGCTTGACCCTGCCCAGCACAGGTGCACTGTGCCACACACAGGAGCACAGGGTGGATGGGGACCCAGATGCAGCAGCCTGGCAGTTAAGCTACTTATGGAAGGGAGGGATGCATTAGCAGGAAGAGGTTAATCCTGTGTATCCTGTCACAATCTACCCACACCTTGCCCCTAGGCATCCACACCCCTAGGTGGTGTGGTCTAGCGGATAGTGCACTGGACTGGGACTCAGGAGCTCTGGGTTCCATTCATAGCCTTCTGGGTGACCCTCAACAAGTCACAGCCCCTCTCTGTGCCTCAGTTGCCCCATCTGTAAAATGGGGATGCTGCTGCTAACCTACATAACGGGTTTTGAGATCTTCTGATGAAAAGTGCCGTATAAGAGCTGGGTATCGTGACTAGTATTTTATGCCCCCAGCACTGGAGAGCAAGGAAGCCAGGCAGGCGGTGGACTCGAGACTTCCTATGGCTCAGTGCAGAGGGCTGCTCTTTGCGGTTATCCACACTTGTGCTTACATGTAGGCTCCAAGTAGCACTTGTAGTTGTGCTGGAGGGCCGCACACATTTTGCATGTGACAGAGAGGCCCCATATCTGGGAAGGTTTGGCCTTTGCACACCAGGGTGCATTTTGAAAGAACCAGCATGTGCCCTAATTGGGATGGAGGCATAAATTTGGCTCAGACCCCAGGACGATTTCCCCTCCCCCCTCCCCCCCCCCCGAGCAGTTTAACATGGAGGGGTGACTGAGCCAGCACAGCCCCTGCTGTGAGTGGCCAGACAGAGCGAGGGGATTAGGCAGCAGGAGAGAATCACTCAGGGATGAATGGCCGGCTGTGTGTTTTTGACCAAAGCGGGGAGTGAGTCTCCTCCCCAGCCCAGAGAGAGAAGGACACGCAGCAGGGAGTGTGTTTTTCTGCTCTTGGGCAGTTTCTGACTGCGGGGCGGGCTCTGAAGCACCCCCGCCTTTTCTGAGATAACTCATCTGGGAGCTAGAGCGGCCCAGGGAGGCAGAAGGATCTTGGCATGCAGGATGCAAAGGAAACACAGCTCATGCCACTCAGAGGGGTCTCTCCTCCTCTCCATCCTCCTCCTCTCCTCCTCACAGAGGGTGAACACATGCATGGAGGGGTGGATCAGCCTCCCCTGGATACTGCAGCGCGTGGTGCTGTGTTCATGGGAGTTACACCTCCCCTTGGAGTTTTGTGCCTGAGGTTTCCACAAACTCCTCGTGTTACAGACTGTTGGGTTCCCTAGGTCTGGGCAGCATCTGGGACACGCTGCACCGGGCGCAGGAGGCCCCGCTTTACTGTTCCCACCATCACAAGAGGGAAAGCTGGGGTTATGGGTCCAGTGGCTCAGCAGTCTAGATGGCAGGAGAGAGATCACTTGATCATTACCTGTTAGGTTCACTCCCTCTGGGGCACCTGGCATTGGCCACTGTCAGCAGACAGGACACTAGGCTGGATGGACCTTTGGTCTGACCCAGTCTGGCCGTTCTTGTGTTCTTAGTCTAGAATGCACTCATTCGTTCACTATATACCTCGCTGTAGCCTTGAACATAGCTGCATCTGATTCAAATAAACAGCCGCAGCTTACTCTTGACCCCGCTCTCCTCACCAGAGCTGCCACCTGCCGCGCCCCTGAAGATCTGTGTCTTTCCTACTGCTGGTTTCATCCACACACCTTTCTTTCTTTCTTTCTTTCTTTCTTTCTTTCTTTCTTTCCAGGGATCGAAAGGCGAGCAAGGTCCTCCAGGGATCCCGGGGCCACAGGGCCTGCCAGGTGTCAAAGGAGACAAGGTAACATCATGAAATTCCTGACCGGGGGCAGGACAGTGATGAGGGCTGAGGCTAAAAGCCAAGATTAGAAGGGAGGTGGGATCCATAAAGTCCACGTGGGACCTCCCCGTGAAGATTTAATTTAAGTTTAGATTACAGTGATGGGGACTGTAGAAACCCTGTAGATATAGTGGATATGGTGAGTGAGTGGATGCAGCTGCTCGATCTGTGGCTGGGGACAGTGGATGGATGAATGGCTGGATACTGTGGAAATGCGAATGTCTGCGTGGCCCCAGGATACAATTTCCTGGTGCAGGTGAAGGCTGGGCCCAGCTCCCAGCGCCGGCAAATCTTTCTCGCTTTGCCTCCTGCGGTTTGGTGGGCTGGGTCGGCTGTCCTGCCTCAGCAGTGGAGCGGCAATGAACTTGCCCAGGCAGTTCATTACAGTCACATTTTTAGCTCCATCCATCCCTGATTTACAAGCCCAGTCAGGAACATGGAGGCTTGATCCTAACCCGGTTGGAGTCACAGGAAAGTTTCTCATTGGCTTCAATGGGCATGGGATGGTTCAGGCCCAGACATGCCCAAATGGTTTAAAATGGGAGTGCAAATGAATGCTGAGGTAGCACCGAGCCTGCAGTTCTTTGAACCCACAAAGATGGAAACCCAGGGAAGCCCAGCTGAAAAGTTGGCTCCAAGGCCCGGGTATAATGGAAGGAGTAAGCGGCTTTATTCACAGCATCCAGCCGGGCTAGGAGGAGCCACCCAAAGCACTTGATCTGGTGTAACCTGGGAGGGAGGTTTTAGGATGGATGTTATTTTGGTTGTCCAAAGTCCTGCTTAGAAAGAGGTTGGGGGATCTTTCTGTCCCCTGCTTAGTGTCTGACCACCCCCACCCCCATTCTGCCTCTGATGTAAAACACTGATGGTGCAACACACCTTGTCTTCTCGGGCCAAGGCACAGACATGGCATCATACAGGCAGGTCCTGATTGTTCTCTGCTCTCTTGCCTAGGGCTCCCCAGGAAAAATTGGAGCCAAAGGTGACATCGTAAGTAATTGACCTTCTGACTGCTCTGGGAAGCTGACTCTGTTAGGGTTGGGGACTGTAGGCTGGAGAGATACTGGCCACTGTGTTTCCCGGGTGGGGAGCTCATTTCTAATGACCGTCTGAGCAATCCACAGCTCAGTCGCTTGGATCCCGTGTCACCATCATTGTGTGTTAAATCCCAGGTGGCTGTTAAAACCCTGGAAGTGTGGCTCTTAGCTGGGTATCATGCTGGGCTTCCCGGAGCCTTCAATACAGCACACGCAAACTGAGCAGCGAAGCCAAGAGCCGAGCCAGTTTGTAGGGTGCACTTGGCATTGCTGAGCACCGAGCAGAAATTAACGCCATTCCCACCGATTGTATCCCAGCCAGGGCCGGCGCTACCATTTAGGCAGACTAGGCAATCGCCTAGGGTGCCAGAATAATTGGTGGGCGCTGTTTTGCCGGAGGGGGCGGCAGGCGGCTCCGGTAGAGCTGCCACAGTGGTGCCTGCGGAGGGTCTGGTGCTCCGCGGCTCCAGTGGAGCTGCCGCAGTCGTGCCTGCGGATGGTTGGCTGCTCGCACGTCTCCGGTGGACCTCCCGCAGGCACGACTGCGGCAGCTCCATCAGAGCCGCGGAGCACCGGACCCTCCGCAGGCATCACTGCAGCAGCTCCAGCGGAGCCGTGGGACCAACGCGCAGGGCGGCGAAATTGCCGTCCGCCTAGGGCGCTCAAACCCCTAGCGCCGGTCCTGATCCCAGCATGCACCGAGTCGCATGTAAAATCCTCTCTGTGAGTTATTTTAAAGTCTTGGTCAGGAAAAGGAAGGGTCACAGGGATTTAGGACTGGCCACACTGGCACTGGGCCATCAACTTCTGGTGTTCTTCTCCCAGCAGTGACTGGTACCAGATGCTTCAGAAGATGCATCTGGCCAATTATTCAGTGCTGCACATAGGGGTGGACATTTTCCTTCCTGACCACTGTGGTGCTTGGCTTTCTCCCTACTGTCTGAGGTGTTACCTAGCACAACATGGCTAATCCTTGGGATACACCCATGGAATTGTCCCCCTTTCTTTATAATCTTCATGCAGGGCCGGGCTTTTAAACACTGGCCTCTGGTTTGTCGCTCATTTTATGGGCACAGCAAATTATTGAATATAATGTAGGTATTTTAGATCTCCAGTGACTTGACTGTATCCACACATCAGGCACTTGCCCAGTTCAGTAACCTAGAGCATCTGCAAATGATTGGAAAGGCAAAATTGCAGGCCTCACGCCAGAGGCTTGGTTAAGCTGAAAAGATGGCCCTGGATGCATGACTGAAATTGTTCTCCCCAGGGTCGGAGGTAGAGGGGGAGGAATCGCATTGGCTGACACGGTTTTCCTTCCCTCTAGGGAGACCCTGGCGTGGAAGGCCTTCCCGGGGAGAAGGGGGAGAAGGTAAGGTACCCTCTGGAGAAGGCTTCCTCCTGGCCCGTGGATATGTGTGTGTGTGTGTTTGTGATGCCATCATGCTGCTCCAACATTACTGAGCCATGCCACAGCACACATTGCTACACCAGAGTGCAGCATCCTGATGTTCCATTGGCCCCATTGGCTGCTTTTGGGCATGGCAGCATTTCCGGAGGCTCCCTCTTGAAATCCAGAGGATCCATCAACAATCGGGGCAGATGCTGACCCTGTTGCTGCCCTGGTACTAGTCAATATTCTCATTAATGACCGGGATACTGGAATGGAGAGTGTGCTTAGAAACTCCGCGGACGGAAGCAAGCTGGGAGAGGTTGCTAGCACTTTGGAGGACGGGATTAGCATTTGAAAGGACCTTGACAAAGTGAAGAATTGGTCTGAAATCAACCAGATGAAATTCAATGATGACAAGTGCGAAGTACTTCACTTAGGAAGGAAATATCAAATGCACAACTGCAAAATGGAGACTAGCTGGCTAGGTGACAGTACTGCTGAAAATGATCAGGGGGCTATAGAAGATCAGAAATTGAATATGGCCCAAGAGTGTGATGCTGTTGTGGAAAAGGCAAATATCATTCTGGGGTGTATTAACAGGAGTGTCACAGGAGGCAACTGTCCCACTGCAGGGCCGCCCAGAGGATTCCGGGGGCCTGGAGCCGTTGGCGGCAGGTGGCTCCGGTGGACCTCCCGCAGACGTGCCTGCGGAGGGTCCGCTGGTCCCGCAGCTCCGGTGGAGCATCCGCAGGCATGCCTGCGGGAAGTCCACCAGAGTCGCAGGACCGGCAAGTGGCAGGGCGCCCCCCGCTCGGTGAAATGTCTAGAGCTGGCCCTGTTCGGTGGCGGGGGGCCCTTCCGTTCCGGGACCCACTGCCGAAGTGCCCTGAAGACCCGTGGCGGGGGCCCTCCGCCGGCGAATTACTGCCAAAGCGGGACCTGCCGCCGAAGTGCAGTCCGCTCTTCAGCGGTAATTCGGTGGCGGGGGACCCCTGCCGCAGGTCTTCGGGGCACTTTGGTGGCGGGTCCCAGAACGGAAGGGCCCCCCGCCGCCAAATTACCGCCGAAGACCGGGTTGCACTTCGGCGGCAGGTCCCGCTTCGGCGGTAATTCGCTGGCAGGGGGTCCTTCCCCCCGGAGCAGAAGGTCCCCCCCGCCGGCAAAGACCGGGAGCGGAAAAAGCTCTGGGGCTGGCCCCGCAAGAGTTTTCTGGGCCCCCTGGAGCGAGTGAAGGACCCTGCTCCAGGGGCCCCGAAAGACTCTCGTGGGGGCCCCTGCGGAGCCCGGGGCCTGGGGCAAATTGCCCCTCTTGCCTCCCCCCCGGGCGGCCCTATCCCACTGCACTTGGCACTGGTGAGGCCTTCGCTGGAGTCCCATGTCCAGTTTTGGGTGCCCAGCTTTAGGAAAGATGTGGACATGTTGGAGAGTCCAGAGGAGGGCAACAAAGGGGCTAAAATGTTTAGGAGACCTGACCTATGAGGAAAGGTTTAAAAAACTGGACATGTTGAGTCTTGCGAAAAAAAGACGGAGGGGCGACCTGCTAACTGCTGTAGAGAGGATGGTGATCAGCTGTTCTCCCTGTCCACTGGAGATAGGACAAGAAGTAATGGGCTGAATCTGCAGCAAGGGAAATTTGTTAGATATGAGGAAAAATTTTCCAACTCTCAGGGTAGCTAAGCTCTGGGACAGGCTTCCAAGGGAGGTTGCGAAATCCCCATCATTAGAGGTTTTTGAGAACAGCTTAGGCAAACACCTGTCCGGGAAGGTCCAGGTTTATCTGGTCCTGCCTCAACGCAGGGGGCTGGACTTGATGACTTCTCGAGGTTCCTTTCAGCCCAATACTTTCATGGCTCTATGATCTTCCAGGGGAGGGTGCTGAGCAGTAACACAAGGGCTTGTGGCTGTGTCTACCAATCACATTCCCTTTCTCCTCTATTCCTAGGGGGAGTCAGGTGAGCCAGGACCAAAGGGTCAGGTAAGTAACTGTGAATTTAGGAGTTAAAAACTCGCCGCCCCTCTGCTCTCAGCTTTCCCTCCGGAAAGCCCTTTGTGACTCATTTGATCACTGGATGGAGTCGAGGGGGCGGGGGGGGGAGATGGGGGTCAGGCAGGAACTCTTCTCTCACTGTAATTGTTCTAAGAGGTTCAGAAAACTGGACAATTATGAGGAACCAGGATGGATTCAGCATGGCATGATCCTGTTCCATGGGTCAAGCTTCTTAGTGGTCTGTGGATGATCCCAGTCCAGGGCCTATGCAGCTGAAAGAGCCATGTGCAGTTGATGTCCAGGTCCTACTGCAGAGATGTCTGCATTGCATAAAGCACCATTGCCACCACTAAACCTCCTTGCTGGAAGCTTCAGCAGAGAGGCCAAGGGCTGAATGGGGTGATGGAGTCAGCTCGAGGTTGGGTCCCTTTGGGTCAGGGTTGAGAAACATGTTAGCAGAGGCTGGCTTGGGGGAAGCGTGTCTATTGCCATGTCTCTCATTTGGACACACAGAAGACATCATGCTCCAGGGATCCCAGCACTTCTTGGAAGCTGTAGATTCACAGGGACAGGAGAAGAATAAGCCTAGACACCTGATTTCATGAAACCAACTGTTTTAAAGAATATAAGGCCCGATCCTCAGCTGATGTGAATAGGTGTAACTCTGTGGAACTCAATGAAGCTTCAGGGATTAACACCAGCTGAGGACTGGACCCAAGTCCTGTGTGTTTTGCTCTCTGGTGGGAGTGTGAATATGTTTCCTCTAGCGAGAGAGAGACCTCAGCCACCACATTCAGAACAGGATCGAAATGCCCCCAAGGGTCAGATACGGGCTTTTGAGCTTGTACATCCAGCTATCAATTTTGGATTCCCCCAAAGTGCTGACATTTAGGATCGGCTCCATCTTTAGCATCCAGACCAACTGGCCTCAGATTATCCTGTTGCTGATCCTCTCTCTCTGTGTGCATCGCAGCAAGGTGTCCGCGGGGAGCCTGGCTTTACTGGCCCCACTGGAGACGCAGGGTCGCCCGGTGTGAGAGGTTACCCAGGACCCCCAGGCCCTCGAGGACTCAATGGAGAGCGCGGTGTGCCAGGAATGCCCGGGCAGCAGGGCGTGCCGGTGAGTAGCTCCCTGCCCCATACCCTGGCTGGGACCCCTGCATGTCCCAGGGTGAAATGTGCCTTAAATCCATAGGGACATCACTGAGGTTAACCCTCTGGTCTCCTGGTGGGGATGGGGTTGAAGAGGATGGTGGTGGTGGGTGGGGAGATGAAATGAAACCCGCCAGAGCTTTGTCTCATCATTTAGCTCTACAAATGTCGGGGATCTGGGCCTGACCCCACTCCACTGACATTAATAGCCAGAGCTTCACGGGCATCAGTGGAGCAGGAGCAGCTTCTGTTTGGCCCCAGGTACAGGCTGGAGAGTCCTAAGCAGTAGGAGCCAGGCAGGTAAGTATCTTTAATAGGATTTGGGCAGCAGTGCCCTCTTCTGGCCAATAATGAACACTTCAGAGCTAGGCCCAGCTGGCTGAATCCTTGGCTTACTGCGGAGAGATCATGTCTCTTGAGCCAATGCTTCAAATGCGGGTTTTATGTGGAAGGGGTGACTGCGGGAGGGCTGGGGAGTTGTGATCCCATCTGAAAATGTGAGCTGGTGCCAAAGGTTTAGCTGCTGCTTGACTTGAGGATCCCTCTTTCCATCGGCAGCGGGTTAAAACTTGCTGCTGGTAATAATAATTGCAGCCTTTATGGATAGTATAGGCCCCTTTGGATGGAGGATTGAAGATGCTTTCCGGTGCACAGGCCTAGTCAACAGGGTTAAATAAGGGATGTGTTTCCTCCTCCCTGCCACGTGCACATGTTCAGAGCACCTTTGAAATGGCCGTTTATTGTTGCTCTGGGTGTTTGACCCTTGACATCTGTGCACTACCTAAGTCCTCAACATAGGGCTGAAGTGCATCTTAAGTGATGCCTCAGCCTTGTGCTGGCTCCTCTGCACGGGGTGAATTTTGCCCTAAATTCACAGATTTAAGGGGGAAAAAATTAGCAACAACAAATCCTCAACCTGCAGGTCGGATAGAGCTGGCGGATCCGGGTCTTGCCGCTTGGCTTAGGGCTTCTCTGCCTTTTCCATATCACATCCCACATTTCCACCGCCGGATCTCTGTCCCATTCAGCAGCATGAAATGGCTAGGGTGGTCATGATCCCCAACACCTGCTTGTGAACCCCAGGTAGAGACCTCCCCATCCCTAGCTAGCAGCAGGTCGTTCAAGGGGCAGTGATAGTGGCCAGGTTTCCACTGGGCAATGCTCCCCACCAATAGGTGTGTTCGGTTCTATCCATAGCCAGCACGTGGCATATTAGTGTGTAGGACACATGGCTGGTTTGCCAGCTACTGCATCTCCGGGCATGCCATTACAGCACTCCACCCAGACCCTGAGCACACACAAGTTCCCTACAGCTGAACCTATGGGGAACAAAGAGTGGAGGTCAGGGATGGCCTGGGAAGTCCTTGTAGGCCCCAGGTGGAGAAGCTCTGCATTAGAATACTATAGCCCTGCTAGGTTAGATGATCCGTCCAGTGGCTGCTAGATTCCCAGAATGGTAGCAGACCCTCTTGATTGCATTAGTGGGGGCAGCCTAGCCAATGGGGCGCCCCATGCAGTGCAACTGAACTTGTATCACCAGGTAGGGTGGGGTTGGCCCTGCAGCGAGCAGCTGCGAAAGAGCGTTAGTCTCTGTTTAGCAGGTGGCCGAATCTCTGAGCGTCTCTCCTCTCTCCTGCTCTCAGGGCCGGGATGCCGGGGACCAGCATATTGTTGACGTGGTCTTGAAGATGCTGCAAGGTGAGTAGACGCATGGGCCCCACCCCCTCTCACCGTGAGGCAGGGAACCCCAGCTGAGCCCCCCACCACAATGCTCCCTGCATCTGCCTTACAGAGCAGCTGGCAGAGCTGGCAGTGAGCACCAAGAGAGCAGCACTGGGAGAAGCAGGCATGATGGGGCCGCCCGGCCCCCCAGGACCCCCTGGATCACCTGGTGAACAAGGCCCGCATGGACATGCTGGACCGCGCGGCATCCCAGGCATTGTAGGAGCCCCGGGGCAGATCGGCAATACCGGACCCAAAGGTGAGTGAGACCCTGGCACTGCTGCCTTGAGACGAGGAATCATTGGGGATCAGAGGGAAGGGGCTGCCAGCTTCATGTGCCCTCCTCTCCTGATTAGAAACTGCCATTGCACATCAAACATTGACAACAGTTGGCCATTTTCCCCAAAAATTGATTTTTTTTTTTGCTAAAACACTTTTCATTCCTCCCCTGCCCCCCAGTTGTATTTTGTTTATATAATCCCCAATGGGCATTTTTGATTGGTCAGCTTAGTCACATGATGGGATTTTCAAAACCATTTTTTCCTCTAGACAACCCCTGTATATTCTACTGGCTGGACCCTGGATCTTATTTTGGTGTCTCTGTGTAGACTCAGGCTCCCTTGGCACAAACACACACACTCCTGGGCTGAATTCTCTTCCTTCTCCTCTTCCTTCTTGGCTGCCCATTGTCACTGAGTTCTCTTCTGGCCCTGCACAACAGCTGCCTGCCAGGGTACCCCCCAGATCCTCTCCTTGGACGCATTACGCCATCACTTTTCCGCTGCAGTCACAACAAATCTCCCCCTTTCTTTCACGCAGGGAAACGAGGGGAGAAAGGCGAGCGTGGTGAGATCGGACGTGGACATCAGGGTATGCCGGGACCACCAGGTATCCCAGGTAGGCTCATTGCTGAAATCTGACAGCCCTATTCCGATGTTTGGGAGCAGAAGGTTAAGAGTACAGAGGCTACTCTCTGTGGCATAAACCCATTCTCAGTCCTGATCGGTGACATCCCCAGCTGTTCTGGTCCTGGACTCCCCTCATGCCTCTCTGCCAATGCCCTTCCATCCTTATTCACGTTACTCTCCTCCCTGTTATCCCAGTCCTTGGCCCCCAACAGCTCTGCCAATGTACCACAGTCCCCTCTACTATTCCCATCCTCAGTCCCCCTCACACAACTCTATGGACGAATCCTGGTCCTGACCAGCCCGGTGACACAGCCAGTAACGGCCTGTCCTCGCAGCTCAGCAGATCGAGCCCTGCCCTGAGCAAGAAGACACTGATATAGGAACCCGTGAGGCCTCCAATGGGAAGATGCCAAGATTCTTGGTTGCCTAAAACTTCACTTGATGTTTATGGCTAACGATCCCCTGACAAGTGAGAGAGTCCCAGGACCTGACGTCCCCCCTGCAGGAAGTTCAATGATTTCAGTGGCAGTTAATTGTACCCTGCCTGGGAAGAACTGGGCAATTTCCACAAGTGCAGCCCAACCCAAAGACCAGTGAGAATCTTTCCATTGACTTCAGTGGGCTGTTGAGTCAGATGAGAGGGACCTGTCCTGGAATATCCACCACCGGACACTGAGTGTTTCCTCTCATTCTAGGTCTCCCTGGCATTCCTGGACATGCCATCAATGGCAAAGATGGAGAGCGAGGGTCCCCTGGAGTCCCTGGAGAAGCAGGCCCACCTGGTTTACCTGGGCCTGCTGGTCTTCCTGGATTCTGCGAGCTGGCCACCTGCTTAGGAGCCTCTGCATTCACCTCAGGGCGCCTGACTGAACCAGGCACCATCAAGGGACCTTCGTACTGAGTGACCTGTGCCAGCATCCATGGGGAAAATTAAAACAGGAACTTTTATAGACCAAGCCAGCAGTGCACCATCAAGACATGGCCAGGCCGGGGCTGGGAACCAAAGAAATGGGGAACTCCAAACACATGAAAACAAGATAGATGATACGCCTTAATGCTTGGGTATCAAAACCATCCACGCTCTTGTGGTACGAAGATGGCACTTGGCCAACCTGAGAAAACCCAAACAAGGGGAATAAAAGGCACCAATGGGGATTTAATTATATATATATATAATACAAATGCTCAGATACCTTGGATTGTGGCAGGGGAAAGATCCAGAGGAACAAAAGAGTAGGGGCGAAGGGGTGGTTTACTCCAATATTTTGTACTTAGTGTTAGGGTCCATTAATTACCTCATTCTGATTTTCCCCACTTTCCACACCCTTCTAAAGTAAATAAATTGCCTTTTATTAATATTCTCTTATTCTTTGATGTTCTATTCGGAGGGGAGGAGGGTTTATTGTTGTGTGTGCCCTTTTTGGTGCTATTTTTAAGAGACAAAATAATTGTGATTTAATATTTAACTAATCACCAGATCAATGTCAGGCGCGCCCTGAGTTGTAAATCTTTGTAAAATAGGATTGTTTTATAAATAAGAATGAATAAAAAAGACCAACTTTTTAAAAACAAATGGACAATAAAATCAAGATGGAACGTTAGTGAACTTAATCAATGCATTGATTTCTTTGAACAAAATAGGGGTTTGTTGGTTTGGTTTTTAAACAAAACACAATTGTGTTGTTATTGCTGTTGTTTTATTATTATTTTTGGTGGATGCATACAGGGTCAAATATCCTCCCTGTTGAAATTATTCCAGCCTCTTGATTAACTTCATTAACAAGAGTTATTTATTTTGTGTGTGTTTGGGAGAATTCTTGGGTTGGAGTAGCCCTGTCAGCAGCTCACCAAAGGAAAGTGTGTGTGTGTGTGTGTGTGTGTGTGTGTGTGTGTGTGTGTGTGTGTGTGTGTGTGTGTGTGTGGGAGAGGGAGAGGGAGAGGAAGAGGGAGAAGTTGCCTTTCCTTTCAGGAGCTGTCCAAGGTGCTGACCCAAAGAGTCTCAAATTCCAGGCGGCAGTACTGTTTACATTTGATACCCTGTGTGTTAGACTGTAATAAACTTGCTCAGCTGTCCACAAAATAAAGATAATTGGTGGAATTATTTTTGTTGGATTTAGATGGGCAGAAGTTTTTTTTTTTTTGTTTCTAGTCCTAATTTTCCCTGTTATTAAGTTGATTCTTATGCTGGTGACAGACCCCTGGAGACTAAAGTCCTCCCTTCATCCAGAGCAACTACAAAGTCTTGGTATCAGCCGGGCATGCTCTATTCACACTGCTCCACCACTGTCCCTCAGCTGCAGGGATCATCCCTAGGAGAGAAAGGGCCGTGCAATCTCCATGACCCATTCAATCACTGGTCTTGCTCCCTTAAAAAGGTAATGAAGGCTCAGGGCCCAGACCTGCCAAGGTATTTAAGCACCTAACTCCCATTGAAATCAATGGTCACTTCCTTCTTACCCTGTCACTTCCTTCTTACCCTTACCCAGGAGTTTATCTGGCCCCTATTTGCATGTCTTCAACATCAATGGATTTAATCCCACAACCCCTCTGGGAGGTCAGGAAGCACTGTTAGCTTAAATGGACAGATAGGGGACTAGGGCACTGAGAGATTAAATGATTTGCCCAAGGTCACACAGAGATCCTGTAGCAAAGCCAAGGCTCAACCAGACCAGCCATCCTTTCAGCACTTGACAATGATGGCTCTAAACTAAAACAAAAACAAGGTATGTCTGGCACATGGAACAGTCTAACCAATGCTGGCCTGAGCAGCCGTACATTCTCCCTCTCAAAGCCTGTGTCGTCCATTACTTACCCCTCTAGAACCCTGGGGAGTGCGGCTGGTACATATGATGCTAAACTCAGCACAGTCCGGGAGTGTTTTATACACACCATGTGTATGCACGTCCATCTGGCTCCCCACTTTCATTAGTCACAAACCCAAAGCACAGAGTGTGAAGCCAGACTTTTCCTGAAGTCTGGTGGTATCTGCACGTGTCCCTGGTTCCCATCAGCTGTTCTATCTAGGGTAGAAGCATCGACCAGGCCCCTTCAAAGCATCAGACTGCCAATGACTGACAGGCAGATGCGGGCAAGTGAGCCTGTCGCGGGAATATTGTAGGTGACAGATGGCAAAGTTGTGCACAGGGAGAGCCAATGCTGGCAGCACACCCGCTGCAGAACAACATAGCTCATCACATCCTGCAGTCTGCCTCCTCGCACCCGGGGCATCCTGGTGTTAAAACGACCTCAGCTTCAGGGCCTGAATGGGCTCCTGGGAGGGACATCAGCAATTCTTTGGCCTGGCTAGCCTAGCTCACAGCCACCTGGGGGCAGTGATGGCCTTCTGTAGCTGTCTCTGCCTTGGCCCAATGCAGGGGGGGGGGACTTTAATTGCTTCATTGCTCAGCTTGGAGGGGAAGCATTAGGGTGACCAGACAGCAAGTGTGAAAAATCAGGACAGGAGGTGGTGGGTAATAGGAGCCTATACAAGAAAAAAAACCCAAAATCAGGACTGTCATTGTAAAATCGGGACATCTGGTCACCCTAGGAAGCGTAAAGCAAGGAGAACAGGGTGTAGAGAGGGGAGATCAGCAGGCTGCTGAGGTGACATGGAGCTCTTCCTCTGTAGGTTCCCTGGTCCAAATCCAGCACAGGCCGATGGTGATGGAAAGTCTCTTGCTATGTGACAGCTGCTCAGTGCGAGGAGATTGTCAGGTCTCAGTCCAGTCACCGGTGGATGGGTGCCCATGTTGCACAGAACGCCCACTAGACCTGCTTTCCTTTCCCCTTCCCCCACCCACGCTGCAGCAATCTGAGCAGAGTCCAGGGCCTGAGTGAGCCGAGACCCCAAGCTCCCCTCTCGCCCCATGCAGGAGGTGGGCAGGGAGGAGGTATGCTGACGGGACAGTGAACTATAGCATGGCTGTAGACTGGACTCTACAGAGACTCACCCTGCACCAGTCTTTGGTTAAAAAAATACGAGCAAGAAGATTTGCCTCTCTGGCTGTGCGTGGGAGGCCAGTGCTAGTGTCAGGAATCGGCAAAGGCTATAATTTCATTCTCTGTCTCCAGCTAAGTGATTAGCTACACACACAGGCAGAGCTATTACCTAGCAGGAATAGAGGGGACACCACAGATAGCTAGGGTAACAGCCAGTTCCCCAAGGCAAACCTGGGGATTATCATTGAGTAGATCTAGATCTAGGCTTCTGCCTAGGGAACTGCACTGGGAGACAGAGAGAAAGACAGGAACAGGCATAATATCTCTGGGGCAGGAGAAGGCTCATGCCACCTATCAGATGCCTGTTCTGTAGGGGAGCTCAGGGCTCCCCAACAGCTGAAGCCTTAGGGGCAGGGTGGAGTTATGGCTCTGCCCCCAGCCCACCCCAGACACACTCCCCTTCTGTTGTTGCAGCACCCAATAACTGCCTCGGCCCTGCAAAGGGGCCAAACTGAGGCCCTGTTCCATTCAAACCCTGTGAGATGTAAGTGATGCCTGGGCCTTGGTTGGGGCGTGACACCCCTCAGGGAATGAAGCCTTTGAGGGTGAGCTCTAAAGCTGAAAGCTCTCTTGAGAGCGACTGGGTGACTTAGTTGATGAAGCACTAGACTGGGTATTAGGAGACCTGTGTTCTAGTTTACACTTGGCCGCTGAGTTACAGTATGCTCTTGGGTAAGTGCTTGCAGGTATGTGCACCCACTTACAAGATAAAGACCTTCTGGTGTTGCTATCCAACCAAATTATTCCTGTAGCTTGCATGGCTGTTTTCTGCGAGGGGAATGCCTGGGTTCAAATCCTGCAAGTGGCTGATAGTGGGATTTGCAACAGAGTCTCGTGGACCTTTTAATAGCAGGCCCCACCACCAAACCTTTAACTTGGCTGGCCCAAGTGAATTCTGGGAGATGTAGTCCCCAGGGGGAAATGATGTGAATGGTAGACCCACATCATGTGATCACAGGAGCATGTGACTGACAGGTTATATAAATAGCTTCCTGGGACTCAGAAGAAGGGAGATCTCTCTGGAGTAGCAGCTATTGAAAGAGCAGAGTGACGTGAGACTTAGAGTATGGGCTCTGCAGTGAATGAGCTGGAGAAAAGGGGCAAGGTGAAAGAAAAGCTTCCCAGGGAGAGGAGTTTGATTTCTAAGACAAAAGGTCTGGGGCAGCACAGGGGTGTGTAGTGTGTTGATTCCAAGCATTCAAAAATTCTGAGCTTGAAAAGAAAGAGTTATTGTGGGCTCATTTTATTTAGTTTCTGAGCCTTTAGGCTGTATTCAGGTCATGTTTTCAAGCTTCCTGCTGCATCCAGGTGGGTTAGGAATTTACCTTTTCTTTAAAAGAGAGCAGGAAATCAGGTAATCCCCTGACTCCAGGAGCCTGGGCATTGAGAAGAACACCAAATATCATGACTCAGTGTGGGAGTGAGGCCTGCAGTTGGCCACTTGTATTCTTTAGGGGTTACAGGACTGGGGCTTAGGGCTGGGAGGAAATCTTTAAAACACTTTTATGAAAAAAACCTCTTTTTAGTAAAATTCTTTGGAGGGAAAAAATAAGTTTCCTTTTTGACCAGATCCAATCCCAGCAGGGGTGGGAAGAACCCCCCTCCAGCCCCTGTACTGATTGGGCTATAGTCCTGGGGAAGGAATGACAGAGCATGAGAATCCTGCACCAACTGTCTTAAGGAGTTGCTCTGCCTCGGGCAGGGTGATGGGACTATCCTAGGTTGTGCCTGGAGTGCTGGAAGGTAAGAACTCTCTAGTTTGGTTGGAGGGCCAATCTCCTCTACTAGGAGAGGCATTTATGCATCTCCTAACTTTACCTCACAGGCAGATAGGAGGCAGCAGAGCTGGAGAGGGAAGAACCAGTTGCAGGGTTGCCAGAGAAGCACAGTTAGTGAGCACTGATTTCACATGAAGAGTTGGGGGGTGAAGAGTTCCTACAAGTCTATTCATGGATACCTTGGCCAGCTGGGATTTTGCCTTGAGCTCTCAGTTACACAGAGGCCTCTTTATACTGCATTGGCAGCATAAAGGGGCATTAAAATAACTTCTTCCCACTCTAAGGCCCTTTTGTACCCCCAGAGTGGGGCAAAGGGACATTGGCATGAGAGATCTGAGACTAGGGTGACCAGAAAGCAAGTGTGAAAAATTGGGATGAGGGGGTAATAGGAGCCTGTATAAGAAGAAACCCCCCAAATCAGGATTGTCACTATAAAATTGGGACATCTGGTCACCCTAGCTGAGACCTTCATTTCTTAGTGTCTAACACCCGCTTCTCTCCCTAAGGAGCAGCTGGATTGAACAGGGTAGAATTGTTGTAGGAAAGCCGCTGGGTACTGTTCACCAATCTGAAGTTCAGCTGAGCCCGCTTTCGTTGAGGAGAGCTGGAAAACTCTTGGCAATCTTAAAGAGACCCACAACTCTAACCAGACCTGTCGCTGTCTGTTGCTATTTACATGGTCCAATGGAAGCACTGCAATGGAAGGTTTGGGGCTGCAAGGAAACTAAAAATCAATATATTTTTATTAGTAAAGTGTGGTTAAACTTGTCAAGCTTACAAATCCAGAGAAGCTGTGGAGGTCACGCTTAAAGATGCATGGTCCCCTTTGAAACCGTTCTGATCCATGAGCTGCCCAGGAGCTTAGACCCCCCCTGCCACAGAGCATGTCCAATGAAATTCTCCTTTCCGAATCTGGTGCCTCCCCCAGAAGTCATTATGTAACGTGAGTCACGCAGAGCAGGGATGTCAGACTGTTATGGGGGGGGAAGGACAAATTGCATGTTTTATTATGGGCTGGGGTATAAACTCAGAACTGCTACTTCCCACTCCCCATGGCAGAATGCGCATAGGAGGCTTGCAAAGAGACTCAGGTGTGTGGGGATGAGTATAGAATGGGGGTGTCTGGCCTTTATGTAGAAACTAAATGCTCACTCTCCTCCCACCTTCTGTTCATCAGTGAGTGATGAATGAAGGCTCACAAAGCGCTCTGAGATCCTCAGATGCAGATCGCTGGAGAGAATGCTAAGAGTTACTAATAAGCTCAGCTGATGGATGGGAACAGGAAGGAAGAGGGTGTGGGAGTGAATAATCAAAACACGTCTCATCAGCGCACGCCATCCAAAAAGCTCTTGCTATTATCTGAATTGCATAATGTGCTCAGAGGAGTACAGAGTGGGGTTCCCACCCCCTGCCCGATGTGCGCATCGGAGCAGCGTGTCTCCCCCACAAGTTCCTTCATCTCAGTTTAGCCTGGATCCATCTTCCCCAGGCTGTGCGAAGGCTTCTCCTCAACTAAATTAATTACGGTTCCATTTCAAATCACGAACCCACTTCCAAGAGCCTTTCACAAACTGCCTCTCCAGCCAGTATTATTTCCAATCATCCAACTTTAATAGGACTCTCCCTTTTTATATGAAAGGTGGAAGTTAATTTTAAATATTTTATTTGTAAGACAAAATTTAATCAAGAAATTAAGCAGCCTGAATACTAATTAGGGTCTGGACTCGGTAAGCCTCCACCGAGTTGCAAATAAGATCAAATCTGTCTTCTTCATCAGAGCCCTCATAAATATTCATCAAACAAATAAAAGATTGGATGCCATTAAAGAGAGGAGAGAGATTGAAATCGGAATATTTCTGTGGAGTTGAAAGGGTTGGATGACGTCCAAGCTTTTCCCCAAATAATAATAAATCATTGTTATGAGGAGGTTAAGAAATGGGCCTGTCAAATGCTTGTTGCTTGGCTTTTGGACAAATCAAGAGATCTATCCTAATTTTTTCAGCCTGCTCCTTAATAAGAATGGACAGCTGGAATAAACTGTTAGGAATATTAATCTTTGTGTCCTGGTGGGGATAGGGGGTGAGAGACAATGGAGAAGTTGCCCAAGTGTAGAGAGTTACGGCTCAAAGTTGGGACCTAGATTTTGGGTGTGTCTACACCCACTTGCCTGGATTCACCCATCAGCTTTGTGTGTGCCAAAACGCTACCAAATCAGAATGGTCCATCTTGCACTCTTTGCTCTGATGTAAATGACTCCACAAGGTACAAGGCAACGTAGGGTCCCGGTAGCTTTGATTTATTTGTGGGGGAAAGCAGGGTATGTAAGTGTTTTTGTGTGTGTATGTGGGACAGGGTGCTGGGCAAAGGGTTGCTGATTCAGCCCTCTGTCATGCCAGCTCCCATTTAGGGGGATAGATTAGAGCTGGCTGGAGATAACCTGCCCCTAACTGGGGAAGCAGCAAGAACTGCCACCTAATTAGGGTGGGACTCGGGGAAGGAAGCCAGGGGGGCGCAGAAAAAAAGGGAAAAAGCAGGGAGGTAGCTCTTCCCTCCCTCCTGCCTGCAGATGGTAAAGAGCCAACTGTATATGATGAAACCATGGTGGGAACAAGCCTGTGACTAAACTGCTCCGGTGGATACTAACCCCAGGGTCTCGGAGTGACTCTTTGGACTTAGCAGATGCAGGAGCCAAGGGGGATCTGATAGTGCGTCACTGCCTTATACTGGATACAATCAAACCCACTGGACTGGGTGCCATGATTTGCATGTGACCCAGGGTCTCTTAACCGCTAATGGAGTTTCTCATGTGGCCCAAGGGGCAAACAGCTGTAGCCTCTGGCCATAGATTTGTTACGACAGAGGTCGGGATGTAGGGTGTCGAGGTAGCTTTTCTTGGACAATTCTCTGGATGCTGCGGCGTGTGGAGATGGACATCCCCACAGTTAAACTGGGAAATGTTCTTTCTGCTTGTTGAAGGTTTTTCCCCACACACTCTAGGGAACTGTTTTCCGCCTTTGCTTTGAGAAACATGAACCCTGCAATTCTTAAAATAATAGCAACCCTTCTCCGAGTCTGAGCCAAGTCAGAAGTGACTTCAACTGTCAGCTCAATAACTATGTGAGGGCTCACTCCTGGGCTAGAGGATTCGCTCTGTGAGGTGCCATCCTTCATGGTAACATGACTAGCTGTCAGCAAGGTGCCCCTTGCATAGGAGAGGCGTCAGGATCCATATTAATACCATGCTCCCTCCCGCACAGGGCTGCACAGTAAGAGCAAACGAGCATAAAGGGAAGAGGGGAAAGGGTTATTTCAGTGGGGAAAATCCCTGGGGTTTCAGTAAGGAGTTGTGGGTCAAGAACAGAATTCTAAGTTGTTTTGGTCCTATTATTTAACGTGTTATTGCAGTAATAATAAGATCTAGCTATTCCATAGCACATTGCAAAAGCACTTTACAAAAAAGGAGAGTATTCTTATCCCTGTTTTATGCTTGGGAAAACTGAGGCACAGAGAGGCGAAGTGACTTGCCCAAGGTCACCCAGCAGGCCAGTGGCAGATCTGGGAATAGAGCCCAGGTCTCCGGAGTCCCAGACCAGTGTTCTAGCCAACACTGCCTCCCAGTGGAGTCAGCCCTGTACAAATAGACAGTACAGTACAGTACAGCCCCTGCCCCAAATCGTTCCCAATCTAAAAGCCAAGACCTCTCTGCTGGTAGAGACAATGGGCAAGCTGGGGTGGGAGGAGTGGGCTCTAAATAGGGCTGAGTAGGAAAGACTTTTTTTTCCTTAACTTTATGGGTTTTGCCAAAAATGAATCTTTTTTGTTTACAGAAATCTCGCCCCACCCCCCAAATCAACATGTAACACAGTTTTTACAGACAGAGCAGCATTGGTGAACACGTGGGACCAGCTGTAGCCGTAACACTAAGGAGATGTGTGCAGTTCTTTATGAATCTCTCACCCTGTGCAGTAAGGAAGGGTTCTGTGATATTGCTGGAAGGACCATGGGATCCTGAGCAGTCCTGCCCTTTAAATCTCCACCAGCATCTCCCACTGTTGTCAAGGACACGCTCATTAAAAGACAAGGCACGTTGAGGGTTTACAGAACCACCTTGTCAGTCAGTTGGGGATGTTGAGGGTGGGGGAGAATTGAGCTCCAATCGTGGTATTTGCAATTCCAAGGGAGGATTTAGAAACTGGGATTGTTTAGTTTGCAAATGCCTTGGCAGTGGGGATGAGATGCTGATGTTAACGGAGCTCTCAAGGTGCCAAGAAATCTGCGGGTGTCATCAGTCTGTGGCACAGCCCTTCCTCCCTTTGGTCAGGAGCGTCTCCCAATGTATCTGATATCACCAGGGGTAGAAGGGGGACCTCTCCATGTTTGAAGAGTAACTTTTGACACTTTGGATGTGGGTTCCCTTCCCTAATCATCCTTTGCTGCTTTTCCTGGGTGGCTGTCAATGCGACTTGCAAATGGAGAATTGGGTTCTGCCCACTCACTGAAGCAGATGGCTTATTACTTTTGCCCCATATATAAGAAGGTGAGAGAGTCTGGGGAGCTAGGGAGTGGGCTGAGCAGGGCCGAGGGAAGAACCTTAGCCACAGTCAAATCCGGGGAGAAGATTTGATAATGTAGCCAGGCAGGGGGTAAGTTTGCCCCCTATGCAGGGTGTGGGCTGGGTTTGTAGACTAGCTTGGGAAAGGCACCTGCTCACATCCCTGGGCTGTGGCCTGGGTGTGAATGTTCTCCCTTGAATGTGTGCCTGAGTCTCTGCTCCCAGCTGCTGTGATCCCCTGGCAGGCAAGGGAGTTGTTAGTGTGAGGCAGAGTTAGACTGTCTGTGCCCAAAGCCTTTGCATGGCCCATGTTTTCTTTCCCGTCCGCAGGCTTTTTGTTTCGAGTTGCTTAGCCTGCCACCAATCCAGCCTCTTCCTCTCTGCATCTCTGCAGGAGATCACCCGTCCGTCGGCATCTCTGTGCTAAGCTGAGAGGTTGCCCATACAAAATGTCTGTCCTGTCACAACCACCCTCACCACTCTTCCCATGAGCACTGCTGACCACGGCCAGTAGAGCTCAGGCTGGGAGCCACATGGGCTCTAGTTACCAGAGCCAGTGGCCTGGGGCTTCCATCCCTTCTCCCCTGTCTATCCAGATGAGGCCAGAGAACTGAGGCCCTTGCATACCAGGCATTACTACAGGTTACAGAACGATCCCCTTGTATCCACGGACACCTGGGATTCCCCACCGAAGAAACCTGTTGACCACTATGTGGCCAGGTCCACCAGCCTGTTCGTTCATGATGGATGTCTTCCTTCTGCCTGGAAGACTGATTCCCACCCTGGCTTATGATGCCACCCCGTGGAGTAATGGATGACGCTCAGCTGAATCATCACACTTTCAACCAGGGATTACTTCTGCTAGTACAAACGTGAGCTGAAGACCGAGGGCAGCTGCAGGAGAAGATACAGAAGGGGGTGTACAGAGCCAACCAGAGAGCAGAGAAGACCACTCTGATTTCAAGCCTCCTGGCAACTCCAGTCACCTAAGGGTTAATGTATTGCTTTATTTCCCATTGTATTTGAGTATGTTGGAAGGAAGGGGCAGCTGTTCTGAGCTGAGAAACAAAACCAATGAAAGAACAGGAAATCGAAGCAGATTCTCCTTGTGTCTGAAGAACCCTTAGTAGCCATTTCCCCGGCAGGCCTGTTCAGACTTCCTGCAAAAGTTGCAGTTTGCATTCTTTCTCTTCTCTTGCTCTGTCTCCTTTGAAAGCTGTGTGTGTGGGCAGCCTAGTTACTGAAGCCCTGAGTCATTAGGGGAGGCCCTGATTACTGGCAGTCAGGACTGATGAGGGCTGCCGCATGGGACTGAAGTTTGCATTTTGGCCAAGTGCCACTTGATCCACTCAAGGGCCATTGTTCCTCTGAATGCACTGGTAATGCTACCTAGGCCCATCCCCGGCAGGAGGTGAAGGAAGCCAGTTGCCTTCCTATGCGGAACTGAACCTAGAATCAAGACTCTTCTCTCACAGAGTTAGGAGAAGAGAAATCCATTGTTGGTATAAAATGATTGCTGTAGGAGTTGTGAAGGGGGGAACCCTTCCAACTTAACATCTGTCTGGTCTCTTAGCAGAATCATCACCCCAGTATCCAAGCATGCAAGAACTAAACTAGCCAGGTGCATTATGGGTCTTTCCCTTCCTTGAAACATCAACTATTGGCCAGAGACAGGACATTGCAATTGTTGGACCTAGTACGACAAGCCCCAAATGGTGTACAAATGTTAATTCACCCTTCCAAGACCCCATTTTGGGTACAATAGGTAAAGGAAAGGCATAGATGTATATGTACTCCAGTAACTAGTAATATGCAGCCACCTCTGGAGTGGGGCGTGGCACCTATTATAGACAGTAAAAAGCAATGCTACCCAACAGTTAGGATGGGATGTGAAGGTCGGGGGAGAAGGAAAGAGAATATCATACCAGATTGAATCTGCGCAGGGAACGGAGTCAGGGAGAATGTATTTACCCTAACAGAAATTTAGCTAGGACACCTGGGTTCACTCCCTGCTTTTATGATGATTGCCTTTAGTAGACAAAGTTCATTGTGAATCAGGATCGTGGCTTGACACCTCATCTCAAAGACACCAGGCACAGCAACAGAGGGGACTGAGGCAGTACTGAGACTGGCCTCACTTTGTGTTAGGGTGACCAGTTAGTAAGGGTGAAAAATTAGGACAGGGGGTGGGGTAATAGGTGCCTATATATATATGAAAGCCCCAAAATCGGTACTGTCCCTTAAAATTGCAACATCTGGTTACCCTACTTTGCGTGGCAGAGAGCACCTTAGCACCTTCCTTGGCCTTTTGCCTCAGAGGGAAGAAGACAACTGCATAAGCACTAAGGCGTAGTGGGAGAAGCTGATACGCTGAGGCACTGTTCTTGAGTTTATGATTTGACACAATGCTGCTGCTGTTTCTAGGATGACTTTAGGGCCAGATTTTCCAAGCTCAGTTCAGTGGCTACACAAGACCCTATCCAAAGCCTAGCTGCAGAACTCCCCCCAGCAAGACGTCCTTTCCTCCCAGGGAACACTTCCCTTCTTGCAAGGATCTTCCGGATCCTTTTTGACAGCAGCACAAGACTGGCTGTGAGAACCTGTCATACCAGGGGCATGCGGGTGGCTGTGGGCAGAGGGCACTGGCTTTTACAGGGAGGGGCTGATCCAGCTTATGTTGCAGTGAACAGAAAGATGAGTGGTTGTTTCTGGCTCTGGGTAGGGAAACATAGCCAGAAATGAGGGTGTAGAAAGATGGAGGATGTGTCTGGGTGGTGAGATGGGCACCATCACGACATGAATAATTCAGGGGGCTCAGATAAGGTTTCCTTGTGCAAGCTAATGCATTGATTGGACCAAATTGCCTCCCTAACCCTCAAGGAGGTAAAAATGAGCTAATCACCATTTGTTCTCTCTTGATAGCTGATTAACCACAAGTTAGAATATTAAACAGAGGACTCTGGGTATGTAAATTAATGGCTGAGAACTAAGTTAATTACCCGAGAAGCTATAAAACTGGCTTATTTTTATTCTTGGATTATTGTTCACAATTTTTTTAAAAAAGAGTTTATTTTAGAAATGGCTTTTTTTTTCTGTAGGTTGTGACCATGAACAACATTCATAACTGTGCCAGCTGCAATGGAGGTAATTAAATCTCATGCTTCAGGGCCCGGCGCTAATAACGATCAGGAAGGAAAATTTCCTTTATATGTCTGACATTGCACAATAGACTAGGGGAAGCTGTTTTCCAAGGTGCTGAGAACCTGTATCTCCCATTGACTAACTGTCATTGGAGTGAAGGGTGCTCAGCATTTCTGAAAATCTGGCCCTAAGTGATTGTCAGGAATTGGTGGAGATCATGAAGAGAGCTTACCGTTTGCTGTTGTCTTGGGGGTTGGAGGCAGCTGGGCTAAACTGATCAGTAATCTCAATAAAGTGCCCTCTTAATATTACTAATCACCACATGCTGGCTATTAGCCAGGATGGGCAGCAATGGTGTGCCTAGCCTCTGTTTGCCAGAAACTGGGAATGGGCAACAGGGGATGGATTACTTGATGATTCCCTGTTCTGTTCATTGCCTCTGGGGAACCTGGCATTGGCTACTGTTGGAAGATAGGATACTGGGCTAGATGGACCTTTGGTGTGACCCAGTATGGCCGTTCTTATGTTCTCCTTCTGCAATTGGCATTAGAGTCTGGAGATTCCTATCTACACTGGGAGCTAAATATCATCACCTTGAGTGTGCTGTTGATCACTTCATTCTGGGCATTTAATTTGGAGCACTCAGAATTGGGATCATTGGTGAATTGTCTGCTAAGCTGTTCTCCTGCAAAGCACTCAGAACACTGACTGACACTACCCAGACAATTCCCAGTTCTGTGCCCTCAATTGATTCCAGACTCCTGCCCATTTTAAACAATAAAAACTGCAATAAACCATGCTCATCTGGTTGGGACATTTGTGCAGCCCACACCCATCTGGCTGGTGGACAAACAGCAGCCTTGGCATGGCTGTGAGAGTTTGAATGTTCTTCCAAATGTAAACAACTGGGGTTTGGAGCTAGTTACGGAAAAGGACCAAAAAGTGACAACACCCTCCCAAATGGAAGAAGGCAGGTGATATGATGTGAGGAAGGCCCAGGCTTCAGCAAATCACCTTTGGTAATAGCATATATGGCTGATACAATAATGCTGGGAAATCTTAGTAGAGGCAGAATTGAAGGGGTGTGTGTTGGGGGGGATGAATATGAGCTTTGGGCGTCTTGCAAAAAGAAGAGACGTGCACCATTTGTAGCTTGTTATAAAACCTGACTCTAGCTAAAGGAAGCGTGAGGCACTGGGTGAGGAGTCAGGGGAAAGGGGATTCAATTCCTCGCCTTGCCAATGACTTGCTGTGTGACCTTGGGCAAGTCACTTCATCTCTCAGCACCACCCTCTGCTTGTAGGTGGTCTGTGTTGTTGCCCTTTGGGGCAGGGAAACTCCATTGCTCTACCTACAGCACCAACCCAAAGGACCCTGATCATTGTAGAGGTCTGTGGGCAGTACTGGAATATGAATAAACTTCCCAGACAGAGCATGGGTGTGTAACAAACAGCTGCTTGCAGACGGACAGATCCATGAAAGGGACAATGCAAGACTCCCAAGTGCTGAACGCTGCTTGAACTAAAGGAAAACCCCTTTATCTGTGAGAATGCAGTCGGCTGTTAGTCTGGTGTCCGCCACTAAGGGGAGCCACAATCACGCTATATTACAAGAAGAATGGCAGTTCTGCTGAGTGATATGATGCAGCCTGTGCCTTCTGACGGGGTGGAAGTGGCCAGTTTGAGAGCCATTAGCCCTTTAGGTCTGGCTTTTTGCCGGAATAAAACGCAGGCATTGAGGAGCACCAAAATGCATGCAAAAGCTGCATGACAGCTCTTCTGCACCAAACAAAGAGGTAGGTGCTAGGCCCTCTGCATGCTGCATCAGACTTGCTTGCTGACCTTTGCACTCTGCATGTGTGGGGCAGGTGTCGTCCATCCAACTTTGAATGGATGCAGCAGTGGAGTGGGCGTGATCCAGGCCTCTGTGCCACATGCAATGCTTGCAAAGGGAAGCCGTGTCGTATGACTTGGGCGCTTTTTAATTGCGCGAGATAGCTCTAAGCTAGATGCAGTCAGGAAACGCACCACTCAGCTAGGAAGCAGCGTCTCTCTCAGATTCAATTAGCAGTACCAACTGCAGTGAGGTGGCGCAGGGCCATGGGCATAGCGAGTGCTCTTTTGAGTGTGCACACTCTTCCTTTGAAGGGGTCCTAATGTGCTCCTCTGTCACACGATAAAGGGGGGAAGAATAGTGCTGACAAAAGGCTGATTTAATTACTGGAATTGTTCTGATTACAGCCTGCAAACACTGTTATCTTGTAATTATTGCTAAGAACATGCCATTAGTACATGATTAAACACAACGTCTTGTGGGCTGCTGGCTGATTGTCTGATGCCTTATGAACTTAATTAGTTCGTGCTGATAGGAAGCAACTGGGAAGATGGAGAGAGGCAACCACGCTACAAGTCACAGGGGTCTCTTCCTTGGAGACCTGGAGGAGTAGGTCTGGCTCAGCCTGAAGGACAGCTCCTTAGCTAGGCTCCCAAAGGAGTCTCCTTATCGCTAATTAATAATAGTGCCTTTCATCTGAAGATCTCAGATCTACCAAGGTTCTCCTGCTATGCTCTCCACTGGAGCATTAAAGCACTTGGGGCTGAATCCTCAGCTGGTGTAAGTCTGTATAGCTTCCGCTGACTTCAGTGGAGTTGCGCCCATTTGTAGTCTGGCCCCACTATCAACAGAGAGGGGCTCTCCCTGGCTTTGACATGTGTGGAAGGAGCTCAGTGCCTCTCAGGATTTGGCCTTCCAGAATTACAGTAGCACCAACAGGCCTCAATCTAGATCAGAGTCCTAGTCCTGTCAGAGACAGGAGCAGAACCTGAGTCTCCTGAGCCTCAGGCCAGTGCTGTATCCACTAGGTCATACCGCCTCCCGTTTATTTAAACTCCTCCCCCTTGTAATAACATACCCCGAGGGGGATGAATGTTGCTCCCATTTAGGCCCTTGAATTCAAAGGGTTTGACCCAGAGGCTTTTCACTGGGACGGGCTGCAGCTGCACTGGATACTCTGGAAGGAATTGGCACTTCGGGGGCAGTCGATGGTGTCAGGAAACGCACCCGGCCTGGCTTTTCCAGGCTGGGGATCTTGGTTTTATTCTGCATGGGTGTCCCTGAGCTTTCACTCACCGTGGCAGGCTCTTCCCCCTTGGGAGCTAACAAAGGCGCTCTCTGCAAGTCAGAGTAGCCTGCAAAAAGTTTCAGTTCTGCCTCCTAGCTCTGTGCCACACAATGGGTCAGAATCCCCCCTCCCCCCTGCAGATGAGAGGGGAAGGGATCTGGCCCCTAGTCGCACAGCATGTGAGTGACAGGAGGGTAAAGACCCCAGGTCTGTTGTACGGCTGCAAAAGGAACAAATCATTCCTTTGGAAAGTGGCTTGGATCTGATTCTCCTCTCATGTTGGTTGATGCTGATGTAACTCTCCCGACCTGGGGGATGATTCCTGACGTACTCCGGGATAGTCAGATTCTTATTCATAAAGGTACAACATCTTTTTCAAACAACTGTTCTGCACTTCTTTTCACTGTGCAATCCAGCCGAGCCTAGCCCATTCCTTCCCTGTCCTCCACGACACCTAGCCTAGAATCCTTCAGGAAAAGCTTTCTTTTCATCCAGGAAACACTAATAGTGTTCTGCATAGGGACCTCTCGGGTGCCGTCGGCCTGACATGGTGACAAGGGCATGCAAACTCATCCTGATGTTTCATTAGCAGAATTAATTCACAGCCTAATTCGCCACCCATGTTGAGAAATCAAACCTTCCATCAGAAGGTGCCCTGGGACCCTCCCTGTCCAGGCACTGAGGCTTGGGTCTGAGCATGTTATAAATGCTCGGCCTGGTGCTGAATGATAATAGATTTAGAGGAAAGGATTGGAAAGCTGGTTCTGTATCATTTGCTTATTGCCATACAGACTCCAGTGCTTCTCACATGCCCCGGGGTGGTGTGATCCAGCGGACGAGACACTAGACTAGAACTCACCTGCGTTCTAGTCCCCGCTCACTGACCTGCACTGTGATTTTGTTTCCCCTCCCATCTTTTGTCTCTTTTTGTTGTAAGCTCTTTATCTTCCAACATGTTCTGTACTGTCTGTGCCTAGAACAGTGGGGTGTCCATCTTGCTTGGGGCCCCTAGGTAGTACCGTCATACAAATAATTAATAATAATGAAGGGAGTCCTGGGGCAGGAACTCTCTATGTTCTGTTTGTACAGCTCCTAGCACGGTAGGATCTTGGTGCACAAGTGGGGCTTCTAGGCATTGCCATACTACAGATACTAAATAATAACCGAGTCCCACAAAACACCTGGGGATTTTCGTCCTACAGCCTCATTCATCTAGTCGGGAAAGAATTCTGTTGCAATTGGTTTTAAGCCCTTGGAATGATTCTGTGATGGAGCAAGGGCATACGGTGGCCTTGCGTGAACAACCCCGAAGCAGGAGACTGGGATTCTGTTCCCACTTTTTCCGTTGACTTTCCAAGTAAGCGGCTTTAGCCTCTGTGTCTTACCTTCCCCATCTGTAAGGCAAGGCTAAGATTTGCCCCTCTATTTAGCAGAGAGGAGTTGTGACGCTAAATGAATGTTTGTGAAGTACATCCTGGGCCTGATTTCAAGTCATTGGAAGTCTTTCCACTGACTTTTCTGTGGCCCCTGAGTCAGGCTGTAGTGTCCTCAGCTGGAAGGTGCTATATAAACGCAAACTCTCTATCTACATACGGGGTGAAATCCTGCCTCCATTTGACGTCAGTGACATAATTCCCAATGTCTTTCAGTGTTGCTAGGATGTCACCCCGGATATTTAGGAAGCACACATCACTGCAGTATCTAGGCAACATTTTAACATTCAGTTCCAATCTACCAATCACCAAACTGGCTTCTGAATTTAGCCGTGTTGCTTTAGGCCTTTCCCTGGGGCAGGTGGTGTAATCTGGTTTTCCCATCCTTTCTGCACGTCATAGAAGAGGGGTGTGTGTGAAACAAATTAGCCCCATGAAAGGCAAAGGAAAAAGGGGAAATACATTGGAAATGGGTCTATTAACCCAGCCCACTAAAGGATCCATCAATAAAATATGAAAAGAACGAATTTATAATGACTCATAAACATTTAATCCCCATATGTGGCGCATATATATATATTTATATACAGACACGCAGCCTGCAGAGCCCTCTAGTTATGGAAGACCAAACCTGGATAAACAGGTGTGTGCTCTTGTGAATGTAAATTAGCTGGCTCTCTTCCTAACAGAGGCCAGTGGGGTGGGGATCAAGGTCTGCATGAGCTTGTAGAATGGGATTTCAGCAGGTCCCATGGTGCCAGAGTCTCATGAGCTGTGCCCAGGAGAGAGCAGCTCCAGGTTAATCTGGATTTCGGGCCCATGTCTGAACCACAGATGGAAAATTGGCTCTTTCACAGTTTTGAATCTAGTATGGGATGAGGATTGTGCTGTAGGATTAAGCTGAGAGCGTTGTGAGCAACCGGTCCTGTGTGCAGAGCAGTACTGGAGTTACGCTAGGTCCATGCAGGGGGCAGCTGGATGGTCCAGATGACACTGGCCTTTTCTGGGCCTTCCTCACACGAGGTCCCTCTTCTGTCCCTGCCGTCCAGATCCGAGGCTTTGGCTGGGTGAGATTATTTGATTGCGGCTGGCGCTTTACCTGTGGATGTCCTTCTCCTCTCGCCAGGAGCAAGGAGCTCATCCCAGCTGGGTCGTGAGGCTCTGACTTGGGGAGTGTGGATGGCAGCTTCACCTCCTCAACCCTCCCTCGCCGAGGGGTCCCCGGGCCGGCACCTTTCACTTCAGTGCACCTGTAATGAAGGGTAATTCCTAATCACTTCTGGCTAATGGAGGCGCTGAGGGCCAGGGCTCTGATGGACGCCTGCCTTGATTGGAGCTGACACCGAACGCCGCTGGGGCCCGCCGTGGAAATGATTCCCAGACAAACGTCGCTTGGTGGAGCAATGGAGCCTCCCACGAGGAGCTGCTGGCAGCTGCTCCGTTCAGAGAAAACGTGGCTCCGTAGGGCCAGCTGCCCCTGCGCTGGGCCTGCGAGATCTGCAGGGTCCTTCGCCACAGTGAGGGGCAGTCACCGGGCCAGAGGGGCCAGTGTTAACAGCAGGGAGGTGCTTTATTTGAAACTGCGGTGTGCCTAGAGCTCTTATGGTAATGGAGAGATGGGATTCACTCTGGCAGGGAGCAAGCTGCCCCCCCTTGCATCTCTGCAGCAACCCTGATATTTCAGCCATAGGCCCAGCCTAGCTCTGCTGATGCACCTCTGTCCTGACGTGCAACTCACCAGTCCCAGCTCCCCCGCACAGCTCAACTAATGCACCGGAACAAGCTCTTAGTCCCCATTCTGCACCTCAGCCTTGTATTTCCAAGGGATTTTTGTGCTTCCAGGGCACTTTCTGTCAGCGTTCCCATCACTCCGGCTGCCCCTAGGTTGTGCAATACCTGGCAGGAAATCTACAACCTGATGGGAAAGGCTCCAGTGATTTCAGTGGATGCTCATTTTGCTGGGGTGCATTTTTAAACCAGTTCTCCCTAGGTTTCTCTGAAGCTTTGGGTATGTGTGCATCCCTCCCCCTACCCTCCTTCCCGACCGTTTTTTTGAGTCGAGGAATCGCTGACCCCCACCCCATTGCATTTAGAGCCAGATTTTCACCTTGTGGAAATCAGTGTAGCTCCATGGGCTTTAATGGCACTGTGTCACTTTACAGCTGTGGAAGATCTGGCTCACAGCATTGATATCTGAGCCTGTAGCACAGGGAAACTTTATGGTCATCCGCATACACTGCCCTGCTCCTAGCACCGTGTGCAACTCACCAGTGTCAGCCTCAAATCCTGAGAACCCTGCTTCTCTTTCAGACCTCGCTATGGGAGGTGGGGGTCTCCCATGCCCAGTGTGGGGCTGTGCAGAGCTCCTTCTTCCCCCTCCCCTCCCCCGGGTCTTTCAGGGAGAAAGATGGATGAGAATTTCCCATTCTGCAGAAAGGAGATATTGCAAAGCAGCTACTAAGTCCTGCAGCCCTTATGCAGGCAAAATTACCATTGACTCCTAATCGTTCTCATTGATGGACCGATAGCTAGTGAACTGTAATCCTGATCCCTGGGAAATCCATTGTGCCGCTGGATTTCAAGGATGCTAGGCAGCAGCAGCCACATCACTCAGCGCTTGGCCCTGCAGTTCTGATACAGGCAAAAGTCCCATGGATTCTTCAGCCATTCGCCTGGCTGCCTCAGGCATCTCTCTGTCTACACGGTGTGTGTCTCACACCCACACGCTGTAACCTCCCTGTCCATCTATCCCTCCCATTTGGTGAATGATGTCCCTGGCAGCTCAGTGAACAGTGCACCGGGACAGGCATGCCTGCTGCTCAGAGAGGATCTCCGCACCCCCAATCTGACGCTGCTTCCGTGCCCTCCATCAGGACAAGGAGTCCTACCCAGACTAATCCTAGAAGACATGTTCATGTTGCTAGCTGTCCCCTCGCTGGAACCGGCGGGGACACAGGACCTCTCTGAATGACACACACTCAAGGCCTTCAAGGCAAAGAATGTCTCTTTTCATCCACATAAATTGGAGAGTTGTAGCCTTGTTTCGGCAGCCAGCACATGTTGGGATTTGAGCAGCAATACTGGTGCTGTGGTCAGGGATACCTGCACAAAAGTGTAGATCTGGAGCTACCCAGTCACAGTCAATGGAATCACACCAATTTTATATCAGTCTAAGGGAGAGCAGGATCAGGCCACTTTATATTTCAAGGCCAGATCTGTAACTGGTATACATTTGGCATAGTTCCTTTGACTTTAATAGAGCCATGATGGTTTACGCCATGTGAGGATCTGCCTCATACTGTGCCCTTTCTTCATATAGCATGTGGACAATGGACTGATTCTCCTCTACTTGCACCAGTTCCACATCAGTGCAGATCCAGGAGTTACTCCTGATTTTACCCCTGTGTAAATATAAATAGAGAATTGAGCCCAATGTGTAGGGTAGGCTCGTTCTGTCACAGCTTGGAGTACCACCAAGGCCATGCATCTGGCTGTCCAATAGGTCTGGTAGACTCTTTGTTGGGGTCTTGGGCAGACTGTGGAAACCTGTCCTCCTGGAACTCAAGCAGTGTAATGTGGGAACCCAAGGTAATAATGAGAATCCAAAGGACAGATTTATCAAAGCAAAAATGGCTGAAGAGGACACAGGGCTATCCCCGCAGCTACACAGATAGAGGCTGCCATGTCTCACCAGCTCCTAGTGACTTGGGTGGGAGACGTGGGTATTCAGTAACCAACAGGACAAATTGATCCCTGGTGCGTAACCCATGGGCTTTAGTGGAGTTACGCCAGGAATGAGCCAAGGCTTGCTAGTGTCTTACACCTCCATGTACTCACTGCTGAATTTAGCCCTCCAGTTTCCATTCCAAGTAAACTTTTTTTGCACCAGAGTTTGCAAATCTGGAGTTGCTGCGTTGACTTCAGCAGAGTGACTCTGGATTTATTTCAGGGTAACTGAGAATTGAATCCAGCCTCCTGGTAGTAAAAGAATAATGGAATGTGAAACAGAGAAAATCACAAGGGGTAAGCAGGATTGTCTCCGTCTAAATCTAAGGAGCAGATTCGCAGTTCGTGTAAATCAGTCTGGCTCTATTGTCTTTGGTGGTATTCTGCTAAATGACACAGCTGAGGACCTGGTCCTTAGTTTCCCAAGAGGTGCTAGCATTTTTTCTCCTATTGGAATCATCTTGCTCCCATCAGAAAGCTTTGTGATGTCAAATCCATTTCAATGGCCCTCTGAAAATGTCTTTTCTAATCTGCATGGGAGGTACCTGTTCTTCTCCTTTCTTCTTCATTTCCTGTTGTGCAGGAAAAGGAGAGAGAATCCCCTGATGATTTGCTGTTTCTAGAGTCGTGTTCAACATGAGCAAATCAATACAACAAAGTGTACAATGTGATTCTAGGGTCTGAATAAACAAGGCCCCAGACATTTAGCCGGGTGTCTGCCATGCCCAGATACCTGTGGTGAGAGTGCGGGGTGGGGAGGGAGATTAGAGTGTGAAATGAAACTGAAAGATCTCTTTGCAGGAGTTAATTACACCTCTACATGTCTCCTTCCTGTGCTGCATTGTGTGTCCTTGGGTCACGTACAATTTTGGCTGGATCGGGAAGATTTTTATTTGTGAGCACCAAACTCTGTGTAAAGGGAGGCGGGAGCAAGGCTGGTGCATAGGCGAGAACTGTCCTCCTCAGGGAAGGCTAGGCTTAGTGATGAAATCATCCAAGCTGGACTGTGGCTTCACCGTGACACTTACAACCAGGAATAGTTCTGGCTGGAAACAGTGCTGCCCGGATGATGGGGGACTGGTGTGGCAACCAGAAGTCCCGGCTTCTGTGCCCAGCTCTCCCACTGACTTGCTGCTTAAGCTTTGGCAAGCAACTTCCTTCCTCTATGCTGCAGTGTCTTCATCTGTAAAACAGGGAAAATGAGCCTTATGTGGGTAAAACACTTTGAGTTCCATGACTGGCAAGAGCTAAGTGTTATCAAAGACAGGCTTAAGCGGCAACATTTTGGTTCTGGATGGCAACCTACCCTTGAGTTCCAAAGTGTTAGGATCAGGGAGCCAGGGAGGGGGTTGGTTCCGGTCCATTTCTAGTTGTAGTCTGACTGGTCCATCACTGGTTTGCAGTAAGAAAATGGAAGAGGTCACAATTCAAAGCTCACACATGGAGAGCATCAGTGAGGCTATATTTTATAATGCCACACTCTGAGCACTTATTTTGCTCAAGCAATGTGTATTATCTAACCAAGCAGTCAAGTGAGCAAATAGAACTGTGAATTATGACAAGAGGTATTTTTGTTAAACAGAAACACTTCTTCTGCACCAGCATGGAACAGCTGAAAGAGAGAGCATTTAATGGCCTCTCTCTCTCTCTCAAGGGTCCCTCTTCTCTGGGAAAGTTACTCATAGCCAGCTGTTGAAGAATAGATCCCCTGGGTTCTTTCTCTGCCTCTACTACTAATTTGCTCAGCGACCCAGAGTTAGTCGTTTACCCTCTCAGTGTATTGCAGAGGTGCCGTAAATGTTAGTTCATCAATGTTTGCAAAGCCCTTTGAGATCCTCAGAAGAAAGGGTCAGTGTAACTGCAAAGTATTATTAAATCCACAGCCACGCTGCCAGTCCCCACACCCCAACCTTTGCCATATCATATTTCTCATTGATGGAATTAGCAAAGCTGAGCTCTCTCAGCCTGATCAATAGCCTTAATAATTGCATCAGGGTCATGTCAGCTTTTATTTCCCAGGGTGCTTTCTCCAAGAGCAATTCAGCGTCTAACGTAAAATAAAAAGCTGTGGGGCTGCCAGCATCCGACATAGCTCGTGTTCTGAAAGGAGGCTTTGGGCAGTATTGAGTGGTGGGAGCCTGAATGGACATGCTGGGATCTGCAATAAATCAGGAGAACCCATTCTCATGAGGGACCCTTTCAAGTATAGAAACCCTGTGAAGGTTCTGTAGCATCAGTCATAGGAGCTGTTTTTGCTACCCATAGACTTGAAGGGACCATCGTGATCATCTAGGTCTGATCTCCAGCACATCTCAGGCCACCAAACCTCACCCACCCACTTGTTTAAGAGGCCCATCACCTCTGGCTAAGTTACTGATGTCCTCGAATATGGATTTAAAGGCTTCAAGTTTCAGGGAATCTACTTTTTACTCTAGTTCAAACCAGCAAGTGACCTGTGCCCCGCGCTGTAGAGGAAGGTGAAACCTCCCACAGCATCTCGGTCAATCTGACCTGCAGGAAAATTCTCTCCCAACCCCAATTATGGAGATCAGCTAGGCCCTGAGCATGTGGGAGAGACCCACCAGCTGGGGCACCTGGGAAAAAATTCGCTGGAGTAACTGGGAGTCCTCTCCATCTAGTGTCCATCTCCCGCCATGGAGATGTTTGCTCATAGCAGTCGTGGATGGGTCGTGAGCTGACTTACCACTTAGATTCTATAGTGATGGATGCCTTAGACATACCTATGGTGGACAGACAGACAGATAGTTAATGACTGGATAGTTAATGTAGTGCCTCTTAATGTCTCATTGCTGGGATGCCCTCCAGTTTAGACCCCCGCCCATGTACTCCCTCCCACACAAACCCTGGCTTCCCACCTGGTTTAAAGTTGTCTTTGCGCTTGACAGGCCTTTCTCTTCGACATGTGAAAAGTAATTTGTTCTGCTAACAGAATGAAGTAGGACTGGAGGAGACATCCTTGGTCATCAATTCCAGTCATACAGTCCTGCTCATAAACACATCCAATCCCTTCTTAAAACTAGTTAGGTGGTTTGCCCCCCCACCCTCCCACTGCTCTTACTGGGAGACCTTTCCAGAAACTCTTGCCCCCCTCCCTCCCACAATGATTAGAAACCTTCTGATTTCCAGCCTAGCCTTATTCATTGCTTCAGTGTGAAGTTAGTGCTAGCGAAAATACCAGATAGTAGCCCTGGACACTGAAGCCCCCTAGCCGTCTGCCAAATCATAGCCTGAAGCAGTGAAAGCCTCCCACTTATGTACCTCAGGCATGACCTCAACCATGAAGCTGATGTCTGGAGAAGATGACCCACTCTTTATGGCCCATTCAGTCCTTGGCCCTGTGATGCGACTGTCAGAAAAGGGACCACTTAGTGCCAGCTGTCCTGGTGGCTTTTGAGGCAATGGATACGTTCCTACTAGGAGAGTCACAAGACTTATTTCACGAAAAAGCATGTTGGTTACCATTATACTGGGCAGAAATTTAGCAGTTGAGTTGCAAGATGAAAAGCTCCAGAACCCCTTCCCCCACATCGCAAGCCATTCAGTCTCCCTTGAGTTGAGCAGGATGTGTTTCCATGTACTTGGCTTTCTTTTCTCACATAGGATCATATATCCTCCATGGGTGTAAAGGACTGCTAGGGAACGTCACAGATTTATACTAGCTGAGGGTCTGGACAATGGTGTTTCAGGCATGAAAGTAACAAAAATAACAATTCATGCTTGAAATTTCTTAGCAGAGTTGCACCACCCCTAGGGGTCAGTTGCTGGGTGTTGCCCACTTACCCATTCTATCCAACCAAATGGCCCCAGTTGAGAATGTCTGTAGGCAGAGAGTGGTTATTATGGGACTACTGGAATATCGGATGATTTGGTCATTATATTTCAAAGCTACAGAACAGCCGTCATAAGCTACTCAAGCTTCAAAAGCCTAATTCCTCAAAGGAGCCCTGTATTTACCGGTCACACTTTTAAATTGTGTGTGTAACATAAAGGATTTGATTGTGATTTAATAATGGGAGCTATTGTCTGCTAAGAGCATGCTAGTTCGTTATTAGAGACCTATTTATGGAGGTTTAACAAGCTTTGTTCCGCTAATTTCTAAATTCCTTCAGCCCCATAGAAATAGAGCATTCCGAACCAGTCAAATATCACAGAGCTGAAATCTCCCATTCTGCTGATTGCTTAAAGGCAGTGGGGATCCGGTTTGCTCAGCAAACACTGAATGTTTGCTTGGTGGGGAGTCATCTGAGCCCGAGAAAGAAGACTTGATTTGAAATTAAGGGTTCTGATTCAAACGTTTCATACCCTCCACCATTGCTGTGGGTGCCTAAGACTAGTATGCAGTTTGGAGTTATTTTGTGAACTATAGTCTGATTCTCCTTCCAGGGCAAATCAGGAGTAACTCCATTGCTGTAAGCCTGGTCAGCTAGGAATGTACAACAACAGCTAAGTATGGCTGGTGATAGATAGGCATGTGGGGCAATACATAAGCATGTATGATGGTCCATACGGACAATGATAGGGTGATAGATAGGTATGTGCGGGGATCGATGCGTATACGGTGATGGATAGACACAGCATTGGCTAGAAGGCAAAGGTTCGGCTGCTGAATCAAGGGTGGATGGTGAAGGTGCCATTGCGTTTGTATTTAGACTGAACAGAGGTTGGCGCTGAGAGAAGCCAGCTCCTTGCAGTGCCAGAGCTCCTGCAGCCTGATCTGGCGGAACAATAGCAGGATTAGGAAGTGCTGTGTGAGTGGCTTGATTAATAAGTGGCGGCTTCTCTCCACGTCTGGCAGGAGGACTCAGGGCAGTTGGAGTTCTGCTAAAGGGTATTCAGTGCTTGGTTGATGGCCCTAATCCCTTCTCTCAACAGGCCCCCGGCATTGTCTGGGGTTTACAGGGCCCTGAGTCCACACCTGAAACTTTCCACGTATGTTATTAATCCTGTGCTTCCATTGCTGCAGAGATGGACGTAATGAGCGTAATTATGATTTGCAAGAGAACAGCTACTCAAGCTGCAAATGGTGCTTTAGTCAAGAATAAGGTTCTGTAGCTCTGCCTCGGGGAGGTGCCTCTATTGATGGCATCTTGTAGCAGCCTCATGGTAAAGCTAGTGCCACTGCACGACTTTCTGCCCTGCAGAAATAACACCTCCCCTCAGGGTTTTAAAGCAATAGCTCCATTTCAGGGGTACTTCCCCTTCCAGTTGTGCATGAGCAGATCCCAGAGCCAGTGCATACGGGAAAAGGGAATGGCTCCATCTTCCTAGCCCACTGCAATGTTTCTGGAGCCAGTGTTATTGCCTCAAAGTGTCCTTGGCAGCGACTGGATTGCTAAGCCAGAGCTTCTCTGCCTGGGAGTGCCACATCCCCGGGGGCTCTTGAGAAACGAGTGCACCCAGACCTCTTCGGGATGTTTGATCTCGCCAGCAGATCTGACAGCAGGGCTGGGCCTGGGTGACAGCTTCAGTTGCAACAGCCGGGTGCTGCAGGATTCAGTGGTGTGGCTGATTCAGCAGGGGATGCGCCTCTCTTTGGGTCTACTCAGCAGCTGGGAGTCTGCTGCCTAGTGCAGGCAGACAGGCTTGCTAGCGCTGCTCAAGCAAGCGTGCTAAAAATAGCCATTTGGCTGCAGTGGCATGAATGGTGGCTCGGGTTAGCCACCCGAGTACATCCCCAGGCATCAAGTGGCACTGCTCTGTTTAGCATGCTAGACACCCTTTGAAATCAATTCTGAACCAAGCAGGGCAGCCGTGCTGCTAGCACTTCCATTTTGGGCTGAAACATGAAACTGAGGTCACTCATAGTCCTTAAAGATCCATGGACTTTTTCTGCAAGACAAAAGGATTTTAGCCTTGTTGTCCTGACTCGTCATCTGAGAAGAGACAATCTGCTGAACTAAACTCCTCCAGCACTTGCAATCAGATGTGATGGTCTCCTTTCCTGCCTTAATGTGGCTACAGAGGTAGATGCATTTCAGTGACGGGCCAGCTGATTCTGGTTCATTTGCAAAATGCTACAGGGTTCTTCTAAAGCAGGCCTGCACAACTCGTAAAGTAGTGAGGGCCACATTACTCCAAAGAAAACATCTGAGGGCTGAAACCCCCCAGCCCCTCGGAAACACCCCCCCCCCGGCCAGGACCTCTTGGCCCACGGAAAGATCCCGCCCCAGCACCACCCAGCCCTGCAGAAACAAACCATCATTCCCCAGCGCTGCCCCACCAAAACAGCTGTGGGCTGAAAAGGAAGGTTGGGGATGGGGAGGTGATACTTGATTTTAAATCAGTTAGGGGCTCCCGGCTGAAGAGATGGCTGGGAGCTGTCAGGGACAAATTAAAGAGCCCAGGGCTCCAGCAGCTGGGGGAAATGGGAGCTTTGCGGGGCTGGGGCAGGGATTTAAAGGGCCCAGAGCTCCTGCCGCTGAGGGGAGCCCGAGCCCTTTAAATCCCAGCCCCAGCCCATCCGCTGGAGCTGCAGCCAGGATTCAAAGGGCTCTGGGCTGCCTGCCGCCGCTGGGGAGCCCTGAGCCCTTTAGATCTCAGCTGCGGCCTGGAGTCTCTGCAGGCAGCCCAGAGCCTTTAACTCCCAGTCGCGGCTGGGATTTAAAGGGCTCTGGGCTCCCCACCACAGCCGACAGCCCAGAGCCCTTTGAATCCCGGCCGTGGCTGAGATTTAAAGAGCTCTGGTCTCCCCGTCGCTGCGGGCAGCTCAGAGCCTTTTGAATCCCGGCTGTGGCTGGGATTTAAAGAGCTCTGGACTCCCCGCCACAGCCGGAAGCCCAGAGCCCTTTGACTCCTGGCCGCGGCTGAGATTTAAAGGGATCTGGGCTCCCCGCCGCTGCGAGCAGCCCAGAGCCCTTTGATTCCCTGTCGCGGGCCACACAGTGAGCCTCCGTGGGCCGCATGCGGCCTGTGGGCCATATGTTGTGCAGGCCTGTTGTAAAGAGATGGCACTAGGGAGGGTAAGTTACTATCCCAGAGCTGGCAACAATAGTAACAATCTCTAGGCAATATTGTCACATATTCGAGTGTAACAATCGAGATTGTGGAGACAAAATACAGGGAGAGCCCTGACTGATGAACACCTACTCACATCTGTCCTCTTCATCCATGAGCTGTGGCCACTGCTGGTCCATCACTTCTGGCTCATTTCCCCAGCACCATCAAGCCTGAGTCATTTTTTCCTGCAGGGTGATTTACTTTTATTGCTAAGAGAGTGTCCTCCAAGACAGAAAATCATCTCTGTCCATTGCTCAGCAAGATTTTGTTTCATATCCAGCCCTGTATCTCTCTCTCTGTCTCTCTTTACTTTCAAGGCAGTATTTTCCACTTTGCAGCTTGAAAAATGGCAGCGCTTGGCATTAACTCCCATGTGGGAAAGGGTCAGTTCTGCCAAATTTTTCAGCTCAAACATTTTTTTTTTTAAGAAAAAGGAAAGTTTTTTGCAAACTTTGAAATGTTCATTTCTGCATTTTTAAATTCAGATTTCCAGTTTAAAATGTAAGTTAATAATACTAATTAAATGAATAATGGGCCAAATGGAAGCAAAATGGTTGTAAACTATCAAAACGAAACATTTCAATTGAGCTGGGCCAAAATAATTTTTTAGATTTTTCTGCTGGTGAAAATTTTCAAGATTGAGTTTTTCATCCCAATTCAGGACAGGTTTGTTTGTTTGTTTGTATCTTCAAAATCTCAAAAATGTTTGCAGGATGGGCAAACCATGCAGGATGGGCAAACCATGTTCCATACCAACGACCTTCCCATCCTGGCCATTTCAAAGGATGATGGGGAATTCATACTTCGTGTCCCATTCAGTCTTAGGCATCTGCTCAGACACCAGTCTGAGTTAGTTTTTTACTAGGGAATTATCTCACAAGACACTGCCCCCAGTACCTCACCCTTCCATTTTCATTCCCTAAGTGTGGTTTACGTTTAGTATTTTACTCTTCCAGGAAGCGAGAAAAGAGGATTTTACGAGACCGTTCAATCTTCATTTCCTGCCACTTATCATTTTAATGGCAATTCCAGCGCATTAAGAAAGAGTTGGCATTAAATGTAATACAGTCTCTTTCAGTAACTGCTTCGTGCCCGGTGGAGTCTAAGGAATTTTTGGTAGGCGTTTCTGCTGTCAATCTTGCTTGTTCTATGCCCCCATGCAGTCACCATAATAGCTAAGGAGCTGGGGTGTACCAGGTGGAGAAGGGACTGGGGTGCCCAGAGCTGTAATAATGGATAGTGAAGAATCAGGCAAGAGTGTATCAGCTGGTTGTATCTGAACAACAAGTGGCATGTGTGTCACATTGTGCATTCAGAATCCTGGGGTTGTGATACTCCCTTTGACCCAACTTGTATCTGTGTTGCCTTGTTCCTGCACCGGTCAAGTCATTGGCTAGAGTGAACATAGGTGTGACGTTGCACTCCATGTGTTTTATGGAAATATGCTAATGAGTGTGAATATAATGTAACTGAAATATGCTTCATGCAAAAGATCTCTTGTAAGGCATCATTACAAAACTTATCTGCTGAGTGTGTTGATCCTATTTGTATGTATCATTCTCGTATCTAAAACCAGAAATATGAAGTATAACTCTGAAGTCCTTTTGTAATTATGCAAAGTATGGGCCATTAGTGGTGGTTTAGAATCTTAATGGCTCCCATTGACTATAACAATTGGTTGTAAATGGCTCTGTTTACTTGTAAGCTGTCCTCTGTTCCTGTGAGTCAGGCTGGGAAGAATGGAGGCTTGGGGTCTCAGAGGACATGTGACCATGTTACCTGGTACTGGAATCCATCTTAAACCTGGTGCTCTTCCATTTAGAAGGAGGGGTGGGAACCCAGAGAGACACAAGATTCCCACCTTGTGCCAAAGCTATAAAAGGGGGTGGAACCGAACAAAGGGGGCTGCCAGTCATGAGAGAGCCCCTAGTTGCCACCCGAGCTAGAATTATCAAGGTCTGTACTGGGGAAAGGATTGGGCCCAGACTAGGAAGGAGTCTAGTCTGTGAAAGAAGCTTATTGCAACATCTGTGAGGGTGAGATTTTTTCTGTAATCAGTTTCTTAATGTATTAGGCTTAGACTTGCATGTTTTGTTTTATTTTGTTTGGTAATTTACTTTGTTCGGTCTGTTATTATTTGAAACCACTTAAATCTTACTTTTTACACTTAATAAAATCACTTTTGTTTATTTATTAACCCAGAGTAAGTGATTAATACCTGGGGGAGCTTTATACAGAGTAAAACAAATTTATTTGGGGTTTGGATCCCATTGGGAACTGAGTGTCTGGGTGCTGGAGACAGGAGCACTTGCTGAGCTGTTTTCAGTTAATTCTGCAGCTTTGGAGGCGTGGTCTAGACCTTGGGTCTGTATTGCAGCAGGCTAGTGTGTCTGGCTCCACAAGACAAGGTTCTGGAGTCCCAAGCTGGCAGGGAAAATGCTTTGCAGTGGATCAGTGTAAAACCCACACACCACTTTCCTCCTGCTTACCCCTTACAGGATCTATTTCATCTGCATGCTTTACCCAAACCCCTTGAGGCTGTAGAACTAGGCTGAGAATCTGAAGGTAACAGGCTCTGTCGGCAAGAGATTCCTGGTCCTTCTTGCCAGTGGCTAAGCTAGAAATACAAGGCAAACACCTTCCCTCTCTGGTATTTCAGCACTTTTGCTGCTGGCCAGGAACTGGGAGAACATTGAGGCAGATACATTAGAAAACTAGTTTAAATAAACAGTTCAGACCTTTCCAGAAGGTCTTGGACTGAGAGGGGGACAGTACCGGAAAGGGATGGTACTTCAGAACAAATGCCGCAAGAGGATTGATGGTGTCGTGAAGGCACAAGCTAAGTACCCAGCTCTCCCCTAGATTTCCTGTGACTTTTTACACAGCACATGAGCACTAAACCACAGCTCTTTGAAATCAGATGGAGTCTTTTCATTGACTTCAGTGAGCTTTGACACAAATCTTTAATCTCTCTGAGTTTGGCTGTCTGTCTCTCCAGTAGTGATGATAGCCCTTCCCTTCCTCACGGGATTGTTGCTTGTGAGAATAAATTCATTAATGTTTGGGAGGTGCTTGGTACTGTTGTAGTGGGCACTAGAGATCCCTTTCACATAGCACGTCTCTGAGTGTGACCCCCCATTATATATAAAAACGTGATTTTCATTTATTTAACACCATTACAAATGCTGGAGGCAAAGCAGGGTTTGGGGTGGAGGTTGACAGCTCGTGACCCCCAGTTTGAGATCCCCTGCATTAGAGTTAGCATTTTTCAAAGAGTGGGAAGTAGAGTGGGCAAATAATGGTTTTTTTTTTGGTTTGCTGGCAATTTCAAAAATACAAATACATTTTTTTAAATATTGTTTTGGGTTTAAACCAAAACTGAAATTCTTTGAAATTTTCAGCAAACCAGAAAGTTTAAAAAATTTGTTTTGGGTCAAATGAAAGATTTTGTTTCAATTTAGATTATTTTAAAATATATTTGTTTTGTTTAAAAAAAATAAAACTAAAGGAAATTTTGAAACAAAAAGTCGTTTCACACTGAAAATCAAAACTGGTCTTAACATTGAAACAATGTTTTGATTTTTTTCAGTTTAGGGTTTTTTTTCCAGCTGAAACCATGAGGCAAAATCAACACAAATTCACAAAATGTTTTGGTGTCGCCAAATCTACATTTTTCACTTAAAAAAAAGTTGCATGTGAACATTTTTGCCCAGCTCCAGTGGTGAGCAGAAAGACCAAAATAACAGAGTTTTTGATTCTCATCCATCCATCTCCGTACTGCTTTGGCTGGGCTGATAAGCAGCATGATTAGCCTCTGCTGAAGATTATGAAAAGAAGATACATTTTTGTAGCAAAATAGAAATGTGGAGATTGATTGGGTGAGAGAGGAGGAAGCGACAGCAAAACAAAACTAAAAAACCCCTCTCTGCTCATTTCTTTTCTAGTCTGGGTGATTATTACTAGCTCAAATCCATGCCCCGGGAGATTAAACATGACGTTTAAACAGAAAATTGCAAATGAACTCAAAGCAAATGATCTTCTCAACCTGAAATTTTGTTAAGATTAAGGGAAGATGTGGAGTAGAAATGCTGCATCTCCTAAATGAACCTGGCATCTGCTGAGGGCCATTGAGTTAAACACTTGCCCTGCGTAGAATCAGCTGAGCCATCTGATTAGTGGCTGATGTTAGAGTTTGGCAAATCATGTGTGATTTTGTTTTTTGGGTGCGGCACCTGTACGTGTCTAGGGGCGTTCGTTTCAAATACTGCAGGAGGAAAACGCTCCCACAGAGTCAGATCCTCAGCTGGTGCACGTCCTCCTCGTTCCACTGACTTCACTGTAACTACTGGCCTAGAGAATTTACTTCAGTACTTTATTGCATTATTCCCCTTAATCTCAACCAAAAACTATTTGGGATAAGAGGATTATGCCGGAAGAAACACAAAAGTATGTATGCACAAGTGCCTGGGAGATTGCAGATAGGTTGTATGTGCAGTATTGCCACTGCCAAGCTGTCAAAGATAATACATCAACCCCCCAAATCATGAGTTTAACTTCAAACTCACAAGATTTTTTAAAAGTTGCAAAGAGTTCTGTGACACCTTATAGACTAACAAACGTACTGGAGAATGAGCTTTCGTGGTTGAATACCCACTTCGCTGGACTTTTTAAACTATGCATTATGGATTATTTTTATTTACCACCTGAATTCTCTTAGCCTTTACAGTGGATTCAGTCACGTTTTCAAACTTTTTTCTCTGTACCCGGGAGGGCTAGAAACTTACTTTAAAAAGAAATAAACCAAGCAAGCCAAGACTCTGATGTGATCACTTCACTCCAGGAGCTGGGACTTGAAGAAAAGCACCAGATAACGTGAGATTTGCAACTAAATGGCAGGAGTAGGTGACCCTGCATGTGTATAGGTGAGTGCAAGAAAAGCTGTATATGGGAAAGGTACCCATGGAAGGAGGGAGGTTCTGCTCATGGTGTGGGTCTGTGTGAGAGTTGATAGGGGAGCCAGAGTGGTCCTGAAGCTAGGGCACAAGACCTGGGTTCTACTCTGAGCTCTCTTGTGGTATCAGCTTTGGCAAGTCACTACCCCTCTCAATGCCTCAGTTTCCCCATTTGTGAATGAGGAATATGCCACCCCGTTTCCTTTGTAAAACACTGTGAGGACTGTGGGAGAGAAGTGTTAGGTGAAGGCAAGGCATTACAATTTGTACAGGATGCTGATTTGGGAGACTGCAAGCCCGGGGAGGAGGTACATGTGCATAGGTGCAGATGGAACCGACCATGCAGTTTACCCTCTGCCCATTTATTTTTTCAGTGCACATCTGTTTTATGGTAGTGCCCACTGCTGGCACCATGCAACAGGACAGGGGACCTCCTGGTCAGTGCCTCACCCTTTTCCAAGTCTGAGCTGCTTCCCGATGACGCCCCACTTCTGAGGCTGCCATGTGACAAAGCAAACCTGCATTCTCTCTCCTTTGGCTCCTTGGACGCTAGGTGGGGAAAGAGAACTGTGAATGAAGCAGGCTAGCCCTGCTGCTCCAGACAATCAGCTCTTCCGCAGCACAGACTCACGCCTGGCCTCTAGTTCCTTCATATGACGATCCAAGACATGCACGCCCCCCGAGTGATTCGGGAATAGCTATTCCACTTTAAATTCACACCCTGCCTTAATCCTAATTAACTTCCAAGGGTACACAAGCCCTTTGGGAGCAGAGGAGCAGGAAGTTGGGCCCTTTTTCAGTGTGAGCCTGCTGAGATAATATTAGTGAGATTGTGTGCATCTCCAAAGCAGCATGGAGCCCGGGAGAGAGTAGAATTAATGCTATCATCACTGTTCATGCATCTCAAAGCAGCTCAGGAAGGCCGAGAGCACACAGAACAGAGGGGAGACCTGGTGTTCTGGGAGTGTCCTCACTGGAACATGCCCGGCATGGGGTGAGACCAGATTTCCTTTAAGGAGATGTACCTCGCTGAACACAGAAGAGGTGGAAAGTGGACAGGTGTATGTAGGAGATTCCTGCAGGGAGAGCTAACCTGGAATATGCAGTCTCTAAAGGGGTCAGTTGCGAGACACTGGTATCTAATCCTCACTTAAAAACTGCTCAGAGGGGGAAACTCTCCCAGCGAGTGCATCTGAAGCATCTGAATCCCAGAGACAGCTGGAGAGAGCACACCCTGATCTTAGAGGCAGCTGCCACATCCCAGTCAGGTCATTACACCCAGTCTCCTGACACCATATGAGAGGCTGCACCTGCTCCTGGGAGGACTAAGTTGTAGACTGTGCTCCTCTGGCATCGCTGCAGGGACAGGTCAGCTCTGTGCCTCTGCCTCACTGCTCCGGTTCTTCACTAGGAGACACGTACAAGCTCTACAGAAGCAGAAACGTCCATGGACATTTAAAAGGAAGCTTAATTCAGATGCAAGGCTCCAGCGTGTGTCCATGATGCCAATTAGTGGTGGTTTTAGCAATCTCTGCTCCTTAATCCCTCTTGGCCTGCTGGGAAGACGGGGCCATCTGCTGCAGCATTGAGACAACCTGATCACGCTGACACTCTCCGTGCCTCTGCACTTATGGATTTGTCAGCATGGCTGTTATAAACCCACCTCTTCGCCCCTCCGGGGTGCCACTTAGCATGGTTGGGAGGGGAGAACTAAGGACAAGATCAAGTTGGCAGGCAGGAGAAATAAAAAAAAACAGACCAGAAAAATAACTTCAAGTTGCAGATCACCAAGTTTCAATGCTTTTTTCTTGGCTCCAACACCCTCCCCAGGTTATTGTAAAAGCAAAGATGGGTGAATCAGTGGGGCTCACGAATGAAGCTTGTGGGTGCTTTTGTGTAACACAAATAACAGCAAGCAACCTGTACTGGAACTCGAACCAAATCTTTGTGATGGTTTGAGAAAGGTAACATATAAAAAATCAGTTGGTTTTCACCTAGCAGTTTCACCTGGCTTTGAATTTATTTATCCAATCGGCAGTTACTGAGGATGAAATTCAGCTCTCTGTGGGGGAAACAGCACAAAGCTAGGCAGCACTTAAGTACTACTAAGATAATAAGTACAGCACCTAGTGCAGTGGGGTCCTGCTCTCATTTGGGGCCCCATTACTGCTACTATAATAATAATTAATAATCATACCTAGTGGTTATTGATACATTTCTTCTTTCCATGCCCATGTCCATCGCTATTAACTATACAGCTTTCATTCACCATATGGCAAACTAAAGAGAATTTCTGCATGTGTCCCGGAATATACGTTTTATTTTCACATAAAGAGGCTTTGACACTGCTCCCTGAGGGGTCTCCGTTTCCCCCATAAACGGAGACTTCCCCCCTGCCCTCTTTAGATCCTAACAAATAATTATGTATTTCATTCTGAAGCCACCAGCCTGACTTTCTTTTACGCCTTCAGAACTTGTTTCTCTGACATGAAATATGTGTCTCCATTTCATTTTATGATTTGTTAGAAAAATGAATAAATAAGAGAGGTGCTAAGCCCATTCTCAGAGATGTGAATTGCTCGCCCTATTCCATATTGACTTGCACTATTTCATATTTTCCTTCCTGCTTAAACCAGCTCTTTAGGCAATGGTGAAATGCAACAACAGGCAAGGATAGAAAATGCATTTTGAGTCTTAAAGCCATAGGATTTTAAATAGACTTTGGCAAGGCTTGGGAGCTTCCCCCCCCCCAGCCCTTTTGAGTTACAAAAGCAGCGCAGAAGGTCTCAGGCTCTACTCAGTAACCTGTAGGAAAGTGAGTCATGATTTTTTTTTTAAACACACATTTGCACAGACATATACTTGTGCAGCCACATGCATGCAAATGTGTGCACACACAACTATACAAGTATTTCATGCATATACAGTCTTAAATGTGTCTGCATGCTGACACACTCCTACACACATTCCACATACTTCCATGTACACACACAATATACTCACACTTAACGCACACCTGTACACACATACTGAACTATGCCTACGTATATAGACAGATACATCCACGCGGTCCACATTTCCTTTTTATTTTATTTATTATTTGTATTGCCATAATGCCTAGGAGCCCCAATCATGGACTAGATCCCCACTGTGCCAGGCGCTGTACAAACTCAGAACAAAAAGCTGCTCTTTGCCCCAAAGACCTTACAATCTAAGTATAAGACCAGAGACCACAACTGGAAATGGACAGACTGACAAGGGAGCACAAGGAAAGAATGAAGACTGTCCCGGTCAGCGTGATGGGCGGTGGTTTCCACCACTGAGCTGTTAAGTTTTTTGTCATTATCCCGACCAACCAAACACGGCCTAAGTTTTGTCTTGAGAAAAGGAGTCTGAGGGAGGACCTGATAAGTCTTCAATTATGTTAAAGACTTGTAAAGAGGATGGTGATCAATTGTTCTCCATGTCCACCGGATAAGAAGTAATGGTTAATCTGCAGCAAGGGAGGTTTAGGTTTGACATTAGGACAAATGTTTTAATGAGAAGGGTAGCTGAGCTCTGGAACAGGCTTCCAAGGGAGGTTGTAGAAACCCAACCACTGGAGGTTTTTAAGAACAGGTTGGACAAACCCGTGTCAGGGCTGCTCTAGGTTTACTTGGTCCTGCCTCAGCACAGGGGATTGGACTTGATGACCTCTGAAGGTTACTTCCAGCCCTGCATTTCTTTGATTCTCCATCCCCAGTATCTATACCCAGATGTGCATCAGAGACCCACCCACCCACATCCTCTGAAATTCTAGAGCCAGGGCTGCCCAGCAGTAAAGAGCTGTGAGATGTTTTACAGTATTGCCTCATTTTTATGACTCTCTCTCTATTTTCTGATACACTGAACTATGAAATTAGGAGACTGACTGGCAGGTGAGTGAACTCTTGTTATCAGAATCTCTCCTGAGCTATAGAAGATGTTTACCAAAGTTAAGAGACCTAGAAAATTCCCAACTACATTCCTTAGCTTATTTGATAAAGATACTGTCTGTTACTTTTTAAATTGTCCTTCCTCCCCCACTTAATGTTTTACTTTCCAAGGTTCCTAACACCAGAAACTTGAAAATGATTTTTCTCCTTGCCCATTTGGTATTTTTCAGTTTGTCAAGTGAGCTGCACTTCCTGCTTTTCCAGTCCTACATAGCTGGGCCAATGCTCCTCCGTACTGCTTGGCAGAATCCCTTACTGTTCCATCTCTGGATTTTTACCACTGTTCTGCCAATACACCACAATCCTGATCCGCAGCACCTCTTGCTCTTCTAGTTTCGCACTTCTCCTGAGCAGAAATTGCCAGTACAATTCTGTATTTGACATTGGTTTGCTAATATGGCCATTCTCTTAGTCCAACGAGTTGGGCTGAGACCTACTTTTAATTTGTGATCTGACCTGGCAAAAACCCACGTGCAGTAACAGATTCACTCATCGTCCATTTTTAAGTTACACCTTCGCCCAGCTCTCTGTTCTCAATGTGATATCTTAGTGGATTTCCCAGTTTCCTCTCTCCCATCTAATGATGGATTTCCAGTGCATCCACCACAGTAGCATCTAGGTTCCAAGCATGAGGCATGGTAGAGGAATAATTACTTTGAGTCATAGATGATCATTTGCACCGAAACAGTATGTGTCATGTGAGGCTGTAGACAGGCACAACTCACCCCCGCGGCGCCTCCTGCTGGTTGCTTCAGGAATTAGCTCAGGTTCCAGCCTGGAGTGCCCTCTGCAGGCTGGTGATCCGCCTTGTTTCCTGCTACAGGCCCCGTGTCCTTCCATGGACCCCGGTGCCCCTTTTACGTGGGGTTCTGCCCTCTGGCAGCAACCCGTTTTCCTTAGGGGTTTTCCCTCCCTGGGAACCTCCCACCCTCTATCCCCACTTTGCCTCAGTGTAGGCTACTGCCAGTCATTGTCTAGCCCCACGCCCTGGGGCAGACTGCAGTATCAGCCACTCATCATCAGCAAAGGGGTTTGGACCTGCTGCCTTGGCCTACCCCTGGGTTGCACCCTACAACCCCAGTACCTCCTGGCCTAATTCTAGGCCGCAGCCTGGGGCTTTCCAAGCAGGAGCTCCCCAGCTCCTCTGCCTTTCCCCAGCACTGCTTCACCCTAGGTACCTGCTCTGGTTCTCAGCAGCCAGGCCCTTCTCCCTCTACAGGCAAGGGGAGACTGTCTGCCCTTGGCTTCCCTGGCCGCCTTATTAGGCCCTGTCGCTCAGTTTGGGGCATGGCCCCCAGCTGCAGCCACTTCCCCAATCAGCCCAGCCTAAAAGGCTGCTTTCTCCAGCCCCAGCCCTTATCCAGGCTGCTTTTAACTCCTTCAGGGCAGGAACAGGGATCCACCCTGCTACAGAGGCCCTCAAAGTGCACTGCAAATCTGGATGAGCTTACTTATCCCCAGTTTTGCAAATGGAGAAACTGAGGTGGGGTGGGGGTGGGGAAGTGACTGCTTGAACAACTGGATTGTTCTGCTGGTTTGTCCAGATGTCTGGCTCTTTTCTGGCTGGCAGATGGATATTGTGTGGGACCTAATTTCCCTCCTGCCAACATTAATGTCCTACTAATAGAAGTGTTAGGCTTGGTCCTGCTCCTGCTACAGGTTTCTGCTTTGACCACAGTAGGGGGTAGGATCAAGGCCTGTTGTGAATGCGTCTGCTGCCTTTTGCTTCTTGTGGTCCTGTTGCCACTGGCTGAAGAGTCCCAGGTAGATGATTCTGCCTCTCTGCTGCTGGAGCAAAGGGCTCGTTGATTAGCTGCTCAGAAGGTCGGCGTGATGGTGAAGATGGAGGTCATTAGATTATTCTGGCTCAGTGTCTTACATGACTGTGGTGGGTGGAAGCTGTGCTCTGTTAGAGGTGATGGCTTTCTCACTGAGAAAATAGGACAGATATAGAGAGGTACCATAAGAGAGGAATTGGGTGTGTTCATCTGTCTATGCAGGCATGTACATATATAAACACACACATTTACTGCATATAGCAAGAGGCAGTGAATCTAATGGTTGGACCAGGGGGTAAGGAGTCAGGACTCCCAGGTTCCATTCTCAGCTCTGCCACTTACCTTAGTCACCTAATCTCCCATTTCCCACCACCTGGGTCTGTGCATAGCTTGGTCCTAGGCTGTCCAGAAGCAGAGATGATTGTTTCTAACTGTGGGATGGTTCTGTGCTGTGGTCACATCTCCAGCTAGAGCCTAATCCAGCTCCTGGTGAAGTCCATGGAAGTCTTTCCTTGAACTCCAGGGAGTAGGATCTTTCCATGGATTATGATGGGTTCTGGATCAGAACACCACAAAGCACAGATGGGCCTGGGCCGAGCTCCCAAGTTTTACCCCCTCCGAACTGTGGGAAAAGTCAGATGCTGGTGGGGGTTTGACCTTCATAGGTTGGCCACAACTCAACTGGAGACAGCCCTCCCAGAGCTCATGTTGGCAGAAGGATTGTCCAGTGATTAGGGTTCTAGCTGGTGACCAGGGTTCAATTCCCTGTTTTACCAGAGGCTTCTTGTGAGACATTGGGCAAGTCACATGATCTCACTGTGCCTGAGTTCCTCATCTGGACTAATTGCATTTCCTCACCTAACAGGTGAAGGTAAAGATTGTGAGGTGCTGAGGTACTATATTCATGGGGCCCAGATACATACCTGAGATAGATATTCATGCATTTCATTTCATGTGACTTACGCAGGACTTAGAGGTGGGTCTCCAGAAGAGCAAACCAATCCCTGTGGAAACACCAGTTTCCAAGCATGGATTCCCTGTCTGTCAGGTGGAATGATTTACTTTCCATGGAGCTCTCCTCCCTGTTAACTTCGCTCTGGGGCATTCTGCTATGAGCAGAAGGAATAAGTTAAGTTTCTCATGAATATCTGAAGCCTGCTGAGCGATCCAAGGAAGTGTTTTGTGCTAGGGGAGATGTCAGCCTCTGAGCCTCCTACCCTGCTTTCTCCTTCCAATCATACCAGTTAGGGTTAGACATTGCATACTTTCTTTTGGAATGTCATTCCCCGGGGAACCAGGGCTTGCCCTCCTATACAGGCTGTTATTACAGCTTATCCGCATGCAGCCTTGTACAGTGTCACACCAGTAAAAGAAGGGTGAGTGCAGGGAAAGCAATCTTTCTTTGTAGGCCCTTCTATATCCTTCATCACAGTAGTGTCTGCGCGCCTCGTTAAAGTGTTCTCTGCAATATGGTTTAATGACCCATCGTTGGCTGATGGTGTCTCTGGAACTTCACTGCAGAGGTCGTGATCTTCTACTGTTTGTGATACAGGAGTAATTCTGTTAGCTGGCAGCTGTAGTAGATAGACTTTTGTCCACTTATGTAAACCAGCTATTAGAGGAAGACAAAGAGCCCACACTCTCCTAGTGTGGTTTGCAAGAGCACATAGTATATTGGGTATACTTGGTCCTTGCCTCAGCATGGGAGGGTGGACTTGAGGAATGCTCCAGCCTTATGATTCTGGGATAGTCTAGTGGTTCTAGGCATTCTGAGTTCTGTTCTTGGTTCTGTCTCTTGACTTCTTTTGGTCTCCATTCACCCACCTGCAGAATGGTTCTAATAACGCTTACCAGCTTCAGGGGGAGCATGAGGCTCTTTAAATTCATGACGGGAAAGCACTGTGAGCTCCTTGGCCAAAAGGAGCTGCCGAAGGGCCGAGTGTTATGTTACACCACCGACAGCTAGAACTTCCGCAAATCTCCTGTGACAGAGCCTATGGGAAAAGCTGATTTTACTCCCCTTCTCAACTCTGAAAGGCATTCTGTGCCCGCCAAGCCCCCGGGACTCTACCAGGGCAGGGAAGTGTTGTGCATCATTATAATTTCTACAAAGGGGGAAAAAAAGTCAGTCCTCATGTTGTGATTCCAGTCACGACACGTCCTGCATTGCAGAAAACCTTCCTTTGTCTTTGGTCTCATATCCAAATACACTGTCCCAGTGGGTGTCAATTGCTTAGGCAAAACACGGTGTGCCACTGGGTGATACAGTCCCAGCAGTTCCTAGTCCCTGCTGGGCTTGGAATAGCTTCCTGTGCATGGCAGGGTTCATTGCAATACAGAACTGTTGTCATTTACCCCTCAGTTTCTCCCTTTGTCTCACGCCAGTCTCAGATCAGCCGCTGCTTCTCAGCTTTGGTCTCTTGATTTACTGTTTTTAACAAGAAGCAACATATACTGGGCTAAAGGGCATTGTTAAAAACTCCTGCAAGGAACCTAAGTAAACAGATCCATAAATACCTCCATCCCTACACTGCTCAACATGCTGGAGCAGATGTTTTTGGCCATTAGAACTCCCGATGGTCCCTTTCAGTGTATACCTATTTAATGGAAAATCAGGTCTTAAATCCTGCATCTGTTGGTCAAGTGTGCGGACCTCGTCTTTAGCTGATTAGAGATGAAATTTGTCTCCAGGCAGCAGAGATGGAAAGATCAGCGCCTGCAGTTTTATTTAAGTGCCATCAGGTCAGTCCGTTCAGTGGTCCCATGGTATGAACCTTTTATTCCTTTTAAAGGGAAAGCAATGTAATGGCTAAGAAACCATTTGGACACATGGCTTCCTTGACACACTCTGGACCTGCTCCTGCGAGACACAGTTCCCATGAGTGTCAGGGGGAGATGTAATCTAATCTACCTATGGCACCTTGCTAAGGCACTTAAATAAGTAGCCTGTTTTTCAGAAGTGCAGAGCAATTGCATCTCCCATTGAGGCCACTGGTAGCTGAAAGCACTAGGGACACCTGAACTTCAGGTCACTTATCTTAAGAATCTAAGTTTATTCATCCAAGTTCAAGCCTAGGGGACTTGTCCAAGGGACTTCCACAGGGACTCCATGGCCAGTTTGGGACTGGAAGCCAGCACCTGAAAGCCTGAACTTCAGCACCAGGATTTGGCAAGCCTTCTTGCTCTGCCTTTTCCAAGCCCTTACGATCTCTGGCGAGCGTGTGCCGGTGGCGAAGGCCTCCGATAACAACACCTGGTGAGCGCAGGTTTCCTCAGCTCCATGGCGTGGATAATGGGTGCATTACCAGCTCCATTTCCCCCAATTGTTCACCTGTGCATTTGTCTAAATATATCATCCCGGCAACCTGTAATTTTGTGCTTTGAGAGGAGCTGTTAAAGCCGATATTTACTGGCCTCTGAGGTTTTTTTGCACATTTACACAGCAAATTATACACCCCTCAGCTGTATGTAGGGTGCCATTAGGCTATTATTTCCATTTCATTAGCAGAGCAGCGAGACTCCAGCTTGTTGGGAGACAGGTTACTGAGTCACAAGCAGATGCTTCCACTGTGTGGTTTTTCCTTCCTCCCCTTTTCTGGTTCTGACACATGGTGAAGCAGCTGCCTGGTTGGATTCATTTAGTTAGTTTTTAGAGACCCACAAAATAAATACATAAAATCAGAATCTGGGATAAAGGCACTTCGTGCAGCTCCATCTTTAAGGCTGAGTTGTGATTTGCACTTTGAGCAGGGATTCATACTCTAGATCCATGGCCCTCAACCTTTCCAGACAACTGTGCCTCTTTCAGGAGTCTGCTTTGTCCTGCGTACTCCCAAGTTACTCCTCACTTAAAACCTACTTGCTTACAAAATCAGACATAAAAATACAAAAGTGTCACAGCCACACTGTTACTGAAAAACTGCTGACTTTCTCCTTTTGACCATACTATTCTAAAAATAAATCAAGTGGAATATAAATACTGTACTTACATTTCAGGATATCATGTATATAGAGCAGTGTGAAAAAGTCGCTGTCTGTATGAAATTTTAGTTTGTACTGACTTTGCTAGTGCTTTTTGTGTAGCCTGTTGCAAAACAAGGCAAATATCTGGATGAGCTGAAGTACCCCTGGAAGACCTCTGCATACCCCCAGGGGTACATGTATTCCTGGTTGAGAACTGCGGCTCTATATTATGCCAGAATAACAAAAGTGTGTCCTCCCCAGCCTCACAACACTTAGCTCTCTGTGCACAGAATCAGTGTTCGGAGAATTTACCATGTAATCCATTCACGAGCTAAAATTATTTTAAATTAGGTGTGGAGTTGATGGTATTCCAGTAAAACTGGAGACTTCAGTGGAAATTTAGGACCCTTTGTGCTAGGCACTGGACAGACATAATAATCGGACAGATCGAGTAGATAGCTTGGGGAGACAGACATGCACTAGCTCTGCTTGAACCAATGTGCTAAAAATAGCACTGTAGCTCAAACTAGCCACCCGAGAGCATACCCAGGGGCCTGGGCAGGTTTGTACTCTGACTGCAAGCCCGAATAACCCCTGCTGCCCCTGGCTACATGGCTATTTTTTAGAGTGGCAAGCTTGAGCACGGCTAGCACGTGTTTGCCTACCCAAGCTGGGACGCGTGCTCCCAGCTGCAGTGTAAACACTCCCCAAGAGACAGCCCAGAGCCTCCCCGGAAGAGCAAACAGTCTAAGCAGAGCTGCCAGACCCAGGAATGCTTGTTCCCCATTGTGCAGATGGAGAATTACAGAGATGGGAAGGAGGAAGCCAGGCACTGAACTGAGATCTCCTGAGGGTTAATCCACTGTCCTAAGCCCCAGACCAGAGCTACTGCAGCTTTCTGTCCCGAGGGCCTATCCCCACCCCTGCACGTTTCATCATCCAGGCTTCTCTGCCTCAATTCTTGCATGGCCCCCCCTGCATTGGGGACTATATCCCATTCCTCTGCTGTCTTCTAGTGGGATACACTAGAATATACTAGAATTCAGGCCAACTCTTCTTCCCAGAGGGCCCACCGACACACACGGACAAGAGCATGCGTCTTAAACTGGCTCAGCCTTGAAGACGGGCATTATATCATAATAAAAGAAAGAGACTGCAAGAGCTGCACAGGTAATGGGGCTTTAATTTCTTCCCTCCAAAGGATTTCCCTTTTCAATGTCACTTCAGGGGTAACTCTCCCTCTCCCCTACTCCCTCTCCTCATCATTCCATCCTCCTCTCTTTACCCTTCATCCTTTCCCTTTTCTCCTCTGCCTCTCTCGCCTCACAGTTCCGATCTCTTCATTTTACTTTCTGGATTTGTGGCTGGACTGTCCTTTTGAAGTGGACTGTGGAGTTGGGGAGAGTGAAAGCGGATGTTATATTCCAGGAATTCTGAACCTCTCCGTTGCCCTGCTAAATCGTCCATGATCTGCAGCCACGGCGTTAGTGATAGCAGCAGAGCTAGAAGAGGTGTAGCCACACACTGCAGAATGTCTTCGAAATTACTGTGCAACAGGCAATAGTTCCCCACTCATCTTCCACCCTGGAGTCAAAATCTGAGCAAGGAATGGTGGCGAACCAAATCCCTAGCTGGGACTGACTTCTTTTCCTTCATGTGTGTCCAGTATGAGAGCAGCTCCCACTTCCCGTGCCCCATCTGTGAACTGAGAGCTGCCTGCCTCACCTCTTTTGGAAGCATTGGTCGCTATCGGGCCTGTCCGAAAACAAACATCCAATCTACTGCGGCCACGGGGAGCTCCTGTAGTTTGGATGCTGTTGTCCAGCAGTCTGGAATGCCGGCCTGAGGGATGAAAACTTCTAGAGTACGGTGTCCTACTTGACTGCATTGATGATAACACATCTGAACCCGTGGCGGTAGGATCCTGGTCCTCAAAAGTTAAACTATAGAGAAAAGAGAACCCTGCAGAACAACGGACCCACCTGAACTTCCATTCTCTGGGGATTCTCTCCTCTTCTGCTAAACCCCAACGTTCCAGCCCCGAGGAGGTCAGCGTGGCTGAAACACCAAGGAAGCTGGGCCTGCCAAAGCCTCCACTCTGTCCTAGCAGCTAGCGAGACAGATTTATCCAGGGTCTGCGTCAGCTTCTACCAGCAAGGGAAAGTCCACCCTGCAATAGAGCCCCCAACCTGCCCTTTCCCAGGAGTGAATTTCTCCTGGACTCTCCTGCCCTCACTGGGCGTGAGTTTAGCTCGATTCTCCTTACAGCTTTCACCTCTAATCCTGGCCTCCTCTAGCAGCAGAGGCTGGCAGCTCCCCAGCTGTTAGCTGGAAGGTGCTTTGGAGCATTTCCACCACTCACTGGCATAGTCTTTGGGGACTGTCTGCTGCAGTTGACGCACATTGGAGGGGATGTTTTTGAAGCTCTAAATGGCTTCATTTGAATGTATCTTTTTTTTTTTTAATGAGCTCTGATCAAAGGGACTGGAACAAACAGATTAATCAGCTTTCTGCATGTGGAGAGATGTGGAGACACAAACTATGGCCCACCATTTGCTTTAGAACTACCCTCTTTTGCCAGCAAACACATTTACAGATACTCACTTCACTTACCAACACCCTCATCTAGGTAGGTCTCTACACATTAGAAACCCAGTTTGCTCACTAGCCGCCGTAGACACCAAAGCTGTGACCTACTCAGAGCTTAGGTGTCAATTCCCCCCCGCAGCTGCCAGGGTGTTTGGGATCCAGGGTTTTGATCCAGTCTTGCCTGTTACAGACAAACCCACCAACAAACATGCTCCTCAGCATAGACACGTATGAACCACTATGGACGCTTGTCCATACATCTAGAACTCCCCCACACACCTGACTTCCCCCAGAGAGGAAGGACGGTCCAGTGGATGGTCCAGGCAGAAGCCTGGGGATTGGGAGACATGAGTTTAATTTCTGGCTCCAACAGGGGCTCTCTGTGACCTTCTGGTCAGGTGGTTTAGTCTCAGGGTAACAAAGAGTGTAACAGCAGGGCTGGTGTGAGGATAAATGTATTAAAGATTGTGAGCTGTTCAGATGCTGCTGTGATGGAGGCCCTGTAAGCACCGAAGCAAGATCGGTATCTGTTGAACACTTAGATGTCTCTGGTACACCCTAAATAGCCTTGTCTATGCTATGCCCCTTAGGTAGATCACTAAGAAAGTCAAGCAACAGCTGGACAACAGGATGTCATCTCAGGGTCTGCGTACACTGCAGCTGGGAGATGTGATTCCCCAGGGTGTAGACAGATGCACACTTGCTCAGCTCCAATGGGGGACGCTAAAAATGGCAGCCTGGGTGTTAATTCCCTTCCAGCCCGCCGAGCTCAGACCCACCGTGTCGGGCAGCCTGGATCCGCATGGCTAGCCTGAGGAGCTGCACCATTCACACTGCTCCAGCTGACCAAGTGCGAGTCTGTCTGCCCATGCTGGGAATCCCACGACCTGGCTGCAAGTGCAGATATATCCTAAAGGCTCTCCCCTTTCTCTGACCAGGTGAAGGGGAATGGGACTGTATGCCACAGAGAAGATCTTCGGGTGACAGTGGAGGGGAGAGTGTGGCCACAGTTACACCAGGCCCTACAACCCTGCTCAGTGGTGAGAGATATTGCTCCTGCCACCTTTGGTCCAGGTCAGCCTTTCCTGGCAGCTGACTGTTGCCTCAAATGGCTTCTAATCAGTGTCAGATTTAGGGAGTCATGGATCTAAAGCAGGATTGTTCTAGTCCTGGAAGTTCTGCAGCAAGTGTCAGGCCCTTACCGTGTGTGCGGGGTGGTGATGGGAGGAGACGGGGAGAATTATTTCCTCCCATTAAGTTTGATAGGAAGTGCTATCAAAAATAAAAGTCATAGGCCAGGGGAGAAAGGTGGCGCGAGCCACCAGGGGAGGAGGAGGGATATAAACCCTCATGCTTCATGGCATAAATCAATCTCTAACTAATGGGGGTCAGGCAGGCCCTGGGGGCAAGTTATTCTACAGTTGCTACAGGGTTTCTTGCTTCTTCCCCTCAAGCAGCTCATGCTGGCCACTGTCAGAGATAAGATACTCAGCTAGATGGACCTGTGTTCAGATTCAGTCTGGCACATCCTATGTCATTAAACTGTGAAGGTCAGTAAGAGATGGAGGGTTTGGATGGCACCATCAGCACTGTGGGTGGAGCCTTCATACACAGCTACCCACCCTCTGGCTGACTAACCAAAGCTAGCTGTCAGTTGCTTCAATGAAGACTAACCCCCCTCCCCCCAAAAAAAAAACAAAAGCAGAAAGTCAATATAATGTCACGGTGCTGGTCAGGATGGGATTTGGAGTGCTGCTACTGGAGGATGAAGGGCAATTGATTTGATAACCTGCTCCCCCAATGAGGAACCACACACTGTCCTTGACCCACTCTCGACATTGAGTGGATTCCACACACAGATCAAAGGCAATATACCATGGCAATATTTGACATAGCAAATCTTGGAGTCACCAGTGGGGCCTGGATTACTCAGGTGCCAGAGTGGTGGGCGAGGCATAGAATCCCGAATGTAGCAGAGTTGGGCATTTCGCTACCAAGTCTGTGTTTATATCGCACCTTCTGGTTGACTAGCTCAGGGTGCTTTGCAAAGGTTGCCTGACGGCAGTCTAACACCAGGCCAATTTTACAAAAGGGTCAACTGTGGTACAGATTGTCCTGAGGTGATCTAGGAGGCCTGGCATCAACATACAAACATTTACATCAAAGGAAGGGGGTAAGCTTTGCCTACAAGAAGGTGAAAAATGCATGAGTGTCAGATGTTGGCAGCAACTTGTCTCTTGGCTGGGGCCCTACTAAGCTGGGCCCTTTCCGCACCTCTAGAGGCTACAACAGCTGTTACATCTCTCCAGTAAGATGGAAGCTGTGGACTATTTTTCTTTTAATCCATTGTTAATTGTTGAGCATTGTTCAGGTACAACCCGTTCCACCGCCTCCTACTCACCAATGCAGCAGAAGTGGCCGTCGGAAGATTGATAAACAGGGTTTACCTCGGGGGAGACTTGGGGATATTTTAATGGAAAAAGCTCTCCCTCGGAGTGGCTTCTCGAGCAACTGCCAAGCGGAGCTGACAGGGAGATAACTTGAAAGAATTTAGCCAACAAAACAAACTGAGATCCTTTTGAGAGCTGGCCTGTGCTGTTCTGAAGCAGGGGCTCTATCTTGACAGAGCCTTCAATAGTAGAAAAGGAGCCTGCAGTTCCACTTACACTGGAGGTGTGGGTCATCCTAGCAAACATGTTAATTAATCAGCGTGTTCACCCCTCACCCAGCTATGATAGATAGAATGATAGATGGATAGATTATCTATCTGTCTATTCTTGTAAGATACATATGACATCCAAAAAATTAAGTTTAAAGGAAGTTATTTAAGTTTGCAAAGTCAAGCATTTGCAAGTGAGGAAATACCAGTTTTAAAGCCCATGCAGTGTTATTTCTGTCCCCCTGTACATCCAAATTATACAGTGAATGAGGCAAAGGTCCTATGAAAAAATAGAATGTAGTATCATAATGTTTGCAAACAAGGGGAAACTGAGAAACAAGGTTGTTAAGGCTATGCTGTAGTATGGAGTATGTGGGTGTCAACTGCAGAGCGCACCAAAATGTTGCACGCTATCTGTCCGGTGTGGATACTGCTGCCACCAGCTAAAAGGTTTGCATTAATGTCCTTACGGGACTTGTTCAAGAGCATGCAGCAAATCAGGGGCCGAAATGGAAACAGAACCCGGGAGTCCTGACTCTGACTCCAGCAGCTTTAACCAGTAGAAAACACTTCCTAAATATGTAATATATTCAATATGGACTCCTTGGAGAATCCTTTTCCCCCCATAGAAATCAGATTTAAATGCTGCGGATGGAGATTCTGATGATGTTCACAGCACTGCAGATTACCACAGTTCCCTGCAGAATGCTTCTCATGTCAGAAACCTTGTCCATAAAAATATAATAAGCACTCCAGAAGTTGGCTGCTCCAATTATCACTGTGGTTAGACAAAGAAGCAGCAAACCCTTTACCTCCTGGCCCTGCAATTTCCCGTCCCCCAGGGGCTTTCTGAATGGGTTTCTCTTTGCTGCAAAACTTGATCTTTTCCACTTAGTGAAGAAAAGATGTCCAGGTATCCTCCCCTTCCACTTACACACATGGAGTCACTGACACAGTGCCAGCAAGGGCAGTTGGCAGCTGCTAATTGGCGCCAGGTTTACTCAAAGCAGAGTCTAGTTTGGGACGCAAACACTGGCAAATCCTTGGACCGAGCGGGTGGTAGGGATGAGGTTGCATAATGGCTGGGCTTCGTATTGCTTTCAGGCAGAAATAGGCACATTGCGCATTGCATATATGTGCAATTAACCCTTTGCCAGCTGCAGGTGTCACTGCAAGCAGCATGAGCGAGTGGGCAGGGCATTGGGCTGGGAGACGGGTGCCTGGTTCTATTCCCAGGTTGGCCAATGACCTGCTGCGTGAGCTTAAGCCAATCACTTCAGTTCTCTGGGCCTCTGCTTCCCCTTCCTCTCTTCAAGTTTGCCCTAGCTATTTAATTTGTAAGCTCTTCCGGGCAGGGACTGCTTCTGGGCACAGCCCAGCCGACCTGGTTCAGCTCAAATCCAGCTAGTGTGGGTAACAGTGGCTGCAAACACAATGCACCGTGGGCTTCAGCACCCATAATACTCTTAAGGTGTAAGGGAAGGAGGCGATGGGGTGTGTGCACTTACTGAGCTGCACATGCATCTTTGGCAGGTAGAAGCAATCACTCAATGCAGCTAGAAGTACCTCGTGCCCAAGATGGCACCTGTGACCCCTTCCGGAGGGATGCCCGCAATCCCAGGAACATGGTTGGGGGCGCCCACGTGGTTGACAGTGCCCACAAAGGTGACAGAAAGGCGGTGCTAGATGACCACTGCTTTGGAGAAACGGAACCCCTGCAATTTGAAAAGCAGAAAGGTTCTGATAGTTAATATCATCCAGGAGTGGCTGGATTCCATAATGAGATCTCCATGCTAGCTGGGATTACGTCTTCTAATCTGGTAAAAGCCAGGGGTTTATCCTCTCTTTGATAGGCAGCCTTTTCTCTCTCTGCTGTTTTAGCAATGAACTCCCCTCCACCCCCCACTCTCAATTTATTTTATCATCAGGAAATCAGTTTGGGGAGAAGGCTATTTTAAACATTACATTAACATACAAATGTTAAAAACTGAGTGCCCTGCAAAAGCAGCATAAATATGGAGAAAAATAACAGTGCATTAATGCTAATTGGAAACAGTGAGGGCTCCATTTATACAATTTGAATATGCATCAATTGAACAAAGAATTAATGGAACCTTTTTTTTTAAGCAGCCCCCACATCTCTTCCATCCTCAATATTGTTAAAATGTTTTACATTTCAAGAATGATTATCTGCTTATGGAGTGGAATTAACCCTTGAGGCACCAGATCACTTTGTACAATTATTAACGAATTTATTAATAATGCTTCGCAGAAATAAATAAACGGAAGGCCTAGAACGTTTAAAATGTCACTTTAACAGGACCTAATGAGGGAGGATCAAACATGGACTCAAAAGGTTAAAGCAATAAGATGATGCTGTTACTCAAAAAGGCACTTGTATGCTTAAAATTAATCACGTGCTGAAGTGTTTAGCTGAATGGGAATCTATAGTATTTACAGGTAAAGAGCTCTTCTGGTCATGTGACAAAGATTAAATTGCACCGTCTCTCTCTGTGTCTCTGTTTCCCATTTGTAAAACGAGGCTAACGATGTTTCCTTTCTCCTTTTGTCTGTCTCGTCTCTTTAAATAAGTTCTTTGAAGTGGAGGCTGTTCCTTGCTATGTATGTGTACAGGGCTAGCGCAATGGGCCCCTGATCTCTGCTGGGGTCTCTGGGAACTGTTGTAACATACATACATAATCGTGAAAAGCCTCAGCAGAGCTGTGTGAAACATCTGCCCAGCACCTGCTCCAGAAAAGCAAAGCACCTCTGAGCGTTTCAGAGCTCAGGATGGCCAGACCCGCCTCTCTTTCCCTTCCATCAGCAGTACCCCTGGGCTCCGTGTCTAGATGCAGACAAAGAGAGAGAGGGCAGGGACCATGGCGCACATTGGCCTCTTCCCCTTTCACCTTTGTGGATTCAGTGTTCAAGAAGCTGAGTCCAGAGACACCAGTAGATGATGGTTTCCACCCAAGTGGGATGTGCTTCTTTATCGCTTGATGCTGATACCGAGACAGGGGATATGCCCCCCCGGAACTCATTGTAACCGACATAGTGAGCAGGTTTCACAGTGAGCTGAAATCATTCCAGTTGAGCTGGGTCTCCTCTCCCAGCTCAAGCTGCTGGCTTTGCCTTTGGGAGCACTTCTGTTCCTTCCACGCTAACAGCATGGCCTCTTATCTTCCCCCTTTCCTCGCAGGGCTCTGGCAGCACTTATCTAACATGACGGGTGAGGCTACCAAGGAATAATAAATCAAAATCCACAAAGTCTCTGGAATTGTTATCCAAAACATTTACATGATCACCACTTTTCTCCCTTATCGCTCCTGACTCACCCATTTAAGGGCGCTGGATCAAACACTTATTCTTTCAGTCTTCTTTTTCCTCCTTCTGTCCTTTTCTGTAGCAAGCAAGCAGAAGCAATTGCCACACCAGCTCTGTAAAACATTTTGCTTTTGAACTCCCTCCCCAGAGAATCAGGCCCTGCATCCCTAGAGCCCAGAATGCTTCACAAAGGTGGCTAAGAATTATCGTCTCCCATTTGACAGATGGGGAGCCAGAGGCAGTGAAAGGGGAAGTGATTTGCCAAGGTCCCACAGTGAGTGAGTGGCAGAGTCAGGCCTGAGTCTCTTCTCACGCCAGATTTATGCTGGTAAAACTCCCGTGGTTTAGTGGAGTTACTCCTGCTTTACATCGGCATGAGGGGAGAGTCAAGGCCCCTTGTACTGACCCCAAGTCTTCTGGACAACAGCTGCCCCATGCATATCTCTCATGGCTTGGGTAGCAGCCAGTCCATCATCTCTAACGAGGGACTTTCCCAGGTCATGCTATGTCTGTGAACTGTCCGCTGACGCAATAGAAATTCTGCTGAAATCTAGCTTTACCTTCTGTTGAAACCCAATTGCCTTGTGCGTGCGTGTGGGCTTCCAGTCATTTAAGTAGCTGAAGCTGCTCCTGGTATTGTTAAATTACCTTATGTGACCCTGAGGCCTAAGTATTCAATTAAAATCACTGTATACATTACTGCATACGCTAATGGCGATGGAGCAGGATCAACAGACTATTGAAGCCTCCGAAGGCATCAACGGCAGAGTTCAAATGGGCTCTTTATAAAGTAAAGTAATAAAATACTAGCCCAATCTGGAGTATAGGTGATAATTAAGATTTAAAGAGAAACACCTCTGCAGGGGGAAAAAATAGAGGGATTTTGGAAATAATGAGCAATGCATGAATAAACTATGAGTGAAGTGGGCAGAAAAGTTGGTTATTAAGTTATAAAGCACCCTAATCTAATTAAGGTGCTGAACAGAACTGGCTTGAGCCTGGCAGGTTTTTTTTCTAGTGGACCATTGCCTTCCTTTCATAGGGGTTCACAACCTTCACGTTTCCTTTTGCATCTCAACATCTAATCAAGCCCGAAAATATCTTGAAGTGCAACTGCAGCTGAAACAGACGAGTTTCAAGACAAGTAAAGGAGTTTATAATGATCTGAGTTGACACCCCAGAGGTATAGAAAGGATTGCCATGCCAGCTCAGACAGTATCCTGTCTCTGACCGGGGCCAGAGGAAGGTGCAGGACACAAGTAGTAGGAAATGACAGAATAGCCTGTCCACATGGAAAGTTTTTTCAAAGCCCCACTGAACTTTGTGGGGTGGGGGAGTGGTGGACGGGGAAGAGTCCAGAACCTGGATCTAGATCCACATTCTGGGGCTTCTACCCAATTTTACCATTAACAGGAAACAGCAGAATTACCTCAGGTTTACTTGAAACTAGCCCCGGGTTTATGTGAAAGGCTCATGCCACAATTTCGAAAGTGACTAGTGATTTTGGGCTCCCTGCTTGGGGACCCCATAGAGGGACCTGATTTTCAGAGGGAGGGGGGTTGAAGAGCTGGGCATTTAAAAGTGTCTCAAGTCAGCCACTGAAATCACTAGTCACTTCTGAAAGACTTGGTCTGTCCAGGACTAGCACAAAAGATGTGAGCCCATTATGAGCGGACAGGTAAGAACGCAGACACCAGGCACTACTTATTCCTGTAGCAGGTGCATCTCAAATAGATCACAGAGTTGTTCTGGGTGGGATACTCTGATATGAAAGACCTGAACCTCCCATGTCTCTGGAACTGGGCTAGCAGGCACATGATGATAATGCTTCCTATGGGCACTTACGATGTTCTTCTGGTCATTCAAGGGTCACGCCCTGGTGGTATTTTGGTACGTTCACTTCTGGTCCTAGTGGGAAACTGAAAATGCCAAGGGACACAGCAAACACCTGTGCCATACACGGCAACTTTGTTCTCTATCCTGTCCCCTGCAGCCTGCATCTAATCCGAGATGGGTGTGAGGCTTGGCCAAAGCACTCAAGAATGTGCTGCAGAGAATAATCCAGAGATGAGCTAGAGGTGTCCACTTGTGTCCCTGCTTAGATGCAGATTGTGGAGTGATGCGGAACCTGCTTAAATCGTGGCTCTGAAACTGGAGTGTGAAAGATGTGACTATGAGCATGACTGACCGTGTCTCAGATTCCTGGCCCAGAATGCATAAGGGCACAAAGCCCAGGATAGATTCTCTGGAGGAAATCCTAGTGGTAGTTCCAAAGTCCTGGTCAGGGATTGGGGGGGAGGGGACGATTTTCAGGTTATCGCACATAATGGTTATAATTAAGATGGAGTGAGAGCTTCAGCTCATGTAAATCAGCCAAGTTCTGCTGGAGTCAGTGGAGTGACGTGGACTGAAAGATCTGGTTTTAGGTCTTTCCCATTGCTGATTTCTTTGATTCACCGAGTTGTTTTTGGGGTGATTTTGTCGTACAGAGACTCAGAGGAAATATTCCACCACTTCCGTCATCTCCTCTTGAAAACATTATTAGATTTCAGCCACCCCCACTGACCTGTCTCTTCCACCAACAGAGCTTTCTTCTTTGCGATCACAGCTCTAATGCTTTTCTTTTCGGATTAGATTTCAGCCACCCCCACTGACCTGTCTCTTCCACCAACAGAGCTTTCTTCTTTGCGATCACAGCTCTAATGCTTTTCTTTTCGGTGCCTTGTCTGAGTTCCCTCCAACCTCCAGAGCCCCAGCTGCACAGCTGAGATTTCAAAGGCCACTTTGCTGCTCACTACATGTCTAGTATCTTCAGGCCAGGCTACACCAATGGGACCATAATGAGGAGAAAGAAGGAAAGGGAAGGAAAGGAAGAACCTGGAGTTTGAATGTAGGATAAGGAATTTTCAGGCTTTAATTGTCTTGAGTGTGATAAATGGGGCAGAACCAGTGAAATGTCCGCATGTCCCACATCCCCTGCAGGACTTTTTAAAAAAGAACTTTTATGAAACTTGCACTGCATCTTGAGTGGGATGTAAAAACCCAAGCCCTCTTCAGACAGGCCTGGATGTTAAAGCTTCTCCTTGCACGCAAGACCATTTCAGGGGGAAGCCGGACTACTTCTAATGGGCAGAGCAGCAAATGTGACTTCAAGGTGTCGAAAGCTGTAGGTAGAAACAGTGCTTAATTCAGATCAGCAGAGCATGATGAGCCCCATCACATCTTGTTAATATTTACACTTCCAGGGAAGAATAAGATAATCCAGCGAGGGTCAGTGTCTTAGCAATCAGCTCATCTCTCTTCCCTACCCTGCCCGCTACTCTGCTTCCCTTCTGCAGCCAGCTGATTCCTGGCCAACACAATCTCCACTCCCTTCTCCTTGCTGATGCCTTACATGGGGAGGGGAGGGCAGAGTTTCAAGGGCATCTCACCAAGCCATGTTTGGCTGCATCTAAGCTCTTCGAAGCTGGCGTCACAACCTGGAATGTGTTGAAAGGAGAGAAAGCGAGCGAGCAAGGAAAGCATTTGGAGCCCACTTGAAAGGCACAGATGGTGTTTATCCGTCAGGAGCAACCCAAGCCCAATTTCTGCTGCCTGCGTTCCTGAATTCTAATCATGTCCCCGGCAATCTGCTGAATTTTCCGAGTGGGACCCACACCCTGGGACCGGAGCACAGCCTGGTTTATGCATTTGATATCCATTTTCACAGTTCTGTTTGGACCAAGATACATTTGTGGGTGCTTGGGCCAGGCTTAAAGACAGCCCCTAGCTGTCCGGGATGCTTTGTGTGTGGTTGAATGCTTGCTTGAGTAGCTGTTGGATCCAAACTGGAACAGAACAGCTCTAGTTCACTCCTATGTCCTGGAGTGACTCAGCCTCTTTGGTCCCCTATTGCACTGACATATCCCTTGCCTGCTGAAAACACACCCACATTGATCAAACTTTCATTATTCGTCCCCATTACTTGCTTGCAAGGCAGAACAGACTCTTGAGGCTTTAAGGTCAGAAGGGCCCATCATGATCAGCTAGTCCGACCTCTTGCACATTGCAGGTCACAGATCCTCACCCACCTGCTCCTGGAATAAACTCCTAACCTCCGGCGGAGTTACTGAAATCCTCAAATCAGGACTAAAAGACTTCAAGTTACAGAGAATCCATCATTTACTCTAGTTCAAACCAGCAAGGGAGCCAGGCAGCGGAGGAAAAAAAGCCCATGGTCTCTGCCAATCTGACCTGGGAGAAAATTCCTTCATGACCCCAAATATGATGATCAGTTAGACCCTGAGCATCAGTGGTCAGAGGGTGTAATCTGGGATCCTCTCTGTTGTACAGGGGGATTTTTCAAGTGGGTTAAAATGGGCTGCTGAGGATGGTGGCTATGAATCCAAGGCACAAAGTGAAGGCCTGCCCTGAGCATGGGACTCAGCAACTCTAGCAGTAAACAGGCTTGTAACGTCTCCAGCGGAGCTGCAGGGTGAAGACTTAAATCCCTTCCATGTCTAAGGCAAGGTGCCAAGCTCCAGCTGCCAGGGCCAGCTCCAGGCACCAGCCCAGCAAGCAGGTGCTTGGGGTGGCCAACGGAGAGGGGTGGTACATCGTCGTCTCTTCGGTGGCGGGTCCCTCCCTCCCTGTCGGAGGGAAGGATCAGCCTCCGAAGACTGGAGCGGCGGCGGTAGAGATACCATGGCTTTTTTTTTTTTTTTGCTGCTTAGGGCAGCAAAAACCCTGGAGCCGGCCCTGCCAGCTGTCTTCCCCTCGCTGCTGTCCTGGGACACTGGTGTCCATCACCCTGGGTGTTGGGTTTCCGCAGGAGGGTAAGATTGAAATCAGAACTGCACCGGAGCTGGGAATAATGACCTGAAGCTTCTACATCTGGCCCTGTGCAGCGAGATTTCTCTCCTCGCAGCCCTCAGCTCGAGTCCCGCATTCCTCAAAACATTGCCCAGCCACACAGTTAAGTCTCTCACTGGGGGGCTAAGTAGACCGCAATAGAATCCAACAGCCTGTTCTGGGGGCTGCTGGGAGCCTCCTGCAGAGCCTGGACCAAGCAGGGAGTAATCGCGACGCTTAGATTTGGGCCGGGTGAAGCAAAAAAATGGGACTCTTGCCACCGCAGGCATCAATGACGTGCCCTGGGAAGAAATGGACACGCTTGTTCCTGGGGGGCAGGCACAAGTAACGTGGGCTGGAGAGCAGTGACAGCTGCCAAGGTGACACAATGCTTCTATCTCCAATTTTTTAACCCAGTGACCAATTTACAGTCCTTCTCCACTTGCTTGTTCCAGGAGAAGGGAAGTTGAGCTCAGGGCTGCCTGGGGTGGGGGCAAGTGGGGCAATTTGCCCCAGGCCCCGGGCCTCGCAGTCTGGGTCTTCAGCGGCATTTCGGCGGCAGGGGCCCTTCAGTACTGCCGAAGACGTGGAGCGACTGAAGGGCCCCCCGCCGCTGAAATGCGCTGCAAGCCCTGGCCCAGCAGAGGTCCGGGTTTTTGGCAGCATTTCAGTGGAGGGGGGCCCTTCACTGCTGCCAAAGATGTGGAGCAACCGAAGGGCCCCCCGCCACCAAAATGCTGCCAAAGATCTGGACCGCCACTGGGTGAGTCAAGGGCCGCAGCTCCCCCGATTTGCCTCAGACCCCCTGAATCCTCTGGGCAGCCCTGGTTGAGCTAAGACTTGCCCTTTGGTCAATGGGGACCAGATAGCACCTCTGCAGACCTTTCCATCCTTTTACTTTGGTGGCCTCCTGGTGCCACCACGTCTCCTCACCCGGCAGGTGCTCTGCGCGTTGCATGCGGCGCTGTGCAATGCAGGGTAGGGTGACCAGACAGCAAATGTGAAAATTTGGGACGGGCGTGGGGAGTAATAGGAGCCTATATAAGAAAAAGGCCCCAAAATCAGGACTGTCCCTATAAAATCGGGACATCTGGCCTTAACGCAGGGGCGTGTTGCTTTGAAAGCGGAATGCTCTTTGAGTTGCCTGACGGGCATTTGCATAACACACTCAGACAGCGCAGTGTCACCTAAGATTATACATCAGCAGTGCACTTCTCCCCCCAGGTAGTCTTGCAGGGAGGGGTTAACGCATTTTTAAATTAGTTCCATATGCAAAAAAGGGGGCAGCTGTTTCCCACTTATAAATGAAATAAGGTTGTTTGGGCCTCCGAACAGCTGTTTGCTGTAGAACTAATTAGATACCATAAGCGAAACCTCAGCAGATGCCAGGAATGGGTTCTAATCAAGGAGAGGTGCTGTTGCACAGGAAGGCCCCTTGCCAGCAAGAGCGGGCAGAGGAGAAGTCAGGGACATTTCAAGAAGGCCCAGAGCTCTGGCTGGTTTCCACAGAAGCCTGAGTTCTGGGCACTTCTCCAAATTAATGAATTTTTGGACTGGATTTTGTTCTCACTTGCACTGCACTAACTCCATTGATTTCAAAGGGGTTACCTTGTTTTGAGTGAGAGCAGAATCATGATCTCTCTGGGATTTTACTCTCTGCCAGTTGCAATCAGTTTTAAAAGGGACTGCTGGAAGATGGAAGCTGCCTGTCTTTCTGTAGCACTGCAGTTGAGGGTTTTTTGTCTAGTGCTTAGAAGAAGTGACACATATTGTCAGGGCTCCTGGGTCCTCTTTCTGCCTATGCCATTGACACAGGGTGTGAGCAAATCAATTTCATCTCTCTGGGTCTCAGCTTCTCATTCTGTGCAGTGGGTGCAATAATTGGACCCTCTCTCACAGGGTGAGACATAGTACACCTTTACCGCAATATAATGGTGTCCTCGGGAGCCAAAAAATCTTACTGCGTTATAGATGAAATCATGTTATATTGAACTTGCTTTGATCTGCCGGAGCACACAGCCCCACCCACACCAAGCGCTGCTTTACCACGTTATATCCAAATTTGTGTTATATCAGGTCACATTATATCAGGGTAGAGGTGTAGTTTCTAAAAGGCCCTCTTGCCAACCCTAAGCACTCAAAATCAAGAGTCACCAAATCATGAGTTTGGCTTAAAAATCATGAGATTTAAAAAAAAATAATTTTGGGGTCATTGTTCTTTGTCTCCTGCTTTCTGAGCTTTTTGGGTGTGCTCAGGTAAAGTTTTCAAGCTTTACTCCACAACTATCAGAGCAAAAATTTTCCTTTTGAAAAAAAATGGAAGCTGAGACTCTCACAACTCCAGGAGCTGGGGATTTAAGAAAAAAAATCACCGAATATGGTGAGACTCACAATAAAATCATGAGAGCTGGTACCAGTGTTGCACCTTCCAGAGTGTAACATTATCAAACCAGGATATGTCATGTCATTCACACACTCCTTTACCAACTAAGGGCTGCATTTTCAAAATTGACTAGTGTATAGTAAGTGCCTCAATTTGGGGAAATCCAGCTGAAACGCCATGAGGGCTAAGTTCCAGAAGGGCTGAGTTTCGGGAGGGCCCCTCAAAAATGGGGGCATGCAAAATCACTGGTCACTTTTTGCCACATCCACCCGCTGAGAACAGCTTGAAAAGTACATTGTTTTGTTTTGTTATATATTATAGATCTTGTAGTTAAGGGAACTGCAGGAGCTAATCAGTGTATCAATATCCAGCTGTTTCTTAGATTCTTCCTTAGGCTCCTTATTGGTCTGTCTTTACTAGTTCTGGTTTTGCTGTTAGCCATCAGCAGAGGGAGGCAAGGCAAACACCTACGTTTGTTCTTGCAATTGACATTGGTGTGGAACGGGATGAGAACATAAACATAATTAAGTGCAGACAGCAGATTTGTAAGTCAGTGCCTTCTGAAAGGTCAGCAGTGCCAATCAATATTGTTTTTCTACACAGCATTGTAGACTAGCTCCATCTGGCTACTGAAGAAGAGCTGTGCTGAAGCTCAAAAGCTTGTTTCTCTCACCCGCAGAAGATGGTCCCATAGAAGATTTTACCTCCGTCAGCTTGTCTCTCTGAATACTTCCTCAGCACCCACGCCAATAGAACCTGAGCACCTCACAAACATCACGACTTCACAACCTGCTGGTGAGCTAAGGAAGTAGTATCAGCCCAGTTTTCCAGATGGGAAACTGAGGCACAGAGGTTGTTTAAAAAAAATATTGAGTCCTTGTGCTCCCGTTTGTCTGTCTGCCAGTGTCCACCTTTTGTCTCATGTTGAGATCATAAGCTCTTTGGGGCAGGGACCATTTTTAACCCATGGTGAGGATCTAGCTAGCTAGTTTCTTACAGTGGGGCCCATGATAAGAGTATCTAAGCACGCCTGTTGTATTCCTATGCAGTGTGTGTGCGCACGCTTCTGACAATACTTAACAAGTGCGCTGATGGACAGCTAGATTGAATTGCTCTGAACTCAACCGTCTCGAGATTGCCCAGGAATGGCAGTGAACTGCTACAGACGTGCTTTCAAGGTATGGTGGAAGCTGGAAAAAAACAAACCCCACCATGTGTGTCTCCGTAACCTCAGTTGTGCCACAGATCCATGCTTTGGGTGACCAAACCTTTCCACATAGCAGGATAGTCTATCAGGCAGCCAATGGCTGGCCAGCAAAGGTTTATTTTATTTACTGTAAAAGAAAATTAAAACAGAACAATCTCAGGTTAAAACATCCACCAGGTTCCCAAGAAACGTGTTTTAAAAACTCTGCGAACACATGGGCTGACTCCATGGTCCTCTCAACTACTGTACCTCTGGGCACTGCCCCGGCCAAGCTGATCCTCCTGGCTTTCATAGGCCTCTCTACACAGCATGGAAAATCGGTGACTCCCACTTTGGAAGATGGGGGTCAGCAAGGATATATGCTTTACAAACACTGAAGAGCATTTGGGGTTTTAGGGCATCTGGGGAGCTGCTGTGGGAGGTTTTGATGATTGGTTTCTAGAACCGGGAGAAGCTTCCTGCTGTTTGTCAGCTTGTTTTTGTCTCTGAATCATTTCACGGCAGTCAGGGAAGAACTGGAGTTGGCAGAGAGCGAAGAGCAATGGCATTGGTTCCTGGAGGCAGTGTGGTCAAGTGGACAGGAACCTGGCCTTGTAGTCGGAACTGACTTTGCCACTGACCTACTGTGTGACCTGAGGCAGGTCACTTCCCCACGCTCTGCCTCAGTTTCCTCTCCCACACGCTGTTTAGATTGTAAGTTTTTGGGTGGAGATGGGGCCATGAGCAGCACCTAGCGCAGTGGGGATCCATTCTCAGTTGAGGCCTCTAGGGGCTAGCATAATACAAATGAGAAATAACAATTACAAAGTAACAGAGACAGAAGCCACAGGCCTGCCTTCTGCACTGATGTGGGGCAGAAACCCCTGGCTGTGGGTTTAATGATTGAGGCAGCGAGATCATCCATGACAGAGCCGAACTTGGGAAAATCAGGATTCTTCTGCTGTGATGCAGTTAATCATTGAATCTCCTTAGGGCCTGGACTGAAAAAGAGTTATTCCCTTGTAGCTTGGGCTTTGGGCTACTCAATCATTTCTCGGCTGCTGTGCACAGACACAGAACTGGGGAAGCAGTCCAAGCTCTTCAGAGCAGGATCATCAATAATGCACTAGCAATATAACCTTCAACTTTCTCAGAGACTCCAGTCATTCACCTGTCAGTGGGACCTATTTATCCAGAGAAGGGAGTGATCTGCGAGGGACGCTGGGCTTGCTATAAAGTTATAGGCGGTGAGCAAACTTTCCGCATATGATGTTGTGTGACTCTCCTTCACTTGCTGACGTCCCCCCTTTGTCCTTGGGTTGTTTTTCTCACCTACTTTTGGGCATTCACAATGAGCAGGAAACCCATCCGACGTGCCTACATGCCCACTGTCTGAGCTGGGCAAGCAGGTTCCCATTTAGGTGGCCAAGTCTGAAGACAGGGGTTCCCCACGTTCAGTTCAGGATCTGTGTCCAGCTACTGGTATCTACCTGAGTGTGAGCTGAGCAAGAAGGTCTGGATCCTTCTCCACCGATTCTATTCTGGGCAAGAGACCAGTGTGTGAGTGGCTTTCTTCCTTCACGATCTCACTCCGTTTCCCCTCTAGTTCCAGGGCGGGGATGGTGGAGGGGACGAGAAGCTTGCTCAAAAGCCAATTGCATTGAATAAAAATGCATCTCCATGTCTTTTCAGAGGAAACTGTCTCGCCTTGGAGAGGTGACAGGCCCGGCTGACAGTCCTTTGCACTGATAGGTTTTAGGGTTTTCACATCTGTAAATCTCCATGCTCTTTTCAAGGATAGAGTCACAATGTCTAAGGCGGGGGTCGGCAACCTTACAGAAGTGGTGTGTTGAGTCTTCATTTATTCACTCTAATTTAAGGTTTCGCGTGCCAGTCATACATTTTAACGTTTTTAGAAGGTCTCTTTCTATAAGTCTATAATATGTAATTAAACTATTGTTGTATGTAAAGTAAATAAGGTTTTTAAAATGTTTAAGAAGCTTAATTTAAAATTAAATTAAAATGCAGAGTCCCCCGAACCGGTGGCCAGGATCCAGGCAGTGTGAGTGCCACTGAAAATCAGCTTGTGTGCTGCCTTTGGCACGTGACACAAGCAATACGGCCCCCACCCCCCCAGAAGAGTAACCCAAATAAATGAGCCTACCCCAAAGTAACAGGCAAATCTGGTAACAAGGGCATTGGGGAGTCTGATAAAAATTCCATTTTCCTCAACTTGCAATGAAGGGTCGACCAATGCAGGCAACTCTTTATAGGCAACGGAGAGCCAGCCATGCGGCACCAACTCCAGGAGCCCGGCATTAGAAGGTCAAGGCTCAGGTGCCTGAGAAGTGGGGGAATTAGATTCTCTTCTGCTATCTGTTGCTCCTGGCTACCAGGGCAAACTCCAACTCACCCCCACCCTGAGAACGTATCCGTCTGCCCAGCTGTCCTGTGGAGCACAGCACAACATTCCCGCTGCTTGTCTCAGCTGCCTGTGAAATGGATTGTATCTTCGCCCTGTCGCCTTCCACCCCCAGCTCCATCTATTCCCAGCGTACTCCTAAATAATTTCCTCTCTGCTTCTCTTCTGAAGCAGTGAATAATGAATAATAAACTAACGTCATTGGCTACCAGCTGGAAGAGGGAAAAAATTGCTGATCATGACCTAGGAAGCCCAGCTCACATTTCTGAATGAGACCTTGGCTAGCCAAGCAGGTATCCTGGGGACAGATCTATTTAAAGCCACTCAATGCCATCAGAATCCCAGCAGAGGGTAAAAGGAGCTGGTCAGAGAACACAGGGAACAGTGGTACAGCTTGTCTGTGCGTTTCTGCACAGGCCCGTATGTGGCCCTATAAATGTGCAGTTGTCTCCGTTCCCTGGTGCAGTTGGCAGTTGAGGAACAGCAGCCAGGGAAATACCCCTAGGTCCCATCAATCCCCAGCTTTAATGCTTACTTGATCCACTTCATACTAACATTGCAGTTGGTTTTGCAATGTTATTCAAACTAATACAAGTCTCACTCATTGTCATACTTCAGGGGCTGTGCTGGTCACTAGAGGGATCAGGAAGGAATTTTTCTACTCTGTGTGCAGCAGGAGCTAATGTGTTCTAGGCAGTTATCTTCAGGATAAGCCTTCCTCTGAAGCATCAGGTATTCAACTTCTGGGGTACAGGATACCAGTTTTGATACACCACTGGTTTGATCCATAGTGATTAATTGACATTGGTTTGTGAATAGTTATCAAATCTTCTTTGTTTCCACTGGAGCATTCCTGAAGAAGGTCACACTGGGGGGAAAGATACTGCTGTAACCTTCAAGTCAAAAAGCATATCAATTTATTGCCCCTAAATGCTATGCAGTAGCCTACGGATCGGCAATCTTTGGCATGCGGTCTGTCAGGGAAATCCGCTGGTGGGCCTGGACGGTTTGATTATCTGCAGCGTCCACAGGTTCGGCCGATCGCAGCTCCCACTGGCTGCGGTTCACCATTCCAGGCCAATGGGGGCTGCAGGAAGTGGCACGGGCCAAGGGATGTGCTGGCCACCGCTTCCCACAGCCCCCATTGGCCTGGAACGGTGAACCACAGCCAGTGGGAGCTGGGATTGGCCAAACCTGTGGATGCTGCAGGTAAAAAAACTGGCCCAGCCCGCCAACAGATTTCCCTGACAGGCTGTGTGCCAAAGGTTGCCGATCCCTGCAGTAGTCTAACCCTATGTCACTTGGTAGGCTACAGTTTACCATCCAGACATACAAAAATGTTTCCATGAGGGTCCTCTGCAAACTCCAGTAAAGGGGTGGGTGTGGCTTCAGACCGTGGGAGGAGTCAGGGCAAAGCTGGAATGCTAACCTGGGGAAAACCATGTACAGGGAAGTTTCAGACTCAGTTTTATGTTAAACTATTTATTATTAAATTATTATAATCCCATGGAAATGGAGGATATGATAATATAGTGCAGTGGTTCTCAACCTTTCCAGACTTACTGTACCCCTTTCAGGAGTCTGATTTGTCCTGCTTACCCACAAGTTTTGCTTCATTCAAAAAGTACTTATAAAATCAGACATAAAAATACAAGTGTAGTAGCGCACTGTTACTGAAAAATTGCTGACTTACTTTTACCATATCATTATAAAATAAATTGGTTGGGATATAAATATTGTACTTATATTTCAGTTTATGGTATATAGAGCAGTACAAATAAGTCACTCTGTATGAAATTTTAGTTTCTACTGACCCCACTAGCACTTTTTATGTAGCTTGTTGTAAAAATAGGCAAATCTCGAGATGAGTTGATGTACCCCCGGAAGAGCTTTGCGTGTACCCCTGGTTGAAAACCATTGATATAGTCTTACCGGAGATGGGCTCCCACCACATTCTGCATCAGCCCTAGAGCTATTCGCAAGAGGAGTTTTCCCATTCCATGAAAGTTTAAGATTAAAAAAAGATAAATTTTACCCCAAATTTGGAGAAAAAGTTGAAATCTCAACAATTTTCACAAACCAACAAGCTGGGAGGTAGGGGTGGAATTTGGATCAGGTCAATGATGATGTTTAATTTCAATATTTTTGAAATGTTTTGAAACAAAAATGTGTCAAACCAATAGCATGAAACTTTTGTTTCAAAAACGGTGAAATCAACTTCAGAACTTCCCGCATATTTTCCACTCGAACGAGGAAATTTGTCAGAATGGGCTCTTTCTTGCCAGCATTTCCTGCTCTGATGAACGTGCATTTTATGATGAAAATGTTTTTGTCTGAAAATTCCCCGTCTACCTCTAACTAGGACACACGTGGAGAGGCTTAGAGGGTGAGCACAGAGCTAAAGCCAAATCTCACAGCTGGCGTTCTTATCTGGACAATGGGCTAAGCCAACACTGTGGCTCCAGACAGCGTCGACGTTTGGGTTAAAAATCCAGTTCTGAAGTTTGTGTCTTGGTCCCATATCTGCTTTTTAATTTAAAACCTAACATTCTAGTTTTGTTCCTCAGCATTAAAAAGAAAGTGTTCTGGTGCCCAGCGACAGGAGCAGCTAGAAACACCGAATGAAGAGATGCAGGACATAGAGCACAGTACTGCCAACCCCAAAATCATAAGTTTTAAGGAAAATAATAAATTAGGGGTCTTTGTATTTGTCTTCTGGTTTGTGTCATTAGGGGACACCCAAGTCACATTGACCAGCTTTTCTCCACAACCATGAGGTTTGGAAGCTTTTTTTTATAAAAAGGAAAGCTGAGATTCTTACCTGATTACTTGGCCCCAGTAGCTGGCACTGTAAGGAAAAAACACCAAACATCATGAGATGTGATAAAAATCATGAGTTTTGGCAACACCGATATCATGCTATTGCTACTCCTAGGACACCGCCTATAGCAGAGAGACACAGCACTGAATGTCCAGGCAGCATTTCTGAGCTCCCGGCAATCTTCATCTGTTGCACCATACAACAGCAGCAAAGATTGCCCAGTCCCACCCACTGCAGATGGACCCTCCCCAAAAGTGGCCACTCTAGCCCTTTGTTTGTGGTGCAGTGTGGGAAAGCTTGATTGTCCACCAAACTTGACTGTGCAGAGGGAAAAAAAAGTCAGCCCATGGGATTGTGGGATACTTTTGGCAGACTCCCAAAGTATCAGTCCAATGGGTCTGCGTCTACACTGCAAAGCAATAGGGACGGAACCCGGCTTCTGGCTCGACTCAGGTTCAGACCTTCCAGCCCCTGTAGATTCCTAGGACTCTGGGTAGCACAGGCTGCAGTCCGAGCCATACAGGTCTGCCTGGAACCCTGGGTACTTGCATGGGCAGCAAGCTCATCCTTCTGCAGCTTTACTGCTCTGGTAGCTGAGCTAGCGAGATTAAAGCTAACTTGGGTCCCTCCACATGAGCTGCCGTCACACCTAGCGACTGCTTCGCAACTCTACCCCAAGCTTCTCACTGCCTTGGTTCCCCAGGTATAGAACAGGGATAAAAGCACTGCCCTACCTCCTGGGGCGTGTGAGGATAAATCCACCAGAGTGTGAGGTGCTAGAATAAGAAAAAACATGCTCCTCACTTCGAGCTTGCTGCTCTAACAACACTTAAAAGAAAACCCCCTAAAGGTTCAAAGTTTTGTTTCCAATCAGAAAAGCCCCCCGCCCTTCTTTGTCTCCCTGCTGTGAATAAGGTGCCCAGCCAACTATTTATAATAAACTAATCTGCACTGTTTAAAATTTTCATGAGGATGTTACAGGGATTGAATAGGAGCTATCTATCATTTAAATTGCATTTCTAACCGGGAAGATGTTGGACAGGTTGGGGGGGAGGAGACAACCCAAAATTCTCTATACATTTTTGTATCCATTTCATTTTATAGAGCAGAGATGTCATTAAATCCCCCCTCCTTCCCCAATCAGCCTTAGAATCAGGCTTCTTAGTGCCTTCTCTATTCTGGGTGTTCTCCATTCACCCTCCTTTTGGGGGACAAAAGAAGAGACCCAGACCAGCCCAGGTTTTGCTACAGTTGAAGTGTTTGCCTGCTGTGCAGCCTCTTATGTCTATTACAGTAGCACGTCAAGGCCCGAAACTGAGATTGGGGCCCCATTGTGTGAGGTGCTGTACATATACAAAGTGAGAGACAATCCCTGCCCCAGATTTGTCATCTTTTAACTAAGACCTCCTGCTTCAGGGCATAAACTAACCCCTAACTGATAGGGGTCAGGAAGAAATTGCTTCTATGTCAAGTCAATAATCAGGTACCTCTGTGGTTCTTGTATCTTCCGCTGAAGATGGGACTGGGCAATAATAGAGATAGGATAGTGGACTAGATGGACCATTGGTTTGATGCAGTAGGGCAGGTCCTACCTTTTTTTTAAATATATGGCTACACCAGGCCTAAGGACACTGGAAAACAAAGCTCCGGCTTGAGTATTGTTCCACTCCACATGTCGCTGGCTTCATTTGAGAGCCTGCAGAAAGTTATTTACAATGACAAAGTGACAGGGTGAACTGCACTAATGACGGCCAAGTGCCTCATCTGGGGTTGCGGGTCAGGCGAATGGCAGCTTCTCCGGGGCACTAGATCTATTTCTGCCTCTGGTGAGGGAGCTGACCCTGGGCAGGCTGGCTCTGATTTAATGTATCCATTCAAAGCTCTTGGCTGACTCAGTGGTCACGGGAGTGGTGGATTTGCCTAAATAGATAGAACAGCTCCCCTCCTCATTACACACCTGAGATTTATTTGCATAACATCTAATGAGTTCCCTGGGCCTTTTTGGTACTTGGGCAAAGTCCTGGTCCCTCTGAAGTCAGCGGGAGTTTTACCCTAGACCATCAATGGGGCCCAAGGTTTCACCTTTGGTCCTGTTAAGTCTGGGGTTTAGTTAAAATTGTTTGCAACCCCTGTCCCCTCCGCCCCCTGCTCCATTTACAATATTTTGTTTCCAGGGAAATTTAGTTTAAAAACCAAGTATTTCTACAGCTAACCAGACATCTGAGCATCAAGGACCCTGAGCCAGCTTCTCAGCTGGCGTCAGTCAATGTAGCTCCCTTGTGCTCTGCTTTGAAAGGGATTTTTGTCCTACTTTCAGGGGAAGGGGAAGTTAAATACCCTGCCCCTAAGCAGCAGCCTAGATCCCATGTTTTGCTAAAGCTAGACAGAATCCAAACCGAAAAAAACCAGTGTCGAGTCCCCTCTGAAAGCAGACAAGTCCCAACTTGCAGCACTGAACAGCCATAACTTTGGGAGGTTTCTGGAGTCTGAATCCTGATCTGATTTTACAGATATGTCAGTTATCTTCGTATTGGGCGGAACCAGAACTCAGGTCCAAATACCCCATGAAGGAGCAACTCACCAGCCAGCACGCCCTCTCCTGGCAGGGCATGGCACTGCAGGCTCTCCTCCTTTGCACTCCCCGACTGACAGGTGCCCAGCCCAGCAGTGGTCTGCTTCTTCTTGTGACTCAGCCCTCTAGCCAGATTACATAGTCCCATGCCTTGCAGACTACCCAGATTCTGAACTAAATGCAAAGGAACAAACTCTTCCATCCCTCCTGGGCCCAATCCTTAGCACCCAATCCTAGCCACCCTTCTGGGCTCTGTAAAGTTCTTTCCCATGCTGCTATGAAATGCTACCTCCCTGGGGTCTTTGCTTGGAGGCCTGACTCCTACCAAGCCACTGACCCTCAAGGCTTCTTCCCTACAGGCCTTTCCCCTAGGCTGGGTTCTCAGCTCCACCCTTCTCCCACAGTCACCTGCCTATGGCTCAGCCTTGTCTTAGCCCCTCTTCAGGAACTGTTTTCACCCCTGCTGCCCTCTCCCTTCAGGGCAATCTCATGGTCTAAGGATGCTCCTGAAGCTCCTCCATAGCTGACCACCAACCAGGGTTTCTTCCCTGGAAGGCTGGGTCCTGCCTTTTAGCAGGACTCACTGCTGGAGCTTGCGCTACTGTAGTAGCTTCTCCATATCTCACTGGGCTCCACTCTTTCCTGCCTAGAGAAAAAATGACTGAGTTCTTTCCCTCTGTCCCTGCATCCCTCCTTCTGTGCTGGGCTTCCTCTCTTTATAATAAACCCCACCTGGGATTCATCTTTAACTAGGCCTGGCCCAGCTTCCAGGTGCAATCGGGGGCACTCATTGAGCTGGCCAGCTTCTATAACCCTTTCAAGGCCAGTGTGTGGGGCAGCACATGGGGTACATCAAAATCTGGATCTGAATGTAATGGTTTGAGCTCACGTCTAGTTTGGTCCCAGAATCCAGCCTCGGTGATCCTAGAGTGGCACCTATGTGCAACTGAACAAATTCTGTCACTTCCAGGTCTAGTCCATTCTCCAGGGGAAAATGACTTCACTGAAGCCAGTGCTGGAGGAGCCTCATCCATTTCAGAGGTTTGGCGGGTTTCCATTCAAGTTGGAAGTATCATGCAAACAGAATCTCATAGGCCATTGCAGCCACACCCGACTAGACCCCTCAAGTACAGTGGTGCGCAGTGCAGCTCCAGGTGTTTTAACAGCTAACTGGATTATTTTTTAAGAACCTCACAAAAGGTCCAGGCTGAGCGTAGGAACAGCAAGTGACAGTTCAGGGTAGTTCTTATTTTAACCCCTGAATTGAAACTCTGCCTATTTCTAACACCTCAGACTAGCCAAGTTGTTTGGAAGCAGGTGTTATGAGTGAGAATGGAAAATGTAACTTTAAAGGCAGGGACTGCTTGTTGAGCCTTCTGGATTAAGAGAGGTCTATCTAGTCATTCAACCCAGCATCTGGGTGCATTGGTTCCAGTCCTCCCCCCATCCCCACACACTGACCCTTTCTTGTGACCTTGGGCTAATCTCTTAACCTCCTTGGATAAAAGGTGGCTAATACCCACTTCCTATTTTGGGAGACTTAATAAAATAATGCAGGGGATGTGCATTAAGAGCCTTTAATGGAAGGTTCAATATCAATGTAAGGAATTATTAAGACGCCAGAGCAGTAGCTTAGATAACAAGCTGAAATTACTGTTTTATAAGGGCAAATGGCTGTGGCGGGAAAAAAAAGGAAAAGAAATTCAAACTAAAAAGCCTTGGTTATTTAGGGCAGCTTTGTTTGTTTGTTTGTTTTAAAGAAATGCTTGGTTCAGAATCCATTTTTCTCCCTTAAAAATGCACCCACCTGAAAACTCGCTCAACTCCCAGTAACCCCAGCTTTTGTCCATGTTACGCTGGAGACACCCCGGGACATTTCAGGGACCCCGTTTGCCTGACCAGCTGGATACCTTTCTGGATGATGTTTTAGTCAATTACGAGTGATTGGACTCAATGCAGGAGGAACTGGAACTCCTATAGCCGGCGTTATGTGTGGGGTCAGAGCAGATGAACTGAGAGTCCCTCCTGCCTTTGAGATCTAGGGATCAGTTCCTCCTACCTTACACCTGTGTGTCTCCTGACCTCTTTGCTACACCAAAGCCAGGGACTCTGCCCCGTGTGACCCCTTTCCCATTGAGGGCCTGATGGGGAGGGAATTCCTAGGGCTGTAAAATTATTATTTAAATATTTGTAGAGCTGGTAGGAAAATGGGAAAACACTCAACAATTAGCCCAACATGGGATTTCGTGCTGGAAAAAAACCCTTTTGATATGTAAGTTTTCAAATTCACAAAAACATTTCTCTTTGTCTAGGATCAAGTCCTATTCCCTTTACTCCAGCTAAATAGCACCTTATTACATGAGATGTCTTAGAGCCTTCACTTGAGAGGCAGGGTTTAGCCACTGGCAAGAGCACTAGCCTGCAAGACTGGCTCTGCCACTGATCTACTATATTGATCTTGGTCAAGTTACTTTCCCTACAAGTCTTTAGCTGTTTAGACGGTAAACTCTTCAGGGCAGGGCATGTCACATACTATGGCCTTACCAAACTTTATAACTTAAGGTCTGAATTTAAACCAATACACTTATTTTGGTGCAAACCTCTGTCCTATTTTGATATGAGTGGCTTTTTCAGTTTACTTTAAATAGCCTGGAAACAGGTTTAAGTTAAACTGAAATAATGGTGTTTGCACAGGGCTTAGCACCGGTTTAACTATATTGGTTTCAAGACTGATTTAAATTAAGCCAGTGCAACTTTCTCATGTAGACAAGGCATGAGCGTCTGTACAGTGCCTGGCATAATGGGGCTCTGAGTTCAGCTGGGACCTCCAGGCCCTAGTGAGCTGCTCAGTCAGATATTATAGTTCACAACATTTATGGAAGTGAGTGATCTATGTACAGACATGGTTCTACGCTCCTTTCCCTGTGTACAGGCGTGGGTAGCATTGACTGCAATGTTCATTTCACTCTTCTCCATCTGCTCTCATCCCTCCTTTTCCATCTTATCTCCATTCCAGGAAGAAAGTGTGTAGTGACTTTTTGTGTGTGCAAATGCCCTGGGAACGGTTTCTCCTCCTCTTGGCTGGCTTTGTTGTCTTCTGCACGGAAGCTTGGGTCCAGGTTCATTCCATTTGACTCTGGTAAAGTTGCTTAATCTCCCAGTTGCTGCAGTTTTCTCCTCTCTCCCCTGCTCTTCCAGGTCAATCACTGAGGTGAAGCAGACAGCCAGAGCAGGCTACGCGGGGCTGTGTCAACTTTTATCTTAAGAAGTCAGGCGAGAGTCAAGGCCGCTTGGCATATGCATTTTAAATGGGTCTAAAAATTACTTGGCTACAGACTTAATGAACTGTTAATGTATGAAAATCTCTCATTAAAAAGCAAAACGGTGGAGGCTTTTGATGGCTGGATGGCTGGACTCTGAACTGAGACCAATTAGCAATGCAAAATTTTCTTAAGACCTCTGCTTCTCTGCCTGTCAACCAGCTTTGTTTCAAAGCTGCCTTGCTTCTCTTCTGTTTTCTTAAAGGCACCCAGTTGAAGAGAGAGCGCCACGGACAATTCAGACTTTTGCTTTTGTACTGTGCTGTCGCTTCAAACGCAGCCTTGGGTTTTGTTTGTGGCTTTTTGTTTTTAGCTTTGGGTGTAAATTGAGGTCTCTTTAGTCTTGGAGGTGACCTGCAAAGGGAAACAAATAATTGGATTTATGCCATTTTTAGTTCCTCGTGAAGGATAAAGGCAGCTTGAAATGTTTGGTTAATTTCTTTCTACTTGGATTTTTAACATAATAATTTATACCAGCTGGCCAGTAGTCTCAGGCATCAGAGGGGCAACTGATCTAAAAGAAGGATAGCTCAGCAGTTAGGGTACAAAGTCTAGGCACTGGAAGAGCTGGGTTCAATTCTCTGCTTTGCTACAGACTTGCAGTGTGACCATGGGTGAGTCACTTGTCCCCTCGGTGATAATAGCGCTGCCCTAACGCATAGCTGTATGGGGAAGAGAAATATGGTCCAGACTGTGTGGCACTCGGATACTTTGGTAACAGGGGCTATGTAAGTCTCTGAAGTAGAGGAGGAAATTTGCACATCAGGCCTGGGTGCATCCTGGCTCTGATACGCACCCAGAGCTCATGTCACCAGTGGATACCCGCACCCTGACTGAGGTGGGAGCTTTGAGGATGAAGGACCATGATGCTGGTGCTCCCGCTGAGCCCATCATGACTAATGACCAAACTTACAGACACAAAGCCTCTAGCGTCCAACCTGAAGGGAGATCTGCTCCCAGCTCCACTCTTAAAGGACCACGCGGGCACAGCAGCACAGGGCTCATTTCATGTTAATGGAAGGATGGCAGCTGCAGGTAGAATATGAAACAGGGCTCTGTCTTGTCTCCCACAACCCCTCCACCCCTTGTGAATAATTTATGCCCACCATCCCTGACTGAAAATGAAAGGGAAAGTTTTATTGTTCAGCGTGTTTTTACGTTCTGTTGCCCAGAGAGGAAAATGGCCCATTTACTTTTAGTAGCCATAATAAAACACACTCTGAAATCCCCCCTCATCAATATTCAAGCTGCTTAGGCCACTGGTGTTAGTTGCACAGCTGCGGGTAATTGAAGGCCATAGCTACTGTGGTCCACAGGGTACTCCATCTGCTTCTGCTGGTGGCTTGTGAGGACCTGCCTGGAGATTTTCTCTACAGCTGTCTCCTCCTCGTCCTCCTTCCAGTCAGGGGGAGAGAAGCACAGACTATGGCACAAGCAGCAAACACATGTGATAAACAATGGAGGCATCAGGTGATGTAAATGACACTAAAGAGGTTGAGGATATAAGGCTGGGAAAAAAAAAAGATATTTCTCCAGCGTGCTTCGCCAGCGAGGCACTTTGCAAATGTTGTTATGCATATTATTCCTTGTATTACACTTGCCTCCAGACCCAGAGCCCAGCCCTGTTACGCTAAGTGAAGTACCCCCAAAGAATAAGAAAGAGGCTCAGCCCTGAAGAGCATCCACTCCCAGGGCATGTCTACACTACAAAATTAAGTCAACCTAACTTATGTCAGCGTACATCGCTTGTGCATGTCTACCCTTTGCTCCTTGGGTTGGCAGTGCACATCCTCACCAGGACTGCTTGCACCCATTGAACTGTCACTGGGGGGTATTGTCGGATGGTTTCTGAGAGACAGCAACAGTTGATGTAAGCAACACAGTGTCTACACTGACACTGCTTCAACCTCACTACATCAGCGTTGACTCTACACCTCTTGTGGAGGTGGAGTTATTAAGTCAGTGTAGCAGGTGAGTTACATGGATGGGAGCGAAATTTTAGTGCGGACACTTACATAGTTAGGTCAACCTAAGCTGCCTTGCATTGACCTAGCTCTGTAGAGTAGACCGGGCCTATTATCCCCATTTTAAAGATGTGGAAGCTGAGGCGGAAAGGTTGAGACTAAGCTTTTCAAAAGTGATAGTGATTTCAGGTACCCAACTTGAGATCAAGTGGCCTGAAATCAGAGGGTGGGAGTTCAGCTGGGCACTCGAAATCACTAGCCACTTTTAAAAATCTTGGCCTGACTTGCCCAAGATCACAGTGGCAAAGCCAGGAAATGAAGGCAGAACCCAAGCTAGTGCATTATCTACAAAATCATAATCACAGAAATCAGAAATGTAGGACTGGAAAGAACCTTGAGAAGCCATCTATTCCCACCCCTTGTACTGAGGCAGGATTAAGTATTATCTAAACCAGTGATTTTCAACAGGTTTACCATTGTGGGCCGCATCCAGTGCTACCGGTATGGCCCTGAGGATTTCACATGGGCCGCAGCTCTGTGCTAATTGGGCTGCAAGTGGCCCACGGGCTGCAGATTGAGAACCACTGATCTAAACCATCCCTGACAGGTGTTTGTCTAACCTGTTCTTCAAAAGCTCCAATGACAGAGATTCCACAACCACCATAGGTCATTTGTTCTGATGCTTACCTACCCTGACAGTCTGGAAGCTTTTCCTAATGTCTAACCTAAATCTCCCTTGTTGCAGTTGAAGCCCATTGCTTCTTGTCCTGTCTTCAGTCCCCTCTCTCTTCCCCCGTTGGGTAGGCCGACATTACGATCCCCTTTTTTGACTCTCCCTTGTCACACAATGACTCTGTGGCAGAGCTGGGAATAGAACCCAGGAGACGGAGGGTGAACACCTGGCCCCACTGAAGTCGACGGCAAAATGCCCACTGACTCCATCTGGGCCAGGATTTCACCCTCACTGTGCTCCGGCCGTACGAGCATGCTGCCAAATAACTCAGTGAAGTAATGTCTGGAGCCCAGCAAGGAACAGCTACTGAATGAGTCACTAATAATTAATGAACAGACAGATGCATTTATTTGGGGCGGGCTAGCACTGTGATGTTTGGATCCTGATTCAGGGCTGGCCCCAAACGTTCCTCAAATTCGACGGCGTATGGATTCCATGGTTCTGGGTCAGAAGCATTTCAAAGAGAAGCTGGGTTTGCTACAGTTTGGCTCTGGCTCTGAATCGGATCGCTTGTGGAGCTGGGGCATGGCAGTAAAAGTGGGCTGGGCAGAAGAGGTCTGAGCGGAGCTGAGGGCTGAAACAGCAGGCTTTGCAGGAATCCAGTTCTGTGTTTCTCTGGCAATTATGATGCACCCATCATCACAGCATCAAGACAGTAATACTGCCTGGAATGGAGTGATTGGTGCACAGGCAAGATAATGCAAAGGAAGCTTGCATGGCATCTACTCACAATACTCCTGTTGCTGCAGAACAGTGCATTAGTCCCTCAGTTTCCTGAGCTTGTAATTCACCCAGAGAAAAGTTAAAAGGAAGCCACCGTATCTGGGGACAGCACAGACCTGTGAATTCAGCTTCCAAGCTGGTGCAGGTACTGAGGCAAGCAGCGTATCGAAGGCTGTGGGAGAGTTGGCAGGGCTTCTGGGAAGTGAGAGAAAGTTCCAGCCCCGGAGTAATCAGAACTGGGGCCTGTCTAGCGAGACTGTCAGCAGCCATAATTCACCTGCATTTCAGACCAACTGCTAGTTCAGCATCACAGGAATGATTGATCTGTAAGCCCAGCAGAGGGAGCAGGGGAGGAGGAACTGCCGGAGCACATTCGAAACTGTCTCAGGGAGAACTGGGGTGAGGGAGGCACTTGGATGAAGCCAGTGACTCCAAAAGTTCCTGGCTGAGAAACAGGAAACTGGGCCCCTGAGTGGGTTGGCTCCATTTCTGTTTATTCCTTTCTGTTCAGGGAGCAGGATGGTCCAATGGTTAGTGCACGAGCCTGGAACTTTGGCTTCAATTCCCTGCTCAGCCATAGACTTCCTGCGTGACATTGGGTGAGTCACTCAATCTCTCAGTGACTCAGTTTCCCCATCTCCAGGGATAACAGCACTGCCCTGCCTCACAGACGTGTGGTAAGGATAAATGCATTAAGGAGGTGCTCAGACATTCTAGTGATGAGGTAGATGGCATAGAGAGATCTGCTTTTGTGTAGCTGAATCTTTACTACATTCAACGTCGCTAGGCCACGCTGCTGTTCTCATGCTGGTGTAGCTCAGTGAAGTTACGCTGTGTAAAACAGACTCACTCCTGGAACCATTCTTGTGTGAAGTGGCTCTTTGGTTGTTAATGGCTGCAGGGGACCTCAGATTAATGTGTCTGCAAGAATTGGAGCATCACTGCAAACTAATAAAAGGAAGTTCTTCTTCACACAGCGCACAGTCAACTTGTGGAACTCCTTGCCTGAGGAGGTTATGAAGGTTAGGACTATAATAGGGTTTAAAAGAGAACTAGATACATTCATGGAGGTTAAGTCCATTAATGGCTAATAGCCAGGATGGGTAAGGAATGGTGTCCCTAACCTCTGTTTGTCAGAGGGTGGAGATGGATGGTAGGAGAGAGATCACTCAATCATTGCCTGTTAGGTCCACTGTCTCTGGGGCACCTGGCATTGGCCACTGTCAATAGACAGGACACTGGGCTGGATGGATCTTTGGTCTGACCCAGTATGGCTGTTCTTGTGTTCTTATGTTCATGTGGGTGTCCAGGTGCAGCCGTGCTAGTGAGCATCTCTGTGAGCATGTGTCCCTCCATGTGGCTGCCTAGATGTGTGTATTTGTGTGTGTGTGTGGAGGAGGGGGAGGTTCCAGTTTCTCTGGGGGGTTCTGCCTGTCCTTGCACGTCTGTTGTGCTGTTTCTCTGCATTTTGGGTCTCAGTTGCTATTCCCCACCCCTCCCAGGGCACTGCCCAGCTCTAGGCACTAGCCTGGGGAAATATGGGGAAATATCCACCTGCAGGGGTGCTGCAGGACCCAGCAGACAGCAAAGGGAGATTCTGCCTCTGCTTTAGACTTACCTGCCCTTGGCTGGCACTAAGAGGCTCTTCGAATGCCTCCGTGCTCTGGACCATGACCCAAGGTCCCCTGGCCACACTGGCTGGTGGGAAGAGTAACCAAGATTTAGTGCGTTCCCCTCTGTTTTTATGTGACTGTCCTCTTAGGACTGGGGTGAAGAAAGAAAACACCATCCATCGTGATTATCAATCCGTGCGGATGGATGCATCAGGCCTTGAGCCTGCAACCGCCTCGGGAAGCCTGCCAAAGGGTGCGGAGGACCGTTCTCCACCTGCACCAGTGAGACCAGTGCACTCCAGCTACACCGGCAGAAATACACACGCCGGCGGAACACCCTGCCAGGTCCCTGCAGATGGCAGCAGCTCCACAGGTTTGCCTTTCTCCTCACACCCCTAACTGAAGGCCAGCACCTGCCAGCTCTGAGCGGAGTTAGCCCGGCTCCTGTCCTGCAGGCATGGACTCCCACTGCTCCTTCCCGTAAAGAGCACAGTCCTGATCCTCAAGCTGCTTTGTTCATGATGCCTACGAGGGAGAAAATTCCTCTTGAATTAGTGCTGCCAAGCCTGCAAAGGGCTCCAGGGAATCTCTATGACACACCTCCAGTGTCGTACTCAGACCTGTACGTACCGGCACCCAACATACACTAGGGGGACCAGATGTGCTGATTTTATAGGGACAGCCCTGATTTGGGGGCTTTTTCTTATATAGGCTCCTATTACCTCCCACCTCCTGTCCCAATTTTTCATACTTGTTGTCTGGTCACCCTAACACATATTGACACGCACACAGATTCACATAGGCATCCCCCCACCCCCAACACACCTGCACTAACAGAGACTCACACTTGTCCACGCCTATACCAACACCTACAGACTCCCACTCACACATACACACGTGCCAACGTAGACTCTCTCTCTCTCACACACACACACACTGGCATAGACATCATTTCCCTCACACACACCCAATGCGCGCACACACACACACCTTTCAGCAGAGACACATCCCTGCACACGCGCCCGTTCACATCTACAGACTCAAAAACAGCTCCACATGCAAACGCGCTCCTGGATCCTCTCGCTCTGACACATCCATCAGCACACGTGCTGTCACGCTCATCCACACTCACATCCACGTACAATTCAATTCAATACCTCTTTGTTGCCATGACAACTGTTGCCAAGGTGTAAAAGAGGTAGACTTGTCAAGTATGTCAGTAGCAAGTAGGATCTGCCCAGGACGGAGCTTTGTGGAGTATCTGGGATTTGATCTGTTTCCACTTGTCACCAGTGACATCTCCTGAGCCAGTGGCAGGTTGCTGTGGAGGATGATCCCATCTCTGCTGTCTGATTGGCTACCTCCCACCAGAATAAACTGATGTCGTAAAGTTCTGCAGCCCCCTGCTATTTCAGTCCTGGGCTTCTCCCACCTAACTGCTGATGCCACTCAGTTTGGACCCCCAACCCCTCTTGCTATTCCAGTCCCACTCCCAGCTCTGCTGATGCATGTACTTTTCTCTTGGCCAGCACCATGCCTCTCACTCACTCTCCCTTAGTCTCTATCTCCCCGTCTCCTGGAGAAAGATTTAACCAAGTCGATTGCCTTTATCTCGTGCACGGCAATAGATATTACAGATCCCTCAGCCAGGAGACCCAAATTAAGAAATATTCTTGAGACAAGTGAGTTATTTAAAGCCTGATTCAATACACTTACCACTTTCCGTACTGGTTCAAGGTGTAAAAATACTGTTCCCTGACAATAACAAGCCCATGTTTAACAAGCTGATGACAAATCTCTACGAGCAGAGATAGAATGAGAGGCCCTAGTGTTTGGCGTTATAAAAGCACATGCATGATAAATAAAGTCTGGCCTGGAAGCAGCCACCTGAAGAATGCTTGTTGCCTTGAGCTGAAAGGTAGACACGTAGTGAGGGGTGGGGGTGGGAGTATGTGCGTGTGTGTGTGTGGGGGGGGTTAGCCGTAACTAGCATCCAGCACAAATTAAACCTCGGGAGTAAGCAAGGACTTGCACAAGGACAGCAGCTCCATTGAAGTGAATGGGCCTGATTCTCCTGGCTCACTGGCATAAATCAAGAGTAGGCCCAGTAATGTCTAAGGGAGTTGCACTTGATCGGCACCTCAGGATCAGGCCCCCAACTCAGGGCATGTCTATGCTGCAGTCGCTAGGTGTGATGACGTCTCCAGGACACATACCTGGGCTAGCTTTAATCTAGCTAGTTCGGGGTCCATGCAGCATGCACTGGAGCAGGAGCTGTGCAAGCCCACCCAGAACACTGGGTAATTATTGCCAAGATGAGCTGCACTGAAGCTTGTGCTGCCGGTAAGTCCCTGGGCTGGTATCTGAGCTAGCTAGATTAACTCTAGCTTGGTTATGTCTGCTCAAGCTGCCCTCACACCCTGGGATCCCATATGGACGTACCCTCAAGACGAGTAATAAACTGGATAATTTCTCATGAACCCCAAAAGCAAGAACCTGATCCCACACTCACTCTCAATCCCATGGGACTTTTGTTTTGTTTTGTTTTTTGCAAGAGTCAGGCATTAGCACTATCGTCCAGACCAACTTCTAATGTGGATACATTCTACTTATCTAAAACCCCGCCTGTGCTTTCACTTGGATATGGGATTCTTCTTCACTTCCTGTCCTAATCAGCTCACTGCAACATTAGCCGTGAGCTGCTGGTGACACCCCAGAGGCGGGTGCAGTTTGGTGTCAGAGCTGAACCCTGTATATGTAACTTTTATAGAATCACTGAGACCATCCATTGCATCTCCCTGCTAGTGCAGGCTTGAAAGACGTCAGGCCTTCTCGGCTCTCTGCCCTGTCTTTAGTTCGCTAGCCTAGCTGGCATCTGTCATGAAGCAGTTCACTGTGCAGAAGATACATTATTTATTATTATTCCTTGTGCTAGGCCTCCTGGCATCTCGCAATGGGGAAAGCCACAGTGAGGAGCAGGGATGGAGGAGAAAGCAGCTACTGTTAGCTCTTGGTTGCCAGCGGCCATTGGATCCACAAAAAATAACATGCAGCAGTAACAGGGCCCCGTGCAAGACTGCGCACAGCATAGTGGTTATGCTGTCTGCTGTTCACAGGGAGGAGGATGCTGCGGTAACGCAGGCTGCACTTTCTGCCATTGAGGACCTCACTTATCTCCTTTTGCTTACTAGCTGCTGTCCTCCCTTCCTTCCGCTGAGGGATGGAGAGGGAGACCAGATGCAGCCAGGGGCGGCTCTAGGCATTTTGCAGCCCCAAGCATGGCAGGCAGGCTGCCTTCGGCGGTTTGCCTGTGGAGGGTCCACTGGTCCCGTGGCTTCGGCGGACTGCGGGAGGTCCGCCAAAGCCGCAGGACCAGCAGACCCTCTGCTGGCAAGCCGCCGAAGGCAGCCTGCCTGCTGCCCTCGTGGCGACTGGCAGAGCGCCCCCAGTGGTTTGCTGCCCCAAATACATGCTTGGCACCCCTGGATGCAGCCAAGCCACCAAATATGTCTCAGGATCTGGATCTTGGTGCCATCTGAATGTTTCAGTTTGGCCCATTGCAGAAGGAATCAAACATCAGATTTTGATTCAGAGTCTACCCTTCCCTCCCCCCAGTCCCCAGTGATGAGATCAGAGCTCATGCCAGGATTGCTGTAGTTAATCCCCCTGCCCAAGAGGTGGTAGCTAGGTCAAGAATTCTTCCATCAACTTAGTGCTCTCTATACCGTGGAGTCTGGTCAGGATGGCTGCGTCTCTCAGGCCTGTGGCTATTTCACACTGCTGACGGACATGGCGATGCCGATGTAAGTTTTCAGTGTAGACCAGCCTTGGATTATTCATTACCAATCTAGACCTTCTTAAAAAAATCTTTTCTGGTTGTGAATCATTTGTGATTCAGGCTTTCTGCCAATGTCTGTTATGTGTAAGCATTCAGCAGATAGTTTGGATGAACAGTGGTCAGTCTAGATAAGTGGCTTGGAACACGAGCCTGTGTTCTGCATTTTGCCTACTTTTGTTCCAATTTATGCTGTGCAGGGGGACATCGCAGGAAGGCAGAGGAGATGTGAGTAGAATGCAGAGATTTGGCTTCACCCAGGCTTCACAGTGTGCCACAGACAGTCAGACATGTGGTAGAGGAACGCCCAATCAGAAGTCTGGAGGGTGGGTTGCATCACCTGGCTATCCTCAATGATGTAGCAGTTAGACGGATGAAGAATCTAGATATCGACTTGTGACGCTTAGGAGAAAAGAAGATGGCTTTAGATACCCAGGTGGTAGATGCTATAGGAAACCATAGATAGACAGAAGGGTGTGGATGAGAATAGATAGCCCAACTATGCACTGATAATTTGGCTACGTTGTGTTTGACTGGCCACATGAATCACATGGGATTTTTTTCTGAGCCCTAATTGGATGACAAACTTTTTAAACAGGAGGATAACAAATAACGACTAGCAAAGCTGGTTGTTTGTATGCAAAGACGGATCGTCATCTCAAGCCACTTCTTAAATATACACCCACTCACACAAACAGAGCATATAAGCCCAGCTGAACCAGACAGTTGTTTAGCAGTCAAACAAATGGCCTTGTATGTGAACCAGAAAGCTAGAGGTGAAAGGCCGCGCAGCCCTTTTCCCATCCTCTGAGCCATCCAGCTCCCCGGAGTCTAGTTCTTTGTGATCCTAAATTATACAAGGGAAAAGATGTAGCTTGTTAAATTGCTTCTTTCTCTTCAAATGAGTTTTCCCTTTTCTGTTTTCTAATTATGCATGTCTTTGTTTTGGTAGCTAATGTGTTTGCATAATACATGTTTTGTAGCAATTGTTTCATTTCTGAAAGAAATACATTGAATATATGTTGGCATCTGACAAAGTCTTGGCACTATATTGTACTGCAAGAGAGAACGACTTACTTGGCTAACCTATCTACCGCTCATCTGTCTTCCGTATTCTTCCATACTCTCCAAAGGAGGCAGCTGGTCCAAGGGAACTACTTGTCTTACAGCACTGGTCAGGTTTTTCCTGCTTCTGTGTGTGGGAAGCTATTTGTACAGTTAACATGTGAGATTAAATAAAAATATTACCTGCTGTGCGTGTTGTTTAAGAACAGGAACATTTACAAGTAAATGCTGCTTTTAAAAATCTAGTGACCTCTGTCAGGATTTTGACTCCAAATCAGTATTTTGCACCTATATACTCCTCTTCATCTGAGAATTTCAGAGTGTTTTGACGTCTCTGGCTTGTTTACTGTATTTGCCTCAAGGTGCCTCTTTCCCCTACCACTTAGTTATGGCGCACGGTCGTTCATTGGTGGTGTAACTAGGAAAAGAAGGATGAAAACAAGCAAATAACTATTTTTCCCAAACACATGCCCAAAGATCAGTTAACACCTCCCCCGCCCCCTCAAGCAAGTTCCCAGTCTCCCCAGTAGGAATGCAGATTGCTACCAGGAAAAATGTCCTAATAGCAAGGCCTGGTAGGCTTGGGAACAGTCTCCCAAGGAAAAGTGATGAAAACGCCCATTGCCCCAGTCATGTCAACCTGGACTGTGCAAAGTACTAGACAGCATATCGCAGGGAACAGTCCTGCCCAGGCTGAAGGAAAGGGGCTGGAGGGGCACAAAATTTGGATCCAGAATTTGGGATTTTGATTCTCCACAGAGCGGGGCTTGGATAGAGAGGGAGACCAGAAGCAAAAAGCAGCTCTTCATATTGGCGCTGTCTAGGCACTTGCGTTGCACTGATCACCATGGTATCTGCACACTTCCCACACATGAATAGATCTGGCCTCAGCCGTGGGAGGCAGGGAAGTGCTATTATCTCAGTTTGAGAGCTGGGAAACAGAGGCATGGAATGGTGAAATGACTCACCCAGAATCACGCTGGGCAGCCATGGCAGAGCTGGGAATTGAACTCAGCTCTTCTGAATCATAGCCCAGCACCAGAAACCTTTGGGAATCACCCAAAAAACACCTCTCAGAATCCCTGAGTGGCCAGGTCCCCAGGTATTAATCTGTAGCTGCTTAGGGCAAGATCCTCAGCTGGTGTAATGTGGCACTGCTGGTCTGAAACCAAGGGAAGGGGGTGCGGAAAGCACTCAGTTGATAGAACTCTGGCAGATTATCCAGCGGAGGCCCTGGCCCCTAACATCTATCGGGTCCTGTGTGACTACCACTGGTGTCTCTGGGAAATGCAGTTTCCCAGCAATTCTCCAGCTTTGCCACTACGTTCTGCCTTCTACTCTCTTTGCTGGCTGAGCATGGTGTATAATTAAACCAGCTGGAGGACAAACTTGTTGGAGTTTTAATAAGCCAGGGAAGGCCCATTCTTCTTTAAGGGCCTGTGAGACCACAGGGAAAAGTTTTCCACGGCTGAGTTGCATTTATCTCTGGCGCCGGCTTGTGCAGGAAAAGCCCCCGGCGAGACTAAAAGATAAGGAGGTTTCAATCAAGAAGCCGCGGCTCTTTGCAGAAAGAATGGAAATTGCTTTTGCTGCTGCTGGTGTCATGTTTATTTACCCGGCGAGGCTGCGACCTAACTTCTAATGGTTTCATTAGCCTAGTGGAGGCGTTTGTTTTTATTTTATTTTTTTGTACCGTAACGTGGCAGAAAGATTCTATCAGAGGCCTAAGATCGTCCATCACTGAGGCATGGAGCAGGGGCGGGGGATCCAGCAGTGACTGAACTGCGCATGGAGACGTACAGGTTTTTTCCCTCTCCTGTAAATGTGGCCTTAACAGGCATAAACATAGGGGTGTTTAGTCTGGAAAGGAGACGAGTTAGATGGGATGGGGCTCATAGCAATGTGCGCTTATGGGCCTCTTTGAGAGGACTAGAAACTGAGAACTGGGCTGGGAGCCCGGATCTCCGGACTGATCACCATCCCCTTCATAGCAGCCCCTTATTTTTAAAATTCAGGGGTGGCCAGCGCTCAAGTTTGTATCTAGGCCCATGGACCCAGCCAATAGACAGAGGCACCTGGGGTCATAGTCCCATCTGGTATAAATCAGCAAAGCTCCATTGAAGCCAATGGGAAAGAAACACTGAAAGCTTGAAGTTAAAGGAGATGATGCACAACAGTATTCTGAACAGCTGACACTTAGAACCACATGTAGAGCAGAAGTTCTGTTTCATGAGGGATTTTGAGATTGGGCTTCATTCCGAGCCAAGAGAAAATTGAAAATGTCAATATTCTCTGCAAAGGAATGACTTTAGAGAACTCTGTCAATTTGCATCATTCAGAATGTTTTGGTTTGACATTTTGTTTCAACTTTGACTTTAAAAATATTTGGTATTATATTACAATATGCAATATAAATAGAAAATAAATTTAAAATGAAAGGTTTCCAAATGAAAACTAAGAACGTTTAATTCTGCAATTCTTGAATTAGGACGTCTTGACATGGGAATTTTTTCCCTGTCATTTTATTTTAAATAAAATTCTAGGGAAATGAACCTGATTTTGTGAAATGTTGCTATGTAACCACATATTCTGACAGAAAATGGTACCATCAAAGCTTCTCTGGCCAGCTCTACTGACCACTCAGAGTCGAGCAGGTTCAAAAATTTGAGACCGAACAATTTTCCATTAGAATATACAGTTTGGTGAATCTCAAAATGATTCATGGGAACATGCTTATTTTGATGAAATTTTTAATGACAACTGAGCCATTATGACTTTCTCATTTCATTGCATTTTGTTTGGACTTTTATGTTATATTTAACTGTTAATTTTAATATTATATATAATTAATATTTTATTGATTATATTTAATAATATATCACAGACATGTAGGGCTGGAAGGAACCTCAGGATGTCATCTAGTCCAGATCCCTGTTCTGAGGCAGGACCAAGTAAACCTAGACCATCCCTGACAGGTGTTTGTCCAGCCTGTTCTTAAAAATTTCCAGTGACTGGGATTTCACAACCTCCCTTGGAAGTCTGTCCCAGAACTTAACTACCCTTAGAGTTAGCAAGCTTTTCCTAATATCTAACCTAAATCTCTCTGACTACAGATTAAGCCCATTACTTCTTGTTTTATCTTCAGAGGACATGAAAAACAATTGATGACCATCCTCTTTAACATATTTGAAGACTGTTATGAGGTCCCCCTTAGTCTTCTTTTCTCAAGAAAATCAGGCCCAGGGTTTTTTAACCTTTCCTCGTAGTCAGGTTTTCTTAACCTTTTATCATTTTTGTTGCTTTTCTCTAGACGGTCTCCCATCCATTCACATCTTTTCTAAAGTCTGGCACCCAGAACTGGATCCTGTACTCCAGCTGAGGCCTCATCATTGCTGAGTAGAGTGGGACAATTATCTCCTGTGTCTTAGATACAAGATTCCTGTTAATACACTCCAGAGTGATATTAGCTTTTCTCACAACTGCATCATATTGTTGATTGCTGTGTAGCTGTAGCCCTGTTAGTCCCAAGATATTAGAGAAACAAGCTGGGGGAGGTAATATGTTTTATTGGACCAACATATTGTCTCTTTCACCAACAGATGTTGCCTCAATAAAAAAACATTACCTCACCCACCTTGTGTCTCTTGACTCATATTCAGTTTGTGATCCACTCTATCCCCCAGATCTTTTTCAGCAGTACTGCTGCCGAGTCAGTTATTTCCCATTTTGTAGTTGTGCATTTGATTTTGTAGTACTCTGCACCAGTCTTTATTGAATTTCATCTTGCTGATTTCAGACCAATTCTCCCATTAGTCAAGGTCATTTTGAATTCTAGTCCTTTCTTCCACAGCTTGGTGTCTTCCACAAATTTTATAAGCATACTCTTCACTCCATTATCTAAGTCATTAACGAAAATATTGACTAGTCCTGGATCCAGGACAGAGCCCTGCTGGACCTCACTAGATACACCTCTGCAGTTGGACAGTGAGCCATTGATAACTACTCTCTGAGTGCAATCTTTCAATCTTGGCTTGCATTCCTCCCCCTGTTTATATTATATTATATTATATTATATTATATTATATTATATTATATTATATTATATTATATTATATTATAGAAGCCTCTGACTACCAGATGCTTGGACTAGATGACATGGGATGGATCACTTGATGATTATCCATTCTGTTCATTCTCTTTGAAACATCTGGCATTGGCCACAGTTGGAAGACAGGATACTGTGCTAGATGGACCATTGGTCTGACCCAGTATGGCAATTCTTATGGGCTTATTATAATGTTTCATCATTATCTAAGTGAAACATTTTAATCTTATTGCAATGAAATCATTCAATACTACCAAAACAAAGCAGTTTGATGTTTCCTCATTGACATTTTTCAGAATTTCTGTTCCCTGGTAAATTTTGAAAGATCAGTTTTTTGTTCTCGTGTTGGAATAAACAGATATTTTGCAATGTCGGTATTTCCCATGCAACAGAAATGCCATTTCCCAACCAGTTCTACTCAGCAGGCTGCAGGACTGGAGTTACAGGCAACTTGCTATTGACGGTAAAGCTATAGCTCTGAATTTGCTTCTTGTGCCTCTCTCTGATTTGGGGCTAGAGCTTGTGTGAAGAGCTTTATGCAAAATAATGCTGTATTGTACTTGGTTCTAGGCAACAGGCTGGCATGCAAGCTTCCTGGGTTACCCAGGGCTGGCAGCTCAGAGATTAAGACTCTTGATCATGAAAGGGCAGGGAAGCTGCCCCTTAACACCATGACAGTTCTGCTGCATTGCACCCACCAAATACGGCATCATTAGTTTTCTCATGCCTGGCTGAGGATTATTTCTGACAGCTGTTTTATTTTCATTAGGAAATGCAGAGAAGTAGGTAGAAAACTCAGTGTTTAGTGAGGGTTGCCATGGAGAGTAGAGGAGTGGAAAGCATTTCGCTGGGGGAGGGGCCAGTGGGGCATCGAGAATTTGGATTTCTGTCAAGGCGATGGCTTTGACCCAGCCCAGGGCTAGGGCAATGAGCCTGGTTATATGAGCATAGTGGAGAATGAATACTAATGACATACAACTGGCTGGGCGATAGCTGGCATTCAGAGGCCAAAACCAGACTTGAGTTTGAATCTTTCAAGGCTTCCTTGGGATAAAAGATTTGGATACATTGATTTGGAGGGGCGGGGGGGAATGACTAATTGTGCAAAGCTTTTTTCTCTGAAAAAGGAAGCATTGTCGTTGGCTGTTTCCTTGGGATTGTGTTCGCATAACATTGCCTTATGGAGTGCTGGTCTGTGGACTTTGGGATGTTATTGTAGGGTTGCTATATCCCTATCTTAGGTCCTTATATGCCCCCCACTGCCATAGTATCTGAGCACAATCTTCAGTGTATTCATCCTCACGACATTCCTGTGAGGCAGAGCAGTGCTATTATCCTCAGTGTGTAGATGGGGAACTGCGGCAGAGTGAGACAAATGGACTTGACCAAGGTCACACAATGCATCTGTGGCAGAACAGGGAACTGAACATCAAGCTACCACCTTAAGCACAGCACCATCCGTTCTTTGAGGATGAAAGCTATGGACACTGGTACATTATTGTAGGGTTGCTGGGGACTGCTGGTATGTTACTGGATGGTGGCTGCGGAGTGCTTTTCTGGTTACTGAGCGAGTACTATATGCACCAGTGGCTATAGCATGAGTGGGCTCAATCCTCAGTGGCAGCTGAGCTCTGGCAGATATAGCAGAGGTGGGGCTTGAGGGCAAATGGGGTTCTAAGCCACCTTTGAAACTGCCTGATCTGAAGCTACTTGAAGCAGCTCCATTTCCTTTGGTCATGCCCCCTCAGTGCATTTCCTTTCTCCCTGGCCCAACCCCACAATGGATCTCCTTACCCCTGGCCACTCCTGCAATGCTTCTTCTTTCTCCCTGACCACACCCCCAGCACACCTTCTTCCCCTCACCATGCCCCCAGCACATTGCCTTTCCCCTGGCCACACCCTCAAAACTCGAGTTGATTGAAACTCGGCATTTCAATTTCTGACCTTGCAACGTTTGTTTGCATTTTGCTCTGGACCCAACACCAGACAGCATTGACATGTCCAGCTCAACAGAACTTCTGAAAAATGTTCAGCTTAAAAAAATTTCATTCAGAAAAAGTTCTAAATTTTGCTTCGAAATGAAAATCTCCCTTTGAAATGTATTTTGTTTTATTGATTTAATATTACTTTTATATTATTTTGTGCTATGTCAACAGTTGTAGTGCATAATATGACATGCCATGCACGTTAAATATATATAAAAACTGCTTCTCTTATTCATACTGTGTGGCTTATCTTATTTTCTTGTTCAAAGTGGCAAACTGTTTCATTACAATAAACTAGAGACATTTGAGCATGAAAAAAAGATGGGTTCACTCTGTACTACAGTAGTTAGAGGATCAGATATTTTTAACCAGGCTAACAGTTCTGACCAAACCTACTCTCTACACCAGTGGTTCCCTAGCTTGGTTCATGGCTTGTTCAGGGTAAGGCTGGGCAACTGCTTCCCGCAGCTCCCATTGGCCGGGAATGACAAACCACAGCCACTGGGAGTGCTGACTGGCCGTACCAGCGGACACTCAGCTAAACAAAGCGTCTCGCTGCCCTCCAGAGGCTTACCCTGAACAAGCTGTGTCATAAACAGATAGCTAAGGGTTAATGTCTCTTTCACCTGAAACACCTGACCAGAGAACCAATCAGGAAACCGGATTTTTTCAACTTTGGGTGGAGGGAAGTGTGTCTCTGAGTCTTTTGTCTGTCTGCCTGTTTCCTCTGAGCTTTGGAGAAGTAGTTCTATTTTCTAGTCTTCTGTTTCTAAGTGTAAGGACAAAGAGATCAGATAGTAAGTTCTATGGTTTCTTTTCTTTGGTATTTGCATGAATATCAGTGCTGGGTGCTTTGATTTGTATTCTTTTTGAATAAGGCTGTTTATTCAATATTCTTTTAAGAAATTGACCCTGTGTTGTATCATCTTAATACAGAGAGAACATTTGTATTTTTTCTTTCTTTTTATATAAAGTTTTCTTTTAAGACCTGTTGGAGTTTTTCTTTACTTCAGGGAAATTAAGTCTGTACTCACCAGGGAATTGGTGGGAGGAAGAAATCAGGGGAAAGCTGTGTGTTGGATTGCTAGCCTGATTTTGCATTTCCTCTGGGTGAAGAGGAAAGTGCTTTTGTTCCAGGATTGGGAACGGAGAGGGGGACTCACTCTGCGTAGTTTCACAGAGCTTGTGTCTGTGTATCTCTCCAGGAGCACCTGGAGGGGGGAAGGGAATCAGGATTATTTCCCTTTGTTGTGAGACTCAAGGGATTTGGGTCTTGTGGTCCCCAGGGAAGGTTTTTCAGGGGGACCAGAGTGCCCCAAAACACTCTAATTTTTTGGGTGGTGGCAGCAGGTACCAGGTCCAAGCTGGTAACTAAGCTTGGAGGTTTTCATGCTAACCCCCATATTTTGGACGCTAAGGTCCAGAATCTGGGAATAAGGTTATGTCATGGTGGGCAGCGGCGGGATATAGACAGAATCCAGAAGCCAGTAGGAATATTATATTTTTCTTTTCTCTGCTAAGGGCTTTTTAGCAGAGAGAAACAGTTTGGTTTTAAAAGGGAACCAGAGAGAAATTTTTTTTTCTGCTCTCTCTAGCAGTTTGTGGTTTGCATGTTAAGCGAGAAGACTGTTAAGGGTCTTTTGTCATGCAATAGCCCTCCCATTAGGAGGCAAAGTACCAGCACTTATATGCATGCAAATAAAGTGGTTTTTCTGGTTTCCCTTCATTGAACATTAGCTAGAGAGAGAAAAGCAAAAAAGCACTGTTGCTAGGCAGACTTCAGGAGGCAACAGAGAACCTGCAGTTCAGAGGATAAACACCGGAGGGCACCCCAACACAAGAAAACAGGAATCATGACTTCTAAGGCAAAAATTAAGGCCGAAGACCAATTCAAAGAAGCTGAACACAGGCGACAACTAGAAATAAAACAAAAAGAGATGGAGCTGAAAGAAAAGGAAGAAAGCATCAAACAGGCAGCCCAAGAGGCAGCACACAAAAGAAAACTAGAAGCAGAAGAGGTGGCCTACCGAAGGAAACAAGCAGAAGATGAGGCAGCCCACAGAAGACAGATAGAACTCCAGAGGGAAGCCCACCAACAGGCCATGGAATTAGAAAAGGCTAAGCAACAGACTCCAGCCAATCCTAACAACCCATCGCCCATTATTGCTCCACAGCACAGGAAATTTCCCACCTACAAGGCAGGTGATGACACCGAGGCCTTCTTGGAAAATTTTGAAAGAGCCTGTCTTGGGTACAGCATCCCCGAAGACCAGTACATGGTAGAATTAAGACCACACCTCAGTGGACCTTTAGCAGAGGTGGCAGCTGAAATGCCCAAGCCGCAAATGAATGACTATAAACTTTTTCAAACCAAGGCCAAATACCGGATGGGGATAACCCCAGATCATGCCCGTCGGCGCTTCAGAACCCAAAAGTGGAAACCAGAGGTGTCATTTCCCAAACACGCCTACTACATTGCAAAAAACTATGAGGCCTGGTTAACAGGAAACAACATTCAAACCTTGGAAGAAGTGAACCTCCTCATACAAATGGAGCAGTTCTTGGATGGTGTTCCTGAAGACATCACACGGTACATACAAGATAGAAATCCCAAAACTATCGCTGAGGCGGGGGAGATTGGAGCCAAATGGATGGAACTGGCAGAAAGCAAAAAAGCTACTGTCAAGGGGAACGATTACCCCAGGGGGCACACAGACCATAAACCCTACAACCGAGGACAGCCAAAGACCCTACATACCACCCAAGTAAAGCCACAGATACCCTACTCTTCAACCTCACCAGTCTCCAGTAACTCACCTCGGCCCAGTGACCCATCAGATGGAAGATGCTTTAAGTGTAATGAACTGGGACATATCAAGGCCAACTGTCCCAAGAACACCATGCGAGTGCAATTCATTACACCACCATCACACCAAAGATCCCCAGGCCCATGATGCCTCTCAAATACCCTTGGAGCGAAGGGAAAATTTGAGAGTGGGCGGAAAGAAGGTTACTGCGTGGAGAGACACGGGGGCACAAGTGTCAGCTATCCACCAATCCTTCGTTGACCCCAAATTCATCAACCCAAAGGCCAAAGTTACAATTTACCCCTTCATGTCACAAGCTGTAGACTTGCCTACAGCTCAACTGCCTGTCCAGTACAAAGGCTGGTCAGGAATGTGGACTTTTGCAGTCTATGACAATTATCCTATCCCCATGCTACTGGGGGAAGACTTGGCCAACCAGGTGAGGCGGGCCAAGAGAGTGGGAATGGTTACACGTAGCCAAACCAGGCAAGCTTCCAGACCCATTCCTGTTCCTGAGCCGTCCACAGAGGCCCCGTCTGTGTTACCAGAAACCCAGACAGAGGTAGTGGACCCGGATTCCATGCCTACCACTGAAACAGCCACAGCACCTCCAGTCCCAGGCCCGGAACTGGAACAGCAACCAGCACCAGCAAGTGCAACCACATCTTCAACCTCAACGCCAGAGGGCGCCAGCGAGCCAGAACTGGCAGAAACACACGACAGCCATACCCAAAAGGCTCAGCCAGAGCCTGAAATACCCTCAGGTGCACCAGCGGAGAGCGGTTCACCAGCAACGGAAACAACCCCATCACCTACATCGCTTCCAGAGGGACCAAGCCCAAGTCCACAGTCTGAGGAAGAACTGGTGACCCCAGCCTCGAGGCAACAGTTCCAGACTGAGCAGGAAGCAGATGACAGCCTTCAGAAAGCGTGGGCGGCGGCACGGAGCACCCCACCGCCTCTCAGCTCTTCTAATCGATCCCGGTTTGTTATAGACCAAGGACTTTTATACAAGGAAATTCTTTCTGGTGGACACCGGGAAGAATGGCAGCCGCAAAAACAGTTGGTGGTTCCAACTAAGTACCGGGAGAAGCTCTTAAGCTTAGCCCATGATCATCCCAGTGGCCATGCTGGGGTGAACAGAACCAAGGACCGGTTGGGGAAGTCCTTCCACTGGGAGGGGATGGGCAAGGATGTTGCCAAGTATGTCCGGTCTTGTGAGGTATGCCAAAGAGTGGGTAAGCCTCAAGACCAGGTCAAGGCCCCTCTCCAGCCACTCCCCATAATTGAGGTCCCATTTCAGCGAGTAGCTGTGGATATTCTGGGCCCTTTCCCAAAAAAGACGCCCAGAGGAAAGCAGTACGTACTGACTTTAGTGGACTTTGCTACCCGATGGCCAGAAGCAGTAGCTCTAGGCAACACCAGGGCTAACACTGTGTGCCTGGCCCTAACAGACATCTTTGCCAGGGTAGGTTGGCCCTCTGACATCCTTACAGATTCAGGGTCTAATTTCCTGGCAGGGACCATGGAAAAACTGTGGGAAACTCATGGGGTGAATCACTTGGTTGCCACCCCGTACCACCATCAAACCAATGGCCTGGTGGAAAGGTTCAATGGAACTTTGGGGGCCATGATAAGAAAATTCATCAACGAATTCTCCAATAATTGGGACCTAGTGTTGCAGCAGTTGCTGTTTGCCTACAGGGCTGTACCACATCCCAGTTTAGGGTTTTCACCATTTGAACTTGTGTATGGTCACGAGGTTAAGGGGCCATTACAGTTGGTGAAGCAGCAATGGGAGGGGTTTACGCCTTCTCCAGGAACTAACATTCTGGACTTTGTAAGCAACCTACAAAGCACCCTCCGACACTCTTTAGCCCTTGCTAGAGAGAACCTAAAGGATGCTCAAGAAGAGCAAAAGGCCTGGTATGACAGACATGCCAGAGAACGTTCCTTCAAGGTAGGAGACCAGGTTATGGTCTTGAAGGCGCAACAGGCCCATAAGATGGAAGCATCATGGGAAGGGCCATTCACGGTCCAAGAGTGCCTGGGAGCTGTAAACTACCTCATAGCATTTCCCAATTCCTCACTAAAGCCTAAAGTGTACCATGTTAATTCTCTCAAGCCTTTCTATTCCAGAGACTTACAGGTTTGTCAGTTTACAGTCCAGGGAGATGATGCTGAGTGGCCTGACGGTGTCTACTACGACGGGAAAAAAGACGGTGGCGTGGAAGAGGTGAACCTCTCAACCACCCTGGAACGTCTGCAGCGGCAACAAATCAAGGAGCTGTGCACTAGCTTCGCCCCATTGTTCTCAGCCACCCCAGGACGGACTGAACGGGCATACCACTCCATTGATACAGGTAATGCTCACCCAATCAGAACCCCACCCTACCGGGTGTCTCCTCATGCCCAAGCTGCTATAGAACGGGAGATCCAGAACATGCTACAGATGGGTATAATCCGCCATCTACCAGTGCATGGGCATCTCCAGTGGTTCTGGTACCCAAACCAGATGGGGAAATACGCTTCTGCGTGGACTACCGGAAGCTAAATGCTGTAACTCGTCCGGACAACTATCCAATGCCACGTACTGATGAGCTATTGGAAAAGTTGGGACGTGCCCAGTTCATCTCTACAATAGACTTAACCAAGGGGTACTGGCAAGTACCGCTACATGAACCTGCCAAGGAGAGGTCAGCATTCGTCACCCATGTGGGGGTGTATGAATTCAATGTCCTTCCTTTCGGCCTTCGAAATGCACCCGCCACCTTCCAGAGGCTGGTAGACGGTCTACTAGCTGGACTGGGAGAATTTGCAGTTGCCTACCTCGATGATGTGGCCATTTTTTCAGACTCCTGGCCCGAACACCTACTCCACCTGGAAAAGGTCTTTGAGCGCATCAGGCAGGCAGGACTAACTGTTAAGGCCAAAAAGTGTCAAATAGGCCAAAACAGAGTGACTTACCTGGGGCACCAGGTGGGTCGAGGAACCATAAACCCCCTACAGGCCAAGGTGGATGCTATCCAAAAGTGGCCTGTCCCAAGGTCAAAAAAACAGGTCCAATCCTTCTTAGGCTTGGCCGGATACTACAGGCGATTTGTACCACACTACAGCCAAATCGCTGCCCCATTGACCGACTTGACCAAAAAGACCCAGCCAAATGCCGTTAAGTGGACTAATGAGTGTCAAAAAGCCTTTACCCAGCTTAAGGCAACACTCATGTCTGACCCTGTACTCAGGGCCCCGGATTTTGACAAATCATTCCTAGTAACCACAGATGCATCTGAGCGTGGTATAGGAGCAGTACTCATGCAGGAAGCAACAGATCACAACTTCCATCCTGTCGTGTTTCTCAGCAAGAAACTGTCTGAGAGGGAAAGTCACTGGTCAGTCAGTGAAAAGGAATGCTATGCCATTGTGTACGCCCTGGAAAAGCTACGCCCATATGTTTGGGGACGGCGGTTCCAACTACAAACTGACCATGCTGCACTAAAGTGGCTTCATACTGCCAAGGGGAACAACAAGAAACTTCTTCGTTGGAGTTTAGCTCTCCAAGATTTTGATTTTAAAATTCAACACATCACAGGAGCTTCTAACAAAGTTGCTGATGCACTTTCCCGTGAAAGTTTCCCAGAATCCAGTAGTTAAAAAGTGTTCTTAAAATCTAAAGTCTGTTAGTTATATACTTAGTAGTATATGTAAAGGTGCATGTGTTGTATTAATCTGTTTATTTTCAAGTTCTAGAAGAAATTGCCGCCAGTGAGCTTCCCCACTGTCTGCAATTTGGGGGGCGTGTCATAAACAGATAGCTAAGGGTTAATGTCTCTTTCACCTGAAACACCTGACCAGAGAACCAATCAGGAAACCGGATTTTTTCAACTTTGGGTGGAGGGAAGTGTGTCTCTGAGTCTTTTGTCTGTCTGCCTGTTTCCTCTGAGCTTTGGAGAAGTAGTTCTATTTTCTAGTCTTCTGTTTCTAAGTGTAAGGACAAAGAGATCAGATAGTAAGTTCTATGGTTTCTTTTCTTTGGTATTTGCATGAATATCAGTGCTGGGTGCTTTGATTTGTATTCTTTTTGAATAAGGCTGTTTATTCAATATTCTTTTAAGAAATTGACCCTGTGTTGTATCATCTTAATACAGAGAGAACATTTGTATTTTTTCTTTCTTTTTTATATAAAGTTTTCTTTTAAGACCTGTTGGAGTTTTTCTTTACTTCAGGGAAATTAAGTCTGTACTCACCAGGGAATTGGTGGGAGGAAGAAATCAGGGGAAAGCTGTGTGTTGGATTGCTAGCCTGATTTTGCATTTCCTCTGGGTGAAGAGGAAAGTGCTTTTGTTCCAGGATTGGGAACGGAGAGGGGGACTCACTCTGCGTAGTTTCACAGAGCTTGTGTCTGTGTATCTCTCCAGGAGCACCTGGAGGGGGGAAGGGAATCAGGATTATTTCCCTTTGTTGTGAGACTCAAGGGATTTGGGTCTTGTGGTCCCCAGGGAAGGTTTTTCAGGGGGACCAGAGTGCCCCAAAACACTCTAATTTTTTGGGTGGTGGCAGCAGGTACCAGGTCCAAGCTGGTAACTAAGCTTGGAGGTTTTCATGCTAACCCCCATATTTTGGACGCTAAGGTCCAGAATCTGGGAATAAGGTTATGTCAAGCTGTGAACCAAGTTTGGGAACCACTGCTCCACACCAACAGCTGGGGTTCTCCCAGACTCTTCAACTGTTTGGTTAAGCCAGCTTTGTGGCCCCATTGCAATGACAAAGCAATGCAAAGAGTTCAGGAACTGGTCTTTATATTTACAGCTATCTGGTAATACGTGTGTGTGTGTGTGTGTGTGTGTGTGTGTGTGTGTGTGTGTGTGTGTGTGTGTGTGTGTGTGTGTGTGTGTGTGTACATACATGAAGCTACTCACACAGAGTACCTATAATGCCTATGACTTTAGTTTCCTTTTGTTCAACAGGAGTTAGAATATATATACTGGCACAATACTAGGGCAGTTTACGGTAACACAATGATGCACTTTAGAATTCAGGAACTAACACTAGTTTACTTCTCCTGCAGAAGAAAAGAGGATAATGCACATGAATCAGGCTCAGGCTGCACAATCCTTCTCTTCAGGCCATTAAACACATAGGTGTGGCGAGAGACATTGAATCCAAGCCAGGGACAGTAGAGGCTATTAGAAATAGCGCAGCCGAGAAAATCAAACCAGTCAGTGCGAAACTGATTCCAGCGTCTCCTCCTGAAATGTTATTCAAGTCCTGCATTTCAGAGTGAGCCTCCATAGCACAGAGTCAGACGTGGGCAAAGTGGGCAGGACAGTAGGGTGATATAATGGGCGCTGGGTAGGAAAACGGGAACACAATGGCCTCCATGCTGGATCAGACTATTAGTCTATCCAGTTCAATAGCCTGCTTCCAGCATCGGTCACCCATAGGCCATGCTTTACAGAAATTTCAAAGTCCTATGTGCAAGTGTTCAAGGCATCCAATCAGGAAGCAGAAACAGCTCATCCAACCAATCACAAATAAGCAACACTGCTCAAACTTGCTACGGCTCACATTCAGTCCAGAGGAAAATAAAAAATCAAGAAGATATTCAAAGGAGCAGTGATCTGCATGTCGAGTAATAGGGTAAATCCATTGAATGAAGCTCAAATCTTAAGTCAGATTGTTTGCTCAGCTCTAAAGACACTGGGTGTAAAGTGCCGTAGTTCTGTTAATAAACTCCCAACACCAACATCTAAACACCCCTGAAATGTAGGATTGTTGTGTTTGGGGGCGGGGTGGGGTGTAGTTCTGCTAATTATAGAAACAAGGGCCAGGGGACATTTTTCAGACCCACATTGAAGTATCCCTGAATGTCAAAGGGTCAATTTTTGGAAAGCATCTAAGTGTCTTAGGGTACATAGCCCCTGCCAAAAAAGACCCAAGTCAGCGAGTCTCAGAGCACAGGTCAGCTGATTCAGGCTGGCAAGGCTCATGCTATGGGCTTAAAAGTAGCAGCGTAGCCATTCGGGCTCAGGCTGGAGCCTGGGGTCTGAAACTGATCCCCTTGGCTGGGTTTCAGAGCCCAGGCTCCAGTCCAAGTGGGAAAGTCTACATTGCTATTTTTAGCCCTATAGCAGTGCAAGCCCAACAAGCCAGAGATCGTTGACCCAGGCTCTCAGCCTCACTACCACAGGTCTCTTTTTGCAGGAAGATGTATCCCTGGGTTATGTCTACACTTACAATAGTGGATAGAAGACAGTAACTATACATGTAGCTACATGCCACCGTGAAAGGCTCCAGCAGTGGCCCATGACACTGCTAAAAATAGTAGTGTAGACATGGGAAGCACCACTTGGGTGTGCAAAGAGCCATGTGGGATACATCTCCTGGGGGTTCAGGTATATAAGGGCACTTACTCAGTTCTAATCCAGGCCTCATTGTCCACTCTGTTATTTATAGCCCTGCTAGCTGGGTGTGCAATGTCTATACTCTATCTGCTAGTGGGAGTGTAGATGAACCGTTCGATGCCGAAGTCCCATTTTCAAAAGTGACTTAGGCAATTGGGAGCTTAAACCCCATGGACTTTCACTATGATTTATGCTGCTAAAGGGCAAATTTTTAAAGGCATTTAGGTGCCTAATGATGTACATGGGAACTTAGTGGGATTTTCTGAAGTGCCCAGGTGCCTAACTCTCATAAAACTCAGTAGGACTTGGGCACCTAGGCACTCATCTGCACCTAGCTGAAAGTCAATGGGAGGGAGGTGTGTAATTGCCTAAATCTCTTTTGAAAATGGGATGTGGGTGCCTAAATCACGTAGGGGCTATTTGAGAATTTGACCCAAAGTGTTTGGACCTGGGGGTCTAGAATGAATCTGTTTTTAGCATTATACTGCTAGGAATTTTAAGCATGTGTCCCATTCACTTTAACAAGCATCATCTCGTTTCATGAAAGGGAATTATGCTCCTTGGTGTCACGTCCATTGGCCCCTGGGCTCACCTCGGAATGCTGGGTGTAGAAGCTCTGCTCCTCCAGAAGGCAGGCTAAGCTACAGGAAATCTATAGATTGCTTCTTAGCGTTATCTCTTCAGGACAGGGGCTGACTTGACTCCTGCATGCTTTGTACTGTGCTGAGAGTAAAATATATGGGCTGAGATTGTCCATGCTGTCGAGGGGATTTGGACACCTGGGATCTGAGTCTCACTTACATTATGGCTGCTTTATACTGCTAGGTAAGTTGAGTGTCAATGTAATCTTTACCCACTTGAAGACCCTTCACGCTACCAGAGCTGTGTACAGCAGCTTAGGTGTAGCAGGGCAGCGTGCCCAAAGGTCTCGTTACAACAAATAGGAATTGCGCTTCCCAATCAGTTACTTCCCTAATGCAGCAAAGTGGTTAAACATGTGCTGAAATCCTATTGAAGTCAATTAGACGTAATCAAGTGCTTAAAGTTAAAAATGTTCTTAAGTGCTTTGCTGAATCAAGGCCTGATGGAGCTTAGCAGATTTCAGCCACAATAATAAATAACAATAGACCCAGCGTACTGCAAGGACAGCAAGCTAACAGACACTGAAAACCACCAATCTCCTTTCTGCTTTAGGTGGCACCGTTGGTTCTGGTTTTGAGGCATAAGAATTCCAACCCCGATCCATCTCTCCAAAACCCAGCTTCTGTATCAATCCCCTAGGAGATGGATAGGTCTACGCTGTGAATAACATTCTCTTAGTGTCTGCTGTCCCACGGCCATCCCACTCAGCCAGTGATGACGTTTATTCCTAGAGCAAATAATCTTTTAATTGTTCCTTTTCCCCCTTGCGACCAGGCACCTCTGTGCATTGGAAACCAATGGGGAAAGAGGGGCAGTAAAGGGATGTTTACAAATGAAAGAGGAAGGTGGCAGTGGCGAGACGGAGAGAACCCAGCCAGCTCGAATGCTGCTCTGTGACGCTCTTTACTGAGCTAGGAAAGGAGGGTAGCCATCAGCGAGCAATGCCTACTATTTCCCCCTATGGTTCCCACTGTTCCCTTTTGAGTCCCAGCCATTCATATAGGAACCATAGTTGCAACACAGGAATAGTACAAAGGACAAAAGTCTCCAGTGCTCCAGGACTGATATGTTCCCCTCCCGTCTCAGCAAAAGCAGGGTGACTTCGCAAGACCTTCAGAGTCTGTAGCCAAACACAAACAATGGTGCAAACTTGTAGCTTCTAAAGCAACTCAGCCTTTCCGAGCCACATAGAGCATATTCTGTTAACCCCTTCCATGCTGTACGCTCAGAGAACTCAGGGAAGGTGCTCCACAAGGTGTAGCTTGGTGTCTGCCATGCCGTGGTGAATGTCAGTGAAATACAAGGTCCTTAGCGATGTAAGAGTGCTGATTTTCCAGCTCAGTGCAACACAGAGCACCCCAGGATCTGTAAAGATGAACTTTAGAGTTTGATTTTTCAGCACAGCTCTCCCACAGCCCCCATTTCGCATTTACAATTCAACACCTCTGGATAGCTGAGTTGTGGTCAGAAATGGGGATCTAAGTCAGAAGGAGAATGGCTCGTCTCTGTGGACATTTTTATGCACCACAGAAAGGACTCCCTAAGCAAATAGCCTGATAGGTCCTCTGTGCTCAGGAGAGGCCCAGCACTGGAACAGCACAGCTGTCTGGATTGGTGAGTCTGCCTGACATCTGTTCAGCCAGGTCCCTGACTCATCCTTTGTCACCTTGGATCCCAGCATTACAGCGAACGGATATTAAATGCACTCCACAAGAAGCAACCCTCACTGTACAGCTGGCAAAGGGACTTTTTATCCCTAATGCACATTTGATTTTGTTTTGTTTACTTTTTGTCTTCCTCTGCAGCACCAGAGCTTGGCCCCAGCTTCAGAGGGAACTCCAGATAGGATAGACAGTGCTCTGCATTGATATCAGATACCTTGCTCCCATGCTCCAGGTCAGACTGATCATCAGATTTGGAGATAGATAGGAATCTCCCCCCAGGTTAGATTGGCAGAAGTCTTGCAGGGGTTTGACCTCCCTTTGCAATCTGGGGCATCACCTGCTAGGATCATCTGGGCATGTCTCACCTAATCAATTCTCTGCCATTGCATTGGCCTCTGGCATTGGTAGAACCTTGCTCTCTCCTGGTCTCCACCTATGGCATACTACAATTTAGTTGCCTAAGCCCTGAAATGTTTAGGTTTAACTAAAGTCTTTGTGCTTAATCTAGGGGTATCTGGGTGGAAATGAATGGCCTGAGATATACAGCAGGTCACACTATATGATCTGGTGGTCCTTTCTGGCGATAAACTCTGAGACTATGAAGTTAGCAGGGCTGCCATGTGATCACCAAATAACCTTGGAGCCACTTGTGACCCCGGGAATATTTTTAAGTGACGATTTGCTGTTGAAGAATGCTAGATTGTCAAGTAGAGAAAGGGACGTGCTCCCGCCATGCCCAATCCTGTCAGTGCTTCAGTGGGAGCTGAGGGTACCCAGCACATCAAAGATAGTGTTCACAGGAGTGGACATTTGATATACAGATCTGGGACAGCACAGGCAAGCTGTAACCAGCCTGCGGTGTCTGGGCACTTGACCCTGACCCCAAAGGACCAAAGGCTCTAGACATGAGACGAAAGGTCAGCCTCCATTAGTGACAAGGCCTCACCTACTCACTGGACCTGGTGCCTACCCCCAGCCCTGCTCTGCTCTCCTGATTTTTAGGAACATTTTTATCTGAATCCAGGCTGGCAAACTTGATCTGATCTCTGTGGCCAATTTGGTCCATAGCCTTTTCTCAACAAGGACGCATCAGCCGTGATGGGGAATATTTATCTCACTAGGGACTCCAGATTGTTGTCCCTGTTATTTGGCTTCAGGATGAAATGAAAACATCCCAAAATGCAGAGAGAGGCAGATACTGCCTAGTTATTTCTTGTTTGCCAGACACGTTCTGGAGGAAAATGTTCATGATGGACATGTGGCTGTAGCACTGTCGACAAGGAAATGTTTCAGTGGGTGTATTACAAGAGGCATCCTATCAAGATTCCAATTTCTGAAGGATTGTGCTTTCCTTCGAGGAGGCAGAGAAGCACTGCACTCAAAAATGGCTGTTCTCCTCCACCAGAGAGCGACAGGTCTAATTATGACCCAGATCTGCTGTAGCTGGGTGGCTTGGTAGTGTAATGCTGCTGGATAATTAAAGTCCCAGGTTTCCACAGCAGAAACAAGCAGTTCCTCATTAAAATGGGATTTTCAGATTTATTTATTTTTTTACTCTTCCTCCAGAACCTCTGGGGTGAGGGAGAAAAAAAAACATGCGCAATAAATTCACACATTGCTACTAGCTCAGGTGCAAAAAATGAGGATCCAGAATGGGGAAGGTTGTTCTTCCTTGACAACCCAACCAAAATTAGTTCCCTATTGTGCGAGGTGCTGTACATACACATAGTAACAGATAGCACCTACCGCAAAGAGCTGACAGCCAAATAGACAAAGCCTAGTAGAAGAAAACAGAGGCAAAGGGTTGTGCCCAAGGTCACACAGAAGTTTAGTAGCAGAGCCAGGACTGGACATCACATCTTCTTCTGGTTTCCTAGCCATTTGACCAAACTGCGACAAGTTAAAGGAACATCCCCAAAACATCAATTCTCACTTTAGGGGAAATATAAAATTTACAGGGTGAATTTTGGTGTTGGGGCACCAGACCAAAGGTCTTGGTAACAGGGAAGTTGTCTTGCTATGTCTTTGTGAAATCCTTTTTACTTGACAGGGGTAGAGAGATTTTTTCCTTGTTTGTATAACACCTAGCACAGTGGGGGGCTCCAATCCTGATATAACACCACATGCATAGGCACAACTAAATATGACTGTTTAATAACAAATTCAGCAAAGGATGTCCATAAGAGAACCATGCAGGGAATGGTTTTCCTGTCCTCCGAAATGCTGAGATCTCAAAAATTTTCCTGTTATACATTCGGACAAAATCCGGTCAGATTTCTGTGAGTTGTTACGTGCATTTTATACTGCAAGCTCACAATTCAGTTGCAGTGAGTGATGCAATTATTTATACGTTACGTAAATAAAATTTATCCTAGATTAAAAAAATTAAAATTATTCCATTAGCATTGTTTCCATATAAATATTTAAACCTTCTGTTTATGTATCTAGCTAAGCTACTAATGCCAGTGCAAACATTTTTTAACCCAGCACTGGAACATCTCTGTGTTGAATTACCATAATAAATTTGCTTTGGTTTTTGTTTTCAGGATGTTGTAATCAGCTGTACTAACCTACGACCCAGATGCTGCATTCATCTGATAATGGCAGAAATTGGACTGTGGAACATTCCCCCCCCGCACTGTGGTAATCAGATGACACAGTCCTCATGTCATCAGAGATTATCGTTTCAGCTCTGGTGGTGACAGTCAGGCTCCCTATATTCACTCCTTTTACAAGACTATTATAATTTTTTTACAATGTATGCCCTGTGAGGCATCATTTGAAAATTCATAATTCACTGATCAATATTGACCTGGTAAAAGATGTGTGGGAATGTTGTATATAAAGTTATAAGATTCTACTGTATAGCATTACTGAAACATGTTCCAAGTTCAGAAAAAAACAGTTCCTCAGAGCCAAAAGGCAAACTGACGCCTCAGGCAGGTGTCAACAAAATCAAATGGACTGTCACATGGTTAAGTGGACATTCTTTGTCAGGTAGAAGGGTGTGAGCAAGAAATTTACACATTGGCAAAAAAAAAATCCAGCTTTCTTCCACTGCTATCAGATAAGTGTGAGGGGGCTTGCTCACTGCCCACTGCAGATGACCCATTGCCCCCTTTGCCCGGTTTGCAAAACATGGCTCTGCCAGTGGTGCCGATCCACAGAAGATATGGGTTGTTACAGGCTCCAGCTTGGGAGGGGTGACTCTTTTGTGTATGCTGTAACAGCTTATGTATTTAGCTCTGGAGGTCCCCAGTTCAGCGCCCATTGTGTCACTCATGAGGACAGCTGTCAGACTTGCATTGTAGTTCTTCCTGTTTTGGGGGGCGTAGATTTGTCTCTTTGCCAGAATCCAAAATGCTACCTCCAGCATTATCCGTAGTAATTGACCCTGGGATCTCTGACTCTAAAAGCAGGAGTCTCTAGTCCTCAAGCTGAAGGAGGCTCCTGTAGACACTCAAACCTCCTACATGGTTCATCCAGCCCCTGCAGAAACCAGAGCCACCTGCCTATCATATTAACGTGCACTACACTTCACTTATATTTATCAATGACAAAAGCTCCTCAATACCATGTCACTAATGAATAGAATTCACGGAGGCTTTACACAAGTCTGTTTGATGAGAGATGGGTGAACACACTGTGAGAAAATATCAGTTCCATAAACAAAGCCAAACCCTCCTGAAACATTGGAACGGTTTTATTTTCCTGTTCAGCCACCGTCTCCAGTTCCAAGATGGACCAGGCATTGTGATGATCTGATAAAAGGAGGCATACAACACAAATGTTCACCAAGGGCTGGACAGCAAACCTGCCCCGCACGCACGCACTCAGCAGCAGCAGCAGCTCCTGTCCTGTGGGGCTGGGCCTGCCCCCCTTCTCCAGGTGTTGCAACATGGCTCATGGGTCCCATGGTGCTGCAGTTATTAGGACCCCTGTTCATGGACTAGCACCTTATTGTGCTACGTGACATCAGGGTAGTTACACCAGGGCAAATTCTCCTTCATGTACATAGCGCGTCCAGCAAACTAAGATTCAGTTAGTCCTGGGGCTTGTGTACATGGCAAGCTACTGCGTAACAAGCCACGGTGTGAATGTACAGCATAAAACCTTGCCACGCAGTAATGGCCCATGGGAACACTGCTATGGGGCATGCTGAAAGTCCCAGAGTGCAATGTGGCTACTTGAAAGCATAGTAGACCAAGCCACTCTCCAGGATTTTTTGTGCGCTGTAGCGCTGTCCACATGAAACTTTACTACATGATAAGCTGGCGCACTACAGAATCGCACCCTGGTTTGCTGGGCAGTAGCTTGCCAGCTAGACAAGGCCCTAGTAGGCGAAATGCAGAAGAAGGCAAGTGGTGTGAGTTACACATTGGTAAGTGGCTGCAAGGCTAAGTAAGAAAGCTCTAAGGGAGTCTACATTTGCCCAGAAGGTGGCTTGGCAGCTGTAAAGGGGTCAGAAGGTGTAAATTACACCAGCTTAGACTCACCTCCAAATTTGACTCACAGGCCTTTCCTTAAAGAGTCTAAAAATCTCAACCCAGGGAAGCCAAATCAAGAAACGCCAGTTCAAGGGCAGACGAGGAAGGAGTAGGAGTGCGAGCACCGGGAGAGCATTGTTGAGAAGACCAATGCAGGAAGAGTTCGTGGAGAAGGGGGTGGGACTGTGGATGGATGCGAAGGAGACGAGAAAGGACTTTTGGCAGACAAGGAGCGCAGCATGAAAGAAAGTGGCTGCCCAAGAATGACCTTCAGAAGGACAAGGCGCTAGACAGAAGTGGAGAGAGCAAACAGGAGCTGCTCCCAAAGTGCTGGTTGATTTGGATGTAGGGTTGTGGCATAACAACCAACTGTGACATGCAGATCTGGATCTGAACTTTGCCCCAGGTTCCGAAGGGATTTGGATCCAGTTTTCCAGTTCAAGCCAATATCTAAAAATGTATTTAATTTTTTTTAAAGCCAGACTTTGCCATTTTAAAATGATTTTTACATTCTTAAGACGAATGTTTCTGTTGAGCACTGGAGAGAATTTAGCAACAGCAGCAGCAATCACGACAAGAAAGTCTCTTTCAAACTAGGCTAGCCTGTTTTAATCTTTAATATTAGAGTGACTCCAGGAACTGACAGAATAAACAGCCCCTAGCTAGCCAGATATATGTCATAGAAAACTGCACAATCAAGAGTTTCACAGTTTCTTGGCATCTGCCCTGATTAAGAATCTTGTCCTGTGAAACACATCCAGGGAAGTGGTGAGTGTTCCTGACTTAGTGAGAATTTGGGGTACTCAGGCCCAGATCCTCAAAGTATTAAGGAGCCTAGCTCTGAGGATGTGGGGCTCAGCATCGGACAGGACCAAGTCCTTCAGGCAGGGCCACCCAGAGGATTCAGGGGCCCTGGGGTCTTTGGTGCTAAGGTAATTGGTGCTAATATGGTGTTGAGGTAATTGTCACTATTATCACCCCAACCAGGAGGGGACCACTCTCCATAGGGCAGGGACCACCTTATACCCTACCCTGGTTTTGTTTACTATCCATGGATTCAGGTAGTGATATTTCAAGTTGATGCAGAAAGCCCACATTTGGCACAACACATTTTGTACGATATTCTGGAATCCTCATATTTTGTCTATTTGCTGGGGTTCACCCACCCCTCCAAAAAAACTATTTAGTTTATAGTAGTATTTTAGGTCTTGCCCTAGCAAACTTCTTTCTGTTCTCAAGGTAAAAAAAATCATCAAATGTAAAATGGACCCTTTAAGTTAATTTTTTTTGCCAAAAAGAGGTTTAAAGGGCATGATGTAAACAGGCTGTCATGCATTTATGGGCCAGCCTGTCATTGATTAAGGAAAGGCAAAAAACCTAATCCTTACCTTAAAATCCTACATGGCAAAACCAAAAATATTGTTAAACCAATTCAGCAGGTAAAACTTTCAGCGTCGGATGTTTCTTTTGGAAAATACCAGGGAATCCAATTAAACTCCTCAAATTGATTTTGTAGGACCACTAGCTCTTACACAAGTGGCAGGTGATGGTGACTGGCTTTTTCAAAGTGAGTAAAAGCTTTTCCCTTAAAGGGTGATGTAACTTCTAAAGCCCTAGTAGAAGAGATGTTTTCTCACTGGGAGTTTTCATCAAAATTAGCATCCAAACTAAAAAAATACCCCCTTTTATGGATCATGTATTTTACAATTGTTAACATAATTTAATAGAAGTTTCAGAGTGGTTAGAATTGGCCTACGTCAATACAATAAGAATTAAGATAATTGGAACGTTGGAAACCACAATATGCTCTTTCATATGACATATCAGAGCATGGTTGCTGCCAAAGATGGTTGGCAGTTAAAACCAGCTCATCTTATTAACAAGCTCAATTTGTTTGTATGTAAAATGGAAGTCACCAGTAACAAACAACAGGTACCAGGGAAAACGCACGTCTTTGCAGGTCTTCAGCAATTCAAGCTCCTCAGAGAAGACCAAAGTTGGAACTGGCTCACAGCAAAATGGGACTGGCAGCACCGTTCCTTCTTGGTGGTAGCCTTGATGTCGTGACCAGTTGGTTTGGAGCCACCAGTCAATTACATGCAGACACTTGATTTCCAGGAGTTCATCCCCATGTGGAGGAAACAGAAAAAAATGAACTTCTGTGCATAAAGCTCCAAATGTAAACTCTCACGCCGTAGAAACTGAGGTCTGAAGCCAACAGCAGCAGCCTGCTGTAAGATCACCTGTTGCCATCCTGGAAGCAGCATGAGCTCATCCCCAGACAGCTGTACGGAGGTGCTGAACCCCTTGAAGATTGCAAAGCTGCTCAAGACTTGCAATCTCATCAGAGTCCAGAGAGGAGAATGATGGTCTCGTGGTTAGGCCACTAGCCCGAGGCTTGGATTTGATGCCCTGCCCTGTCATAGATGTCCTATGTGAGCTTGGACCAGTCATTCCACCACTCTGTGCCTCAGTTTCCCAGATACACAATGGGGGTCAATGGCTCTGCCCTGCCTCACAGGGTTGGTGTGAGATAAATACATTAACCACTGTGAGATAAATACATTAACTACTGTGGTGTGAGCCAGATACATTCCTAAGATAGATGGGGGAGTTCAATGGCCCATGTTATACAGGAAGTCATACAAGCTGATCACAGTGGTCCCTCCTGGCCTGGGAATCTATGAGTCTAGAGTTCTGATCTAACGCCTAATGAAATCAATGCGAGTCTTTCCATTGACTTGGGGGGTTGTGAATCAAGCCTCAGACTGAGGATAGCAGCTTGGTTACAAGGAGAATATGAGAGTGAGAGAGAGAGAGAGAGAGAATTTACAAGTTATCACTAGAATCAGATTCACTGGCTCTGTGGTTGCAGCTGAACCCACGAAAAATAGCTATCACTGCAAAATAAATCAGGGCTTTTCCTTTCAGATTTTTAAATAAGGGTAAACAGTTATTCACATGAAATATGTATCTTATTTTATGCAACCATGAAACACCACCCCCAGCCATTATTACCAACGCCCTAATATACTGTTATGTGTTTTTGTAACAATGATCGATAAGGCAGTCGGGCGGGGTGCAGGGGGGAACATATCACCAGGGATCTAATTAGTTTTTATTACTGTAATAACTTACCATGTGGACCTGATGCTATTTAAAAAATGAAAGCTTTATCTCAGAGATAATTATTTCGCCTTTGAAAGCGTGTGTGGATGCACACACACAAATGGAGCAAATGGATGAGCTCCACAGATTAACTCCCTGAATATGCAACCTGGATTTATTTTGGAAGTTAACAGTTAGGCAGAGAATTTAACAGGGTGTTGTGTCTCTCTCGCTTTAGCAGCATCATAACAAAAGACAAGGAAAAAAACTGGTCTCTTTCCCACTGTGCCCCTTAATGCTTTTGCGCATGCTCTTTTCCACCTCCTGAGCCACACAGCCAGATAACCACAGCATAAAGAGACATAAGCCACAATGCACCAAAGTGCGTTAACTGGAGATGCAGCTGAGGGTTTTGTAGGTGCAGATATCTGGAGCGTCGGCATTATCACTTTAACTGAGGGGCACATGTTCTAAGACAGGCAGCACGGTTTAATGGCTTGAGACCTGGCTAGGGGTGGTGGTGATGGTCAGGAGAGCTCGGTCTATTTCCTGCTATGGCACTGACTTGCTGTGTGACCTGGAGTGACTCTCTTCATTCCTGTTTCCCCTCCCACCTTTTATTTGTCTTGTCTAGTTAGATGGTAAGCGTTCAGGGCAGGAACTGTGTTTCACTAAGTGTATGTCTTCACTGTACAGTCAGTCCAAACTGCTGCTACTCTTCTAATGCCTTCCCATCATCTCCCCCGCCCGGAAGGTCGGGCAGGTTCTCCTGTAATTCACCCAGATGCCTCAGAATCCTAGAGCATCTCAGCCCAAAGAATGGTGGGATAGGCCTCCAGACACCACTGGTACAGTGAGGGGATGCTCACATCTGGGCTAGGCAAACCCAGATGCATGGACCCAAATGTCCAGTGCTCGGCACAATGGGAGTCTCGCTCTCAGCTGGCACTAGCAGAACACACGCAATGAGTGACGATAATAATTGCCAGGTCCCTCAGAACTATAAAAGCCACGAGCATTTGTCCTAATTACATTTCCATGAAAGGGATTGGTGAAGGCATTTCTGGGCTGCAGCTCTGGGTGCATCGCAAGCATTAATGCATAAAGTGCCAGGAGATGAGAAGGCAAATTAGTGAGAGATTGAGGTGGGTAAAGCAGTAACACATCAGCAGTTAACACATCAACCAAACTGCCACACACGTGTTATGGAACTTATTCTGACAGCACTCGACTACCTCCTGATCAAAAGTCAGAGCAGCAGGTGACATTCTAAAGCAGGCTCAGCCTTCCTCTCTTCAGCTCAGGAGGGGTCTAAGAGAGAACATCTCTGAGGCAGACAACATGTCTTTTGAAATCAATGGGAAAGGATAGATTCTTTTACCTATGAGATTAGAATGATCAGACACTATTTGGGTCAGAGGAATCTTTAGTCTCACAGGTGAGCTGGGAGAGTTGAGACATCTCTGTACTTGACGGCAAACTGATTCCTGTGGTAGAGAGAGAGACGCTCACTGTGCAATCAGTCTCGCTCAATGGCTTGTCAAATGCCTCGATGCCCTGTTTTCTAATTGGAAGTGGCTCCCACCAGGCATACCCAGCATCCTTCATTCCCCCTCCCCGCCACACAGAGACTGCTGGGATTCCGGCTGTGCAAGCAGAAGGACTTTGCTGTTTGATCATTAAAGTTTGCTTACAGACTAGCCCATCAGTCAGGCCAAACTGCTGCCAAGCTGAGCGGGCATTAGAGCTGTGCCACAGGCCAGAGGACTCAACACAGTAAGATGCTAGTTGAAACGGTGTCCGCATTGCTCTGAGCATCAAAAGGGTATAGTGGGGTTCTCGGTGGTGCAGGAGCTGTAGAAGGGAAAGTGTAAGAGGTGGCAGTAGGGGAACACAGGAGCCCAACCAACAGAGACAGCCCATTTGCACCCCTCATCTAGGGCAATGGATCTTTCTTCTTAAGTAGAAGCAATGAAATGTGTGGTGCAATTTCATGGTTGCTGGTTGGTTTTATTGTTGGAGGCAGGCACTGGGGCAGTTCAGATCTTACAGTGCTGAGATAGATAGATAGATAGATAGATAGATAGATAGATAGATAGATAGATAGATAGATAGATAGATAGATAGATAGATAGATAGATAGGGGTGTATGGGGATAGATAGATAGGGGTGTATGGGGATAGATTTTTTGCTATTTAATTATTTTGATACAGCAAAGGAAACTACATCAAGTAAAAGCAGCATCGGAAGCTAGATTAGACGATGGTCTCCATCTATTCCAATTTCTCATAATGGTGCAATGTTGCCTATGGAGGAGCAATTCCTTCTACGCCTATTAAGATGCACATATTGAAGCATGAGTTCAAGGCACAGCCATTTACCCAGCTCCCCCTGTGGCTGCCTCTTTGTTCATCCTCTCCGCTCCTTCTCAGAGAAAAAAATGTATCTTTTTAACTGGCGCAAAATACTTTAAATGGAAAAAGACCCCATCATGCCTGCCTGCTCTCCTCCCAGGATAAATTCAGCCATGACCTTCATACACCCAATGAGCCCAAGGAATGCCATTCCAGACAATGAGCAGCAAAGATTCCTAGCCCTCACCCTGCAAAATAATTTGATGAAAATGTTTTTTGTTGGCACTTGGGGGCTTATGTTGAAAAACATAATTTTTCCAACAGGAAATTTTAACCAGGGCCTCTCTCTGGAACATCTTAGAGCCTCCTGCTGGTGTCTTTTCATGGCATGCCCTACCCTCCACTCTCTCCTGAATTCCTCCACCTCATGAAAAATCAGTGCAAGTGACACTATATTCCCACTAACCACCTGGTTTGTAACCTCCATCATCACTCAGCCACCATTCCACTTGGCCTAGGGACCCACATGGGCACTGGACTTACCTGCTGTCAGGATGAGCCTGGCCCATCACTGTGATGATAATTAAAATATCAGATGTTTTTGTAAGGCCGAGCCCCTCGGGGAGTCATCAGTTGTGGGGCTCGACCTGGGGATCCTAAAGCAAGAGAGTCTACTGTCCAAGCTACAAGCTACTGCTATAGCCATAGCAGGTTTTGTGGGTGGCCTGGCCACCAGCAGCAGTGGCCAGCATGCCGCCCTGTGTGAGTGTGGGTTACACATTCCTCTCAGCTCATTCTCCCTTTCTCTCTCTCACTCATTCACTTATTCCACTCAGCTCATTTTCCCTCCCTGCCCTGGGAACAGATCTGACCACGTGCCTTTGCTTAACTGCACCCTGCTTCCTGTGCACAGACGCCAGCGGGCATGGCTAGGCACATCAGGAAGATAATCCACTGGCGATAAATCACCTGCGTGAAGGGCCTATCAATAGCTACTGACAGGGCCTGATTGGAATATGGATGGGCTCATCTGAAGCAGCCAAACTGGAAATCTGGCTGAGCCAGACTGACATTACAAATCTCTCCTGCTCCAGGTTTAGTTAGCTGAGATATAGGCCCCTGTTCAGCTAACTGTCCCCTCAGGGACCAGACCTGATTTAAGTGAAATGCTGGGGAGAAAAATGCAGAAAGGTTTTTTCTTTACTTTCCCCACAGCTTTTCTACCAGCCATAGAATTTATTAACAAGGAGACACTGCTGGGGAATGGAATGGTTCAGGTGACTGGGGATGGACTCTAGACAACTCTAGGCTGCTGATTCAGACCTGGCTCAGGTTAGTAGTGATGAAAAGTTGTCACCATGAAGCTAGGATGTTCCTAGCACACAGGTGTTCATGGCACAAAAGCTACTGCTCTATCTGGCTCCTTTGCTGGCAAGCTCAGCAGAGGCCAAGGATAGACTGGACCCTGGAACTGACGCATCCTTAGCCCTAGATATTAGCCCTCTAGGTCTGTGCTGGGTTAGCTCTAGGGGGAGAAGCTTGCAGTTTTTCTGTCCATTCTACCTGTTGTGTGCATAAACACAGACCATCTGCCTCCAGACCAGTGGAGCTGACACCTTTCACAAGCATTAAAATTCACTCTCTAAAACCAATTAACTAGCAGACCTGTTCCCAAAGTCAAGTACTTTCCCCTGACGCTGTTTGCTCCTGCAGCACCAAATAAAGGACAACATGATTATTCTCCAGATTCTCTGGTAAAAAAGGAACTTGCCACCCAGCGCACCTTTGAAGGAGCTGAGTGAGAAAAGAGCCCCCAGAGTGTTTTCCCCCCATGCGCTTAGGAAGGGCCAGTCAGTGGCTCCTAATTAACAAGCCAGTGTTGGTGCAGCCAGTGTCCTGTTTTCAGTGCAGTGGGTCTGCTTCACACAGAAAGGCTGCAAAGATGAATAAAAGGTAGTTAATCAGCTCAGCAATTAATCCCGGAGCCGCATGGAGCAAAGGAGCAGCTGAAGTCCAAGCAGCACTGTTACTGCTGTTTTAAACAGCACATGAAAGAGAGCAGATGTTGAAAAGCTGAGAGGAAAGCTAGGTCCTCCTGGTTTTATTTTTTCTCCTTTAATGTTTCTTTTAGTGAAATTAGCATTGCTGGATGCGAGAGGTGTGACAGAACGGGAACCGACGGGGCGAGTGCAAGCAGGTGCTGGACTACCTCTCCCCACCACTTAGGGCACTAGCCTAGGATTGTGGGGATCTGGGATCAAGTCCTTCTGACTCCTCAGGTGTGTCACATAGACCCACAATCACAAGGGTATTTAGGCTCCTCACTTCCAGTCAACTAAATACCTTTGTGCAGCTGTGCCTCAGTCCCCCATCCACACAGCGGGGAGAACAGCACTGTCCTGCCTTCCAGGGGTGTTGTGAATGAAAGATTGTGGGGGTAGTCTGCTGCTGGGGTAATGGGGGGGGGTCATACAGAGGAGTGAGCAAGTTACCTTTGCCTACTTCTACTTTTCTCAACAGAGTTTACACAGAACAAAGACAGGCTGGGTTGGTGTCAGGAGCGGGGATGGTTTGTTTTTTAAATCAAGCAAAAATGTATTTTAATTGGAGCACAGGGAGTGTTCAGGAGCTGGAGATGCTCAGGGGCAGTCTCAGACATCCCCCGGCCAGCAAAGTGAGTGGTAATTAAAGGAGCAGCAGGAGGGTGACCCCTGCCTTCACTTATCCCGACACCAGTTTGCCTCCATCACCCGAACTACATGGCAACTCAATCTGGGATATCAAAGCCTCTTCCTTCCCACTTCCCTTTCCCGCACTGGCAGAGAGCCGCGCCAGCCCCTGCTCTCATGCATGTAATTCTCAGCATCAATCAGAGAAGGAGGCAGCTCTGCTCTTTTCTGGCTCACGGTGGGGAGGCTGGGAAGTGGCTCTGGCAGCACTGGTGTTTGGCGCTTGCAGGCCAGTCAGTTTCCCATGGAAACAGGGAATTTGAGCTCCTGTCTTGCAAGCTGATCTCCAGTAATGATTTAACAAGGACTGAGTGGGAAATGAACCCGAGTGGGGAAGAGTTGGTTATTGGTGTGCGAGGGTGGGGGCTCTAGAGTGAGTCTCTCTCCTCACCCTTGTGCAGACGTTTGCTCTCATTCCACAAAATCTCCACAGGACAAGCAGGAAACCCCACCAAGAATGATGCTGAGACAACCCAGAAACCTCACTTGGTAGGAAGGCCTTGTGGTTACAGACTTGGACTAGAGCCCAGAAGACCGGCATTCCACCGCTGGCTCTGCTGCAGGCTCCTTGTGTGACCCTGGCTTTTCAATCCAGTTCATCTCTCTGTGCCTCAGTTCCTCATATGTAACACGGGAGTCCTGGTCCTTCCTTCCTTTGTCTCTCTTGGCTATTTAAAATGTTAACTCCTCTGGGCAGGCACTGCCTCTCAACCTGGGGAGAGATGGAGTGACCCTGTCACTACATAACAGGAGATTTAGATTCCTGAGACCTTCCCTTTGATACGTCATTTAGGCCCATACTTTCCATTGATTTCAGCAGGAGTTAGGTACCCAAATATCTTTGAGGAGCTGGCCTTAGGTCCCAATCCAGAGAAGTACACAAGGGAGTGCTTAACTCTGGGCACATGAGCAACCTCCCCAAAGTCAATGGGACAACATACCTCCTGAAAGTCAAGGATATGCTTCAGTGCTTTGTGGGATCAGAGTCTTCAGCTCTTTGTGACTCAGTTTCCTCCATTCTGCGCAATGGGAAAAATGAGACTTACCACTCTTAGTAGAGCACTTTGAGATCTTCAGAGGAAAGCTGCCATATAGGGTCTGGTATTGTCTCCTCCACCCACTCTATGAACCTTATAAATGTCACCTCCACTCTGCATCTGAGCTTCACAAGCCAGGGAGTATGATACAGCCAGAGATTCTTGACTGCACACCATAGTCTGCATCTGCTTCCACCCTAGAAAGCCATTGACAGCCCCGGTCTGCCCACTGCCAAGGTGGTGAAAATGAGGGACTGGGTGAAGCCAAGGTAATGTGTGAGGTGGCCTTGCATGGCCCTGCCAATGCACATGACTACAGTCCCTGGAGCAGCTCTGTGATTCAGGTCCTGTGCCCTGGACACAGCTCTGTCAAGGCACCTGTTCTGAACTGCAGCATCCCTTGGATTTGTCAAGGAACTCTGATACAGTCCTTCATTCACCCACTCCCACCTGCTGTCCCACTCTTTAACCTGGCACAGGCCCATGGTCTAAAGAGACGTGATTCGGGAGAGACCACAATATAGTTCAGAGACAAGTCTTCCATCCACACAGTTCCCCCTTCATGTCCTTCACTGTGAGCTATTAGTTGCGCTAAGCTCTGTCCATGGTGCTAGGAGGGCAGTTTCAGATTTGTAGAAGAGACCACTGGGATCATCCAGTCTGTCCTCCTGCATATCACAGGCCACAAGACTTCCTTGAAGTAATTCCTGCTTCAAGTCCAATAGCTGTGAGAGAGACGCCAGGCTTTCCAATGGTTAATTGCCCTCACAGTTCAAAATGTCTATCTTATGTTGAGACTGAATTTGTGAAGCCTGCGGCAGCCAACACTCCATCTCCTCCATTTACCTTCTCTGTGTTTTAAATGTTTCTAAGCTACCTGTCACCCTGGAATCTACGTTCACTGTCACCACCTCCTTCCCAGGTGGCTTTGCAACAGAAGAAAGGCAGAGTAGTCTAATGCCTGGAGCACTGGCCTCAGGAGACGGGTTGTTCTATTCCTAGTTCTGCAAGTGACCTGCTGTATGACTGTGGATAGATCAATTCCCCGCTCTGGTACTCTTTTACCTCCTACTCTTTGTGTGTCTTGTCTATTTAGTTTATAGTCTTGTAATAGCAGTGTTGGCCCCAGGATATCAGAAGTTGGTCCAATAAAAGATATAACCTCACTCACCTTGTCTCTCTATTTAGATAATAAGTTCTTTGGAGCATGGACTCTGTGAATGCACAGCACTTAGTACAGTGGGGCTCTGGTCATTGCTGGATTCTCTGGGAGCACTGTAATTTAAGTAACAAGAGGCTCTGAGTCAAATTACCTCTGTCCAAACAGATGAAGACCCCGTCAGTAACTTCACATCACTCCTGTGCAGTAGGTACGGAATATTATTTATCCTCATTTTACAGATGGAGAACTGAGGCCCCCAGAAAGCCTAGGTGACTTGCCCAAGGTCACACAGGAAGTCTGTGGCACAGCAGTGAATTAAATCCAAGTGTTCCAAGTCCCAGGTTGGCACCTTAACCACTGGGCTATGCTTTCTACCAAAGCAAAATACCAACCTCTGTGAAGAATGTAGACAGACAAACTAGAAGATGCAACTTAAGATAAAAAGTGAATTTCATTATGCAGACTCACATGCTAGGGAGGCACACAGCTCCTCTCGTTATGTTCTGCCACAAAATATATTAATAATGATGAATTGTTTGAAATGGCTTGGATTTATGCCCAGAGAGCTTCAGAGAGCCCATTAAGCCTTGGATTTAAAACCAAAGCCACTGTAACATAAACTGGAGAGAGCTGCACAGGATGGCTTTGCCTGGCACAGAGAACCGAGAAAAGGGTTTGCCGATAAAAACCTAATCTCCTTTAATGACTAGCTTGGTTGTGTTTGTGGGGCAATTGTTTTCAGCTAGGGCTGTAGGGTAAACTCCCACTGTCAAGCAGCACAGAACTCCGTGGGTGGAGGTTGTTATGTAGGATAATGAGAAACAGAAACAATTGATTTGAGGTTGCCCTACAGGCTAATGACTGAATAATGGCTAATCCGAGCAACCAGAAACTGAGGGCTCAACATCCATCAGCACTAGATTGCAGCATCCTGCGGAGAAAAGCAACCAATGGCCAATGGACCATGTAGGTGAATCCGAAAGCAAGGAAGTCAGACTCAAAGGAGACACTTTCTGGTCCACTCCTACACTCCCAGGGCCTGTCCAAATTCATATGACTAGAATGGGTTCAGCTAAATGGAAAATGTTGCCACAGCAAAGATCATTACGAATGAGGCTAGACACTGATGCAGCAGCTTTCGAACATGGTGTGTAACAAACATGCAACAAGCCTTTGTCATCTCCTGTTTACTAGAGGATGGAGAAGTCAAGAGACTCATCCAAAATTCACCTTAGCGCAGTGGCAGCGCTGGGAAGAGAACCCAGGAGACCTGCCTTCCAGCCCTATTGTAATTGCTAGATAACGACCACTTTCCCACTCATCTGTTTATCTAGGTGTTTATAACTAAAGCTGGTTGGGAATTTTTCAGTGAAACAATTTTTCAAAGGAAAACATCAGTTCATTGAAATTGAAATTTTCTTGTAGAAATGTATCAGTTTTGATGAAAGTTTCTTAGGTCTAGGATGGAATTTCTGGTCAAAACCCAGAAGTGAGAGCCAGCCAGCCAGCCAGGCAACCACTTTCCAGCTGATAACGTTGACCATTAAGCCAAAGGACCTATTGCTAAATAAAGGCCTCTTGTCAAGGGACCCAAAACCCTAGCACATTTTTAAGATGAATTTGTAATAATAATAATAACTTGTGTAACCTTTATTAAGAATGGAACAATTTAGCAAGTAAGACTGGACAGTTTAGTTGCTTAATCTTTAGCATAGCATCCTGTTTATCAGAACCAGTGTTCTAACCGCAACCTGCATGAACCGCTCTAGTATGGAAAGTTTGGATATTTGAACATGTGCTTGGAAATTTGGAACATGTACCAGACAAACAGAGATATGTGTAATTGTCACGTGTCTGACAAAAGGGAAGTTACAGATTGCCTGTGATGCAGCCAATAAAGAAAGAAGAGAAATTTGACCAGACTGGGACTAGACTGTCATTTGTGCCGCTGGCTACAAGCTTTGGTTCCATGAGTATGGAGTACTGTATATATCTCCTTGTTATGCATGATTCTTAAATAATAAGGTCAACGTTATTAATTAAGCAATCAAGCTTGACTACTCTCATCTTACTATTTTATTGTTACTGGCTAAGACTGGACCCACTCATCAGCGTATATATAAAGGGTGGCACCAAAGATGTAACCATATAGGCCCTTGTACCTTCACAGAATCCTAGCAAAGTCCGTGATGAAGTGCACACCATCATGGCAGATCTGATTGCAGGATTGGGGCCTACATTTTCAGTAACTCCATTGATGGCAATGGATGAAGGTTATAATCCCAGTGCTATGGCCCACATCAACAAATCCCTGCTCTCAGTTATACTGGTATAAATCTGGAGTAATCACACCTCTTGAGCTCTTGAACCCAAATTATTTGGAGTGGAGCCATCAAACCTCATGCTTCAGGCCATCACCTCGGGTCAGGTAGGAATCACCACTGTTAAGAGCTACATGCACAAAGCTGCTAAAGGAAGACTTATGCAGAGCAGAGAATCAAATTTTATTGGTCCTATATAGCCCAGGAGCAATGCTACCTGTTTTTGAGTGCTATCGATTGCCACCTTATCTATTAACCAACTATGTATGTATATTACAGGCAGAGCTGGTGTCTGATACCATTATAAGACCCCGTTTTCAGTTGCTTGTAATTTTGTCAAATTTTAAGTATTCACGCTGAAATTTTCCACTCCAGGCATCTACCTCAGTCTGAATTATTTTGGCAAGTTTCAGCTAAAACAGTTCATCCATTTCCAAGGAAATGATTAGGGGAAAATATGTTCTTTCCAAGTTAAAAAAAAATCTCACAATTGTTTCATTGAGAAGCTCTAGCATCTTCTTGCTTTGGCACAAGAAGTTGAACGCTGGAGGTGAGAGGAGGGGAGCTTGTTGGGATGGCGAGGACGTGTGTCCAGTTTTGGCCATGTTATCACAGCCTCTGAAGTTACAGTTCACCTTTTTTAGTACAGCTGGTCAGGAATTATCTAATGATGCATTTTTTCTTTTAATCAGAAATGCTACTTAATCAAAAATAAAACTATGAATAGGAAAGGGTCCATTTCCACAAACTTTTTGTGACTCAAATTTTTTTTTAGAAAAAAATAATTTCCAAATGACTGAAATTTTCATTTCAACATTTTCAGAATCAAAAACGTTGGATTTTTCCAGTTCAAAATGAAATTGGATTTAAATTTAAGCTGATTCTAGTAAAAAAATTAAAAGTGATCAAAATGTACATGAAATTTTTCAAAATTATAAAAACAAAATGTTTCAATTGACCGAAACTGAACATTTTTTGGTGTGTGTGGGGTGGGGGGCTACGAATTTTCAGTTTGCAAAAATTGTTGCGATCTCAAACTTTTTCATCTCGATTTGGGATGGGAAAATGTTTATGGGACAGGAAAACCAGTTCCCACCCACCTCTACTTCTTAGAGTTTGGCATTTCAAGTCTCTGATTATTCCTTCTGTACTAGGCACCCTCAGTCCCTTCACAGCTCCTACCTACAGAGACTTGTGCAACTGGCCACCTGCACTGGGGTGGGGATCATTTGCCTCTGAAGTATAGAAGTTTAGGCCACTTCTGATGCCGACCTTGATGGACAAAGTGATTTCAAGTGCTGTAAAATATTCTGATGCCTCTGCCGCAGCTGATCCAGCACATCACAATGGAGATTTCAGGCCTCTCTGCTATGCAAATCCGTTGCAGCAACTCATTAAGCAACCTTAGTGGCATAAGCATGTCACGCATGCGTATGAGTATATAAACATACAACCTTCCAAGGAGAACCAGAAAAAGAAATAGGATTTTGCCCAATTGGAACTGGAGTGATATTATCTAATTTTGTACATTAAATTGTGATTCGTTGATACAGTGATGATTCTCACCTAACTTGGATGAACTCAAGAGAAGAATTCTCATTAAGTTGTCTGAGTGGACATGGAGGTTTGTTGCCAATGAGCACACCTATTTCTGTAGGGTATTTTTATTATTTCTGAAGCAGAGCCTGGCACACAAATGCCAAGAAGTGGGGGTGGCTGTTACCTGATTTATTTTGTTATCCTGACTAGCTGGGAGCCATTGTAAGTCAGGGCAAGATCAATACATCAGCTGGCAGTTGTGGTTTTTCTGCATATCAAGTCATCCTTTCACCATTTCGAGGTGCAGCGTGTGCATATGGTTTCATGGTGGCTCCTTTCCACCTCCTCAGCATCAATCCACAAGTTGTTTATTGCTCTCGGCTCAGGGCAGTTGCCAGAAAAATCAAGCTCCAGCACTTGCTGTCAAAAGGAAGACACAGAAGAGGGAATTAGTGGAAAGCTCCCGTTGCTGCAGCCAGCTCAGGTTTATGACTCTGCAGCAGAAACGCAGGTGAAATGCAGAGTGTAAACAAACCATCTTCCCCCTACTCCCTGGAGAAACCAACTTGAGCTCTTGACTAAGGCAGCTGGTCACCTGGCGGATGATTTAAAGCAAGAAAGTCAGTTTTGACATCAGCAATCATGACCTTACAACTTGATTATGGCCCTTTTCTAATAGACACTCATTCCTCCTCTCTGAAAAGGAAGGATTAGCTAAGCACAGGCCTGGGCATCAGGACTCCTGAGCTCTATTCTTGGTACTGCTACACCCTATAGCAAGATCCTTAATATTACTGTGCCTCATTTTCCATATCTATAAATTAGAGGAGCTGGTGATGCTAAACCTACTATACTGAAAGGATTTTGTGCGCCTCATATGGGAACTGTGATGGATCGGTGAAGTATTAGGAAGCTCTCATCATGCCCATCCTGAGGAATTAAGATGTCAGCAGCATTGGGGTTTGGCATAGCCCCATGTAGCTGGGGTGCAGGGCTGTGTGTGCCTGGAGAAATGGAATCTGCTACTTTGTTCCATCCAATTCAAAGAGGGGGACGAGGAAGAAGATTTGGTCTCTTGTTGTGATGCTTCTTCCCTTTGTGAAAACATTTTGGTGATAAAAAAGGGAAAGCAGATGGGGGGGGTTATATATAAATACTCAGAAGGTATAGATCTTTTTGCCAGTGTTTTCCCTTCTCTGTGAAATGAATGTGGAGAGCTGCCTTTTATTCTTAAACACCAAGCACAAATTAACATGTCAGCGAAAAGAAATGAGGGGGAAAAATATGTGCTAAGTAAGAAACTTCAATAAGGAAAGCAAACTAAGAGATGTCAGCCTCTTATTTATTTTAAAAGATCCTAGCACTGAGAGGAAAGATTCCATTTGCAGGCAGTGCCCTGGGGCAGGATGAGGGATTGAGGAGTTGTTACATTATTCATCTTTTTATGGTCATTCTGGAACAGTTCAGAATCTCCCTCACAGTCGGCTGCAAAACCTGCTTTCCCTGCTAGGGAGCGCACAGGTGGCCTTAGGATCCAAGTGAATAAACTTGGTGACGTTCTGTCTGCATGTCTGGCTATAGAGAGAAAGCGTTAGAGACATACCTGACCTCAAAAGACAATCCAGTACCTACTACATCCATTTCCTCAACAGCAGCCCCTGCACAGCCTTGGAAACTGCTTTAGTGGGAGAAGGGAGGGCCCCTAGTCAGGACACTCTATCACCAACACTTTCAACAGTGACTGGAGATCATTGGCACACAAGAACCCAAACTCAAAATATTCAAGAGGGTTGGAAAAACGAGGCGTGAGAATAGGAATAGGAATCCCAGCTCTGACACTGATTCATATGGCCTTGGGCCTGTCACTAAACCAACAAATGCTTACCATGGGCATGATGCTGAGTTCTCTGGCCCTTAAGCACCTCTTCCAAGCACAAGCTTAAATGCTTTGCTGTATAAGGTCCTGATTTAGGGTGCCCAGATAGAATCCGATTTTCAGAGAGTGCTGGGCTCCTGCAGCTCCCATTGACTTCACTTTCCCGTGTAGCACCTCACAGAATCAGGCCCAGGATGTCTCAAGTTGGACAGCCAAAAAATGGCAGCAGCCGAACTTCCAGGAGTATGGCCAGGTTTTACTTGCTACTGGATGACAAGTGCTAAGAGCACCCTTCAGGTAGTCACATAGGCACGTGCCGAACTTGACTCTAGAGAGACAGCCAACGGTGGAAACCAAATGCACAGCGTTCAGGCTCTGGCCCCCAGAGAGTGACACAGACTCCCCCACTGTCTGTTCACTCTTGGCAGAAAGTTTTCTGTTGGAATTAGGTCATTTGAGTGGTTGTGGCCTATGAACTCTCTCCCAGTGACTTTCCTGCAGAGGTTCATAGATTCTCATTTGATTCCAATATCCTTTACCAGGGAGCTAACTGTGATAAATGTCTGGAATCGCAAGCATCCCTCCAACAGCTGCTGTCACCGGCCTCCAGCCCCAGTTAGTGCCTACTAACCAGAACCAACAGCTGAGGGAAGGGTCTGATGACATTTGTGGGGAAAAGGAGGAACAATGCTCTTACCCTTGAAATCTCCTCAAAGGAAGGGGGCCACATGCCAAACCTCCTTCAAAGGGGAACACTCAGGGTGGAAGATAACTCACACCCACCTGATTCTGCAGCTGCAGAGAGGAAGGTACCTTCCTCCTCTGTGGGCAGAGTTGCCACTCATCAGCCGTCCAATCTTGAAGGTGCTGACTGCCCTCAATGCCATGGTGGGGTGCAAACTCAGGAATGCCAGTGCTAAAAGCATGAGCTTCTCCCCTTTTAGCTAAAGGAGTAACTCTGTTAGCTGGTGGCAGTAGAAGACTTTTAACCTCTTATGTGGAGCCGCCACTAGAGGGAGACAAAGATCAACACTCCTCATGTACTCATGCATCCGATGAAGTGGGTATTCACCCACAAAAGCTCATCCTCCAATACGTCTGTTAGTCTATAAGGTGCCACAGGACTCTTTGCTACTCCTAATGTAAGTTCCATTGAGAGGTTTGCTCCTCCACTCCCCATCCCCACTGCTGTGTGATGAACATGGTTGTCAGGATTTGAGGGTAGAAGAATTAGAAAATTGGAGGGAGGGTGCAAAGAATGAAGATTCATGCTAAGAGCAGCAGCTCGGCAATCTGCCAGGGACCTCAGAGCTTGTAAGTTTGCAACAAAGGACACTACCAACATGGCAAAGGATAACTCCACACAAGGAGGTGGAACATGTGACAGTGAAGAGAACTGATGATAGCTCTGCTTCCCTAGTTTGTTCATCCCAGCCTCTGCTCCAGATATAGTTACTTGTTGCTAGTGGATTTTGAGATATATTTAAGGCAGCATGGCAAGAGGCTGTGTATGGGGGAGAAGGAGTGCAGCTAAATGCACTGAGGTCTGGGGTAGAATTTTGCTTGGGATCTTCAAGCTAATGCATGAAACGTCACTGCAGAGCAGACAAACGCTTGGAGTCTGAAAGGTCCCACTCAGAGGAACCTCAGCACAGCAAACCACTGAACCTGCCTGGGAAGGACACACAGAGCTGAGTCAGCGATGACAGAGCTCCAACCTGCTATAATGCCCACTGATTTAATCCTGCCATGGAGAAGGGGCTTGGACAGATTCTCACCTGGTGTCAAGTGGTGTAGCTCCATTGACTTCAATGGAGCTGCATCTATTGGTACCGGCTGAGAAGCTGGCCCAAAGAGAGAGAGTTTGGGGGAAAACTTGCAGGACTTTGCATCCAATCTTGGAAGCAGAGACTGGAAGTGAGAGACAAAAGGAGAGGAAATAAAACCCTCTCTAGGGTAACTAGATGTCCTGATTTTATAGGGACAGTCCTGATTTTTGGGTCTTTTTCTTATATAGGCTCCTATTACCCCCGCCCTCCCCCCCCCACAACTCCCTGTTGTGATTTTTCACATTTACTGTCTGGTCAGAACAAGGCCAAGCACAAGGAGCAAACAACATGGGCTGGCAGATGAGGCACTACACTAGGGGTCTGAATGCTCATTGCTGGTCTGCCACTGCCCTGCTGGCTGACCTTGGATAACCCATTTCCCCTCTCCGTGCCTCAGTTTCCCCTCCCACTCTCGCTCTGTCTTGCCATTTTCGATCATTGGGGCAATGACTTCCTTGCTGTGTGTCTGTGTAGCACCTAGCACTGTGGTGGGGGGAGGGGTCTGAGCTCAGTGGGAGCCTTGATGTGCTACTGTAATATAACTAAGAATGCTACCGCCCATAGGAACAACTGCAGTACAGCCTGGTGGCTCCCCCGTTCCCTCCACGACACGGGCTGACTCCTCTTTTTTGGTTGGAAACACTGCCTTTTTGTGCAGAGGTGACAGGAGAAACTATGATGGAGAATGGCCATTAAAGGGTCACCGTGTCCTTCTGCAGCGCCCAGGAGTTAAATGCACCTCCTGTCACTAATGTGCTGCTTCTCAGGCGTCCCATCCTTCATCTTCACCCGTGACCGATCAGCTAGGTTACAATCATTCTCCGGGCGCCCTTTGGGAAAGGGGCCCTCTCTCCCAGGCTTGGGCCTCGGACCAGCCAAAACCTGTCCCGCTGCTACCCGCAGCATGGAGCTGTTCTGTGTCCTGGAGCCCTGTTCTGCACTGCTGACAATAGTTCTGTCCAGCACAAAAACAATTATTTAATTAGAGCAATTACCTTTGCGTGGCCAAAGAAACAATTGCTACTCATGGTGCTGATTTTGGGGCACTGAAGTAAGCCAGAGACTAATGACCAGGGGTTGTTTGAATCAAGCAGCACGCAGGAGAGTCCCTCTTCAGCCAGCGCATCTCAGTCCTGACCTGCAGGCTCCCTGCTGTTGCATTAGGGGGTCTCTCGCTCATTCGCCTGACCTGCAATCCCTCCATACAGCCCCCCAATAGTCTAGCTCTGGGCTCTCCACACTGCTAAGAGTTAGTGTGGTAACCTTCAATATCTCTGCCTTTCCAGATCCCCTTGCATGGATCTGCTGATGCCCCTAAATCTTGACCTGCAAGAAGTACTTCTGTTCCAGTACTTCTGCTCTTGGCTCTGCCAATAAACCTCAACAGCTGGCCTCCTGCTGTTCTAGTCCTGGTCTTCTCACCACAGCTCTGCTGCCTCATTCGTCTTAATAAATCCAGCTGTTGCTATTTTTCTAACTCACTTCTGGATTAAAACATTTTGTTTTCCCGAACACAATTATCGAAACTGACTTGTCAAGGCTTAAACTGCAGCACTCTGGTCCTTCCTTTCTCCTTCCCCAGGAGATCAGAGGGCTGGCATTACTGCTCTGTATTTTTTTTTTTAAATAATGAACTTTGCAGTCTGATCACACTAGGAGAAATTCACTGCTGTCAGCACAAGCCCTGTTCACCCCATAAATAGTCTTTGTGCTGGCTGCTCTGCCCAGGGGTCAATTTCACTCATGGCATTATTGAAGAGATGCTATTAGAACGTCACCTTTCCTGTCCTTTAATTTGCAGGGAGAACTAAAGGGGGAAATCGGCTGGTGCTGAGTGACAGGCCCTAATGTTGGCTGGATCCAGATAGAAATATCAAACAATGCCACGGAAGTTGTCAGATATTAAGTCCAAGTCCCCAAAATGTGTCAGAGCTTGTCAGTTTTCAGGTTATTTATGGCCTTGTATGCAGAACAGGCTGACTGCCTCCACAGGCCTGCCCATCAGCTGGCCGGCAAAGGAGCTGACATGGAAAGCTTTATAAATAAGACATGGAAACAGAAAATCAGATAAATAATATAAGGTGGGGGTGGGGGAAGAGAGAAGAAAGTGCCATTTGAATAATTCAGCTGAGCTGCCACCAGTCGTGTATTATTGAGAAAGGGATGAGGCAGAGGTGAGGCCAGGGCAGCAAGTCCAGAGGACGATACATCTGGAGGTGATGAACTTCAGTAATCTCTGACCTCAAATCCGCTTGGCCCTGGGGTTTCACTGGCAATTTGCCCCGCTTGTTTGAACTAGTCTTAAGGTCAGCACAGCCATGTTTTGGAGCAGAAGGTCTGTCTTCTGTTACCGGTGGAAAGTCAGCCTCTTGTGGGTCTCTTTTATTTATGATACCTGCTCTGTGGCTTGTCTTGTCAACCTTGCCCTGCAGGAGAATATTTGATGCTGAATACCTCTCCCACCTTGTACCGTGATGTGAAGCACAGCTGGAGGCTCAGCTTGCAAACAACTACCCGAGCCCTTTGTTTTCAGTCAAAGGCAATGTCTGGGGGTTAGCTTAGCAACTCTGCAATGACTGCAAAGGGCCAGATTTTCCAAAGAGCTCAGCACCTAAAAAACTATAGTTCCTTTCCTCCTACAGGACTGCAGTGAGCTTTCCCAACTAGATGTGCATAGACATCACACACATTAAATCTCTCTTGCTCCTTTTTCCCTCCGACTGTAAAGAGGCATAGTATCAATGCACCACTGAAGCTGAGGAAAAAATTGGTCAACAGAAAATTCGAAAAGGTCAAATGCTTAACCTTAACTCTGCTTTCGCGTTCCTCTGCTTGAAAATAACATATTTATATATATCATGTGCGTGTGTGTCATTGCCCTCTGCTGGATGGACGCAGACCTACCCAGCTGTGTGTCATAGGTCTTGTACCTCTAACAGCAATCCTCCTTTAGCTCCAGTGGAAGGCCCATGTGCTTTTGAAGATGGACGTTCTGAGCTCTCCCACCATCCCTATGATGTCGTACTTGGCTACGGCACAGCAAACAGTGAACTATGATGTCCACAGTGTTGGCATAGAAAAAAAGCCCCTTCCCCCCCCGATCGCACATCTTCCTCAATCGACCCCTGGTGATTGCTTTACAGTGATGACATTTCATCGTCTTTTAACATGAAAAACTGTTCTGCAGCAGAAAAGGCAAAATTCCCGAGTGGACCAAACTCGTGGAGTTCTCATGAAAATGTATTTGTTTATAAATCAATAAGAATATCAACAGGCAAATAAGAATAGTCAAGAAAATAAATAGTTCTGAGTGTCTCCAGGTGTAGGGGCATACTACCAGGATTAACTTCTCAGGCCCATCAGAGCCTCCCAGTCCCTTGCTGCGGAAGTGAACTGGTTGCATTAATCTATCAAACCATGCTGCCACAAGAGATCCATCACAATCTTCCAAAAGCACGTTATACGCATGTTTAAGCACAACGTATGTGCATCAAAGTGGCAACAATGTACCTAGATACCACTGTGATGGGTGTGTTAGAAATGCTTTGATCGACAGCGAGGTAACATGGCCCTGCAGATAAATGCCACATGTGCTCACATTCTGTTAAAATCTGTGTCACTGCCTTAGGCAATAACCCAGACCTGCAGCACTTCTCAAATGGCCTTTCTACAATAATTATTATCCCTTACAGCCCTGCTGTAAATGCAGTAGTAATACCCCTCTTAGAACAAATGGAGAAAATGAGGCACGGAGCAGCTCAAGCAGCAATTCCGGGGAACATCTGGGAATAGAGCCCAGAAAGGAGACATAATTGGGAGTTCACTCCCCAAGGATAAAAACTAAAATGGTTAAATGAAAATATTGTTAATCACCTAGGCAAGAATTGCTCATAATTTGCATATGTATAAAACTTATTTTTTCCTTCACCATATAGCTAAAAAGCATGCCAAAAAGTTAGCAAGCAATGGCTTTCCTGGGCAATGTGTCCCTTTGCACTGTGTGAATGGATCCAGACATGGGTCCAAACTAGAAATAACTTGCTAGCAGATTGAAGGTCAAATAGAGCCAACTGCCTATTACCCCAAGAAATCCAAACCACATGCTTTCCCCCCGAATGTTAAACTATGCATTTGTTTACCTCATAAACCAAATATGTTATGGCTAAACTATTCCCCACCTTCCATATGTGTTTTGCCCTCCATTGGAAGCTGCACATTTGCTTGCCTTGTGATCAGATGTGCATCTTGCCATATGTGGATAGTAACTCTTGTCCTGTTAAAAACCCCGAATGCCATGAAATGCTGATGTACAATCAAAGAGTATAGGAAGCATGCCCACCAAATCTGTAAGAGTACAGGGGAGGTTGTTGGTTTGCCTTGTAAATAATTGTGGCACTCTAGCAGAAATAAGAATTATAAGGAAGAAGGATCAGAGGGGTAGCCGTGTTAGTCTGGATCTATAAAAGCAGCAAAGAATCCTGTGGCACCTTATAGACTAACAGACATTTTGGAGCATGAGCTCATGCTCCAAAACATCACCCACGAAAGCTCATGCTCCAAAATGTCTGTCAGTCTATAAGGTGCCATAGGATTCTTTGCTGCTTTTAAGGAAGAAGGAATGTTGAAAGATATAAAGGAGGGCATAACTTTGGATTATTAAAAAAATTGCTTAAAAAGGGGGAAATTCTGATTAATATGGGCTAATATTAATATACAAACATTGAAATGAATACAACATAAAAAGCCTCTGACAAGAAAAGGATTGACGATACCTGTTACACACCACTATTGATGGTAGCAGCAGAAAAACTGAGACGGCTGAAATCTGACCATTCTGTTGGCAAATATCCAATAGAACTCCAAGGAGTCCCCTGCCCAGGAGCTCTGAAATCAGGATAGATAGATAGATAGATAGATAGATAGATAGATAGATAGATAGATAGATAGATAGATAGATAACACTGGAGGTTACCATCTGAACCCCAGAGTTGGCTGAACTGACGAGGAAGCTGCAGAACCCCCTATGCAAGGAATGCCCAGACTGACTGCATGGAAAGAATTCGCCCAACATCCCCAGGCTAAGAGAATAAGAAGAAGTGGTGATATTTAATTTCAAAGATTGTATTTCCCCTTCTGTTCCTTAACACAAATAACTGAAGTCTATCTTGAGAAAGTCTACACTCTGCCGTGAGACGTCAAGTAAGTAGATTTTCACTAATTCATAAGGTCCTTTTTAAGTTCAAACAAGTCAGCCTAGGAGTGATTTCAAACATTACCTTTAAGCAATTGCTGTTGATATTCTAAACTTGTCTCTTTTGGGTAAATCCATTCAAATAGCAGGGACCATGCTCTTAAAAGTGCCTCAAAGACAAATGGATCCTTGGGTGTGTGATAAATGTGTTAAGGTACTAAAGAACTAATGATCAGAAGTAAATGCAATAAGAAATCTTGATGATCTGCAGTGTTCCTTGGAATAACTGCTGAGTCTCAACTTTAGTCTGTGATAATTGCTTGCAAGGATGTATTGTGTGTGCAGTACACACCTAGAACTCTGGTTGTGTCTACACTGGAGGGGTGAAACTGTTGATTGTCTACTCATGTGGTTCTGAGTGAATTAATAAATTGTTGATTATTTAAGAATAACCAAGTGTCCTGATTTGAAAAAAAAACAACTCTTCAGCTTAAAATTTGACCTGCAGAGAACCCAATATTGAATTAGTTAACTCACACTCCCTTTGCTCAGTAAAAAGAGGTTATCCAGTCTATACTGGCTAAAATACTTATCCAATTAGCAAATCTAGTTTGTTAGATTTCAGCTTTAAAATCTAACTGGCATCTCTGGGAAAGTCATAAAAAATGATCCCCTTTCACACTTACAGTTGTTTTCCAATCCTTTGCGCTAACCACTATAATATGCTACCTAAACACAGCCCGCTAGCATATGAGGCACGCATACATTTATCACGCCTATTATATATAAAGCATCTTTTAATTTTGTAAGTAAGAAACTGATCACTGTAAATGGCAATTTCAATATGAACTGCTACAATATATAGTCACTGGCTGGCTATCGCAGCCCATGTCTACACTGTAATTCGTTAACTTGTTGACTTCCCTCCCTCCCCCCACAAGCATATGCTACAATTTGATTATATTCAAGTAAATCTGTTTGTCAACCATTAATAGCCTCCTATTTTTTTACTCTTCTACTAGCCCGGCTTCTGTATATAAATATTTCAGATCATTCCCCTGAATAAAACCAATTCAAGGACATCACGACCTGATGATTCCAAATTGTTATTGACACATTTACTGGCCACTGTTGTTTTGCCAGGACCCAGGCCAGGGCATGAATAAACATGCAGTTGGCAAGCGGAGGGCAGAAAGCCAGGAACCACGGCCTAGAGAAAGCAGCGACATGCTTTGTTTGGGGGGGTGGCAGCGATCAAAGATGCTGGTCCACATTAGCATCACTAAATGGCATTCAGATGAAGGACAGAAATAATTTCCCATTTGAGTAGCATCCTTTTTTCATTGGCCTCTGAGCTACTGGGGCTGTGTGGGATTCTTGTTTAGACACAGGTAACATTTGAGCCTTTTTAAGAAAAGAGACAGTGGAGATTGGGGGAGGGAATGTCTGGTAGGGTGATAGAGGTCACGAAAGTAGGTGTTCCTGGCAAGCAGAAGGGCAAGCTACCAACAACATAGACTCACTGAAGTCAGAGAGAGACATGCCTTGTAAGATCCCATTTATTCCAGACCCCCTATGACCATTCCTGAAACTGAGATCTGGGCCCCAATGTGATGTGAGTTATACATACACATAGCAAGGGATGGCCTGTGCCCCAAAGAGCTTACAGCCTGAATTGACAAGGTCAACACAAGAAGGGCTGGGGCCAGTTGGCAGGTAGGGAACTGTGCCACAGAGAGATTAAATGACTCCGCCAAGGACACACAAAGAGGCCGGGGGAGATCTGGGAACTGAACCCACGTGTATTAAAGCCCCAATGAGTGCCTTAACCGTCTTCTTCTCCCTGTGGGTCAGCCTCTGCCACTAAGGGACAATCTTAAACGGGGATGTGGGGGACGAGGGAGCAGAACAGCGCCACTATACCCTAGGGAGACATTGTCGCTCAGGAAGGCATAATGCCTCCCCAAGCAGTTAAGAAGCCACTGCACTACTCTGTCTCCTCCCGACTCCTTTTGGAGAGACTGGTGCTCAGGGAGGGGAGGTTACTGCCTTTGACCCTTGCACAGGGGGAGGCACAAATTGGGGAATGCTCCACAATCTGACCCCCAGTTCCAGCTGGACTCAATGAGCACCGCTGGTGCTCAGGACCTCTGTAAACGGGTCCCCATTGCCTATGCTTTGTACTATTCAATTCTGAGTGTCTCAAGGACCGGAGATTCCCATATTTATGTCTGCAATTCCCACTGCAATAGCCCAGTCACCTGATTTTTCACCCTTAGTACCAGGCTGTAATTGGTGCTAATTAATATAAAATGTAATAAGCAAAAAAAATCAAAGTGTTTTCCTCCTGCTGCTTTAGCTCATCATTTAAGATTCAGTGGTGACCATGGCTGGTTAATAATCTCCAGTGACTGTCACTGCAGAGAGTGAACCGGCTGGCCCCCGCTGATTGGGTTATTTCAAACTATTCCACCTGCACAAGTCAATAAAAGCCACCTGAACATGGAGCCTGATTAAATTCATTCTGAAGGGCAAGGCTGCCTCTCTCTGCTGCGGAGAGGTTCCGCTGGATGGACGTGTGAAACTTGCAAGGCAGAATGTGCTTTCATGTCCCTGTGCAAAGACTAGAACACTTAAAAGGTACCCGGCTCACTAGGTCACAGGCAATCACAGATCCCAGTGTAATGCATTCTGAAAGCTTGTGTCCTGGGCGGAAGATGATTCCTGCTGAATAGGCATCATCATTTATTTATGTCTCTGGGTGAAAGGAAATAAGCAGCTTTAAATACCTCCCCTTTCTGCCTAAGTGAGCAACACAGAAGGTTATTAACAGAGAAGTCTAGATTCTCCCCAGTTTTATAGATGCTTTGCGTAGGACCAAGACCAGAATATTGGTGATGTTCAACGAGGCTTCACCGCACTAGTCAGTGAGCAGTTATTGTGACTTGCTCTGCTCTGAATTCTGAATGCAAAGCATCTGCTGTGCTTTGCCTAAAGTCTTGCTACCTTGACCTTGTACGCTGCCTTCATCCGCGCTCACAAGCTAAGCAGGGGTGAGCATCTCCGGTGTGTTGACGGGAAACAGAATGTGCTGCAGGAAGAGGCTTTGCAGTTCCAGTAGGTGGTGCTCTGAGCCAGAGCTGAACGAGTTTTGCAGCACTGTTTTTCATGGCACTGTGCAGCTGACTGTGCTATCTTTCATATGAAATGTATTCCCTGAAATCGAGGCCTATTATGGTAATTTAAGATCCCCTTGACACTTTCTGTATGTTAGCAATGGTCACCTGGCTAAGTTCCAAACTGGATAATTACATTTTTCCTGCCTACATTCTGCATTTCCACCAGACAGAGCATGCCTCAGCATTCCCTATCCCACAGGTGCGGGAACTAGGGTGCAGGGGGTGGTGGAGGTGCAGGGGGCTCCGCTCCCAGCCCCATGCCCGGAGTCCCAGCTGAGACTCCCAGCCTCGGCCCCCGCCCCTCCTGGAGACACGGCCCTGCCCCTGGCCCCAGTTCGGGGGTGGGGGCAGTGGCACGAACAGGGATAAGGGGGCTGGCTTTCAGCACCTCCACTATTAAAAGTGTTCCAGCTCCACTGCCCTGTCCTATATAGCGTAGTGTTGCTCTGTGCTGTTAAAACAAGCTGCTGTGTTGCACAACCCCAGAGGTGGAAGCGCATGAGATGTGGGTGATGTGGTCTCTGAGAATAGTTTGTAAAATGCCTTTGGGTCATTCAAGATGAACGATGCTACAGAAACCCCAGACTGTGCATTTAGTACTTACCCATCGTTATCACAGAATCATAGAATAGCAGGGTTGGAAGGGACTCAGAAGGTATCTAGTCCAACCCCCTGCTCAAAGCAGGACCAATCCCCAACTAAATCATCCCAGCCAGGGCTTTGTCAAGCCTGATCTTAAAAACCTCTAAGGAAGGAGATTCCACCACCTCCCTAGGTAACCCATTCCAGTGTTTCATCACTCGCCTAGTGAAAAAGTTTTTCCTAATATACAACCTAAACCTCCCCCACTGCAACTTGAGACCATTACTCCTTGTTCTGTCATCTGGCACCATGAAAACAGTCTAGATCCATCCTCTTTGGAACCCCCTTTCAGGTAGTTGAAAGCAGCTATCAAATCCCCCCTCCTTCTTCTCTTCTGCAGACTAAACAATCCCTCCGTCTCTCCTCAAAAGTCATGTGCTTCAGCCCCCTAATCATTATTGTTGCCCTCTGCTGGACTCTTTCCAATTTTTCCACATCCTTCTTGTAATGTGGGGCCCAAAACTGGACACAGTACTCCAGATGAGGCCTCACCGATGCCGAATAGAGGGGAATGATCATGTCCCTCGATCTGCTGGCAATGCCTCTACTTATACAGCCTAAAATGCCATTAGCCTTCTTGGCAACAAGGGCACACTGACTCACATCCAGCTTCTCATCCACTGTAACCCCTAGGTCCTTTTCTGCAGAACTGCTGCCTAGCCTCTCGTTCCCTAGTCTGTAGCAGTGCATGGGATTCTTCGGTCCCAAGTGCAGGACTCTGCACTTGTCCTTGTTGAACCTCATTAGATTTCTTTTGGCCTAATCCTCTAATTTGTCTAGGTTCCTCTGTATCCTGTCCCTACCCTCCAGCGTATCTACCACTCCTCCCTGTTTAGTGTCATCTGCAAACTTGCTGAGAGTGCAGTCCACGCCATCCTCCAGATCATTAATGAAGATATTGAACAAAACTGGCCCCGGGACTGATGGTTGGGGCACTCTGCTTGAAACCGGCTGCCAACTAGACATGGAGCCATTGATCACTACCCCTTGAGCCTGATGATCTAGCCAGCTTTAATGCATTCATCCAGCCCATACCTCTTTAACTTGCCGGCAAGAATACTGTGAGAGACCGTATCAAAAGTTTTGCTAAAGTCAAGGAATAACACGTCCACTGCTTTCCCCTCATCCAGAGAGCCAGTTATCACATCATAGAAGGCAATTAGGTTATGTATGTATGTATAGCAATGTATACACTTCCTTGGTCTGGATTTAATTTAGGGTGTTGAAGAGGAGTGAAAAGTCTAACTTGTTGATTCAACAGTAGAAATAGTTTATTACTTTTCTCTAGCTTTTCGTGCGGGAGAAATATATCATAACTTAAAACATGTTACCATGGAGACCTCTTATGGTGCAATGGTTGTAGTCTCTGAATGAAGGAGACGGTGGTATTATTTGACTAGCTTTGCTGGTATGACTTTGCAATTACTGTTTTCTGAGTTTATTATCCCTGTTTGTTCTGCAGTAGCACCTAGAAGCCCAAGCAGAGATCAGGGCCCCCTTGCGTTAGGTGCGGTGCAAACACATTGTCTTTGGCAGTCCCTGACCACAGGCATTTTGCAATGGAAATAGACAAAGGAAGGATTATTATCCCCTATATTACAGATGGCACAGACAGATGAAGGCCCAAATCCTTAAAAACATTTTAGGCACCCAACTCCCATGGGAACTAGGTACTTTGAGGATCTGGGCCTAAGTAATGTGCCCAGGGGTCACACAGAAAGCTTACAGACAAACATCCATTGCCCCACAACAAGCAGGTCAGCATTCCCTGCCCTCCAAAGAACACGCGATAGAAGATTCATTGCAAAATAGCCAGCGGATCCTGCAGGGTGCTGAGTGCCTCTTGCCAGCAGCCAAGCACGCTTTGCTCCCACTGAAAGCCAGGAGGCTCTCAACATCGCACCAGATGAGGCCCAAATCTGGGTTTGAGAATGCTGGGGAATCCTGACTGCTCTAACGAGATACTGATCTATCAGACCCAAAAGACCATTGACCTTGCCTTACGTCCAGGGTTATTTGTAAGCACTTTTCCTCCATCTCTGTCTTCTTTTGTCACTGGATCCGATGTAGCGGATTTTAAAATGAGCCATTGTTAAAAAAACGGAAATTAGGCTCTATTTTGAGCTACCCATCCATATTCAGAAGCTCCCATCTCATTGCCATTACAGTCACATCTGCTGAACACGGGAGCAGGCGGAATAGTACAGATAGTTATTTATGTATATTTTAATGGATTCATGTGGTGAGTTTGCTGTTGTTACACCTGAGGCCTTGATAGTTCTTATTCCTGAGGATTTGGGGGAGCCCTGGTTTATTCCCGACTGTGCTGGTAATCCTGAGAGTTTCAAAGGTTTTGCCAAGAATGATGATTGCATTGAAAACTTGTACCAGAATCTGCATAGTTCTTAGATCCCAAAGCACTCTGGGGCAGGGACTGTGTGTGTGTGTGTGTGTGTGTGTGTGTGTGTGTGTGTGTGTGTGTGTGTGTGTATGGCACCTAGCACAACAATCCTGACATGTGAGCGTAATGCAACTAATTAAATAATAATCGTAACAACTTGTTATTGGCTATTCATCATTCTCTTTATAAAATGTCTGGAACTATGCCATGTGATTCAAGTAACCAATCTCACACCCAACGAGCAAATACTCCAAAGCAAATAGTATATAAATACCCCCTAGAAAAACACTTGAAAGCCAGTATTGTGGTTTCCTACTGTTTGTAAAACACCTAACACAAAGAGGGGACCAATCCTGACTTCACCCTTTGAGTGCCACTGCACCCAAAATAAAATTGTATTGATCGTATCAGTCATTAATAACTGACATTTGGTCACACAGACTCTTGCGTGAATTCCTGTGAATAAACAGATACATTCACATCCATCAGGATCGGTTTGCAGACTAGTCACAGGCAGAAAAACCAGGGCTTAAACTCTCTGGAAACTGAATAATTCAACCTATTCAGCTGAAAAGCTCTGAGTGCACATTTTCAGTGTGATTTGTCCCTAGCACACTTATACCCATGTAATACGGTACCTGTTAGAAATGCCTTCAATTACTTCCCTTTTCTGGATTAGCTAGAAAGTGAGAGTCATGGGGACCTAAATATTTCATGTAAAACGCCAGCTGGTTGCATCACTTAGCAAAGAGCCACAACTGGCCGGTGACTCGTAGGGCGGGTGATCACACTGTGGTTTTCCCCAGATGTTAGCTGCTGTAAAGTTACCACGTGGCCAGGGCCAGGAGCTCATTACTTGGCCTTTACGTGCGTGAATCTAGTTGGAGTTTGCCCCAGTAAGAACAAGAACTTAGCCTTGGACCACAGCACTCCTGGGATCAATGAAGAGGAGGTTTTATTGGACACACAATGTTCATTAAAATTAAGTGGTGTGATCATTTGATGATCTGCAGTTATCTGGGTCAGAAGGCAGCAGAAGTGTGGCATTAGCATGTAGTATAGCAGGTATAGACTCTAGTGGGTCTAACTTTTTAAATCCAGACACCATCTCTGAGATCCCTGCATGATATTGATTCAGGGCTGCATCATGAGCCAGCCTCCCAGGTCTCTAGTCTTTCTTACGGCAGCTGTAAAGTCAAAAAGGTACCAAGGACTTCATCTGAAATGTCACAACATAAACAGCTATACAGTTGGCGTGTGAAATGAAACAGGGAGACTGGCAGTGCCCCACTATGGGGATACTCTCGCAGCTGTGCCTGCATGCCCCAGGAATCCTGGCCGGAATTTCCAGTTACATCAGCAGTTTCTGACTGTCATTTTCATCTGAGTAAATCTTTGTTGGAGGATACCACTGGGCACTGTTATGGGGCCTGGAAGTTCTCTTCTTCACCATATACACTGACAGGCTCTTCCGAAATGCACGGAATGGATCCTATTAATTGCTCAGTAAGATGTAAAAATTACCTTTCCAATTGGTTTTGTTCTCAATAAAGCCGATTAGGGAATTTAATCTTTTCCCTTTTTAACTCTGACATTAAGTGCTACACAACAGGAAAAGCTGGAGGGGACTGGCTCAAAAGCCTATTTTGAAACACGGCTGCCAGGTCGTCTTGGAATGATAGGTTCAGTCCTCAGCTGGGTCAGTTAAATGCCACATCCTTCTGAAGATGCATTGAACTGGATGCAGTTTACTAAGTGGAGGCAGCCTGAAATAGTAGATTGCATGTTATACTCTTAGCCCAAAATATGTGCCCTGCCTATTCACTGTTGTGAAATCGTCTCTGTGCTAGTTGCCTGCCTAGCTGCTTTTGCCCCAACCCAGAAGTGGTTGCATTTCTGTGGTGCTGCTGCTTGTAAAGCCCCTTGGGAAGAAAGATTCTGTAGAGATGTAAAATACCATCAGAAGCAAAGCAAATTAGATAAATGGACTATTACAGTGCACAGGACATTGTCCTGGATCTTGAGAGACCCGCGTTCAAGTCTCTGCTCTGCTATGGATTACTTCATATGACCTTGGGCAAGTCTCCATTCCTCTGTTCCCCCGCCTCAGCATTTGTCTTATCTCTTTAGACTGTGAGTTCTTTGGGGCAGGGATTGTCTCTTGCTCTGTGTTTGCACGGTGCCTAGAACAATAGAGTCCTGCTCTTGGCTGAGGGTTGTAGAACCTACTATAAAAAGAGTGAAAAGCAGAATGTGGGGTCTCATTGACACAGCTGATTGTGTAAGGGGTGAGAAAGAATGCTCTGGACATTTTTGGATAAGCAAATTCCAACAATTCTCCTCAAAGTCACTGAAATCACAGTCCCTCTCCCGAAGCAAATGGCGTTAGAACCTCTTATTAAATCTCTAAGGTACTTATATGATCCCCCATTAGCATAGTTTCCGAGCAGCTCCCACTCTTAATGTATTGAACTCCACAGCACTCCTCTGGGGTGGGGGGCACTGCAATTATCCCCATTTTACAGATGGGGAACTGAGGCACAGAGAGGCGAAGTGACTTGCCCAAGGTCACACAGGGAGCCTGTGGCAGAGCAAGGAATAAATCCCAAGTCTTCTGAATCCCAGGCTCGTGCCCTAATCACTGGATCATCCTTCCTCTGAGTTCATAAAATTTCTCCAAATGGAGAAAAGCGACAACTTTCTCTTCCTTCAGACAGTGCCAGAGAGCTGGTTGCCTGTGTCAAGGCATTTATCGTAGCTCAAGCATAGATCCGGCATGCCAGGATTACTATTTTTGTAATGAATTAATGCAGTTAATGTAAAAGATGGATGGGCCCCAGGGAGCCCAGTAATTTACCAACCCTGCCAGATCTTCAGTGCCTGTCCCGGTGAGCACTTGTTGGCCTCCCATTGAAGAGTTAGTTAAAATAGAGCTCTTCTCTGCTAGATCATAGGAACTACTGTATTGCATTAGACCAGGGATCCATCTAATCCAGTAGCCTGCCTTTGCTGCTAGCCAGAACTAGCCAAGTTGTTGTCATGCATGCGGGTCTGTAGCGCTCCTCAGGTGTCATCATGCTACAACCGATGACTTACTGGCATCAGCTAGAACCAGGATTCCTTCAAGCCCAGCTCAGATAGGAGACTCCAGTGCTGGGCCCCAACTGGTGGAACACCAGAGTTCCTGGCCAGTGGCTCCCCCTGTTTAAGCAAGAAGAAGGAACAGGAAGTCACCTGTACAACAGGGCTCCATCAGGCTTTAGGCTTTAGCCCACTCAAGTGCTCTCTGCTCTTGTCTCCTGGTTCCCTAACCTGGCCTAGTTCCTGAGCTCGGCTCCTGACCTTCCAGTTCTGAACCCTGGTTCCATGGGGGCCCAGCCCCTGTCTATGCTAACAGCTAGGCCTGGCGCCTACATCCCGGCCCCTACAGGGCCTGTAGCAGGCAGTTAGGGGAGAATCTGCTCCTGGAGAAAATTTCTTTCTGACCTTCCAATATTAGAGGTTGGTTTATGCCCTGGACCATGAGGGTTTATAGCCCCTCCAGAGAGATTATACATGGAATGAAAAGTTAATTGAGTCTCAGATTTCTTGTAAGAAAGACTTATATCCCCAAACAACCCTTTTTACATCTTTTGTACACTCTCCTATATAGAAAGGGGCTCCCCACTGACTCACAGGTGGTATTGGTGACTGTGCTTTTAAGGACTGATCTTCCCAAAGAGAAAAGGTCATGTTGTTGTTAAGCACAGCCAGTTGGAACTGCTCACAGGATAAACTAGACGGTTTTCAAGCACTGACACCACTTAATTTCATTCTCATGAACATTTAGGCGCCAGAGTCACTTTTATGTACATTAACTTAATGGAACTACTCACATGCCAAAAGCTACTTGGGTGTACAGGAGCGTAACACACGAGGGCTGTAGACTGTAGCTAAGAAATTAGGATACTGAGGAATTTATTTCTGGGAGGGTCTTAAAATGATTTTTTTGGTTTTGTTTTGTGACGCTCACTGAATTAACAAACTTGGAGCCTATCAAAATCTAAGGGACTAGATCCCAGTTTAAAGTTGGCAATATGCAAAAACTGGCCTCAGATCTCTGACATGTGCCAAGACTTGAGAGCTCTGTCTCTGCATCAAAGTCGGCTTGCTGGAGCCAGGAATTGGACTGCAGATCAAAGGCTCCTGTCAATACCCAAGGGTTGACTCACGGATCACAGATACTCATCATTGCTGGAAGGCAATTCCCTGGATCACAGACTCTTGTCAAGTCACAAAAAACAGTTCCTGGCATGTAAACATCTGCCGAGGGTCATGAGCCAATCCCAAGATCAGACCTATACTACTACACACAAACCACTTCTCGCAGAAGATTCTTGGCCACTTGGCCAGCACCTGCCTCCACTAATTTTCTGACAGCCCTTGATCACATCCCACTTGCCGCTACCCTCCTTTCTCTGGTGGTACGGTACTATCGCTTGGTTTCCTACTGAAGTTTATGGATGCCAAGATTTGGGGTAGATGTGACATGCTTGCTTCCTCACTAGCCACATGGATCTGATAAACTAGTTCTTTAAATAGATTTTTCAGCAGCGCAACTGGGGATTTAAGGTGATGCTATGCAGACTTGCACCCCAGAATGTTCTGTGGCTCGTTCACACAGCATTCCTCCTCTTCTCTTGCAGGGGGCTTCATCTCATGGCCGCCACGTAGGCGAGTGTCAGGTCCCCTGTCAGAGTGCCTTTCATAGACTACTGTGTAATGTTCTCTAAGAGGAAGAACATCCCACCTCTACAAGCAGGAATGAGGGAGTTTGAACCTGTGTCTTTTATTAGGTATAGTACAATAGGGCCTTGAGGCTCCAGCCAAGATCAGGTCCTGTTGTGCTGGCCAAATACAGAAGAAGAGACTGTTCCCTAACATCAATCCTTAGTTTAAACAGGGAAAAGGTGGGATGGGAAACAGAAGCACAGTGTCAAAGTCATAATGGAATAAGCTCACCTGAGTCCCAGCTGAGAGGCCTATCAACTAGACCACAGTTCTGCGGCAACCGTCTGTAGTGGGAGATTCACTTGAACCTGCAAACCAGTGCAGGCTGATCAAGGTGCTGCCGAAAACCCACTCTGGCTGGCGGGGCTAGTGTGTCACTTCCACCCGTGGAAAAAGAGGGATGGTGATCAAAAGCCTGAAGCATGAGACTCTGGGTACGACATTCAAAAAGTATGTAAATGACCAAAAACAACAAACCCATGTCCTTTTTGTGTAAATGCAGCTGGCTCCTCGTTTGGATCAGAACGACAGGAAATCTGCCCCTTCCGCAAATTGCATTTCAGCAGCTGCGGTTCCCAATGCCCCTGGAAGGGCTTCTTCTGCCTCATTAACTCGTACAGATTTTTAAACTCCTCCCTCGCCCTCATCCAAAAGCTGCAGGGTTTTATCAAGAGATGAAAGGTTGAAGGACATGCATAATTAATGGCCTGGCTTTATTTAAATAATGTAACTTTGCCATCACATCTGCATGCTCCAGGTATGCTTTTAATTCTTTAATTACAAGATAGCATGCCACAACACTTTGCCTGATTAACTGTTGGAAATTAAGGCTGGATTGGGGGAACAGGGAGGGGTGTAAACACAGTTATACGCATATAAAGTAGCTTGATAAAGGAGTAGCTATAAAGTGCTTCTTTGGATAGGCAAAGACATCACCTTTAATGGGCCAAACCCTGAACTACTTCGTGAGACGAAATTCCCGTTAAAGTCAATAGACCTAATTCCGAAGTTCTTACTTAGGCAAAACTCCCACGGGGAGTGGCGAGGTAACAGACCTGGAGCTCTGACATCCTTCATATTTCAGGGACAGTGGGATTTCAGTCCCCAGGTTAGAGCCACCCCAGGCTTTTATTGCCCTGGTGGATCCAAAAGCAAAAATGGCCATTTCCCCCGGATCAAATGCAGCAGAACTCACCCAAAATGTCAACCCTAAATGATGGAAACCTGCAAATTCTGTATGTTCTCATGAGTTGCTGGTATCAGTGAATGCAAACACAAACCCCAGCTCTGTCCACTATCTGGGTTCTCATATGGGCATCCATCCCTGTACTATCTGTCTCCAACCCAAACCCTCACATGAATCCAGTGTGATCCAAATGTCGTCTCCTCGGTTCCTCGGTAGAGAAGACACTGCACTGGCCATAATACTCTCCACTCTGTCATCTGAGTTTCTCAAGGTGCTTTGCAAACATTCATAAACTAAATCTCACCAACTTCTTGTGAGGAGGGTATTATCCCCCCCTCCCACTTCAACAGACAAAGGCCCAGAGAAGTTCCAAGTGGCTTGTCCAAAGGCACAGAGTCAATCAATAACAGATTTAGGATTAGAATTCCCGTCCCAGGCTCAGGACACTTGATGTTATATATTGCCTCTCTGATTGGGAGTGGTATTGAACTAATCCACTGCAACTTTTCAGAGCATTAAACCAGGTTGCCAAAGTGTCAGTGGGGTTTGTGGATCCTCAACACCTTGGGGAAAAAAATCAAGCTCTTTCTTTATATACATATACAGAGAGAGAGAGAGAGAGAGAGAAAAGGTGGTCAGTTCTCATCACTCAGTGCATTAGTGCTTTCATTGTACCGGTTGTCTTACAGATTGTAACTTCTTTGGGCTGGGATAACGTCTTCCTCCATTTGATACAACACCGAGCACGCTGTCAGCTCTCAGAGAGCCCCAGTTCCCTGCTCTAACCAGTAGGCAACACTCCCAGCCTAAGAGAAGAATTTTATTTCAGTGGAAAGTTTTGCAGTGTGCTGTAGTCAAGCTGAGCTTTGCAAGCAGAATACAGGCTTTAGGATCAATAGAAGCTGATTTCCCTCATAACGAGCTATATTCTCACCTTTTAGAAAGAAAGGAAGAAAAAAATCAATGGTCAGTTCAGGCAACTGTATTTGCTGGCAATTATTCAAGGAACATTTTCGATGCCCTCTGCAAAAGATGCCATTTCCATTTGGCTCTGTTCCCAGCTGGGCTCTGAACAGAAACAGGCAAGTGACAACTTGGATAGGTGTATCAAAGGGGAGAAAAGAAGACGAGGAACAAACTGGACCCAGAGTCTCTACAGATAAAGGACCAAGCCGTGGAGTTTCAAGTGGCTGCATGGGCAAACGATAAAGAACAAGACAAGTGCATCCTAGTAGTGTGCTTTCCAAGTCAAAGGGCACTGCTGTTAGCTCTCTGAAGAAACACATGAAGACTACTGTCCGTGCAGAAGATTAGTTTTTGCCTGCTCCCCATCTCCTTTGCTTTACTTTTTTTTAACTTTCCTTGTTTTATTTTAATTATATTTTTAATTTAAAAAAAAAAGCAAGAATGGAAGCCAAAAATCTTAGAGCTGGAACAGAAAAACTGGCAGAGGGAGAATAATCGTGGTGAAATTTTCAAACGCAGAGCCTCATTCAATAGCGATGACTCATTCAACCACTCTCAGACTCTGCACAGTAAAACCTTGAAACAATGGATCAAATTTAACCCTTGTGTCACTCCATGGACTTCAGTAGAGGAAAAATTTGGTGCGTCCTGTGCAGAGAAAATTGGATTACAGATTACTTCTTCCTGCTTTTCTTGGGTCATAACCCCGGAGAAGAACTAAGTATTATTCATTATTATTCAGTGAAGCTGCTCTTGATTTGGAAGGGATATAAATCTGCCTACATGAGGGCAGAAGCTAATCTCTAACTCAAGGGGGCAAAGGAAGAAATTTTCCCTTGGTGCAGATTAATCCATAACTGCCTGCTTCAGGGTTACTTAGCACGTTTTTGGAAGCAGCTGATACTAGCCCCTGGGTGGAGAGACGTTACTGGACTGTTCCAATGAAATCAGTACATATATCTCCCCTGAAAAGCCCAGGGCATATCAAAACCATGTCCATTGCCCACAGTGGGGTTACACCCTAAGATTTCAAGTGGGGAAATAAGCAGTAGAAGCGGGTGAATTCCTACACAACAAAGAACTTGTCTTCTTACCCTAGGCAAAGAAGCAAAGGGAGAAAATGCTTGCCAAATTTTTAATATGGTGTAACAGCAAAATCGCTTCTAAGTAAAATGGTTTTTTTTTCTGAAGTTTTCTGTAAAGTGTAAAGAGGTTTCTAACATGAGAAAACTGTTATGATGAAAAAAAAGTCTGATTCAGTCAGTCTCTGTCACTATTCGCCCTCGACCTGTTCAAGCTATCTGGCTGGATCACAGGAACTTCCTGTGGCATGGATGCTGCTCTGGGGTTGCAATGAAAGGCTGTGGTCTAGGTCCTCGGTGGAGCTATCTTGCGTTATGCCAGCTGAGTATCTGGCTCTTGTGTGTTTGCATACGAGTGAGCTCTTCCATATCTGTAGGGAGATGGATGTCACCAATTAACTGACATCTTCAAAAGGGAATAGACGGATTCAAAGAGGGAGGGGTTTAATCAGTGCCGAGTACCGTCTGCTGCTGTCAACGGCTGTCTGATAAAGGCTACAGTGTCTAGCTGGGGAATGCACAGAATCCTGGAATATTAAATCTAATGGTGAGATGATAATGATTAATTATCCCACTTGTCTACAAGGGGAATAATTTGCTCTCAACTGAATAGCTAAAATATCTCTTGCACGAATACCAATTTGCTGCCATATAGCAGCTTAAATCCAAGCACTGCACACCTGTTGGCCAGTTAGGGCACAACATCCCTAGGGGGGTTAGATAAGGGATATCTCTGGGATCACTTTGCCCACCACTGAAATGCAACCAACTCTGGAGTGGAACATGGCAGCTGCTAAACAGCAGCTTTATGAGACTCTGGGATAGGGAGTTAAGAAGAAGAATGCTGTGTGCATCTGCAAGATGTTGGAGCGGTAGGACGTCATCGCTTGAGTTGGAGCTTGCCCAGGACATTGGTCTAATCCAGTGTCAGCTTAGGGAGGGGGAGTCACAACTCACAGGGATGTTATAAAGCAGTCTAGGAGGGTCAGGACCAACATCCCATTCTTTATGGCCAGATGTGGGGGGAGGGTCCTGAAACTTTATCCTGTCGTAACATGGGGGTCACAGTATGGAAAATGTTGAGAACTGCTTGAGGCAAGTGGATTGAGCCTGTGGGTAAGCACCTAACACTCTTGGGTTTAAATCCTGGCTCTGCAATTATCAGTTATGTTTTGGGCAAGTCACTTCAGCTCTCTGTGCCTCAATTTGCCCATCTTTAAAATTGGCCTAATAATTAGGGCTGGTTGAGAGATTTCCAGCAAAACTGTTTATATCAACAGAAAATTGTTTGTTTGTTTTTGAGAAAAGCATCTGCTTTATGTGGACATTTTTGACATTTAATTGAAAAAAACCAATGTCTTCAAACCAAAATATATATTCAAAATGCCATCACAGTGCCTCATGGGAGTTGTAGTACGGATCCCTTATACTCTCACTCTCCTCTGTGAGACAGGTTCTCTAGCCAGACTACATTTTCCATGATGCAACATGGCCAGTGACTCCTTTGATATAGCCCTTTCCCTCTCCGAGTGGGGAGAAAATGGTATTTCATAGTAAATGTAGTCTGTGCGGAGAGTCTGACCTATAGAAAAGAATGGAGGCAGAAGGTACCCAAACTACAACTCCCATGAGGCACCAAGGCACTAATTTGAACAACAATATTTCAGGTTTTGGTCTATCACCGAAGAGTTGAAATTTTCAGTGGAAGGACCTCCTGACTAGCTCTGTGAATAATACTAACCAACCTACGGCACTTGGCAGTGATATGGGTACAGAGAATTTAAGTGACTTGCCCAGGCTGACACAAAAAGACGAAGAATTGAACCTGAGATTTTCCAAGTCCCATCTGGTACCTTAACCAAAAGTTGATTTTTTCTGGGGTATTGCTGGGAAGTAGAGAGCTCTGATAGGTCACCACTTCTCAGGTGAAACATGGCAGTTGTTAAACAGCATTCAGCAACACTGCACATGGCTAGAAAGCAAAATGGCTCCTATATATTTTCAAAATCACGTTGGGATGCTTGTAGAGGAAAAGAACTGCATACCCATAACATCATGGCCATTCCACATATTCCCAAATAACACCCCACCACCTTCTCTGCTTTGATGAACCACAGCACAGCAATGTTGAGCTACAACTTTGCACAACTCTCCGGTAACTAACAGCTCCTGGCTAGTATGTCATATATGGGAAGGTTGGTGTGGGAGGGGCTCTATCTGTAATTCACAAATGAAAATACCACATTTTTTTTGTCTTCCCATGTATGGAAAATGAATTACACATTCTTCTGCTCCCCCAGGGCTGAATTATAAATTCTGCTTTTAATGCTTCAAGGGTTTCTGACAGGAAAAGAAACCTGCCTTCTCCTCTTCCTTCATTCTCTGGTTCATTCCCTCACTCCTCCCTGCCCCCAGATGTAAGAGCCCTGTTAAGTAACATGAAAATAAGTCACACCTGTGTTTTTCATTTAGCTGCAGATTTACTGTGGATGCCTCTCATCCATCATCCCCCGGTGATGGATTTTACATCACTTGTCTGTTAGCGGCTGTGTGGAATTTGTATAACTGTGCAGTCATCTCAGGGAGATAACACAAGGCATGTGTAACCCCTAAGTGTTAACCACTCATTTACAAAGCACTGATATAAATTGCTGTTAATTAGCTCTGTAAATGCTTATTGTGTCTTCTAAATTAGAAGCTCTTGGGTTAGATGTGCCACCATGCTGACTGGTTTTGATTATTGGTGTTTTTGAAGGAGCTTGTTGATTAGGGTGTCTGGAGCTGGCTGAAATGGGGCACACTCAAAGGCCACTGGCATTGTGACAGTCAGTTCTTCTCTTTCACCCTCGGCTCCCCAGGCTGTATTTCGAAATGTTGGCTGGTGAAGTGGCACCCTAGAGCTGACGGAGTTGTTTGGCTGGTTATTATGTTAAGAAGCACAAAGATAAGGCACTCAGGAGACCTGGATTCTATCCCCAGCTCTGCCACTCACCTGTTGTTTATCACTTCTCCTGTTTCTCCCCCTTTCTCTGTATAAAGTATTTAGATTCTAAGCTCTATGGCAGGGACTGTCTCTCACTATATATGTACAGTGCCTTGCACGATGAGGGGCCCAACCTGAGCTGAGACCTCTAAGTGCTACTGTCATGCAGATAATAGGAATGTCACATCCAATGCAGGTGACTTCAGCAACCCCCCTAAGGATGAAGCGCCCTAATGAACTGAGAGTAAATCCTCTTATAAAACACTGTGTTCCAAACCTGCCAAGAAAGAGAGAAGTGGGGATGAAAACTCACTAGCAATATGTTGCACAACAGTGTGATTAGCTGAAGCCCCACGTCTGAAAGGCACTGGCTGAGTAATGCATTTTCCCGATCTAATCCCATAAGCGAACAGATGCCAATGGTCTGAGCCAACTCCAACTTACTTTAATGGATCAAGTCTTAATACCTTGCGCAGTGATGCAGAACTTTTCTGTTGAGACACCCTTGGGACAGCTGTTAAAACATTATATTAAAAAATTCAGGTTAATTGCTGCTGAATTATACTGGCCGGTGGGTCCAATTAAATCCAAGCAGGAGGTCAGGGAGTGGGAATGTCTCTTGAGTTCAGAAGAGGAACCCTAGGGACAGGTGACCTCCGAGAAGAGGCTTTGGCTGGTGCTTAGGTTTGTGGGTTATAAATAAAAGCAAATCCCAGCAAGACGGTGAGTCTGGGCCCTGCACTGATATTGATCAGTCTCTTCACAACTCCATTGCACGTGTTCACAGGGCTGTGAAACCTCATATCCATAGAGCTATAGACATTAGAGGTGGAAGAGGCTGATTGGTTCTTGTCTGTCCTCCTCTGTCAGAGCCAGATAATCTGTTCTCCACGACTTTGGCCAATTTTAAGCAACTCAAGCACCGGGGCTTCTGCTACTTTCCTTGAGGAAGAGTATTCTATAGGCAGATTTCAGTGTGAGGAAACTTTGCAGCAGGTTGTTGCTAATGAGGGTCTACAAGTCTGAAAGTCTCCTCTACCAATGAGTGAAGAGCAGCTCTTATCTCCCCACAGAGACCTACATGAAGGCCTCAGTCTCTATAACAGCATCGTATGGTAGCCAAGGCACCTCATTTGGCCAGCTGAGGTGTGAGCTGGGTGTCTCTTAGGCTCCAGACAAGATGTCCCAGTTGATACTTGATAGTTTGAAAGGTGTTTTTAAAACCTTAGACTCTTCAAAAATACCAGGCCAGGTGCACGCGGGGGATGGTAGTTTAAATAGCTTCGGTCTAAAAAGCAAATATTCTGAACATGACAAGTACTTCCAGCTCGGAGCCTAACTCCAGTATGCTAACGATTCCTATCTCCAAGGATTCGCTATTGCCTGTCCAAATCCTGTATTTATACCATCAGAGTGGGAACTCCCAGTGCAAGAGAAGGAGTAGGGAAAGTTAGGGGTGGCAAAACATGGAGGCTGAAAAATGTTAGCTCTGATCCAACAGGCTTTAACCCTGAAAAGCTCAGCTCAGAGCCTGCTACCATAGCTATACCACCACCAAGCAGGCCATAATCCTCACCGGCAGATAGGGGAAGTGAACGAGACTCTTACTCTGAGGCTGGAAGCTGGAGTAGTGTGCAACAATGGCCCATTCTGAAAGTCTTTATATCAATTCTGCATCAGGCGTTGACATTTCTCCTCCAGCGGTGCCCTCCCAAATCAAACAGGACTATTGTTAGATCCCTGAACTGCAAAACAAAAAGACAGAGCACTCTCAGCATGTGATGGATGGTCTCTACCAAACTTCAGCACAGTCAGGTCCTTGGCATAAGCCATCTGCTGAAATCTCCATAGCCAAAGTAAGCTAGGAGTTACTGCTTTGACTGCTGGCCTTATTCCAGGGAAGCAAACTAGCAGAGGAGGAGTAACCGAAGGGAGAGACAGGTAAAGTACCCTCTGATTTGGAAGAAACAAATAGAAAGTTAAAGGAAAACCACAGGGTGAGTCAAACTTGTATCCAGGGAAGCCAGCATGGGTGGAGCGGAAGAAGGCAGCAGGATAGCAAAGGCAGCATAATGCCCTTTTAAAAACAAATTTCATCAACAGAAGCCAAGATGCAAGCTAATTGCAGTCAATCAATGGCAAGAGGAAAGCAAGGGGCATTAAAGAGAGAATTCCAGGCCCATTCAAGCAAATTGGAGCAGCCGAGGTCCAAATGCTAGACCAAGAAAGTAGCTTTTGAAAGGACAGAAAAGAGGAATAGCAATGCATGCTTGAAAGCAGCCGAATTCTGCAAGGTGCAGCACAGTCAGCTCCCAGTGGGAGGCACTCTGCCCTGCACAGGATTGGAGTTCTATGTCTGGGGCTGAGTTTGTTGGAAGGAAGCTGGGTAGGGAACCCAAAGCCCAAATTCACAGCTTATTGGTCCATTCACCAGAACCAGGATTCAGGAATCCTGTTCCCAGACCTCTGCTCTAACCACTAGACCCCAAGCTCCTCCCAGAGTGGGGAATAGAACTAAAGGGTCCTGACTTCCAGACCCCAGATCTAACTACTACAAGGCCACACTCAGAACTAGAAATAAGACTAGAATCCAGATTCTTGTGCCTCTGTTCTAATCTCTACACCCCATTCACCTCCTAGAGTTGGGACTGGAGCCAATAAACCTTATTCCCAGCCCCCGCCCCCCCAACCACTAACCCTCCCCTACTCACCGTGTTGTACACCCCTTTGCTAGGTTTGAAAGTGTGCTCTGGCAGGAGCGAGGTATCATAGTGACAGCTCCCAGCAGGGAAATGATCTCTTCTTCTTGGCAGGGACGGATCTGTCCCAGGTTCCCTCTTCCATTGTGCACTGCTTCTCCTTACAGAGCAGCAGTGCCAGCAACTAAATGAATTGTTCCTCCTGGAGCCAGCCCATGGAGTGCAGCATTGTGCCAGCGGCCTGGTGCATACCGGGAACCCCGGCTCTCCACGAGGGGAGGAGAGAGTGAAGTGAGAATAAATTATTCTACACCAGGCACTTTCTTCCCTAATCACTGCCTAGGGCTTTTAGTTTTTTCTTGCCTGCCAAGAATTCCTGCAATCCATCCTCTTTCAAGCAGGAAGCCAAAGGCTGGAGCTGTCAGCCTGGGAAACAAGGGATGGGAGGGAGACAGGAGGGAGGGTGGATGATGCAAGTTGGCTCATTGACGTACAAAGAAACAGCTAATGAGGGCAGGAGGCAGAGAGAGCAAGGGGCAGCGAGATATTCTGAGAAGAAAAGCAAAGAAGGGGCCAGATTCTCAGCTGCTGTCAATGGTGCTTGGCCGATTTGCACCAGGTGCCCCTCATTCTTTGGGAACTGGTATCTTGGCTGCCATTTCCCTCCGAGGTCTAAACCGTCTTCGCAGCTGGGCAAAGGGCAGAGTTAAGCTCAGGGTGCAATTTCCTTGCGGTGCCCCCTGTCTACTGCCCACTGCTCAGTGTGACAGAGCCAAGGAGGCAATTTCCCTGCAGCGCTCCCTGCCCAGTGTAACAGGACAGTCTGATCTTAGGGGAAATTCCAGTTTCCAGGTGCTGGGACAGCTTCCTGTGCCTGCTTTGCTTCCCTATGTGATAAGAAAGACTGATGAAAATACCTGCACACTAAAAAACTGAATGGGAGGAAAAAAAAGTCTCCCTTCCCCTTCCTGTCATTTTGCTTCCAGCCTGTCTTGGGTCTCTCCTGTTTGCTGCTGCCTCACGCCTAAGGGGCATGGGGATTAGATGTAAAAGGTTCACTTAAAACAAAGCTGTACTTCTGGTTTGCTCTCATAGGTGATCAGCTCTAGAGAAATTGCTTTTCTCTTCTAGCGTGAGTGTCCGTGAGCTGGAATGAGGCTGAATTCTTAGCACCGGCACAGTAAGCTCTGGGCAGGAGGGGAAAGGAAACCAGTGGACAGGACGAGATTGCTGCTTTTGGCTAAGCAATTGATTCATTTTATTCTAGTTCTCAGCTACCCCACTCCTCTCTCACCAGCCCTCCCCCACCCAACGTCAAACAACTTTTAACCCCTTCTTCTCTGAGGAAAAAATGGTCTCTATTGGCTGAATTTCTGTTGTAAATTTTATTGTGCCATGACCCATCACATTTCTTAAGAAGCAGCTTTGTGTGCAAGGCCACAGGCTGAGGAACTCAGGAGCCCTGGGTTCGATTCCTGGCTCTGATGGACTCCCTGTGTGACCTTGACCAAGTCATTTCATCGCTCTCTACCTCAGTTTCCCCCATCTGGCAATTGGGTATTTGGTTGCCTTGTCTATTGAGCTTGCAAGCAATTTGGGGCAGGGAATGTGACTTATTACATACAGCACCTTGCGCAGTCGGGCCCGGATCCCACACAGGATCTATACGCACTACTGTTATAGAAATAATAATAATTGTACTGACACAGCAACCATTCAGAATCCTCCTCTAACCTCCCAAGAGGCCTCCAACTCTTTGCTGCTCTCCAGATAAATCCATTTAACGGGAGCAATTCCAGTTCAGGCCACCCACGTGGCTCTAGTTAGCGTCACCGTAAGGCCCTGCCTTGGCTCTCAGTGCTGTTGGCATATGGGGTTTTCTTGGCTTGAGAGAGAATGGGTCAATAGGGTGGATAGAACCAGTTCCTTCAGGGACTCTGTATTTACCTCCACTCTGCTGGGCTGCATCCAGCCCCTCACCTGCAAGAACGTAATTCCCACTGGGAAAAAGTTCTCCCCTAGGTATTCTTTCCTGTGGGGCTCCCTGGACTGCAGGGTATAGCGAGAACACCCAAGGCTACAATTTGTTGGGTGTTTATGAGGAAGTGTGATCAAAGGCTGTAATTGCTGGACCAGCTACCATCTGAATACCCCACATCCAGGTATGCCTAGCTCCCCGCCCCTCACCTCAGACCCCTAGGTGCAGATGGGCCTGAGTAGACCAGACATCCCCCACTTACTTCCCCTCCCCGCCTGCTTCCCTCAGGCAGCCATTCCCTGAGCAGAATGCGGGTCACAAACACACAGGCGAGACTGGTCATCATGATCTCCGGGATTGGGGGCTGCTGACTGGCACCCAAGTGCCGCTCGTGACAAGGACTGAGGTGTGCCAGGACTTTCCTCTGGCTTACTCTTGGCTCACATGGCATCTGCCCTTCTCCAAAGTCTGCCAGGGAGTGATCGCATTAAGAAATCCCACCAAGAAAGAGGCAGCAGGCCTGGTACCAGGCTCAGTGTGGTGTGCAGGTGACAGAGAGACAGCGAGCAGATGCATGAAGGAACCCGCCGGTCTTTGCTTTCTATTTGGAGTGAGAGGTAAAGGTAAGAAGGCAAATCTCTCAGCCTCGTTGGCCCCTTATTGCCAACTCCCAGAACCAACTTCAGAAGGGAACCCTCCATAGACAAGTCATCGCTCCATGAACCGGGCAGGGAAGGAAGGAATTTACAGCAATGGGCTTAATCCAAACCTGCCATTGGGATTTATAGCTCCACAAACTTGCTTTCCCACAGGGAAAGGGCAATCTCTTTGCTGCACCTTTCGACAGCTGCATACATAGAATAGTAAAAAGCTGCTAGTGATTCTGGATGCCTGACAGGAGACGCCTAAAGGGTTTGCCTTGCACCGTGCGAGATTATGGGGCGAGATTTGTTTGCACAGCAAAGTTGTACAGGCTTAATTTAAGGTGCAACATTAAACTAATTTAGTTAAACTGGTGCCTAAGGGTGCGTGGACACTTACTTAAAAAGCAGGTTTATTTAGTTTATTTAAGTTTAAATTTGCAGTGCTGCCTACAAAAAAACCCCAACACACAAGCATGACAATGGCTATGCAGCAAGTGTGCTGAGCCACTGTCCATCCTGCTGACCAGCACTGGCTTGTTCTGGATGTCTGCATTCGAGCTGGAAGGTGTAATCTGCAGCTCCGGAAGACACACCCACACTAGCTCTGATCAGAGCTAGTGAGCTAAAAAGAACAGTGTCGCCGTGGTGGCGTGAGGCCCAGAGTACAATCCTGTCCAAGACCCTACGCACATACTAGGGTAGCTAGCCCCTCCCACCACTCCACTTCTGTTTTTAGGGTGCTGTCTGCTCAAGGTGGGAATTTGACCATCCAGCTCAAATGTAGATAGATGCACCCTTGTGTCAGAGAAAAACTCAGTTCTCGCTTTTTTGTTTGGGTGCAGCAAAATCAAATACTTTATTATTTCTCCAGCAATTGCAATAGAGGGAGGGAGTGCCCTAGGACACTGGGTCGCCCCAGTCCCAGACAGGTCTCTCAACAGGTAAACAATTACAGCAAGCATTTATACCTTTGTTACAGACAATAACAAGCAATAATACAGACAATAATGAGCAACAGCTGCATTTTGTTTATACATGGGCTATCCTGCTATCTTATTTTCCTCACTTCTGGGTGCCAGTCTATGTATTTGATTATCAGTGCAAGGTCGTGATAACTTCTCACACAGTTCTTTCCTACTCGCCTCACACTATCCTTGCTTCTACAAATCTCATGTCATTAGGATTACAGCTGGCCTAACTCTTGCTAACAGACTGACATGCATTAAGATCCCCTACAAATCCTTGTCAATTCTTTCCCTTCTTCCACACTTGTTTCCTTGTGCTCCCTCATCTGTCTGTACCCATTGGTTGTCTCATGTATTTTGTCTTATACGTAGGTCATAAGCTTTTTGTGTCTGCAGCCCATTGGAGCTCTGGTCCATGACTGGGGCTCCTAGGCACTACCACTGTGCAAATAATAATAACAGACAGGCCTAAGTGACTTACCTAAAGTCACGCAAGAAGCCTTTGCCAAAGCCAGGAACTGCATCCAGACTCTTCAGGATACGAGTCGCCTTTATGCAGCCCTGGCAGTGTGAAGGGCCTTAGAGTGGGTGTGAATGGAGCCCCTGAGTCCCAGCCTCCGTGTCCTGGCTCCCAGCCATGTGTCGTACCTGGCTGCCTTTCCCCGAGGAGTGATCCAAACTGCAGAGATGCAGGTTGTAGAAGGAGGAACATAAGATCGCTTGGAGACGATCTTGCTGAAAGGAGTGTGCAGTTTCTCAGAAGCGCAGTCGACTTTCCGTGTCTGATTTTCCCTCTGGGAGTCAAATGATTCCCTTATTATAGATACTGCAGACTCGCCAGGAGCAAATGACTCAGACCGGTTAGCGGGTGGAACTGAATTACTGTGGCTGAACCGAAGGCAGCACCAGGTTTATAGGTTTTCTATGTAACTGCTTTGTTTCATCTTCCTAGCCTAGGCTGGGAGGAGGGCATCCTGGGCCTGCGATCAAAATGGAAATGTTAAAAGGCTCCGTGCTCGAAAAAGCGCAGGTCAGAGGCAGGCTCTGTAAAGGCAGGGGATGTGTAAGGTTCCCCGCAAAACTACCCTGCTGATTATTTAGACCTGAAAAGTTCTAGCCATGGAAAGTAGACAGCGACGTACGGTCCCTTCCCCAAGGAATGGGCAGGCTCGCTGCTGTGGAATCCTTACCTGCAGCCCTCCCGCTATTCCAGCCCTACAACCCCCCAGTCCTGCTCTGCAGCTCCCTCCAGCCATGCAGATATTTTCAGTCGACTGCTCCTCTGATATTCCAGCCTCAGGCTCCTCTCTCCCATGGAACTTTCAACCCTGCCCGATGGCATCTCCGTTCCATCCATTTGCGTCACCTCTCCCCTCAGTGTGAGGGAGACACTTACCAGCTCAGACGGAACTCAAGCAAGAGAAATGTCCTTCTCCCAGAGTCTGGATTCCCCAAATGCACACAAAAAAGCATTGCAGCCATGACACAATCCAAGCCAAAAGGAAACTAGCTTCCCTTTCTACGGGGCCTTTCATTCATACAATCATAGAATCTCAGGGTTGGAAGGGACCTCAGGTGGTATCTAGTCCAATCCCCTGCTCAAAGCAGGACCAATTCCCAATTAAATCATCCCATTCAATGGGATCCGGCTGTGCTTTGCACAGAGATCGACAGATAATTTCGCCTACTTACCCCTTGAGTGCAGCCACTTCTGGGGGATGTCAGCGATTCTAAGAAGGCTGGTCCTCAGTTTGGGACAGGAAGTGATGAAGGCCACTTGAAACTGTGGCAGCAATTAATGAAGGAGGAATGGCACTGCCCAGATTGGACTTTTTGTCCCTGACACCGGTGTTAGCACCACAGATCTTGACAGAACTGCACAGGATATTTAACGTCCACAAAATATAGTTCTTGGTTTTACGTCTCACCTGAAAGAAACCTCAGCCGCACGCCCCTCTCACCCCCCCACAAGCACATTGGGGTCAATACTTATAGGGAGGTGCTCACCAAGTGACTCAACTACATTTCTCTCTGAACCACAGCGCCCCAAAGCACTGCCCTGAGGTCAGTGCTGACTCAGAGAGAGGAGCACCCCCCATATGGCCTCACCCACACTATCGTCTGTACCCATTTCTCCATGAAGATCAGCCCTCCGAGTGCTACCCAGGACCTTACCCTGCTGAGCTGTGGGATCCTGGGAGGCTGGTTTGACTACAGGGCCTAGAAACCAATTGGCTTTTTGTTCTTACCCACTGGCTGCAGACTTACAGCCTTTCCCATCTCAGTGTACTGGGAGTAGCCCAGCCTGATGCACCTGCCATCCAGCCACAGACATTAGGAGAGAGACAGAGTCCTATCTCCGGGGCCTGGACTTGCTTTGGTATATTCTGTCTGCACAGCAGTGGAGCCTTTAACTGGGACTTGGGGGCTTTGGCAGCTGGGCTTTTAAAGTCATTTTCACTTCCAGCCTGGCTGAGCCATGCAAAGCTTGTGCCATTTCGGGAGCCTTTCCATGCACATCTGAATCCAGCCAGAGAGGAGAGTGCTTCCTAAAGGCTGCAGCTGGCATTTTTCTGCTTTGTCCTCAGACACGTGCAGAGAACTGGAGGGCTTTCATTTGAGAGACAGCCTTAAAAAAATAATTCCAGACTGCCCAATTTCTGGCCCAAATTCTAGGGGCCGTTTGCCCACAGAGACACCTTTCATGTCTGCATTTTCCCACCTCACCATTCACCCTCTTTTCTGCTCACATTCCTATATCAGGCACTCTGAACGCAGTCTGGAAACGGACACACAGTCAGCTGCTGTAAGGCTTCTGCAGAAAGGCTCTCATGCTGTAGGTCAGTATTTCCCAAACGGCTGGTCCCATCCCACCAGCGGTTTGCGGGCAAGTTCAAGGTGGGTCCCGCTGAGGAGGAGAGGGCAGCCGGGGCCAAACCTGAGTGATGTTATGAGCCCATGTGCCAGGTGGCAAAGCCCAGAGCATGAAGCTGGGCCCAGCCCTACGCAACAGGAGGCCACCTCTGCAGGGTGAGTGTGGGTTGGGCTTGCTCCCCAAACACCTCCCACCTCCTGTCTGACCATGACACAGACCCCTTTAGTGCCCCCCACTCCCCCACACATACATCTCCAAATCTCCCTGTCCAGCATCAGCACAGCTATTACCTGGCATGGCAGCACATAGAACATAGGCGCATTTTGTTCCCTTCCTGAATGGAAATGGCATTTGCATTTACTCGCCCTGTTGAAACGCCACAGGTGCGCAGGGGATGCTGCTGCTGCAGGGCTGTTTGCTACAGTCACCAGATTAAAACCCACCTGTGGGCCATTAAATTACTGGCAGAAAAGAAAAAATGTCTTTGCCCACTGTGTGAAGAAAGGGAAGAGAAGAGCTGGGAGAACAAGGTGTTAATCCAGGTGGGACGGTTTCCAGCCCAGCACCCAGCCCAGCCATTGTCAGGAGCTCATTTGGGGGGCTCATGGTTAGGACTGGAAGACCTCAGCAAACAGCTGTTTGAAGTAATTCTGGGGCCAGGTGGACTGAACCATGTTGGCAGGGACATGAGGCTTTTTCTTCCAGGTAGCTCAGTACAGTAATTACATTACTAATTTGTTTTTCTGCTGAGCCTTTCTCCAGGGGGCACGGGGATTAAAGTTGTGCACTGTCACAGATGTCTCACTTGATGGTCTTGATTTCAGACCGGGAAATGGTTTATTTAGCATTCTGCCTTAGGGTGCGGAGGAAAGACGTGGGCAGGGAAGGGAGAAGAGGAAATACCTTCTCTGCCTACCCACATTTGCCCTCTGTGCATTATTCTTCCTGACGTAAACTGCTGAGGAACATTGCAGCGTGTTGTTGAACAGCTGCTGCGCTCCTTCCCAGAGGGGGCTGCATTCCAACGGTTGGCAGACATGCTCCATGAATATGTGGTTTGCAGATGCTTTGGGATCCCTTCCAAATGAAAAGCACTACATCAAAATAAATTATTCTCCATTTGGGCCATGATAATGGGCAGAACTGCCTGCCTACAAACTAAAAGAGGTGTTTTTTTTAAGCACTGCTAACAACACACGGGTGTCACATATACAACCCTCGAGCCTTGTCAACCCTAGGAAAATTCCCTGGGTGCGAGCCGAGACTGTGCTGAACATGGTTTAAAGTGAAAAAAACATGATCAGGGCACTTTCTGGAAACTGTGGTTAAAAATATGCTCAATTTATGAAAAAAACCTACGGGCTTATAACTTTCTCATATGCACCCAGTTAGGCATGTAATTCCCCATTTATATTCCCATCCAGCTCTGAAAATCACACACATGAGCATTTTAGTATTAGAGGGGTAGCCATGTTAGTCTGGATCTGTAAAAAGCAGCAAAGAGTCCTGTGGCACCTTAGAAACTAATAGACGTACTGGAGCATGAGCTTTCATGGGTGAATACATTTTAGTCTTCATGAGCCTGATTGTCTGAAGAGATGAGCCCCCACAGCTCCAATTCACATCCATGTGTGTCCAGCACAATCCCTAGACAAAGAAACAGTAAAATAGTTTGTAAATATTTTAGACTCCGCCTCTCTAATTTTGCAAAAAATTAAAATATTTCAAACCAGCTAAACTGAAAAAAAAATCGACAAAAGATTTTGTTGATATTTTGGGTGCTCTTTTCTGCCAAATTTTCAATGAAAAATTGGGTTGAAAAGTCAAAATAGTTCAACCAACTCTTCTCAACCCTTCTAAAAATCCAGCCAAATACTCATGGCATGGCTGAGTCTGCTGTGTAGCCGCTAAGACCCCAGCCTTCTTCCGACAGGCACAAACTTGGGCACATGGCAGCATGGCCAACATTTTAGTTCTGTGTAGTTTAACTACATACTCTGTGCTTTAGGGACCAAGTATGACAAATGCTTCTTGGACCAACCAGCATGGCTCCCTTTAACATCTGGAGTGCTAGTAATTCCCATAAAACCATGGTTCAGTTGTAGTCCCTCTACCCAAATCAGGACTAAAACAACAGTTGTAACACTGTGCACTCCTATGACACTGTTTTGCCAATAATCGGAGTTTGCTGTTGCCTATTAAGTACTTTCTGTCTCAGAAACACCTTGTGAGATAAGTGAGGGATATTAAGGGATCATTTCAGGTGCCAGTAAAACCGTAGCCACCACTGCAGTGAGGCCGGGCCCAGCTATGCCATGCAAGGGTCTAGGGCCCCTACTCATGGCCACGTCCAGACTACCCGCAGTATCGGCGGGTTAAAATCGATTGCTCAGGATCGATATATCGTGTCTAATCTAGACGTGATATATCGATCCCCGAGTGCGCTTATATCGATTCCAGAACTCCATCAACCCCAATGGAGTTCCGGAATCGACACGGAGAGCCGCGGACATCGATCCCGCACCGTCTGGACGGGTGAGTAATCCGATCTTAGATAGTCGACTTCAGCTACGTTATTCACGTAGCTGAAGTTGCGTATCTAAGATCGATTTCCCCTCCGTAGTGTGGACCAGCCCGAAGAGCGGCACATCCAGCTGAAACTGCAGGTGGACTCGAGGGAGGAAGAATGTGGTTTTTCTAATACTTTGGCCAGGACATAGGGGGCTAAAACCTCTGCTCTACAACATGTCCTGTGGGATTGTGACTGAGCACCAGCTGCCGGCAGGATCTTTGCTTTGTCTTCGTATCACTTAAGAGCATAACCCAATTGACAAGCAGGCCCGCTTAGCCCTATGCTACCGCATGGACTCCAATGGAAAATGTCTTTCAGCACCAACAGGGCATTCAGAGGTAACCAATAACTGCTGAGCCAGATAAGAACGCTGCTCCCTGGCCCTCGCGGCTTGAGGAGTAACTGAGCTAAGGAGCTGATTTCATGTCACAATCTCTAGCTCTCTGGCCTCTCCTAGCCCCACTTTCTTTTCTTTTGTTTTACTGACCACACTGAAGGGCAAGGGGCTTTTCACATGACAGGGGGAACACAGGTCCCTGCTTTTCTGATTGGGAGCAGGGCGGATGAGTCAAGGAGGTGTCAGCGTTAAATCCATCGCTTTTCATCCAGCCGCTCATGCAGCTCCTCCGAATTTCTAGTCCCGCTCCACAACTGGGGTAATTCAGTAGCGCTGTTAGCTGCTGTAAACGAGCATAGCCCCACCGAAGCTAAGGATCTGGCCCCCTTTCTTTCTATAATCTCACCGAATTCCCCCACCCATTCCTCCTCCCCTGTGGATGAAATAGCAACAGCTTGCCAAGGAAAACCAAAATAGGTAAGGATTACAGGTGGAATATCACCCCACCCTATTAGCAGAGCAATTGGAGAGAGAAGAAGTCACCCTGGGGGAAGTTCAATTTAGCTCCTTGTGCATGAATCTGCTGCAAGCCAGGAAGCACAGACTGAATCCAGATCGGGGATGTCTTCCAAGGATTCCTGAGGGCTGCCGGCTGTGGTAGGAGAGACCAGTAGGCAAAGTGGGAAGGGGAAAGGGTCTTGTCTGATTCCCTTTCCCGCCTTTTGCTCCTATTGTTCACTTTATGGGTCTGTGAACAAGGTGCTCAGGAAGGCCAGGGAATAAAGGCCTTCTGAAGAGCTGGGCACAGAGCAAGAAAGGTGGGTGACGTAGGCGTCCGCCTTTTTCCTGTACTGTCCCTCTGCCAAAGCACCTCAGCCAGATCAACAGTGCACTTCTAAGCCAGCCCTGGCTTCTCCCGCAGCTCTGCCAATGCATCTTTTGAACCTCCCTGCTATTCCAGTGCTAGGCACACCCCACACTCAGCTCTGCCTTTGCATCCAAATCCCACTCTGCTGCATTCCCTGCTAGGCCAGTCTTGGGTTTTCCCTCCCCAGCTCTGCCAATCCCGTTCAGTTCTGACCTGCAGCCCCAACCCCACCATTCTAGATTAGAATTGCATGAAGGAAAGAGAAAAGATTCAGTACAGCAACGAGAATCCTCTGTGTCTTCAGCCCACCCATATCTAGGTTTATCTGCAGGCTGGCTGAAACCTCTTGTTTTCAGGAGATATGGAGAGGCCTTTCCCAGCTTGCGTGGTTGGTGTCCATAGCCTCCTTGCAGAGTAGAATGAGGAGATCCTTGGAAGCACATGAAAAAATGCCAGGAAAATGTAAGAAAAGCAATGCAAAAATTTATATTTTATTTTAATTCAAAAATTTAAAATAGCTTTCAAATTCAGTAAAGTATGCCTGGACACAATGAAAAGCCTCATATACAGAGACAGATAAATTAACTTGAATATACTGCAGACAAGCCAAGTGTATGTATAGATTACATATTTACAATTTTTTAATGTAAACCATATTTATACATTTTATTACATTTACAAAAAAGCCAATCTTCCACTACTGTTTACTACAATAATGAAAAAAAAAACCATTTACATTGTGTCTTTTTTAACTGTACAAACTTTTGTTTCATAAAAATATATCTCTGTACAAAAGAGGGATTTTTTTTCTTTTTCTTTTTTTTTTTTTAAACATAATGCAAGTCCAATGGGCACAAGAATGAAAAATGTGTCACATTTCATGACCCAGGCAGCTTGGAAAAAAAATGGGGCAGTACCACCTTTGAACTGTTGCATGAACGGCAACGAAAACTGGTACATAATTGGTTGAAAGCAGCTAGTGCTGTGTTTAAATAGAGCCACAGTTCATCCTGCCATGCTATTAAAAGACATCTGGTGGATTCTAAACCTCTATGTATATCCTGTACTGTTGCCTTATCTGAACAAATCAGAAACGCTGAGAATGTGGGGCCCTTAATTCTTTAGTTAACTGTGTGTGTGTGCGCGCCACTGCCCTCTACTGAACAGAATCAGAACTGCTCAAATATGTGTCATATATCCTGTCCTGCTCACAGCTGGCGACGTTTCTAATTTAGGTCAAGTGGCAGTGGGTTCTGTATGGTGGAAGCAGGAGGATGTCATTCCTGTCCCCACTGTTGGTCTGACGTTCTGAAGCAGAACAGTAAGTGTGAAGGTCGAGAGGGCTGCCAATTTGATACAATAATTATCAGCAGAGCATGAATGATTGCAAGAGGATGCTCTCTTGCTAAAAGCACAGTTCTCTTTCTAGGGGAGCTGGGTCCTCACAATATACCATGGGGTCACTAAAAAGAATAGGAATAATGCTCTGTGCAATCGCCTGGGGATCTTATTTGGTTGAAGTAGTGGCTGGGATAATGGAGGGAGACCAGAGAGAGGTCTCAAATCTTCAAATCTGAAGCTGGTCACCTATTTGCAGGCAAAATAAAAATCACTGGGCTGATCCTTAGCTTGGTTACCCCACTGAGCTCACAGGAGTTACTCCACATTGACACACGTGCAAAGGCAAGAAGCTGGCCCTGTGGCTATGATACTGAATGCTGCTGCAGACTTCAGTCATGTGCTGTGGAGTTCTTTTCTTATACATCTGTCTATCTCAATTTGCAACTGGATCCAGACTCTCTATCAGTCCACACAAGTGGGGATGGGGACGGAATGGGGCCCATAATCCACAAAGTCTTTGCTTTAGAGGGAGCTGCTCATCACCACTTTAACCCCCCGCCCCAAGAGGGAACTCCCCCTCCCCCAGTAGCACGAGGAGCAGCCTCATCGGCGCATTGGGTACGACCCGTTGCTAGTGTCCTGCTGGGGGAGCTGCTCTTTGTCAGCATGGGCCCACTACCCAAAATGGCAAGGAGCAATGTGTGAGCAGCCACTGGCGTTCATTGCAGGATCGGCGCGCTGGTTTTTCAGAGATGCCAAGGCCAGAAGGGACCACTGTGATTATCTACTCTGACCTCCTGCATAGCACAGGCCCCACAGTAATGCCTAGGGTAGATCGGTTAGAAAAACTGCCCATCTTGACTGAAAAATTGCCAGGGATGGAGAATCTACCACAACCCTGACTAAGCTGTTCCAGTAGTTAATCACTCGCACTGTTAAAAACGGGCACCTGCTTTGAATACACACACATACACAAACACACACATCAGAGGGGGAGCTGTGTTAGTCTGGAGCTGTAAAAAGCAACAAAGAGTCCTGTGGCACCTTACAGACTAACAGATGTATTGAAGCATGAGCTTTCGTGGGTGAATACCCACTTCGTCCAATACGTCTGTTAGTCTATAAGGGGCCACAGGACCCTATCGCTTTAAACACACACGAGTCTCTTCCCAATCCATCTGAGCAGCATGGTTCTGGGAGTGCAACTGGCCTGTGTTTTGGCAGGCTGGCTGTTCAGCAAACAGGCTGCAGATCACTGCTTACTGTCAGACAGCTGTCAAAATAAGAGCTAGAAGTAAAAATAAATATATCTATAGCTCCAGTAAAGGGGAAAGCAAAGAAAAGCACTGCAGTGTGGCTTTAATCAGACAGGAACCAAGACAATATTAGACAGGGGAAAGATACTGTTCAAAACCAAACAAATGTAAATTAACACCTTGGGTTTTTTGTGTTTTTTTTTTAAAGTTTTGTTTCCACTTCAGTAACTAAAAGCTGCTTCTTCTAAGTTCATTTGACACATACTGGTCTAAGTCTGCTGCATTGGGAAAAGTGGTCGGCTCGTGATGTGATAAAACGGCACGGTTGCTCTCTCTGACTTCAGTCCTGTCTAACAAAGAGCTACTCACACCAAACAGAATTAAATCCTGAATCAAAACCTAAATCCCTTTATTAGAGCTGATCAGTCTCATCACCAAAGCGTCATTCTTTGAAGGGAAATATAACAACATCAAGTCTTATCATCTGCTTTCATTGCGGTCAAAACTGTCTTTTGGCCTCTGAGAAGTATAGCCCATGGTGCCGCATTGAAATTAAAGCCCTTCCCGTGTTGCCAAGGAAAGGGCAAAGGTTTCTGAACTCACTAGGGGAAAAAATGATCTGCATTTGTAGGGTCTATTTTGAAAAAGAAGTTTTCTTTTTTTCTATCCCCCTAAATTTGTATGTTTGTGTAAAGAGTTACAGAAGAGCAGCAATCATTAACGCTGGGACAGGAGGGACAGAGAATCATTGGTTGAGAGACTCAATTCCTATTGGCCCCATGGTGACCTCTGAGATTTAGAGAAAGGATGTTGAAATTAACAGCAGCAGCAGAAGAAAACCAACGGAAAAATCAATAAGAAGGGAAAAAAAGATTTTCCTTCTCTCTAATAAAAAAAAAAAATCCTTGTTCAGAACTTTTGCATCACTAAAAGCCCTTGCTAAAAACCAAAACAAAAATCAACAACAGACCAACCAATCATTTCTCCCTTCCAGAAGTTGGATGTCTCAGTTACGCCCATAGACATTTTGTGCCATGCAACCTGAAGTCCATCCCTTTGCCAAGAGAGCTTTTTCCCAAAAGCAATGGGGGTGTTGGTTTCACAGAAGCCCCCAACAGCTGTTTCCACTGCTAGAAAAGCACTCAGCTGGCATTAACTGCTTCTCTTGAGATAATGAACAGCAGGTTGGCAAGGCAATTTAGAAGGCGATCACCTGCCTTCTAAGGCTCAGCAGCTGGGCGCGGTCTGATTTCTGAGCAGCAACTCTGCAATCTTGGAGTTGGCCAGGAGGAACTGGAAGTGGCTCAGTGGAGGGGAAAAGGAGAGGTTCTCCCGAGCTGTGCTGGAGGAGACACTTTGGTTGGCTTGATTATCCACTGCAAGATGTGGTGGGTTGGTGAAGATGAGGAGGATGGAAGACAGCCTAGCAGGCTCTCTCTGGAGTAACTCAAAGTCCAAGAATGGAGCAGCAGCTTCTCCACAGCCTCAGCATGACTGGGGGAGGGAAGATAATGACCGAGGACTAGTGAGGTGAAACACAATCATCAACAGGACACCTGCCCGTGGAGAATTCTGGGGTGGTTGGGGAGGAAGGAGAGAGAGACAAGAGCAAGTTATTATTAGACATGCAAGAACCAGAGGCAGTTTTACTATCTTTCTGAGGCCAGGGCTACACTAGAAACTTTTGCTGATATAGCAATACTGGCTAGGGGTGGGGATGCTGCTTATACTGGCAAAAATAAGCACTTTTATTGGTGTAGCTTATGTTGATGTCTAAGATATGCCAGCAAACACACTTTTTTTGTGATATTTTCTAGTGTATACCCCTGGCCTAAGATATACCTTACTTTGCACCCATTACCATAATATCTGAGCACCTCACAGTTTGTAATGTATTTACCCTCCCACCCCCACGCCTCTATGATGTAGGGCAAGGCTATGATTCCCACTGTACAGATGGAGAACTGTGGCACAGACAAGCTAAGTGACTTGACCATGGTCACAAAAGAAGGCTGTGGCGGAACAGGGAGTTGAAGCTGGTTTTTCCAAGTCTCAGGCTACTGCCCAAACCACTGGGCCACCTTGCTCCTCTCCTCCCACTGTGCACAAGGCAGTCTCAGTAACAGCATCATGGTCTCTACTTACAGATGGAACCAAACTGCAGTGATCAGATCCAAAGTGTTTGGATGTGCGGATCTAAGGTGTTGGGGACAATCTCAGATCTCTTCCCCGGTATAACAGCCTGGTGTATTTGCCTGCCAGTGATGGATTCCCAAACATTTGGGTTCATGCACTGGTGCTGACTGACTGAACCTGTCTCTGCTCCCCTTAGCAAAAGCTGAGATGAGTCACAGATCTGGCAGTAATAACTTTCTAACTGTTAGGTGATTATCGGGGCCCAGTCACCACAGCAGCTAAGCACCTGACAATCTTGCAATGTATTTATCCTCCCAACGCTCCTGTGAGATACAGCAGGGCTGTTAACCCTGTTGTACAGAGGGGATGGAGGCAGGGAAGGGCTCATTGAGTTATTCAAGGTCACACAGGAAGGGCTTGGCTACACTCGAAACTCCAAAGCACTGCTGCGGGAGCGCTTTGAAGTGCGAGGGTGGTCATGGCGCCAGTGCTGGGAGACAGCTCTCCCAGAGCTGCAGGTACTCCACCTCCCCGTGGGATTAGTACTGGGGCACTGTTTACACTGGTGCTTTGCAGCGCTGTAACTTGCTGCGCTCAGGGGGATGTTTTTTCACAACCCTGAGCGAGAAAGTTGAAACGCTGTAAAGCGTCAGTGTAGCCAAGCCTGAAGTCTGTGGCAGAGCCAGGAATCCAGTCCTGATCTCCTGAGTTCCAATCCAGTGCCTTCACCACAAGACTATTCGTGCTCCCTGAATTCACAAGAGACTAGAACACAGGCTCCTGCTGAAACCACTAGGCGAGATTCCCTGCCTGCAATTTTTTATTTTTATTAAGGGAATTATTCCAGTTTGAATTTTGGACTCACTTCCCTCTCCCTCCCCCACCAGGTGTTTGTTCTCCTCACTGGGGGGGGGGGAAGGGCAGGGGTGAGCATGTGCCTCTCAGGGGGTTGGACTTAGAATTCCAAAACATGCCAATTAAATGTTAGGTTTTCACAAGCAAACAGGGATCTGTATGGATCAATGCCCATTTCTGTCCAAGTAACAGCACGGCACTTGGGTTGAAGTCAAAGAAAGGCTCTGTATAAGCTGCATGTGTGGATTACAGTGGATTAGTCAGTGGTCACCATTAAAGAGACCCTGTTTATAACAACATTGGCGTTTTAATGGTGACTGCTGCAGCCTGGTTGGGCCAACAAAATAGATAGATCTGCGGGTGCCTTCAACAGCCAAGTGTCAAGTTTTCTTTTCTCACACTCACCGCACGAGAGGATGAATGCTATACCGCCGTGCACACGGTGCTGACAGTGAAATCCGCCTCGTTGGCCACGATGTCTGTGGGTTGTAGGTTTCGGTCATACATCGGGTTTTCAAACGTCGCCCGGACGTTGGTGTTTTCATGGCCGGCATAACCGTTGAATGGTACTTTTGGTCTTCTCCTGCAGGGTGCCAGAAACAGAATCCAGAGAAATCACAGCTAGTTCCTCACGGTATCTGGCTTGTGACCATTTCTCCCAGCTTGGATGCTGAGCCAAAACGACACTGAAAGGTCTAAGAGATGGGCTTGGGAACTTAAATTAAATAGTGTCTGCTGGATGCTAAAAACCCTGGACTTAACAGAGACCCTGGTTTTATGGCTTATTACAACGACTTGTAACACACCCCATTGCCAGCTAACCCTCCATTATCCTATGACTGCAGAGGGGTTTACTGCCCTCTTCATTTTAAGTGGTCTCTTATAGTATATGTGAACTTCTTACGCTTAACAATCTGTCCCACCTTGTATTTAGCTTGGACATTCTGGTTACCTATCCCAGACCTGAAAAAAGAGCTCTGTGAATTTCAAAAGCATGTCCCTTTCCATAAAATTAGTCCAGTAAAAGATATTACCTCACGCACCCTGTCTCACTGAAAGGTCTAATGAATTCACTACACTTGAGCAGGGTCAGATGTGCCCAAATGGCCTACAGAATATCTCTGGGCGCTTTCTTAGTTGTATCAATATTACCTCATTGGTGGTGCCCTGATAGCATTAAGCAGGAATGGAGGGCCAGAAGTTTAGCTGGTGTAAATCAGCATAGCTATGCTGCTTTACACCAGCTGAGGATCTGGCCCAGAATTGCTAGCAGGACAGGTCTGGAAAAGGAGGTCTTGCTATCTTATTGGGACTTGAGGTTTTTCAGAGACACCCAATTGCCTGCTGTAAGGCAAAACAAGACTAATCTCCCCCATCCACCACATTGTTCATCTTGTTCCTTTCAAGACAAAGGGTCGTGTGGAAACGGTACCGGATCCAAGACAAAAAACAATGGAAGGTGAAATCTGTTTGCAGCCTGCTGAGCCTGCACCGTCATCCTGAAAGGTGCCAAGCAACTGGGACTTCCACTGTTCTCAGCTGGAGTTGTGGGTAATTCAACTACTCTTAACCAGGCCTTTTGGGCCAAATTTTGAGACAAGCTCAGAGCCAGGTTCTCAAGCATTCAGTGCCCACAATTTTCCATTGTTGTGTCTCGTTTCAAAGGAGTAAGCTGCAAGTACATCTGAACAAGACTCGTCCCCGAGTGGTGAGCAGCACTAGCATTGCCAAGATGTAAATATCTGTCATTTGTGTAAGCCAGCTACCAATGATGCTCAGGTCACTAGCACATGGACCGAGGGGGAGACATTCAAAAGCACCCAAGATGGTTAGCAGCACAAATTCCGCCAGCATTCTCAGAGACTTGTGCTTATCAACCCCTAAGGTACTTTTGACAATCTCACTGCAATGCCCAGATTCCCAAAGGCATCGTCAACATAGATTGGCCACCCTGGACCAGACCATGGGGCGGGCAAGTCCTGTATCCTACCTCCTACAGTGACCAACGAACATGAAGTTTCAAACCAAAGCAACAGCTCTCACTCTAAAGCATCAAATCCTGAGAAAAAATTTCTTTGCAATGCCTGCAGGATTAGTCTTAAACTGAAGCATGAGATGCGCTTGCCTTATCTAACCTGGCATTGCTACAAATCTTCTTAGCAGTTGTTAAATTACCCAGTCCTTTGCAAATATGCTGCTACAGTATTTCCTCACCTTACCAACCACATCAGAAAGCAGAACTATCAGGAGCTCTCTTAAGCTAAGCTTGCAAATATTAATATTCCCCTCGGCACCTAGCTCTTTTCTATCCCATTTTCTCCAGGCATTTCCCCTCGCGGCACAGCAATGAATCAAGTTTTTTTAATCGCTTCACTCCTGAAACCTACCTGTGTTTGTAGAGATAGAGCACAAACCCTGCAATAATCAGGGCTATGAAAGGCACAAGAATGGCAGCTGCCACAGAACTGCTGTTTGATGCAAAATGATGTCCTATTGATTCTGGATCGTTTTCAATCAGGCTGATGTCTGAAACACAACAAAAATAAATACGTTTAAACCCCAGCTGCTGGGAACTGGGGTTTGCTCCAGTTCTGCTAGAACAAGTTCATTCCATGCTTCAGCATCAAGGTAATTTAAAGGTTTGGATTCATATGCAGGTTGGACTGCAGCTATAGTACAATGCATAATGTCACCTAGTTTGAGATTTCAACATTGACTTCATAGTAAAGAAAAAAAACCCAGCAAAGATCTAAGTAAAGTAAAAATACTAACACCACAATGCTCAAGTGTCAGTGCCTAAAGGTAGGGTTCTCAGGGTAGGGTTAATGCTGGCCTGCTAGCAATTGGGTGATTGCAGACAGGGGTGGAAGAGGAGCATTGGGGCAGCTGCTTATGTTATCATGCTCGGAGCTGCAGTAACAGCAGGCTAATCACATCTCAAATACTAGCAAGCAAGGGCTGGTGGAAACCCTAAGAGTCGGTTCTCTAGCAGGTAGCATTCTGAAGAGACTCCAGTTCTATTTGCTGTACCCAGGTACTCCAAAGGCCCCCACCACTACAGGACATGAACATGTCAGAAATAGTCATGAACGTGTCCTCAGAACACCCCCACGAGGCAGGAAAGTAGTTTCACCCCCTTTAGACAGATGGGGAAACTGAGGCTCAGACAGGTGGAGTGGCTTGGCACTGGACAGTGACAGAGCCACGCCTCAGGTCTGCCGGCTGCAGGTCCAGTGTGTAGCATGATTTCTCGCTGGCAGTGGGGAGTTTTGCTATTGCTTCCAATATAGCCAAGTTTTCACCCACAGGAATCCTGGCTTCACAGTCTTACTCTAGCAACTAGACCACATGGGTTGTCTTTTCCTTTGGCTTCATTACCAATATTTATCTTTCTGCTGTCCTTAAAGAGGCATGTTTTGCTCTCATTGACTCTGCCAATCCCCCTGCCACAGAGAAAGCTACAGCTTTACAGTGTGGCTGGAAGGAGACGTCTACACTGGAAAATGGTGTGTTCTTAACCTGGGTGTAACTCAGGTTACAACAGCGGTGAAAACATGGCAACTCAACTTGTAACTCAGGTTAGCAGCACAAGTGACAGCCTGTAGGGGAGCCTGGGTTTCAACTCAAGCTGCTAACCTGCGTTAAAAGCCGAGTTTCCATGTCTTCACTGCTATTTTAACCTGACTAAGCTAACCTGAGCTAAGACATCCTTTTTTGGTTGTTGTTGTTGCAAAGGCTAGACAGCCTTTGCACGGAATCACCAGTGCAGAGGTCAGTCCTTGCTTCAGGAGGAGGCGGTTGACAGTAAGGAAGGAGGCACGGGTGTTTAAAAGATGGACAGATCAAACAGCCAAAGCAGCGAGAAATATTGGGCCAGATCCTCAGCTGGTATAAAATAAGTGCAGCTCCACTAGCATCAGTCAGATTAAGCCAGTTTACACGGCGTGTAGATAAGGCCCGGTATATTTGGAAACCAAAATGCAGGAATGGTAAAACGCTTCATGTTTTCAAACTTTCCCCAGTGCCGAAATCCATCTTAAACACTGAAATAATGATAAAACAAAACTTACCGAGTCTCTGAAGGCCAAACTGCCCAAACCCTTTGCCGCCTACAAAGCCCTGGTATACAAAAGTGCCGCTTGACGACTCAGACGAGACCTGTAATCGTAAGAGCCCAAATAAATCATATTTACAATGGAATCTCAAAAATTCATCGCATCTTACTGCAGATGTAACACAAACCTGGTGGTTTGGCCATAAATCTGTTCAAAGCACAGTGGGCGGCAGAAGCATGGATACATTTACTCACACAAAGATCAACTTAGCTAAATATCTGATATTAATATTAATGATGTGCTTGGTTAATATTAAAAGTATGGCCACACACAAATGACACTCTTCTGTTCAAGGTATATTGTTTCAGAGGGTGAAATTCACCCCAGTGCCACATGGGGAGCATAGATGTAATTTCAATTGAAGACTTATTTTGAACTTCAAGTGCTGTAAAGATTTCATGCTGGCCCTTGGCACAGGGGTGAATTCTAATCTTAGCATCTTCAGCAGCTGACTTCATTGACAAAACCAATAGTTTGTTCCTTTTGGTCTTGCAGAACCAACCCAGGTTTGGGTGAATGAGCGGAGTCTAGTCTGCTTTGGTTAGCATCAAAAGAATGGCCAGCTAAAGTTTCAGACTGCGGAACATTTATTAGAGGTGAGGAGAGGAGATGCAGAATGGACCCAGTGTGATTCTTGGATGCCAGATGGAATCTGTTGCAATGGCTGCTCAAAACATGTAAAATGAGCGAATTTACTACGGTAGCTATTGAGAGAATGGAAGCCCACCACTGATTTTCTCGGTAGTCTTGCTTCCAACTCTACTCTCTAATTGCATAGAATACTGGCATCTGGCAAGATGTATGCCCCACTGGGTGTCCGGAAGTCTTGCAAAGTTCTTGTTAGGAGATTCTAGTTGGAAGGCACAGAGTGGCACTAAACAATTGACTGTTGAGTCTGACAGAGGAAAAATTTGTGCCATAAAACAAGACCAACAAAGTATCCAAACTTTTGAAATTCATCGTTTGCCGCAGCACATGAAGTTTAGTACTTGGCTCCCAACAGAAGCTTGAGAAGCGCAGCAGCTGGAGTTTACTGGAGACTTCACATTAGCCACCTGTTTACGAGCAGAACTTGCTTCGTCTTTGCAATCTCTTCCAAGTTTATGCATAGCATTAATTTAATTCAACTGCACAGAAAGCTGAAAGCTTTTTTTTTTTTTTAAACCAAACAACCCAACAACTTGTTCCTGAGGGGGGAAATCTTGTTTGTAATAACTGCTGCACATACTGCAGATAACAGAGATAACCAGAGCTAAGGCTGCATCTGATCATGGGGTCAATCAGAAGAAGTCTCCTCCTAAGCTCCAGGAGGCCTCTGAGGCACATGTAAAGTTACCAGAGACAAAAGCTGGTGTGGGAAGCCAAGTCCTCAGGGAAAGATTAGCTCTTTTGGATGTTAAACTGAGACATAATGCTGAGTTGGAATTAACCTTCCTGGCTTCTTCTTTTGCGTTATCTGGGGAACATGCAGATTTAACAACACTGGGCAATGAAAATCCATATGGCCATAAGTGATAGCAGAAGGGCTGCTTGTGCAATGTTAATCTAATGCACTGGCAGAGAGCATCGCATCCTCCTTTAACAGCAGAGGATAACAACCTACTACTGCTACCAGCTAAGTGAGCTACTCTTTCAGCGCAGGTGGCAGAGGTCTGTGCTGTGGTTCTCAAGGTCAGACTTTGCTGATAACCCACGAAGGAGCTGTTACACTAACACACACTGCCACGCAAGAGAGTTGTGTACTTAGAGTACACATTTGCACATGTGCCGATATACTTACATGCCCATCTAAAGCCCATTTATCATTCTTGAACTTGTTAACAAAGATCTCCACCGGTCCTGTTATCTGATAAACCTGGAGAAGTAGGTGCATGTCTTCTCTCTTGTAAATGCCTGGAAAATAACACACGGGTTTTACCAATCAGCCATTCTTGGTCTAGCAAACTTGGCAGGTGCCTTATTTCGACATGGAGGTGCGGGGGCTCAGCCAGTGGAACAAATAGTCTGAGATGACAATTTATAAAAGTAGCTTCTGAGAATTTTCTACCTGAGCCAGAGATGGTGGCACAATAACTGCTTCTTCCCAAAGCAAGAAACAACTCCTGCACCATATAAAAGTGTTGCCACGAAGCGATAAAACCAAAACTAACCACCACCCCACAGACCTCCCCAGGATAACAAACCATCTGGTGGATGGGAAGAACCTAGCCTGTCAGGGTTAAAGCTTTATAACCAGTTCATTATAAGAAGCACGGAACGGAGGATAATGAGGCAGGAGGTGTCTATGCCTTTTTACCTCATTTGTATGAACTAATTGTGAATCTGTCACTGCAGAACCAAGCATGAGCTCAGCCCTGGCTTTCAGCTGGAATCAGAGCAAAAGTCTGTATCTTTAACTCCAGGTGCAGGAACTCCTTGTTTTCAATCTCTAATGCTATCAAAGAGCGGAGCTTTCAAAGCTCAGCGGTTCTGTCGAAGATCCAGCAGGCAATCAATATCATTCACAAAAACAGAACAACACTGCTTCAGTCTGTGACTCCAAAGGCCACCGTTTCAGTGCGAGAGACTGACTGCACCTGCCACGGTGAGTGTGGATCCATAGAAGCTGCTGTGCTAGGCCCCCCTACCTGACACCAGCAGTTCCACGCCACTGTGGTCTATCAAAGTAGCATTGACTTTACTGGTAGTGGGATCAAAGCTCGTGACAGAGAGCATCGCGGGCTGCTTCTTTCCCATGTATTCGTAAGAGCCTTTCCACAGAGAATTCTTTGCAAACACATCAGCGGGAACTGGAAACAGTAAGAAAGAGGGGTGGGGAGGAAAGAGGGGGTTTTGAGCAGAGCTAAGGTATATTCTACCATATTGCTGTATGATTGATAATATTGTGAACATCCCTTGGGAGGAAAAGACGACAAAGAAACAGGTAGATCCATAGGAATGAATTTATTTAAAGGTGCAATTTCAGCTGGGATAAAAATGTACTTTAAAAAAATTCTAATACGAATAGAAAATTGTTTGTCATGTTTGGAAACTTGGATGCACCAAGATTTCCCTAAACACATGAGAAACACAAAACATAACAGACTAGAAACTAAAGGGAAACTGATCAGTCTGGTTTCCTTGTTCAAGTGGGGAAAGGGTAAACAGAAAACAAGCAGCACAAAATGTCAAAAGTATTAATAATATTTGCATTACAGTAGTGCACAGGGACCCTGGCTGTGTTTGAGGACTCATCATACGAGGGGCTGTATATGCACATAGTAGGAGACAGACAGATTTTTAAAGGTACTTACGTAATGCAGTGCTCAGGATTACAAAGCCTAAGTGATTTATGAGCCTAACTTTCATTTTCCTAAGGCCCATTGACTTTCAAAGGGATTTTGGCTCCTAAATGCTAAATTTCTTTTGAAAACGAGATTCAGACTCCTAAATTAGTTAACTGTTGCAGTGCTGAGCAGAGAAATGCTGAAGTACCTTTAAAAATCTGGGCCATAGTGTATTAGCCAAAGATATTACAATTTAAAGACAGACAAAAGGCAGGAGAAAGGAAAAGTTTTTACGCCCATTTTACAGATTGGGAACAGAGGCAACGAGCAGTTTAAGTGACTTTGGTCCAAGTCACACAGCCTGCGGCAGAGGTGGGAATTGAACCCAGGAGTCCGGAGTGTTATGCCAGGGCCTTAATCACAAAACCATCCTTCCTCTAAAAAAGTACATTTGATTTTTAAAGTTCTCCCCCAAAGGTCTCATGTAAAAAATTGAAAAAAAAAGTGACATGTTTTTAAAAAATTATTGCAATTTGTTTTTTGAAAAATTTAGAATCTCCCCCTCCTGTTCCTCCCCTTGGCCTTTTTTTTTTTGTGCCACTCTGATCCATATTATTTTTCAAAACTTTTCATAGAGTTTAAGGCCAGAAGGGATCATTTAATCATTTAGCCTCATCTCCTGTACACGAGGCCGTTCAATTTCACTCAGATACCCCTATACTAACACAAGATTTCCATTAGACTAAAACATTTCATTCTTTGGGAGCCTAACTTGTGTGCCAGAGAGAGTAAACAGGAGAGATGAATGACTGAGGCCCCTGCAACTTCTCCAATTTTTGAAAACTGATAAGAGTTTAATTTGTCCTTTTGCCCCTCTGTCTGCAACTTGTCCAGTGTTGAAGTTTTGAAAAGTGGCAAAAGGAAAATAAAGAAAAACAAAGTGAGAAAATCCCCAGCCCTGGTTCATTCTATTGTATTCGGTGGCAGAAAGGAATAAAGGAAAAAAAGGAGGAGATAGACGGGGATAAAAAACAAACTCTGACCTTTTGAAATGTCCAGTTTTGACAAAACACTGGAAAATAAAAAATAACCCCACCCCAAACAACACAGCTTTTCAGGGAAGTTTTCTTTATGAAAAAACAATTTTTCATTAAAAAAAAGTTTCTGAATCAAAAATTCTGACCAGCTCTAGTCCGAAGAGACACACACGGCTGAGATTTTCAAAGGAGCCAAAGAGAAATTCAATAGGAGATAGGTGCCTAACTCCCTTGTGCTGTGATTCTCACTGATGTCTAAGTGTGGCGCTACCACGGAACCCAGTGGCTAGGGGACTCTGAGTGTTTCCACTGGCCCTATGGTTTAAAGGACTGCAGGGAACAATCTAAAAGCTATTTATTAGCCTTCCGAACGATTTGATAACAGGAAAAGGCAGGGGAGCTGTAGATTGCTCCTTGCCACCTTCTATTTCCACATTTTTGTGTTAAGTCTAAATAGCAATGCTTCTGACAGAATAAATAACCATGCCATAGTACCTGACACTTTAGCAAGGGGTGGATCCCTGGCAGTGCCAACCGGTCTTCCGCTGGGTCGTATATCAGCTGAAAAGAATGGGCAAAACAGCAGCAAATTAATATTACGGGATGCTGAAGTATGGTTTAATCACTTCCCTTGTGGCAACACATGATGGATGTGTGGGAGTCGTTTCACATTCGTTTCCCAGTGCTCAGATATTTGTGACAGCTCAGAAAGGAGCAGCAAGAGGAGATAAACATCGAGCTAACATTTCTCATGCCCACAGTGTGCATGCTCACCCCCAGTAACTGGCACCCCAAACAGCCCGTTGGTAGCTGGAATAGCCCTGGGAGCTGGAATTCCCCTTCTATCCATCTGCCTCTCTGTGAGGGACTTTAACTAGGTTTTTTTCAGAGCCAAATGTCATAGCAGGTAAAACAGAATCTCCTTCCGCTGCTAGCCCTGGTGTCTATGAGCCTGATTCACCTGGCGTTGAAGCCTATGGCAGTGTTTTCCTTGACATCATCGCAAGTTGGATAAGGCTTTATATGTTTATATAAGACCTGCAGTCACGAAACAACAAGACCATTGCCAGCTTCTCTCAGAGGTATCCTGGATGTTGTGAGACAGCAAATTCCCCTTGGATCACAACTCCTCATCGCTGTAGCAATGGGATGGGCTTCAAGACACAACCCAAGCCAATCGGTCCTTTCCCTCCCTGCTGGCTCAGGGCTCTTACCAAGGCAAATGGGTGTTTTCCCTGTCCAGCTGCCATCCGCTTTGCAGGTTCTATGTTCGGATCCTCCCGTGAGATAGTACCCACTCTGGCACGAGTAGATCAAGGTGTAGCCCAAGGAGGGCAAATCTAGGGCACCCACATTAGCATGGGACGGGGTCTCTGGCTGTTTGCAGTGGTGAGCTGGAAAAACAGAAAGGGTGGAGATGAGAAGACCTGCCTGGATATCGCCACAAGGGGTAAAACCCTGACTCCAGTGGGAGCTTTGTCATTGACTTCAGTGCGGTCAGGATTTAACCCAAGGGAGTTTTGTCCTGCTTAAAACTCTCTGAAGCCCTTCCGTGAAGACGACAGGGTTGGGCATTTCACAGATACAGGGAATTCAACAGGCCAAAGACGCCTGCCTCAACAGTTGGCTGCCCATTTCTTTGAACGCAGAGCACCACTTCCAGCAGGTGCCCTGAATCAGGGCCTGTGCGCTCCTGAACGCTTCTGCAAACGGCATCAACAAACAGCAGGATTCCTCTGGGAATGCTCAGAAGTGCACATTTATGGGCAGAAAAAGCCACACTGCCGGGTTTCAAGTTCACTCTCTGATTCTACGTGATCAATTTATGAGTCAACCAACAAGCTTCCCAGTTAGCGGCACCTCCAATTCCAGCAAGAATTTGAGAGCTGAGCCCTGCTCGTTCCACCCCTCTTATGTCCTTCTCAGTGACAAAGATCCCCAAATCGGAACTGTGCTGAAGAGACTCTTGCCGATGAAAGAGGCAGAATAGAATTCAGCTCATGCTCCCACTGCTCTGCAAGACCTTGCACCATGAAGTCAGCAGGCACACGAGTGAATACATGGGGCAAGAAGGGGCCATTTTTACACAGTCCCCTATTGGAACCTAACTATGCTTGAAAAAAAAACAAGAAAGAAAATAATCTAACGTCCCCCATGTGTCCTCTGGCCGTAGTCCCAGCATCGTGTCACCATGTTCACATGCAGATAGAAAATGGCCTGAAGGCAAACCCTGCTTTAATCTTGAGCAATTTCTGCAGAAGAACACGGAACCCTGTTAAGGCTGTGATCGTATCAGTGGTTCTACAAAGTGGCTGAGTGATGGATTCTCTCCTTACTTCTCCTCTGATCCAAGGATCTCTATTGGCCAGCCTTCTAACTAATAATTCCTACCTACCTGTCTGCAGAATCACAGGGTCAAATCATCAGAGGTGCTAAATACCTGTGTTCCCATAGTTACTCAGAATCTTTCAGGGTTTGGCCCTTTGATATTAGAAATCTATGTCATCTATGTGTGTGTGATTTACTGCTCAATGCAATCTTGTTGTTAATCATACCACCAATTTCCTTGGGGGGTTACTGAACACACCTAATTATCAAATTGGTAGCAAGCTTTCCCCAAACCTCCTTTTGATTTCTCCCTTTCCGTGGATCTCAAAGCACTTTATAAACATGAATGAAGCCTCAACAGCCCCCGTGCAGTGACTATTATTGTTATTATAATCTACATTTTCCAGATGCGGAAAGAAAGACAGAGAAATGACTAGCTCAAAGTCACACATGCCCTATGCTAATCAGTAGATGTTAATTCAGCTCTCAGCAAATTAGAGTAACTGCACCTAATTCTACTCCTGTAGATTGCACTGACAGAGGAGGCTTCAAAAAGAACTGATAGATGGCAACTCAGTATTTCTCCCTGTTATAAGCAAGCAACAGAAACATTTTTGCTTCAACTCTCTTAAGACCAGCAACTAACTGCCACCCACACCCATAGCTGCTTCTTCAGACTGAGTATCTTCCAGTCCAGCAGCAAGGGAGGTGAGTTTGTAAGCTAAGGAGAAACACTGCTCTCTGCCAGGGCGAAGCAGCCACTCAGCAGCACACAACTGCACCTTTCTCCTCCGATTCTGCATGTTAGGAATTTTAACGGCTGATGGGGAATTAAGCTACGTCAGGTAGGCACACCTTGCTCTAACAACAACAAACATCTGAAATAACCTGCTAAAGAAGGCCAAGAACACAGTCAAGAGTGTTCTAGGAGCAAGGGAGTGAGAGAACAAAATCTTGGAATTAAAGGGAACTGGGCTATGAACAACGTTTTCCTGTTCCTTAAAGGGCCCAATCCAGCACCTGTTGGGAATTTTTCCCATGGACGTCCATGGCGGCAGGATCAGGCTCAAAGGAATTTATGGCTTTGAGTAAATCCCATAGTCTGAAATTAAATTCAGTGTGAGGCCAGGTGTTTGAAAGTGTTCACACACTATGGTAGGGAAAGTAGCACAATGATCTGAGTAGAACAGAATGGCACAAAATCCCAATCCACATTTAGTAGGAGATGCCCCAGGCCCATCAGCAGCTCAAAGGAAGAGTAATAAGGTTCTCCATACCACAAATTGCCAATCCCTACTCCGTCGAAGGACCTGCTTTCATGTAACCCCGATGGCTTCCATTCTTAGTTAAGGGCCCATGCTTACATTATAACCTTCAGTGAGGGCATCTCAACACCTTCAGAGTGCAGATAAAGAGACACCTGCATTAAAGTCATGTGTCCCCAACCATATGTGGCACTGCCCGCCAGCACCCCATGAAGCATATGTCTTCACGGCAAGTAAAAGCTGCGTTCTAAACCTGCGTGAGCTAACCAGGTTAAAACAGCAGTGAAGACTCAGCAACTTGGCTTTTGACTGGGGTTAGCAGCTTGAGTTCAACTCCCCAGTAGGCTTGAACTCAAGCTGCTAACCTGAATTCCAAGATGAGCTGCTGGGACTTCAGTGCTGCTTTAACCTGAGTTAAGAACACATCTTTTTTTTTTTTTTTTGCAGTCAAGACATACCCCTCAGCAGGTTTCTTTCTTGCAGATTGTGTAGCTTTTCAGTTGACATTGGGCCAATACAGAATTATTAAATTAAATGTATGTAGTACCTGTACTTACAGAATTACATTAACTGGATAAGATCATGGTAATAAGTCATCCCAGAAGGGGAAGGGAGAAGAATTCTAATATTTCTGATGAGACGCTAGATGCCATGATACCAAATTAGAGCTCAGTACGTTGAACTAAATTCCTCCCTGTATAACGGGGAAAAGATGGTGGAGAACTGAATGAGATAACTACAATTTAAGCAAGATCTACAGAAACATCATCCCACTGATGTGGTCTTCTCTCTGAAGAATATTACTTGGTCCCTCCAGCCTGAAATTCTCTGTCTTGGCCATTAAATGCAGTTGCAAAAGCATGAAACACACCAAGCCTCATCTCAGCACAAGATCAAACTCTTTTGCTGAAGGAAAAAAAAAATCACCAGAAAACAAAGCTGGCTGTTCTCGTCAGCTGTATCCATGTCACCAGAGAAGTGGTCTGCGGTTTTGCAACAGAGAGTCAGAACATATGATATTTCAGTGGCCCTTGCCCTCTAACGCAGAATGGCCAAAGTTTTGCGGTGTAAACCACATGGCCAAAGGAGTTTGTTGCACAGACAAAGCTTCCCGATGACACTTACGAACACAGTCGGGCTGTACTCCACTCCATGTCAGGTTGGGGAGGCATGTTCTAGTGGTCGAGCCTTGCAGTAGGTATCCTTTCTGACACCTGAAGAACATGATGCTTCCCACCTATCGCAACAAAAGATAAAGATAAAGAGCTGGATTGTCCAGTGTAATTGACCAGCTGACACACACTGTTCTACGCCAATCCCAGAGCGTTCAGAGCTCTTGGAAAAAACTCTGCATCAAGTGGGGACAGTGCTGCTCCATTCATAGAGTGAGTGTGGCTTTTTTGTCATACAATTACCCCCAAATTAGCAGCATCACAAGTGATTTACAACTGATCGAAATTTTTCAAAATGTCGATTACAATATTCATCAAAATTGTGTCCATAAAAAAATCCAGGAATAAAATTTCATTAAAAAGTTTAGTCTACATTTCACCTACTCTGGTGTTATTTATTACAGTAGCACTCAGAGGCCCTGCTCAAGATGAGGGCCCCATTATGCTAAGTGAAATGCAAACACACAAGATATATGGTCCTTGCCTTAAGGAACAATGTTTATTTTCCTTATGATAAATGTTTAAAGGGACATTCAAAATAAATAATGACAACAGGAAACATCCCTTACTTACATTATCGATGCCACCTTGGCTTATGGACACTGAAAAGGATTCTAAAAATCTAATTTACTTTTCACCCCTATTATTTATTTTTTACACTTTGTTCTACTGGGACTGCAGGGCCAGACTAGTCAGTTTCAGGTCCTGTTTTCATAGGCTGCTAGCACGATGCTATTTCTTTTGGGTTTCCATCTTTGCAAGCAAATGTTTCCTTTTAAATATAGAATAGATTAAAAATAAAAAAAATTGTGAAAGCACTTTGCACTTCTAAATTCTATATAAACTCTGCTCCTTTTTAGTTTGGTTTTTGCTGTTGGTGGGTTTTTGTTGCTTAAACATTTTGATCATTAAACCCCCCCCCAACTAACGAACTATCAAACATTATTTCAGATTTTTCCATGGAAGTTCAAGATACATAGTGGGGTGTAATTCTAGCTCCCTCTTAAGTCAAATGTGCATTTTGCTAGGACTTCATCCATGATCATAGGGATTAGAAGGAAATGACTGATTGAGATGTACACACCTTTCTGACTCCAATTATCACAACTTCCTGGCATTTGCATGTGGGGGTGCTTACCAATCTTTTTTGCAGGTTAAACATTCAAAGCCAGCTGGAAATTTGATACATTTGATCATCTTATCCACCTCCCTCAAGGGCAGAAGTAACATAAGATTTTCCCCTGCACTTTCTCCCACACAGTACCGCCTCCTCATCAGCCTATCAACAAACATTCTGATTTTGTGATGTTTCACCATGTGCAGGCTCTTGCGGGTTTCTGCCTGGCCGATGATGACTGGCTCTCCTTAACACAGCCCAAGAGCACAGTCTCATTCACAGCATAGGTACCAGCGCTGTTCAGATCTCTTGCCAACACCACTTACCAAAAAAACCCAAAACCACTTGCGGCGTCTCCATATTAATGAGGACCTAGAATTAACACACTAAACCACTGGATCAAGGTAACAAATTAGCAGCTTTACTAAAAAATATCCACTTTCAGAGGATAATCCCTCCTCATGTCCCACCCTAGCATGTAAGGTGTCTTGTGTAAAACACTGGATGAGAATCCACAGGTGGAACATGGAGGGGATCTCTCCATGACATTACATTGATTTCTTCCCCCAACAAGCCTGAGATTAGCAAAGCCACTTAAATGATTTGGATTTAAAAGTAATGGAAACAGGGCATGCAATGCTAATACTAATTCCACTAATAATAAATCTTAGTTAGCAGTGTAATTAACAGCATAAATCTAATACTTAAACACACTGAAGGCTCGCTGTAGAATCATTGCACACATTGCCCATATGCATGAAGTCCAATTGAGGTCCCAGGGACTTTTTGAGCAAGTCAGTGCTAGCCGACAACAGTACAGGTTGCACAGTCTACACAACTTTCACTTGTGTAATGGCTAAAGAGACATGGAGATATGATGGTAATTACATTACCTGATAACCCTGAGAGTTGTTTTGCATTCCAAAGAGAGGCACACCAGGGTCAGCACATGTAGTGAGAGTTGGATCTTAAACAGAAAAAAAACAAACACAGCCATATTAAAAGGACTCAGACACTGAGGATGTTAGTGAAATCCATTTCAGAGCTATGCATCCACCTCGCTCGCTCTACAGCTATTTCACTTTCCTTTTCACGTGGGATTTATGTATTTTGCAACAGAAGTAATATGTACCATCAGAGAGAATTAAACAGCTATTTCTGTCTCAGCCTGTGATGGGTCCAACACAGTGTAACAGGGAAGCATTGAATCCCTCAGGGAAAAATAAATAAGCCAAAAATCCACCAGTGGTGTATATTTCCCTCCCTTTTACAGTTCTACACACCATTCGCAACAGTTAATTTAATACATTATTAGACCTGGGATCCATGCAAGAGCAGGTACTGTGGCATCCCAGGCTGGCCTGGGTGCATTCCAATAGCACGCACCAAAGCTGCAGCAGGAGTTTCTAATTCACCTGGCCATAGTTGAGGAAAGTGCAGGAGTCGCTGGAAAAATGAGTAACTTAAAACAGGAACCTTTTTTTTTTTCCGGTAAAAACTCCTCCAAAAAATCCCATTTTCCAACCATCTCTAGAGACTGTCTTTAAGCCCATGGGTAAGCAGGACCCAACCCACAATCTTAATTTAGAGACACAGACAGTTCCCCCAGCTGCACCTGGCATCACAGAATGTCTAACAGATTATTTCGTTATCACTGTCTGGGCGGCATGGGAGATACAAGCATTTTTAAAGGCATATTGGTAATGTCTCCCCCATCTGGGCATTTCAGCTATTACAAAACCCTTTCCCTGGCCATTCGGACGATGCTGAGATGTTGTCACTTTGGTGCAGCCTCTTAGTTTATTGGTCATTTTCTCTCTATCAACAGGGTTGTTTAATCTCATTTTCTAATGCTCCAGGCAGGGTTTACACCAGGAATAATAAAGTGGTTTAATTCCAAGTTCCATGCATGGCCCTGGAATAGCTGGATTCTGTTACAATAATCTGCAGTGAAACAGGTCCTGGTCTTGACATGTAGGTCCCATCTGTGCTATAGTTATTATGGTACTGGGTCACCCATATGCAATGCAGTTGTGCTCTGATGTGACTTTTTGGTTTTGGCCTACGAGAGGCACTAGCTCCCTTTATATCTTCCCTGCCTCTCTGAGGTCGACAAGCAACGTTATGAAAGTTGTTCGGAGTGGTTTTCCATCAGGATTCTGCTCGGATGCCTCTGTCACCAAACACTCATCTTAGAACCCTGCTATTGCATGGTGATTGATGGTGACTGGAGATGTTAATGCATCTCAGATATATAATCTCTCTTTATGCCTAGTTTGGTCTCAATCCATCAGAAGATGGATACATGCAAGTCAGAAATACCTGCCATTGTCATCACAGCATATATCACTTCCTTCTCCCAGTGCATAGACAAGAGCTCTGAAGCAGTTGAATGTAAGCAGAAATGTATCAAGTTTGTTCTCGAGTTCCAAACTGATCAAAGAAGCTGTAATTCCTGCCTGATAGGTAGCAGCAGCAAGGCTGACTGGGAGATGAAAAACCAAACCAACCCCAAACCAACCCAACACACAAGCAAAGATACTGAGGATGGACAGTCTCCTGCTGGAACCACTAGGGAAGCAGCACTGGCTGACAAAGTGCCATTTCCTTGCTAACTCTGTGAGCTTTTGTGAACCTATGAGATTGACAGGTCAGAGTGAAGCTGAAAAGCCCCCTCTCCTGCAGTGGGATGAAAATGGGAGAATTTTTTGGAACAGGAGCAGCTCTTCTCTTGTAACTCTGCTAAAAAGACACTCAAATCAATCGGATGTATCCAGACATAGGAAACACACAGTGAGACAAGCCCTCACAATCAAACACACAGCAGGAACAGAGATCACTCCTCTCCTCATGGCGGCTAAGGGGAAAAGGGCACACCAATGCTGTAACTAACAGGCCCGGAGTTTGATTCCTTATGACCTGACTAATCAGCCTCTCCATAGAGCATCCTTCCGTGCTTCCCTGAGCTCTCCGCAGGTCCTTGGGAACAGCACTGAGTCGGTAAACAAGGGATACAAAGTGCAGCCAGTCAGGGCAGCAACACACCAGCTAATTCATTTCACTTATTCAGCTCTGCTGAGCTTTTGACATTTGTCACCGGTGCGGTTTCCACAGCATCTGATGGAGGCCCCCTAGATAAATCAGAGTGTCTAAACTCACTAACTAACTAAAATGAATTCCCATCCCACAGATGAGGTGGAGGCTGATGGATCACGCCAGGTGAGGTGTATTATATCCGGGTCTCTGAGATGTATTTTGGGGATCCGAGAGCCTGGCCATCTAATGAACCTCGAGATCGGATGGGATCTGAATAAATAATGCTTTTTCATCATCTGCCTGGACTGGAAATAGACATGCTGGATCAAGGTTTTCACAGGCAGACAAGTTTTTTCCCTTCCTGTGATTTGTACTAGGGAGACAAATTTGAAGGAGGAAAATAAATTTCACTGGCAATATAAACGACTGTGTTATTGCACTCTTTAATGCTACACTCTTCCAGAAGTGTGGATGCCACATCATGAGCGTATATTACAGGGCCCTGAATAAGGACTCGTGGAGAAGTGATGAAACATTGGAGGCGAACCCAGTTCTGGTAATTAAATGCCAAGATGCTCTGGTGACCGGCGCTACATGCATAGCTAATGGTACATGTATACTTGGCTAACTTGATAGATTAAAGATCATGAATGGTAGAATGAAATCTGATTAGTCCTTCCTCATCACACCATCCCACATATGAGAGCAAGCATGCTATTGATGGCAGGTAAATTTAGAACAATGCAACTTCTTTGCTCCTGGTGGCCAGATAATAAGGTGATGGTGGCATTAGAAATGGCTAGTTAGATGGACAAGTTAGAGGGATAGACGGCATGTTGTCAGCCCATGGAATTCATTGCCACAGAGCCGGAGTCAACTACTGAAGCTAGAAACAGATGAGAATGATCTGAATACTAATGATTATGTACGGCCCTGAGCTTTCGTGGGGCCTTGGAAACCAGTGGGAAGTGACAGACAAGGGATTTGTTAGGGATATGCGGATTTGTATCCAAGTCAGCAGCTCAACTCCACAGCTATGCACAGTAACTCGTATGGTTCTGTATTCTATGGACAGCACCTTTACCTTTCCAGAGATCTCCTGTTCTGCTGGGAGCAGCTGCCATTTTGGGTCCCATTCAAATGCAGCATGTTACAGAGGATACACACGCTGCACTTTACTTTGTTCCATCAGGACCACTTGTGACAATCTGGCCCTGGCTGTGGATGCTGAGAACTTCTGGAAACGTGGCCCCGGGTCCCACCAGCAAACATCTCCCATAGGTTCCAAGGACTGGGACTTTGCCATGAGATACGGATGGCTAGTGGGGATGGCCAATAGGTAGAGCAAGCATCTGGAGCCAGGAAACTTGCAAGTGAGGTGAGCCCACACCCAGATCTGTTCTGAGATTTAATGGGGAGGAGAGTCTGACAAGTTAGCAGAAGGAAGATGAATTTGCCATGTGCTGGTCTTCTCTGCAGAAGAAGATCCACTATCTTCCTCCAGCTCTAACCACAGGGGACAGGGCTGAGTAAGTAGGTGAAAGGGGGTAGGTGAGACTGAGCAGATTGATGGGGGAAGGGACAGTTGAAGTTTTGGAATGAGAAGTCAGATTCAGGATGCTCCCTTACCTATGCAGCTGGGCTGGGTTCCACTCCACGTCCCATCAGACTGACAGAACCTCCGAGCTGAACCCACCAGCACCAGTGGGGACAGGCAGGAGAATGAAACAGATGAACGGTAAGTGAATCCTCTGTCTTCTCTCCTGCCTTGAGCTGGTGTCCCGGGGTCACCACAGAACACAGCTAGAAAAGCCAAAGGATAGTCAGGGGATGGCGACGAATCTCAGTAAGGGCAAATAGTATTAATGGGTTAAAGACAATTCTATTAATGGCCAAATCCTCCCAACCTCAGCTTTCAAGCGCTGCGATGGCTCAGGAAATTACTAGTGGCAGAAGGTGTGCTGGCTGCTTTCTGCTCACTTCTGTCTTTTTGTCAATTACTGTTTAATTAACTTTCACTTTCCAACATCTCCTGGCAGGGAGGAGGAACAGACGGTTTGAATCCTTTTTTTTTTGGTCTTTTTTCTGCACAATGGTGTGTTTGTTTAACTTTGACTGTATCTTTAATTGCACAAGGTCAAATTGCCACGCGGCGCTGTGTCAGACGTAAAGTCTGTTAATTATATAATAGCCGGGGAAAGGTGTAAGGAGCGTGGTCGGGTCTTTGTGCTGTTTAATATGAAAATGGCTATTGTGCAGCTGCCAAATACTCAAAGCTAAAATCCGGCTTTATCATTCTGAGCTGTTTCACTAATCTGTATTGTATCATGCACAGAGGTTTTCATGCAGCCACAGGGCCTTGCCTTTGCACCACATTCCAAGGCTTGCTGTAACACTACGAGGCTCTTTTCATGTAAGGCCTTCGCAAGCCGCAGGGGCCAGAATTTCAGAAGTGCTCAGCTCCAACGGAGGCACTTAAATCAGAGACAGACTTTCAGAAGTGCACAGCCCATTGAGTGCCTGGTGGGTGTTGGGTGTCTTTGAAAAATTGGCCCCCATTTGCATGTAAGCGCTTGGAAAGCTGGGTCCTGATCAATTATCTTCACACCACTCCTCTACGATGGTGATGAGTGTCTCCATGTTACAGAGGGATGTAGCAGTTGGGTAACCTGCAGAGCAAGCGGGTGACAGGGATGGGGAGAGCACCCCAAAACTCCTGGCCTATCATTCAGAGCATCACACTTCTTCCTTTTCGCCAGCATGCTGCCATCCACCTCTGTCCTGATGAGGTGAGGCCTTTGTCTCCCTGAAGTCAGTGGTAAAATTCCCATTCCCAAACAGTCCTCAGACCACAGCCACCACCAGCAGCTCATAGTTACTAACACGGAGTGTGGGCTGGTGGACCGTACGTAGGTCACCTTAGGCACCGCCCGCAAAGCTCCCAACTGGAGGGCATATCTGGCTTCTTTGATTGACTCAGACTCACTATTTAAGCCCGAAGGAGGCACAGCAAGTTGTCTGAGTAACTATTTGAATCCGGTGGTTGCAACGTGGGCCCCTGCTTCTCGCCTGACTCTGAGACCTGCCTTGTTTCCTGATTCCTGACTTCCTGTCATGTCCTGCCCTACTCCTGTTCCAGATCCCTGCCTTCTACAGCACATCCCTGGCTACAGATTCCGGCTCAGATCCTCGGCTTGGTTTCTTGACTTTGCCTCTGAACTCCTGTGCCTGGTGTCAGGCTCCTGCTTTCACCACTAGGTCTGACCACCCATGTCTGATCTATGACAATAGCTAATTCCCATTATTTGAAAAACAATGTATAAAATCCACCATGAGTTTCATCCCCCATCAGGCACATCTTTTACGGATGGTATTAACAACTGGGTCACGATCCCTAATATCCCCTTCCAAGATGCAATTCACCCTTATGTACCAGGCAATTTCCAGAGCAGCAGCCAAGGTTATGCTTTACAGAAAAGTGCTTTGCCTTTAATTCAAAATATTTCCTGCTACCGTGGGTGCATGCATGAAGTTGGGGAAATAAGTCAATCACTAATTGTGTATGGGTGGGAAGAGACTTCTCCCATGGGCAGGTTATACCATAATAGTCCATTATGGAGATTTCATACCTTTCTCTCAAACATCTGGTACTAGCCAATGCTCGAGAGAAGATACTAGATTAGATGGACCATTAATTGGATCAAGAAAGACTACTCCTTTGGAGGTGGTGGGACACGGGGAGGTTGGAGTTTAAGGCTAGCGCTCCATCCCCTTTGCAAACGAATACACATGGATGTCTGCTTACGAAAACATTGTGGCAGTTCTCCGGTCCATGTCCCATTCCCTTCACAAGTCAGGATGGCAGGTAGCGAGAGCTGGTATCCTTCCAGGCAGGCATAGCTCACACTTGAGCCCCAGCTGAAATCTGAGCCCACGACTTTCCCATTGGGGATGACTTGTGGGGATTTACAGGTGATAGCTGAGCAGCAAACAAAAAGCATATTCAGTTCTAACAACTTCTCAGAGTAGTTACAAATCCACATAGGAGCAAAGTTACTTTCTGTGAACTGAATGCATCACAGGGAATTTACCTAGAGGGGGTCTGTGCACACTTTCTGTTATATGCATGTGTGTTTGTGTATCCTGGGATTTTTTCTTTGCGTTTTAGGGTCAGCTAAATCCCAAACCTCACAGTCAGATCAGCAGGCTTTTGCTAGCTTTCACCTAAGATTATGAATCTGATCCCAGCTTAGTGGGAACATCACCCCAGTTACTCCAGAAGTTTCACAGATTTTGGAAAACCTAGACAAGTTTCAAGTTAGCGATTAACTCAACAACTAGGCTGAATTTTGCCTGGCTGGAAAGTTTTATAATACTCTGCTTTTAAAGTGCATATGAGCATGGCTTTCAGGTGTTGGTGTAAATCAGTGTAGCTCCCAAGTGAGAATCTAGCCACATTGTGTCTTGCTCTTGCTACATTAGCTCAAAGTGGCAAGAAATAAAAAGAAGGAAGCGTTTAACTTCACAGCCTTGCAGGGGAGTGAAGTATTTATGGAAGATCCCAAGTGACCTGCATTTCTGACAGGTGGACCTTAAGAACTTTGCAGTCTGAGATCAGACAAGCATCTAGATGCTGCTTCACATTTTGTCAGTACCCTTGGGTCAGCAAAACACTGACAAAGAAATCAGCCTCTCTCGCAAGATACCCAGTGCTTCCGCATTCTGATTAGAGAAGCAGAGGCAACCATAGCTCTGAAAAATAATACAAGCAGGGGGTAGAAAAGCTTTCCAGACCTTTTGGGAGGCAAAGAAAATGCTTCATTCAGGTCTGATTTGAGTTTGGGGTGAAGACTTGCATATTTATGCAAAGGGCTTCAGCCATTCATAATGGGGGAGATTCAAATCTCTTTTACAATGGTGTAAATCCCCAATAATGCCACTGAAGTCAATGGATGTACTCCAGAGTTACACTGGTGCAAATTGGATCAGAATCTGACCCTTAGAGGCTACCCCAGTTTGGAGAAAGCTCTGTTTTAGAGGGTGCTTGCTGTCCATGTTTGATTTCAACTAAAATGTGGCTTTCATATATACATACTTTTTATTTTTAAATGGACACATTTGATCTTTAAAAGGGGCCACCAGTTCTTCAACTCTCCCTTTCAAACCATGACATGTCCAAAAGGAAGTCAGGCTGGTTCTGAGGTTTGTTAAGAATGATTTGCATTAGCTCTACCATCACACACTGTTGTGTTGATTGAAAGCTGTTGCATCGCAGACTGAGGCTGGGATTGTCTAAGGAAACTCAAGGGACTTGGGTGTGGTTAGCACCCAGCTCTGTGCAATACCAAGGTGGAGAAAGTGGCTCAAGGCAGAGTGAAAAACCATTAAACATCAAACACCTCTGATCATTAGTAAATGTGCAAAGAAGAAACTATGGCAAACACATGAAAACTATGTGACTCTTAAATCTGAGCTACTGTAGGATGGACAGATTCCCCCAGTGTGAAAGTTGCTCTGAAGACTATATACACAGCTGAACAGCACTTTAGCATGGCAGAGCTATAATACCGTCGATCATTTCTACACAAAGTACTTATGAGTGTAATGCAACAGTTATTGGATCCTGAGACATTCATGCAACTGGATTAGTAAGTCATAAATCATACTTAAGAAACCATAAACTGCAGAGGTTAAGAATTTTGCAGCGGCTGGGTAATTTCAACGTCTATCACTACAAGGTAAAGGCATGGATTATTTATATCTTCTAAACCACCGGGCAGCTTCCATACTGTGGCAGCTACTTTTGGATCCTCTTGTGCATTGGGATGCTTACGACGACAGAGTCTGCAGCCCACTTTTAACTAGGCGGGGGCCAATCGTCCCTCCTACCGCACGTCATGCATACAATTGGGCTGCCCAGAGGAGCCGGAATGGGTGCTACTTTTAAAAATCATTTATTGCGTGCGCTCCTGCAAGCTTTCCATGTTCTGTGCATCTTGACCTCCTGCTGTCTGTCAGGTGACACTACCAGGGCAAATGTGACGATGTGCACTGTGCCAAGTTTCCCTCCACTAAGGTGAGCGAGATGCATGCAGTAATCATGTGCAGTTATTTGCGCCAGGGCAAAGGATGTGTGTGAGGGCAGGGGGAAAGCCGCATGCTTCTAACTCAGAAAGGAAACATTTTGCCCTGGTGAAGGGCAATGGAGAATCAGATCCAGGTTCTCCTAGAAGGCAGCAGATTTACCTTCACTGGCCATGCTGAACTACAGTCCAGAAAATGTCCTATTTGTGACTATTTGGCTGCACGTGATGTATCATACAGCGCCTGGGCAATTTGAGGTAAACTGTATCCCCGCAGGGTAATATTGGAGTATTTCTTTCTTTTAAACCACAGTACAGGTTAGATGGTCATTATTTTTGGACCTACTCAGCATAATTGCTTGAAGGGTGAGGGATTGATATGGTTTAGAGACCCTTAACGCCCACAGATGACCAGTTACTCACCAGGAGTTCCAATAATGACTTCTATAATTGCTTCATCAATAAGAGCACAGAATTCAGAGTCTGGCCCCATGTAGTTATGTGGCTCTTTCGCAGGAAAGCTTACTAAGATATCATTAGTTACAGGAGTCTTGAGGCCTGCAACCTAATATCCTCAGACATCTATAGTAAATGGGGTCTCACCCTTGCAGACAGGTTTTGGTGCCGTTCCAGGTTCGGTCTTTTGTGCAAATCAAAGAGGATGCCCTGTCCGACTCCATCATGTAGCCAGGAATGCACTGAAAACACTACCGTTTTATTGTAGTTAAAGTCATTTCCCAGCCTAAAGCCGTTGGCTGGTACACCAGGATCCCCACAGTTTATCACTGGGAAAGGAGAAGATGCAATGGTTAAATTTTATGATGCACATAACATGTCTCATGCATGTCTCACAGTCCCTACTATCTTTCAACAGATGATGGTGATCTATCAGCCACAGATATATGGGCGACAGGGTAAACCAGGGAGCTGGCTCAACCAGGGCAAAGTTGGAAATGTGTGCGCAAAAAACTTTGCCCGTGCTCAGTGGAGGTGGACAATAGTCATAACAAATGGCACTAAGGCCTAGCATTATGCAAACGACATGTTAATTAGCGCATTACGGGGGCCCTGAGTTTAATCATAACCCGTTAACATGCCTTTTAAACATGGCTGTCCCTGTTTGTCCTAGATGCTGTATGACGTTTGCAGACAGAATACATTTTCCTAACACAGGCATGGCATCATCCGCACCTTTCATCTGTCATTCCAAGGACCTAAGTGAACACAATATATGTTCAACAAAGCTTCCGAGCTATGGCCAAATCAGGGCACATTCTGGGAGCTGACACACCATGGGCAGGACTCCTCTGTAGCACAGCTTATGTCTAGTCATGAGAGTTAAGACTGCAGAGCACATAGCTTAGCTGAAAAGACACCTAAAGCTGGACTATTCCATGAGGCACTCGGGGCCTCAAAGAGTTTGCACAAAGAATTATTTCCACTGGCAGTAGACAGTTTTATTACACTTCTGAACACAATGGGTTTACATGTGCATGCTGATGCCTGCAAGTCTTAAACTGGAGTCACATGCACTCTTGGAAAACCTAGCCCTAGCGCCTTATGTTTGTTATTTACCTTGTCTCCTGGAAATCCACTCAGATGCTCACCTGTACACTCAGGAGTGCTGCCTGTCCAGGTCCCGTGACAGTACAGTGCCTGCTCAGCACTCCGTGGATAATAGCCTTCCCGGCACTGATATATAATGGAGCTGGAGGAAACCCAAGCCGTCATTAAACACAACTCTTGCATTGCTTGGAGTCCCTGGGTTTCCACAAGATATAACTAAAAAGCCCAAAACAGTAGAATTAGAAAAAAATTAAAGATAACCCTGATCTCAGCTGAAGCAATTTAGCTGCAAAAATCTCTGGATTAATTAGTGGACCACATGCTGTTTGGAGTGAATCAACTGTACCTACCAACGCAAGTAAAGAATCCCAAGAGTATGGATACAACTTGCCCTGGGTAACCACGAGGAAGCACATCTCAATGCTGTGTGACTTCTGTGGTGAGCGAATGAGAAGTTTTCCTGCATTAGAAGCTAATTTCTCCAGCACAAGATACTCCAGCACATACCCCATTAATTTTACACTGGGATTCAAGAACATACCCCCGGTCCTGCAAGCCTCTTTGGATTACAGGTCTCTACTGAATTGAAAGAGGTGCTGGTTTTATGCCCCTGGATACTGATCACTCTGCAGGATCGAGCCTTAAATTAGCCGAACCTGAAATGCAGCTCAAAGAGACAAAGCTGGGCTCTAGCTGGAATGATGGAGGAGGAGTGACATGTAGACAGCTCAGAACTAGCAGGTTATTGGAGTCTCTCATGCTAGTCTGAATTCAAGCACAGACTGGTAGTGACCAAAATGATAGCCATGATGATGGCTCAGTGAGTTGCGTGACACAAGGTGGGTTCAACAGTTTCTAGAAGTGGATGCACAAATGGAGAAACTGGTGATGATCGTCCCAGTAGTGTCAATAGAGGAGCTAATATGGGCCATGAGACACCTTGTTTTCCCTTCCGGTGCTTCTTGCAGCTCAAGATTATGACACATCTGGGCATGGGAATCGGCACCTGATCGGGCCTCGAATTTCACAGCTGGCTTCAAGTCTCTATCATGGGTTGAACCAAACCCTTAGGTCCCAGCATCTGTAGACAGTTAAATTCTTGGGCTCTGAGTGTCATAGCAGGGCTCGTGTCTGCTTTGGAAGCCAATCTTTGCAGACCTCCAAGGGAATCGAAGCAGCAGGGACTCAGCTATCCTTCATAATGGCAGCCATTCCTGCTTATGCTGCGTCTATCCAATTCTGCTTTCAGCTGGGGAGACTATGCGAGCATACAATGAGAGGTTGTCAGCAGCCAGGTTTTATATCTCAACTGCCTTGGTACCGCTGCAATAAAGGGCAATCAGACTGAACGACAGTACGCACAGTCCGATCATGGCAAAATAAGTACTGAATAATTGCATCCAGCCCTCACTTACTGTGGACTTACAGGTACATGAAAGAAAAATCACATGAATCAAAAGGCTAAACCGTTTGTCTCTGACTATTTAACAAGGAAATTCCCTGCAAGTGCAAGCAGTGTCATGCATGCGCAAGAGCATTAGTTTTGGACATAACAAGGTGCTCAAGTCTCCAGGCTCTCTCGCTGTCCCCCAGACCAGACACCGGTGGGAATGGAATCTTGCCTGCCATTCCGCACAGATAAATGAACTCTCACTTGAGTCATGGTTATGACTGCCCTGTGCACAGCTGCTCCATGGAAGGAGAGGCCCCCCTTTCCTTTTACGTTGGTTTGCTGACAGCAGGTTAACATATGAGCTTGTCAGATGTGTATCTGTTTGACAGGGAGAAACTAATAACCATTCCAGGTGTATGCGCAGACATTTTGCATTGGCACGGAAAATTACGCGGGGAGCTCTCTAGTTACAGATTCCTCAGGCAGCCAAAGTCTCAATGATACCTAGTGTCATTTCCAATAACTGTGGGGATAAAAGTCGATTATATCAGTTTAGGAAAAGCACTGGATTAATATTTTCACTGTAGTTGTCTATGCGTGCATCTCTCTCTCCCCCCACAACTACCTCGCACAAGCAGATACACCAAAATGCACACAGCTGATTCTAAAAGCCACTGCTACAAAATTAATTGTGACTTCGGAAAGGTGTCAATGGAAAGGAATGATGACGGTTTGCAATGTTACGGCACAGTTGAGCATGTGAATATTAGAGTAGTAATTCCAGTCAGACGTCTGCAAGAGCTGCATTGCCCTGGATATAAAAGAGACCTCAAACTTATGGGGCAAAGCTCAGCCTTGAAAGTCATATTTAAAATAATCAGAGCCCAATCCAGGAAGCCACGATCCATGTAAAGAATTTCCCCCGGATTAATGGGAGTGACAGCACCTTGCATGATCAGGCGGACAGACGAAAACTGAACGGCATTGGTGTTGCAGGGAGCACATATCAAATCAACCCCACTCCCCATTGAACAAGAAATAATTCGACAAGCAAAATACATGGGTTGGGACCTGTGATTTTGCTCCTTCTTTAACTGGAAAATATTTCAAGGGATGAGACCCACCATCCCCCTAAACTGAGGTGAGCCTCCTGTGGCTTGTTACGGTGGCAGGATTGATGCCAGGAGTCTGGTGCAAAGCAGCCACACTCCCGCTCTGAATCTGGGTTTATAAATCTCCACCTGCATTACTAACAGCTTGTCAGCCTGTCAAAATGGTGAGGGATTTAATGATCTAATTCATTTTTCACACTTTATGCTGATTATTTTCTTGAACTTCCCCTCAGCCGTGGAAAGTGAAATTAGATTGATCTGTTTAGTCAGTTTCACTTTTGGGGTCTAGCAGTAATGATACCATGGTGTTCTGTAGTGCCTTTCCTCTCAGGGTCTCAGTGCTCTTTCAAATGAGTAATGAATGGTGCCCCCAAGGAAGGCATTATTATGCTGATTTTAACGGATGGGAAAATCAGGCAGGGAAAGATGAAATGATTTGGCCAAGATCACATAATGATCCTGTGGAATAGCTAGAAAGTGAACCCAGAAACGTTGACTCCACGTTCTCTGCTCTAACCACTAGACACCTTCTCCTCACAGAGCTGAGAACAGAACCCAGGAGTCCTGACTCCCAATCCCCTGCTCTAACCACTAAGACAGCCTTACCGTATTCCAGAGTTAGCACAACATACTCTGGTTTATGAGCAATGCAGTGGAATGCTTACCACTAAAAATGATGTATATAGACACACACATCTAATTGCAAACACTTCTATTAATACCTAATTGTTGTAAATCTCTTCACCACATACTTTCTTGTTTCCGTAGCACATCTATATTTGTGCCTATATTATTCTGATGGAGGCCCTCTGAAACCAACACGATAGATGTGGCTGTTAAAAGTAATCACCATTGCTGCTAAAGATAAGGAGAGAGCCCTGTGCTGAGCGGGAGACCAGGCCGAGAATTACAATGAGGAAGGCGAGCATTGCTTGGGAAGTAATGGGACTTTATCATTTGTGGTGGTACATGAGATTCACTAATGAGGTGCCTAATACCATTATAGAGAGAGAAAGCAGTTCAGTGGTGAAACTGGCTGCGTGCCTGCACAAGACAGTAACAGAGCATAAGCAGCATCCTTATTTCCCGGCACGAGTTATCTGCACCGGCCAGCAAAGTCCGAAAGAAGCCGGAGCAGATTAGAGAATCCAGATCAACACACAGACAAACACCAGACTGTGGTCAGACCCCTGAAACCCACCTGTGGACCAGGATTTTGGAAAAAAAAAAAAGAAAAAGAAAAAACTCAACATCAGCTTAGGTTTTCAATAGAGCTCTATGCATTGGGTGCTGAGACTGTTTGAAAATCTGGCTGTAAATGGAGCAATGGGAGCTGGGCAATTGAAAATCTGGCCATGAACTCTTCTGAAAATTTGCAAGCTGATGTAGTTTGGAAGTTGTAGATCCTTTCAACATGTAATTGTTTTCCCTCGTTGCTGTTACGTCGAGGGGAAGTTTGATTGCTTTCCTGCATGGCTTCCTACCTATTGAAGTTCCGGATATTAAACAAAGATGGCTACTAATCAAGAGTGACTTCAAAATGAAGGTGAGTAGTAACAGTTATTGGTATAGGAGTTTTCACCAGGTGGAACTTTGACATTTCATTCCATATTCTTTATGAAAATATGCTTATGATATGAATATGACATAACAGATACTTTATGCAAGATGGGTCTTGTAAGATATCATTGGAAAGGTTATAATTTACTGAACATGATGATCCAATTTGTATGCACGTATCATTTCTGTATCTAAAGTTAGGAATATGGACTATGTAACCATTACAACTGGGTGTGTATTGGGAAGACACCCATCAGACGAGAGGCCATCAAATTTGATGAGCCATCAGGAAGGAACAACAGAACAAGGAAGATACTAATCTCTCCCCCCTCCTGGGAGGTGTCCTGGGACATAACTGTGACACTACTGGGCCAGGTGGTCTTGTCATCTGATACTCAACATTACCTGGGACTTGTAACTTTCCACTGGAAGGGAAGCGGGGGGTACAAAGGATTGCCACCTTATGTAACTCCTAATTAAGGATGGGGAGGAAGACAAACAGGACTCCGCCTCTCCATGGCCTGTCTGCTCAAGAAGAAAGATTGCTAAAGACACCTAAAGGGGAGGTGGGAGGGAGTCCAGACTGAGACAGAGGTCCAGTCTGAAAAGAAATATAACTGGAACTTTGAATCACAGAAACTTTGTAACCTGCCTAAAATAACATTTAGGCTAAGAAATTACATTTTGGAACCCGTTTCTTAAATATATTGAGCTTAGTTTGCGTACTTTGGTTTATTTGCTCAGTAATCTGCTTTGTTCTGTTTATTATCTCTTTAACCATTTAAAATCCATCTTTTGTAGTTAATAAACATATTTCTTATTTATAACATACCCCTGTGTGTACAGTTCATAACTGAATGGGGCGTGGGGCGAGATAAGAGGTTGTGCATACCTTCCTCCACATTGAGGGAAGAGGCGGATTTTATAATATATCTTTGGGTCCACACTCCAAGGGAGGTGGACGCCTGAGTACTGGGGCAAGTCCCTTAAGTTGAACCTTCCCAGAACTGACCTCCGTGTCTGTTTTGTTCTGCAGTTTGGTGCGGCCCTGCCTGTGTGTGGCCTGGAGGAAGCTCAATAGCTTGGCTCAGCAAGACAGGTAAAAAGGGTGCCCAGATTGGTATAACAGGCAGGCTCAGTGGTATCTCAGCACATCAGGTGGCATCCACTGTCACAGAGTCTTCCAAGTTCTTTTTCTGCGAGCAAGTTTTGACTCTTGGGAAGACATGGCGTGTGGTGGTTAGTTCTGAGTTATGCCAGGGGGTGAAGAGGCAGCTTGGGAAGAGAGAGAGCTTGGGAAGAGAGTTTGGTGTCTGCCTTGGGCTCTGATTAGAGTCAATTCTCGAGGTCCATTTGCTTCCAGGGAACCAGGCAGGGGCGTTGGGATGAGATTCCCAGAAGAAGGGAGTGTCCTGTGGGCTGCTTGACCATCTCAGTTCAGGACTAATGTATGTGCCTACACATAGCGAGTTACATTTAGAATACACTCAGTCTGTGTCACTGATTTACCCTCCCCTGGGAAGCCAAGCTACAAGATCACAGATATCAGCTACCATTTGGCATAAGAGGGATCACACGTATCAGAAGAAGGGGCCATGTTATTATTTATTTACTACAGAGGCTTCTAGGGCACATGTTCTCATTCCATACCGTGACATACAGTGCTGCTCTTAACATTCCCTCTGCCTGGCAGGGTGAATCCCATTGAACTATACTGTGTGGTGTTTTTTAAATTTTTTTTTAAAGGTCCTTTCCCTTCAGAACTGGTGGTGTTTTAAGGCTCCATGAGATTGTCAAACCTGAAGCAGGGCAATTCCCTCCAGGAACAGCAATAAAGCTTCTCTTCTCCTCTCCCACAGATTAAAGCTGTTTACTAAAGAGGATTCCAGTCTAGGTAGCATGTAAATAAAATGTCCCACACATGCCCCCCGGTCTAATCCTTACAGCGGACAGAATCGTCCTTTTGGGTCTTGCTGCCAGTCAGACGACAGGCTGAACTGGTCTCCTAACAATGCCCGACACATCAGGCAAAACCCACTGCGGGAATAACCCATAGCTCAGAGCCTTTGGCGTCCTAAAGCCTTCACTTTGCAGATGGTAATTTACATACTGTTTAAATTAAATAGTAACCTACATTCCACCCAACATGCAGAGGGGGAAAAAGAAATCCTGTCACAAGCATATTCTCAGTGGTCAAATTGGGATAAATTAAAATAAACACATTTCTGTTTACTTAAACTGGCAAACACCAGCGAGGGTCCTGCCTCATTCTGCTTGCGGATTTTGTTTAATTAATCTGGCGTGATAATAAACACGCTAAAAGCAAATGTTCCATTCAGCTTTTCAAGGAAGGGGAGAAACTATAAAGCTTAATGGCAACTAATAATGCAATTGCAGAGTCTATTGTGCAGGAGAGCAAGTGATTTTTGTTTTGTTCCCCCGGTCCCTCACTCCTTAGCACTGTGCATGGAGAGAGGGATGGCGAAGCAGGGGAAGGGAAGGAAGCTTGTAAATTTGCATTTACATTTTAAAACTTGCTGGAAATTAAAGCTAAATGGGGCTTGAAAGCTGAGATTTTAGAAAGCCTGGAAAGCTGGTTCTACTGGAAACTATTCGGCCGCTGCTGTCTAACACAGTCAGCAGCGCCGAGGGGTTCCAGCCGCTACCGATAATTGGCTCGTTTGATTTCAATCCATTTGTACCTTATGAAAAAATGATTGTAGGTTTTTTAAAAGTAATTCCTCTTCTTTTTTGTTTGAATTTTAGAGCAGTTGACAGGCACCTGACAGCTCGAGGGAATAAAGTCCCTTTCCTTACCCAGCTGGGCCCTCAGTAGATCTGGATTTGGGTCCTGCCTCTGCCACACCCCTTCTCTATGACCTTGGGTGAGTCACGTTGGTCCTGATTCAGCAAACCACTTACTTTAAATTAAGCACATGCTTAAGTTCTGTGGTCTTCAAAGTGAAGCTCGTGCTCAGCTGCTTTGTTGGACTGGGATATCACCTCTTTCTGCTGCAGTTTTTCCCGCCTGGTCTACTTAGATGGTAAAACCTGCAGTGCAGGGATGGTCTTGTCTTACGTGTCCGTACAGTGCCAGATACAATGGGGTCCTGATCTCAGCCGGGGCTTCTAGGGACTATAAACAACTTGTGCCCACACCACTTGACAGTGGCAACAGAAGATTCTGCCCAGCGCAGCGCCTGCAGTGAGCTGGCACAGCCTTGCTTTCAAAAGGGCAAGATGGCAGCTTGATCTCTGTCCCCTTTCATTTCTTGGCCTCTTTGGCAACATTAACAAGGATAGCAATTAATCAACGGTGCTTTTTCTGTGCCATAGACCTTGGTCTACTCAAGAACGGACAGAGCTCCTCCACGCTCATTTTGCATCGAGGCTAACAGAAAGGAATGATTTTCACTTGCTGGGCAGGGTTGAACTGAGGCCCTGCAGGCCCCTCCTGACTTGATTATGCTTTCTGTTCCTAGCCGCCGAGCGTGAGGTGTGAGTCAGAGACAGACAATACCCTACAGAGGCACTGAATGGCTGCGTTGGCATGCTGGAGCTTTGCCACTCCAATGCTGAATGGGGCTCCCAGGGAGACTTCCATACATTCAAATGGGCTAATTCAGAAATATGGAAGTTTTAAAATATGATTAGCCCCGACTTAGGGATATGGAACATATTAATCACTCTGATTTGGATCACGCCTTGGAGATCTTTAATCACCAGGTTTTAATGAGTCGGGAAATATGGAACTTGGGTGCTGGGGATATTCTCCCTCCTCTTGTCCAAAAAAAAAAATTTTTTTTTGCTAATAAAAGACGGTTCCTGGCTCTGGGAGTTCTTGGACCTGAGCTTATTTATGGAGGGTCTGCTGAACCCGATCCAAGAGTTATGCCTTTGATGAAGTTGCAACTACCTACAGACTTATGAGCGGCTGGGTCAGAACAAGCTTTTCAATATGATTTCATTAGCCTGGGAACGTGGTTACTTACTGAGAACTATTATCACATCTGCAGAAGCTAAAAAAGCCCCACGCTGCATGTGGTTTCCAAAGCACATCAATCAGCTAGTGACATGTTGAGAGTAGCAGAGCACAGAGCAGCAGCCGCGCACGTTCTAGCCACAGCAGGCAACTGACGCATGCATTTAAGCCCAGCACATTTCTGTAAAGCAGGGAAGTCTCTGTTTATGTCCATTGACGCCAACAGGTCTTAAGAACATGCTCTAAGTTAAGGATGTGTATTGCCAAATTGGGTCCTTGGTGACTAAAGTCAAGCATCTAAGTAAAAGCCTGACTTGCAGAGAAGTTGAGCACCTGTAGCTTCTGTTCAGTATAGTGCTTCTGCTTAAATAGGGATTCACGCCCCATTAGGCACTGAAAACTTTGGCCTTACCCACTACAAGTATATCCTTAGCTAAAAATACATACAGCTGATTAGGGTCCAAAGAGATTTGGGGGGGCACTGAGCTGGGGAAGCACCTTCAGCAGGGATGGAGGCAGGCACCCTGCCTGGCTATGGACTACTGGCTTCAGGGACACTGACGGAAACAGAGCAAAGAACAAGTTTTGTCTCACTTGCCTGCGCTCTTTCCCCAAGTGCAACCTGGTGGATAGTGGGTTGGGGCCTGGGCTTGGCTCCCATCCTGCCCAAACATGCCTGTCTGGGTAGATACTTGCTTCCAGCTGCACTGGCTGCCCCTGTGGGGGCACATGGGGGTGGGAGAAAGGACTTTGCCACCTGCTTTCCACCTCTTCCAAAATGCACATGCCTGGGGCCAGCCGCTGGTTAAAACTCCACTACCGGGCAGCGTGGGACAAAAATGACCATGCACATGGCTATACCAGTGGCCAGGCTGGGAAGCAGAGTCAGCCTTATTGGCTCAGTTCTCAAACCCTGGTTCAAAGCCTGACTCAGGTCAGTGAGCCAGTGGCCTAAGTCTCCGATCAGCCCATGTCCCAAACTTTCCCCTGCACCATTTGGCACAACTGACAGTCTGCTCAGTAGAGACAGGGCTGGAGTAGCCAAGAGGGGCACTGGGGAGTCCAAGACTGGCCTGGCAGAGGGGCTGCAAGTCAAGGTATCCGCAGCATTGCGTGTGGCGAGCCCTGCACTGGAACAGGAAGGGGTGCTGCAGATTAGGACAGGGAAGCTCTGGCAGAGCTGTGTTGGTTCAGGGTGCCAGGGGAGGCTGGCTGTGTTGCAGGTTGGGATTAAGAAGATGTGAAATAAGTGCAGTTGAGCTTGCATAACCCTGCTTGTGTTGCCTCAATGCTGTTAGTCCTCATTCCTGCCTGCCTTAAATGTACTCACAACATTAAAACAAACAGATGGAAATCCCTGCTCTAGAAAGTCAAATCTAAGACTCAGAGAGTGAAGCCCCATGGATACCTGACCGTGTTTGCACCTTGCCATGAATACAAATGACAGTGAAACAGCGCACGACTTCGCACTGAGAATGACTTGCCTATTTCGCTTGGCAAGAGTCTAACCCTAAACCACCACATTACAGGAATAATGTTACTATTATTCATAAAGCTGTGATTCAAAACTAAAATATCCCCACTGCATTCTGGTGCCTTTTAAAATCAAGCAGTTATTGATCCCAGTATTAATATATACAGCCCCTGCCGATCCCCTCCACCAAAAGAAAGGGGAAAAGAAAAAATAATGCCCCTCATGCCCCAAGGCCTCGGTAAATTAATAAATGTGACGTAGTGTCTTCAATCAAGGGCTGCATCAATCTGGAATAAATTTCCAATTCATTTAAACTCTCTCTGAGCTCTTTCAAATCAGCTGAGGAGAAGGGCTTATGCAGGTCTCCATGCTCATCGGTTTCCTGCCCAGTTTGGGGCTTTTGTTCTTTGTGGATTGATTTTTAAATACTTCTGTAATAGCAACAGGCAGCAGAGTGGCTCGCAGGAGCTGGCCTGGGGTTTATGAAGTTGGATTAGGGGAGTTTATTCTTTTTCTTCAAACAAAATAAAATGGATTTTTTAAAATAAAATTTTTTTTATGAGGATTTTAATTTGCATTATGTACCACCGTGTCATGTAACTTACTCATGCATACACCAGCTCTGGCTTTCGCAAAGGTTCCAGGCAAGGAAAGTTTCCCTTTTTCATGAATTTTCTCCCCCAAACTGGGATTTAATCCATTGGTGTGACACCGGATTTGGAGATTCTAAGCCCAGAAGGAACCATTACGACCATCTAGTCTGACTCGTGGATAGCTCAGACCAGAGAATTTCACCCAGCCATTCCTGCAGCCAATCCAATAATTGGTGAGGTGGGAACCCGGGCTGAACAGAGCTGAGGATCAGCCTCCAGCAGACACAACCAAGGTAAAACAGGGAAAAGGGCTCTTCCTCATTCCAGCCTCAGATGCTGAAATGAACCCAGCCATCATGGGGCCTCAGTGACACCACTGCATGAGGCATGGCAGATCCAGGTTGGACACAGCACAGAGGGTTTGCCTCTGAGACATGTGCATCCAACCCCTCCCCTGCTGGGAAGTGGAACATGTGGGATGAGACCTGCAGCTATTTGGAGGGTGCAGAAGTGTGAACCACTGTCCCCTCAAAGATTGGCAGGAAACCCTGGAGCAAGCTAATGAAACAGGTGCCCCTCGTGGTTTCTTGCCAACTGGCGCAGGGGGGAGGCCAGCCGTGCTCCTGCCCTCCCTCCTTAGGGGAGGAAGTGGGGCTTTGGTATGCCTTCTGCCCCTCCTGCACAGCAAGGCTGGGTGTGAGGTAGCCCTCCTTATCCTGCTGTGATGGCTCCACTAAGGTGGGCACTACAACACCCATGAGCCCTCTCTCTGCTGCACATCCCCAATTTCCTGGCCAGGCGAGGGGAAAAGTCCTGCACCAGAAAGTCACCGGGCTGTGTCTGGAAGCAGCAGCTGCCTGGCAGCAGGGAGCTGCAGAGAAGCTGAATGCAAAGGGGAATCTCCAGGAACAGGATGCAGAGCCAAGGGCAGACCAGGCTGTGAACGGCGTACATGACAGCGGGGTGCAGGTCTGTGTGGGACCTTAGTGGCAGCGGCTGGGCAGGGAACCACTGCAGAAAGGCCCCAGAGAGACACAGTAACTGAGTCTGACCTGGAAACCCACAAACTCCTATTTGCTTGAACAGAGTCTGGACTGGAGAGGACACTTGAGGCTCTAGGCCTGGACTCTATGTTGGTCAGCTCCTGGGACCCAGACATTTCTTGCTATGGCTCACTTTGAGCTGTAACTGTTTCAGCATCTGTACCTAGGGTATTTGTAACCTTTCCCTTTCCTGACAAGCTTAGTAAAATACCTTAGCCCTTTGCCATGTGTCTGAGTGGTTACTGGGACCCATCAGGACTAGCCCTCACTGGGCCTCACCAATGAGACAATCACGGTGCTTGCCTCCGAGATGCAATACATGGGGCACACACAAGCACCATCAGAGGTGTGGCTTACTCCATGATTGAGCAGCCTCAATGGTTCCCCTGGAGAGACAGCCCGCAAGGAGGGGAGTGGTACCTTCGCACTCCGGCTGCATGCCGCTCCAGGAACCATTGGCATGGCAGGTCCTCTCCGACGAACCTCGGAGGGTGTAGCCCAGTTCGCAGCTGAACCGAACCATGCTGTCCACACCAAACTCGCTGCCCAGCCTGATGCCATGTGAAGGGATCCCTGGGTCACCACACGTTCCCTGGCTGCCTCCTGCCAAGCGGAGAAAAAACACTGTCAGCAACAGCCAGGGGCAGCAGTGCAGGCATCGATCCTGGCCCATCTTCCCCCCAGCAGCAGAGAGGAGTCACCTGTGTCACACAAGCATCTACCACAGAGCAGCTAGTCTATAAGCTGTATCCTCTCATTAACCTTCTAGTTATCCGCTGGGATTAGGAAGCCATAGTTATTGGAGCCTCATAGATTTTAAGGTGGGAAGGGACCACTGTGACCTTTAAGCCTCTTCTCCTGCACAGTGCAGGCCACAGAATTTCTCCTGGTAGGGGGAAACCCACCTATAAACCCATCCACTCCCTCTCCTTGCCGTCCCAGGGACGGATGTCTTCCAATGTTCTGCCCAGTGGGTTTGATGAAATGCCCCTAAATGATAAGCCTTCCACCCTTCCCTTGCGAGACTAGACACAACCCGAGAGATTTCACAGCCACTACGTTTTTTCTCTTATAGCCAGCCTGAATTTTCTCCCTCAGTTTCACCCCTCTGCTCCTGGTGACTCCCTTGGAGCAGCAGAATTACATAGCAGGCCAAGGAGCTCCAAGTTTCCCTCACCCATTGGTGATGTGTGTGTGTGTGGGGGAGTGTCTAAAACTGCTCTCCCACTAGTCAACCAAGCCTTGAAACGTGGTGGCTGTTACAGCCCTGGCGAGGCATGTTCCATTATACCGCACACATCACTGTAGTAAGTGGGAAGGGTGAAATTCATCCGGTGGGGAAAGCCTGCAAAGTCTGAATGCAGCTCTTGTGCTGACCTTCTGCATGGGTGGTTATTTCATCCCATGAGTCTACTGTCTTTGGAAGCTCATAGCTTTTTGAGCACTTGCCAAAGCGGTCCCATAACTTCTGAATCTCCAGAAAGAAACCTAGACAGATGCAGAGACTTTCTGAAGCAGCTGCTTAGGCAGCAAGAGGTTTGTTTGCCAGCATCAGTCAGGCGGATGGTTCTCCTCCAAGCAGAAATGATGAGATGCTAAAAGCCTCCTGCCCCAACCCTGTTATCCTTGCAGAGCAAGGAGCTGGTAGCTTTGCAGCACAGACACGCTAGGAACCCAGCCGAGAAACATCCGCTCGCAGAAATTGCTAATGCTCGGCACTGCTGGTGGAAAGTTAGGGGGACATGAAAAGAGAGGCAGCTGAAAAGGTTGCCTTGCAGGGATTCTTTGAGAACATGTATCCCCACATCCCAGGCTCATGCCAAGCCTGTTTGTTATCAGCTCTCTCTGCTAATGATCTCTGTAAACACACCAGCCCCAATCCAGGGAGCAATAGTTCACTTCTACAGTTAGAGCTGAAGCCCCTGGCTCCCAGGCTCTCTGTGCTTTGCTACAGTAATGAGCTTTGTGGCATTGTGCTGGATGGAAAAATAATGAAGACATTTGTCATCCAGGAAAACATTTGTTTTTAAAAGGGTGGCGGGAATCTCTCTGGCCTCACTGTTCTCATCAGTGGGCGACTTATTCCAAAATCGCTTGTTTTCATTTGCTAAAGTCACTGTCGCAATTAACGAGCTGCCTGCACATGGGGAAACCTTTGCATTGGAAACAGCCTCAACTGGATTCTGGCCTCTATGGATCACTCTAGGTTGCAAAGGATGGCCCCGGAGGACAATTTTCCCAGTGCAGGAGCACTGCAGAGGTGGCATAGATGGCCCTATGTTTCCCTTAGTATAGGGGAGTGCTGGGGGCAGGAGGTGGCATGCTGAACAATGGAGAATCAGGCTCTTAATTGATGTTTGAATTGCTGATTATTAAAGCACAGGCACAAGACAAAAGGTCTGATTCCCCATCACATTAGTTCATACTTGCCTAGTGCAAGTTGAGTTTGGTGTGAAAAAGTAGCAAATCAGAATTGTTCGCTGACACGTACCAGTGGTCATGTTTCATGCCCACTTTGCAGGGCTGTAAATGACTCACATAGGGTGCACGGAAGCTGGGAGGGGTAGCAGGGAGAAAATCAGGTCCCAAGTGGTTTGGAGTTTGTTGCAGAGGATGAGGTTTTCAAAAGAACATGGCACTAGCCTAACTCTGTTCTCTCTGAAGTCACCAGCAGACCTTCCGTCCCACTGGTTTCAATAGGAGCAGTTAGGCTAATGCTGAAGGCTTTTGAAAAAAATGGATATGAATTAAAGAAGAAACTTTCCAAGTGGCCATAAAACACTAAGCAAATCACAAATTGTTCTGTAGATACGTCCTTCAGAGAGGATGAAATTGTCTCTTAATATTTCCCTCCTTTTAAGTGCAGGTTAAACTTGGTCAAGTGGAGCTGCTAGGTCGAAAGTGGCAAAATTAAAAATTAACCACTTCCCCCTATTGCCTCTGCTACAGCTAGAGTCCCATCTCCTGCGTGCCTTGCTCTCAAGGGGTGGAGGCTGCAGGGGGTGGGAGTGGGGCTTTACATAGCTCAGGCAGTTTTTCAATTCCATCTGGGAGGGAATCCGCTGATTTTGTGACTGAAGAGACTTGGATGTGGCTGAGGAACAAGACTGGAACAAGGATGGATTCCTCTCCCCTGATGCCCTACCCCAGATTCTCATTATCACATGTGAGGTTTGCTTATCAGGACATTTCTCAACCTGTGGAGGTAGAAACCCCACTCTGGTCCAGAGTTTCAGATCAGCTCAGTTCTCAGGGAGGCACCAAGATGAGTGGCCAGATCTTCAAAAAATCTGCCTGCAAGTGTTGAGACGGGAGCTGAGGGTTCTCGTGAACCTATCACTTATTTTGACACCTGAGCGCTTTTGAAAATATAGGCCTGATTGCTGGCGATGAGCACTTGGAAATCGGTTACCGTGAGTCTATCCCTGCCTGTTGTGGACATGGGAGATCCCATGTATATGTGCATTATCCAAGTGATGTGTGGCACATGGGACAGCACTGCTGCATGGAGCAACAGCTCAGGTGTGGAGCATCTGACTTATCTGAATGCATGAGAGAGAAAGAAAGGAAGAATCTGAGGTTACATTGTGAGGAGCAATTTGTGAGTATGAAACCTCCCCCAAATCAATGCTCTTCACAGAAGCACAATAGGAGCCATTGAATAGCAAAGAGCAGGCTGTAGTATTGACTTTGCTGTGTTATTTGTTATGTTTAGAGCATTCGCTGCAATGATTTATTCATCCTGTGCCACAGGACAAAGTTTACTCTTTATCGGCACCCGCTGTCCAAGGTTCTAGAGGCTGAACCGCTGAGCTCCAGCTGGGCTTTCCAAGTCCTGCAGGATCCAAATCCCTCCTTTGTTCCGAAGAATATAGATCTGAGAGGCCTTGTGGCTTCTCTTCTCCAGCTGGAGGCTGGGTGGAAGTGTGATGGAGTTTCCCTCCCCATGGGCCTGTGAAGAAACAAAGGGTCATCACACTAACCCTGGCCAAGTTTCCTGGGCTTCTCACCTGAGCAGTGAGGGAGGGAGCCACTCCAGTGCCCGTCCAGCTGGCACATGCGAGTGGAGTTGCCAATCAGACTCCGCTTCCCCAGGCAGCTATAGCGGATGACAGACCCTACCGTGTACCTATCACCTGAGATCTGGGAGTGGGGCGGGGAGCCAGGATGGCCACAGGAAACCACTGAAACAAAGAGAACAACATTATGGCTTGTGTTACTATCTAAGTGCAGGGGACGAGCGTTCAAAAGGAAGGTGCAATGGGTGCAGCTGCAAAACACTCCCCTTCTGCACCCACAAAGTGGAATTTGCAGAGACAGAGCAATCAACAGTTACGGGCCAGACCCCTCAGTCGGTGTAAATCAGTACAGCTCCACTGACTTAGAGTGATAGAGTCCTAGACTTTAAGATCAGAAGGGACCAATATGATCGCCTAGTCTGACCTCCTGCACAACGCAGGCCACAGAATCTCACCCACCCACTCCTGCAACAAACACCAAACCTATGTCTGAACCACTCATGGCCTCAAATCATGGTTTAAAGACTTCAACAGAGCCTCACCAGTTTACATGAGTCGAGGATCTGGCCCTGAGTGACATTAGCATGAACTGCCCATTGAAATCTTGCATACCCTTACTCCCTACTCAGAGGAGCTGGCACAAGAGTCATGCAGTTGCAGTGGTGCACAAACCTTCATTGGTCCCCGGGATGGATTTCCCCAGGGCTGGTCATGTAAACATTTGCACAGGGGCTGTCCCAGGTCTGTGCATGCAAATACTCAAATGCACACCCAAACAAGGATTTTCCAGGTATGCACTTTGCACGTTCCCATGAACATCCATCCCTTATTAAAAATGAATATTTACACACTCACGCACATATCCCTTGGCAGTGTGGGATTCTGTCAATACGTGGCCATATTAGAGGCAATGTCACACCTGATGAAATTACTCTGGCAGCTTGCAAGAACCGCTCACCCTATGATTACTAGTAAAAACATTGTTAACAATAATTAATTGGTTTATTTAGCTTAGCTATTAGGGTAGATGAAGCTTGGCTGTTCATAAACAAGCTGACAGCTCTAAAGACAATTAAATATGATCTGATCTAAAAGAATCTTAATGGGAGGGCCACATGCCATTAGGATTTCTGAAGGGAAATATCAGCAATGGATGCATTTCCCCTTTCTGCGCAGGTGGAATGCATGATGCATACTTCAAGAAAAAAAAGGGTGCAGATGTTTATATACAGTATGTGGGCACTGAAAGATACTGGCACAGAGCTGTGACAAAAACAAAGGCCTTTTTCAAAAGAAATGAGTTTGATAGCTAATAAACTCATACTGTAACTAACAATTCCATAATGGATACTCCAGCAGGCACATCTAAGCTAAAAATCTGTGACCGTATTGGGGGTTGTAAAGCATTTGTACAGACAGTCGGAACAAATTTCTTCCATTGTGCTAGATTTTGCTGTGGTAGATTTCACTTATTGTATCAGAGTCCCTTTTCTGGCCCTTAGAGAACCAGATTTTTTCCTTCTCTAAAATACTCACTAGCCAAAATGCTCAAACCTGGGTTACCAGAAGGTAAGGTTCCTGGGTCTACATTTTAAAAGGTGAGTAGTGATTACAGGTGCTAAATAAACTGGTCTGATTTTCAAAGGTGGTGAAAACACCCATAAAATCCTCTGAAGTCAATGGAAGCTGTATGTGCTCAATGTTTTTAAACCACAAGACCACGTTTTTTAGTGGCTTGGCTATGGATGTAAGGAGCCCGGATTGAGGTACCCAGGTATGAGCAGATGGCTATTTGATTTGAGTGCCTGATTCTAAGGATGTGATTATCACTTGTCAATTTCCCATGGCTTGTGCAGCATGCTTGTAAATGTAAGATGGTGGCATGCTGGTAACAAAGGAAAAGAAAATGTGCCAAAAAACTAGTTTTTATGACTTGGTGTAAAAAGGATAAATAAATAAATTAATAATAATGATTAAAAAAAAGATTGAGGCTTTGGAACAGCTCAGCTGAATGAAACTTAGGTGGCTAGGTAGGAGATTTGATTGTCCCCCTCCATTTCTGACTGTTTGACCTATTTGTCCTGCAAGGTTCAACTCCTGAACAGGAGATGCACCAATTGCAAGTAAAAGAAATCCTAATGATTTTACTCCTGAAGAAGGACTGTAAACACGAAAATCAATAACCATCGCTCCTCTGGAGCTGGTGTGTTTCCCTTTCACCTCACTTGCCCCCTGTCCCCACCACATAGCCTTTCTTCCTTGTTAAGTGCTTTATGGGTTTCATGGAAAATTGACTGGATCCACCAAGGAGACTTTAACTGAAAGGTTATGTCTAGCTGTGCAGGAAGTAAGCACATCCATAGAGAGGTTCTACTCTGTCTGTCTGCCTGAGCAGCTATATAATTTGCAATCACCTTTGCTGGATTATAATGATACATTTGGCGGCTTTGGATTTTCTGTTGGGGCCCATTACATGCATGGTGAATTATGCCATTTGCTCAGGGCCTAATCCAATGCCCACTGCAATCAGTGGAAAGACTCTGCAGTCAGGCTCCAAGTGCAGTGTGACTTAGCTGCTAGAGCACTGAACAGGGCCTTAGAAGACATGGGTTCTATTCCTGGTTCTGCTGCTGCGTGACTCGGGCAAGTCACTTTGCCCTTCTGTGCCTTGGTTTCCCCATCTGTAAGAAGGGGAGAGTGATACTGACCTCCTGTAAGTGCTTTGAGATCTATTGATGAAAAGTATTATGGAAGAGCTAAGTATTACTAGTCCAGCCTCCCCAGCTGCCTGACTAGTATGAAACCTCCTGTACTGTATTACAGATCTTGTCTCTATCTGTAGGTTTTGTACACTGCCACTCCCCCATTGTACCTTAGCACATAGGATTAGATGATGCTCTACTACTTGAAATTTGCCATTGTTGTATAAAATGTTTTTCTTACATGGTGTCTCATCCTGTCTGGCTCCAAAACACCAATCTTCGGGGTTATATGGGTCCAGACTTGATTGGGCTCAGAGTTCTTGGGTCTATATAACTTTTAAGGTGACAGCAGCGTGTGTGTGCGCACGTAAGCTATAAAGCACTCATAAGCAACAACACACCCAGGTGCATACGAGGCTGCCCTCTAGGCATGCCTCATGAAACAGAAAGAGTCTCCAAGACCTGAGCCCCAAAGTGCATACCCTGCAGTGCATTCAATGTTGTTCGATCAGTTCTGAATGGTGCGGCTACTGGCTCAAAATCACACAGCTCAGAGCTCCCAATCTCCTAATCAGTCTGCTCCCTTAACCCAAGTCTTGGCAAAGAATCTCCCATCTCTCTTCACTGTGGTCTTTATGTATAAACATCTGTAACTAACTTAAAGGCAGGCAAGCATAAGGTACTTTAAGGGGAAAAAATCTACAGCAAGTGTCAAGAAGCGAGTCCTCGGGAACATGCATTTTGCAAAAGAGTAAGAGCAATGAAGGTGGTTATTTCGATACTGAACTAACGTTACCTTTCTCAAAAGACATGTGAGCGAGTGGGTGGGTGGACGTTCGGATGTGTACGAGCTGTGCTAAATCTGCTGTGGTCTAATTATACGCTGCCTTGCTATAAATTTCCTGTATGGGAATCCAACGGAGAACTGACGCTTATCTTCGCCACCTACGATATTGTCGCTGGAGCGCAATGGGGTCAGAAATCCAAACTCAAAGGTGTCTGCATTTCATGGTGGTGTGAAAGGATCCCTGCCTAATCTAATCTCTCCCTAGACCATATTTCTTCCCTTCTAGGGGCACATCCAAGCCTGGTGAAGTGGATAGGAAGACAAACACTGACTCCAGTGGGCTTTGGATTACCTCTTGTAGGTATCATTCAGCTAAAGAGTGATGGAAACCCTTTGGGATGAAAGGCTGCAATGGATCATTTGACTATGACTTCTTGAGCAATGCCCTAAACAAAAGGGTTAGGCTCTGAACAACTTACAGAGACACTGTGGGAGAGACCGGTCCCAAGTGCCATCCCCTGACAGGAAAGTACATGTGTGCCCAATAAGTATATCCCATGGCTGCATTGATATGAGACAGTTGTTCCAAGCTGAATCTGTGAGGACCACTTGCTGCACTTGACGGATGCTGTTTTCCAGGTGCCCGGGGTCAGTACAGTTTACAACTGCAAACAAATAACAGAAAACCAAAAATACAAAACAAAGGTGTACAAAGAACAAAGGACTCTCCAAACAAGGAGGAAGAGGGGAAGAAATCTCAAGTCATACAATTCCACACGTTTGGGGTCTTCTTTTTTCCATCTTTAAAAAAAATAACAAATAATGGATTTAAAAGAAGAGATCGTCTCTGGGCCAATCCTGCCAGGTGATGTGGGAGACAGAGCCTTGCTGATTGGCTCACTGCAGGATCGGGCAGTTAGCGGGCAGGTTGAGAAGAGCTGACTTACCATTGATGAGGCAGCAGTAGGACAGAGAAGTGGCTTGATGGAGTATAGAGGAACGAAGTGCAGGGATGGGGAGGGGCGGAGGTAACTTTCGGTAAGTGAACTTTAACGCTAATACTGAAGGAGGCAAGAAGCCCTGGAATAGAGAGGAAGAGGGGTTAGCACACTGGGAAACATGACTCAGGTTTCTGGGTCAGATCCTCAGATGTATGGATTGGCGTATCCCCACTGACCTTCAATGGAGCTATCCTGATTGAGACCAGCTGCAGATCTGGCCCAGTGATTTTTTTTTCTTATTAGCAATTCACACGTCAATAGATTGAAGGTGGTAAGGAAGGGTGTGAAGCCTCAGGATTGGGATCAGCTCTGGGTGCAGTGCCCAGAACTCGGGGGGCGGGGAGGGAGAGGGGTCGTATCTGCTTATGCCACATAGGACTGTTTGGCCTTCAAACATCACTCTTATGTTCCCACTCAGCTGCCAAACTCTGCTTTATATGACTCATGATGGCATCTAACTGGATTTCAGGAACCAGGAGTAACAAGGGACGTGGCACAGAGAGAAACAAAGTCCAACTCACCTTGATCACAGGTGTGGCATTTGCACCGTTCCTTCATCAGCAAAACCCCCATCGGCATCCTCTCTGTGCTTCCCCACTTACCCTCCCCTGCTACCTTAATAGCATCATGTCAGCTGAAGGAATGACCTGAGCAGGAAAAACAAAGCACAGCTCCAGTCCCAAGGGTTTTTCCCTGGGCCAGAGTAGCAGCTGGTGAAAACTGGCAGAGTTCCACCCACATCAACAGACTGATGTGACGCTGAAAGCGAAGGAGTGGTGCAGATTTACACCAGTGGAAGATCAGGCCCAGGGTTTGTAACTAGAAATCAAAAAGTTCACGATGAGAATAGAAGCAGAGTCCCTGTGAGTGGAACATACCCTTCTTCTACTGCCATTTCCCATGCCGCCCCTTTGATACACCCACGATCTTGAGGAGGGGGGAATCGAGCTGCTGCTATTCCACTGTCACAACCCAATTACGCTGCACACCTGAAGGCATTTCTGATCCTTGGACTATAGCTCGAACCACCATCTACCCCTTCCAGCACATTCATACGCTCCAGGCCTCAACCCCAGTGGGCGAATGAGGGCCAGGGGGAAGACGAACTTACTGTGGCAGGTGGGCAGGGAGTGCTCCACTGGCCGTTCGCCAGGCACTGTGACTGGGATGCCCCTTCCAAGTGGTACCGACGTTGCATACAAACTTGGCCATGTCGTTCAGGTTGAACTGGCTCCCCTGCGTCAGGCCGTTGGCGGGTTGCCCGGGGTGACCGCAAGTGATGGCTACAATCAGAAAGTGGGGACGTTACCTCTGTGGTCCTCGTGGCTGCAGAAAATGAGCCTTCAGCCTGGAAGGACAGTTCTCAAGGAATAAGGTCACCAAGAAAATACCACCATATACCACAACAGCCACCCTCAGCATGGAGAGTCATGTCTTTGGAATGACACTGATTTATACCAGCTGGGAATCTCTCCCTCTGTTGCTACTGCTGGGGGCATTTCCTAAGGGAGTTCAGCACTCAGTTCCCACTGCATTTCACTGAGATTTGGGCACCTAATGCCCCTAGGCTCCTCTGAAAATCCCAGCATTATTATCCATTCATTCCCTGAGCACCCACAGATGTGCTAGGCTCCACCAAGACATTCAAAGACATGAGGCCTGATTCTTCTCTCTCTCACCCTGGTGTAAACCAGAAGTTACCCCTTTGAAGTCCATGGAGTCACACTGGGAGGGGGAGGGGGAGGAAGAGGAAGGGGAGAGGAAATAGATTTAACAGTAAGAAGAAAATCAGGTTCCTGTTACCTAGCACAAAGAGCGCACAATCCAAATGGCATGAGATGAGAGAGAGGAACATAAACCCTCCTGCTTCAGGGTGTAAATCAGCTTTTAACTGATGGTGGTTAGGAAGAAACACATCAGCAGGTTATCCCAGAATGTCTACTGCAGGGTTTTCTCACACCTTCCTCTGAAGCAACTAGGGCTGACCACTGTCAGAGACAGGATGCTGGGCTAAATGGCCAGAGGTCTGACCCAGTGCTTATGTTCTGAAGACAATACGAGGGGTAGGGTGGGGACAGAGAGACAACGGACACAACAAAAGGATTATGTGGACAACCAGTAGAGACAGTGCTTGGATTTAATATAGGCTTGGTTGGCTCATGGCTGGTTGGCCCCCTCGCCCCCGACAGAAGCATGGTTGGCTCATGGCTGGTTGAGCCCCCTTCTACAGAAACAGGTCTTAGAGGATTTAAAGCTATAGCAACCCTACTGCAAGGAGTAAAGTTGGGGACCGTTACTCCAGAGTACAGCAGTATTTTCGGTTTGCAAAGGAAGCTTGAGGATTTTCAGCTTCTGGCCACGTTAAGAACATGGCATCCTTCGATAGTCAATAAGAAGCAACACTGATTGGAGGACAAAGGAATTGCTGCAGTGGAACAGACTGATAATCCATTCCTAGAAGTCCAGTGTTTTGTCTCCAGCAGCAGCTGTACCAAATGCTACAGAGGAAGGTGAGAAAAAATAATATACCTGGTCAATTGGGCAAGGCTATACCATGGGGAGAGAAATTTCTCCCAGACCCTAGCTGGTGACTCGTTTACGCCTTGAAGCATGAAGATTGATAGCATTTTGGTGCTACACAAAGCAGATGTCAGGGTCTCTCCGAGGTACCCATGAGTCATCATTAGGGTCCTATTACAGCAGTTATGAACTAGGTGGTGGATCTTTGTCAACATAAAAGGGAGAGTCTCTTTAGACTGCACCTATCACAAATTCAAGTTCATACATAGCATAACAACTGTTGTAGAGCAGGTGTAAGGAAAGAAACATTAACAAGGCAGGGAATTAGGATGGGATAACACAAGGCTCCGCTCTATATAAATAATGACACAGCTTCAAGGAACCTATTTTCAAAACCCAACAGTGCTCCATTTTCATTACTTTAAGTGTATGTTACTCCAACGGGCTGCTGTAGTTTTAATTACTTTGAGGCCATCTTTGAATATCAGGTCCCTGCTCAAGATGCCAAAGAAGGAATGAAGCTAAGTTTAAGCAATTGAAAGTGCTATTAAGGACCCTGTGTTAGAAAGGTAGGTCACTAGTGCGAAGTGCATTGATGCAGTCAAGCAATGGGACCTGCTTCATTCTAATCGGCTGGGCATACAGACTTTCTGTTGGATTTGTTCCATGAGAACCCAACCGACCCATGAAAAGGCATGTGCTTTACAAATGCTGTGGTTTAATTGATCTAACTGGCTGAAGGTGTGGCTTGAAAATTCCACCAGTCAATAACGGTTGGCTACCCAAGCAATCTGACTACTGGCCCAGGCTCATTACTACACCTAGCGGGCTAATGTGTTTTCTGCATCTCATTGTGGATCACAGATGGCTAGTAAAGATTAACCAAAATCTTGCCTCTAAACACTTTCCATACTTTGGGTGATTTGGAATCTGGTCTCAGACCTGAGCCCAATTTTCATCTGACATTTATCCTCATAACAGAATGAAGGAAAACCCTGGGTGCAATTGGCCCTGAATTTGGAGCTTCCATAAGTTTTGCAGTTTGAGCCCAGCTCTAACAATCAGACTTGCGTCTGTATTATTTACTGTTTTGCAGGCTGCTCTGTATCTTGCTCTGAAATGGATGCTGCTATCGCATCTGAAACATAAAGCTACAGCACAGACAGGTGAGGTTGGAAGCAAACAACCGACAAACCAGATATGAAATATATGGACTGTGTCATCTGTTGATTGGAAGATATTAACATCATAGTCAGAAAGCCAGTGAGTTATTTAATTAGCTTATTTACTGAAAGGAAAAATGGCATTTTAGGCAAGGTGACTCCTAAAAATTATCGTGGGATAGGGACTAATTCTCCTCTCACTAACACCTATGTATATCAGGATAAACTCCACTGATGTCTATAAAGTTGCTCAGTGTAAATGAGCTGAGAATCAGTATTTTGAAGCCAGATTCTGGCCGCAGGTCTAAATCCAGACTAGCTTCATACTTTTTAAGGCCAGAATGGGCCATTATGATTTTGTCTCTTGTAACCACAGGTCCAGAGAACGTCACCTGGTCACTCCCACATCCATACCAATATCCTCTAATTCAGCCACAAGTTATCTTTTAGGCAGACATCCACCCTTGCCATGGAGGTTTTTTCTATATGACTTCAATACGGTTCTCCAGTTTGATCCCAGTGGAACTGAGATCGGAATATAGAATGGTATTATTCCATTCCAATGTACTTCCCAGGACATGGTCCTCTGGCAGACACAAGTGCAGCAACTTCATAAGCTCTCATCAGTTAAAATATATGAAGAAAAATAAAATAAACCCAAGAAAAAGTGAGAGGGTTTGTGGATCTTACACTGAAATGTGTACAGAAAATCAACGGTCAATATTGCCAATCTTGTCACTCATGCTATACATTCTCTTGCACATGCAGGTGAGATATTCATGCACCACAAGCACTCATTTTGATTCACAATGGTTGTGGGGCAACAAAGGGAGGCAACACACCATGCAATTTGTGAATATCTGGCCACAGGTATTTTAGCAAAGGGAAATTCTTTGTGCAGTAGGGATCTCTTGAACAGATGGTAGATTAGAGGCACAAAAATCAACAGGGGGGACAGCTCATGAGAAAGCCTAAATCACAAGAAAGCAAAACGAGGATGGTCGCCTACACAGTTGCCAGTCCTATTTGTTACCAGCACGGTGGGCTGAAATCACCCTAGCTCTTCGGAACGCCCTGAGAATTAATTTGTTTGCTTCCAATTCAGTGCATCTTTTGGAAACTGATTACATTTTATTCTCTCCCTTTGGAAATGAGTTTTAATGCTTGTGAAAGGTGCCAGATTCACAGCCCTTGAGGCTGATACTTGGCTAAGGAGAGGACAAGTGGCTACAGAAACGGGCTGCAGCGATGTCCTCATCCATGTGTCTCAACTTTGAGCCGGAAGGACAGCCTGCAGTGTGAGATGGCAATTATCCTCCATGCTGACTCAACTCCTTGGCAATGCAGCTGAGGTACCAACACACCGGTATCATTCGGAGGGGGGAGAGGATTTTTTTATTGTAGGCAATAGAAACACGACTGCGATTATCTTCCCAATCCACAGTCGTTAATACAGGCCTAGCTGGCAATCATTTCTCACTAGGCTGAAACCTTGACTGATCACCTAGATGCAAAATATTCCCCTCCCCAACTGGCTCCAACCATCCTTCCTTGTTATTCTAATGCCTTTTCCCCCAGCTGCCTCTCTCAGTCTCTGACCTCCTAGATGAACAATGCCCTGATACTTCCACCTCTGTCCCTTCAATAGCAGGGCTAAATAAACCTGACAACATACTTACGCACACAGACAGGAGTCTTTCCAGACCAGTGATGGTCCTGCTGGCAGATCCTCACAGACATCCCAATGAGGCGGAAAGCCAGGGTTGCACTGGTACACCACGCTGCCTCGGTAGTTGTAATTCTCCCCAGTGATCTGCCGTTGACGATGGGGTTGGGTATGCCACAGTGCCCGGCTGGATGGGGCACACAAGGAGATCCTTTCAGAACTGTGTGCACGCAGGCGGCTGGTGGCCACAAAGCAAAGGACTTCCCATTTCCAGATATGAGGCCTGACACGGGGCCAATGGGTGTCTTTCCAATGACAGGAATGTGCTTTGGGGTCAGGCCTGGGGCATTTCCTAAGAGGGTGAAAAGGCCCTAGTTCCCACAAAAGTAAATAAAATAGCAACAAATAAAAACAAATGTCTCACTTTTATAAACCTCTTTCATCTTCCCAACCCAAAGCTTGTTACACTCTGATCAGCTGAGCCTCAAATCCCCTTTAAACATGTGCTTAAACCCCTATGAATTCAGTGGGAGTGGGACTTAAGCGCACACATAAATTTCTTGAATTGGGCTTCTGGTCTCTCGTTCCTTTGTTAAACATAATTCATCACTTTACACAGATATCGCTCCAGCACCTACCCAAACATTTCACTTCGCTTCCACTCCAAAGCCCATTAGCCATGCATTCCCGCACACGCGACCCCACCAGGGTATAGCCAGTATTGCAGGAGAAGATGGCCGTGGCACCGTAGATGGTTAAAGTCCCAATCCTGTTCCCATTGGGAGGCGTTGGCAGGTCTCCACAGGAGATAACTGAAAGAGATCCCAAAGCATGCAGTAAGGAAGAGTGGCTGGGGGGAATGCTTTGGAATGCAACGCAGTCTGTGGAACCAAGTGTCACAATTATTACTGAGGCCAGGAACTTATCGGGATTGAAAAAGAGGATTTGACATTTACATGGCTAATGAGAACATTCACAATTATATGACACAAGATGAGAACATATGGGGTATAAACCCTCATGCTTCAAGACATAAGCCAAAGCATGGTAAGGGTAGGATCGGTGTGTATGCATGCAGGGGAGGGTGCTTGTGGGCTTGGTGGTGGTGGGGAAACAGATTCCTCTGTGAGTTGTTTAACACTGCACTCTGCCCGTGAATAGGCCACTGACATTTGCCATCCTTACTTTTACACGTTGGCATAGGGTCGCCTATGCTCCACGTCCCGTGGCCTGGCACCTGATGACCCGCTGGCCCGTGTAGTAGTAGCCAGGGTCACAGATCAGCATGAGCTGGGCATCGTACTGGTACTGGGTCTCGTAGGTCAGCCTCCATCTGCCATGCTCCACCGTGATGCTGTTGATATCGGGGCAGGTGACGGCCTGGACAGTCGCCACAACAGTGGGGGAGCAAAGGGGGGGAAGCAGAAATGCAGGAATAATTAACGATTTTGCTTTGGGGCTCCTTCTGCCTTAGGGCTTGTAATAGGGTGTGCTGGTCCTTTAAGGAAGGCTTCAACACCAGCCCAGACTGTTTCTGTTTACAGCCCAGAACCAGGAAATTCTGGGAGACGTAGTTTCTAGGGTTGGTGGCTTGGCAGAAATGGACGCTGGGAAGAGGAGAGAGGATGCCTGCTAAGAGAGTGGTCAGGGGAAAGGAAGCTCTTTCACGTCTCGGTCCCCCTCTCCCAGCATGCATTGCTGCCAAGCCTACAACTCCTAGGTCATTAATTCCCTGTAACCCTTCTGCCCCTCTGAGTTGGCACGCAACAAGGGCTGGGTTCAGTATCCAGGGGTTCCATTTCAATAACGCAATGCAAAACCGGCTCGAAGCCCCCACCCAGTGACCTGGGACAATTACATACCACTGCCCTGGGCGCCTCTAGGAGGCAATACTTCCCCTCTCGCAAGCACAGAGTCTGAGGGTAGCAAAATCCTTTTAGTAAAGGAAGGAAACAATTTGGCATCATATTGGGGAAACACCACAAACAGGATTCATGAGATAAACCATGAGCAAAAGACCCACCAAGTAAATTATGGGCTGAAACTGGATAGAGACGTGCTGGGCCTTCAGCCTCCCTTTAAAGGGTCACCACAACCTCTTTTTCAGGGCTTCTTCTGTCCTTTGCCTGAATATCTGATTTAACCTCTAAACAGAGCTAATTAAAAAACAGCCGGTGATAACCTGTGAAACACACTGGGGTAGGGTTAGGGCTTTGCCACTCAGGGGCTGTCCAGAAGTTACGTAAGACATTGGGGCGGGTCCTTAACTTTTCTTGTTTGTTTTGCTGTTACAGAGTGTTACAAGGGGCGGGTGGATCTTGAAAATCACCCCCAAATGTGCTGTGGAGGGCGACATTGTAGCTCTTGCTCACATAGCCGATCCATCCAGCAGAGGGGGCCGTGCTGCACAATTTAGAAGACCAGAAACAAAGCCATAAATGTAACGTTCCCTTGGCTGGACAGCCTTTCTAAATCACCTCGCGGATAAGGTGACCGAGCCCAGCTGGAGGCTACTCACCCATGCACTGTGGAGGGATGTTGCTGTTACTCCACTGCCCTGTCTGCAGACACTCTGTGGTGGACTCTTCTGTGGCCTGCAGGTGGAATCCCTGGTTGCAATGATAGACAGCTTTGGTACCCACGGTGTACTCCTTGCCGAAGACGATCCCGTTTGTCGGGGCTCTGGGCACTCCACAGGAGATAGCTGGGGAGGGGGAAAAATACTGCCCTCTGAGCTGAAATGTTGATAGATGGTTAATTAATGGACCTGGGCCCACTCCAGGTGCCCCCACCAGTGGGGATTCGAAGCCAAACTGGCCACCGGGCTGGAAGACAGGGTACTGGGCTGGATGGACCGTTGGTCTGACTGAGTATGGCCATTCTTATGCAGTGTGGTGGGCTGGAGTTCAAGGCCCTGAAAGTGTCTGGCTTAATGGGACAGCAGGGACAGAGAGAGCAAACGTGGAGGGTTTGGCAAGGGGGCTGGTCCTAGGGGACAGAGGAGTGGATGCAGAAGCCTGTCACCCAAGCACAGGGCGGACTGGAATGCTTGTGTCAGTGCTCCGGGTTTTGTACAACACGCTGCATGTCATTGCTGACCTCTTCCCCTGCCCACAGAGCTGGAAATTGGGCAAGCAGAAGCTGTCTCTCAATCCTCTATTCTTCATCAGCATTCACGGTGGCTGGAAAAGTGGCCTGGGCTAGCCTCCAAAACTAACAAGTGGGTTCCTGCCCCTCTCTTCTCGAGTCTGGGCTAAGACAGCAGCTGGTCCATTTGGACTGGTGAGTCCACGGGCCCCAACTCAGAGCCCACCGTCTGGACTGGGGTAGGATGGCAAACGGGAATGGAGAGCTTGTGCAATGCTACGCTGATGTTAGAAAGCAGCCAACGGAGCCGCGCTGCAAAATGCCACTGCAGGCTAGAGAGGTTGAAGAAGATAACAGGATTTTTAGAAACGGCTGCTTTGGGGTGGACCCCTGCACCAAGCAACGGCACATGTGGATGTCTCTTTTTAACCAGGCTAAAGTGAATTTATTACTGGAGTGACCATCCCTAGAGAAAGAGCTTCCTCTGCTCAGGCACCGTGTGGGCAGACTCAAAATGCACCGTACAAAGGAGAGCTTGTAAAACTGAGGAGGGGAAACTGAGGCACAAAGGGGCAGAGCCGCGACTAGAACTACAATTCCCTGAATGCCACAGTCGTGCTCTAGCCACTAGGTCACAGCTGCCGCATCCAAGCTTCACCAGTATGGGACCCCCTCTAGTGGTGAAAGGAGCATCCAGTCCCTCCTCCTTCCTCCTCAGCTGAGATGAGGGCCCTGGTGTGCTAGGTTGCTGTACAAACACTCAGTGAGAGACAGCCTTGAAGGGGTTAAAAGCCACACAGACAAGGCATGCAATGGGAGAGTACTGACAACCCCTCCAGGTGGGGAATGAAAACACAGAGGTGACATGGCTTGTGCAAGGTCCCACCCAAGGGAATCTGGAAGAGCAATTCACAGTCCAACACTTCACCTTTCCTCTTATTCACCCTCCAGGACATGAAAGGTTGCAAAACTCAGAGCCAGCCAGGAGAGTGGCTTTTTGTGACATGGGCCCCGTAGGGCATTGAGTGGACAGACCCATCTCATTTCATTCTGCACAGACCTGCTATTGGTGGCATGGATTTCCACCCTTAGAGGTGCAAAGCGCTTTCATCTCATTACCAGCGCTGGAGTCACTCAATGCTCCAGTCTGGAAAGCAATTAAGAAGCACCTAACATAAGCTGGTCTTGCTTATACACGTGGGTAATCCAGCAAGCAGGTATTAGCGGGATCAGGCATATCCCCGGCTGAAATGATAATCACATGTATGTCACTTCAGCAAGCTAAGGAGCTTGATGAATCCAGCTAGGAGACGGGGTGTCTAGACAAATTGCCCTGCTGAATACCAATTTCATTCAGAGGTGAAAGAAGATGGTGCCGGAAATTCGTATCATTCTTAGCCTGTTAGTTGTCAGTTTGTAATCACTTTTTTTCATACATTATATCTGATTAGAGCAATTGAAAGGGTGACCACCAAGCCAATAGCTTTTCCTCAGGTGTCTACCTCACCCTGTCTGCCCCTCGGAGTTGAAGAGAAAGAGGAGAGACAAGGAGACGGTGGTGTTTAGGGACTTCGCCAGAAAGAAAACTCAGAAGTGAAACATTAATACACTGATCCAAAGCCCATTAAAGTCAGTGCAGGTTAAAAATACAGTAAAAAAACCAACCCTCCGTGGCGAGTTTCAGAGCCTGGGTCAACTGACTCAGGCTTGCACTCCAGGAGGACAACAGCAGTGTAGACATTTCCACCTGGGCTGAGCCCAGGCTCCAAGACCCAATCCCCTGGCTTGATTTCAGGGCTCAGGCTCGTACCCAAGCCCCAACACCTGCACTGCTATTTTTAGCTGCTGAAGGGTTTTGTTTCTTTGCAATGCAGAACTACCCTGAAAGTCTTTCTATTGACTTCACAGGCCTTTGGAGTTGAGCTTTAGTGTGCATGGAACCGGAGAGCGGAGATGGCTCCGTGCTCTATGCTGGCGCAGGGATCCTTTAGCACCAATGCCTTTTGCAAACCAGAGGACCTAGCGGCTGAGGTAGGGTACTGGGCCTGAGCAGAACCAACTTCTGCCACAAGTCCCCAGCATGACACAAGGATTATCATCCCCATTTGGGGAAACTGAGGCATGGAGCGCTTAAGGCTGGGCTTTTCAAAGGGGCTGAAGAGAACTGGGTGCCCAATTTCCATTCAAACTCCATGAGATTTGGACACAATTTCCTAAATTTCCTTTGAAACCCCCAACCTTATGCTGGGTATCCCAGTTCCCACATCTGTAAAATGGGGATAAGCATCTCTTTCCTCTCACTTCTGCTGCGTGTGCACACAGCGCCTGGCACAATGGGGCTCTAGGAGCTACAATACACATAATAAATAATATTGGAGAAGTGACACCACAGCAACTAGCAACACAGACATAATATTGGGGAGGGGGTAATGACAAGAGAAGAAGCACTAGAATGAAGGGGCCAGAGGGTAGTCAGCAATAATCTGGGTCATTCAAGCCAGATGAAGTTAAATAAAAAATTCATTACACTACTAATCCCCTCTCTTCCCCATAAAACCCTCTTCACCTGCAGATGGCCAGGCTGAAATGTGAACAGTCCACCACAGATGGCTGGTTGGGCCTTCGGATATTCTGCTTGCTGCATGACATGGACTCTGGCGCCCTTCACTTTGCAGTGGAAGGATGCCCCTACTTGCAAATTTGGCATCCTTGAACAGAATGTGGGATTATTCAGTCTCTATTTACAGGGCCCGGCATAGAGCACAGAGGCTTGGTTTTCGGGATTGCAGTATACTTGCCATCTGCTCCAGCCGTGCATTACCCAGGTTGAAATGCAAGCACCGCAATCCAGGGGAGTCAGAGAAGAGGATGAAATATTGGAACTCTTCCCAGGGAAAGCAAAGTCAACACATATCTTTGAGGGACCCATTCGGAGCCTAACTCTCAGGATGGGGGAGAAGGGAGCTGCTGGAGAGGGAGGGGGAAGGTACGAGAGCAGTGTTTGCAGGAAGAATGTGTGCTAGGGAAGAGGACACATGCTTTGATGGCAAACATGTAGCTGTGATTGCAAAAACAAGGCAGCTTAAAAATAGACGGCAGAGGTAGAAAAGATGTATTAGATCATTTTGTATTGTCCCCTCTGTGCCAAGGGACGATTGCTCCCTGCTGAATGTTCTGTACTAGTTCCATAAATGTCAACCAGGACAGAACAGGCAATAAAGATTACTTGGAGAGGATGGCGAAAGGAATGGAGGATTATGAGCTGGCAGAAGGGGGCTACGCGAAACGTCATTGTTAACTAAACCATGTGTTTATGGGGACCCCAGTTCCCATCCTCCTGACATGGCTGATTGTCTGAGCAATTTATTCCATGTTGTGGGACAAGTTCCCATATCCCTGCTGTGTGATGCTAGCTACTGGAAAAGAGAGATGCTGAGGACAGCCAAAAACAAAAGGTTGCCATTTGGCTGAAAGAGAGCAACAAAAAATGTGTGCTGGAGTTCATGTAGTTGTACTGGGCAACATATACAAGCCAGCAATTGATCACATCTCATCAAGGCCAGATGGGGGAGCTGCTACCACTGTGAATTATGGTAATAAGTAGCACTTAGCAAGTGCTACTTATCTAGTACCACAGAGCTCAAAGCTCTCGATAATGGTGGGGAAATAGGATTTGTATTTTAAAAATGGGGGAGAAACTACAGCACAGAGACGGGAAGTGACTTGCCAACAGTCATACAGAGAGACAAGGAGAGAACCAAGGAGTCCTGACTCCCAGTTCTGTACTCAACCCACTAGTCCCAAAGGATGTGCTTTCCCCCAACTTCATCTATCTAATATTTGTAAAGAGACTGGGCCATACACATTCCTGATGTAACTCTACAGAGTCCGTGCAGTCACACTGGCGAGCAGTTTGGCCTGCTGTGCACTGATAAAAGAAGTAACCCAAATAAAGGGCAGAGTGTTAACCCTATCATTGCTGGGTCTCCCTGCGCACTCCTGCTGCTTTACCATGAACCTTTCACTGGAACATGCCAGGTGCCTACAGGGCAGGGTGCATGGCCGAGTCACACCCAGTAAATCGATCCACAGGCACAGGCAGGTGTTATTGGTGAAGCAGCTCCGGAGCAAAACTCTGCTCGCAGGCAGAGAGCCCCCCGCTGCTTTAGAAACAGCCAATGACTCTGGAAGGAGCAGGCTTCATGCAGGGTCTGAGTTGCCAAGCTCTCAATAACACCACAGGGGCTTTCTGCCTTCCAGGCCTTGTAGCTGTAACTAATGGACCGCACAACTCAGGAGAGCTTTGACAGAGTCAGCTTCAGCGCCATCACCGAGGAAGGCTGAATGGGACTAAGGCCCCTTGTCCCACTTTTACTGTCTTGTCGCTATCCAACTTGGTGCAGCAGCAGGACGTGTCCCCCACAATCCAGGAACCAATACACTCTCTCTATACAAGTAAAATCTTCCTGGTGCTTTAAAATTCCTCATCTTGCAGGAAGGCAGGCGTAGATCCTCAAAGGTATTTAGGCACCTAACTCCCCTTCAAACCAATGGGAGTTAGGCTCCTAAATACTTTTCAGGATTTAGGCTGGAGGGTGGTTTGGTTTGGTTTAATAGGAATGTGATCCCCAATGTAAATCACCTTTTAGGGCAGGTGGCAACTCAAGGGGCCAATCTAGTAAAGGCTCAGGAGTGTTACGAGCCTCTGGCGCAGCAACAAGGATGGTGGGGCTTTCCTTTAGAAAGATTTCAGCAAGTAATTCCTGCTCTCTCAGGTACCAGATAGAAATTCTTCACACTTGGTTTAATGTCTCATTCCACTGGGATTCATGAGCTACAGTTGCCATGACAGCCTACTGCTAATATAACTGTGTCCTACTGTTGGATTCAGCTGCTCTATTCAACGAACCGGCTCTTACCCCAGTTTGTATTTTAGACTGGGATTATTCTCTTGTTTGCCCCAGCTGCATCCCTTATCTGCCTCTTGTTAACAGCACAGCTTTCTGCAGCTTGGATTGCTTTACCCCACTCGACCATCTGTTAGTACAGACTCTAAAAGGTTATTCAGAGCAACCAACACAGAGCAGCCCTTGCAATTGGAAAGGGTGGGTCCCAGGGCAATCCCTTGCAGTCTGGAGTGTCCATATCCCCTCCTGCCCTCTGCAGTTGGTTGAAAAATGAAGAAAGATGTTAGCAACATTTTTGCAAATTTTACTCCTGAGTTTTTTGTGTCGAAATTTCAAATTTCAACCAAACAACATCACCTCGAAATGCTGTTTATCAAAAAAATGGTTAAAAAATAGAGACATTCTTCCCCACACAGCAACCATTTTCATCAAAGTTTTGCATTTTGAAAGATGTAGCCATCTGGGTTTCTTTCCCAGTCCTCAGAGAAGCTAAGGTGTAAACAGACAGGATTTACAAAAGAGCCTAGCACCCAGGTTTTTAATGGGTGTTAGTCACCTAAATACCTTTAAAAATCTGGCCCTAAGTAATTGAGGAGCACAAGCGTACCTTATGCTCCTAAAACACTTAAGCATCTCTTGAAAATCCCATCCTGAACTATCCTGCTACTCCGCAGGGTAATGGATAACACTAGTATAAGAACACCTTGCCTACACTGTACCTGTTCTCTGGCCAGTTTCGAGAACCATCAATACAACGTTGATTCCCCAGCGTTACATTCACTTGGAACATTACAGGAAGAAACATTTGGAGCTAATGGAAAACCCCATCCAGATAAAGAGAAGTGTTTTATCAACAAAGAAAAGCAGGGTTGATCGTGGGATTGAAAACAGGTACAAATACCAAAAGCAGTGAGCAGGGAGGAGAGAGCTGGGTTTAAAAAAAAAAAAAGGATGGAATATGGTGATGCAGCAGGTTATGTTCTGGTGGGAGCTGTCCCCTCTGATGCATGTGCAAAGCGCTGTGTGCTAGAGACACATGATCAGTAAGAGAGAAATTCACAAAGGACCATTATGTCCCAGCTCCTACTGAAAGCCAATGGGAGCGGGGCACCTACTTGTCATCTGTGCCTTGGGAAATCTCCCCCTTAGCTCACAATAATTAGCTGAGGCTGGAATTTTCAGATGTGCCTAAGGGAGTTAGGAAGCACAATTCTGCCACTGAAGCCACAATCCCACTGCAGGTCAAGGAGACCCATGCTCCATAGGTGCTTCTGAAAACCCCACCCTAACCCCAAAAGCCCTCGCTCCAGGCTGGGCTGTACCATGACCCCGTTCCGCCACAATGGTACATGTTGTGATCAGGCTTGGAACCCTGCCCCCTTCCCTAAGGCTTCAGAGCCTAAGCTCTAGCCCAAGCCGTAACGTCAACCCCACCTCCTGGCCCCTTGCTCGCCCTGAGTGAGCATTCCCCGCTGCCCCTACCCGCAGCCAGAGACACCCAGTGAGCAGGGGGAAAAGGGCCATGGCAGTGCAGGTCTACCCAGCCCATGCCACCAAGCAAGCCAGCGCTTAATCCGAGCTCAGATTGAGGAGCTCAGGGGATTGGGTGTCCCCACAGGAATTCATGTGTCTTCTCCCCACCTTGGCACAGAGGAACCGCTTCACTCCAGTGGTAATAGCCTTCAGGGTGCCTTGAGCACGTGGTACCGCTGTGGCCAATGAGACGGTAGCCCGCGTCGCAGCCGAAAAGGATCTCGCTGCCTGGCTGCAGCCCGGTATGGCTGAGAATCGAGCCGTGGAAAGGGGGCAGAGGGAGGCTGCAGTAGGGAGCTGGAGAAGGGGGAAAATATGTCACACACACATAAACATATCTTGGAACAAAAGAAGTGCCATGTCGAGACAAATTCCCCTCTCTGTGCTTAGGTGTTAGACGGCGTTTGCTTTGGTCTAAGATCTTACAAGGAAAGAGAGGGGTTGCAAAAAACATAAAGCCAAAGGCGGAAATGTTACAACGGCACATAATCACGAACAGGCATCATTAACAGCAGTGCAAAGAACCCGTCCGCTCCGCGAGTAATTTCCGAACATATTTAGGGCCAGACTGTAACATTATTGTGGCCTGCATCAGGGGCAGTGTGTAGCTGTCCTGCTCCAGCAGCAGACCAGGGACGGAACTGTGATTCAAAGACACATTTCCATTTCGGCTCAAAGGGGAAAAGATGACTTCCCTCTTTTGCACCAGGTCAGGGCTGCTGGCTGACATGTTAGGGGAATGGAGTCCAGACTCGGCCTACCTGCATGGGAGAGCTGTTCACGGAGACGGCCCTTACAGCACCGTGAGATGCAGCTCACAGTTCTGCCCTTAGTAATTTAGGACCTGACCCTGCGAGGTTGTGAGTGCCCCCAACTCCCACTGGATTCAATGAGAATTGTGGGTGCTCAGCACTGCTCAGGATGGGGCTTTGAGAGTGCTCTGCGCAAGGGGCGGGGTATTCTTGAACACCGAAAGCATCTGAACGCGACTGATTTCAGGTTCTGTTCCAAGTAGGCAGGGATGGTCTGACGGTCACACACCCTTTGAGCAAACTGGGGCTGGACCCGGAGCCAGTATTACAAAGCACCTCAGCATTCTAGAGGAAGCACTGAAAACGCTGCCAGTGACAATCCAGATGCTGCTGTGCTTTATGGAGATTTGAAGGCCAGAAGGGACCACCGGGATCATCTAGTCTGACCTGCTGTATAACAGGCCAGAGACCTGCCCCCAAACCATTCCCAGTGCAGACCTTTCAGAAAAACAGCCAGTCTTGATTTAACGATTGACTGTCAGAGATGAAGAATCCACCACAACCCTTAGTAGATGCTGCCAATGGTTAATTACGCTCATTGTTAAAAATGTACGCCTTATTTCCGGTCGGAATGTGTCTAGCTTCAACTTCCAGCCATTGGATCATGTTTTCTCTGCTAAATATTTGTATCCTATGCAGGTACTATAATCATATTACTCCTTACCCTTCCATCGTTAACATAAATAGATTGAGCTCCTTGAGTCTATCATTAGAAGGCAGGTTTTCTAATCCTTAATCATTCTCCTGGCTCTTCTCTGATCCCTCTCCAGTTTATCAACGTCCTTCCTGAACTGTGGACACCAGAACTGGACACAGGATTCCAGCAGCGGTCGCACCAATTCCAAATACAGAGGTAAAATAATCCCTCTAGTCCCACTTGAGATTCCCCTGTTTATGCATCCAAGGATCACATTAGCCCTCTTGGTCACTGGGTCACAGTGGGAGCTCATGTTTATCTGATTATCCACCACTACCCCCCCAAATCTTTTGTAGAGTCACTGCTTCCCAGGATAGAGTCCCTCCATCCTGTAAATCAGATGGGGGCTATCATTCAAGTACTTTTCTTGTATGGGAAGTTGGGCAAAACTCTTAATTTTGCAAGTCTTTTGGAGATAAAAAGAGGTAAAACTCAGTAAGCTTGAAAGAGTTTTGCTTTGGGTTTTTATGTTCTCAGTGGAGGTCCAGGTCAGAAATCAAAAAGGAAATGTTCACAAGCCCACTCTGAGAAGAGCAAAACCACCAAGATTTACTCAGCTCTGGAAATTAGGAGTAATGTCTGGTAATTAAATATTAATTGATTCATTTACTGAGTAATGTCATTTATTTATGACATTCACTCAGGGTCGCACTCTAGTTTTATGGCTTTCATTAAGTAATTGAAATGTGCTAGCTTCCAAAAGATGCTAATTAATTTTGAGGAATTCTTAGTAAACAGTCAGTATCCGGTAATTGGTTTATGCTGGATGAGATGTTAAAACTCACCCTGTTCCCTCTGACAGCAATGGCAAAACCCTCAGTGGCTGGAATGGGAGCAGGATTTTAGTCCTAGTATTTCCCTTTGGGTGCCTTAATACAAGAAGTCACCTCGAGTCACTTCTCATGCACCAAATGGATTCTCACACAAGTTCCAAGGACTGTGCTTCTGATGCTACGCACCAGACAGCATCTCCTCAATATTAGGCTCCAATAACACAGCATCACAGTGATCTTTAAATGGATCAAAGCGAGGGAAATGCTGTTTTAAGGACTTAGATGTGGAAGAAGCTGTCCAATCAGGGCTTCAGATCCACACAACAGGTGGTGCTTCCTTAGGATAAAATCCCCCCCGATGCCAAGAGTCTGCAAAAAGCCTACTCTGTACGTTCAACTTCAGTGGGACTCAACTCAACGCCGGGTCGAATTTTGTCTATGGAGAGCTATGTGGAACTAGTTTTGGATCACTGAGATCATGTAACATTTTTCTGGTTTCGGTTCCCTGAGTTTTTGCTCCCTCCTCCCCCAACTAAAGGTTTGATGCCCAGATATCACAGGGATGAGGGCATCAGAAATACAACATGCAGGGTGAACTGCAGGCAAAAGCAGCACGTTTCCTTTGGAAACCCCCAACTGACCCAGTTTCCCAAACGTCAGTGAACTGAAAAGTAGGCAAGCTTCGGGCTGCTCCAGAATGCTCTGTACAGCTCCATTCCCCCAACACAGTCCTGCTTGGCTCATACAGCAATAACACTCAAATAGGAAAAGCAAAGGGAGGTAGCCAAAGGAACGGCCACATTCTCAGGGGCCGGTTTCCAGTCTCTACGACGAACTCACCTGAGTAGCGGATTTTAAAGCCCTTTCGGCTGTACGTATGGTCAGAGGACCAGCGGAGATACACCTTGTTCCCAGTGCTGGTTACAGTCAGAGGAGCAGAGTAATTCCCACTTAGAGACAACAGCAGTGGACTCTGGCCAGCGGGACCTTTCGGGAAAGATTGGACAAGTGAAGGTTGGGCCCAGCACCTCCGCTCAGCGACAGCCACTCCTAGCCTCACACACTGGGACCTGATTTTTGCAGAAGGAACACAGGGCCAGACCTGCTTTTGGCCATACTGTGGGAGCTCTCGCTTCCTCCTGAACATTGCCATTGAGTTCTGTGGGGCCAGGATTTCACCTTCACGGGACACAACCTTCTGCACACTCACTGGGGTAATGAGCAAGGGGTCTGTGCTCTCGTTCAGCCATGAGGTTCCATTTCTGAGCACAAGAACGGAGCCGCTCAGCTGTGACACAGGAGACCCTCGGCTCTCCTGCAAGGTGCTTGGTGTGTGGTTTAGGGAAATGTCTTTGGATTGCTTTAAAATCCTTTCATTCCCGGTCTCAACCCATCCTCCCCAACGACCTTCCTCATTGTTCTTCAGCCTTGCACATGCTCCAGCTACTTCCATCTCTCCATGCACAGCTGTCCCAACAACTTCGCTGAGCCATCCCACCGCGATGAAATCCTGGCCTCTTCCTCACCCAGAAGTGAAGCGCGAAGCTAGAATTTCTCACCGTGCTGCATTTCCAAGCAGAAATGCTCCCTCAGGGTATGTCTACACTGCAGCTAAACACCTCCATGGTCAGCCCGCGCCAGCTGACTCCAGCTTGCAGGGCTTGTGCGACGGGGCCATTATAATTGTGGTGTAGACTTGGATAGGAGACTGGGCTCTGGGACCTTGTGACTGGGAAGGCCCCAGAGCCTGGGCTCCAGCATGATGTCTATGCCACAATTACAAACAGCTCCATAGCCCAAGCCCCATAAGCGCAAGTCAGGCCAGCTGCAGGTGTTTAAGTGCAGCGTAGACATACCCACTTAGGAGGGATTTTTCCAAGCACAACACAGTGATAGGCGTGTCGGTGGAAGGAACCTCCTAGGCTCAGGGAAGACAGTGTTTAGTGACTAACAGCAATGCTCACTGCTACACGGTTGTGTTCTTTCCCCCACCCCCAACAGACAGCATCCGTGTGATTCATGTGACAGTTACCATCAAAGATCTCGAACTCGTCGTACTGCTTCTCACTCAGGAAATACTCAATGGTGAGGGTGATGTTGTACCCGGGCTCTACTTTGATCACCCAGGAGCAGGTCTGGAAATGGGGGTAACGCCCCAGGTAGCTCTGGCTGAGGATCACGCCGGTGGAGTCCATCAGAACCTCGTTCATCAGGCAGTGCACTAAACCAAACCCAGAAAATGAGACCTCGTTTCAGGGGCCAGAAGAAAATGATGGGAAGAAAGGAAAGCCAAGGTTTTAAAATGCAGGATCTTAGAGTTAGGTTGAAATTTCCAAAGTGGCTTAAGGTGACAAGGCTCCCAACTCCAATTGACCTTTATTAGGATCTAGGGACTCTCTTGGGATCCTTGGAAAATTCCAGACCTAAATCCTGATTTAGGCTCTGCACTAAGTGGGCTACTTTTTAAGAGTGCTGAGCCCGCAGCAACTCTAGCTGAAGTCAAGGAAAAACAGCACTGTGCATGAGCTGGGTCTGTGTCACTCCAGCTTTGTGTGAGGAAACTGTCAAAATCCATGGGAGTTGCATGGGTATAAAACCGGAGTAACACAGGGATGGATCAGGGCCTCACCTTTTGACTGACAATCTTAAAGCACTGTGCAACCATTCTCTTATTGAGCCGCAGAATATTCCCTCCAAGACCGAGCAAACTTTATTATCCCCATTTTACTGACTGGTAAACTGAGACATAGCTCTTGTGAGACTTGCTCAAGATTACTAGGAAATCAGTTAGACTAGAACCCTAGTCAGTCCTAGTTGCTTGCTCTAATCCCTAGATCTCACACAATCGCAGAAGTGTTTATACCAGAAGCAAGTGTTGAATAAAAGTTTGGTGTAAAAATAAACCAAAAAGTCTAACCCAAGAGACACCAAAATACAAACCCATAAGAGGATCTTTATTTATCTGTACATCCATCCATCAGTGATTGAATGCTGTATTGAACGCTATACTTGGGATTACAGAAAACAGCAGGAGCTGTCCAGAAGGGACAGTGGATTCTTTCCAAATCCTTAAGCCCAATAATGATTTTTTTTACCTCTGTAAATTGGTGACCAGATATCATTTAAACAATCTCTTGGCTTGCAGGCTAACCACCACCAGTTAATAACCAAATATCTGCCCCTCCCACCCCGTTCTCACACTATTAGAGACAAAGTTGGAGAAAAATCTCCCATTATACAGCAAAAATGCCCAGATGGTGAAAAGAAGATGAAGAGATAACCATGGCTGAAGTGGAAAAAAACCTATCAATAGGAAGAGATAGGATAAATAAGATAACAGGGTTGCATCTTTGGCATTCCTCCTGAGTAACAGGAAGGGGTGTGATGCATCACACTCAGGGCGTTCAATTTTCTCTCCTTTAATGCACTGTGTAGTACTAATCCAGAAGCTGCGCCTCACAGACTCTGCCCTCAGGAGGACTGTACTTAGCTGAAGTCAGTTCCTTGGTGCTACAGGGTTTCATGTATCACTGGCAAATGGTCAGAGAGGGATCTTTGTCTCTCCAAGGATAAGGATGTTTGAATTGTTGTTTTAATGCCTTCATGGATGTAACCAGGTGTCTGCTGTGTCAGAACAGTGCCCGGAAAGGCTTCGTTCGGGCTGTGATTCGGGGAAGTACTTACACTTGTGCTTAAAATTAAGCATGTGTTCAAATGCTTTCCTCTGCTGGGGCCTCAAGGCATAACACAGCGCTACCCAATGCTAGACAAATTCTACCAGGAGGGGTTGAGAGCCGTCAGCTCCCATGGCAATCAGCAGGGGCTGCAACTGACTACATATAATTTCTCAAATCATTTCTCAGACGGATACTGTCATAAATTAACTGATCATTTTTTTACTATTCGTTCTGCTTTGCTCAGTACCTGCAGCTGGCTAGACTGAGTCCCATGGCAGTAGAAGAGCTGCGCTCCCTGCACCAGGGTCTTTCAGGGAGAAAAGCTTTGCTAATGAGTTGGGACCCAGGCCAGTTACCTTCGCAGGTGGGGGGCGGCCCTCCGAACTGGAGATGAGTCCCCAGCTTGCACGTCAGGATTTCAGTTCCGCTCAGGGTGAAGCCGGGGAGGCACTGATACCTCACAATGTCACCTGGAAAAAAAGACAAACGCCCTCAGCTGGGGAGAAGGTTTGGTTTATCAAGGATGAAATTCACCCCTATTCAGAGTGGCCAGTACCAGGCTTAGGTACCATTTCATTCCCGCTGTAGCTGCTATTTCATGAGATTGCTCAAAGGGGCTGACTGCAGGGGACCCAGTGCATCAATTGCACAAGTCACCTATCCTATAGCCAGAGAATACCAATCCACAGGGGGAAAATTCACCCACGTGCAGCTCCACTTAATACCCACTTCAACCACCTTTTAAGGGCTTCAGTGAGGTGCAGGTCCACTGCACATCGGCTGCACAGTCCCTCAGGATCTGAGAACCCACCTCCTGGTTCTTACACCAGTGTGGGTCCTGCAATCAGAACTTAGCTGGCAATGGTGTTGATAATGCGCAAGACAGACACAAATCGAGCTGGATCCCCCCATAGATATATGGGGATAATATGTGGAGTATAACTAAATAGATTATATATGGCTATACAAGTAAAATGTGGCACATGCGGGTCACATTCTGAATGGGTGTAAATCAGTGTCACTCCACTGATTTCAGTGGAGCTATGCTGATTTACACCAGCTGAGGATTTGGCCCAGAAGGAGCGGATACAGTGAGCAAGGTAGCTTTTGATCATGGCAACTTTTCTGGCTGTGGACATACTTTAAACACAGAAACAACACTGAAAATTCAAAAATATGGAGGAAAGCTTTTGTTTGAAGCCTCATGGCCTGCTACACACTTTAATTGCCTGAGACATCTTAATGCAGCAGGATGTGACTGAGGCAAATAGCTCTGTACATTTCTGAACACGGACTGGGCTTTCATAGGAGATGTGTCCTTGCAGTTACACCAGTGAGGATAAAAGACTATCAAATCCAGCTGATTCGGTGCATAAGCCAGTCACCGAACTGGGGCAAGCCCTCCAACCTCCCATGCTGACTAGTGCAGAATTAGATGGGTTCCTCTGAAGCACATAGCACTGGAACCAAGATACCAGCTACAGGGAGCTCTCCTCTGTTCTGATGCAGCCTATCCTACGGGGATGGGTGTGGGGAGAAGATACCTATGTTAAATTCTTCATTCTCAGTGATGATTTCGGCATTGGGAACAATGGTCGGAGGGTGGCATTTGAAGAGCTGATAGGCTGAAAAGAAAGAAAAACAGCAAACATCAGGGCATGGAATTGCTTCCAACAGGATGTGACTTGTCGGGACAAGGCTCGCATATGCCTAACAACCACTCAGTATGGTACAAGGATCTGTTTCTCTGAAATAAACTGCCACCCTGCGGCATGGAAAAAGGGTGGAGAACCCAGCAGTATCAATCTCAGTTACTTATCTGGTCCCCATTACCCTGAGCATCTCACAATCTTCCATCCTCACAGCACCTCCGACAGGCAGGGCAGTGCTATTGTCCCCACTGTACAGATGGGGAACTGAGGCACAGAGATGCTAAATTTAGTGGAAGGTCCAACAGAAAGATTGCAGCAGGGCCCATGTTCCCCTAGTTCCAAGCTAGCCCCGTAACCCCTGGACCATCCTCCCTCTCTCTTGGTACGGCCATGGCTGAGCCTTAGTTTATACTTAACACCTTATGAAAATATCATCGACTTCGTCCTTCCCCAGTATGTGAACCCCCATTATCAGGACTGTACAGTTCTGGCTCAGGCTCCCTACATTATCCCAGCTTTGTTCAGTGCCTGCCACAGCCAAAGCCAGTGCTGAAATACCCAACGGATTCCAACATAGGTCCAACATGGCTTCTGAGAAAGGGCAGGTGAGGAGATGCAAGACACCCCCCAGTATTATTAGTGTTGTTGTAGCCATGTTAGTCCCAGGACATGAGAGAGGCAAGAAGGATGAAGTAATATATTTTATTGGACCCACCTCTGTTGGTGGAAAAGACAAGCTTATGAGCTTCACAGAACTCTTCCTCAGGTCTGGAGAAGGTAACCAGAATGCCCAAGCTAAACATAAGGTGGGACAGATTGTTAAGCATAAGAATTTCACACATATTGTAGGAGACCACTTAAATTGAAGTGGACAGTTAACACCTCTCCAGTCACAGGACAATGGAGAGTTAATAGGCAGCAGGACACTAAAAAAAACATGGACTTGTTTTATGCCTATTACAACAATTTCCAAAACACCCTGCTGTCTACTAACTTATCATTGTCCTATGATTGCAGAGGACCCCTCGCCCACCTTGTCTCTCTCAGGTCCTTAGGATCGTGTCTATATTGAGAATCAGCACCATGGACAGCACACTATGCAGCACTTCTCCTCCCAGGAAACAGATGAATGGAAGGAGAGTGAAAAGAAGACTACAGGAAACCCTATATGGTGCTGGGCTACAGCAATTTGTTCACAAGAACATCTTCCTCAGCAGTCTTAGTCTGCCTAGAATGCCATCTATAGCACACTACAAAGCTTCCATGCCCAAAGTCACTGGGAAGAAAGCTCTGTATTCGTATGAAAGAGTAGAAGGCTTAGTTCGTGAACAGATGAAGGGTGACTGGTGTTTACTAAGTGACTCGTGTGCAGAGGTGATGGGATCATCCCCAGAGTCTGAGCTACTTAGTGGAAGAGACTGGACAACCTCAATCGGATTAGATCAATCTGGGAATAACCAGGATGGGTGGAAATCTTGTTCTGCTCTGCAGCCAAGTGAATAATTCACAATAAACAATTTTTCTGAGAATTTCATCTTTGATCCCTGTCCTTGAACTGAGATTGCAAAATTCACACTGACTTGTCACTTGGAATTATTCATTATTTTATTCTGCAAATAATTCCTGGGATGCAGCTGGTTTGAACTTCCAATTGAGAATATTAAAATTGAAGATGCAGGTTGCAGTGCACAGTGTAAATTCCCTGGTATGCGATGTAAAAAACAATAGTGCAGGTTTGAACCAGGTGTTTAATTATACATTTCTCAGCTGGCGCTGTGTTGGTGAAATAAAGAAACTATCCAGTCAGGGAACAAAACCAATACCGTTTGACTTATGGGCCTGGCAAAACACAACAATGAGGAAATTTTACAATTGAACATAGAGCCTGAAATGAACTGCCAGAAAATATTCTAGAACTTGAGCAAAATAATTTGCTGCTCACCAGTAGATGAGTGCATAATGGTTTCACACTCTAAACCCTATGGAGATGAACACACAAGGGATGTGAACGTGGTTAAAACATCTCCTTTTGGATCTGAGTAACTCTTTTTGGAAAGCATTTTCTGAGGTCAGTCCTATTCTATCATACCCCTCCCACCGAGCCTGGGCCACCATAAACTTCTCTGCAATTGGTGTCAGCCTGCTAAGCCCAGATGTAGATGATCCACCTACTAAAGAGGAGATAATTTTCACTAACTCTACAAAGCTAGTGGAAACATCAGCAGCAGAACAATGTTCTTAAGACTTTAATATAATGTATTTAAGTGCCTAAATTAGGATTTAGTTGCTTAACTTTAGACACCTACTCACCCCTCTCTGTGCCTCAGTTTCCTCATCTATAAGTTTGGGGTACAATAACCTCTCCTACTTCATCAGAGAGGCTGTGAGGCTCAATTAATGTTTATGAAATGTTTGGAAAGAGTTGGATGAAGAGGGTAATTTATTTTTACCCATGCACTGCCTAAGGGCAGTGTATGGCCCAACGTTTGCAAAAGAAAACAAATTCCCGACATCATCATAATGAGCTAAGCTTGAACAGAGGAGATCAAAGGGAACTGTCAGATCTGTGATTCTGTGAGATGCCTTCTATACAAGTTCTTTGCAACATACCAAAAAGTTACAGTGAAATGATGAGCTAATGAGCAGGAGAACAATGCATGTTCCAGAGATCTGGGCAGTATAACTGCTGAAACCTGTCACTTCTCCTGCAAAGCTTCTTTGGTCATGGAGGAATAAAAGGGAAGGAGGGGGAGGAAATGGGAGTGAATTTCCCATCAGCCATTTTGTCAAGCTCCCAGAAATAAACACTTGCTTGAAGACGCCGAACCTTTGCTCCTCTGGACACTCTGCCTCTGGATAAACAACTGGTGCTTTATTATGGCCACAGAAAACAAGGAGAGGGAGAAAAAGCCCCAGAAGAAAGATCAAAGGTTGGACAACTGCTTTAATGGCAGAAGCATCTCTGCAAAGACTTATTTTCATGTAAATAAAATTCCACGCTAGTGGTATGTCTGTACTGCAATCGGGGAGAGTGATTGCAGCGCATGTGGACATACCTGAGCTACCTTTAATCCCGCTAACTTGGGCACCAGAGCAGGGAAGCAGCGGAAGCCTGGAATCCTTGGTGCTTAACTCGGGAGGTGGGCCCGCACTGCAGTGTATGTGCTGCAGCTACTTCACTGCTCCAGGACCTGAGCCAGCGCCATTAAAGTTAACTCAAGTGTGTTCAGAGCACTGCAATCACACCCCGTGATCGCAGTGTAGACACACCCTAAGTGGCAGACTGGGCTTTAGGCCAAGATTTTCAATGGTGATTGATTATTCCATTTTGGGGAGCTCAACTTGAGTCACCATAAAGGGGCCTGATTTTCCAAGTCTGGATACTTAGCACTTTCTCTCAGCGGTCCCCTTTAAGGAGATGGCACCGTGGTGGGACTCAAAAATCCCAGGTTTAATCCCAGCACTGCCACTGACCTGCTGTGTGACCATGGGCAAATTTCTCTGCCTCTGTTTCCCCTCCCAACCTCTGTCTTTTCTATACAGACTGTGAACACTTTGGGCCAGGGACTGCCTCTCACTAGGTATGCACAGCACCTAGCAGGAGGAAGCCCTGATCTCGAATCTAGGTGCAACCATAAAAAGGAGAGAATAATTTCCTTTCTTTTATGTTACAGTGGGATAAAGATTCCAGAGTCCAAGGCTGAATTAATCCCCTGATTGTGGAATATATATATATAACTAAACCCAGGGGGATATGCAAACAACACATCTAGGAAAAAGAAAGAGAAATGCTATTTGCAAGCTTTAAAATGGATGTTTGACAGTGGAGAATAAAAAAAAAACCCAGACAAAATTTAAATTAAATGCTATTTTAAAATGCTTGACAGCATCTATTTAAGTGGAGAGATAACCCAGCAATTGGAGCATCAGTCTCTATTCCTTAATGGGCTACATTTCAATACAGGGCCATCATTAAGACGGTTTCAGCATCTGGATAACACCGCACTGATACACCTTCCTCTGAAAGCACCCTGATGTGCCTGCACTACAACAAAGTGCAACCTTTTTCTTTGAAACACCACTGAGACCCACCCTTGAGTTACTGTGCCATAAACACCCTTTCTCATCACTTTCACACATCAGGTTCTTGGGCTGCTACTTGAAACAAGCATTTAATAATAGGTGTGACATCATCAAGTTTCAAGGGATGCTGCCAACCTTTCAGCCTCCCTGAACCATTCCTTTTCCAGGAGATGCTTCCCTGTAGGTGTTAAAAGGGGGGTGGTTCCTGTAAGCGGGTGATGCTCATCATTGCATTGGGGAAGATATTTAATGGGATGTCTTGTGTGCCCGACCTAAGAAAGCCTGTGAATCCACAAAGAGAAAAATTCTGATCTCAGTTGCAATGTGGCAGATCCAGAGGAAACTCTATGGAACTCAGTGGACTTACACTGGCATATGGTTGGCACTGTCAATGAATCCACCCACTTTGGTCAACCAGGGAGCCACCTGCACACAAATTTTCTGTTGTACTATGTGCAACTTATCCACTGAAGTATACAAAGCTTGAGCAGAACAGAGCAGAATCTGACCCTATGTCTTTTTATCATGGTGTATGCACAGAGAAAGCATTAATAGTAACAGTATTCAGTCCCCAAGAGAGACGGTTGCAGAGCATTAAACAGACCACAGGCTGTATGCCTCCCCGCCACACCAGGATGAAGATTACCATTGGAATGGAATGATTTGGGGAGGGTTAAACAGCCGGCAATCAATCTTTAAATACTTTGTGGAAGTTGGTTGCTCAGGATGAGGGTGAAGGCATGAGTTGGTAGAAGGAAGATGCCTGAGGCTGAAATGGGGATCATATGAGTGGAGTGAATATCAGATGATTCAGCTGCTTATTTCCTGGTTGTTTTCTGGTTAGCTCTGGTGGGATATGTAATCTAAGCAACCTCAACTCAACTTAACATTAATTAACAGAGATGCAGATGATTTCTGATAGGTCATTTTTAAAAAAAATGAAAATTCTCACTGAAATCTTAAATTTCAATGAAAAAAATAATGGATGAAATTTGTGCACTTTTTTTTTACATTTTTCAACCAGCTCCATCAATAAAGTTTTTAGCCACAGTTTATACTGAGGTTCCATTTCTATGTATTCTATAAAGGGGTTAATAAACCAGGAATAGATGCTTTAATAGATGGTTAAGCAACGGCTCCTGAGTACAAGAGAGCAACAGGTTGATCACAACCACAGTTTATAACTAGGCTTTGCACAGTTTGATTTGTATCAATTTAAATATTCACTATTGTGCAATCTGGGTGTTAAGATTTTATTCTGATTTGTATCAATTTAAATTTTTGCAATTGTGGGAAATTATGAAGGGTTCAGATGAGGTGGGGCTAGACACTAGTTATTTAAGGACAGCTGAAATTCAAAGAGTTAATGCTTTACAACCATTAAAACACAAAACAGCCAACATCACATGGCAAAATATACAAAGCAAATATCCTTAAAGCAAACTCTAATAAGTTCTTGGGTGGGATTTTTCTTACTTTGCCCAACTGTAACCTTCAATTATTATCAAAATATTTTTTCATCTGTGTATGGTGAAATCAACATTTAGTGACATTTACCAATAAAAGTCTGATCCTGCCAAGCCTGCTTATAACCATCTAATTGCTGAGGTGCTTATATACATACTACTCATGACTATAACATGCTCCTTAGACGTCTGCTTGGGCGGCCTGACCTGGACCCAAGCCCACCCGACCTGATTCGAGAGGGTAGAGTCATTTTCCAACCTGACCGACCCGACTCTGGTCCCTGAACCTGGGTCAGCGCCATGGCTGCCTACTGCCCATGGGGTCAGCTGTCCTCCCCTGCAAGCCCTGCTCCTGCTGGCTGCTGCCCACTGCTGTGCTGTGCGTGGACTGCAAAGTAAGCAGTGTCAGGACTCCTTGGCACACTCACCTTGGCACACTCACACCCACAGCGCCCCCACATCAACCCCACGGGCAGCAGGAAAAGAGCTGAGCTGACCCGAGCGGGTCTGGTTGTTTTCCCAACCAACTTGCACCCAACACTTATAGTCGGGTTAGGGTGGGTTCAGGTCGGATGCAGGGCTTAAATGCTTATGACATCTTATTAATCACTTACTAGTCCTTTACAGAATTATAGGGTTGGAAGGGACTACAAGGTTAATTTAGTCTAACTCCCTGCCAAGATGCAGGACTTGTGTCTTAACCATTTAATAACAATACCTGACTCTTACACAGTACTTCTCTTTAGAGCATAAAGAACATTCAGAAAAATAACTTTAATATAAAGCGTGAATATAAATATATTCTGGTGGGCTTTCACTATAGTAACTCTGGTCTCCAACTCCCAGTAAAGGAAGCGTCAATTGACTTGCAGTAGGATTTATGTTCTGCTCCCTTCCATTTTCAGATTTTCTGTGTTTTTTTTTTGTGCATAACTGTTATACACACATCCCTTGTGTATTAATACACACCTTATTGTGTTTCGCAGTAATCAAGCAATTCCCCCAGAAGCCTAGCAAAGATTCTTTAAACTTAGCCTGGCCATGTAATACTGGCCTTTCCATTATTGGACATAACATTTGGTGTTCTATACAGACTGGCATGTAACTGATATTAGACTTCATTGCAGTTGTTCCAAGTGAATTATTGTGAGGAGTGGAAGGTCATTTTCACCTTTTCTGAAATCCCAGAATTGTCATAGGTTCTTGTTTGCTAATCCAATTTAAAACTGGACTCTTGTTTAGTGGTGGGGTGAAAATGCTCTTATTTACAACATCATACCTAACATTTCTTGAGCATGTGACTCACTCAGACCAAAGAATCCCCGAATAATTTAAGGAATCATTTCTCTCACTGGGAAATGAAGCCACCTCTGGGCTGGAACGTGACTGTGGTTTAACAGAGCACAGCAAGGCTACCCAAGCAGTTTAGCATGGGACTGGAAGAATATCACCATATCCAACTGAAACTGCAAGCAGTGGGAGTGTTAGGGAACAAAATGGATTGACATGAAATAGAATTTCTCAAGGAGAGCAGTATTAATAGCTGTCACCTTGTGAGATATGCCATAGGATCATAGGATATGCCATAGGATCACAGTTGCTAGTTTGCAAGAGTTTGATTTGTCTTCTGATTATCAGGAAATTGCTGATATATTTCTGCTTCTGCATGGCATATGCATGCCTACTTTGCACGTGAAATTATAAGTGTGTGCATAAGGCAGGCATTTGCACGTGCAAAATTGCACAGATACTTCAGGTCCCAACTCTCTGAGAGCCAGACCCTTCATGATAGGTCTTATCTGAGAGATGGTGCTTCAAGCAGCAGGGTATTTTCTGTATCTCGCACTCTAAATATATCCATTTCATGAGCATTATTCCTCCTCCTGATGACCCACAACTGGCTCAGACCCCTCTACATGCAACAAAATCGTGGGGCAAGAAGTTAAAACACAGGCTGCTCAATGAGCAATACAGACCATAGAAATAGATAGCAAAGATCCCTCCGTTGGTTGCATCACTGTGGAATTTCATCAAGATCTGGTTGGAGGAGCTTTGGGCAGATTTCTTCACTGAGTTCCCCGTGAACATGCCCAGCTGTGGGGCTGTTTGCTGTGGTCCATCCCTGAAAGCACAAGTCAGAAAGAACACAACCACATTCCACCTTTCCCTGTTATCCCAGGTTGGGATCGGCCTCTTGGCACGCCGATGCACACATACACACAACGTCCTGTTCTTTCCTGCCCTATCTTTGTTTTCACCACCCCAATCTGCGACATTAGGTTTCCCATTACTCCTTTGGCAGCCAATAACTACATTTCCACAGTGGTATAAGTGGATTCTCCTCAGGCTGGCCCATATAATTGCAGGCAATAGGGACTCCAGATGTAACTAGTGATCTGCTTCTGAAGAGAGGGTTCATCTCAGCTTTCTGAACATTCATCACCTGCCTTTGGGGAATTAAGGCCAGATGTTCCAAAGAGCTCTGCACTTTGGTGCACAGTGGATGCTGAGCTCCTTTGAATGTCCAGCTCCAGCAGTGGGCACTGAGCACTTGAAAATGTAGCTCTGAGGTCTTTACGAAGTTTGGCCCATGTACCCCCCTTGATGGACCAATGTGAGTGGAGTTATTGATGTGCCGGGCATGACTTCTCCTTCCCTATCCTAAGAGGAGATGAAGATCCTACCCTGCCATGCTCCTGGAGCCAAATTCTCAGCTGATGTAAATCAGCCTAGCTACACTGTCTTTGGTGGAGCTATGCCCATTTACACCAGCTAAAGACCTGGCTCCTGATCTCTGGGAGCTTGTGTTTGAACCCAGCTCTCCATTCCTGAAGCCATGCTGTGCACTTGCTCTGAGTGAAAGACAGCTACTTATGTCTGATGACAAAGCAAAGGCTAAAGAGGACATCAGCAAACGTAGTATTTCCCCCCTGTTCTATATCTATCTAGTACCACAAAGTCGTTCTGCAAAGGAATAAACAAGCCCAGGAAAACATCTGCTGGGGAAATCTGAAGCAAAAGGCAATTCCTGTTATGCTAGTTTGAACCAGACTCATTTCATCTAAATTCAGCTTGAGGTAAAGACCCTGTTTGCCATTCATAAAAGTATCCTCTGTCAAGAGATTTTCTCTTATTCCCTTCAGCAGAGCATTTCAGAGATGAAGGGCCAGGCTGAGGAGAGAAGCCAGCAGGTGGAGGAGGGACCTGTAACCTAACAATGTCCAGTCTCAGCTGGGATGATGTCCTGCATTTGCCCCCAGCAGAGATGCAGTGTCTAGAGAGAGTAATTGGGTCAGACTGGCCGCACGAGGGTGGCGTTTGTTTAAACTGCGCACAGCATGGGTTTGATTTCTCTGTTTTTGAACAGGCGGTGATCACAGAATTGGAGCTTGGAAAGACCCATTGCCATTCAGTCCCTAGACAGTATTTATCCTCCAGGGGCCAAATCTTCGGTTGCTGTAAATGGCATAACTCCAATGACGTCAACGGGAAAAGGATGGTGAGAACTCAAAGTCACTGGAGCTACGGCCAATGTACATCGGCTGAGGATCCATCTACAGATCTTTGTCCTGTCCCAAATGAAGGGGGTTTCTACCAGTTCCTTTAGGAAACCAGCCCATGTTCACTCTCATTCCCTCTGGGTACTTTTCATTTGAAATCCAGCCTAAGTTTTAGGTTAAGATCACAGAAGCTAAGTTTGGACATGACCTGTCAGCTCATCTTGTCCATTCCCCTTTGGACAGCACATGACTCTATGGAGAAAGGGCCTATCAGATGCTGAGCTGATACTTACTAGGCCAAATTCCCATCACTCCTAGCTATATTCCAAACCCCTCCAGAAGCATCTTCTCTCCCCCCCGCACCTCTCCCACAATGCTTTATAATGGCCCAGTCCAGCAAAGCACTCAAGCACATGAATAATGCTGTTGAAGCCAATGGAACTATTCCCATGAGCGAATGCTTTGCTGAACCGGCGTCCAGATCCCTACAGATCAGGCAGACAGGCCGACTGACCGATGGAGTCAGTTCTCATGCGCCCGCCGAGGCACCCACCAGATGGTGATGAAGTCATTGTAGGGCTCCATTTGCAGCAGGGTGAAGTTGAGATGAATCCCATACCCGGCAGACATTGTGATGAGCCAGGTGCAGTCCTGGGAATTGGGGTACGGGTTGGGGAAGCCTGGGGAGTAGACCGTGCCATTCTGGGTGGTGATATTTCCTCCGCATGGGACTGCACGTCATTAACAACAAAGAGAAACACGAACACAATTAACAAAACCCTCCTGGATCCCTTGCCCCCCTTCCCCTCCCCTCCCTTCCTTCCCCGGCTGTGAACCTCCTCCCTCCAGTTGAGCAGAGATGGATACATGGCTCACTCTTGCGCCCAACGATGCTGATCTGCTCCTCAGCCCCAGAGGATGATTCAGGAGTGATCTGAGAGTCAGAGGCTGATCCAGATGTCTGACTATAGCTCCCAGCTCCCGTTAGCCCAGAAGGTTCAAGATAAAGGCAAGATTTGAATTCCATTTCCTTTGCACAGTGTCAACAGGGAACAAGCCAGCACTGAGGGCTGCAGTGACTGGTCTCAACAAATACATGAGATGACAGAGATAGAGCAGCTAGACAAGACAGTGGTTCTGATTATAGATGGATCCAGCCCAAAACCTTGGACCCAACCCAATGTGCACGTTAGGAATCTGCGGATCCTGTCCTAAACTTTTCATCTGCATCATGTTAACAGTAAACCCTGCTTAGTGCTTCAGTGCTGGGCAGAAACGATCAGAGGCTTTTGGTACCCAGTTGACAGCCAGGTGCGCTGATAAACCACACCCCATGCTCCAATACAGGGACTAGGGTTCTCCAGCCACGTGTACCCATGGGGGAACAGCATGCTCCTAAACCCGTCAGTGGGCAAAGCTACCCAACCATAAATAAGCCAAGACCTGGGCCAGAACTGCTGGACATCTGGTGTTTTAGAGAGCGGATCTGAGAGTAGGGGTGGGGATTATTACTAGTAGTTATTTGCATGACAGCAGATGAGTGGCACATAGGGAACAGACCCCAGGCTTCCTGAGCCCCACACCTAGGTTTTACCCACTGCATCATGCCGCCTCTCTAGGATGCAAGATTTTGGATGGAGAACCTTTTCCAATCTGCTTGGAACAGCGTTGGTAGATTTCCAGAGCGTGATTAGTCCCCTGCAGACAGGACTGTCTCTCACACCTTGTGTGCCTGATTCTCTTCTTGCTTACACACAGCGTTTCACGCCGGAGTCGCTCCATTGTCTTCAATGGAGTTAGTTCCAATTAATGGTGTAAATCACATCCGAGGCAGGCCCTGTGTATTTAGTGCCTAATCCCACTTTGCCTATTCATGTGAGCAGTCCAAGTGAGAGTATGTGTGTACGCACGCAAACAAACACACACACACACACACACACACACACACACCCCTTATATAACAGGGATGAGATTTTCAAAACCACCTCGGAGACTGGGATGCTCATTTCCTCTCGTTTGTAATAAAAACAGTGCAATCCAGTGATTCCCAAGGGAATCCCTTCAGTGGCTTTAGAAATCTCAGCCTATACAGATTTATTTCAAAAACACTACTTCTCTTACAGTTAAATGGACTTTCCTCTGTGACCTGCATGGGAAGGGGAGACTGTTGGACTATGGCAACCATTACTCATGGGCAGCTTCTATGCAAAAATAGACAGCGATTGGTGATTGTGTTTAAGAATCTGGAAAGGGAGCATCTGCAGTGATATGAATAGTGCTAACACCCAGAGTGCGCAGTGACTCCTCGGCAAAACCACCACCCCAAACTGTACTTAATCACCTCTTACTGCATCTAAGTATGTGGCTTCTGAATCATCACATTTAGAAGTATAGCAGGACATGCCAATTGCTTTGTATTCCCTTCCTCGTGGTGTAGCTGGGTTCTTGCTAAAGAAAGCAAGCAGGGACGAAAGAAAGGGCTGGATGGAAAATGTGGGTAGAACGGTTATTTAAATACCTTAGGGGCTTGCTCCTGCTACCTCCAATGATTAGTGAAGTCAACGAGCATTGCGGGTGTGCAGCACCTGCGGCGAGAGCTCAGCACCTTACAGGACTGGGTGCTAATGGGGGGATATTCAGCCACATCTTCAGCGGGTGTGTATCACCAGAGCTCCTTTGAAGTCAATTGACACCAGCTGACATGGCCCTTTATGTTTTATGTTCTCTAGAGCTAAGGAGTCTTGATTCAAAAGAGAAAAACAAACGTAGCCCCCCAGTAAAAGGCAAGTTTGGGAGCAACTGGTACAAGCCATCCTGCTTACAGGGGGAATCTTGCACTTAAGGTTTTATATAAAAGACCCCGGTACAGTAAACTGCACATAACTCAGTCGTTCTCTCGGACTGATGAAAGGCCAAGATAGCCTTGCTGGGGTTTGAACAGAGAAACTACACATTTCAGACTGAACGTCAAGAACACCGAGCCATCCACTCCGGCTAACACCCTGAAACCACTCTTGGAAATCAGAGCGGCAGACACAGGTTTTGCAAACGGAGACTCTTGCTAAGATCCTTACAGAACTCCACCTCCAACAGGGAAAGATTCAGCAGCATTTCAGTGATGCAGCAGTCATTGCACAAGGGAGACCAGACTGAACATTGACACAATCCTACCACTGAAGCCCGATAGCTGCAAGTGTATTTTCCCAGCAGGGGCTCAGCTCAATGGTGGTGATTAAATTTACTTCAGCGCAGCACTGGGTGTTGCGAACACAAAGCACGGAGCTGATCAAAGCCCCAGTTCTTTACCTTATTTATTTAGCTGCTCCGACACATCATAAAGTTCTGACTTTGATAGGTGTTTGAACGGGAAAAGGGCAAAACTTATTTAGAACAATAAAACACTGTTCTAATCAGGCTCAGTGTCAGCATGAAATAGCAGGCTGGGAAAGGAGGAAAAGTTTAAAAAAATAATAGAAAGAAAACCAGGCAGAGAATGCTGGCCATGTGTGGCCATAAACCTGTCCGAGAGCTGGCAGTAATTTCTCAGGGGTTAATAAATCAACAAAACGATGATGGTTTCTTAGCATAAGCAGGGAGCACAGATTCTGAAGTTGCCACATGACAGCGCTCAGGGAAATGTGCTCTGTGGGGAGCTTGCAGAGAAGACAAATCAACGCATTTACAATGTGGAGCCACTGTCCCTGGAGAAATTAAGAATTGATGAGATCTGGGTTCTAATTTTTGTCTCTGCCACTGAGTTGCTGGGTGACCATTGGCAAGTCACTTGAACGCTTTGTGTTTCAGCTCCCTCATCTGTACAATAGAATTGATAATACACGAGGCAGTGGAGCTCAGAAGGTTAGATGATTAGGATCTGTGAAGCCCACCTTTATCCTTGGAAGACAGGCATTATGGACCTGGTTCGCAGAGGTTCTGATAATGGGCGCTTTAAGTGCTCAGCACTTTCAGAAATCAGGCCCAACAGGCATATTCTTCTCAGGGCCATATACTGTCTTATTGCACAAGCACTACTCCCATTGATAGTCAGCAATGGAACAAGCAAAGAATAAAATGCTGATAGCCTGAAATGGGCTTGAATCATAACCCCGGATGCAAACACACCCTAACTTCAGTAGATGAACCCAAGTCCGGGTGTGAATTTTGCCACTCGCTCACACCTCTCAAAGTTGGCTGACCCTAACTCGCTGATCCAAACACTACCAGGGTCGAGACCTGTATCCGTACTCCACAGCTCAGGCCTGTTTCTGGCAGCAGCTTATGTTTCCAGAGAAACTTTCATCCTATAGGATCACAAAGCACTTTACGTTTTACAAATGTAAAGAGCCATGGACTGTACAAACAATAAGCACTTTGCTCACTGATGCAATGCAGCTGGCTCTGGGGTGAGACAAAGCAGCTGTTAAACAGTGCTCAGCAACGCTACACAAAGGCTTAGGAAAGGAAGAGCTATGCCCTCGAGGATCACATGAATAAAACAAAGAAACCACCAACCACATTTTTATCTCTTCTATTGCATTCCCCAGTATCACTGAGCTGCTGTTGTGAGCTTGTTCCTTTCCCACTAATCAGCATTGGCACAAAGCCAGACTGCATATGGTTTGAATGAACCTAGTCAGCAATCTGGACTTTGACTTAGAGAGAAGGTGGATTCAAAATACCAAGGCAATGTCATTTCCTCCTTCCTCCCAGATGATCCATCAAAATCCCCAAGGCAAACAAGTTAGAAGAAGCCAGTACTGAGCAGACTCCTTGGCTACCCAGAAAATCCCCATAATGTTCAAAGGTGACCCGATAAAGTCATACCTTCACACCTGGGCAGTGAGTGGTCCCAGTTCCTATTGGTGCCGTGCTGACACGTCAGGACTGGATGGCCAATCAGCTGGTATCCAGGAAGGCACTCAAAAGATACGGACTGGCCAACGTTGTAACCGGCTCCTCTCACAATGCCATTCGCGAAAGGCTCAGGGTCAGGACACTCTTGGAGTTCGTAGGCTGGAAATACAAGGAGACAGATTCTGTATTTCATGCTTTCCTCTAAAGGCTGGAGTCATTTTTCCCTCCTGCCAAGGGTTTCGTAGTGCTACAGCCACCATCCTCACCATATCTTGGTTGTCGCTCTAGAGGACGGAGGTATGATGGGTGGAGGAGGAAACGGGGCATAGGAGAGATAGCCAAAATGTCACCCCGATGGACAAAAATCCCTTGATAAATGCATGTCCTATGGCGGTAAATACCCCTTTCCTCCCTGCCTTATAGCTGGATTTAGGACCAGAAGGGCTTGAAGCTGGCATGATTAGGGATTTGGGGTGGCATGATTAAGGATTTTGGGTGAAATTCTGGCCCCAGCGAATTTAATGAGAATTTTGCCATTGACTGCAGTGGGGCCAGAATGCCACCATTAGATTCTTCATAATGCTGGGCGGGTTTGGTTTGGTGTTTTTTTTTAATGGTGACTCTATAAAGGGTTTAAAGAGCCAAACGTTCTTCTGAACGATAGTGACTAAAAAATCCTGCTACTTGTGGCAGGCATGGTCATGGAACAATGGGCCCCACTCTTGGTTTATCCTGTCTCTATGAGGACTATATCTGCAGAGTCAACCCATAGTTTGCTTCTAATGGGGGCAATCTGCCTGGTTTTTCAACAAAACAGAAATGGGTTTGGTGATAAATGGACAGCAATGGGCTAACATGCTCTGCCTGACATGATGAGTTGTTATTGATCAGCACAGCCAGAGCTAATTTCCATAGCAATTTCCATGAGATTACTCATGGTGCCTTGGTCTGGGCTTTTCCCCCTAAATCGTACAACAGCACATGAGTTACAGGGTGCAAGCACGGGCAAGCCGAGGGAAAATTAATGTTTTTAATTAGGTCTGAGTAGCTGCTTTTAGTGCTATTTCTGGGGAGTCTGCCCTTTGCCAGCCTTTGGCTGCATCACACGGACAGAGAGATATGCTCTGCCTTTTCCACTCCGAGGTTGCCTCTCTTTTGTGGTGGCAGGATCACTCGGCCCCCAGCTGCGGCACATCAAAGTCCACCCTCATCTCCTTCGTCACAAAACACACAGCTCCCCTGCAAGACACCTGGTCCCATCAATGCTTGAATCCACCAAGGATGGGGATGCAGAGAAGGCCAAGTGTTTTTGGAAATGTAGTACTCATGAGAGCTCCGGATTGACAGCCCTGCAGACTCAGATATACGCTGACCCATTCCCCTGGAGGTATATATAGAAACGGGGCTGTCTAGGCATATAAATGGAAATCTGCTTCTTTGGTCTGCTCAGCCCCTGGCTTCTTTTAGTGAGGCTGCCAGTGTATTGCAATGACCAATGGGCCCCTCAGCAGAGAGGGAAGGAACGAAGAGCGAATGAACCACGAGACTCAACAACCTGTGAGACGGCCCCTCCAAAGGCACATTAGTCAAGGGACATTGTGAGGGGAAACAGCACTGCTGTTGCTCATGCTACAGCTGGATGAACCAAGGAGCTCAGCATCCAGCGAACCAAGGAGCCCAGTGCCTTCCAAAAGCAGAAAATCCACACTGAGACGTTTCAACACACAACGCCCAAAGAGCTCCTGCCCAGAGGGTTTCACAGACTCACAGGCATTCACAGCTCAGGGGCCCACACGTTTAACAACAACTAGGGATCTGGGGTGCTCAATTTTTCAGGTGCCTGACTTAAGACACCTTAAATGGGGCTTGAATTTGATAGAGTTGAGCCCAATCGCCCTGAAAATCAGGACTCCCTGTAAAAAGAATGAGGAGTACTGTGGCACCTTAGAGACTAACAACATCTGATAAAGTGGGCTTTAGCCCACAAAAGCTTATGCCCAACATAAATTTGTTAGTCTCTAAGGTGCCACAAGGACTCCTCATTCTTTTTGCTGATACAGACAGGGCTACCACTCTGAAACCTGACTTCCTGTAAGATCATCTCAAGCTGAGGATACAAAACAAGAGGCTCTTCAAATTCACTGATCAGTTGTGAAACTTTAGTCCAGAGTTTCCTTTTGAATTGGTGCTAATTTATTTCTCTGCTCCCACTCATTCTCTGTTAAGATTCTCAAACCACGCCCAGCACCATGGCATATGAATATTCAGTTAAACTACTGCACCTCTTTTCTTTTAAATGTCCAGTTCCCCTCTCCACAACCCATCTCAGCACAAATCAAGAGTGCATCACAGCTCTAGGAAACAGAGAGGAGCTTTCAGGATCCAAACTTGACTTTTGACCTAGAAAGACAAGCACCTGCAAAATTTTAAAGCAAAGTCATGTCCATTAGGGACTACTTTTTATGGAATACGACAGTCTAGAGAGCCAAGATCAAAGTTAGTCTGGCCAGAATTAATTCTGAGGCATTTCACTGTTACAAAGCACTACAGGAACATATGTTATTTGCCTTAGGCCACCGCAGGATGAATGGAACCCAGCTATTAGGATTAAGTATGGATCTCATGTAACATCTTTCCACTCATTTGGATTAAGTCCTCATGATACAAATTCAACACAAGAGCTGCTCTTGTTCCATCTGTTCCCTCTCCATTGCCAGCCTTGGGGACAGGATTCTTCCTCCCTGCTTGTTTGGTGGCCTTGTTACCTTGGTATTCCAGCTTAAACCCTGGCTTGTTTTGTGAATGGTCGCTGTGGAAGTACACGGTGGTCTCGTGTGATGTTGACAGCAGGGAGCCCGGGATTTCAGTGCCGCTGAACCTGCCAATCACATTACTGGTGTCGTAAGGTCCATTCCGGATTTCAATGAAATCGTGGTTTGGCTCGGTGGAGAAGTTCAGAAACTGGATGTGGGCACCTGAGCAGGAGAAGAGCAGGAGAAGAAGAAATGAATGCAACAGTTAAGCCAGTCTGCTAGTTTGGAAATCGGCAAATACTGACGGGTCAAGAAGCAGGACCTGGAACTATGTTCATCAAGTGTCTGATGCCACAATAAGCCTGGTGGTGAACTGTACCAGGTGCATGCAGGTGGACTGAAGGAACCTGTGTATATGCAGGTAGAATACATTTGCTGTGCTGCTGAATGTCCCAGGTACATCTGGACAGACAGCACCTGCTGTACTGACGGTACCAGCTATCTCTTTCATTCCTGTTATTTCAATGGAGTGCTGCAACACACTAGGCAAAGTGGACACTCATCAGTTGAGCGCTGGAGCGTTGAACATTCATATTCTTTTAAAAAAGCATTCACTCCACTGTTCTTGTGGGAACTATTGCTTAAGAACATAGGCCCTTTGGGTATGTCTACATTGTATACTAGGCTCAGGCTCTGACTCAGGTGTGAGCCCAACTTCACACAAATCCATCTGACTCGGGTCTGCACTTAGGACACATCAGCTAGCTGGATGGGTGAGAGCCTGGGTCCAGCTGTGACTCAGTCCATGCCCTGTCACTTTGTAGTGTGGATGCAGGTCACACTGTAGACCCAGGTCAGAAGGTCTGTGCAGCGCAGTATAGACATGTTAGCATGGTTGAAAGATCCGGGTCCAGCAATTGCAAACCCAGATTTACAAAGCAGCCTGGATGCTTAAGCATGGGCAGGGAAACAGTGAGTCCACAAGCCGGAGTCTCACAAACGTGGCTTAGGGGACAGTGTAGACACACCCTTTATGTCTAAGCCACATACATCATGAAATAAGCTCACACCTTACCTTACCTCCATCCATCCAGAGAGAGGCGTCCCTCTGATCCCAGTAGTTCTCAACCTATTTACCATTGGGGGCTGCATATGTGGCCTAGAATATGTTTTATGGGCTGCATCCAATACTACCTATATGGCCCAGAGGATGTCACATGGGCCGCTGTCATAAACAGATAGTTAAGGGTTAATAGAACAGGAGTAATTCATGTCTCTTTTGCCTGTAAAGTGTTAACAAGATCAGTGAGCCTGGCTGTCACCTGACCAGAGGACCAATCAGGGGACAGGATACTTTCAAATAATAAATTCAGGATACTTTGGTTGTTGTTCACTCTGGGGGCTCAGAGGGACCAGACGTGCAACCAGGTTTCTCTCCAATCTCTCTGATACAGGCCCTTATAAGTTCAGAATGGTGAGTACTAGGTAGATAAGGTGAGTTAGACTTGTGTTTGTTTTCTTTATTTGCAAATATGTATTTGGCTGGGAGGAGTTCAAATGTGTATTTGGCTGAAAGGATTTTAATTTGTACTTGTCTGCTTAGGCAGGGAGGGTATTCCCAGTGTCTATAGCTGAAAGACCCTGCAACATATTCCATCTTAAATTTACAAAGATACATTTTACTGTTTTTTCTTTCTTTAATTAAAAGCTTTTCTTGTTTAAGAACCTGATTGTTTTTTTATTCTGGTGAGACTCCAGGAGACTGGATCTGGATTCACCAGGGAATTGGTGGGGAGAAAGGAGGGAAGGGGGAGAGAAAGGTTAATTTTCTCTCTGTGTTAGGATTACTTTCTCTCTCAGGGAGAGTCTGGGAGGGGGAGAGAGAAGGAGGGGGGAAGTTGAATTTTCCTCTCTGTTTTAAGATTCAAGGAGTTTGAATCACAGTGATCTTCCAGGGTAACCCAGGGAGGGGAAGCCTGAGAGAGGCAATGGTGAGGGAAAGGGTTTACTTTCCTTGTGTTAAGATCCAGAGGGTCTGGGTCTTGGGGGTCCCCGGGCAAGGTTTTGGGGGGACCAGAGTGTACCAGGCACTGGAATTCCTGGTTGGTGGCAGTGCTACCAGTACACTTGCAAATCTGGTAATTGAGCTTAGAGGAATTCATGCTGGTACCCCATCTTTTGGATGTTTAAAGTTCAGAGTGGGGAATTATACCATGACAGCTGCAGCTCTGTGCTGATTGGGCCGCAGGTTGAGAACCACTGACTCAGACTAATGCTCTCTCAGGGATAAGTTCAGCATGGGGACCAGATCACCACTTCCACTGCCTTGTGAAGACCAGGTTTCTGACAGAAACGAGTCAGACAAACACTCCCATCTTGCACAGAGAGAGAGAGAATTTAGTATTCAAGCGCTGCTTAGAGGGAGACCATGATCTAATTGTATCTTGATTTGCCCTTTAAACATCTCAACTGGCTTTCAGTTGTTCTATAACAGACGCTTCACAAGCTAATGGCCCAGTGCCGTCGGAGTTTCTATGCTGCACTGTTTGGGGAGGGATTGTGACTGGGTCCTGAGCAGATGTGCTACGAGGAAGGGAGAAGGAGAGCACAAGGCAAATCTCTCCCCCCTTCTGCATGCTGTGGTGTTTGGCCAAGCCATGATCCAGGTGGCGAGCTGGGGGAGGCAAGGCTTTTGCATTCCTGACTGCACCCCAACATACAGAGGCATGCGTGATTACAACAAGGGGGAAAGCTTCAGTTCAGAAAATTCAGAAGTGACCAAGAGAATCATCTGTATTTGCAGGTGCAGTGAGTCCTTCCAGATTAACCCCTGAGTGTCTACCATCACATAGGTCACAAGCAGAAATAGGCACCCAGAAGCAACAGTGTTCCTCTGAAGAACTGGCAGCCTTACCGAACCCTACGGGCAGAGAGATCCTCCAGCTGCAGTCCATGTTACTGGGGTAGTTTCCTGGGAACCCAGGACTCAAGATCACTCCTTCCATCTCTTCTGCGGTCCCACCGCATTGGGCTGTAAGATTGACAAGGGCCTGATGTTAATGGAAAGGATCTGCGGAAAGGTCACTTACCATTTACACAGGGAGACAGCCGCAGCCATCCATTTATTTTATGGAAAAGAAAAGAAAAATTCACCATGGAACTAATGAGATATTTGCCAAGCATCACTCTGATCACCTCACTACTATGTTGCATGTTTTTCCTGCACTCTATGTCTGACCTATTAAGGCTCTTATCCTGTGACTGGATCCATACCTCTGAGCAGCTCTGGCCACAGCACTGGGACCTTAGGTTGTAAGGTGTTAGAAGCTGGGGGCATCTGTTACCATGTGTATGTGCAGAATCAACCCCAGCGGGGCCTGCGGGCTGTAACTATTTCATTTTCTTAAATAAGGCACAAAATACAGCTAAGAAATCTGTCTAGCCCCTTACGTTGATTCTAAGTGCCTCCGTTTGATCCAAATCAAGGTGGAACAGTTGGTATGATATTTAGCCAACTCTGGACACTTATAAATACAGAACAATGTGTATATGCAGTTGGCTCAAATGCAACCTCTACAAAGGCCAGTGCACAAACAACAAAACAAACAAGACGTTTACAAAAGATGACAGATTAAATTTCAACTCAAGACACCATCTTATCTGACTGACCTCTGTGTTACTCTTGTAATACATTCCAACAGAAGACATGCACTCATATCCTTACTCCAATCTGACACTGAAGGTACAGATTTCCCTTTGTCCAGCATATCACTACGCATGCTCACGTCTGACAATGCTTCTCTTGTAAGATTCCCCTCCCGCCCCCGATGTCTGCTTAACATAACTGCTCTTAAATTATGTAAAAGGAAAACATCTGGATTAAATAAACTGAAAGAAGCCAGCAAACCTCGCCAGGGAATTAATATGTTTTCTCCAGTGCTTTGGGGGCTTTTGTATATGGTTTGGAAATGACAGAACGATGAAGAATCCAATCTCTGGTTTTACATTTAGGTGAAAATTGTCATACTTGGGTGATGCTTGGCGCGCGCGCCCACACACACACACACACACACACACACACACACACACACACACACACACACACACACACACACACACACACACACACACACACACACACACACACACACACACACACAGAAATAAGTTGCTAACTTGCTTGATTTTCACTCAGTGAGCTGCCGGTGCTCAGCATCTCTGAAAACCAGGTCTACACAGCCTGCGGCAGCAAACCTTTGAGCCCAAATCGACAGACTCAGGCTCATGGGCCTCATGATACCACACTAAAAACAGCTGTGTAGACACAATGACTTGGCTGACGCTTGGACTCTGAGGCCTAGGCAGGGGGCGGGCTTCAGAGATTGAGCTGCAACTTAGACGTGCTGTCTCCGCAGTGCGGTAGTGCAAACCCGAGTCTGTTGACTTGCGCTCAGAGGCTTGCTGCCGTGGGCTGTCACTGGCTGTGGAGACATACCCTAATTTAAGACGCCTAAATATGGATCCAGCTTTATGCTCCTGGGCTTGAATGAACCAACCACAGATGCACACTGTGTTCCTTTATTAAAACAGCAGTGACCCGGTCCTGCAAAGTGGTCGTCCCCTAGTGACATCACTGGGATTTGGAGGAGAAGAGAAGTAGGTAGGTAGACAGATAGACAGGCATGTATGGGGAGGGACACACAGAGAGAACTTTCCAGCACTACACTGAAGGAACAATCTGGATCAAACCCCAGTATTATTTGCATTGTTTTAACACACAGAAGCCTCAGTTATGGACCAGGGCCCCATTGTGCTAGTCGCTGCACAGACACTAATGTCTACAACAGGTTTTAGTCCATGACTGGGCTCCCAGGTGCTATGCCAACACAAATATATCCTACGAACGAGAATATAAGAGTTTTTTGTTCTTGCTTATCTATCCATTAATCTTGGAGGTCCCCGTGGCTGCAGTATTGAGACGCCGTTCCCAGCACTTGAATTCCTTGACTATAATGCTGAGCAAAAGGGGTTCCGACTCCTTTCTAAGCAGCTCCCATTGGCAGGAGTCCTTTCTGCTCACTTATTTCTGCTGTAAGTATCTCTCTATTTATTTCTGGCCTGTAGATCATCAGATAAAAGAGCCAGCAGCTATTATAATTACTTTAAAGCTAAACGATGTGAGCTGGAGCAGCAGGGGCCTGAAATAACTGTTAACTAACTAACGCTATTAAATGCATAAATGTCTCTCTCGCAAAGTCATAAAGTGCAGAATATGAATATTAAATATCTAGAGTTGTTAAAAAGCAAAATATTGCCTTAAAATAACCCAAAAGGTCCCGCAAGCTGCTTTCACGCCTCTGTTTCTACAGTACCTACTCCTGCCCTTATGTAAATCAATAGCCTGACACTTGGTCTCCTCAACAGGAGCAGGATGGGCCCTAACGGTCCACCACCTTTAACGCTGCTGGCAACTCACCACCACCTTTCCCCAGGGCATCACCATAGGCAAGCGTGGTGAATGAGGCATGGTGAAGTTCTGGTTCTTTACCATTCTTCTTTTCCTGCAGGGTGACCACCACTGAATGACACGTCAGGGGAATGGCTCTCCCTCTGCACAGGAGTGATGGTTCCATGATGTAGATTCACTGACGGGGGCTTTGTGAATCGAACCAAACCAAGGTTTGTTGTTGTTTTGGACACCAATCCCAGTGCTACCGGTCCTTCCCTTTTCACCCATGCTTATTCCCCCACATGATAAAAGGGCACCGTATAGAAGCAGCTAAGCTGTGGCCCGAATCCTACCGATGCAAAGTGGAGGTGGATAATTCCAGCGCCGGACGGTCCCCGGCATGCAGGAAATGTGAGAGTGCCCCTACAAAATATAATACAATAAGATGTTTAGGAGATTTGGGGTTTCTTTGTTTCACAGCAATGCTGAAGCCCAGAAAACAAAAACCTTCCGGATTTGCAAGTGTCTAGTACCTGAAGGGCATAGCCTGGCTCACACTGAAAGGAGACGACATCATTAACCAAGTACCTCTCTCCAATCTTCAGGCCATTCCCAGGCACTGCAGGTTCTGGACAGCTGGACAGGCCGACGGCTGTGAAAAAGAAAGTGTGAAACTGAACGCTCAAAGAGAGAGGGGAATGTGAACTATGGCAAAGGCAGAGAAGGAAGAACCTTGGGTCTCAGTGGGACAAGGAATCATACCTACAAACACACGACAAACAAGGGGGAGAGAGACCACAGGAGCAAACACAGAGAAAGATCCAATGCAACTGAGCGTGTGTACTGAAATGGGCATAAACCGCAGAGGGGAATCTGTATCTTAACTCACTATGTCCCTTTAATGGTCACTAATGACCTCCCCCATAGAAATCAGACGGGCATACTCCATTTTGCCATCTCCATCTCCCTATGAAATTCCCCCCAAAACAGTGTATCGTGGCATGCATAGCCCAGTGCAGCTTTGAATGCCTCTAGTGATGGGACTTCCATCACTTCCACTGGGAGACCATCACAGGGTCTAACAGAACTCACCACTGCCCTATTTCTCCCTGTTAGTCACCTAAAATTCACCCTTCTTTCATTTTCCCCCACTGGTTCTAGTTCTAATCCCTCCTCTACAGAATCCATTTACCTCTGAGCTGGGAACACCTGTACCTGCCACTACCTCTTCCCAAGGGCCATCAGCAAGAAAGCTGGATCCCTAGAACGAAGCCTGTGCTGCATCCCATGTGACTTTCTTTTGCCACCTAACCTGATCTGTATGCCCAGGCCATGAGTCCTGTCTTCCTAACAGCCCTAACCACCTTTCTCCATCCTCCACAAAGAAGCACAAGCAACTCATTTACACTCCCTGCCTAGGCAGCTCTCTCTGGTATCTTAATAGTTCCCCCCACTCTATTCTCTAGTGCTTTATTCAGTCCAATTTTATTCGTCTTGCATGAGCGGGCTCCCAACACCTCCCCTGGGGAGAGTATTCGTCGGATATGAATAAGTAAGATGTAACCTTCTGGTTGACAGGTAGGAATGCTACTGATCAGCCCTCACTGACTCAGGGCTAATCAGCAGTGTAATAATTGCTGTATTATACATAAGCAACAATACATCAGTCTTTAAAGTAGCAAAGAGTAGAAAAGCAAAGCACTGAGGCAGCCAAAGCCCTCTTGAGAATGTTAAATTGTGTTTGTATTCATGTTGCTGTACATCATTCTGTATCCAATGCTGCCTGATCTGTAAGAAGAGGAAGCCAATTCCAGTCCTCTCTTGCTTGACCAACTCCATTTTATTTGAGTCACGCTTGTAGTACAAAGATACATTATTTTCATTGTATGTAATTTATCCGTTTGGGGGACAGATGGCACAATAACATTTTCCCCCTCTCTTTCTGCCCCCTCCCTCTTTCTCTTCGATTATGGAATGAATTTATCATTCGAGACAGGTAACAGTAACAGATGTGGGTCTGTCATGGCATCTACATTGAATATTCCATGAAGATTTTACTCAATCCCATTTCCTTCCAGGCTACAATTACAATGGGAAGGAGGCCCCCTGCAACCAGGATTAGCAACCCCAAAGGTCATATGTCCGGTGAGGTGCTCTCCTCTTTATGTATCCCCCCGTCTCCCACTTCCGTGGCGCCACATGGAGATAAAACTAAGACAGTAGTTTGCAGTCACCTCATGCCCACTGTAGCTCAGCTGCCTGCCAGAACTTCCCTCACTCACCACATTAACAGCTGTCACTAAAAGATAACCTTCAGCATCATTCCAAGGGCTAACATTCTGCTTCGACTCTACAGTCTTGAGGCTGAACTAGAAAGCGGGGGAAAAAAGAAATAACCTTGACACAACTTTGATGGCGACTTTCCTTCTGAAACCAGAGTCATGCTTCCCGGCAAGAAAACACACATGACTGTATTTCCTGACCTTCAGGGAGTAGTGAGAGCAGATTTGAATAACTTCTCACACAGAACAGTGGGCGACTGAGTCATCCTCAGTGCTAAGTCCACTCATTTTCCTCTGGCTTTTGGGCATGTGGAGATAAGGGCTATTTCTCAAGGGATCAGATAGGGAGAGAGGTGGAAGAAATACTATGTATGAGCTCACCTCACGCTGCTTCCTTCCAGTGTTCCTAAGTGTACAAGCTGGAAACTTCCTGTCCCACTCTGGAAACTGTATCCCAAAATGAGGCACCCAGTATATTTCAGCCAATGCCTCAGCTGAGAACCATGATTATCTATCCACCTCAGGGTTTTATCCTGCCGACCATCACCGTAGTATCTGGGGGCCTTCCATGTAAAACCAATAGGAGTAGCCACATCGTTGCTAAACTTCATGGACTCGCTGGCGTTCTCACTTTTATACCTTGCACTAAGGTACTGCTTTACTAATTAACCCATTAGGAGCGAGGTGCTCTTATCCCCATTTCACAGAAGGGAAAACTTAGGCAGAGGGTGGTGAAATGACTCAAGGTCGCACAACAGAAGAAAATGGGTCAGAACCTAGGAGTTACCGACTCCCTGCCCCATGCTCAAACCACGGCCTTGAATTAGAGTCTTCATAGCAAATGAGCAACCTCTCTTGGGCTACCAAAGCTGTCAAACCCACCCTTTCTAATCATGACTCCAATCTCACCACCAACACCCAAGGATGCACCTGATGGGTCAGGTTTGACTGTTCCTGGCCTGCTGCTCACGGCAGTCTCAAAGGACGCAGGTTCTCTCTACAAGCAAGTCTCTTCAAATGAAGAAACAAAAGCCCAGTGGGAAGAAAATCATGGGGTATGGGCACATCTGGCGACCTGCTGCCTAGTGGCTAGGAAAAACCACAGCTGACTGGCTGGATTAGCACGTGCCTGCAAGTGGATTGGTAGGCATGGAGGAGGGGTTTGAAATGCAATGAGGAGACCTGGGATCCCCAGCGAGTTCTGATGGTCTCCCTCAACAATCAAACAAGTGCTAGGAAGCACCAGGGTGACCCGTCCCTGAGAAGGAGAGGGCAAGACACCCTCCAACACATGTGGGAGACTGATGCATTCCCCAGCAAGTCGCTCATCTGCTGACCCACCCAAGCCTCTTCCCTGTGCCTGTCTGGCAGCATTCCCCTGGGGGTGCCCGCAATTTGCATGGAGAGAGAGGCATCTGGCTACAGATGTGTACACTGCTGGGAACAATGGGCTGGATGGAGAGAGGAGGAAACAGATGAGAAGCAGATCCACCAGGTGGGCTGCTGGCCCTGCCGATGCCTCACACTGCTGCCTCTATGTCAAACCATGCCTGACCAGCCCCTTTCTCATCGTGCTGGGGAGCATCCTTTGCACCCTCCTTCCCAGACTCTTCGCCGCTCCGTACCAGAGACACTGCCCAGAAGGGATGACAAGCCCTAGGCAGCTCGCTGAGTGGCAGGACTCACTTTCACAGACCGAGACAGCATCCTTTGCAGACAGGCAAGCCATAAACACTGGGCTTCAAGGAGAGAACATGGCAGGGGACAAGAGGGAGAGGGCAAATCCGTGCATGACCTTGGGGACTAAGGGAAGTGGCAGGAAACGGGGGTGAGGGTGGAGGAGATGGCAGGAAATGCAGGACCCTTCTGCGGTTACTATGGAAGCTTCTGTAGTGCGACATGTCTGTCAGGGATGGAAGAATGGCGAGATGACATGCTGGGAGCTTGGAGGCTGCCCTATTTACCCCTCTCTGGGCAATCGTAGCTGGGCCAGGAAGGGCCTGGCACAGCTTTTGGGCACAACTGTGGCCCAGCCTGGGCCTTCACATCTCCACCCCAAAACTGCGGAGGCCAGGGCCCTCTTGACGGGAGCAGATGGTACAGAGCTCTCCAGCGTGGCCGGCTGAGTGTGAGCTGCCATCTGGGTTAGATGATGGGAGCCAGGTTGTGGACAGAGCAAAGCTCCAGTGCCAAACAGTCTCCAGGTGAGAGAGAGAGAGAGTGTGTGTATATCTGGGCAGGGAACTGCAGTTGAATAATAAGTATTGTTGTTTGTATTACTGTGGAGCCTAAGAGCCACCCTGATGGACCAGGCCCCCTTGCGCTCGGCACCCTACAAACACAGATCAGAAAGCCAGGTCCCTGCTCCAAGAACTCTCAACCTCAGCAATGGAACGCAATACAGAGGTCATTTACTTGCATAAGCTGCCATCTAGGAACCCTCCTGAATGCTTACTCTCAAGCTTAACTCAGAGCAAGGCCACGAGAGAGCAGAGATGATGCCTCACACTCCCATTGGGAACTATAGAGAACAGGGGGGTTACAGGAGAGCTCTCACCTCCAGTTCAGTTCCTGGATGCAAGGGGAGAGCTGGAAACGTGGATCTGGTTTGGCTCATCTCTAGGACCTGCTTTAAAGGACAGATGGAAGCAATTCCCCCCCTCCCAACTCAGAGATAGCAGCATGCAGGGAAGCTATCCCAGTTACTGGGAAGCACCTTGGCCAGAGCTGATCTAGTGACCATCAAAGAGGGATGGAAACAATGGCAAAAAATATGATAGGGCCCTATGCAATGCCTCCTTCTATGCAAACTGCGTCTCTTCAAACTCTTCCCCCTACTACCAGCTAAACAGATTCCCTCCAACCCTCCCCTCGAACCCGGGTCGTGAACGTTAGGAGAGAACTCCCTGCTCAAACACCCCTCCCCCCGACACACCGCTCAGCAGGGAGCAACATGGAACGGCTCAAACCTGGAAATGTCGCATGCTCCCATGCAGGGCATTTCTCCTGTATCTGTTTCCCTACAGCGCAGAGGGAGGGCTAAGCGCTCTAGCAGCAGCTAACCAAGGGAAAGCAGCACATGAGCCAATGAGCAGCTGAAAACCCTCCCAATCCTTGCAGAGAGATGAATGCAGTCATGCCTCCTGCAGCAAAGTCCACGCTACGAGATCTTCCCTGGGCAGTGAAGCTTACTGTTTGCCTAATAGCTGGCTCTGGCAACGGCAACAGCCTGCTACTTACAGGTAAAGGAACTCTTCTTCAGCTCAACTAGCCAAGCCATGTGCTTTGGGGGCTGACAGTCCGGGGTTCTATCCATGGTGGTGTCTCTGTATATTGGCTCCTTACCAAATGGCCCCCTATCTGTTGTGTGGCAGGAATCAGTGGGTGAAAAGTTATGGATCAGACCAGCTGATCATGATGATCCCTTCTGACTTACAAATCAAGGAATCTAGATGGGTTGCAAACTCCTGAAGCCTCGGGACGCTGGTTCTGCGCATGGGACTGTGTTTTGCTACAGTTGCTGGGGCCAAGCAGTATAAAAGCCTGAGACTCACTCACATACAAAGGAGTGCGCCTTCAGCTCAAGTGGTGGGGCTTGTGGTTCTCAGTGCTGGAGGTCCTGGGTACCAACCCCGGCCATATATATGAAGCCACAGCTCACCGTCCCCCAAACCAAAACACTCCATAGGCAGGGAGCAAATGACTTAAATGAAAATCTGGTAAAGAGAATAAACTTTAAACGCTAAACTCCCTCCCCGCCCACCCTGAGTCAATCTCGTGGTTTTGAGGGATCTGATTCATGGGTTTTGAACATTTGGGGCTGGTAATACTGCTGTCAGGTTCAGATCAAAGTGGATATTGCTTGTTCCTGATACAGCCTCGCTCCCAACAGCTGCTGTCCTGCACCCTTCTTGGTTCAATGATTATAAATCAGAGAAGAGACACTCCCGGCCCATATCCACCAGCTCTTGCTGTGGTGAACAGTTCACTGAAGCATCTGCCACTCTAGGTTCCACCTTTGGCTGTGCACCAAACAGACGAGCGGTTCCTGACACAGTAACTGAGCTTCCTGGAGCACAGTGTTGGCCAAGACACTGACAAGGAAATACTCTACAGATCACTGCCACATGCCGGGAGAAATAAATAGCCCTGCTACCTACCCGTAACAAGCAAGCGGAAACAGCGAAGCATTATATTGTGCCAAACACCAGGCAACACGGGGCCGGCTGTGCTCCCAGGGGGTGTCAAAGCTCCCACGCCTGCACAAGGGATGTGGCCCCAAAGGAAGATCTCAAACAACTTCAACATGCAGTACACATATTAACCAAACCTCTCAGCAAACTGTCACTCCCATTTTACAGATGGGGAGCTGAAACATGGAGAAATTAAGTGACCAGCTCGTATAACAAGTCACTGACAGAGCTGCAGTTAGAACACAGGACTCCTGGGCCACTGCATTGATCCCTCGGGATCCCAGCCATGGAGCAGGCCAGTGGCTCGGCTACAAGGAGAAGCTGTTCAGACCACAAGCTGTTTGGGAGCAGGGATTGTCCTTTTATTATCTGTGAGTGCAGCAACTAGCACAATGGGGCCCTGACCCCCTGATCTGGGGTCTCCAGGTGCTTTCACAGAGCAAATAAAATCCAGAATCATTTCTGTGCATTACAGTAATGCCCACAGGTCCCCATGAAATCAAGGCCCCGCTGTACAGTGTGCTGCAAACACACATGGTAAGAGGCGTCTCCTGTCCTGAAGAGCTTACACACTAAACAGACAAAAGGTGGGAGGAGACACAGAAAGGGGAAGAGATGTCTGCAAGCTCATAACCTGTACCTCCTGAGTCTGACTCCAGGGTCCTAGCCTCTCCCAAGCCCTCCTCATCTCCTGCCGTTTTGCTTTAACCATTAGCACACACAGGCTTCTGATGCATAAATAGAAGCAACCTGGAAAGTCTGGTAGAAGCAGACATTTCTTAAGGGCACAGAGTCTCTGCAGAGAGGCACTGGTACAGCACAGGACCTTATGCCGTTTTGTGGACATTTTGCAAATAAGAAACAGTCGAACTCTATCTGCGGCTTTGTGGAGAAGAAAACCCACAATCTGTTGGCTCAAGATCTGAAGGCGAGAGTCATGTTAGTGAGCAGCTGTCAAGACAGGGTGTCCAGCAAGAAACAATTATGTTCACATCGCCTGCAGGAAGATTCCATTAAAGGAGACAAGAGTCCCAGCACATCTCTCATCAGCTCAGTGCTGCTGATACTGATTCAGGCATGAGTCAGAGAGTCAGAATGTCTCTGAATATTAACCTCCATGCATGCAGGGAGCGGAGAATGCCCTGGATTGGTTGTGGTAGACGTACACTGTAAATGCAAAACCCTGCTTGCTTCCACTGCTGTTACAGATACCTTCAATTTCATAACAGCAATCATTCCGCTACCGACAGTCCGTACATTGCTGGACTCTGTTCCAGCTATCATTCAGATACCTACAGCCACCTCTGCATGGCTGTCTGCTGTAGCTTTACCAAGAGAGCATCTCTGGAGTGGCCGGATCTGGTTATAGATGAGGAATCAAAGTACAGGCAGCAGGAAGAATGAACCCTTGGCTTCAGGTTCAAAACCTGCCAGTTCTCTTTAATGAAAATCCCTCCCACCTCCACTCCAGTCAGACGCAGCGTCCTGCAGAGATGCACATGATCCAGGTCCCCTTTCATATGGATGGCTCCAGGCTCCCTGTCCAAACCCATGTGATGCTCCCACATCCTCCTAGAGTGGAGGTCCAAGAAGGGGAAGTGACTCTACGTCACGTCTGGTTGATGGGTTACCTCCAGATCCCTAGTGGTCAGACCCTTTAACGGCGATTGGGGATGCACCAACACGTGAATCTTTCCAATAAAAGACTGGGAGACAGCAATGGAACAGTCCTCAATTGCCTGGGGCAGCAGCTGCTTTGGCAGGAAGGTCTTCCTCAGGGTTTTCTATTCAGTTCATGCTAATAAGCCTCCCAGGCCTGATGTCTGAGGCTGTGAAAGTCATTAATAAGCATGCCCCTGCCATATTCACCTGCACCATCGCTGCACTGTCAGCATCTAAGTTGTTGCTTCACAAAGTTCATTGGGATTGGAGGTGGGTTAAGACAGACACTGTCGCAAGCCCACGTTCATTTCTATTCTTTCATTCCACGTAGGGCCAGGTGCTATTACAAAGCGGTGCCCACGGCAATGATCTCCGCATCCCGGCACAGGGAGGAAGTCTGGGTTGGAGGACAGCCGTGCATGTATGCTCGCCACACACATTCATGCACTGGGGGACTGACACGGCACAGCAGCTGAGTACAGCGTGTGTAAGTGCAAGGTATAAAGTGCCAAGGAAGTGCAGGGGACCCTGATGTATTAACCTGCAGGCTGCCAACGTACTCCTGCCTTGTAACAGGGGCGAGGCTACACAGGGAATGTCACAGCTAAGTGCATCAGCCGCAGCACGAGGATCACATGTATGAAAACATCTCCTTGGCCACGTCCATTCTATGCCACATGAATACCTCTTTTACAACCTGTGCACTTGACCGCAAGAGAGTAGGCCTGGATGGTGTTTGAGCACCAGGTCAAAACCTAGCATTTAACCTCCCCCACCTTACGTAGCCTCCATTTGCACTGAATGGTCACCGCCTTAAACCTCATACTAGGACCTGCAGGATCAAAGCTAGAGGGTGTGCTGTTACAGGAACCCATCTGGGAGCTGTGCTTACTTTTGTATTCCAAGTGAAATCCCGCGGCGGACACGCTGATATCCGAGTAGAAATGCAGATAGAGCTGGTTCGAAGTGCTGTTCAGCAAAGCAGGCACCGTCGTACCTGGGAAAAGAGGAGGGATGTATGGTACTGTAAAGTGTTTTTTTCTCCTCCCCTTTACATTCCGAGATTTGCTGCATAAATCTGAGAAGAATCTGAGAACAGAAAGTCCTTTAATTTACCAGCCTGCTCAGTTTGAGCAGATTCTCATGGGTCCAGCAGAGGAATAGCCAAGAACGGTCAGAAAAAGATGTTTCCAAAGCCTAGAGACACATTTCATCACCTAAAGTCTTATCAGCCAGAGAGCAGCAGGACGGGGGGATTGAGAGATTGACTTGGTGATGAGGAGGAATGGGAGAGGAGCTTGAGTCGCTGGGGAAGCATTACGCCGTCCCCAGTCTGTTAGCTATTACATTAGCAGGTGCAAGTGTTTCTGTCTGATACGTGTGCTAAGGGCAGTCCTGGATGCAGTGACCGCTACTCTTTATGAATCTGACCCAGAACCTTTCATCCGAGGATCTCAAAGCATTGAAAAGTGTTAATCTATTAAATCTCACAATGCTGTGAATAACTGATGGCAAGTTTTTGCCAGAAACACTGCACCCAGGTGTTGATTCTGCAGGGAAAGGGTTAAAAGGGTTCTGGTGACTCAGTAAGGCAGGTGATTTGTTAACCCATTTGGATGTAAGGTAATCTCATTCTCTGGGATGAGAGGATCCAGGGTGATGGCTGAGTGATACTGAGGGAGAAACCATATTGGCAACCAAGTCTAGAGAGAAAGCTTGAGTTAGTTTTGATGTTCTCTTTTTCCTGTTTTCATTGTTAACAAAGGCAGCGGCAATCCTGGACTTTACACTGTACAAGCACTGGGTTGGTAGAGCAGTTTAGGGAAAGTGCCATAGAATTGCACCCATTTTACAGATGAGTAAAAATGAGAGACAGAGGCCTTATCTAAAGCACAACGTTTTGCACCCGGCAATGGTGCAGCTTAGTAATGCTAGCAATGGTGAGAGTGCTAGTGCAGACAGGATTTACAGCAGGTTTTCACAAGCAGGGTGGTACAAACACTATGCCCTACACTAGTGTTTACACTGTTGCTACTGCACCACTGGAACATTGCTGGAAAATGGGTACAACACTCTCTAGTGTGGACACATTCAGCAATACTAACTGACCTTTTCCAGGTCACCAAGTGACAGGTCAGTCCCATTGCTGGAGCATAATAGGCCAGAGTCCAGACTCCCAGGTTCTACTTACTAGACCGCTTTCCTCCATTTTCCCTAAGAGGACATGGTACTGCTGTTACCAACCTAACAACACTACAAAGGTGACCAGCCAGTGCCATGTTTAAGGTTCTCTGTTGGCATCTTCTGAAGCCAACCATAGCCCAAGGCCTCAGTTCAGCAAAGCACACTGTCCCATTTAAGGACATGCTTAAATCCGTACTTAGCCTGCAAAGCACTTAAACATGTGCTTATCTTCAAGCATGTGTTGCAGTCCAGCTGAAGTCAATGGAAATTAAATTTGTGCTTAAGTGCTTTGCTGAATACTGCAACCAGGACTTTCAATAGCCACCTACCAGAGAAACTTCCCAGCATGGTGACCGTATTATCCCCTCCATCAAACACTTCCAGGGAATCCCAGTTCTGCTCAGTGACAAAACTGATCACTTGAATCTGAAACATTAAACAAAGAAAAGAATATCATTCACTCAGTATCTATGTTGTTAATAGGCAAAAGTAATACCAACCACAGAGCCATTAATAAAGACAACAATGTGTCCCGTGGTTTGATCTCACTAGGAACGGTCACTCTGCCCATGATGACGCATTACTAAAGTTAACAGAACTACAGTCTCAGAATGTCACTGGTTGGGCTGAGTGAAATGATTACAGCAAAACTGGAAAGCATCAGTCCATATACTGGGCCTGATCATCAGCTGGTGCAACCTGGCACAGCTCCTTTGACTTCAGAAGCTGATTTGCACCAGCTGAGGATCTGGTTTTTTGCTTCAGTTTGGCAAAATTCCTTCAGAGTTCAGTACGTTTTCACCCTAAAACATGATGTTTTCAGAAGGAAGATGCTCCCATGTACAGTAATGCCAATGTCCCGTGATCAGAAATCACAAGAATGGCTTGAAAACTCATAATAAGATGATGATTATTTTTAATGGTGAGTTCATATTTTTCTTCAGTTTCTGAGCCTTTTGGGTGCACTCTAGCCTTGTTTACAAACTTTTCCCTACAACTAAAAGTGCTGGAAATTTACTTTAAAAATGAAAACTGAGATTCTTATGTAATCACATGACTCCAGGAGCAGCGCTTCAAAAATCACTAAATAAATAAAATTTCTACAGCTGCTGATATGGCATTTGCATTCTGAAATCGCTCCTATTCTTCAGCAAGAACACCTCCAGTGATTACCAGCAGACTTTTTTTTCTCTTGATGCCTTTTCAGACAGGTTCTAATAGTATTTCTAGGGACAAGAAAGACAATGTGCTGGAGAAACAAGTTGCTCTGTGCTTCTAGGTTGGCATTTTCAAGGCAGCCTAAGAGAGTTAGGGGCACACCTCCCACTGAAAGTCAAAGGCAGTGGGACACTCTTAGCATTCTTAGACAGTCCCCGGCACCTAAACCCATATTTAGGCTCCTATACAAGAGGTCTGGATTTGCAGAAGTGCTGAGTTGTGTGCCCACAATTGCCATTCAAATCTATGGGGGCTGTGGTTGCTATAAGCCCCTGACAAAAATCAGATCATTTACCTAGGTGCCTAACTTGATGGAATTTTGTACCCACATTTTGGCATTTTAGTTGGCTGGATAGAATCTCTCTCATTTCCAGGGCTCTTGCTGCTATTCGCTTGGATGATGTAAATACTTCTTACCAATCCCAATGCTTACGATCAGCAGAAGTCCCGTTAAATTCAATGGAATTACTCTTTTAAGCACTGAGTCAGCTGGAGGCAATTTGGAAGACTAAGCACTTACAGGTACTTTTAGACAGGACAAATCCTGATTTATATATAATCATACCCACTCCCAGACACCCCCCCCACCCGCCTATCTGGAAATCCTACAAAAATATCCCCATTTTCTCTAAAATGCCTACATGCTGCATTTACAAATCCAGTTCCAATACCTGACTTCCTTTTGCCTGCTAATGCAAAGTTAAAATAAAAAAAAAAATCAAAGCATTATTTCTGGCATTTTAACCTGTTTTCCTTCTTGATTTACTCTGAATGATAAAATAACTCTGCTGCCTTATTTTTTTTAAAACAAACCGAGTCTATCTAGCTGGAATACTAATGACCCCTGTGGAGCCATTACCTATCACACTGACAGAGTCAATACCTGTCAGCCTGCATAATTGCACCCCAATTATTACTTACATTTTTACAAAGGAAAGTGGGTTTCATTTGCTGTCTTAAAATTCCTTTATTTATGTTTATCAAGACAAACACTTTAAAGGTTCTAATTCTAGACTGATGTGGATTCATGAGGGATCTGCATCTGTTTTCTGCCATGTATAGAAATTAATTCACAGGAAGGTTTGTTCCCAGAATGAATAATTCATGGCAGAAGTGCGAGCTGGTGCATTGATTGCATAAACCCCCCCAACCTCTGACTCACTGCTGCTAAGAGAGCTTTTGTTTCGCCTCCTCCTCTGATTCACAGTTGTTTAACCTTTAATTGTTGTACAGAACGGGGGTAAACTGATACTTAAATTAGTATCTAATAACTCTGAACATTTCACACACAAAAGGAGGTAATTGGGGGGATGGGGCACATAAGGTGCTCAGGGCTAAGTGGCTCTGGTTACACTATGGTCCACCTCAGTGCAGAGTGTGCCTTGGGGTGCATAAGCATAACTAGATGCTGGCTTTGCTTCTATGTGGGTCAAACACAGAGTGATCGCTCTTGTTCTGCCTTTAGTGCATCACTTTTCTTGACGGCTCCAGGAGGCAGACTTCATGGTGATACGTTCCACCTGTCAAAGCCCAATGGCTCCAGCAAACTTTTCTTCAGCTGAGAAACTTCCAGCAGAGAAAAAGAATCAGAAATCAACATCAGCCTCCTCGGCAGAAGGGGTCATGTCATCTGGATTCACATCTCTGCCCCTTGGTCTATGTGCGTCTTCAGGGGTAAAGCTGAAGGGGCTGCGGATCTATTCATCATCCATATCCCCACTCATGCCATTAGTGCAACACACTGTGGCCCCCTGTGAAGAGTGGCATGGATAAAAGTGCCGTTTCAGGCTAACAGAGTTATTTCTTTAGCGCAAGTGGCAGAGGCCTATGCTGAAGGACCAAGGGCCAGTCCCTTGCTGATGACTCATCACTAGGGCCTCACCAAATTCACGGCCATGAAAATGCGTCACGGACCACGAAATCTGGTCTCCCCCCATGAAATCTGGTCTTTTGTGTGCTTTTACCCTATACTATAGAGATTCCATGGGGGAGACCAGGGGGGTCCTGGTATTGCCACCATTACTTCTGTGCTGACTTCAGAGCTGGGCAGCCGGAAGGCAACAGCTGTTGGCTGGGCACCCAGCTCTGAAGGCAGCGCCACTGTCAGAAGCAGCGCAAAAGTAAGGGTAGCAGTACTGCAACCCCCCCTACAATAACCTTGGGACCCTCCCACAACTCCTTTTTGGTCAGGACCCCTGCAATTACAACACTGTGAAATTTCAAATTTAAATAGCTGAAATCATGAAATTTATGATTTTAAAAATCGTATGACCATGAAATTGACCAAAATGGACCGTGAATTGGGTAGGGCCCTACGCATCACCATGGTATTGGATGCTGAACTGTGCTGGTAAAGCTTTTGGAAATGATTGACTTGATGCTCACTTAGAGGCAAGATGATTTTTGTTTCTTGTGCATAAACCCAAACTTTTTTTTTTCCTCTTTGCAGGTCACCTTTAGGGCTTGTCTACACAGGGACACTCAGGATAATTAATCCAAATTAAGGAAAGTGGTGAATTTAAAGTGGATTAGTTAAAGGGGGAGGGATAGCTCACTGGTTTGAGCATTGGCCTGCTAAACCCAGTGTTTTGAGTTTAATCCTTGAGGGGGCCACTTGGGGATCTTGGGAAAAAATTAGTACTTGGTCCTGCTAGTGAAGGCAGGGGGCTGGACTCAATGAACTTTCAGGGTCCCTTCTAGTTCTATGAGATAGGTACATCTCCATATATTTATAATTAAACTCCAGTGGACATTTTGTATTCAGAATTAAATTGGCTTTGTTCAATTTAGATGATCTTAATTCACTCTGGAAGTAAAGTAAACTGAACTAAGGCCACTTTAATTTTGAATAAGAGCGTCCACATGGGTTTAGAATCCTGTGGCACCTTATAGACAGACGTTCTGGAGCATGAGCTAGGTTAGTTCAATCAGGGAGGATGGGGCACAGAACCAGTTTCTCCTCCCTTGGTTTTCACACTTCAACTGCCAGAACAGGGCCTCATCCTCCCTGATTGAACTAACCTCATTATCTCTAGCTTGCCTGCATATATATACCTGCCCCGGGAAATTTCCACTACATGCATCTGATGAAGTGGGTATTCACCCACGAAAGCTCATGCTCCAAAACGTCTGTTAGTCTATAAGGTGCCACAGGACTCTTTGCTGCTTTTACAGATCCAGACTAACACGGCTACTCCTCTGATAATTGACACATGGGTTTAGTGAGGTTTAACTAATCCACTTTAACTTTCCTTAGTGCTCCCCTGTAGATAAACCCTTAATGGAAAAAAGGGCTTTTGGATTATTTCCTGATTTTCCCCATATTGATTTTTCTAGTTTTACCCATTATGGTTTGTGGGAGAGTTTATTAGATGCATCATAATGATGGGGAGACGAAATCACCAGGAGAGCACTTATGAATGAAAGACATGTTTTTTCTTACCAGCCTACATTATTATTCACTTCCTTCCATACCCAGTGTAGGAATGTAAAAACAATGATTGCCTACATGTGCTGAGAACATTCCCACTGACACTTTGCATTAAAAGTGGTGGAATCTATTGATATCACTTTAAAAAAATCAGTGAATTAATTATCACCTTTTGAGAATGAGAGTCCCAAACATTTTTCAAAATGTATCGACTGTTTACATGTTTAAATGGAGCATCCTGCAATTTGATTGTATTAATGGCTAACATTTCAGATGAGTGGGAAGGAATCTGAGATGCATTTTGCACCTTTGCAAAACATTCTGTTAATTGGACTTAAAATACAAAACAAGAGCAGGAATTTGCCAGTCTGGGAGTAGTGACAGCCTCTTTAGAAGCCACAGAGCACTTATCCCCTCCATTCCACCTGTTAACAAACTGTCACGGATGTGACAGGCCGTGGTCAGGCAAGATACTAATCTCAGTGACATGACTGTAAATCTGAAGTAACTCCACTGAAGTCTATGGAATCATTTCAGATTTACACTGGTGTCCTAGAGATCAGAATGCAGCCTGATCGCTTCGTGTCAGATGCAGATTTGCAGCACATAGGGACAGGGTAATAAAAGTAAGACATATATTTACTGTGTGTGCCAACAGCTATGATTGTTGCAGAGAGAGGGGAAAAAAACTCTATTAACCTAATGCCTGATAAAAAAAATAGGAGCATTTAATAAACAAAACCCCTGCAGATAAAATGGTATAAAGAAGAAGAAAGAAGCCCAGCAATTATCAGACTTGTGCAATGAATGAACCCTATTAAATGAATCCATCTTATCTGCATCAATTGATGTCAGCATAACACGTAGCTACATACCTTCCTGTTAGGATGGGAACTTTATCTGAAGGACTGGTCTCTGTGATGTGTTTTGAAGGAATTTAATTCTCAGCCTCCTCAGGTTTGTGACAGGGTTTCTGTGGAGGACTGATAAGTGCCAGAGAAACCAAAACACAAGGCTTCACTACATGGAGAAACTGACTACTAGAACTACAGTGGTAGAATTATACTGCTATAGCTATGCTGGTACAGACCCTGTGCGGATAATCTAAACCAGACTAAAAATGATTTATTTTGATATGGTTTATATGACTTAAACCTGCATCATTACACACCATGTGGCTGCTCCAGGCAACATAAGCTATTTCAACAAAGACTCACTTTTATTCCAGAATAGAGCATCTACACAGAGAGTTATACTAGCATAGCTATAGCGGTTTAATTATTCCTCTGTAGTTCTGCCGGCCAGCTTCCCCAGGTAGTAATCCTCCCACTGAAATCTCACCCACCTTGCCAGCCTCGGTGAAAATGAATGTCTGATTCCAGAAAAGAATTACGCATTCCACTGATCTCCTACCTCTGAGTAGCAGCAACTTAATGGTACTTGACCTCTACAAGTGCACTAGATACAGTATGTTCCTTCTCTCAACATCACACTGCAGTGACAGCTGTTTAATATGGTACCTGTATTCCTGCTCCTTCAGGGACGGTTATCTTCCACACGCAATTGAGGCTGTTCAGGTAGGGCTCAGGGAAGCCAGGGGAAAGGATGGTGCCTTTACGCTCGGTCAAGTTTCCACCACAAGGCACTGAAAAAAAAGCAAAAGCAAATGAGAACTTGAATGTGGAAGAGCTCAGCTTTAATGCCAACACTTCACTGGGTATGGGCAGAAAAGTACCTGAGACTGGTTGATTACTTAAGAAAGTGATCTGTGAATAAAACCATCTGCGTTGCACCTCTGTTCCTGACAGCACCGCACCCAGCACAACGGGAACCTGATTTTGGCCCCAAATCGGGGGTTGGCGGGGATGGGGAAGGAATACACCACATTTCAGCAATCCAGATCAGTGTGGAAACCATGATCTTTTGGTGTAAGTTAGAGCAGCCTACAGGCTGGTCTAATTTACAGCCTGGCCTGGTTCAGCCATCAGCATTGTGAAGGGTGGTAAGAAAGGTAGCATAATGCCATTTATACCCTCCCATTTAGGCCAGCGTTGCTGGGCACTACCCTGGCACATCTGGCAAGCAGGAGCAAAGTCCTTAGTAGAGAATGATACCCTCTCAAAGATCATTGTAATCATCCCATAGAATTCAATATTCCGTTAAAAAAACCCTAGAAAAAGGGGATGGTTTTCCATGACTTTCTATAGGGCTTTCCCACAAGGAATACAAAGAGCTAGGCATGCAGAGAAACTTGCTTTCCCTTTAATCCCCCACAGAACCAGGTTTACAAACCAAGACAGGTAGGCACGGAGACATTCCACTGAGCTAATGCTCCCAGCATGGTCAGGCATTCAATACTCCGGGAGCCCTGGAGAGCATATCCGGCACTGCACTCGAATCGGACAATGGCCCCGACAGCGAAATCACTGCCAATCCTCCTCCCGTAGCGGGGCTCCGGCACGGAGCTGCATTGTGTAGCACTGGTGCGAGGAACCGCTTTGAACACAGAGGGAGAAACTGTTAGTGTGATATTAGTAGACCAGAAGCTAGAAGATGCCAAGGCCCTGGGGCTCTCTGAACACAGACTAATGCTTAGCTGGAAAACAGTTTGGTTCGCCTGTGGATTAGTACAGTTAAAACAGATATTAGTGTTATAAGAATGTGTTTAGACTTTATGGCATGCCTGTAGTATACTCCTTGTATTAGTCCTACTTATAATATCTGTATCCCATGCTATAAGGTAATTCTCAAGTGTTCACTCTATAACTAAAATGTTTGTTCTGAAACTATGTAATTCACCAAACAGGAGGTGGGGGAAAGCTTCACCTAATGCAAAATGTTGGATTTCTACAGAAGTTGTTATCACCTGGCCATTAGGAAGGACTACTGAATCCAAATGGGCCACTGTGGAACAGAAACTTTGTCAATTTCTCCCCTACGCCACCCATGAAGAGGTTAGGTGCAGAAGTGCTCATCTCATCAGCTTGGACTCCCGGACCAGAAGGAATTAGGGTGTTTTTATGATGTTTGGACTCTGATAGACAAAGATTTCTAAACATAAGCAAGAGATCCCCAGGATTAACCTGGGTTAGCCCTAATGGACATATAGAACTGGCATATTTCAGCAGCTCTTTCACCATCTGAAACCTGACAGCAACTCATTTGCGTGTGCACATTTATCTGTTTTAACCTCTTAAATAACTCATATCTTTTTCCTACTTAATAAATCTTTAGTTAGTTACAAGATTGGCTATAAGCGTTGTCCTTCATGTGAGATCAAAGGTGCAAATTGACCTGGGGTAAGTGACTGCTCCTTTGGGACTGGGAGTAACCCCAATATTTTCTCTCTTTGGGTAAAATGACCATCTGTCACAGAGTCAAGCTTGCCTGGGTGGCAAGATAGATCGGAATGCCCAAGAGGACTGTTCATGACTCCATGTTAAGGCTGTACAGGACCTGAGGAATTTACCACTTGTTACTTGGTTGGTGAAATCGAATTACAGAACTCACAACCAGTTTGGGGCTTCTGTCTTACCTCTTAACAGTCTGCCCGAGGGGTATTCTTGCTTGTGAGCCATTCCAGACAGCATGACAGTTAGATCAAGACAGGGTTGCAAAACAAGAATATATGGTAGGCTGAACATCAGGCAAAGATTTTGCCCCAGGATTATACGTTCTGACTTTAAAGGGTACATACTGAGTATGCACAGTTAGGCTCTAGGCTGTTTAGGGCAGAGGCTGTCTTTTTGGCTACGTCTTCGCTGCACAGGTAACCCAAGTGCTTGGCACTCAGATCTGAGCATCTGGATGGATTAGTCTAGCCTGAGTGGAAGTATCCCCACTGCAAATCCCTACCGTGCTCTGATGGTTTCTGCATTCACCCACCTGTGTGTCTGCAGGCAAATCTAATGGCTCTTTGTGCTGACATGCTTGGGAGACCCACGTTCACTTCTCTATGCTGCCACAGACTTCCTGTGTGACCTTGGGAGAGTCCCTTAGTTTCTCAGTGCTTCAGTACCCCAACTGTGAAATGGGGATCACAGCACTGCCCGAGCTCACAGGAGTGTTGTGAGAATAAAATATAGGAATGGTTGTGAAGTGCTTTGAGATCTACTGATGAAAACTGCTACATAAAAGAGCTTGGTATTATCATTATTATTAGAGACACATAGAAAGAATTATTCAGTTCACACAAATCACGAGTCCTTGCACACAATCATTTTTGATTATCACTTAACATGTTCGCAGTGATGTACGGACACCACCAGCTAAAGATTTGGACTTTTTTTAAAAGTGAATTTAAAGTAATTCCTGGTACAACACTGGCTCCTGGGCCCCCCTGAAAAATTTTGGGGGGTTTGCAATCATCTTTTCCTATTAATTCAAGGTGGTTTTTCTCTCCTGTGTGAAAGACCCATACAAACAACAGAAGAAACGGGCTATAGAGGGTGCAACTGATGATGAAAAGTGCCGTCACATCCACATGTGAATACTTTAACCTCTTTGTTGCACCATCTCAGGTGTTCTTGTGCTGATGTGTTTCCCCTCACAACACCCCTGCGAGGCAGGGCAGTATTGTTACCTCTGTTTTAGAAATGGGAAAACCAAGGCACAAAGAGGTTATAGGCTGAGTTTTTCAAAGCGTTCAAGCGAACAGGGCACCTAACTTGATTAGGCTCCCTGGCAAATTCCGCCCTAAGTGACCTGTTCATAGCCACATTGAGCTAGCAGTGAAGCTGGGATTGGAACCGAGAGGAAACTGACTTGGTTCTTTCAGGCTACTAGGAGTCTCCTCATTGTAATGGATTGTAACAATGGAATGTGTTATTGTAACATTTTAAAACAATTCTTGTCAACACGAGTGAGGGAGAAAAAAGACAGCTGGGCCCAGGGACTACCCTTATTTCTGTAAGTGCCTGAGCTCCTGCCACTTAGCGGATGATGCTCCTGTGAGCTGTATGGTAGGGGATACAGCTGAGCTTTGGAGAGGGCGAAGGGGTGAGAGACTGACTGTCAGACCTTTGTGTGAGTGGGCAATTTCTCCCAGTGGGAATAAAGAAGTCAAAACACCAATTATTCCTGAATAGGATATCAATGAATTTTCATCTCTCAGTGGCTCTGAGATTTATTAGCACTTCAGGCGGGAATTGCTGGGAAGAGCGGGAAAAACAAAGATTACAAGCACATTAGTGACGTGCTTTTGTTGATTTTAATTCGGTCCAGAGAGATGAATGTCCATGCACTGTGTGTTTTGTTTTACCCAGGATGCCTTGCACACCCTCCCTCTAATAGATCTCAGACAGGCATCCCCACCTACGCATACACAACCACGAGGAAATGGGGAAGCAAGAACTGACTTTGATGCCCATCTGTATTTTTGAAAAAAAAGGGTCCACTTGCCAGCACGTTCTGCTCTGACGAGAACAGAGATTCCTATGAATCTGAACTGCGGCTCAATAGGGTGAATGGGACGAATCATTTTTGCATTAGACAGACAACCCATCATGTGCTTGGCCTCTCTCCAAGCTACCAAAACAATTGCACCTGTGTGCCTGACTCCACTAATCTCCTGCCCTCAAATCCACTGAAACAAGAGCCGATCAAAGATGCTCAGGACTTTGCAAGATCAGGTTCAAATCTGAACCACCTATCTGGAAAAAAAAAAAGTGCTTGTCAATGTCAATGAGACATTTACTCACCATGGACGTATCTCTGGACCACAACTGCACCTACCTTGGTAGACAAAATGAAATCCTTTGGCAGTTGCTTGACCCTTGGCACTGAACTTAATGAGGATTTGATTGGTGGTGGCTAAGGGCAATGATTCACCTAGACAGGGAGAAAGGGAAACAGACGACAGGCGTACACATATTACAGCATCATCCAAGAAACTGGTTTACTGAGGCCTTTCTGCTAAGACCTTCTCAACATGGGAAACTTCTATGGTATAGGTTTTTCTGAAGCTGACATGGAGGAGTCTTCCTTACACACAGAGCAATTTTTAATTGTACCCAGGGATCAGTGAGAATCTATTTGTAGAAGCACATGACTCTGCACAGCTGGGGGTTGCCTATGGTGGGCTTTTTTTTTCAGGAAGAAAAAATGCAATTGTGGCTGCAATTTTTAAAAAAAAATTAATTTCCTTTTTTTAAAGAACCAAACTCAAATTTTGAAGGGAAAAAAAAGGTAGGGTGCACACCTTACAAAAACACTGTCCTGAGAAGTCTAGTCCCTGGTGACGATTTTCAGAAGTGATCGGCAATGAGGACAAGTTCTCAGTGTGTTTTGAAAATCAGCCCCCTCTAAGGTGTCTCAGGCTGGGCTTCCCCAAAATGAAACACCAAATATCAATGGTCAGTCTTGGCCTAGACGTATATCACCCACTAATGGGGATCTCACACCACACACACGACAAGGAAACAAGTTCCTTAAGTACAGCATTGGGAAGCTAAAGCCAAACAAGGAATGGGTGGGTCCTGAAAATGAAAGGAAGGCAATGTTCAGTTGGAAGATAACATCAGCTATGAGGGGAGAGACACTGCAATCACTTTCTGCAGGGAAATGTGATTTTGTGTTGGCTGAGAACTGAATAGGCCTCCAGCATCACTTCAGGAAACCAAGAAGATGGTCTCAGTTACAGCAGCCATGCCGGAGCTGCCCATGAAGAGCTCAGCAATCTGGAACTGCTCAGAATCTACCATCGTGGTCTGCATGATGGCCTCTTTCTCCCTTGATATTGCAACCCCCTGTTTTGAAAGGGCTTGTAAGGGGCCGAGCACAGGGCAGCCTATGCCTCATTCACACAATGCCTGCACAGGAGGAATTCTCCCCTGGCTGGCTAAAGGGCTTTCACAGCCCCTGTATGCCACCGCACAGGAGTACACAGTGCGTAACAGAGGGAATTAATCCCTCTCTGTTCCTAAATAACCATTTATCAGCATGCCACATTTGGCACTTCTCCACTGCCAGGGCCAACTCCAGCTTTTCTGCTGCTCCAAGCGGCAAAAAAAAAAAAAAAAAAGAGACAAGTGGTGGCACTTCGGCAGCAGCTCAACCGCGCCACTTCTTCTGTGGCAGTTTGGCAGCGGGTCCTCCCTCTCTTCGTCTTCGGCGGCAATTCAGCAGCAGCTCAAAGAGGAAGAGAGGAAATGAGGGACCCGCCGCCAAATTTCCGCCGAAGACCCGGATGTGCCGCCTCGATACCGGACGGAGTGCCGCCCCTTTGATTTGGCACCCCAAGCACCTGCTTGCTAAGCTGGTGCCTGGAGCTGGCCCTGACACTGCAGCTGGAACTGAGCCTCCAGGCCAGGTTCACGGTCAAGCTGGCATGAGTCTGTGTACCTGAGCTGGAAGAATCACTCCCAGCTGCAGCATAGACATACTCACTGGCCTTGCCCAACTTATCCCCACCGGCTAGCAGTGCTGCCATATTCGCCATAGCCCAGGGTCGTTGCTTGTCACTGATCAGTCAGTGCGATGACATTTTGAGAGGCAAGGCCCCATCGATCATTACGGGGCGTTACGTCTCTGCCAGCACCGGTGACTGATCCTTACCTGTGTGAGAGCCGGAGAGCGAGCTGAGGAGCCGGGAGTGTTGGTTGGGTCCATCGTGAACTTCTATGACATCATTGAGCGCTGTCTGGAAGAAGGCGAACTGCCCAAAAACCACTGTGAATGGAGAGAATGGAACCAATAAGGGCAAGAGACAGGGAACACACTGCAATTCAGCTAAAGCCAGCCTGCAACGCTGAGATGCTTCAGCTTCAGGTACCTCCAGCCTGTCTTGAGAACCCAGAGACAAGTGCTCGATTGTCAGCCCCTCAGACGGAAATCCCTTATTTATCCATAAAGCAGGTACAACATGAGCAGCAGCAAGCTTCCAAAATGCTGGCTCACCAAGGATTCATAGACCAGAAGGGATGATCTTATGGCGAGTCTAGCCTGGCCAGCTACATAACACAGGGTATATCATTTCACCCAGTGATAACGATCAATTATTATTTATTATTTGTATTCTGATAGCACTGAGAAGCCTTGGACCAGAACTCCATGGTGGTAGGCACCATACAAACAAAGAACAAAAAGCTGGTCCCTGCCCCAAAATGCTTAGAGTGAGTTTTTTTCAAATTAAAAAATTGAGCCCTTAATTGAGAACATAACATAAAAATGGCCAGACTGAGTCAGACCAACGATTCATCTAGCCCAGTATCCTGTCTGCTGACAGTGGCCAATGCCAGGTGTTTCAGAAAGAATGAACAGAACAAGCAATTATCAAGTGAGCCATCCCCTGTCACCCAACCTCAGGTTCTGGCAAACAGAGGCTAGGGACACCATCCCTGCCCAATTCCAGCCCCAACCCCATCTGCTTTGGAAGGACACCTCCTGGTGATGAAAAGATACTTGAATTTCCAGTCAGTTCTAGGCACCTCTGCTGAGACTGCCAATGAGGAAGTCACTCTGTGTTCTCCATTTTACTGCTTATTTTCTAAATGCACCCAGATGACCCCCCATCTCACCCATGGGAAAAGGATAATGAGATGATCAGGCCATTTTCAAGTTGGTGTGTGCAGATTTGGGTAATTTTTGTAAATTTTTCAAAATACAACAACAGTATTTATCTCAAGAACCCAAGGCTCTATTCCTTCCCCCCTCCCCCGAGCTGTGTATCTGTAAGTTGCAAACGCCCAGCTACAAATTCACTAAAGGTAAGGTCCCTCACTGTGAAATTCATCAACAACCAAGCTGCAACGTTTGTTACTTTCAAATTCAGTTTTACAGCGTGGCTTCCATGCTAGGACACTGCAAGGGGGCTGGACTGGCCCCCTGACACCTGCAGTCTGGAGAATCAGGAAAGGAAAGGAAACAGGATTCCTGCAGAATTTGCTACTAGCGGTTTCCCCACTCACTTTTAATTAAGCTATTGAAACACGGTGTGTGGGGGAAAGAAACTAACTTTGCAGTCATCATACTGCAGATAGGAAGTCAGGACGCTCATCAAGACATTTTGCTTAGATACTTTACTGATTCAAGCATATGGCTCAGCAAAAGTACCAACAGTAGCACCTTAACGGGGCTGGATGGCGCTGTGGAATGGTAGCGACCTATGGTGTATTTCACAGCTTGATCATGGGTCCAAATCCGCCTCAAGTCAATAAAGACTGAAGGTCATTGCTGTGTGCGAGCTACTGAGGGGAAGAAATTGGCAGCCCTAATTCAGTCCCAGATAGAACTGGGTGTCCTTATCCAACCTTGCTGTGTCAAGGGCTATGGGGACTGATTCCATTGTAGATCAATAGAATACGGCAGCCTACAGAAGCTTGTCTTGTGGAATAAAATTTACAGGGCTTCACTCTACAGAGCTGTCAGTGCAGCAAGTTTCATGAGCCCTAAGTTCACTTTGAAAAAGAGAAAATATGTTAAACAACATTAATACCCATCCATCTAGCTGTCTCAAGGGTTTCCAAGGTACATATCATGCTGGTATCCAGGCACCGTACAAAATTAAGCAACATCAGAGTCTATAACTAAAATGTTGGTGCATGGATTTAATCTGGCTCTGGTGCGCATTTAGGCCCTGATTCAGCAAAGTACTTAAGCACGTGAATGCTCCCACACCTATTCAGCCCAGCTTGTTTTGCTGAATCAGGGCACAGCGCTGTCGATATCGCAGAATAATCACCAACTCTTCCCCCCGCCCACTAGACAGAGTTCTGCTCTAATCTCAGATTCCAATATTCCATGCAGTAGCTTTAGCAAAATGAAGGTCACGACAAGTCTACAGGAAAAATAACATCTCAAAGGGAGCTTTGCACACGAGAGAGAGCTTTTCTCATCCGACAGTCTAAATATGGTACAAGTAGCTGCACCTCCTCATTGTGCATATTAGAATGGCAGAGAGCATTATCATTCTTGCTGGGGCAACATTTCTATCTACTGCCTGTGATAGTATTTCACTTGACAGTGGCTGAATTGCAAAGATCAGTTCTAACAGTTGTTCTAACAGTTCTATATTTACCTTCTAAATATCCATTCAACAAACACTTATTTTCTGAAAGATTTTTAAAGGGCCACCAGATTGATTTTTACTCATACCTCTCTCTCTTTCACATACACACACAATTTTAGCACAAAATTTAGCATATATTTGGGCTGAATACATTTGCACTCTCAGACATCTTCTGAAGGAGAAGACTGCTGTCACTGCTCCATTGCAAAACATAATCGCTGTAAAACTAAATTTTCACTTCCCCCCCCCCCCAAACCAGTAACAAAACCTTTGTCAATTTCTTTTTTGCCATTTTTGTGTAATTTTTAAATTAAAATTTTTCCAACACCTCTGTACATGAAATTTAATTTACAGTCAATAGTGTCACTTTTGCTGTATTTCCCATTCCTCCTCCTCCCCAGTAATAATACACTCACACTCAGTTGTAGAAAATAGACTGTGAGGGACATTTTCAGCTGGTATAAACTGACTCATCTCCAGTGGCTTCAACAGAGCAATGCTGATTTATACCAGCTGAGAATCTAGCCCACTGACTGCACGGCATATACCGTAGTCCTTCGGCACGATGACAAAATAGAGGCAGATTTGTCCACTGGTGTAATTCCGAGGATAATTTGGAGACAGAACTACTCCATCTGATCCAGTGTACTGACCACCACACGGTGCTGAAAGACAAAGTCAGGAAGAAATCATTGGAAGAAATCACTGGAGCAACTGTCATTCGAGCCTTAGCTTCAAGCATTACCCATTTTCTCCACTGCTTCAAAATACATCCAGCCATGTGCTTATAATTCTGAGCAGGGACCGGTTGCCCAAGTCTGTGATCAGCTCTACATTTCAGGTGGAGCAGGACTCCTGCAAGTTCTCATTAAGAACAATACCGCTTATTCTAATTCGAGTTCATGCTTGCTTCATGTTTAATTACCACCACCATACCAGGGACTAGGAGGATGTCACGGACAGTATGTAGCCATATGCGTGATCTCCAGTGCTATCTATCTGATTATAAAGCACAGGAGTTGGAGGGATGGGTTCTTAATCTTTTCATTGTTTCTCAGCAATAGGAGATAGGCTCAGGGACCGACACAACACTCCCCATCAGAACACTTTCAAACCATCGATTTCTCCAATCCACACCCGTGTTCCAACCTCATATTAGTCTCTTGTCCAGTTCCCGTTAGAAATAGAGCTGGTCAGAAACATTTTATCAACATAATTTTCTGATGAAAAACAGGAAAAACTTATGAGAAAAAACATTTTCCTGTTTTCTTACCAGCTCCCACCTTGGCTCAGGAAATCAATTAAGCACGTGCTTGGGTACCTTACTAAATAAGAATGAATTTCAGCTCAGGCTTAAGTGGCTTCCCAAATCAGATGCTGTATTAGCAATGCAGAATTTGTCCTGCTGGATCTGATAACTGGTTTATTCCAGTACCGTCTTTGTCAGATGCTTCTGAAGAAGGGACAAGATCCCTCATAATGGACATCTATGACATAATTTGCATACAGAGTAAGTTTCTTTCTGACCTCAGACAGTGAGGGCTTTCATTTTTCATTCAATATTTTTTACAGGAGTAAAAACAAAGCTCCCCCCAACACCCGACGAACTTGCTATAAAAGGGACACCCGTGCATCTGAATGGTTTGTGCCACAAAAAGGCTCGGCAGCAGGCATGGACATTTCGGAGCCAGCTCCTCGCTCACCTCACCAGCCTTACCTGTGCATGTTGGCCGAGGTTGGTTCCACGTGGGTTTCCCATCCCCTCCCATTATGCATGTCAGGGTGGATACTCCTTCGATTTCATAGCCACCATCGCAGTAGTAGGTAATTGTCGATCCCAGTTTCAGGTCTGTGCCCACTCGGGTGCCATTCTTAACTGACCCAGGATCAAAGCAAGACTCCCTGGGATTTTCTGCAAAATAACATTGCAAGGACATTTAGCGTGTTGATTTGACTGTTTTAGATGCTCATCCAGCAGGTAAATAGTACGTGGTGCCAGCCCTATCAGTTACAGCAGGTAACTGGGAGTCAAGACTACTGAGTCCTATTATTAACAGCTGTGCCACTCAGGGGCTGTCTTCCCTATAGAATCAGCCTGGGATCCTACCCAGGTGTTGTCCCTGTCCCCCCTGCTGTCTGCACATAAAAACCTCTCACTTGAGTTTAATAGTACTTTCAAGCTAGCAAAGTTGGGGGCGTGGGTTAGAGTTCAGGTTCTGCTTTCACTCGGGTAGAAACTACCCACTTTGCAGTGGCTAAATCACTCAAGTGCTGATAGTCCTCCAGTGCCTTCCCACAATTCCCCCCATATGCCCAGAAGGACAGACAAGATCTCCGACAATTCACTCAAAAAGAGTCAGAGAGCAGCTCAGCTTACTGCAGCATGCAAAGAACCACGGGATATGCCGTCAGGAGCCCTAGCAACACACATGAGGAAGGACAGCACCAGAGGACCCAGTAACTTGGGTACAGGCTTTGCAGCATGGCTGCTCACACCTGGACTAGCTAACTCAGATGCCAGTCACCTGGGCTAACTCTGCAGTGAAGATAAACTTTCACTCACTGGGTGTCGTTGGGAACATCACTTGGCTGCTCTACCACTCAGTTTTCCCATCTTTAAAATGGGGGAATAACACATCACAAGGATTTTGTGAGCCTTATTTTACTATTTGTAAAGTGCTTTTAGATCTTCAGATGAAGAGCGTTTATTACACGCAACCTCTGGAAATGCTGTGGTGTTGCTGACATTACAGTTCATTTTTTTATAGGCCCCCAACTGGGCCTCCAATTTTGCACAGAAATTCCGCTGAAGGCACCACAAACCGTAGTCACAGAGTTACACACTCAGGGAAAAAATTTCAAAAGTCTCTAAGTGATGCAAGTGCCTAAATCCCAATTTTAAAAGTGGCTTAGGCACTTAGAAAAACCCCAATGAAAGTCAATAGGAGTTAGGCTCCTAAATCACTTGGACACTGTTGACGATTTCCCCCAAGTCCTATAGTGTGTCTTTACAAGTAAGCCTGGACATAAAATTATGGATGATATTAAAAACGTGTCTCTGAAACCCTCCCTAAGCAACTATGCTTTTCCAAACAACAGGCAGATCCCAGTTTCAAAACCAGCCTTTTCTGATCTGGGATTCCGCTTCAGCCCATTATAACACATGGGGGTCATTGCAAGATTTGGATCCAGATCCATGCCTGGATTTCAAACACATTCTCACACACTGGGGATATTCAGATCCCAGATTTTGGTCTAGGCCCATCTCTAAATTACTGGCACAAGCACAGCATGGTGGAGGAGGGGAGATAGTGATTGTGCAAGTATTTACTGGTACCAAATCAGGCACATAGGCAGAGCTTTTATTTAAGTAGCTGCATACATGCTTTGCCGAACTGGAGACAAAATGCAAGGAACTTTGCAAACCAGAGCATGTAACTGCACGTGCAGCCTGTAAAGTAAGGGATCCATTCCCTTAATATAGTTTGGATGCACATCATCTATCCACGGTATCTCTCAGGCACCCGTCAGTCTAGCATCTAACAGCTTAGTGCTCTTACTCTCAGTGATATACAGTGCCATGTGCTAGCTGGTTTTTTATCCAGATGTGTAGATTACTGCAGAATCACTACATGCAATTAGACAAAACAAAGACATTTTTCATTCTCTTTCCCATGCTCTGCAGAATTAAAATAGCCATTTATATATGAAAATTCCAGTAAAGATTGCAGATCTGTCAGGCTGTGCATATTTTTCTTCTGCTTCATAGGGACTTTTTTAAAAATGAAATATAATTAGGGGTTTTGATTATTCCTGTGCTTTTGTCATTTAGAAATTGCTGATTAAAGCTCAGGGCTTTTTGGTGAACAGTGTGGTCTGTGAACAATTACAATTGCCTAAGAATTATATTGTGCAGTTTTAATTTTGTTTGAAAGAAAGAAGACTCAACCCACTCCTACCAGGCCCTGCCCTGGCTTCTTTGGAAGCAAGATTAGCTTTGTGGTTTCCTTCCCGCGAACATTAGACAGCGGCTCAGGTAGGCAGAGAACAAAGAGTCTGAAGTGCTTCTATTGGGGATAGTTGCACTGGGACACAGGAGGTAAAGCATCTCTTCTTCTCTAGAGGGGAGCACTGTCTAGTGGTAAAAGCACAGGATGAGGAGACAGAACTCTAGGGTTCTTTACCTGGCTCCGCCACAGGCTTACCGCATGACCTTGGCCACCTCACTGCCCCTCACTGCAACTTTATTCTCTTAACTGTAAAATGGGATAATGCAATTTAGTTGCCTCTCGCAGGGAAGGTATGTGTGTGCTGTGAGGCATAATCAGCCATCTGTTTGTAAAGGGCCTTGATGCTCAGACAGACCGTGGTAAAATACTTCTATTCTCAGAAGCTATAAAGAACTTTGTTTTTATTCCATCATTTCATGCCTGAGCAGAAGCTGGATGCAATAAAGAGACATTAGCCATGCCGACTAGGAAGAGACCAGGCCTGGAGGTCTCACTTTACCCATGGCGATGGAGAGCATGACCACTAGGCTGTGCAGTTAGACAAGGAGCCAACATTTTTTGTCTTCTTTAACCCTCACTCTTCCGATAATGACCACTGCTGCTCAGCCAGGCTATAATAGTGAGCAGGCAGCCTTCATCAATACAAAGATTCTTCTGTATACTGTTGGGATGGTGCCAAATTACTATGACTTACCGTGGCTGACATGCATAAGTGTGGTAAAGCATGAGTTTGGTATGGCTTGGAATTTGCTAGAGGATTCTGGGAGCAGGATTCTCTCAGCATCAGACAGTTGGTGTAGAAATTTACTGAGAGTACTGAAATTGCACTGGAATGGTTAATAAAGGCTGTATCTGTGCGTGTTTCTCTTGAAACCTGTCAGCCAATTGACCAGCTCACAAAGTAAAGAAAAACTCAAAATAGGCCACCAGGGAGCTTGGTACAGGTTAACCCGAGTCAAAATAACCTCTTCTGGAGAACACCGCACTAGACGCTCAAGTGAATGATTGATGAGAGGGTAAACGTTGATTGAGCTTCGGTCTGTGCCTGTTTAGCAGCCCCCTTCTAAAAGATTAATTAAAGAAAACCAGTAATGAAACACTCACAGGGCATATTTCTGGGACATGTGACTCCTGTGAGAACAAAAGGTATAAATGCTAAGGAGAGTACATTAGTTAGTTAGTTCCCCAACTGACATCTAAAGAGGTCTGTGATGCTGTAAGGCAGAGGGCCAGGGTAGCCAAGACCCTGCTACAAGAGACTTGTGTAGGACTGTTGAATCAGAAGGCCTTGGGGTAACCAAGACCCTGCAGCGAGGGACATTTGACAGACCAAGTGCCTGAGAGGGGAAAAGAAGAAAAGAAAAGAAGTCTCCCTCTAGGACTGGTACCTATACCTGCTTTGTTTGCCAAGGAAGATACTGTGTAAGGCCAGCACAGTTACTGAGGGTTTATGCTTGGGGAATTGAGGCTTATTAGGGAGATGTATATTCTGTAACCTTTACTGCTTGTGCAATTCTTTCTCAAATAAACTACCGTGCATTAAGCATATTAAATCTGAATTTTCAGTGGTACTGGTAACAATCCACCCAGTTATGGGCCATTACAGATCCGTTTTAACATACGCCGCTCAAGAAACACTTGGAGTGCTGAGCATAGCTACCTGGACATGGAGCTGAGGCCAAAAACGGCCCGGATTTCATCGCCAGAACCCAGCACCAGCCTTTGGGGATGAGAGCAGAAGCTGAGCACCCCGCTGCACATCTGCAGTGCACCCATGACTCCATCGGCCTGGGAGTGAGGCACCGCTGGTAGTGACTGAATTTGCATCCCATGCCCTGAACAAGGCAGAAGTGCTGCTGCCCGACAAAGCCAACGCAAGTACATCACCGCCCAGGAGACATTTGCAAAAGTAAATGCTGCGCTTGCTTGTTCAAATTGTTTCTCAGTTCTGCAGTTCTGTGAATGCTAGTATTCGTTATTAGCCTCCTCTCTAACAAGGCTGCACCCAACAGGTCTCCTCATGACCACGTTATGCCTCTCTTGTGATTTTGAACCATTTCCCTGCATTTCATCTCACAAGCTAATGTCGCCTCAACCTGCCAATCAGCCTCCCACCCAGCTGTCAGGTGCCTTAGCTATATACTTGATCTCAGTTTCCGCTCTTGCTTTCAAAAATCACGATGTTCAGAGCTCCAGTCACTCTGCCGTCGGGGGCTGGTGGCTGATTGCTTAAGGATCCCCCTGCTGCTCTTTTGTTTTCTTCCTTTTTGGCTGTTTTTCTTTTCCCTGGAGAGTCCGTGCCTCTAGGGACAGTACGTACCTTAGTCAGGCATGCAGATGATTCCCCTTGGCATGCCGATAATACCCCCGCCCCAACTCCTTTACTGGCCAGTCGCTGTGACACCAGCCAATGCTGACCTATGAATGTGTTCACAGAGCAAAATGTCAGGACATTCTCCAGTTTAAGGAGGATTTTGGTCCAGTGGTGGCAGCAGAGGAGGAAGAATCCGGGCTTCCAGGTTGGATACCCAGCACCACCACCAAACTCATCATGTGATCACGGGCAAGTTTTAATCTCTCTGTCCTGTGATTTGCTGGTCTACAAAATGAGCGTCGTACCTCACCAAATTCCAGGTCTGTGAAGTAAGTGGTGATTGGTTCAAAACCAGCCACAGCTGGCAGTGACCGAAAAGCATTTGACATCTTGCAAAACGAGTGTTTGAGTGTCTCATTCCAGTTCCAAAGGGACAGCTATCCACATTTCTCTCTCTCTCTCTCTCACATATACACACACAAGTAACTGTTCACCACCAAAATTGGCCCTCTGCGTAGCCAGCTTGGCAGTAAGAGCAAAGAATGACTGAGCCAAATGGGGCACAGATATAAACCAGTCCCCTGACATCTTCCTGGCCACAGACTGGATATGCTGGGGGGACACTGTGAAGAAAACTTGTGCAGCAGTTGTCTACATTGCATCTGTTCTGCAGACACAGGACGGTAGCTTCTAAGGCTGTTGCTATGGGGCTCTTCATGAGCACTAAATGCTCAAACAACGCTTTGAAAAGTTGCAGAAAAGAAAATAATCAGTGTGAAGTTTCATTTAGCAAGAAAAAAATTAAATAAACCAGACTGTTACCCTGCTGGGTCCTCGGTTCCACACACAGCCCTCGCTGCTCAACTAGAGCCATCAGTGCGTGCCCCTTTTCCAGTGACAATGCCAAAGCTGCCTTGAAAGAAGCACGGCCTCTGTTCCTTTGATACAGTGAGATCACAAGACACAAAAAAGCCAGGTGCGTTTACAATGCACATACCCGTATTTCCAAGTGCAATATAATGAATCATTTTATGGGGCAGTTTGAACCATTCCCCCTCTTTGGGTCTCTCTGAAAGCTAAACACGACTGGATGTTCTATAGCATGTCCTGCCTTATATTGCTGAGCGTGCTGCAGCTCAGCGGGAATTTCCATCTTCAAAAGGTGAACGGGCAAAGCCGCTTTGATCAAGTAATAACTGGCTCGCAATGGACGGTTGTGGAAGGGTGAAAAGTAATCAGCTGTGCCTCGTTTGTTCTCGGTTCCTTGCCTCTTCACTTCCAGATTCCAGCCAGGAACAAGATTGGGATGCATTCAAAGAGTGCGAGAAATGTCATGAAATGCCTAACTGTGACTTTCTCTCATCCCTCCTGTACCAAAGAGGTCTGGATAAATCTGGATAAGCGTCTAGGGTCAGATGCTGTGCTGAGCTTCCAGGAGGTAAAGCCCAGAGGGAGGAGGCGGCAAACACGACTTTAACCCACCTTTGTGTTAAGTTCCTGGCATAATTTAGCCAGCTCTAGGGGCTGCTCTAAGTTATGTCAGCTTCCCCAAGCCTGCCTACACCCTGCAGCACACAAGCCAGAATTATTGAAGCAACATGCACTACAGCTTGGCCCCTCCTGTCTCCAACTCCACCCCTGTGCTTTCCCCTAAGCTAGGGATGTGGTGGGGGAGAGGGAGGAGGAACCCATGTAGGACTGCCTATAGTAACCCAACAAAGTGCCCTCCCTCAGAGATTTTTCCTTCAGCCTCTTGCAGGATATTTATATCCCCTATATTCTGCCAGAACTACATATAGGGACAGATCCCCTCCAACAAATTTTGGGGCACTCTTAGGTAGTAAATCTCCAAACCGCTTTAGGATTGATTTCAACAGGGACTTGCTTATCTAAATTTCCCATTCTGAACACCCCTTTCCCTCCCCCATTATCCCAAAGAGCATCAATGTCCTCCAATATTTGTGTGTTCACCTGAGACCTACAAATAACGCAGGCACAACATTTTGGATGCCACAAGCCATCATATGTTCTATACAAGCAAGATATGACAAACTGGCAGCTTGTCCATTTCAGCTACTGGAATTAGTGGGTAATGCTCAGTGATTCCAACAGCCCTTCATAGCGTTGCTGCAAACGAGTGCCTTCTAGCTTAGGGAATCATTTCAAATGCCGCTTGAAACTTAGATCCACTCATCACCAGAGTGTTTTTCCATAGATTAACGTTCTCTCCTGCTGATGGACAATGGTATAGTTTTAAGTCCTTTCTTATTCTTCTTGCTGCTGCATTTAAGCTCTCGTTATAGGAGAGCTAGTCAATATAGATAAAGAAAAATGGATCTCAGCCTGTGCCCAGACTGCAAATCAAACCTCTCCTGAGGTTCAAAAAATATGCAGTTACTTCCCCCGAATCCCAGTTCAGCATTTCCTGGGGCCAGCTGGGATGCAAAGTAAAAAATGCCACTGGAGTGCAAAGCAGAAAGATTTGATGGCAGGCTGGCTATCTGGAGGGACTGCGTTCATGTGGTCACAAAAGGCGCAGGAAGTTTGCAAAATTCAGATAAGCATCAAAGCACTCAAACTACTGGAGTGCTGACTAAAATCCAGTGCAACTTTGGATCTTTTTGAAATTCACCACCCGCTATGAATGACCCCAAATCTGTATTTCGACAGCGCTTCCTCCCTAATGAGTCTTTTCTTCAGTCCTCCAGAGAAGTCATCATCATGCTGAATCTGGGACAAAAGCCCTTTGCAAGTCAACAGATTGTGATGCCTTCTCTGCCAGTGTGTGACTTCAGAGCAGGGCCTTGACGAACAAGCAGAGAGACAGGGTAAATTTTAGCATTTGGAGGAAAAAGACCCAACTAAATAGCAATATTTTTTTTGCAATTTTTAAATGTAATTTGCAATTTCGTCTGCACAGCAGGGTGGTTTTCAAGAGCATGCTGGGTGCACACAGGATGTTGAGCTCGTCTGAAAAACTGGTCCCAGTTGTGTATGCTGAGCACTGGACAATCCTGCTATGGGTTTTTTGGAAATTTAGGCTCCACAAGCATAAGCACAAGCTAAAAATATAGTCAGATGAATGGGGAATACAAGGATGCTGGATCCTGTGTTAATGAGAACAAGTCACTCCTGTCTCGTAGCAGGAGTGAGAGTGAGGAATGGGGAGTGTATAGATAGATGCACATGAACAGGATGATAGTTGCTCTTAAAGCTGTGTCTCCTCAACCATGCTGATTCTGTCCCCTAGGCCCTACATACGCACAAAAGTTGTGCCATTTTAACTGTACTGGTATGGTGAAAGTAGTACCAACCTCAGTGTGGAAGCAGTTACATCAGTATAAAGTGCTTATACCAGTATAGATTGTTCCTGTGTAAGAGAAAGGGCGTAAACTATACCAGTACATACATTACAGATGTCTCCTGGCATAGGTGTATTGGTCAGGGTTGCAAAGTAAAACTGAGTGAATAATGGATTTTTCAGTTTGGGGACAGAAATGAAAAATCTGGAGTGGGAGAGGGAATATATTTCAATTTGAACCGAAACAATTTTTTTGAAAAATTTTCAGCCAATCAAAAAATGACAGAAAAAAGGAGACCAAAACCTTTCCATTTACTAAAAAAAAATTGAGTTTTTTGTTTCAATTTGGCTGGTTTTGAGGTGCTTGTCACGTCTTTTGGGGTATTCTTTTAAAAAATTGGCCAGATTTGAACTAGAAACGCCATTTTGAAATGAAAAAATCAAACAAAACATTTTAAAACAAGAAGTCAAAACATTTAAAAAAGGTCACAAGTAAGCAGCTGTACTTTAAAAAAAAAAGTTTTATTTTTTTCTCAGCCAAAGCTATATGTTGAATTCTACCTGAATTTACAAATCGTTTCAGTGCACCAAAAATGCATTTTTGGAAGAAAAATCTATTTGCTCAAATTATTTTGCCCAGCTCTGGTGTGAAGAGTGCTCCTAATTCAGACACATTGCGTCCCAGCAAAACTGCACTTCTAGCTTGCTTTGCTTGAGGGAGGGGGCGCTGAAATAAACAATACTGGCAAAAACGCAGTTTTGTTGGGATAAGAGCATGGCTATGCTGGCAAAGTGCCCCTAGTATAGACCTTCATACTTATATGCAGCCACATTTTGCTCTCTCCCTGCTATGCCCAGCACAAGTACTGGCAGACTCAGAACCAGAACCATTATGTTTCTACATGTTTTTTTCCCTCCCCTACCCCGAGTGAAAGTTGCCCTTTCAGAGCCATCAGTCCCCGAATCAATTAACATGAAGAGCCGGGGCTGATGCATGTTGCAGCTCGAGCCTAGCAATCTGATCCCAGTCCCTGAGAAGATGTTGGATTTCCAAAAGGGGCTGGTGGATGATTATGGCGTCTTTCCCTGCACATTACTAGTGGAGGATTACGAAGTCCCCGGTAATTGGACTGTTTCATCTGGGGCTGAGACCATTGAGAGATGCAGCTTGGGGACTAGAGTGAAGTCAGTCCATGGGCTGTGGAACTGACCATATGCATTGAGATGTTACAAACAAGCCAGTGTCTTTGAACTGCACTTGGCATTCTGTTCTGGCAATAAGCCCAATGAGATACTTGATTTCTCTTTCATATATTCTCCTTCCGCCCCCCCTTCTTTTTCTTCTTCCTCCAATTCCCCGAAGTTCCGTTTTCTGCAGCTTCTCAAACTCCAATTGCTATCTCCTTCTAATGCGTGGGGAAGTTAATGAGCAAAGTTAAAGCCTCATTCTTTTCTCCCAGCAGTTTGGCTTCATGGGAAGCATGTAGGCGTGATTAACTCTGTAGGTGTGTTTAGGGAAAAAAATAACACTGTACAACAGCCCTAATTTAATGAGGCCACCTTTTGTTCACTACATTTTGGCTGCCAAAAGGGAGGGTGGGGAAAACAGAGACAAAACCAAAGATCTTCATTTGTACTAAAAAGAATTCTAATTAAAGGCTGGAAATTTTTCAATTTGTTCAATTTTAAGAGCTGCTAATTACTCGTCTTCTTAGTTTATAGCTAGTTACTGGAGATGCACCCATTCATTCCGGATGAGAAATGGACAGGATTTGCCATGTCTGACAATAAAACTACTTAGCTTTTCAGCTGCAGACCTCAAAACATTTCCTCTAGGAGGGTAAAGTACCATCACCCCCATTTTACAGATGGGCACAGAGGAAGGGGATGAGATTTGGCTCAGGATATTTGGCAGGTCAGTGGCAGCCTTTGTACCCCAATCTAGCACCCTATCCACTAGACCATACTGCTTCCACGTAGACAGGTTTGGGCCAGCAAGTCTAGCATTCTGTCTCTCATGCATCTGAAAGCAGACAAGCCTTCCCAATGGTGCATCTAATCTGCATCTGGCAGAGGTGTGTTTGAGGAGTCATTTCTTTTTAGCCCCTACTTCTATCATGTCCTAATTTTTCTCTTTGCATTGGCCTGGCTTCCCCAGTTAGTCCAGATGCAGCCTCTCTCTGTCCCCATCAGCTGCTGGTGAGCAGCAGGAACAGCAGACTAACTGTAGCCTGCTGCACATGTAAAGCACATTGGCAGTCCAAGCCCTTCCTTTCCGTAGACGCTTGAATTGATACATCATCCCAGGAATCCAGCCCACATTCATCACTCACAAAATAAAAGCCTGGCTCGGATAGGGGACCCAACGACAAAAATGTCCTAGCAGAGGCAGCATCTCAGCTTGAAATTTCACAAGAATGAGCGAATGGGGCAGGACATCTTCTATTATTGCCAATTGTTGCATCCCTGGCAACACCCTTCCACTCCTTGCTCCACCTTTCAAACCATCCACATGCTCTGCATGGACTGGGCAGCGAGGTTCTCATTCTTCCAGCTCTGCATTATAGAGCAACATTCCATGTTTTCGATACCTCATTTCTCTGCCTTTGGCACAGGATGATGAGCTTTATATCCACCCTCCCCAAAACTTCTGCTAAAATGCAAGATGGTTGTAATGGAATATTCTGCAATGACAAGCAGGAGCCTGTGGTAGCAAAAAAAAACAACTCACGCCCCCAAGGAGAGGATCCCAAATGCAAATGCATTGCAGTTGCAAGGATGCACTTGACTTGTAGCACTGTCTACACTAGTTTCAGTCACCAGGTCCATTCCTGTCAGAGAACCCAAAAAGGCTGGGTTGGTAGGGAGGGAGGCATGTTCAGTGCAGCGAACTGGGCATCAGGATTAGTGTGTACTGTTCCCTGTTCTCTCACTGACTCAATGTGGAGCCACTTAGTTTCTCTGTCCCTTGGTTTCCCCACCTGTAAAATGGAGATGATCGTACCGAGGGATTCTGAGGTGATAAAGGTCGCCTCAGTCGCGGGATGGAGAGGCGAGGCTAAACCACCCTTTGCTGCGAGATCCCCAGATGGAAAGCACTGAAGGGCTGCAAAGTGCCATGGGCCCAGTTCACTGCTGCCCTGCACCTCATGTAGTCATCAACACTACTACCAAGGGAGTGCCAGATGGGTGTAAAATGCCATTCCGTCAGAATGGGATCCTTTCACGTTCACTCGGCACGGACGTGAAAAAGTGCACAAAGTGTAGGGCAGTGGCGAACTGGGCTCTATATTTTGACAGAGCTTCTAGAGAACTGATACGGCCGTGCTTGCGGCTATGCAAGCTGCTGGAGATGTGTGTGCAGACTACCACGGACACGTATGGGAGCAGTACTACAGTAGTGAGAAGTAATTGCAGCTACAGTGAGCCATTCACTGTAAAGGCAGGTCTACAATACACCAAAGACCAGCCCTAAGCCTATTCCTACTTGTGATTTAATGGGCACCTTGACACAGGGGATTAGAGGAGAGGCTCCATGGAGCATGCTTTTTGCGGAGACATTACATTGTACCACAAAGCTAAATACAAACTGGAAAGGGATCGAGAACAATGGAGGGCTGCATTAGAAGAAAATGATTCACACATCAGCTGACAAAAGACAAGATACAGATGGTGCTTTGTTGAGTGGGCCAAGGCGAAACCAGTAAAACAAGATGGTACAGAGCTAACGTCTGTGCAACATTTCAAATACTTTGGTTTCAGTGTTGAGCTGTGATGGGACTGTGGATGCAGATGTTAGGAGTCACATGAAGAGCATGTAAGAGTTGATGGGAACTCTCTGAGATAACGATATGCTAAGTAAACTAGAGAGCAAAGTGTATAAGACTGACTAGGGTGGCCACGACATATGGGTCAGAATGCTGGCCAACGAGGAAGAAAGAAAAACAGCCATGACACAACACTGAAATGAGAATGCTCAGGTGGATGCTGGGTAAGACAAGAACTGATAGGTTGTGTAATGCCATGATATGAGTCACAATGCAAGTAGCCCCCATCACAGAAAAGTTGAGGGAGTATCAACTGAGCTGGCTTGGTGATGTGAGGTGATGAGATGGATGATGGCCAGAACCAAGACTGGGTAGTCATGGGACAAAGACCATGAGGAAAACCTACAAAAAGATGGTTCTAGACACCAGAGGAGGACATGAAGAAGGTCAGTGTCAGCTTAAGAGAGGCAGTTGATAGGAACACTTGGAGATGAAGAACAAGAACCACTGATCCTGACTAATGGGACAAGGCAAAGAAGAAGAAGAAGAATTTTGATGGCAGTTCAGTTACTTCTATGAAGTTTAACCAAACTTTGCCAATGTTTTGGAATTCTAAATCTGAGCTGGAAGTCTCAAATGAATGTCACCAGATGCACAGAGTTTCTTGTTTCTGATGTGCCTGAAATAATCGCTAGAAAAGCCTTCCTGGAATGTTACTGCATTTTTCCTCAAATCCGCATGAGATCCCAATCACCATACCGCTCGAATGGCCCCGCCACAAGAACAACGCATTTAAGCCCACGATGCAACACTCATTGGCCCATGTGGTTCTTTGCCCGGGTTCAATCAGACCGTTTGGCTGGGAGCACGACTAGAAGAGGTCTGACAAACAGAGAAAATCCAGAATCCCTGAAGGCTAAAGCAGAACAGACACTTCAGTGATGGGCACCAGTACAAAACTCTGGCTCCAAAGAACATAAGTGATGAGAGAAGAACAAGAAGATGGTTTGTTCAATGTATTTTCCTGGATGCCTTTTGATTTTGCCTCCCCAAACTGAATCCAATTAAGATAGTAGTTAATCTTCTCACAGTCAAATTCTCATCACATCCTACAGCAAATCAAATTTGTATGTATGTAAAAGAGGGTGTGTATGAGAGAGAGAAAATCCAGTTCCTTGTGAAAGTGGCCTAAAAAGGAAACTTGGAAAACTTTCTTTAGCCCTCAATGACCTTCTGGGCACATTAGTCTAACGTCTCATGCTGCTGTGGGTATGTCTACACTGAAACACCTCCCTCTCCCCACAAAAAACAACTACACAGCAATGAGTCTCAGGGTATGTCTACACAAAGATAAAAAGCCTGTGGGAGGCCTGGGTCAGCTGACTCGGGTTCACGGAGCTCAGGCTGCAGGGTTTAAAATTGCCGCAGGGACATCAGGGCACAGACTGGACTCCAAGCTCTGGGACCTTCCACCCTTGCAAGGTCTCAGACGTCAGGCTCCAGCCTGAGCCCAAATGTCTATGTAGCAATTTTCCAGTCCTGGAGTCTGAGCCCTGTGAGCCAGGCCAGCTGTGTTTTTTAATGCCCATGCAGACATCCCCTGAGACTCGCTGTTGGGCTGTTTTTCTGTTTGTGTATATTTTGCAGTGTAGATACATCCTCAGACAGTCCAAACACCACACAGCGTTTAGAACTGGTTTTTTATTCAGCAGTGGCTAGCCTTTCCCCAAATAAATCCATGCTGCCTCTAATCACAGCCCGTTTCTCAAGCTGCATCCCTTCCTAAACCCTGCCAAATGATGTCTCTCATTCCACCCTCAGCCCTTCCCTACCCCGCACACATTAACAGTGCTCTGCCACGTCCCAGCCTGGCTTGAAAGCAAAGAATAGCTAAAAAGACCAGCTTAAGACTTTAATCATTTCTTACACCCCTAGCCTTTAGAGCTGAATCCACCAGAAGGTGTGTTTTACCCTCGATTCCCTGGAGAAAGAAACAAAATACTTTAAAGGCCGTAAAGCCACTGCTTTAATAAGAAAGGACACCTGGCTTGGCAACTGGCTCCCCTTATAAATACACTTTGGGGCCAAAGCTCTTTTGTCTAATAAGTCTGTGCCACTCCAACGAGAGTAGCTCATGCATAATGGAGAGTACAATTCATCCAGGGTTTAAGGCCAGACGCTTTCCTGAATCCAGGCCTTAAAAAGGAATCTGCGAATAGCCCTTTAAAAGGTGAGCTGCCGGGGGGTGGGGTGGGGGGAATTGGGCTGTAATGCTGGTTTCTTGATTCCTTATGATAGCTAAAAGCTACCCCAAACAGCCACCCCTCCTGCTTGTTTTTTACATTACAATTTCGGGTCCGGTCTGCCCTAGAAAACTTGATGGAATGTAACGTCGACGATGGGCAGGATTAAACCTGGGGCCTCTGGAGGTTAGTGCACGACCCTCTAGTACATGAGCTAAAAGCCAACCGGCTGCAAGCTACGGCTGTAGAACAAACTCATTAATCTCTCTAAGAGGTCTTGGTTCCACTGGCTGGGACAGACTCCCACACCCAGAAGGTGTGGGGGTTACAGGAAGATCAGAGAACTGGGAGATGTACGGCATCGAAGGCCAAGGAGGTGGATCCTCATTAACTGAGACGGAAGCACTGGGCTACACGCTCAGCGGTAATAAATTGGCACATCTCCCTTAACCTCAACGGCGCTGCAGTGATTTACCCCAGCAGCGGAGCTGGCCCTCTCACAGAACATTGTTTGTGTTAACATCTACTTAACTAAAACTCGCAGAAGAAAGTCTCTCTCTGCTACAGACATTGCCCTGCAGCTCTGGAAATGCAAATACCACCCCACTGTTTTAAGGCTCCGTCCTGCAAATGCCAGGTGAGGACTCTTAAGAACTAACTGACGTGCTTGGACACTGGGCGGGATACAAACCCTCAGGGCCATATTTTCAAACGGGCCTAAATAAAGGTCAGATTCTGGGACCCTTCCTCCTGGCCAGGTTTCAGAGCCAGCCCCGCCTCAACGTCAACACTGCAATTTTATAGCCCATGCCCCACAAGGCTGAGTCAACTAACCTGGGCCAGCCGTGGCTGTGCCGTGGGTCTTCAATTGCAGTATAAACAAACCCTACTTGGTCTCTTCTCCCAGCCCCCAGTGTAGGGGGGTGAATTGGAGGCGTGGCCAAAACCTACATCAGTCCTGTGCTTTCCAGGCCACACTGGAAGCAAAAGGTAAGTTAAAGCAGCCCTGAGGCTGCTATAACTTATACTGGAAGGTGGACAGGTGCCTGCATGGCAGACTATGAAGAGTACAAAGGTGGCTGAAAAGCATCTAAAACCCATCTCCTGCCTTCCTGCTGTGAGCACAGGGAGGGAGTCACTTAGCATCAGACCCCACATTTCCAGTTTAGGGAGAGGAGAAATTGTTTGAACTTCGATCTTCACGAAGCACTGGTGCCGAGTCTCATAAAGCATTCCCTCCACTTCCCGTTAATGCCCAGAGGCTGAATACGCTGCCATCTCAACCTGGCACTCCTGCACTTGGCAGAAAAGAGCACAAACCAGATGCTAACACAGCCAGCCCCAGATGTGGGGAATATCACACCACGGAGAACAGATGTCAAACAACAAAGAAAATCTTGGCAGTACCCAACCGCCTGCAATGTAACGATGATTCCCTCATTGCCTTATCTATGTCCCACTGACATAACCTCCTTGAACTGCAGCCACACGGCCAAGTGCAGCCCTGGGGAAATACGATCTTGGAGGCAGGGGCTGTTTTTCAATTTGGTGTGTGTTCAGCATCCAGCACAATGAGGCTGGGCCTTCTTGGGTCTATGGCCACACAAATAATACTAATAAAAGAACTAGTCTCAGAAGAGAGCCTGAAGTTTAGCCATGCAAAGGGGGTTGTGTTTCTGTTTGCAAAAATACAGGCTCTGTTGAAATGGGCATAACTGTTTGCCCAATTCGTATCCAATCAGGGCTCTGAAATGCCCCCATGCTCCCATGTCGAACACGAGGGTCTGTGTAATGGTGATGAGAAACTGGAAGCACTGACAGTGAAATCCTGGCCCCACAGAAGTCAGTGGGAGCTTTGCTACTGATTTCAATGGGGCTAGGATTTCACCCTGAGAATCTAACATGGAGCTTTACGTTTAAATCTGAAAGTGCCGGGGAAACTGAAGCACGGAGAAGTTAAATGACTTATCCAAGGACAGGAGCATCAGTGGCAGAGCCAGCAGTTCCTAGAGTGTTATGTAAGACAATGCTCATTGAAAACCATTTCCCCTCGCAGCCTTCCCTGCCCTTTCTTTGCTGCTGATGCTAATGTGGATGCCAGAGTCAATTCTGCAGCCAGTAATGAAACTGAATCACAGCATTGTACTTTCTGGTGAGCTTGTCCACTTTCGTTAGGGAACCTCTCTGAGAGCTGGCACCTCCCAAAGCCTCCACTGAAGCCAGGCCCCTGGGACTGCTCCCACCTGACAGTAACTGAAACTTTACAAATCAGGTAGTTCAGAGGACTTGATTGACCTCAAACCAATGTGATGCAGCTGTGAAAAAGGCAAAGCCAATCCCAGGATGTGTCAGGTGAGGCATTTCCAATAACAGGTAGAGAAGGATTAATGCCATTGTACCAGGCACTGGTAGGACCTCACCTGGAATCCTGTGTGCAGTTCTGGTCACCCGTGTTCAAGAAAGATTCAGTCAGACTGAAATTCAGGTGCAGAGAAGAGCTACTGATGATGACCAGGGAAATGGAGGACCTATCTTGTGGAAGGAGATGGGAAGAGCTTGGCTTGTTTAGCTTAGCAAAAAGAAGGCTGAGGAGATAGGATTGCTCTCTGTAAATACGTGGTGTGGCGGGGTAAGCCCCAGGGAGGGAGAAGTGCTATTCAAGCTAAAAGGACAATGCTGCACACGAACAAATTCGGGCTGGAAAGTAGAAGGTTTCTAACCATAAGTGGGGTGAGATTCTGGAACAAACTCCCAATAGGAGCTGTGGCGCAAACAATTTAATTAGTTATAAGAGAGAGTTGGACCAATTTTTGATATTGCAAGACAAGGCTACTTGAGATGGTGGGGGGCAGGGCATGGCAGCCCTGAGGGTCCCTTCCACTTTATGACTTACATTCTTAAAGCTCATGCTTCAGGGTTTCAGTTGCAGGGATCAGGAAGGGATCTTTCCCCTCACCGTATTCAGGGTTTTTTTTGGTCTCCTTACTCTGAAGTATCAGTGATGGTCCTGGCTGGAGATGGGACACTGGACCAGTGCTCTGAGGTGGCACCGAACATTCTCTCTCTCAGGTGCCTGGCTGTCTGGTTCTTGCTCACATACTCAGGGACTAACTGATCACCGCAAGTGGGATTGGGAAGGAATTCTCTCTCTCCCCCAGTGAGATTGGCAGAGACTTTGGGTTTTTTTCACCTTCCTCTGGAACGTGCGGGTGCAGGTCGCTTGCCAGGCTCACCTGGCTCTATCTCACATAATCATTTACCTGCTATTGCGGGGGCCTCGGGCACTGGTGCACCTGGGTCCCCTCCTGTGGGCTGTAATACCCTGATCTAATGTCAGTTGCGGGGTTCAGTGTGCGCATGCTGGCTGGTGTTGGTGGCCTGTGCTGTACAGCGGGTCAGACGAGGTGATCTGGTGTATGAATCTCGTCCCTATTCCCAACCACTCTTCTCGACAATCTTTCCCTTGGAGAGCAATCGGCTGCTCTCCCTTCGCAACGGCCACACAGACTGCAGGACGGATGATGGGAGGGTTCCTACAGCTACAGACTGGGTAAGCATCCTCCCGCTTACGGCTCATCCAGGAGGCCTGGTCAAAGTGGGGGTGGTTTTGACATAGACCACTGGGTCAGGCTGGATTGAAGAACGGCAGGGCACAGCACACACTGCGGTTGGCGTGTTACCTGTATAATCGATCACGAAACCTGCATTGCTCACGGAGGCGTCGCTTCGGAAAGCCAGGAAAAGGTTGTTGCTGCTGCTCTCTATCCGGTCAGGCAGCTGGGAGCCGTAGAAGCTCCCGATCAGGGGGCTGAGTGAGCTGGGGCCATCGTAGATGTGGAGGAAATCATAGCCGGGCTCCAAATTAAAGCTGGGAAAGAAATAGAATGAGCAGAGCTGGAACTATTATATGTAAAACAGAACCTTGGGCCCCAGTGTGCTAGGTGCTGTACAGACATAGAGTAAGGAAACAGCCTCGTCACAATATTTCCAATTTAAGTGGGCAAGACAGGTGGAGAAAATGGAGGATTGTTATCCGCATTTTACAGATCAGGAACTGAGGTCCCAAGAGACTAACCGATGTGCCTGAAGTCTCCCAGAGAACCCATAGCAGTGGTAGGAATTGAATCTAGCTCTCCAAAGCCCCTGTCCAGCCTTAACCACAAGGCTGCCCTAATGGTGGGTGGGAAAAAAATCCTATATAAATCAACATGAACTAATGCCATCATGCTCTGCTCTTCCACCCAGACAGTCTCTCGAGATGCTCCTTACCGCGGTTACTGAAAAGTGCAAATTAAAGGTGAGCAGCACAGGGAGATGGTTCTTTCCCTCGATGTACCCCGAGGGTACTTTTAAAGGTGTCCATAAGCTTCTGTGCAAATTTTACATATGGGCTACAGGCAGCACAGCCCAAAGGACTAACCTGTTGATCCAGCCACACTTTGTATCCAGTCCTTTGAAAACACCCGCTAATGAATTAACAGCAGCTGGAAGGGCCGGGTGGCTTACAGGGGGCACAGCAGAGACTCGCTCTGCAATAGCTCCAGGGTTATACTCTTGAAACACATGCCCAAATAATGCAGGGCTGTGGTCGGAATACACGTATCCTTTTCCCAACTGGGACGGATTGAGGGTAAACATGGGAGCCAATCAGCCAACACTACAGGAATCAGACACCATCTTTGGCGAGGCTGGCGGGAGAAGGGGCCGGCAGATAGAAGTGGAATGCTCTTGTTTTTTGGACACAGGTTGGGGCACAGCTGCCAACTTTCACACGGTAAATAAGCACCCTGACTTTCACAATAAGCCAGAAACCAAGCTAATCCCATTTCAAAACAAAGCCAAAACAAGCCAATCCCTAAGAACCCCAACACACTATGTGACTAGATCCCCCCGACGTGCAGTCTGGTGGTGGGATGGTGGTGGGCCTGCTGTGCACCCTTGACTCACTCCCCCCCTTGCTCCGCTTGCCCCTGTTTGTCCCCCCTTGTCCCTGCTTGCCGGGAGCCAATTAAAAAACAATCGCTACAACAAGCTACAACAAGCATTAAGCCAAAAACTAGCCAACAAGCAACTCACAAGCCAATTAAGCCAAAACCAAGCCCAATTTTTGCTTTTTTTGCAGGTTTACTATGTCTGGTTAGGGGCTCTCTAGGAAACTGATTCATGGAGCCCTGGGACAACCCTTTAGAAAGCAGTTGATGCAAATGGCAAACCCATTACCTCAGGCCTTGCCCCACCTCTGAGCTCCTCCCTTCTCCCCACTAGTCCCAGAAGAATTGAAAGGGAGCGGCTGAGCTGCTCACAGATACATACATATTAAATACCAGGGCAATGACATAATCGGGAGAGACCGTCAACTTCCAGTCACACTCCTTCCCCGGGGGATAGGGCTCAGGGTACTGTGGTGACAAGATGACCCCAGCCGGTCCCATCAGGATCCCTCCGCAGGGAGCTGAAACACGAAAGCAAAGGGGGGAGGGAGATAGTGATACTACATTCTGCCATAGGGGGAAAACAACAGACAACGGTGGGAATTAGACTTCTGGGTTGAGCTGTGGACTAGGTGCACCTGGAAGTCATGGGGAGGGTAGATTTAGAAATGGATGGATGGAGATGAATAGATAGATGGAAATATGGATGGGTAGATGGTGACAGACAGCCATATGGAGAGAGAGAGATATGGAAAGACACACAGCTAGATTGCAAGAGAAATAAGATATTATTTGTGATACAGTAGCCCTGAGGGACCCTAACCGAGACTGGGGCCCTGTTATACCGGGCATTAGACACACATAGTAAGAGACAGTCCAAGCCCATTACAATTTTCATAACACACACAGATGAATCACCAGAGAGAGAAAAGATGCCTTGAGCCTTCCTGTTTCATGTATCTAGGTAGCTCCCGGACAAAATCAAGGCTCCTGCTTAAGAAGTGAAAACATGTGCTGTCGGGGACTAATTGTTAGTTTGCATTGCCAGGAAGGCTAAGCATTTGGTTGAAAAGTTTCCAGTTAAGCTTGTTTTATGACAGAAAATTTGATTTTCACTGAAACAACATTTTTCGCAAAATGTGTCCGCTTTCCAGGGAGATTTTTGATATTTGTCAAAAAACTGAACACCCTAAAACAAACATATATGTAGATATGAAATGCTGCTGCAGTATCTCAGCAGAGCTGTAGTTCAGTTGCTACATACTCCCAGTCTGCTCTATGGGCTAGACTTCATCTTCCAAGATGCTCTGCATCTTCTCAGACCAAAAGGGATTCAATGATGCATCATGGGAGATGTAGTCCAACCAGGGAACCTCAGTTTAGAGAGAAGAATGGAAGCATGAGACACCTGAACCACGATTCCCAGGAGGCACCACAGAGGTATTTCAGAATCAAAGTATTTTATTTTTCACCAAAACCTGGAAATGTTCCACTGGCGGAAAAAACTCCGAACACTTTTCAACCAGCTGTAATTAGGCAACATAGTGTAAGGCTACTGTAGAATCATTTACAGTATCTAACCACCAAAAATTCCAAAAGCCCTTTGTCATTGAAAGAGAACCTTGTCACTGCTGTTTTCCCTCAGCTTATTGGGAGATCTTGCATCTTCTAAAAAGGGATCGCCAGGGCTCTGTCCAAAAACAACCCACCGTAATGGCTCTTTCAAAGTCAAATGACCTTCACTGAAGACACCCTATGAGAATTCCCTTAGCCTGGATCATCTCACCTCAGTTCTTCTTTCCAGGGAGTGGAACTAAGATCTCAGCTTTCAATGTGAATGAGAACTCAACGGGGGATTAGCTAGATACACAACACTGTGATTTCAGTTACAGCTCCACAACAACTAATAGGACTGTCAGCATCAGATAGAAATGATGCCATGTGAGATTATTAACAGAGTCTTTCAAATATCAAGCTGTCCTGCAGCAAACAAATTCTGGGCATGTCATAAAAGTTTCCCAGCTGTCTTTAAATCTGTTTTAAGAAATAGAGTTAATTAATTTAAGTTGCTTGGGGTAACATTGCATAAACATGAATAAAGGTTACAGGATGACTAATATCTGGCTAACATTTAATTAGTCAGCTAATTTAACATTTATTGCTTTTATGTGCGTAGCATGACAATTGTTATATGTTCTGGCCATATTGAAAAAGTTAATAGATTTCATGAGCTTCTTTTATGACTTTATGAACACATCGAAAATGTCAGATAGTTTTCTCTTGTGTTTCAGAATATGTTACCTCCTTGCACAAAAGTCACCCAACCAAGAACAAATGGCTTGCCCAGACAATCTCCTACCTCCTACCTAATATCTCACTCTCCTTTCTTTCTGTGCTCAGGGATCATGAGAGCACTGGGCTTTATATGCCAGACCCCTTTGGCGACCCTGATTGCACAGTGTAGCTCGGTGATAGGTTTCCCCACTTCTACCTCCTCACCCACATGGCAGGACAGACCCCTAATGATGTCCTCATGTTCAGATATGGATTCTAACCCCTTCCTTGCCACTGGCTGTGTGAACCCTATGCACTCTGTTGTACGCATCCACCAAACCAGTTGGGATTTCTACCCCTTTCAATCTGCAAAATGTTCCAACACCCCTTAGCAAGGGGAACCTAGATCCCTTGCTGTACAATCAGAGAAATGTTGCACAGATCATACCTATGCAGGAGGGAGGGTCAGGTTGCCAGAAAAACCTGTTCTCAATCTGCACGCAGCTGATTTTGGCCTCCCCTTGCAGGGTGTATCCTGGATCGCACTGAAAGACGATGGAGTCACCGGCTTCTTTGCTGTCTGCGCTCCGGCTCCCATTCTGGGGAATCCCTGGGTCGTTGCAGGAGGTGGCAGTGGAAACTGGGAGTATCAAAAAACAAAGAAACAAATCTATAAATACAGGTTTGCGTACCTCCCCAGGCCTAGCTTACCCTTCCTATAGGTTGCACATTCTATATGATGCCTAAGATAATGAAGTGCTGGTTGAATTTTTTTTCAATTAAAATTTTTTGTTGGGGGGGTGGGGGAAATTCTTCAAGAACAGTGTTGACAACTTTCATGCTTTTTTCACACTATCTGGTATTTTCTTAAAGCCCCAGCACCTGGAGTCATATGAACATGTGGCATTCTTGGCTTTCATTGATTAAAAAAACATAGGAAGCTTCTAGACCTCGTGGATGCAGAGAAAAGCTGGAAAATGTGATGTGAGTGTGATCTAAAGGCTCACAAACCAGAAGAGAAAGACGATCCCCAAATGCATCTTTAAAAAAATATCTCATGATTTTAGAAGGGCCTGATTTGTGAAGGCAGTGTCGCCAACTGAGATTTTTTCCTTCCAAAATGTTTTTCAACAAAAAATGGTGTTTTATTATGAAGTTAAAAAAAATCTTCACTGTAAATTTTTTTTTGTTTGATTTTTTTTAATCCAAAAACTGGAAAAATCCAATCTCCACCCCCTCCCCAGTCTCTTCCTTTCTTTTCAATTTTGTCCCTGGAAAAAGGGTAGGATGGCGGGGGAGGAGTAGAAACAATTTTTGTGGAGAATTTTGATAAAACAAACTTAAAAAAAATTTCTGCAAAAAATAATGACAATTTTCCAAGCAGCTCTACTATTCAGGAAATTATTTTCTAGTCTTTCAGGAAATTATAGAGCTAATCAACATTGTTCAAATTTCACAATTTTGGAATTTTTTTGAGGAAAAATGGGGATTTATTTCTATCATGTTCCTCTCCCATCATTTTTGGCCAGATCTAGTGTACACAGTGTATACTGTGACTTTAAACCCTCTTTGCCTTATCCTTGTGGCAATCTGCTTGCTCTCTCAAGCATTGACATCTGCGAACTCTTAACCTACATCGCTGCAAATACTGGACCGAAAATTATCCAGACTTTTATAATAAGGCAGCCTTGTCATTTGACCTAATGATACTCCTGCGGCAGGGAACTCTGCTCGCTGCAAATGTTGATTTTCTTGCTGCATCCAGCATAAGTGCAGATTCCATAAAACAGAATGGGAGGTGAACATCTGTCCCTCTGGGATTCAATATGGTCCCCACTGCCATAATATCCTAGTGCTCCATGCACACTAATATATTTATCCCAACACCATCTGTAAGTGGGAAGAAAGCATTGCTGCCCTGGTTTTACAGAGGGGGAAACTGAGGCACAGAACGACTGAATGACTTCCTGAAGGTCACAGAAGAAATCAGTGGCAAAACCAAGAAATAAACCTCCATCTCCCAGATCAATGTCTGAACCCCAAGGCCATCCTTCATCTTGTGTTGTTAACTCAACTGCAATAACTGGGTGATGGGCGGGGAGAAGCCAAGATGCATAATACAGATGATTAGTGCTGACTGTACTATCCTCTTTAAATACATTGTGCCAAGCAATGACTTTTCTCCCTCTTTCTTTTCTCTGTTTCCCCATAAAGTTCTCTCTCTCTCTCTCTCTCTCTCTCTCTCTCTCACACACACACACACTTTTACTTTGCACTGAGCATCTGTTCCTCCAACTGGGAAAGACTCCAGGGAATGGTAAGTTTAAGTGTGCAACACAGAGTGCAAGTCAGATGTATAATCATGCATTGCACATACATGTTTACTTAATACACCCAGGCATCCACTAATCTTACATGGCATTTTTATACAATCCTGCGTCAAACATATGCTGTAAAATAAACTGGCATGCTAGCAGCTTTCCCTGTCACTGTGTGGCAGTGAAATTTAGCCTTGAGCCCTGGGATGCATCAAGCCTGAACTTTGAGGAATGGATGTGCTCACCTAGCATCCTGGCAGCTGTCCTTACGAGGCAACAGAAAAAAATACGAGACAGATCCACAGCCCTTGTAAATCAACAAAGCTCCATCCTTGCTGATTTACACCAGCTGAGGATCTGCAGCATAATGTCCCCATGACAATAAAACTATTTAGCCTCATGCATTTTAGCGTTGGGGTTGGCGGAGGGGGGGAGGTTATATAAATATATGTTTAAATTATACCAGATCCCAGCCTGTAGGTTTGAGCTCAGGTCTCTGGCTACATTATCACATCCTATGAACAAAGGCTGTTAGAAGTAGTAGTAAATAAGGATGCAGCTCTACATCAGACAGCTGCTTGGAGCTTATTTTCTGCTATAGTAATCTGGCTCTGTGCAATTAGCTCAGGCTATGGCAAGCTCCAGCATAAAGAGCTGGAGGGAGATTGCATCTCACTTTATTACCCTGGTGCAGGAGCTGGCCAAAATATTGCTGGGGAGCATAGTCCCTGCTCTTTTCCAGCACCCCACAGCAGTTAGGGTGAGTCAGGAAAATGTGCCTGCTCCATTCCAGCCCATGAAGCAAGCCAGGCATAGAACAGAGGATGTAGCATTTTCTCCAAGGGCACTGAGTCACCACTCTGTCCTGTGCTTCCCAGGGGGAGTTCTGACTCCGGTAGGATTTGCCTGGAGGGCTCCACCTGCAACGCATGCACCTCTCCAGCCCACACGCGGGTACCAAGAACAGAACCATACAATCGTCCAGCCAAACAACTTGGAAACAGAGACAAGAGCTGCTGCCTAGATACCAAGGACGCCACCATTCAGCGATCCAGGAACACTGCAGCCTGGCTACTGCAGTAAAACCGATACATCTCTGCCTTGCCACTAGAGCTACAAACTATGGCCCTCTGTAACAGGTCCATGCATGCTTAATGTTACTACCCTGAGTAGCCCTATTGAAATCAATGTGTGTAAGTGTTTGCAGGCTCAGGGCCTGTGCAGTGAACACCGGGTCAGGCCGTGTACGTTATATACAGTGACGCTGTATACAACAACAACACTGGGCTACCAACAGACTAAGGCCAAGATTTTCAAGGGTGACAGCTGATTTGGGTTGCTTCCATTTTTAGAGGGCCCAACCTGGGTCATCATAAAGAGGCCTGATTCTCAGAAACTGCTGAGCACCCACACTCGGAAAATCAGGACCCTCTAGGGTGTCTCAAGTTGGACACACAAAAAAAAATGGAGGAAGCGAAAATCATTTGTCATTTTCAAACCTTGTCCTGTCTTCCCATCTGTAAATTTGGTGCAGCACAGAAGGTACATGAGACACCGGGTTTATGGCTTGGTTTTCAGACATGCAATAAGCATGCGGCTCCCATTGTTTGGGTGCACAGTGCCTCTGAAAATCAGTCAGTTCATATTTTCTGGGCAAAGCAAAATCCCCTTTGGGCTTTTCTAGCCTAGGGAAATTTGCACTGGTTTAACTACATCACAGTGCAAATCCTCTCAGTGCAGACACAGTAGATTGGTGCAAAATGGGTTTGCACTGGTGTGACATACCTTGCACCAGTTATGTTTTCAAAATACAATGCACAGGCCTCACACTAGTCCCCACCCTCACTGCATGTGACACTACAAATAGGGCCACCAGACTGGACACGACTTCTCAGGCCTTGTCTACACACTGAAGTTGCAATGGTAAAGTTCCATTAACCGAGCGATTTCAGTGGAGTGCACTCACACTGGACTCCTTGTGCTACAGTGTTGTGTCCACACAGCCTCAGGTAACACTGGCAAAAGCATGGTGCCCTGTGGGTAGGCATGCCAGTGCCCTCCATGCCGCCTGCAGGTGCATCACCTTGCAGGAAATTTTCACTGTGCATTGTGACACCGTGGGATACCTCACAAGGAACTGTGGGGACAAATACCCACAATTCCTCTTAACGTATTTCCCATGATCAATTGTGCCATTTACAAGCTCACCCCGGTGAACCTGGATACGGTGCAATGGAATGCAGCACTCTTCCCCGTTGCATTACGTTACGGTAGGCACACATCACTGGCACTCAAAGGCATGGCCTATCCATCACCAGCCCCATACAACCCTGAGGAAACAGCCTCTCCTTGGTGCCTACCTGAAAACTGAATAGCGAAGCCCTGCTTGCTGGTGAAGAAGTCGGTGTTGAACTGAAGGACGACGGAGTTAAAGGTGCTGTGGACGTCGCTGGGTAAGCTGGAGCCGCTCATCTCCTTTAAGATGATCCCATTCTCCACTGGCCCATCCCATATCCTCAGAACGTCATGGAACTCCTCTGTGTGGAAAACCATGAAATGGAGCCTGCGTTGACGAAAAGGAACAAACGCTCATCAGAATCCTTTGCAAAACTAAATACGAGGGTAGGCATCCAGTGGCGTAGTCCAGAATGGGCACCTTCTAGAACACCCCCACCAACGTTACCTCACACACAAGCTATGTAGAGGATGCCATTTTGCTCTACCCAGAGGAGTCCTCCATTCTGTGTGTCCTCGCACACACCATGCTGAGTGGAGGACACCATTTTGAAAACAAAATGGCATCCTCCATGCAGGCAAAAGTACTGGTATGCCATTGTGGGATGATCCGGCCTGATGACTCACAGTCTGTGTCCTTTGTGGATGCAGCTAAAAATGGGCTTGATGCCAATAAGAGACAGCACGTCCGAATGGACAGAGAAGCAGATGGGAACTCAGGTGACCCGAGCCCTGTTCCAGGCTTTGCTACTGGCCTGTTGGTTGACCTAGGGCAAGTCTTTTCCCTTCTCTATTTCTGAGCTTCTCCATCAGTAAAACAGAGATAACCTCCTTTGTGAAGCCCTTTGAGAGCTACAGATGAAAACTGACTCCATGGGAGAGGGTGCTCAGTGCTTTATGAAAATTAGGCCTTTCATGGTATGTGTAGCTGGGCATTCAAAATCACTAACCAATCCTAAAACTCTTCTCCAGCGAGACTAAGGGCCTGATTCAAAGCCTACTGAAGTCAGTGGGAACATCTCCACTAGGTACTTCGCTACTGCCATTGATCAGATGAGGAAGGCGCTCAGATACTAGGGTGATTGGCAGGAGGGTAAAACCCTAAGACAGACTAAAGTCAAGTTGGCACAGAAAAGTGTGAGGAAGTTGTGCAGGAGCAGTGAAGGGGTGGCTGAGGTGCATCCAATTGTGTTTTCTTGAGCTCCTTTTATTAAAGATAAAGACAAACACAGTGAAACGGGGAAGCTGTTCTAAACCCAGAAGAAATGTGCTGGGACCCCTTAAGATAATTGATGTGCATGCATCTAATTCACATCTCATCCCTATGTTGCATGAGTCAACCTTGGCTGTTCTTTCGCTTCCCAGTGGAAGAGCTTTTTGTCACAGGCCTGGATCTATCGATAAGGGTGGGGGGAGGATCCTGAATGCTGGAATGCAGGTCTGAAACGGGGAACGGGGTAAAACAGGGGAGATGGGAAAGGATCTTCTGGAACATTGTAGGGCAGGGCTGAGCTGGGAGCACTGTGGAAAATTGGAAATGAGAGGAATTATTGTAAAGGTGCAGGGCAAGGCTGAGTGGGGTAGCAGAGCAGTGGATGGAGTCAGAGGATAGGAACCGTGATGCTGCAAGGCAGGTCTGAGCGGAGCACTGAAACAATACAGCACAGGTCTGAGTGGAGCTGAGACGAAAGTCAGGGAACTCTTGCAATGGTGCAGTGCAGGCTGGCCTGGGAAGCAAGGCACAGAAGGAAATGGACAAGCTGGGAAGCTCCCATTAGGCTGCAGCACAAGTCTGATCCAAGTAACAGGTGACTGTGGAAACCATGGGGGAGTAAACGTATGAGCCTCCCTCTAATTTTCCTCTCTCACTGATTCCTTCTCCCCTTTCATTGTGCTATTTCTGTCTTTGAATCCTTTGCCACATTCAAGTGAAACAATACAACTTTAGGAATTGTTCCACAGGCGGTCAGGGCAGGTATGTGCAATGGACGTGGGCTGGGTCCCTGGGGCCAATTGATTTTTCTTTTCTTTAACTTTATTTTTATCATTTTTATATCAAATGCCAACACACAACAAAACCTAACCCCCTCTAAATATATGCACAAGATGGAAACAGTATATAAACAACACAATTCAGTGTCACTATTTGTAAAACCTGGAGAGAAAAACAAACAAACAAAAAACCCTGAACCTGCAGAGATCATGCAGGGCATCAATTATTGAAGTGATTAAATAAAAGAATAAGTCAGAACGTAGCATCAGGGACTAATATATACTAAGCTGCAAATGTATACAATAGTTTCTTGCGTGATCAGACGTTCTCATATTTTTTCCAAGCGTTTCTATTAGACAGAGTCATTTTTTCCTTTAATGCAGTAGCAGAGAGCTTACTCAGCCAGTCTGTGTGTGCGGGAGGAATCGCAGATTTCCATTTTCTCAAAATAATTGGTTTGCCCACTAAAACAGTTACTGCAATCCATTTCTTAATGTTAGCTGGTAATGCCAGCTCCTCCCACACCCCTAGTATCCACCAGCTTGGAGAGGAACAACAGCAACACAAAGTGATTTTCAATCAATTGATTTTCAAGGGCTTCACTTCCTTTATTTGTTTTGTTTTATTCATTTCTCCTGAGGTAGCAGCACCTGTCTGCTGCTTTAATATTTTAATTCCCTATGCAAGATAATGGTTACTATAGTAATGCATTATATATGGTAGCTAGTGATTTGATATTATTAATTGACTACTCAGGAGGGTTCTGCATTTTAGGCTTTTATTTAATATGCTTGTTATGTTTGTTTTAGTGTAATAATTTTGTACAGGAAAAATGAAATATTGATTAAAACACAGAGGAATTCAGCTGCTGGGCTCTCCTGGTTATTTATTAGGCAGCATGCCTGGCTTACCTTATATTAATGCCAACAACCTCCATCTTGCTGGCTTCCTCTTATAACTCCTCAGCCTATAATTCTGCTCCCTATGTGGTGCTCTGAGAGGTGACCCCCAATTTCTCCTCATTCAAATTCCCTCTCATCTAAACTAACTTTGAAGGCTTCAACTCCCAGGTGAAGAAGACTAGGAGTGGCCCTTTTGCGTCCCAGGGAACACCCCAGGGAGAGAGAGGCTTGGAAGGTGTGCAACACCCTCCCACCTCCACCTTGACTTCCTTTATGGTTAAAGGCACCAGCTGGTGGAATCAGGGAATCTGAGTTGTGTTCCTGGCTCTGCTGTGTGACCTGAAGCAAGTCCCTTAGGTTCTGGAGTGAAGTAAATAGGAGTCTTTCCACCGACTTTTGTGGGCTTTATCTCAGGCCCATAACTCCCGTGACTCAGATTCTCCATCCGCAAAATGGGGACAAGAATACCTACCTTGCAGAGGTGTTATGATGCTCCCCTTAGACCAAGTTCTGAAACACTCAGACAAAAGGTGCCGTAGCAGGTGAGGTGCATTTCTGTCCTACGTGGACCCTGTACTGAAGTTTGTTTTGGATACCATCATTTATAAAACTTTAGTTATTACAAAGCTAAATGCAATCAGCTGATAGAATAAGTCCCAAGAGAATATCTGTATAGTCAGAAATTATGATCAGCTCTCCAAAATATAGCTAAAAGGGAATAGAGAGTAAAGAGGAGAAGCAACAGCCGGTGAAATTACACAATGTTCTCAGTTTTGTATTTATTGTAATACTCTGAATGCAGATCACATTTCTCTGCTCCATATATTTTATTGCTTCACCTGCCTTGGATCAAAGGTTTCTCAGCACACTACTGCCGGCACCACTACCACTGTGGGCTATTATCTTGCCTGTCCTTGTAAGGTAAGCAGGGTCATGCTTGGCCAGCCCTTGGACCAGAAATCCTGGGAAGAAGTGGGGTCGGTGAGTCAGTAGATGGCTCTCCAATTCAGAGTCAGGACTGATCTAACAGCCCAGTGTGGTGGCAGAGGTGCTGCTGTTTTCCATGAGAGCCAGCGGTTCTGTCCACTTGTGCTCATTAAAGTTCCTCTGGACTTTGAAGAAGGATAACTCGTGATCTTGATTCCCTAATCAAATTCCATTCTACTTTTCCAATGCTTTCCCTTGTTGCTACAGTTAGATATGGGATCCCTTTTCATTTCCTGTCCCAAACACTTGTGTCAGATAGCAGCTTTTCAATGGCCGTCTGCCCTCTGCTTCAAAGAGATGTGAAATGATGCTGTACACACATAGTTTGCAAAGAACTTTGCACCTTCCAGGATAAGAAGGGTTATCTAAGTGTAAGATATTGTCATTATTACTGTTAACCAGGGGACCTGTCAGCACAAAGTGACAACACACCAGGGTTCAACCCCTTCATTCCTTCTTTTAAAATGAAAAGCTGACAGGTGAAGAAGCGTATGTGGTCCAGACATCCCTTAGGGGAGGATCTATAAGTGGAGATGCCCTATGTCCTAATAAGGAGGAGAGGATGGAAAATGATAAAATATGGGTAGGATCTGATGAGAAACTGTCAAATGAAAAAAGGTCCCATTCAATTACATCATGTAATGGCAGGCAGCTAAGTGACAAGTTTTAAAGTGCTTATATACCAATGCTCTAAGTCTCAATAATAAGATGGGTGAACCAGGGTGCCTCATATGGAATGAGGGTATTAATATAATAGGCATCACAGAAACTTGGTGGAATGGGGATAATCAATGGGACACAGTAATACCAGGGGACAAAAATATATCAGAAGGACAGAACAGATGAACAGGTCGTGCTGGTGGGGGAGTGGAACTAGATGTGAAAGAAAGCACAGAATCAAATGAAGTAAAAATCTTAAATGAAACAAACGGTATCATAGGATATGGATAGTAATTCCATGCTTGAATAATAAGAATATAGCAGATAGTTAGGTCCAAAGCAGACCTACAAAAGGATCTCTCAAAACTGGGTGACTGAGCAACAAAATGGCAGATGAAATCCAACGCTGATAAATGCAAAGTAATTCACATTTTACAGATCACCTGAGCAGGATGGTTACAGTGGCTGTGAAAGGCTCCAGGAGATTAGAGAGACTATTAAAATACAATTAAAAAAAACACCTCAATAATAATGGGGGATTTCAACTATCCTCATATTGACTGGGTATATATCACCTCAGGAAGGGATGCAGAGATAAAGTTTCTTGACACCTTAAATGACTGCTTCTTGGAGCAGCTAGTCCTGGAACCCACAAGAGGAGAGGCAATTCTTGAGTTAGTCCTAAGTGGAGCACAGGATCAGGTCCAAGAGGTGAATATATCTGGACCGCTTGGTAATAGTGACCATAATATAATTAAATTTATCATCCCTGTGGTGGGGAAAACACCACAGTGGCCCAACACTGTAGCATTTAATTTCAGAAAGGGGAACTACACAAAAATGAGGAAGTTAGTTAAACAGAAATTAAAAGGTACAGCACCAAAAGTAAAATCCCTGTAAGTCGCATAGAAACTTTTTAAAGACACCATAATAGAGGTTCAACTTAAATGTATACCCCAAATTAAAAAAAAAAACATAGGAAGAGAACCCAAAAAGAGCCACCCTGGCTAAACAACAAAATAAAAGAAGCAGTGAGAGGCAAAAAAGCATCCTTTAAAAAGTGGAAGTTAAATCCTAGTAAGAAAAATTGAAAGGAGCATAAAGTCTGGGAAATGAAGTATAAAACTATAATTAGGAAGACCAAAAGAGAATTTGAAGAATAGCTAGGCAAAGACTCGAAAAATAATAGCAAATTTTTTTAAGTACATCAGAAGCAAGAAGGCTGCTAAACAACCAGATGAACATGATGCTAAAGGAACACTCAAGGACGATAAAGCCATTGAGGAGAAACTAAATGATTTTTTTGCATCAGTCTTCACAGTTGAGGATGTGAGGAAGATTCCCAAACCTGAGCCATTCTTTTCAGAGGACAAATCTGAGGAACTATCCCAGATTGAGGTGTCATTAGAGGAGGTTTTGGAACAAATTGATAAACTAAACAGTAATAAGTCACCAGGACCAGATGGTATTCACCCAAGAGTTCTGAAGGAACTCAAATGTGAAATTGCAGTACTACTGTCATCTGTAGCCTACCATTTAAATCAGCTTCTGTACCAAATGACTGGAGGATAGCTAATGTGATGCAAATTTTTAAAAAGAGCTCCAGAGGTGATCCCGGCAATTACCGGATGGTAAGCCTAACTTCAGTTCTGGGCAACTTGGTTGAAACTATACTAACAAACAAAATTGTCAGACACATAGATCAACATAATTTGTTGGGGAATAGTCAACATGGTTTTTGTAAAGGGAAATTATGCCTCACCAATTGAGCAGAATCCTTTGAGGGAGTCAACAAGCATGTGGACAAGGGGGATGCAGTGGATATAGTGTATTTAGATTTTCAGAAAGCCTTTAACAAGGTCCCTCACCAAAGGCTCTTAAGCAAAGTAAGTAGTCATGGGATAAGAGGGAAGATTCTCTCATGGATTGGTCAAAGGGTAGGAAACAAAGGTAGGAATAAATGATCAGTTTGCAGAATGGAGAGAGGTAAATAGTGGTGTCTCCCAGGGGTCTGTACTGGGCCCAGTCCTATTCAACATATTCATAAATGATCTGGAAAAAGGGGTAAACAGCGAAGTGACAAAATTTTGCAGATGATACAAAATTACTCAAGATAGCTGGGTCCAAAGCAGACCTACAAACGGATCTCTCAAAACTGGGTGACTGGGCAACAAAATGGCAGATGAAATCCAATGTTGATAAATGCAATGTAATTCACATTGGAAAATATAATCTCAACGATACATGTAAACTGATGGGGTCTAAATTAACTGTTACCACTCAGGAAGGAGATCTTGGAGTCATTGCTCTCTGTAAACATCCACTCAATGTGCAGCCGCAGTCAAAAAAGTGAACAGATTGTTTGGGCATCGTTAAGAGAGGGATAGATAAGAAGACAGAAAATATCATATTGCCTCTATATAAATCCATGGTATGCTCACATTTTGAATACTGTGTGCAGATGTAGTCACACCATCTCAAAAAAGATATATCGGACTTGGAAAAGTTTCAGAAAAAGGGCAACAAAAATGATTAGGGGTATGGAACAGCTGCCATATGAGGAGAAATTAACAAGACTGGGACTTTGCAGCTTTGGAAAAGAGACGACTAAGGGGGGATATGAGAGAGGTCTATAAAATCATGACTGGTGTGGAGATAGTAAATAAAAAAGTGTTGTTTACTCCTTCTCAAAACACAAGAACTAGGGATCTCCAAATGAAATTAATAGGCAGCAGGTTTAAAACAAATAAAAGGAAGTATTTTTTTCACACAATGCACAGTCAACCTGTGGAACACCTTGCTAGAGGATGTTGTGAAGGCCAAGACTATAATAGGGTTCAAGAATGAACTAGATACATTTATGGAGGACAGGTCCATCAATGGCAATTAGCCAGGATGGGTAGGAATGGTGTCCTTAGTCTCTGTTTGCCAAAAGCTGGCAATAGGCGACAAGGGATTGATCACTTGATGATTCCCTGTTCTGTTCATTCCCTCTGGGGCACCTGGCATTGGCCACTGTCAGAAGACAGGACACTGGGCTAGATGGACCTTTAGTCTGACCCAGTATGGTCATTTAATTGCCTGTTTCTCATTGCCACATTATCACCGGGGAAAACACTGCATGACACAATGAAATCAGGCTAAAACTGGACTAACTCTCTAGACATACCATTCTATCTGCTTTGCTGAGGAAACCCCTAAAAATAAAACAATCAGATAGTGGGCTTAAAACCTTGGTGAAGAGTCTACTGAAGAAAACACAGAAACATTAACTGTTTTCCCATTTATCCAGAGCAATAACAAACAAATAAGGTGGAACAGAACCCCCTCCAAAAAACAGTTCAAAAAACAACATCAAAACCTGCAATGTACTCAGGAAGGAAATGAAGCCCACAGAATCAGACAGCAGCCAAAAGAGCTGAATCATAAATCTATCTAAGCAGGGACCTTGAGCAAAGTGAAAAAAAAAAAAAAAAGATAGACTCAGGCAAAATAAGAATGGATCACACTGGACTCACTCTCAGATATCTCAGTGCAATAGCATTTGCTTCAGGGCTAACTCATCAGTGAATTCACAGAAGCAATTGGAACACAGAGCGGATGGAAAGACGTGTAAGGAAGTGGCGGAGGGGAGGAGGAGGGAGAGTATAGCAAGGGAAGGCTTGGGAATTCCTATAAACATCTTGCCCTACGAGCTGTTAAAGGAAAACCCCAACAAGCTCTCAAATTACTGGGATCGGTGCCTTACTTCCTAATGGAGCTTTAAGAAGCGACTTACAAACGATCAACCATTAAGCAGGGAGCCACCAACATGACAACCTGATGATGTAATGACAAGGGACAGGCTGACCAATGATTGCAGCATCTAGGACCCCTAGTCATGGACTCCTTTGCACGAGGCATAGCACAAACTCAGAACAAAGAGGCAGTCCCTGCCGTTAAGAGCTTCCGATCTAAGGATAAGACAAGAGACAACTGATGGGGGGGGGGGGTTTGGTTTGTGCATCTGTCAGGAATAGCTGAAGTTATGTATTAATTTAAAAGATTAGGTACCTTCGGGAACAATAGATTTACTCAACAGGGGCTCATGTAACTTCATGACCTTACTTTCCTTACAATCACCCTCCCTTCCCTGTGCCCCAAAGAGCTGGCAGTGTCATTTACGCAGGACACAACAAATATGTGTAGCAAGCGATACAGAGGAGGACAATTATCTTTGCATTCTGACAATCACTAATAGATATATTCAAATGCAGCTAAAAGCAAGTGAGGCAGTGGTTCTATGTATAAACCACAGTACAGTTGTCTCCTGCTTAGGGGAAGGAGGTTGAAGGTAAGACTTCTGGATCCTATTCCTAGCGCTGCCACTGACTTGCTGTGCAAACTTGGAGGAGTCACGTAGACCCAGGTTTTCAAAAAGTTCCCAATTAGCTTAGCAAGCCCAATTTGAGGCACCCAGAGCCTGACTTCCAAAGGGTGCTCAGCAACCACAGCTCGCACTACCTTCCTGGGGTGAGGCGGGTGCTCAGCGGCACTGAAAGTCAGGCTGTAAACACCTCCGGTTGGACACCCCAGAACTGAAGCACCTCAAAGGATGGGCTGCTATTGCAAACTTGGGCCTTATCCTCTAGGTACATGAATATCCTCAGCTGGAGAATGGCATTCATAATGAACTAGCCCCCAGTCAGGTAGATAAATCCCACTGATAAGGGGCCTTGAGATCTTCAGATGAACACCACCAAAGAGCACAGAATTATTACACCAGCTACCTCCTTCTTTCTCTTAGCCACTGTTGTTAATGAATACAAGCCAGTGAAAACTATGGAGGTGTTTGCCTCCTTGAGCAACAACTCCAGGAGCCACCCTTTCTGCTCCAAGCCTCTCCCAATGCTCTCTGAACCCTGGATAAAAAGGGCAGAAGAATATGCCATACACAGAGAAGAAGTGGCTTTTGCTGCTAGGTATATAAGGCAGACAGGATTAGAAATGAGGTCAAAGAGGCTTTCTACACTAGAGTGACATAACTCCTCTAAAGAACAAGTGAAACATGCTGTACTCTATTACCCAAACGCCTGAAAGCATTAAGGGATTCTTAAGAGGGTGCAGAATGGCAGAAAATTGCCCTGAGTGCTCACTCAACGAGAAGGAGAGAAAAACCTCATCTCTAGCTGCTGCAATGGGGATGCACTTTTAAATGGAAAAGGCAGAACTCAAGCAAACACGATGGGAAGAAGTAATGATGTGACAAGGTGGGTCTAACATTAAAACTAATCCCTTCCCCTAACCACAGGGGAAGTCCCAGAGGGAAATCCAGCCCTGCTCAGGGGTGAGACCTGCCTGAAATGGAAGAGGGGCACTCCTGCAGGACATGGACAGATGGGGTTCAACTCCTGGCTCTGCCATGGGCTCCTTAGATGACCTTTGGCATGTCCCCAATCTCCCTGTGCCTCTGACTCCCACTATAAAAAGGGGACAGTGATACAGCCTGTTTCCCTACTTCTGTCTATTTAGACAGTAAGGTCTTTGAAGCAGACACTTCCCCTTAGTAGGTGTATGTGCAGCACCTAGCGCAGTGATATCCCTGATCTGGCTTTCAGCCTTTATGCATTACTAGAATACCAATAATGATACTGAGCCAACACCTACACGGACTGCAGCCATCAGGGTTTTCCATTTATGTCGCCCATTCAAGCATCGGCCCTGCCCAATTCTGCTCAGTTTACACAACACAAAATCAGGTCCTGAACTGGCTAAGAAGAAGAATGATTGTACTGCTAATGATTTATAGCCCATCAGCCAAAGATTCAGGGCTCTGTTTAAGACTAGGACCTTCAGACTCAGTAATCTGGGGCTCCTCTTAACCCCCTGGAAGTGCCATACCAACAAAATAAGAACTGCTCAAATTCTGTGCCCCCAGAAGTCTCCAGTGATGCCGATCCAAGCATCCAAATATTTCTACTCATATTTTTAGATGAGATTTTGAAAAATGGACCTGTCAGTACGGTGCCATTCCTTAGGCCAGGGTTAGCAATAACAATAAACTCTCTTACAACCCCGAGATGGCTGCTGAACAATAAAACACCACTGAATCAGCATATTCCCAGACTGTTCTTGGGCATACAAACAGATGTTGGAGGCAAGTTTCATTTGTCTTACAATGTACCTCCCCCTGCCCCTCCACACGTCTTTACTGGAGCTAAAGATATTTTAGCTGCAATTTTATGGTGGGGTAGATGGTTAATCCCCTTTTGAAGTGTACCCCTTTTAACATTTGTAGCAATAATGGACATTTCATTTTCGATCTGCCTCCTTTTCTTCTTTTCCTCCCCACCACCCCGCCGAGAGACACAGCTTTATTAAAAAAGCTTTGGTGATTAATTTTAATGGAAGTTATAAATGAGAGCTTTATACAATTGTATCATGCATGAAGAGGATTATTATTCTGACGGATTACCATAAAAATGAAGTTGATGGAAATTTGCTCTCCCAACAAACCAAAATTCATCTGCTCTATTTCAGCTGCACAAAAACCAGATGTTCAGAGGAACAGAACAGGGGGCTTAATCTCTGGTGAAAGGAAGGGTCTCAATTTGTATTGTCACCTGGCATAATTTCATTCCATTCTTGAGCCCTTCCAGACCATTGGTCTGATCCCACAAATATTAGCATATAGCATGACTCATTCACGTATTGCCATTGAAGTGGATAGGGATAGGTGTGGGAGTAAATTTACTCGCAAGCTTTAGTGGCGGCAGGATCAGCCACCATTGCTACGCTCTTTTGGGCTCTGTGCCGGCGAATTATATTCACATCCACTCTATGGTCCCTTTGCACTGTTACAATGGTGTAAAGAGGCCTTGGGATAAATGAGAATCAGATCTCTGGGCTTCCAGGAGATGTCATGTGGGTGTACAGATCTGGCAGAGTGAATCCCATTGAAGATAATGGGGCTCTGCGTAGGGTCAGGAATCTGTCTGCATGGATCAGGCCGCAAGACTGGGACCTTATATTTTAACTGTGCATGTTACATGCAGAGCCATAGTCATCTAGGGAACGGTATTTGTCAGTTTATGCTAGCAATACATGCAGTCTTTATTCCATGAATAAACATAGAACTCTGATCTTTTTGATTGTCAAGCCAGTGCCTTCCACAAGTACTAAATTCATATTTATTTTATTTTTCCCTAGACTGATTACCTAATTGGTACTCAGCAATCCAGCAAGAACCACTGTTCCTACTGCTGCAATTTAATGCCTGCTTCCAGCACTGCCAATTTAGAACAAGGACCACAGGTCAGATCATCATTTAAATCAGCAAGAGGTGATGCAAACTAGTGCTATTAATAGTGACAGAGTGTGTACATGTTAATTGGAATATATCTGTTGCAACAAGAATGTGAGTAAGACATCAGTGGAGATAAGCTCAATCAAAAGACATCATTGCCTGATGGAAGCCAAGGAGTGTTAAATATTTGCATGGGATATTACAAAGTCCTTTGCAGGGGGATGAAAAAGAAGAGATTTTTGAGAAATGTTCCTTTGAAAGTCCCCCCTCCTTGCATCCATTAAGAGTTCTCATGCTGATTTCCCCAGACCATCCATCACAGAAACAATTTGAGAAGACTGAAGTAATGCAGGAATTTCTGCATTTAAAAGTACTGGACCAAATTCACCCCTAGCACAAAGCCATTGAATAAAAGCACCACACAGTTCAATGTGATTAAATGACTGGTAAAGATCAGAGCAGTGCTGCTGTAGCAGGTAGGTTGTGGGTCAGGATAGAGGTGCCGAGACAGAGCAATCTGAGAACACAGGATTGGAACAGTAAGGGATTCTGCAGATCAGTACAGATGTGTTACTGCAGAGCTTTTTATAGTGAGCAACAGCAGTAGGGTGAATAGATGGGCAACGGAAGATCTGGTCTAAATAACAATTTGTTGAATAAATTCTGCATGCACATTTCTCCATTTACTAGCAAAAAATGGATTTGCAAATAGTAGTTGGTTTTGTATTAAAAGTAGCTGTAGCTGGACTGGAATATCCAGTTAAGTACAGGGCTGTATTGATGTGGTGTGGCAGGGCTGTGGGGGAATTCAGTGCTGGTTTAGGGAAGCAGAAGTTTCCAAAAAGCATGCTGGTAGCTGCATTAAGTGTATGAGCTAGTTCCCCACCTACCTCAGAGCCAAATTCACATACCTTAAAAACTAGAATACATTACATTTTAAACTGCACTGAAGCAAAGGCAAAGGGGTGGGGGCAAAGCGGGAGGAGGAAACGGTTTCTGGTCTCCATACTCGCCAGATGTTTGCGAACTATTTTGATGCTTCTTTTAGGGAGAATAATTCCCTTTTGTATGTTGCTTTTTAATATTAAAACTAGAAAACAGTGAAGTTATAATAAAAAGATGCCATGTGTTGCGATCTTACCCTTCCAGCTCCTCCACTCACTGCTCATATCTGGGGACTCAACTCCCTGATTCTTTCTTCATCTAGAGCCATGTAATTCCACCGACTTCGGATGAGCTATTCTTAATTTATACTGGTGGTGTGAGCGGGAGATAGCTCAAGCCCCTAACTGCCTAGGATATAATCTTGCAGGTGCTTGGATGTCAAATACAAGCCCATTTGGTAGGATAAACCAACTGGAAGCGTGTTGGACCGAACCGGGGAATCTCAGTGCAATACTCTGGTGGTGAGCCTGTTTTCAACTCTAAAATACATCCCAAGAGGAAACAAAATCAAAGTCCCTTGCACGGCACAAAGACACAGGATTGAAGGCTAACAGATGAAAGTTTAATAAAGCAATAGTATCAGACAACAGCGGCAGCAGCAAATTACCTGACCTTCTCCACAGTGTGGCGTGACAGATGTTTCTGACAATAATGTGTGTTTCAGAGACAGGCCATATAGCAGATATAAATTAACCAAAGCCAGAGTGCGGGGTAAATGGTGCCTCTTTTAACCATCCCAGCAGGAGAGGAGCAAGCGTTGGCAGCTCACTTGTGATCCGCAAAGCAGGGCTGCCCAGAGGATTCAGGGGGCCTGGGGCAAAGCAATTTCAGGGGCCCCTTCCATAAAAAAAAGGTTTCAATATTATAGAATACTATATTCTCATGGGAGCCCCTGCAGGGCCCGGGGCCTGCGGCAAATTGCCCCACTTGCCCCCCTACCCCCTGGGCGGCCCTGCCGCAAAGTGAAATAACATTCTGTCTAACCTCTTTAAGTAATTGCTGGCTGGTTTCCAGCATCACAGAAGCAGCAAATGGGAAATAAACAAGCCTATAGTAACCACCATGTAATCCCAGCATAACAAACAAGACTGCAGAAGAGCGCATGGTAACCCAGCATCCCTACAGCCGAACTACCGGTCACATTTTCAATGCTATCTTGGGGACTTGGATGTCTAATGGGAACAGGACATTCAAATCCATCGACCAGTTTTGACTTCAGCCTATTTGTAAAAAGAGTTGATAACAGAGAAAATAGATAATAGAATAAAGAAGAGAGCAAACAGGGCTGATAACAGAGCAAACAACTGATTTTCCAGCAAAGAGGCCGAACCCTCCTCCCCACCCTCATTTTGTCCAGGTTAAGCCAAAGAAATTTTATTTTCATTTTTTCTTGCTGAAACAAAAGACTGAAGGGATTTAGTTTGGGGTTGAATGAAACATTTATTTCAGCTTTTTTGTTTCATTTCTGGGTGTCTTCCCCCCACTTTCTTCCTGTTATTTTTTTCAAAGAAATCCAGCTAAATTTCAAACCAAAATCTTGTTCTGGAAGGAAACGTTTTGATTTTTTTTTCTTCATAGTTTCATAGATTCATGGCCAGAAAGGACCATTACGATCATCTAGTCTGATTTTCTGTATAACACGGGCCAAAGAACTTACCCAAAATAATTCTTAGAGCAGATCTTTAAAAAAAAAAAACACCTTTAAAATTGTCAGTGATGGAGAAATCACCATGACCATTGGTAAATTGTTCCAGTGGTTAATAATTCTCCACATTAACAATGTGTGGCTTATTTCCAGTCTGAACTTGTCTAGCTTCAGCTTCCAGCCATTGGATCATGTTAGACATTTCTCTGCTAGATTGAAGAGCCCATTATTAAATATTTGTTCCCCATGTAGATACTTACAGACTGTCATCAAGTCACCCTTTAGTTTTCTCTTTGTTAAGGTAAATAGATCGAGCTTTTTGAGTCATCACTACTACTACTACTACTTTTTTTGGCCAAAACTATATACCAGATTTGACCCACATATAATTTCTGTCAACCCAAAACTGCATTTTTAGCAAATAAATGATTCATCCAAAAAGTTTCACTCAGCTCTGCCGGCAAAAGAATGCAGTAAACCAAAGCCTCACCACAGAAGAGCTATGAGTAAAAACAAGCAGCAAAACAGCCCCTACATTTGGCCCCCAACTCACCCTATTGTGCAACCAGCTTCTGCCTCGATTGTCCAAATGCAATTGAGGTTGTGATCATAGGGTGTTGGGTACGCTGGAGACAATATCCGTCCTGATGACTCTCCTCTGATAGTGCCTCCACACTCCGCTGAAAAAAACATATGCAGTGGTTAGGAAAAGATTCTTGATGTTTTGTGGTTATATACATCCAACAACCCCTAACACACCAAGGATGGTGTACAGATCATAGAATTGGAAGGGACCTCATCTAGTCCAACCCCCTGCTCAAAGCAGGACCAATCCCCAGACAGATTTTTACCCCAGTTCCCTAAATGACCCCCTCAAGGATTGAACTCACAGTTCTGGGTTTTAGCAGCCAATGCTCAAACCACTGACCTATCCCTCCCCTATGAGGTGACCTTTTATCACTAATGTAACTATCAGTGCAAATCTCAGTCTATACTACAGAGCTTGGCAGCTCCTAGGCAGGAATATCTCTTTTCTCTTAGAGAGATTCTCAACCATGTTATACTAAAGCTAATGAGACTCACCCCATCTGGCTTGCAGGATGAGTCAGCAGAATAGCTCTGCACCTCTCTGCAGGACAGGTTCCTACAACCTGATGTGACCTCACAGCAGACCAAAGATTCTTTCATCCCCCTTTGGCTTCACAGTGCACAAGTTTAGAGCTCATTAGTATTCAGCTTTCTTTAATTCACACTTTGTGGGGTGATTTGAGAGAGCATAATATCTTTGCCATGCATATGCAAAAATCTTTAATAATGATTCACAAGCATAATAAAGCCTACATACCTGCTTAATTGGCTTACAAAGAACATAGTGCCCCCCCAACGTGTTTTGTTAAAAATTTGTTAAAATTCTATGAATTTACACACACACACACACACACAGAGCAGACAACGAAAAGTTCAGCTGATTATAAAAATGTGGCCATCTAATTTTAGCAGCCAGAGCTAAAGTTCAGTATAAGGTCATTGCATCAGTTGAAGCCAGTTTGCTTTTGACTCAACTCCTAGTGTGCCATTTCTGAGCTTGAAAATAACCCACCAGTTGTTGAGACCTTCCTATGGAAAGGTGCTCCAAGAGATTTCATCACACACTGGAAATACAGGTTAATTGTGCAGTTATCAGTTAACAGGATATTAGGGCTGAGCTGATCATCATTGCATCCTAATAATTAGAGGTGGAAAAAAAATCTATTGGATATTCTAGTCAATACTACATGCTTCTTACCGTATATTTCCTAATGCTTTGTCCAGCCTAGTTTTAAATGTCCACAACAGTTTTAACTGCTATAATTTCCAGCTGAGTTATCTTGCAGTTACTGTGTAATAACTTTCAGAGTAACTATGCAGTTAATTGTGACTCTACTGTATATCTTCTTTATTGGCAGATGGGGATATAAATCTTTCCATTAAAAAGGGGTCTCCTATTTTATCATGTTTCTTGTTTCACTAGTTTGCCATGATTGTTCTCACACACACACACACACACACACACCCCTACACCTGTTTGTGGGCCTTAAATAGTTTTTTTTATTGTTTCCAAGGTCGGGGGAAGAAAGAGAGAGAGAACGCATGTGTGCACACAGAAAATTTTGTTGCACACAGTTTGGTCTAAACTCCATGTGGATGTTAAAGACCAAAACACCTGGTTCACGAAGATGATGCTGATGACGACAAGCAACCAACTTTCTTTTCTTGGAGTCAAAATGACACCTTGTATTTGACAGATTGCAGTTTTCTTCCCACAATGGACTTTCTGGGCTTAACTTTCAATTTCATCTAGTGTGGATTCTCTCAGCTTTGGCCTAACCTTCTGCTTACTGAAGCCAAATGGGAGTTTTACCAGCAATGAGAATTTAGCATGAATCAAAGAAGAGTTAAGCCAATGCTGAAGGGTTCTGAGGGTCAACATTTTGATGGTTCTCCTTAATTGCATGCACTGTATTTGCAAGCACAAAGACCATGACTTGTCCATGTACATGGACATTGCCTACAGCAAATAAGTGACTGGCTGCCTATCTAAACTAAAGAACTAACAATGGTTATGTAAAAGGGCTGCTGAGGTTAGTGTACACACGCATGGAATTAATCTGACACATGCTAACTGTCCACTGCCCACTACTTGTATATTGTATCTCTTTCCAACATCGTCCTCCTCCATCTATATACATAATAGGCTCTTCAGCATAGGGGCATTGTCTTCCTATGTGGTCTGTACAGCATGTAATATAGTTTGAGCACTTCAATCTAAACAACAATGATCTGTTTGTGCACACAGCTCTCCATGTTTCATGAGCAAATAGATGCAACTGAAAATATCACAAGAAGCAATAAAGTCAATATTGCAAGTGAATTTTAAGAATTCTCCTTGAAAATTTAGCCCACGAGGGTCATTTTCTCATTTTGGATACTAAGGTTTTAATTTTAGACTCGTCTAGGCAAGAGTGTACTGCTCTTGTGGGGTAAGAAGGAGAATGGACCACTTGGGAGTTGTGGAGAGGAGGCAAATTAGGAGAGTTAAAGCAACAGAGTTAAAACCGCTGAGAATCTGGGATTAAATCGTGTGTAGCTCTCAAATTAAAGATATTTTGGACTTTGTAATTTAGATCTCTACTGATGTCTGCCATCATCGGAAATCACCCCTCAGCTTAGCACGTTTAAGAGAGGACAAAGGTCGGAACAACAGGAGAGGTGCAGATGAGGAATGAAGGACATTAGCAGAGCTGTGCTGAAGGGACCAGAGCTTGAAGATGACAGCAAGGGGTGTCAGGACTGGGACACATTTAATAGGGGGCTGTTTGTGGAACACATGCACAGCCCAGTCCTCTCAATCTATAGTCACAACACGAACAAAGAGATATCTGATAAAAGGACGTGTGGACAGGGCTCTACAGTGTGGGTGTGGTCAGCATGACTTCATCCCAGGCTAGTGGACTGGTTATGCAGGTCAAAGGGGCATTTGGGACGGGAGATACAAACAGAGCACTTAGCTGAGAAATGACAGCAGTCGTACCTACGCACACCGGCAGCGGTTGGTCCCAAGCTCTGCGTTCTCCTGTCAAACAGACCAGCGCCCTGCTGCCTCGTAACGTATAGCCAGGGTCACAGTTAAAGGACACAGAGCTGCCCGCAAAGTGCCCTTCGTCACGGACCTTGTAGCCAAACTGTGGGATGCCGGGGTCCTCGCACTTAATGAGCTCAAAACCTGGAACCAGAGACGAGGAAGCTGTTTTCATCAGATATTTAACCGTCAAGTACGCGAATAAGTGGGAAGACAATAAAACAGTTACTGCTTTTCCCAGGTCACCAGGTGTGAGAATTTTCTTCTCCTAATGTGGATCTTAAGGCTAGGGAGAGAGAAGGAATGTTCAATGAACCACGGTCTTGTGATTAAGAGACTGGGCTGGGAATCTAGAGATTTCAGTGCCCAACTTTGTCAGACTTCCTGTGTGATCGCTGGCAGGGCCGGCACTTCCATTAGGCAACCCTAGGCGGTCGCCTCAGATGCCAGGATTCGGGGGGTGGCATTTTGTGTGCTCCCCACGGGGAGCACGGAAGCTTCTGGTTCCGCTCCAGTTGTGCGGCCGAAGAAGGACCTTCTGCCGACGTGCTCCGGAAAACAGTGGCAGGCAATTGAGCAGCTCAATGACTGCCACTGTAGCCTGCGGCATTTCGGCAGAGGGTCCTTCTTCGGCGGTGCGATGGGAGTGGAACCGGAAGCTCCCATGTGCCCTGTAGGAAGCGCATAAAATGCTATCCCCTGAATTCTGTCTAGGGCATCAGAAACCCTGGCGCCGCTCCTGACCACTGGCAAGTTCCCCAGGCCTTGTCTCCACTAGAAAGGGTTTGCTGGTATAACCATCCCCATACAGCTATACTGGTACATCTTCCTCGTGCAGATGCAGCTTATACCAGTTCCATGAATGAAATAAGTTATACTGGCCAAAGGAATTGTTACTAGTATAATTCCATCTGCGCTAGGGATGACTGTCACACTTCTAACTGACATGGCTATGCCAGTAAAACGTTGAAGCATAAACCAGGGATTAATCTCTTTGTCTCTCAACTCTCCATCTGCAACATGAAGATAAGAATGCTTCTTCTCTGCCACATGTTCTCTGTGACGTCTATTTAGGCTACTGGCTCTTTAGGGCAAGGATTGTCTCTCAGTATGCGTTTGTACAGCACCTAGTGCAATGGGACTTTGGTCTCAGTTGGAGCCTCTCAGCGCAATAAGAAATAACAATGACAGTTCGGGTTTGTCGTCTCATGAGCAAGCAGGCCTGTGACTTACTAGAAAACTGTAGCTCAAAGCCTTTACTTGTGTTCTCGCTGTTGGAGATAAATTCAAGCCACATGCTGCTGGAGGTGCTGTTGATACTGGTGCCCAGCATCTCAGTGTGGCTGAAGGAGCCAAGCAGGCGAGCAGAGTTGTTGTTACCGTCATAGACCTGGAAGATTTAAAAAAAAAAAGAAAGAAAACATTGTATATTTGGTTCTTCAGGGGGCTAGCCATTAGAGGGGGACAGAGAGTCACCTGGTGTGATCACGGTGGCACCCGTTTAATCATTGATCACGCTAATGAGAACATCCACAAGGATGCCCGTCACTGGGCTACTGACTGATGGGCCAGAATGACTGGATCACTCTGGAAATGGGAAGGAATGGAGTCAGGGGAGGAAGCTGGGGAATGCAGCACTTCTTAAAAAGGGATGTATCAGTATGTATTTTATCACCGTCTACACACCCATTTGCTTTTAGGTCCATTTCCCCACAAGTTCTCCCTGCAGACTCTGTGAGCCCGAAGTGTGTTCAAAATCTCTCTTTCCTCCCTGGTTAGTCCAATGTCTATATAAGAAGCAGGCCTAAGCCTGTGCTCAAAACTCTCCCAAATTCAGTGTCTTCTTTCCAAGGTGTTGATTCTCCCCATTCACTGATCTGCTGCTGTCTTTAGAGATCCCCTCAGAGACACTCAGCCCTCTGATGTTCCTACAGCAGCATACCCTTGAGCACTAGTCTACTAAACCCAGGGTTGTGAGTTCAATCCTTGAGAGGGCCATTTAGGGACCTGGGGTAAAAAAAAATCTGTCTGGGGATTGGTCCTGCTTTGAGCAGGGGGTTAGACTAGATACTTCCTGAGGTCCCTTCCAACCCTAATATTCTATGATCCTGTGTGTCATTTTCAGGAATAGATCACCAGCTCCAGCTGCTTCCTCATCCCCCAATCATGTAAGAGTTCTTTGTCACAGTGACATATCAGTGGTCAATTCTGAGTCTAGTTTTTGTGATTGGGGTCACGCGTGTAGTAGGAAGTGGGCTGAAAAACCAAATACTTTCACTTAGGCCATTAAATGGCCACGTTAATTAACGACCCAGAGGGGAAAGTCTCCTTATCATATTTGCCAATGACCGGAACCATCCATTTCACCCTGGTAGTACTTTGGAAGTACAAACACACACAATCCAGCCTTGTGGCTAACCTTATGCACCTCCTTTTGTTGGGCAAAAACATACACACACGTCTGCTGCAAGTTGTCATTTGCCATGATACAGACAATCTGGGATGAAACAATGGATCACGTTGCTGATGTCTGTCACTAACACCTGTCCCTGGGTCAGCAGTGAGGAAGGATGGCTTGGGAGTAGGGCACTAACCTGGGCCTTGAGAGACCTGGGTTTAATTCCATGTCCTGACACAGGCTTCCTGTGTGACTGTGCACATGTCACTTAGGGCTTGTCTACACTTCAAATGCTACAGCATGGGTAGAGCTTCAGTGTAGACACACCCTATGTAGATGAGAGTGATTCTCCCATCAGTATAGGTGATCCACCTCCTCAAGAGGTGGTAGCTAAGCTGATGGAAGAATTCTTCTGTCAACCTAGCTCTGTCTGCTTAGAGACTTAGCTACACCACTCACGGGTGTGGATTTTTCACAACTCTGATCAACGTAGTTAAACCGACCTAGTTTTCTAGGGCAGACTAGGCCTTAGTCTCACTGTGCCTCATTTTCAGACCTGTAAATGAGGAGAGAAATACTTCCCTACTCAGAAGGTGTTGTGAGGATAAATACATTCAAGGTTCTGAGGAGCTCAGATCCCACGGTAATGGGGGCCATATAAGTACGACAGAGAGATTAATGAAACATTTACATTTCCTGCTCTGACTGGAACATTCCTCCCAGTCCAGGGTATTTCAGTGGAGTTTAACATTGCCCAAATCTTTCTCTTTCCAGCATATGAGCGCTAGTCGGTATGGAGCTGATGTCAGTCCACCTTAGGTTAGGCTAACATTCCAACAACCTAATCCTGCTTTGCACTAGGAGGAAATCTCTCTCTTCCAGTGAATCTGTGGATAGCGTGTCAGGGGATTCAGCCCACCTCGCACCGAATAAATACAACACTCAAATAAGGACAGATGTTTTCCTGGGAGATGGCTTAGCCCAGTAGCATGGAGCTTGTAATAATGCTCCCTACAAAAGGCAATTCTTTGTGGTTAATATCACACAGCCTAGATTTGTCTCCCTCTATACGAGTGCGGAAACTTGTAAATGCAGATGAATAAAATACTGGGCCCTGCACTGCTGAAAAGCACGGCTTTGGCGTTTTGCGTTTAAATAATCTTTTTTTTTCCCCTTTGGCAAGTCAGCCTTGACACTTAGACACACAAAAATAATGCGAAGACCCTCGTGCATCCTCCAGGTTCGTACTTGCTGCTTTACAATGATGGGGATAAGAATGGAAGTTTGGCTTCAGGGAGTCACCCCTTGGCGTTCCAGCAAATCTCTGAAACGTAGTAATATTTTCCCTCTGTTAATGGATGTTTCTAAACATTTATGCATATTGTGCAGTGTCTGATGCTCTGTGGGGTGTCTGAAGCTGCCAGATTAGAGCCCCATCTCCATCTATCTACCATAAGACAAAATATTTTCCTTTTTTTTTGGGGGGGGGGGGGAAACAGCCTCTTAGATGGTCTGTGCAGGATATTTCCATGACCTTTTATCAGTCTAAACAGCACACTGCATCATTTACATAAAAGACTGAGACCTTTCCCCACCTCTCAGCAAGGACTTGCTAGCAGAAGTTGCAATGATATTACTATTTTTACAGACTATATACTTTACTTATATGTTTATTAGCAGACTGTGAAGCATCATGAAACAGTGAATACTAAGCTAAAGCATGCAAGGGGCAGAGAATATGTTGTGGTGCATTAATGTTGCTTTTATTTATTCTGTGTGCAAAAGGCAGCCATGAGCAATGTGTCTCCCAGATAATAGTGAGAATTGGGGAGGTTTGGCTCTACAGAGGCATGTGATACCAGAGCACTGAAAACTAATGCATAGTAGCAACACTGCACAGTGCCCATGGACAGTCAGATGTTGTTTCACGGACATCACACAAATACAGTAATTTGCAGCTCTTTCTCTAACCTCAGTGAGGTACCCCAACCACAGATATTGCTGAGGCTCAGCTGCATTTCTTGATCTAGAGTTAAAGGGAGTCTTTCCACTGATTTCAATGGGCTTTGGATCAGGCCCGAAATGATAAGTGATAACTACTGGTTGGCTGGCTGTATAGTGACCCATTTGGAGAGTTGAGTCCAGTTTCCAAGCGGGATCAGGGGGACAACATATGTATCTATATTATTACAAACACCACTACAATTGGCAATCTCGGGCGAATGGTCGAGGACTGAAAGAATGAAGGCCAAGCTTCTTCTCCCACCCTCCTGGGGATGGCAGAGGACAGGGCAGAGAGTATCCTGGTGCAAATCCATATGGCTGATGCCCGTGCCGCACAGTTCAGCTTCCAGTTCCAGCAGCTTTCACCAGCAATGGATGCCCATGAAGACATACAGCAAAGGAGAGTTGGACAGACAGACAATGAAGGGGCTAATCAGACTCAAGAAGCTTGGAGGGGTTGGTAAAGCATCCAAAAATGTCCGGATACCCAAGCTGCATGTCTGAACACCAGACTGGGAGAAAAAAAATTCCTTTAAGTTTTCCCAGTATTAACCAGCCATTAACTTGTTTAATCCACACTGCAAATACCACTTGGTTAATCTCTTAGCACTACTTTGGAATGTCCATATTTAGCCAAAAATTACAGGTAGGTTCCTTGTTTTATCCAAATGACTTTACCCATCGCTGACGCTGATCCAAACTCAGTAATGCTCTGTTGGGTCTTGAGGTGGGTAGAGGTTGCTAAATCTGCACTACAAGCTTTATGGACACAAATAATGCAAAACTTTTTCTATGCCCAGATGTGCACCACTCTAAATATCTGCCTCATCTCTATAGATCTCGCATTTTATCCCAAAGACTCAAGGCTGTACCACTTCCCAGAGATGCTGCTGACACAACTTAGACTGTGGGCAGGGACTGTCCCTTTGTTCTGTGTCTGTACAGCCCCGTTAGCACAATAGGCTCTGGCTGATGAGCAGGGTTTCTGGGTGCTGCCATGACACAAATGATAGCAATCATTAATACACTTCAAGATAACTGTGGATTTTGCTTGATGAAGCTGCACATTTGCCTTTCGAAGGGATGTGTTTCAGGGTAGTCGGCTAACCCAGAAGGAAACGTTCAGAATGATATTTGTCTTTTACAAGTGTCTCCTTAAATTCTCCAAAGGGTTACTTTCCAACAGAGGAGAGAGAGGCATTACCTTGAGAACATCCCCGGAATCCAGTTCAAAAGTCCTGGCTTTCAGCTGGATTCCCTTCCCTGGCTGGCTCTGGATGGAGTAGATGCATTCATGGTTGTTATTGTAGTTTATTGGATAGTTGGGGGACAACAGAACCCCTTGAGTTCCGGTTACAGATGAGCCACATTCAGCTGTGGGAAGACACAAAGGAACATTTTAATAACCATATGGAAATACTCATAATATGGTACACGCATACAATGATATCTGAATCCCTGCATGTTTGCATAGTCCCTTACACACACCCCAAATCCACACTGCCTTCAAGTGCAGCTGGCACTTCAGCAGTGAGCAGGGTTGAGCGAATAGTGTTTAGAAAATTCGGCAAATGTTCAGATTAAAAAATTAATCCTAATATGACTGTGTATGGTCTATGAACATTCAAAGTGCTGAGTTTACTAGCACAGCCATTTGCAAAAAGAAAAAATATAACAGTTTAAGTGTGGATGTACCATTACCCACTGAGGCCCCGATTCAGGAAAGCACCTATGCACTAGCCTAACTCTGAAATCAACAGGACTTAAGCACATGCTTAAATGCTTTCCTGAATCAGGCCTTGAAAGAACATTTTGAAGTGCATATTGCATTGTGCTATTCAACCATTTGCCTGTGTGCTTATACAAGTCACCTAACACAAAAAAAATCAGACCCTTTCTATTTAACTAACCCACACAGAGAATATCTCTTAGCTCAGCCGTTGAATATCGGTAAGAAACTCTTATAATAGTAAAGGCTAGTTGTGCAGGTAAATATGCGGAGGTGAAATTCACGAATAATTTTAAATAATAACTGTGAATTTCACAATCTTCCTGAGAATAAAGTTGAAGACAGAAGAACAGGCAAAATTCGAGACACTGTTCATTGTTAATCATGCCCTTAGCTCTAGTGAAACAATAGCAGATTGGGGATTCACTGTTTGACATTATTTCAAAGCCTCCTATTCTCTTACTGACCCAGCACTTCTCTCCCCCACCTTGCAGCTGCCAGCTCTAGTAATTTCAACAAGGAATGGGAGAAGCTTGTGGAGATCGGAAGGTTTTCCTACTCCCTCATATTCATTTTTTGTTTCCCAAACTAGCCCAAATTCACTCACTCTTTTTTTCTCCCAAAATTTAAGCCCAGAGATTTTTCAAAGGCGAGTCACTTGAACCCCCATCCCTTTTTCTGTAGCTGAACAAAAACCAGCACTTTATTAGGGAGAGAATTGCAGAAATGCTCAGCTGACCCAGACAGGCAGACCAATAGACAGGATATAGACCATATTTATTTTGTCATTAGAATTTCTCTTTGCTCCTTTTGTCACAGCCCATGTTTCCACTGGGTTTTCTCCCTGACCCCACCTACTTGGGTCCTTTGTCTACACTGTCTCCTAAGACAAACGTGAACCCTGTAGTGTTTGAGTTCAAGCCAAAGTTTGGATTCCACAGTGTCTGAATGGCTCAAATTTTTCAAAGCAAGCTACTTTCCAGAGGAAGGCAGGCCTTGGGGTTAAGGCATTGATTGGGACTCAGAACAAGTGGTTTTAACTCCCAGTGAGAACCTGGATAAATCTCTTAATTTCCCTGGGTCTCAGCTCCCTATCTATAAAGTGGGGATAAAAATACTTCTTTTGTCTGCCTTGTCTATTTAGATTGTAAGCCTTTCTAGGCAAGGTTTGTCTTGTATTATGTGTCTATACAGCACATGACACAACAAGGCCTTGATCTTGGTTGGGGGTCCTGAGTGTTACCGGAAAATAACACAACAGCAGCAGCACTTGAGGAAACGAGGCACAGAGGAATTCATAAGCCTGATTTTCTGGGTTCCTGAGCAATCACAGCTTCTACGGACTCCCAAAGGAAGCCGTGAGCATTCAGCGCCTCTGAAAATCAAGCTGTAAGTGGCTTGTCTAATAGTGAGCCTGTGGAGGAGGTATCTATAGAACCCAGGAGTCCTACTTTCTAGTCCTGTGCAGAGCAAGTCTGGAATTTTCCTTGCAAAATGCTGATTTATGAAAACTGAATCGGTTTACGGGGAAAGGGTCAGTTCTGATAAGCCTCACAATTCGAAAATTTGAACAAAGTTTTCAAATTGTCAAAATATCCCTATTGACTTTTTCTAAACAAAAAAAACATTTTGGGGCTTGAAACGACTTTTTGTTTCATTTTTTTGTTAATTTATACTAAGAGAAAAGTAAAAAAATAATTTTTAAAAGGTGAAAGGCAAAAGCAAACATTTTGAAACTGCTGAAATGACACATTTTGACTGACCCAATTTTTTTTTAAAAAAGGAATATCAGTCTGTCAGTTGGTGAAAATCTTTGAAATTTTGACTTTTCAATCCAATTCAGAACAGGAAAAAAATGTTAAATCTCAAACCTTCTCATAATCAGAGAAAACCATTTCCTACCCAGATCTAGTCCTGCCCTCTCACCATAAACCACCGCCCTTTTCTTAGAGACCTATCACTACACAATACCCAGAACATTATCATTAGTTCCTTGATCCCATCTACTCTTTGCCACATCAGCAGCTATTTCAGCATTGCATCAAGTAGGCTGCTGTGAAGACTCACCAGGGCAAAGAATTGGCCTTAGCAGGCTGCAGTGAAATCACATTGGCTTTTGTTATAATCTAATGCACGTGGCTTTCAAAGTGACTTTTCTGCGACCAGAATTAAAAAGAACCTTTCATTTACACATGCAGTCTATTGTACAAAGTAATTTAAGAGCCTGAAGATGTGATGGTTTCAAGATTCTGTACATCAGATACCATTAAGCAGCTATGTTCCCTCCCTGCTTGCACCTTTGAATACATTTCAAAGCATTAACAATCATCCTGGCTGGCGTTCACCCTAGAACAAAACACCTCCTCAGCCACCGTATCTTGAGGTATGTCAAAAGGAATTCACCCGAGACTCTCCGACGGAATTGATCAGGCAAATATTGATTCAGACGCCTGCACACCTGTAAGGTAGTTTACCCTGCATGTTAAGTCTGTACCTTCGCAAGGACACCAGCTTCTATGCTCCCCACCTCTTCTGACCACTGAAGCGACTCTGTGACTTGGCCAGCCTTATGGTTAGTGAGGTCCCAAGATCCCAGCGAGGGTGGTAAGTCAAGCAAGGCACTGCCTTCCCTCTTTGACCCTGCTACTGGGGATGGGGGGATGAAGTTCTGGCAGAGGCTTGATTTTTCCTCCTCTCCAAACCTACTACAGGAGAGCGAGATAGGGCAGAGCCTCCAAGGGAAATGGGGCCTACAAAAGAGTGTTGCTCTAAGTAGCCACTCGCTTTGCTTTACTTGTATCTAAGAACCGCCAGGCCTCTTTTGCATCAGTCATGGTGATCCATTTGCAGCATCTCTCTCTAAAGCTAGTAAGGCACAGGCAGGCTCCTGAGGGAGCCAGCAGTGTAAGAGCAGGTGGATAACACTGAGAACAGACTGACGTAAAGCTGGTGTCCGTGCAGAAGAGAGGACCAAATACAGGCTGAATAAGGAAGCATTTGCTCAAGGCAATGTGTGAAAGCTGATACCAAACCCTTCCCCTGTAAAGGAAAAAGCTGGGCAAGGCTATCATGATCTTCCCTGAGCAGTGAAGGCCCCAAGGGCATCCTGAGAGATTTACAGAAACCACAGAGCCCCTTGAGCAACTCAGGATGAAGTCTACATGGACATGTGACTAGAGCAGTGTCCTGTTATTTCCCTCACCTCCTATTAGAGGGTGCTATTAACACTAACTAGGGATAAGACTGAGAGGGGACATGATAACAATTTTCAAGTATATACAAGGTTGTTACAAGGGGGAGGGAGAAATTCTTCTTCTTAACCTTTGGGACAGGACAAGAAGCAATGGGCTTAAATTGCAGCCAGGGCAGTTTAGGTTGGACATTAGGGAAAACTTCCTAACTGACAGGGTGGTTAAACGCTGGAATAAATTGCCCAGGGAGGTGGTGGAATCTCCATCACTGGAGATTTTCAAGAATAGGTTAGACAGACACCTGTCAGGGATGGTCTAGATAATACTTAGTCCTGCCATGAGTGCAGAGGACTGGACTAGATGACCTCTTGAGATCCCTTCCGGTCCCATGATTCTATAAAAGCTCAGAGGGTCAAAGAGCTACTTACGCATTTGCCATAGGACAGTGACGCCTCTTGGGCAGCCCCAGTTGTCAGCGAGAGGGTTGGCCAGTTCCACTGGGATCCTATTTGTCCGTTCTATTTCCCTTAACCATAGCCTGGGGAGCATTTGATCACAGTGCAGTGGGCTGGTTCTCACTCCTCTTTCAAAGAGGTTGTGCTAACATAGCCAAAAGAACCGTGTTATGTCATTCAAGCAAATATCCATGGGGAATGTCTGGAGCTATTTGCTCAGTTGTAACTGCTGACCCTAGTCTCCTCCACAAAAAGTATTTCAGTGCTTATTTCTTCACAGGAAAAGGCTGTTGGATGCACTCTGCAAACACGTAAAGTAGTAGCAGGTGATGGAAGATCAGGCATAAAATTCCTGACTGTATTCTTTTACACAAGGCTAACACACAGACTTGAGAATCTGATCACCAGCATCCTGGACCTAGTCACCCAAACACCAGAGTTCCCTGCAAACCATCAGACAGTAAATTTGATCCATTATTATAAAACCAACATGTTAATTTAAAACCAGGAGTAAACTGGATAAGTGGAAGCCATTATGTTTGCTTAGTGCTGAAGTCTGTGGATCAAATTTAAAGCGGTGTTATGACTCCTTTTGATTTCTATTTCCCTGATTAGCTTTCCCTGCAACCTGATTGCTATGTGTGCCCCGGAATGGGTACTTGTCATGGCAGGATGATGTGACCTTGTGATTGGGACATTAAGCACTGCTAGGAAATGGATTCAGCATGACAGGTCTCACAGGCAATGCGCTGCAGACTGCAAAGACAGCCTTGCTCTCAGTGGGATGCCCTCTCTGTGTCAACCACAACAGTTTACTCACATTTATAGACAGACTCGAAATGGCAGGATTTGCCGGACTGGAAGTGGTGGGATAAATGGATCAGGGATTATCTCTAAAGCAGAGGGCTCTCAAACTACATGATCTAGCCAACTGGTGGTCGGCAAAGGACTTGCTCATGGTCTGCAGGGAGCTGGCTGATAACCCAGTGCGGGCTGTTTATTTCTAACTGTCAGATTGCATTACATGTAAAAAAATGTACATGAAATACTGCCCTAGGATCACTCCGCTATGTAGATAATCGCTGTTGGTGCCCCAGAGATGATATGCAATGGCCAATGGGAGGAGGAGGAGGTGGCGGTGGAGGCTGGTCACTGGGTGGTGGAGGAGCCAATGGACAGAAGAGATGGGTGGGGGCAGGGCAAAGGGAAGGGAGGGCAGGGGCCAATGGGAGGATGAGGTGGGGAGTGGGCCATGGGAGGAGGTTGGGGGTGGGGCAATGGGGGCGGGGCAATGGGAGGAGGTGGGGGCGGGGCATAGGAAGGGCAGGGCGGGGCATAGGAAGGGCAGTGTTTTCCAGGGGACAATCTTTGTATGAACTCTTGGACGGCTCGCTTGTGGACATCTCCTCTGAAGTCCCCCATGCCCCACGTTTCCATGTGCTCTGGGACTCGGTGGAAAGGGTATCATTTTCTAGCCATCTTCACAAGACTTTTCATCAGGGATGCAGCCCCCCCACCATACCCTATGATTTACCTGCTGCTCCATGGACCATCTCCAGAGCTGCCACTTGTTCCCTCTCCCCCCTCCCCACCCACACGACGAGCACAAAGACATGGTCCCAGGAGGGGGGGAGCGCCGCACGCCGCCGGCACACACCCCTGCCCGTTTCACATTACGATAGAATACAATGACCAAGCAAAATGAAAGCACATGACCACCTACCAACACACCTTGGCAGAGGCGAACTCCACACACGCCGTCTACCCCCCAGGCAGGTGATGCGCGACACGCCTTCCAGCCGGTACCCAGGGAAGCAGGAGAAGGTCAGCACGTCCCCCACACCGAACTGCAGGCCCTTCCGGATGCTGTAGGCCGGGACCTCGGGCTCGTCGCAGGGCTCCAGGTCGTACTCTAAGAAGGAGCACGAGGACGTTGCATTAGGGGGAGGACTCATCAGGCTTCCCTCCCCCACCCACAAGGAGCTACAGAAACGATGCACTGATGACAGAAGTGTTCAGTGTTTTGATTGCAGCCTGGGTGTAATTCATGCCGAGGCAAAGGGGCTGGCACCAGGCCAGCCGAAGACGCAAGTTCCACCTAAACCTTCAAAACGGGTGAGTTTCATCCTAGGGGAGCAGTCAATGGCGCTCTAGAGTTAACCCGACACTGGCCCTCATTCTCCATCACTGACACCAGATTAATGGGAGGGCACAGCCACACCAATGGTACCAAATCAGAATGGAGACATTTTCTTCTCCGCATGCTCCTCTGAGATGAATAGAAGTTGAGGTGCTCAGCATCAGGCCCAAGCAGTTTCAGAGTTCAACATCCCTTGATGCCCTCCTAGGCTCCAGGGTGCCTGCTTCTATCAGCAACTCTTTTATTACAGCATCTTGAGCAAAGAAATGTTCTGTTCCAGCTTCCCAGCAATGCTGTCAGGCTAATCTAAAGGCTGAAGCTTTGCAAGACACGTATTCTCTCTAAGATCAACCAGAGCCAGCTGCAGAGGCTGGGTCACTGGATGAGCTGCTTGATGAAGTGCCCTGGGCATATGAGCAGGGCACAGGACCAATGTACAAGGAGACTAGCCAGGCGACAGGAGTGACCAGCTTTCTCCAAAGAGTCCAGATTGCTCAGAGTCTCTTTCTAAGGCATCCCATCTGCCACAGCTTCCTGGGCTGAGATTGGAACTGCTGTGCCCTAGCAGTGATTCTGATTTAGTATGCCGGGAATGGGGGTATTTGGAGCAAGGAGGGCTGGCAAACCCACAGGAAACGAGAGAGGAAACTGGATTCCCAGGAACAGAGGAGAAAACAAAAAGCCAGTTGGGAGGGGATGATAAATACCTGTGCAGAGGGATTTAATTTCAGCAGATTTAGTCCACTGGCTGATGCCTTGCAAGAATGAAGAAATATAATTACACAGGTACATTTTTCTTAATGTTGTACTTGCATGGATCAGAAGACACAGAATAAAATAAAAGAAGTGAAATATCCCTTAAAATTCCTGATTTAAAATGAAGAATGGCTGGATGGATACTGGTCCCTGTCTAGGGATCTTAGGAGCTATGGTAATACAAATAAAATTAATAATCATCATCATCATCAGATGGCTCAGGGGAATGGGCCTTTTATACTTGGTCATCACTTCGATCTTGGCTCAGGTCACGCTGATTGCAAATTATACAGCAGCCAGGACTGAATGATCATGCAGAGAGGGACCCTGTAGAAGTCCTCGAACCACTTCATTTCAGGGCTCAGGTGCATCAGTGGTGTGAATGTGGCTAGGCAGAGGATTGATCTTCGAGGCACTCAGCCTGGCACTTCCCACCAGCACTGAATTCCTGACAAGAATCAATCTTTGCTCTTACCCGAGAAGGTGATGTTGAATCCCTCATAGGACATGGAGAAGTCCGAGACGAAGCGGATCTGAGCGGAGAAGTTCCCAAAGAGCCCGGCACTGATGGGGGGAGGCAGGCGGGACCCGGTGAGCTGTTTCAGCGGCTGCGTGAAGCTGCCATTTTCGGTGACCAGCAGGTAGTCGTGGCCGCTCTCCAGATGGAAGGTGTGAAAGGTGAAGAAAACACCTGCGGGGAAGAAACGGGAGGACCCCAGCTGAACATGTTTCTACAGTGCAGCCTGTTAACCTTTCTTCTCCCCAAAACAGCAGTTCAACACCCGCCTCCCAGAAAAAAGAAAAAGGAGACTGAAAATATTGGGAGAGTTTACTTTAGAGAGGAGAGAAACAGGCAAAGAATAGGAGAGACCTAGGTGCCACCAATGCCTAAGGCTCCTACAACAGCAGTGAACTGATGAGATGAGATATACCCAGATGATCACAGCAGGTGATCCCATGCCCCATGCTGCACAGCAAGACGAAAAAACTAATAGGGATCAGGAAGATGCTTTCCCTGGAGGCGGGTTATGCCAAATCCGCAGGTTTCCCGCACCTTCCTCTGAAGTAGCTGGTATTAGTCCCTGTGAGTAACAGGATACTGAATTAGATAGACCCTGGCCTTATCTGGTATGGCAAGACCTATGAGCATGAAAGATTCTGCACTCTCATCCTGACAGCGTACAGCCAAAAGAGAAATTAAAACTGAACCAATAACAACTACTGAAGCCAGCCAAAGAAAGAAAAGCTCTCCCCTCTTCCCTCTCAAGAACCTAGGTTTCCATAGTTTGAACAATGAAGCTGGAAGGCTTTGACCTGGCCACATTTGTTAAGTACTTAGAGGCAGCAATGGTTGTTTTTTTTTTAACATCTCCCTCACACCTACACACTCGCAAAAACAGCTACTATTTCTAATTTTCACAGAGGCCTCCAGCTGGGTGATTTCCACGCTGGCATTCAAACACAATTAGAAACCCTTCGTTTATTAAAAAAGCCCTGCTGCAAAAATGGCAGCAGCAGCTTTTATGGAGACAGGAAAGGCGGGGTCCTATATCCTATGTCACATAAACCATCCAATGAAGTTAAGAGGCTAAAGCAGGGGTCGGCAACCTTTCAGAAGTGGTGTGCCGAGTCTTCATTTATTTATTTTATAAATTTAAGGTTTCACATGCCAGAAATACATTTTAACGTTTTTAGGTCTCTTTCTATAAGCCTACAATATATAACTCAACTATTGTTAAGTATCGGAGGGGGAGCCATGTTAGTCTGGATCTGGAAAAAGCAACAAAGGGTCCTGAGGCACCTTAAAGACTAGCAGACATATTGGAGCATAAGCTTTTGTGGGTGAATACCCACTTCATCAACTACTGTTGTATGTAAAGTAAATAAGTTTTTTAAACTGTTTAAGAAGCTTCATTTAAAATTATATTAAAATGCAGCGCCCCCCAGACTAGTGGCCAGGACTCGGGGAGTGGGAGTGCCACTGAAAATCAGCTTGTGTGCCGCCTTTGGCACGCATGCCATAGGTTGCCTACCCCGGGCTAAAGAAACATCAGGCAACAAATAAACCCCTTTTGCGTTGATACAGTTTCTTTCATCCGAAGACCTCAATGCACTTTCCAAACATTAAGGACCAGACTGTGATATCCAACCTCATGTTGACTTTTCCTTTACACTAGGCATACACTGAAATCAGTGGGGCTACTGATGGATTAAATCACTACTCAGCACAAGAGTATCCCAATCTGGATTCTAATCAATTACAGTTGAACTGTAATCCCCTGTAGTGACACAAGTAGCGCCCAGTGGCACAACAAAGGTATTTCATTAAAAAACCCTAATTGACAACGGATGAATTGTCAGACTGGATCAGGTCTGATGTCCCTCTAGTTCTGTCTCTGACACTGGCCAGCACGAGATGTGTCAAAGGAAGGTGCAAGAACTCCACATAGTAGCAGATGCAGGATAATATGGTTCCTACGTGAAGTCTTGTCCTGATTTCTAACAATTCAAAATTGGGTAAAGCCTTGAAGTGCTGGATATTAAGAACATAAGAGCAGCCATACTGGGTTAGACCAAAGGTCCATCTAGATCACACGAGGGGAGTAGCTACCAGTGCCGGGAGCATGTTTTTCACCCTCCTGAGCGAGAAAGTCGCAGCAGTGTAGACAAGGTTATAACTTCTAATAGTGGAGCCTGTTAACAGCTCTAGAACTAAAGCCATAGGGCTGACTACAGACTCATTTAAAAGAATTTGCAATTCTGACTACACCTTTGCTCTGGTCTGAAATTTACTGCAGCACAAAATGTGTCAGCCTGAAAGCAAATTTCTTTTTACTAAATCAGGGGGAAAAAATCATTTTGGTCACTCAGAAGTTATCAGATTAAAAACAAAAAATGTTTTTTTCAGCCTTAAATATCTTAAAAATGAAACACTTTTTAAACTGAAAATTTTACAGCCCATTAGTCCATAATGTAAATTAGTGCCTTTGGGCATGTAAAAAAAGCCATTACAACAACACAGCTGCTTCCTTTAGAAAACGAGTGTATTGCTCACATGCAATAAGCAGAGCAAAAATTCAGAAAGATCTGGGAGCAGATGACTCATGAAATTGGTATTTGTGCTGCAGAGTATTTCACTGCTAGTTTAGCAGCCTAGCTGACTGGAAGTCGGAAGATTTCAGTTCCCTTTCCATCTCTGTCACTGAGTTGCAATATCCTCCACAGCTCTGTGACTCAGTTTTCCTTTCTGTAAAATGGGGATAATGATCCTGAGCTCCTTTGTAAAGTGCTTGGGATCCACAGATGAAAAGGCACTTTATGAGAGCTAAGTGTTATTTTCAACCCAGAACACGGCAGGAAGAAGGACCAAAGTTACCACACAACAGCTGTTCTGTGGCCTATCAGAATTGGTGTTCCTCAGACCAGCTCCGCTGGGAAATCATTAACGCAGTTGGCTTCAACTGGCATAATGTTTGGCAGTCTCAACACAGCGGCTCAGAAATAAATAAACGGGAATCAGGGTCAGACTAGGAAGGAAAGAGGGAGGGGCGGTTCTCTTCCAGACTCCACTCACAAAATGAGCCCTGCTTCTGCATCAGAGTTACCAAACGAGACTATGATTATGTTCGCTGCTTGGCACTGCTGAGGTCCCTGGGTATGGCTCCCCTTTGGGGGGAAAGAATATGCCCATAAACTCTGTTGGACAATTTAGGCTTGGATTTTAATTGACTAGATGGGGGGAAAGTAAGTGTTGGCATCTCCCAAATGCTGTGCTTTTGTAAATTGCACCCATCTGTGACAACTCTCCCCTCATATCAATAAATTATCATTGGGCATCTGAGTTAACCCCTCACTGAGGTGCATGGCGTAGCTCACTCTTCTCTGAGCTATTCTTCCAGTCTCTTCGAGACTCATCTCTGCCTTAGTCACACTCGAGCCATATTTTAAAAGTTTTCTTTGCAACCATCTTAGCTAGAGATCAACCTTTTTTTTTAAATTTCAAACTGAAATTCTGGAGAATAAGGCTGCATCTTCAGGGATGGGCTGCTACGGCATATGGGTGTGTTCCTGCTGGTTTTAAGCCCTGATGGGTTTAGGAAGTCAACCTGCCCTAGTATAGAGACTGTTCCACCCAACCTTGAACAGCCTTAGCTTTCAGGAATCATGGCAGCATGCTGAATGTCCTTGGAGAAGCAAGGGCGAGCCTTTTAGAAGGAAGAATAACAATGAAGACAATAGGAATTGTGCCTGTTTGATGCTAAGATTCAGTTACTTTTCACTTATCAGAGGGGGAGCCGTGTTAGTCTGGATCTGTAAAAGCAGCAAAGAGTCCTGTGGCACTTTAGAGAATAACAGACATATTGGAGCATGAGCTTTCGTGGGTGAATACCCACTTGCATCCGACGAAGTGGGTATTCACCCACGAAAGCTCATGCTCCAATACGTCTGTTAGTCTATACGGTGCCACAGGACTCTTTGTTGCTTCTGCTTTTCACTGATGCTCACATGTATGGCTGATGAAACAGAGCAACAAAGATGCTCCACATGCCCCAGGCTATAATTTAAATTAATGGAAGGGAAGGGCGAGGGACTAATCAGCTCTCTTCCTCCCCCAGCTGACCAATAAGTGGTTACAGCTGCTGGAGGGGAGGCGCCACGCCTTCAAGTGCTCTCCTCCCCAATTCACCTGGGGCCACTGCCAATCTCTGCTGACCCCACCAAACCCCACCCCCCACTTAGGTGGGGGGGTAGCATTAACACCAATGTAAAATAATGGTATAACCTGGATTATGGAAGAGGCTCTGATAGGGCAATTTGTTTGAAGATGCATTATAAAACAAGGGTTATAGAATTCCATGGCACGACAGAAGGGCTAAGTGTGGACTTGCCTGGGGCGAGGGACAGTGCTTTGTTTTAAAGGGGATGGGAGGGGCAGTGATCAGAGATGGTGAGATCCTTGATGTTCAGACTAGAAAGTATCACCCCTGCGAGAGATTGGCAGATCAAGGCTATGGCAGCAGATGTGAGAAGGAAGACAGAGAGTCTAGGTAAGCCCCAGGCAATGTCTGAGTGAAAGTGAGCCCGCCCCCCAGGAGAGAAGGTGGGATCGATAGGTCACTGAAAAATCATCCATAATAAATATTTCACTGGGGTCAGTGCAAAGCAAAGAGACAGTCCCAGGGAAGGCAGAGGGAGAAAGGGAAGGGTTGTGCCCTCGGGGGCGCAGTGCAGAGTGGAGAGCTGAGAAGGGAACAGGTAAATGTGCTTGCAAAGCAGGAGGGAGGCCAGAGCCGTTACTCTGGCAATGAAATTAAGAGTTTATTGCTGGTGAGAGGCCAGACTGAAAGGTCCTGAAGAAGACAATTGTGAGAGTTTGGCACAAAGCAAGGCAAGGCAAACTGCCTTGGTGCTGTGCCGCTGCCCTGAGTTAGGAGTGGCAGCTCAAAGGGAGTAGATGGCAGTTCTGTCTCTCTGGACCATGAAATCCAAAGGGGGTCCCATCTCCATCTGAAAATTTTTAGGGGTCCACAAGTGAAAAAAAGGTTGAAAACCAGTGATCTAAAGGATGGGGCTTAGCAGGGAGGGTGCATTTAGGAACATTCAGAATAATATGCAGACCGGGGCACATTTTATAATCTGGGGGTGCTGTGAGAATGGCAGGACAAATTTCTCTCACACTGTTAGAAATGGCAAGTTGTGCTAGACAATCCGTCACTGGAAAGGTCACTTTCCACAGAGTTGCTATACAGTCTCAGTTTTGACTTGTGACCTGCGGGGATCAGGCTGATCTCATGTATAAGACCTGGCCATTCTGTAGCTATCAGTGCACACGGTCTTGAACTCCTCCTAGCCTACATCAGAAAACGTCTCTCCCACTCAAGCTGCTTTTTGAAAGACAACATGGAAATAACAACAAAATGTCAGTCACGCATTAGGAAGCCAATTGCAAAGAGATGACAAACGCTATGGAACCCGGGAAAAGGTCCCTCACTTCAGCATCTCATCAGAAGCTGAACCACCCCCTGAAGGACCCAGTAAATATCCAAGCAGAAGCCACTGCAAAGCTCCAGCAAGTACAGTTTGTTGTGTCTCCAATGTGAGCAATCCCCATGCAAGATGGCACAACAATTTCCAACAGATTCAGAATCCAGCAGCTGGAAACTCCGTCTGTTCCCAGCCACGAGTGCTGCCAATCCAACACTGGAAGCTGCGTCAGGTCCACAATATTGGTACAGAAGAGGATGGTGGACTGAAATGCACTGGCAGAGCTCAGTATGTGGGGGGTCAAAGCCTGGAACAGCAGGACGATACTGCAGGTCTGGGCCGGGTTGCATTGGCAGAGCTGTGAGGAAGCTCAGTACTGGAGTGAGGCATGGACTGAGATATGCCGAAAGAGTTGTGTGGTGTAGGCCCAGGACTGGAGCAGTAAGGTGCGGTGCAATTCTGAATGGAGATGCTTCAGGAGAGCTCAGTGTGAGCGGCCCGAATCTGGAATAGCATGGGGTGCTGCAAGTCCAAATTGAGCTGGCATTGGTCAAGAAGTGAGCGTTGCAAAGGGGACCTCATCCCATGTTTGTGATCAGTGCTGCTCACACCAGAGCGGTTAACGGTCTGACTTTAATGAGCACCAAATTCAACTGCAATGTTAGAGAGCAGAGAATTGAGAGATGAGGATGTAACAATAGACAACATTCTGCAATAAGGGGGTGGTGGTACTGAAGTCAGTGAGGCTACATGGGAATAACTAGGAGCAGAATTTGCCCCAATTTCTGCAGCCTCTTCACTTCTCACCAACCCAAATTCATCCCATTTCAATCTCTGTTACCTTCACCTGGGGTCAGTCAGCTCCATTGCCTCTTACTACTGTAGGTAGGACAGAGATTGCTGGATGGGGCTGGGAGACCTCCATGTAATGCATTATTCTGCAATTTCATGCAGTAGAGCCTAGCAAAAACAGATCATTAAGAAATTGTGCACAGCTTCAATGGAAACAGAATGTATATATAGCACATCACATCCAGCCTCTGGCTTCATTCTGTCGCCTTTCACAAAATCATTAGATAAAAGGAAAACTTCAGGCACGTTCCTCTTTCCTTGTGCCGGTAAATAAATGCGGCTTGTCTGAACTCCAGGAGCAATGAGGGAGTGGACGTCGGACATAAAAGATGGCTTGGTGCCAACTTCCTATAATTGGGTTACGTCCTCTGTTATACCTTCTCCTTTCCCACTCAACTCTAATTCGGTTCCATGGTCTCCTGATTTCCCCCACTAACACAGAAGCACGGCCCCTGCATGCCTAACCCAGGCTGCTGCAGAAATACAGGCATGGTGACTCAGCGAGGCACAGGGGCAGAGTCCCAAACTGCTGAGTCATAAAATTGACAAGCAAAGTGCCTTTGAATGCAGACAGCAGGCCGGGGCAATGAGAGATTCCACTGCTCGCTGGTATTTATTTCCAGCAGGTTGCTGGTAATTAGCAATGGTGAAAGAATCCTAGCAAGGGAAAAAGGGGAATAACCCCTACCCCCAACACATACATAGTAACACAGTCTCTCTGCCCTCTGGCCCAGAGGCCATTTTTACACTTTATATTTTCCCATCAGTGCTCAGATACAATTATAGACACAGTGCGGGAGGGAAGGGGGGTACGTGAATTTTAACTGCGAGCCAGATTTTCCAACGAGCTCAGGCTCCCGCGTTCATTGCTGAACCGGTTGTAGCAATGGTAGAATGCTTTAGGAGAATTAAAAAAAAGATTAGTATAGACACAAAGCCACTGTTTGAAAATGCAGCTTGTCTTGGGCCAGAGATATTCCTTTGTTTGGGGATGGGGAACCCATCCACCGTCTTATGAGAGGGTGTCAGGTCTCTGAATTGTGCATTAGCTTAGCAACAGGCTAATGCAATGTCTCTCATCAGAAGAGCTGATTCCAGGGCAGAGTGGATTAGTGAAGAGTGGATTGGCACTGCTCAACAGGACACTTTTCCCAGCACGTGAAGGCTCCCGTAACGCCCTGTGCTTTTCACTGACAAGTTTATATGCTTTAATAAAAATGGGTCTTGCAAACTTGGCTGACGCTAGCTCTCATATGCTGCTACCTGGTATAAACAGAGGTACATGGTTATATAAGGGATATAACACCCCCCCCACACACACACACACGCCCTTAATCCAGGTTGTTTTAGGAAGAAACTTCCTAGTGAGCTAGAACAGCATGGGTATCAAATCTAATCTCATTTCCCATAAGAGGCTGTCACAAAGTCAACCTAAGCTTGGAGGTAGCTCCTTGTACACTGGAGTCAGGAATCTGGGGGGCCTAACTCCTGGTCTCCATGTCACTAAAAGGCAGAAGAGTGAACATATGTGACGGAATAACCAAGTATTAAGCTGTCGGTCCACGATAATACTTTGTATGCATGCAGTGGTTTTCATCCGAGGATCCCAACATGCTTTCAAAAGGTGACTTTGGTTTTTTACTCTAGATTGACAGGTTGGGAAGCAGAAGCATTGGACTAATTTGCCCAAGGTCATGCAATGATTCAGTGGCAGAGCTAGCAGCAGAACCCAGGAATCCTGACTACCTGTCCCTTTTCGTAAATACCAGACGTCATTGCTGTCTCTTCTGTAATGGTGATACACTTCTATCACCTCTGGGTCTAGGATGTGCTGCAAGGGCACTGAGAATGATTTCACTTCCTTACACAGATGGACCTGAGCAGTACAGTTCAGCAAAAAGGAGCTGGACCCAGGCCCCTCTATAATGAGGATCTGTTCAGATATGCATTCTGCTTCAGGCCATATGAAGACCAGTACCAGCGATAAGGATTAGTTATGGATTGGGACTTCACCAAAGCTTGCAGAGATCGGATGTGAGGGTTTGGGTCCATCTACCTGTGTTATTATGCCACCTCTCCCCATTCCAGAAGAACGATGAGGTGCTTCTGAGAAAGCCTTGGTTGCATTACCCAACCCTCAGTGTTATTCCCATATCACTTTTGTGAGGACTGATGGGAAACAAAAGAAAGAGATACCAACACACTCTGGCTATTTTTGGGTTGTCCTTGTCTCTTCTGCAAGCCAACCATCATGTTTACATGGGATGCTGTCCCCTCCACTACCCCGCAGCATGGCCTCTTTTCAAAACCACCCTAATCTAAAGGGGTCTCACCTTTGCCGTGAGAAGTTTCTATCACCCAGGTGCAGTTCAAGTTATTGGGGTAGAAATCAGGAAAGCCTGGGGATAAGATGGTGCCGCTGGAGCTGCGGATGTAACCTCCACAAAGAGCTGCAAAAATCAAATGTGCTAAAATCAGACAAGCCAACGGAGCGACTATGAAAAAGGAGAAGAGCTAGAGAGATCTGGGCTGGGATATTTAGGACAGAAAAGGCTCTTCTTCCCTGCCCCTTGGGGACAACATGATTAAATCCACACTAAGTACATTTAGAACGTACAAAGGAAATACCTCCCTGTGTGGCATGTAGCAGTCAGCCTATGGCGCCCACTGAAGAAGGGGGACCCATGCTGGCTACAGTGGATGACTAATTTCATGACCAGTGATACTACCCATGGTTACAGCTAATCAGAACTCCTGCATCAGGGCATACATTTGATTATGCACAGGTCAGGGAAAATAACCCTCCCCATTCCCTGTGCATAGCTTTGCACTGTGGCCAATTGCATTTTACGCACCTTCATTTTCTTGCATCACCTGCACTCTGGGCCTTGCCAGAGACAGAATGCCAGAGCCAATGGGCCAGTGGCCGAGGATTGAATAGGCCACAGAGATTAAACTACCTGTTTGCTTGCCAAGAAACTGTCCCAGATCAGAACGGGTGCACATTCGGGGGCAGTATGGGGGAAAGCGTTCTGCTGCTGTAACTTTTCTGTGTATCAACAGAGACCTTTGTTGTCCAGATCTGTAGATTGGACACCTGTAATGTAAACTAAATTCACCCTAAAACCAACCACCACCAGCCCCTCCAATAAACCACAGACATTTAGAAGGATATTTATTCTTGGTGAACACCAACATCTCCCAGGGGAAACGCTGCTTGTGAAATCACAAATAAGATTCACTGAGTTGGTGCTGTTAGAAACTCAACAGTCCCTTCCCCGGGCCCCTCCAGCAAAGTGGTAGCTATAGTGAAAACTGGAGACACCACAGCATCATGATCATTGCCCCAGATACCTGAGGTACTGCAGTATTCCAGTCACTGCAGAATTTTAATGGTACTGATTGTACATAAAGGCCAGTTTGCAGTACTTTGTGCTTCAACCATGTGATTCACAGGCTGCTGAGAATTCACCACTCTTGGGTTCCACTCCTCCAGATGTTCTTTTCCAAAACCCTTACCCTCGCAGCTGGGCAGAGGCCTGCTCCACTGGAAGTTGGGCTCACACTCCAGGGCCTCTCCGTCACTCAGGGTGTAGCCCGAATCACAGCTGAACGTCACTAGAGCTCCTACGTAGAAATCGTTCCCATGGCGCTGTCCATTTACGGGGATCCCGGGGTCCAAACAATGGTCTGACTGAAGCTTCACAGCTGCAGCAAAGAAACAATCAGAGATTTAAAGGGAGCAACTAGATCCCTCTGCATCCCCTAACCAGAAGGTGGCTTCATGGGTAGGAGGAATTTTATCATGAACTTTTAAATCACTCTTGTGCTATCTGAGAAACGTGCACAAGATCTAGGCTGGCCCCAGTTCTGGTCCCCATACCTGGATCATCCCTGGGCTGGGAAGCACTCAGACAGCATGGTGTTCATTGCTTGGAATGGGTAGGTTTGGTGTCACTCAGCTGTTCAGGAGTGGCAGTGAAAGTGTGGGGCGGGATACCAAGGACTGGTGGGGAACAGAGCTGTCTCCACCAGAGTTCTGACAGTGACTGCAGCAGGGCTGAAGATTGTCCTTGAACATCCCACGGCAATGACTGGTGCTGCTCCTAGTGGAGGGGCTTCAGCTGGATCCCTCTCAATTTAAACAGGAAGCAGCAGGCGGTTGGGTTTCTCTCTTCAGGTCCTTGGACTATGGAATTTGCTCCCACTTTGGATCGCCAGAGCCTACAGCCCTTACCCTTCCAGGCATGCAGCAAAGTTCCTCAACTGAGCAAAGAGGGTGGGGGGGGGTTTGTTGAAGGAGATGATGGTTGACAAGTGTTGTCATTATCAACATCATTGTGGGGCGATTATTCTGGACCATATGGTCCCAGATGAATAGCAAACATATTTCTTGCTTTTGTTGAGTTCATTCATAGTTTGTTGCTGGATATAATTTACCTCTGTATGTGAGACGTATTTATTTATTTATGCGAACACCCACATATTTTATATCTATGTATGTAGACAGATAGACAGACTGATAAACAGACACACAAACACCACACAGCATAGCACTTAGAGCAACTGACAGGTGTTTTCTGGAGAGAGAAAACAAGAAAAAAAAAAGACTGCCGCTGAAGCCGATAGAAGACGCATGAGTTGCACAGACAGTATCTGAGAACACAGCTTGCCCATAAACATGTGTTTCACTCAATCAATGCATACACAGATGCCACTGCAATGGGCATGTTAATCAATGCAGGTAATGATAACCACTGAATAATAATCACAATGCTGAACAAACACAAGTTCCTCTCTCTAGCCAAGCACTTTCCTTTGACTCCCATAAAATCACTCAAATGTCTGCAAGGACTGCGCTGTAATGGGTCATTGACAAGCTGGGATTCTCACAAGCTGTTCTTCTGAGGTGCCGCTGATTAGTCTTAAGGTGAGGGGATAACACAGAAAGAGGAAGTCGAATCTGCTTCCTTATGAAATAAATCTATTCTGAAGATATTGTTTCGAGTTGTTGAAAACATAAAATAAATACCAATAAAGATAATCATAATGCAGAGGCTGTTATCAGATTGCAATAGCTTGAGGTCCTCAAAACACTTAAGAGTAACAGCACTAACTGCATAGCAGAATGGAGAAGCAGCTCCAATGGGCCTTTGACTGAGTCCTTTTCTGTTGCTGGGAACTGCACTTACTCTCATATCGGATCTGAAAGCCGATGTCGGAGTGGCTTTTGTCAGTAGAGAAGAGGAGGTAGAGGTAGTTGCTGGTGCTAATGAGGAACTGGGGCACTTGAGTCCCGTCGTAGACCCCTATCAGTGGGGAGGAATAGGACCTGCCGTCTCGCACTTCCAGGGTGTCATAATTCACCTCAGTCTTAAACCTGCCAGGGACATAAAGAGATTGGCAATTTCCATGTTATAATTCTGAAAAGACTAATAACAGAGAGGCACCGTGGTCCAGTGCACAGTTCTCCTATTTGCAAAAGGGAGGTAAGAACACTTATTTACCCAGCTGGTAGGGCTGTGGTGAGGATTAGTTTATAGACAGAAAGGAGATCTGATTGAAAAAAGGGAAAATATTTCCTTAAAAAAAACAACACTTTCCTGATTTATTCATTTATTTCAATTTCAAAATTTCACATTTTAGCGGAAGGTTTTGGGGGGGAGAAGGGGTGATTAACCAACTGTAGAGTTGGTTGAATGATGGGGAAAATATCACCCAAAAAAATCTGGGTTGTTATGCAAATTTTGTGAAAAAATGTGCAAAATAAATTGCCTGACTTTAACAAAAAGCTCATGTGCGCTACTTTTTAGTGCTGGATATAAGGCTTGATGAAGGACCTGTCTGAAGTCAGTGGGAATCTTTCCGTTGACTTCAGTGAGCACAGAATCAGACACACATGCAGTATTGGTTAATAGAAGCCATGCTATTCTTTATCCTCAGTGAACACCTGTCAAATGTGATTTTGATGGGATATCCCGGTTGAGCCTCTATCACCCACACACAGTTCAGAGAGTCCTTGTAGAAGCCAGGCCAGCCCGGGGACAGGATCATTCCACTCGGAGAAGTCAGATGGCCACCGCACGGAGCTGGGGAAAGAGGACACAGGAATCAGGTGAAAGGTTTAATTAGCCGAGTTTACTCCCTCGAGTCCCCTGCAGATATTAAGTATGCTGATGTAGGACATATCAGTTCCTGGACTGGTAAGGTCAATAATTTATGTTTGCAGTGAAGTTAGGGCTCATGAAAGTGGACAGTCTGGGAGGCTGAAATCTACTTGTGCATGATTCCCCATGATACTCCCCAACTTACAGGCCTCAATCCTGCCCTGCAGGCATGAGGACAGCTTGGTCTTCATGGCCCAGTTGGGACTTGACCTATTTGTGTTGAGACAGCCATCAAAGGCTTCAGTCAGTTCCAGCTCAGTTCAGCGGCTTTATGAAATGGGCACCAGGGTTTAGACCCAACAAACTGACTTCTTACAGGCCAACAAACAGCTACCGGGCGGTAATGACTCTCAGTCACTATGGACCAGAGTTACAAAGGTGTTTAGGCACCTACAGGTGCAGATTGGGGCCCAGTTGGAATTTAAGAAGTGACTATTTGTGTTATTTGCTGAATTCCCATTGGCTTTCAACGGGGGTTAGCTGCCTAACTTGCTCAAATGCTTTAGTAAATCCCACCAGGCGCCTACCTGCCTTTGCAAGTCTGGCCCCAAGGGCCTGACCCATTGATTTGACAGTGCATGGGATCAGCCCTTCCCAAGCAGGGTCCTAATCAGTGATCCAAAAGCAAAAATCAGTTTCTCAAAAACATGAGCTATCCAGTGTCTCCCAAGCCTCCCACCTGCTGTCCATCATGTTGGTTTTGTGGGAGAAGATGCTCTTTTTTCAACCATCCACTTCTTGTCTAGTAATTCTCCAGGAACCAAACAGTATTTCATAGAGACAAAGTGGGTGAGGTGACATGTTTTATTGGACTAACTTCTGTTGGTGAGAGAGACAAGCTGTTCTACACTTCTACACAAACCCTCTTTCTTTTTTTAAGAACTAATTAGAATTTGCATTTTATTGAGCACATACTGGAGGGCAAGTCAAAGGCAAGCCAAGAGATCACGCACAGAGAAGTACAAGTTAATAGAGATGGGTTATCAAAGCTTACACAGATAAAAGTTGATAAAAATATAATTTTATTTATATATTTCCTCTCCCCCGACCAGCTAGTGACGTGCACACAGTTAAACACTCAGGCTCACAAAGGGAACTGAAGTACTGAGCCAGCCCCACAAATATTTCATTTGCCAACTCCCTGCAAAAATCAGATAAAAACAAACCAAAAAAAGCAGTCTCCTACTGAATTACAATCATTCTGGACAGCAAGTACCCTCTTCTCCCTTTAATGGAAAAGACAATAAAGCATCCTCCATAATATTTGCAGACTGGCATTAAAACACGGATGGCCAATTACTGAAATTATTTCTCAATACTTCAGAACATCTGTAATTCAAACGCTTGCAAATATCATTTCCTGGCATCTCTTCTCCGAGAACAGGGAGGGAAAGAGGCCTTTTAATTTCTAACAAGCTCTTTTCATTTCATTTCTGTTTTCCACACTGGAAACTTTAAAGCACCAGGAGCTGCTTTGAAATCCATATCAGAACCTTTGTGTGTGCGTGTGCGTGTGCGTGTGCGTGTGCGTGTGAGGAGTCAGACATACTGGCATGGAGCTGTAATTGCAAAACATCTAATTCCAGAGTCCATTATAGGGGCCTGATGTACTACACAGTCATTGATATACTGGAGATTAATAGACAGGTCTGAATTTCTATAGCAAGAAATTCATTGTTCATTTCACTTAAAGGGCCTATTGCTTCTTCTATTATCTGAAGAATACATAAGATTTTTGGTCTCAAAAATCAGGAGTGGAAAAAATGGAAAACATCTCAACGCTTTCCTTTTTCTTTTCTTTACATCTCACCATGAGACTTGTGGTAAAGAATTTTTTTTTTGTTATTAGCAAATCAATGCTTTTTGTGGTTGTTTGTATGCATGTGTGCGTGTGTGTGTGAAGAAAAACACCTGTTGTAGACAGATCTGAACTAATAAAAAAAATCCCATAATTTATTTGAAAAAAAAAGTCACAGACTTAATCACTGAGTGATTATTTGGTTTGTTTAAGTTTCTAAGGAAGCTATAGGGCGCAGACAAGAGTCCAACAGTACATAAATCACACGTGGAGTTGGGGATTAGAACCCTGGTCTTTCAGCTCAAAATAACACAAGCTTCTATGTATGAGACAACAGAAATCTCCTTCAGGGTCCAGTGCTGCAAAGAATTATGCATACATTTTGCTTTATCCATGGTGTGATGCCCTTTAATGTCATTGGGGCGCTTCACAGTGTGCAAGGCATGTAAGAAAACGTTGTAGGATTGGGGCATCGATGGGAAGTAGTAGTAGCTTCCTTCTCTCTAGGCTGCAGCCATTAGCGGGAGATTTCTCTTTCTAATACTAACCCCCTCCACAATTAAATTATCTATTTAGGGTTTGATCTTGCAACTTGCTAAGCTCTTTGGCCCTGACCTAGCAAAGGATATCATCTTGAGCACACGAGCAGCCCATGTTCTTCAACGAGACTATCCATGCACTTAAAGTTAAGCACATGCTTTGCTGGATCAGGGCCAGAGTCAAGTCCTCAGGTATTTAATCTTCTGTTCAAAACAGATTCTAAATCATCCCTGCGGTTGGGGTTGGAGAGGGAGGGGAAAGAGAGATTTACCTTCACATCTCAGCACCGCATTGTTCCAAACCACATTGCCTTCCTTCAAGATGCAGGTGATGGTCTCTGATCCGTGGGTTCTTATGAAGCCCTCATCACAGAGGAAGGATACGGAGCTGCCAAGCTGGAGGCTGTCGCCGAACCTCTTCCCATTGACGGGCACTCCAGGATCGGGGCATTCATTGTGCCTGAACGCTGCAGGGGTGACAAAATGGCAATGAGTCAGCCGCTTCCCCACCCAGCCTCTTGCCAACGGAGAAACAACCCAAATCTAGGATCTTCACTTCCACAGAGCTGCCTGGTGTGTGATCCTGCACCACTGAAGGCAACATTGACTTCAATGGGAGCTGACTCAAGAACAGAGAGAACAGCGCAGGCGGTCAGGAGTTAGCCTAGCATTTAGGAGAGCTGAGTTCAAGTCTCTGCTCTGCCACAGAACTCCTCTGTAACCTTGGGTAAGTCACTTAGCCTCTCTATGCTGCTTCAGTTCTACATTTGTACAATGGCATTAATAGCTCTGCCCCACCTCACAGAGATGCTCTGAGGCTAGTTATGGTAAAGATAACAAAGCACTCAGATGCGATGGTTACAGGGCCCTCTAAGCACCATGGATAGATAGATCAGGCCCCTCAAGTGTAGGTGAAGGGTAGAGCTGGGTGAAAAACAGCATAAGCTTATGCAAAACTCCCCCCCCCCCGGATTTTTTTGGTCAAAATTCAAACTAAATTTCAAGCAGCCCTACTGGAAACAATAATACTACCTAACTTTTACATCGCATTTCTCGACCATAGATCTCAAAGTGCTTTACAACGCAGGTCAGTACCATTATCCTCATTTTACAGATGGGGAAACTGAGGCACCAAGAAGGGATTTGACTTGCCCAAGGTCACCCAGCAGGTCAGTGGCAGAGCCAGGAACACAGACAGAATCTCCTGAGTCCCAGTCCAGTGCTCCCACCTTATTCCCCCCATGCTGTGGTCTCTGGCTGGCCCTCCCATAGGAAACACCACTGTTTAGCTCCTCAAACTAAGCAAATCATTAAAACACTGTAAGTCTATTAATTAGATTGAAAGCTCTAGAGACCAGAATTTTCAGAGTAGCCAAGGGAGTTAGGAACCCAACTGCCAGTGAATGTTCATGGGATTTGAGCAGCCTAAATTTTTTTGTCCATATGACAGGTACAGGCTGAGCAGTGGCATTGAACGCTTCCCCACCAGCGTATCTGAGCCTGGGCATTTAGGGTGAGGGTGTCCAGTTGTCTTGTACTTCTTGGTTCCAAGTCTCTGCGTCCAGGAATGTCAATGGTGCCAGTTAGGGCCAGCTGCAACATGGGTCTCTGAGGTGGAGACTGAGGGCTGGTCTACACTAGAAAGTAAAGTCAACCCAGCTGCATCGCTTAGAGGGTCTGAAAAATTCACACCCCTCAGAGACGTTGTTAAGCTGACCTAAGCCCCAGAGTAGACAGCGCAAGTCAACAGAAGAATCCTCTCTGTCATTGCAGTAAATGTCTACACTACGGTGCTACAGAGGCACAGCAGCAGTGCTACAGCTGTAATGTTTGTCGTGTAGACCTCGCCTCCGACTGCATATTCATTCCACAAAAGCAATGAACAGCAATGACTTTTGCTCTTCTGTAACCTGTACTGCATTCAAACCAGCTAACTAGGGGTTAACTCTGCCCCATTGCTACTCCCCTGAGCCATCCATTCTCTCCATATGCACCCAGATTTCATGACTCCAGCATCACCAACACTAACAGTATTTTTCACTTTATAACAACAGGCAGAATTACGGGTGGCTTTATGGATAAGGCTCTGTTCTGGGACTTTGGGGGTTGAAATCCTGGCCTCGATGAATCTGAATGACCTCGGGCTAATAACTTAATCTCTCCATGCCCTGGTTCCTCACCTGCAAAGCGGGGATGATAATTTCTCGCCTCTGCAGCAGTGCTGTCAGGACAAAACCACTGACGTTTGTGAGGTGCTGAGATAATACAGGGATGGGAACCCTGGAAACGCCTGCAATAACACCCTTTACAACTCTTCAGATTTGAAACGGCACAAAAATGTTGCTTGAGAGAATTTCCCTGAAGCTCCGGAAATGCTACACAACAAAAAGCCAACAAGGGGCATGCGTGCACAGAGGGGCAATAAACTGACTGAATATGAAAGGGTTGAGGACCTGAGGCTAACACGAAGAGCACTTTAACCATGGCCTGCCATGAAATAGCCGACCTCAGTCATTACTGCTATTATAAAACAAAGTAATTACCTTTTTATGTATTGCAAAATTGGAAGTGGAGTTGCATGTACCCATAGATACAGGGCACTTGTCAGCACTGGCCTTTACCAGCAGTTAAAAACCAAGGCCATCAATCAGAAAGCAAGAATTTGGTCTTAATGTTTCATTAAGTTTATGATTATGTGGACCATACCTGAAAAAAAGTTTGTAATGTTCTTCGGTGGTTAGCACCATGGGAAAGGCAGCAGTACCCAGATCAATTGCACACCTAGGCTCTTACAAGTGTAATGATTGAGACAAGTTCTGGACCATGTCTGGAGCAGTCTTATCGGCACAGCACTACTACAATCTGTGAAGACCACTTTCAGTTAAGAAAGCAGAAACATTTAGGTTGAATCTCACAGTTTCCTTGTGCTCCCCGACTGTCGATTGTATGTATCTGTTGTCCCTTACCTTATCCTTAGGTTGTAAGCTCTTTGGAGTGGGGGACCAGCTGTTTGTTACATGTTTATACAGTGCCTATCACATTGGGGTCCTGGTTCATGACTGGTGCTCTTAGGTGCTAATGGAACATCAATAACTAACAAGGATGCCCTTGCTAACAGTTTCAGAGTAAGAGCAGCAAAGAATCCTGTGGCACCTTATAGACTAACAGACGTTTTGGAGCATGAGCTTTTGTGGGTGAATCAGAGTAGTAGCCATGTTAGCCTTATCAGCAAAAAGGAGGAGGGGGTACCTTAGTCTCTAAGGTGTCATAAGTACTCCTTGTTCTTCTTGCTAACAGTGGTATCTACTGGACTGTGAAACTTAGAAACTTGGGCTCCATCCCTACTTTTTGATCCTGTCAACCAGTGTCAAGGAAATTAATGGTTGACAGATAGAAAAGCTGAAAAGAAAGGGACAAATTATTTGCTGGTATAAATGAGCAAGAAGAATGAGAGTTGATAGGCTTCATTTACAACAGAAGATAATTTGGCCTAAACATTTCTTCATACAGAGAGCCCCCAGCATGTGACATTCCTTTCCTCAGGGGTTCATGGCATAAGAGACGTATGCTTGAGGGCAGAATGCTGCTGGCCCTGCCCTCAGTTCATCATTTACAGCAATGCAAAGCAGCACTGGCAGAGGGGCCGGTACTCCCTTTCTTCTGAAGCACCAAGGATTAGTCATTGCCCAAAGCAGACCATCCTACCTGAAGAGCCAATAGCCTGATCTGATGTGGCAAATGATTTCTCAAGACCTACATTTTTTTTAAATGGCTGATTTGCAGTTATCAGCAGGAAAGACGATTAATTTAGCAGTGCCATGAACTGCTGTTATAACGTGAACCATTTATCATTTCTGCTGAGTAGGTTTAATAATGTTCTTTAGAACATTACAGGGTAACATGAGTGTAAATTGTTATGGTAGTTTGCATTCACTTGAACACGGAAGGCCTGAATTTATGTGAAGCCATACATAACCCTGTCTGTTTCATTCCTTCATTTTATATAGTGCCTCTCTCACTGTCCTCACAGGTTCTGTATGCCTCCCAGTACAAGTGAATAATGATAGCACTGAACATTTATATGGCATCTTCCATCAAAAGATCTCAAAGTCTTCACAGGGTTTTTTTTTAAAAATCAACCAAACCTCTGTCAGATAAGCATTCATATGTTACAGATGAGGAAACTGAGGCATGTGAGATCCTGACTCCCAATTCCCTGCTCTCACCCTAGACTCTGCTTTCTTTCCCTGCTGGGAAAATTACCTGTCCTGTAGTTATGGCACCAGCCTAGGACTTGGAAGACCCAGGTTCAATCTCCTGCTCCACCACAGACTTCCCACATGACCTTAGCCAAGTCACTTAACTTCTCTTTGCCTCAGTTTCCCATCTGTGAGCAGGGATAATAGCAATTTCCTATCTCGCAGGGAGGGTTATGAGGATAAATGCATGAAAGACTGTGAGGTACTCATAAGCTGCCGTGATGCAGGCCAGGAAAGAACCTTAGAAAGACAGATTCCTCGTTCACTGCTCTCAACACTAGACCACACGCATTTCCAGAGCCAGGAACCAGAACCTGTGACTCCTGTTTCTGAGTTCTGTGCCTTAGACCCAAAGGCCGACATTCTGACCAATACTGCACCATCTGTCAATCCAGAGTAACACCACTGATATCAGAGTTACTCTGGACTTACTCTGGTTTCTGTTCAATCAGAATCTGGCCCAAGATGATAATTCCACTTGGCAAGATGCCTGTCCTCCAGGTGCTAGAAGAAAGGAAGGATTCTGCACTTACTGGTGAATGTGATGTTGAAGCCTCTCTTCTCCATGGAGTGGTCAGTCTGGAACTCAAGCCTGGCTACGTGGCCACTGCTGGTCAGAGACGAAGGGATCTGGCTCCCTGAGAAGGTCCCCAGTACCGGGGACTCAGGAGTCCCTCCATCTTTCACGGCTAGGAAATCAAACTGAGGTTCCACATCAAAATCATTGAAAGCCAAGTGGATCCGGCTCTCAGGCTTAGCTATAATTAACCAAACACAGTGCAAGCTGCTCCCGTATTCTTCAGGGTAATTTGGTGACAGGACAATCCCAGATGGGGTGGTGAAGTTGAAAAAGCAGGAAACTGCAATGAGAAATCGCCATCAATCATGCAGCACACAGCTCCTATAACCCTGACTGTTACTCCTCCCACCCACCCCTATGCAAATTCATAACCTTATTGCTTTTCAAAGCATTTAGGATGGGAAGGGATCAGTGCTCCATTCACTGCTGGGCATCAGTGATTTATTTATAAAGGGGAGGAAGAAATATCTTCAATTCAAAAAATATTCTCTGGTCCTTGGTTCTCAATGGTCAATAATTTTCCAGCCAGGGATTGCATTGTCTCCTTCTTTATGCTGTGTGTAACCCTGAAGCTTTAAAGTCCCACCATGCCTGCAATAGATTTCATGCTCCCCTATCCTGCAGGAAGTAGCGTGTGGATTTCTCTCTTTCTTCCCCCCACCCCCCATCCCAAGAACTCAATGTTACTTAATGGAATTCACCCTGCAGGGGAGTTTGCACCTTGCAGGGTGAATTCCATGGAACAACACTTAGCTGTTTAAAAAACACACACAAAAAACCCCTCAACCATCCCCTTTCCAGCAGGATAGGGGATATTTTAAAGCTTCAGGGTGCTATTTGGTTTACACGATCATTTGCTAAATGCAGTTCTAACCTAAGCCCCTATGCTACAAATCCACATAACTCGATGCACATAAGCAGCCGCCCTGAACTCTACAGGATTCTTCTTATGTATAGCATTACTCCAGTGTGTTAAATTCTTACAGGACAGGGCTACAAATTGCAAATTCCTTGGGGGAAGGAGCTGTGGGCTCGATTCACGATTGGCTTGCCACTTCTGCAGTCATTTGCACCAAAATAATGTGGGTATAAAACAGTGCCATTGTGATTTGATAGCCACTTTGAATGGGGGTCAATCCCTTCCCACTGAATAGGCCCAGTGACGGGATTTTCTCTGAAAAATGCTGTACATACTCACACTGCTTGGTGCAAACAGACATGGCAATATATGATTGGCCAAGCTCTAGAATGCTGAGTGCACTGGACAGCTCCCTTTCCATTAGGAATTAATCACTCACTTTCACCAGACTAACGACGTCAAGAAGAATCGCACTGGACTCCTGCCCCATGAACATAATTAATTGCGTGGAAGGGGGTGGGGGGACCAGTGCAAATGAAAAATCTTCAGCCTTCAGGGGGTGACTGTTTTCAATATAGGCTGTATTTTAGCTGACAGGGTCCATTTGTTCTGAACTGTAATGCTACTATCTAATTGATACCTACCTGATGATGGTTACGCTTTACGTACATATTCCTTGCTCCTTTCCCCACCCCCACATCGCCTGATATACATTTATTAAAAACTACCATTTAATACTCTTTTCACGTTAATTCCTGGCACGAGGCTATAAACTCGGAGGATGGCTTTGGGCTGGCATTTATACAATTATTCGGTCTGACGTTTGCCCTCCCCCTAGTACGAGCTTCCTTTTTCTTCAATACCTAATGGTCTCAAATCAAATAAAATGCACATTACCGGGCATTACTGAGACTAAGAGCTACAAGCCATTTCCTGCTCCTGATAACAAAGAGAATAGGTAGCTAGATTAAAAAGAAAAGAAACAAGTGGCAGCATCTACCAAGGATTTGGTGTATGTAGGAATCTTTATTAAAAGGAATGCTGTCAAGTCTTTTTGACAACTAAACCCTATTGTAAGGTGTCTGGGAATATCTGTCTATTAAAAATAAAACACGTCCACTCACTGAACAATATAGGAATCACTACTGTGGAAGTATGAGATAGGTGACTCCTATGTGGTCCTATAAATCCAAATAAGACCATCTTTTTGTTTTGGGTTTGTATAGCACCTAGCACGATGGGGTCCTGGTCGATGACTAGGGCTCCTAGGTGCTACAGCAGGGATAGCAAAATATGGCACACGTGCCGAAGGCGGCACGCGAGCTGATTTTCAGTGGCACTCACACTGCCCGGGTCCTGGCCACCAGTCTGGGGGGGCTCTGCATTTTAATTTAATTTTAAATGAATTTTCTTCAACATTTTAAAAACCTTATTTACTTTACATACAACAATAGTTTAGTTATATATTATAGACATAGAAAGAGACCTTCTAAAAACATTAAAATGTATTACTAGCACATGAAACCTTAAATCAGAGTGAATAAATGAAGACTCAGCACAGCACTCCTGAAGGGTTGGCAACCCCTGTGCTACAGTAATACCAATAAATAATTAATAATAATGTAGGACCTATAACATTGTGCTCTGCTGATCCATGCAACCAGCGGCAGAAGGAAATGGATGTAAATGGCGCAACGCTGAGTTATACCAGGGGTTAGACTATGGCCCACCTGAATTGGCTACCTCCATTGTAGGTAGTAGAGTGCGTGTGTGTGTGTTTTTGTGTGTGTGTGGGGGGGGGACGGACAGGCCATGCAGAGCTTGGTAGGAGCGGGCAGAGGTGGACTGGGCATGCTGGAAGACCTCTGCTGTGCCAGGTATTGGGCTGACATAGGATACAGCAGTGGGGGGGGGGCGGGAAAAAGGGATTCAGACTGTGACTGAGAGTCACAATCTTTTTCCTGATCTGCTCCTGGGATAAAGCAACCAGATACTGTCTGAGACACAGGTTGGCCTCAAGTGAGGCCATGTATATTAATAGACATGCAAACTGAGAGTGTCCCTTTACTTAGCAAAACATTGAGTTACTGCAATATAAATGTTAAATAATGAGAACAAGAAGAATCTCAAGAGATTGCAGCCCCCTGCCTCTGGCACTCTGCATAGTAAAGAAATCAATGAAAAGAAAAATAATCTCCTCAAGCTACAACAACAGCAAAGATAAAATATTAGGTTAAAATACACCGTAAAATTAGGACAGGCAAACAAATGCAAGAGACACGAGAAAACCACTCCGTGGTCCAGATTAAACACAGGCAAGTGATGCACTGGACATTTCCTTTCCTCTGGGGGAGAAGAGAAAAGGTGTAAAGGTAAAAAAAAACCAAAAAAAAACAACCAGATAAACCACTAGTAAAGATCCCACCCCACCCAGGTACACAGAGAGACATACGCAGCAAATAAGCAGCACCATCAGGAATAAGGAAAAAGCCTCAGGCCAGGGAGGCTCAGATGCACCAGTGTAAACCAGCCAGAATCGTTACTCCAGACCAGTGTAGACAAGAGCAGAATTCAGCCCAGGAAATGGATCTTAAGGCACTGGAGATCTGACTCTCAAAGGCATTGAGCAGCCAGCTGGTAGTTGGTCAACACCTCTGACAATCAGAATGTGCAGCAACAAAGCTAACAACACCACAACATAGTAATGGAGGCTTTGAGTCAAGCTATTCTAACAGGCAAGATCCACTGTTGGAACACCATACTTGCCAGTCTTCTAGTTAAACTGAGAGTCAAGAATCCAGGAGCTCAGGTTCTCATTCTGACTAAGAGAAACCCAGCACAGTGTCTGTTGAGCTTAAGAGCTTCCATGCCAGGTCTGTTGCCAGTCTGGAGACATTAAAGAAGTATTTGAAAAAACTGTCCAAGCCCCAAAAATGTTGTTATGGGTCCACAAAATTCCACTGCTGGGCAAAGACAGACCTGGACAGTCTTTGAAGGTCACTTGAAGTTCTATCCCAAACTAAAGATATTTGCTACAGAAACAAAAAGCATGATTCCCGCCTGAACTGTGCATACTGAAGCTAACTCTGTATAGATGCTAAGAGAGATACAACAACTGAAGGGAGTGGAATGGTATTGGATGTCCTGTGACTTCCCTGCTGGATGGATACCATACATCCACACACAAACACAAAACAAGCACCCTTCTATATAAAGCTCTATTGGAAGGGACTGGCCCACCAGTCAGCAACAGAGCAGGTACATCCTCTCGAGCCATAGATGGGGGAAATGGAAATATCCCTGTGGATCACAATAAGAACTGGATGGGGAGTGAATCATCGGACAATAAACCCCAATTTAGCAAAGTACTTAAGCACATGGATAAATTAATCTCTATTCATCATGGCACTTAAGCAAGGGCCTAAATCTCAGAGCTGAAGTGCTTTGATGAATTGGGGCGATAATGCAGAATGAAGTCTTTGGATGCAGAACAGCAACTTAATTTTAAGAACAGGATGCTCTTACATGGCTGCATCTGTGAAAGAAGGTTGTTAAAAACAGCTACAGAGATCAGAGTAATCCAAGAAACAATGGCCCAAACGGCTTAGGAGCCGTCAGAAGATTCAGAGCATTTCACCAATAATTAACCTCTTTGAACCTGACTCTGGCCACCAGTAACCAAAAGTTATTAAAGGGTCTTCGCAGACACATGTTCCTATCACGCGCGCGCACACACACTCCCGTCATCACTCAGCAATAACTAGCCTCACTCATGGCCGACTCTGCTGATGGCATGAAGCCAGAAGTCACCTTGATGGCCCATAGCAATCAGAGAGGAGGTACTTGCCTTGCCAGCGCCCATCCTCTATTTGTTTGGTGGATCAAAGCAGATCTAGGAATCTCATTCCAGCACCTTTACTGAGCACACAAGACAAAAAAGGCACCAGGTAAACCAGCACCAAAGCAACAAATGACAAATGTCCTATTACTCGTCCAAAAGCCACTAAACAAACTGAGCCTACAAACAGATGAGCAACTAACATCCACAACAGGTAACCTAGAAGAATAGTCTCACTCCTTAGTAACAGAGGGGTGGAGCAGCCTGCAGATGCAACATACACTGTACACATCATATTCAATCAGCACTGCACAGATGAAAAAGAAGCTAGAGAGGGAACATTACAAGGAGTGCATTGGAACAATTCCCATTGGAGAAAGGAAACACACTGTTCCATGGCTGTTAAAACGAGAAAACCCCCAGTGCCTATAAAGATCCAACTTCTGGAGATTTGAACAACCCCATACATCTTGAATAATTATCTGAAATTTACCAAGAGTTTTGGAAGGAAGGTGATTCCCTCTGCTTCACAGCATAAGCCAGCCACTAATGAGTGGCAGGGATGGGAAGAAAATACCCCCCCGTCGGTAGCTGCCCTTTGCATGGTTTTCTGCATGATCCTCTTTAGAAGCTGGCGCTGGCCCCTCTCAGACTGCACGTCAGCAAGTGGGAGTAAATAGGTCTAGAGAATGTAAAGTACCCGCACAGAGTCTAATTACACACTACCTCTCAGTTTTGCTCTCAGGTCTTCTAGTCTACCCACAAATGTTGTACTGCTTTAACTGAACTGGAATAGTTAGAACAGTACAGTTATCCTAATGTGGAAATATGCTGTCATAAAAGCGTTTATACCACAATAACTTATTCCTGTACAGCAAGGGGAATAAGCAATTCAAAGCTGAGCTTTTTAATATTAGTATAACCACATCCACACTTAACTTTGTACTCGCCTAACTATTTCAGCATCACACCCCTCCCCAAAACAGTCAGGCTGGTACAAAATCTGTGTGTAGAAAGGCCTTAGAGTCCAAGTTGGACTGTATAAATTCTCAGATGCACAAAATACCATCTACTAACTACCCCATGGTACTTATCTGACCTACAGCTGGACTCAGGCCAAAAGCCCAGAGCAAACACACATAGACGTTTAGAAAATTGGAATCCAGAGCCAATTTTATGGTTTTGCCCCAACCTCAGTCTGAACATTTCCTTCCTTTGCTAAGGTTCAGGTCAATTTTTTTATTTTTCATTCAGGAGAAAAGTTCAGGTTATTTATTTTATCCAACTATTTCTCTCCAGCCTGGGTCAAGTTAGGGAAACTGCCTTTCTTCTCAAGTAACTAAACAGGCGGCTATTTACCTTTTCTTTATTAGAACTAGAGTGGGTCAAACATGGGTAACTTTTAAAAAAATAGTACTATTTTATTTTATACATTTTAAATGAACAATTCTATAACTTGGGGAGGATAGTAAATGTTTTCTGTGAAACAAATTTTAAATGTTGGGTGAAAAAAGCTTTGTTGAGATTTTGAAAATTTGTACACACAAAAATGGCCTCTCTGTACTTAGACTAGAACTGCAGTTCCTACCTCTGCCAGACCTACCCTGCTTTTGACAAAGCTTACCACAAGCAAATTCAACAGATTACTATTGCCTTCTGGAATCTGGCTGTCTGGGTTCCCCGGTCTCAAAATAAATTTCCATAATTTAAAATAAATAAATACAGAGAAGATTTTTTTCCTCTTATTGCCACTTATTTAAAACTCAAAAATTGTTTTTTGTTAGAATGGTTCCATTTGCTGCCGTGAATCATGGGCAGTGAAAGAAAGAAAAACTAATTAACAGGTTAATTTAGAGCTAAAATTTAAAATTTGTCGAGTTATACAAAATTACATGGAGCTGTTCAGTACGGTGCTGGGAAAACGTCTATCACAGTTTGTATTACCAGCTCATAATCCTATATGTAAGTATCAGGAAGTGAATGCAAAAGGTTAGCCACTCAGATTTAAATTAGAAAACACACCATTTGCAGTGGGGAGTTAGGATTATTCAGCAGATATAAAAAGCCAATATGAGATTAACAGGAAGAGTAATTACCTCTAAAGAGGAGAAAAATTATATGTGAGGCATAAAACATCAGGTGCACAGATGGGCTGTAAGGATTCATGAAGAAAAAAAGAAAACTTTAGTGCTGTATAACTGAATGGGAGTTCAGGCGAGGAGCGAGGAGCCAAGCTGCTAACTGCACACACAATGGCTGGTGCTTTTGTGGGACAAATTCAAAATTGCCTCAAGTAGCAACAGGTGCCACTGATTCACTCCATGCTAGTTTACAACAGGTTCAGGTCACAGATCGCCAGTTCTAAGACATCTACTGAACAGGCTCCAGTTTCAGGTAAGTGCCCATTTTACAGGTCATATGTGTCAAAGCAATCAGATACAGACTGGAGGGAGGTTTCAAGCAGTGAATAGGAAACTAAAGTTGGGTGGAAAAAAGCATTTCTAACCACACAGTATGATGACCCCAAGTCTCCTTTCCAGTCAGTTCCAGGGCATGGGAACTTGCAAGTTTGCAGTTTGACACACACACACTGTCACAACGCAAAGCACCATGCCACATCACAACCACCCAGACCCATAACACAACCATGTGAAGTTGTGCTGAAAACCAGCACATCACAACTAGAGATGGCAGAAACTTTCACCATTAAACAAACAAAAAAAAGTTTTCGCAGGCATGTACTAGATTCTTTTAAACCGGAAATGAAAGGAACAGCGGGAGTGCACCACATGGACTACAACTAAGGGGGGGAAAAAAGCGACTATAATGTCACTTGTTAAACTCTCTGGGGCTAGGAGCCGTCCTGTGTTCTGGGTTTGTACAATGCCTAGCACAATGTGGCCTTGGTCCATGACAGAGGCGCTAAGTGCTACCACAATACTAATTAATTAAAAAAATTTAAAATAACTAATAATAATAAAGCAAAAACCACCAGAAACCAGGGATGAGCCTGAACTAAAACCCCAGATGGAAACTTTGTAGAAGTTTGTATCAGGACATGGACCCAAGCCTTCTGGCCCACCCCACAATAGCTCAAACAAGCCCAAAAATATGGATCCTCCAACAAAAACACCACTCTTCATTAGGTTCCACACATAACCTATAAGGCAATTGTAGCAGAACTTCAATGTAAAACCATAAACGTTGCCCCCATGTCCTCTTTACGCATCCATGATCATAATCATTTACAGGCACATGCACATATATGTACACATACACACACACTCTTTACCTGTGCAGTGCTTGACGGGTCCAGCAAACTACAGCTCCATTAGTGTGAAGACATTGAACTAACGTGCCGAAAATGATTCCATTTAAGAAATAATTCTCCTGAGACACTCACCAGCACAAGTAATGGAGGAGGGGGAGTGGAAGGCAAAACCATCACCCACATTCATCTGGATTTGGTGTCAAAAGGTATCGCCTGGCAGTGACAGCTTATTCCATAATTATCCACAACATAAAATGATCACACATTTGGCGCAATTGACTCACTTGCTCATAGCACAGGATTAAGACCATCGGGCATGGCTGGTCAGGGTTTGGGTGCTTTAACAGGACAGTGTGGGGAACCCACGATTAGAAGGATAGAATAGACCCGTGCAGAGGAAGTTTTCAGAATCTCTTAGACATGAGCTGGCTCTAGCCAGGACGCCAGTCCTTCCCTTTTCTTTAGCTCTGTAACTCACACGTTGTAAAATCTACACTTTAAATGCAAAGCCTGGTCACAAAGTCTGTTTTGAATCAGGGCCTCGGGTTGCAGCAGCCCATCTAAAATCAGGTAAGAATTACAAAACGCCTTATTTTTCAAAATACAGATGTGTGCATTTAAGTAGCAATATGGACACGTGATGCAATGGAATGGGGCATTCTAGTCAATCTGGCCATACATTATACCAAGGTCATCACTGTGGTATATGAACAACCAGTCTGCTCCCTATGCAAGTTCTGTTACCATGTGGCTATTTCCCCATTCTTAAACCTGCTTTTCTATTCATTCACAGGTAACTACAGTTTTATTATTGCCTCGTATTCATATCAGATCCCACCAATACACCCGGATACAGCACCTACTAAGATAATTAACACAACTGCATGTCTGAGGTACTAATTTTACCCCTTAGACACGTCCTCACCCTGTTTTCAATATCTTTAAGTTCCTGAAGGACAACCACAACTTGATACTGAAGTAATGATCTTGGTTCTATTGTGCTATGAAATCTGGATCACCCCTGCTTGTGAAAACGGTACCGACCCTGGAATGATTTTACAAACGGTAGCTTTCAAAACGCATGTCAGGATGAATAACTGCAACCATGAAGCTGGTCTGAGGTCTAAGAGACACTGCGAAGTGGGGAGAGAGGTCTTCCACATCTAATAATGATCATGGCTGAGTGCAGCTGAGACCTTCATCATCAGCTAACAGCAAACATGTGGATGGATAACTGTACTCACCCCTTTCAGCTACAGAAACACAGTGAGCTAAAAGAACCATTTCCAGTCAGTTCAGCCAGTCAGAGGGAACCTATATGCACTCAAGGCCAGACATACTTTGTTTCTAAGTGGGAAGTATGGTGCATGCATGGGACAGTCTGGTGAAGATTCCCAAGGGCCCCATGTAGATAGCATGAATGGTTAAGGGGTATGACGACAACCAAAAGGATAAAGATGGAAGATCTTTTATCATGAAGACAAAGACAATGGTGGATTCAGGAACTCCTCACAATAAGGCAGGTACATGATGATTTTGTGTGGCCTCATCACTGGAAGTTCAGGCCATGAGTTCTCTGAGATACATACAACATGGATATAAATCATTGATCAGGCCAGCAGATGCTGCTTTAATCTCCTTCTGCATTTGTCATGCGTTTGCAGCTAGAATTGGAGCCACTGAATTGTTTGCATATTCCAACTAGCAGCACATGAATCAGGTTACCATGTTTTTCCACCTAATGCCCAGTACAGGTACAGATACAGATTTTATGCTGAGTTACGTTCTTGTGCCATTCTACTGTGTCATCTCTGTTGACACATTCATGTGATGATGTCTAGAGTAACCAAACACAAGAGCAGCAGGAGGAGGATGGGCAAAATTTCTTTGCACTATCTGTACATTTTGCCTTTTTGATTAGTAAATATCCACAGCTGGACCACAGGGGGTGGAAGATGCTGCATGGCTTTAACTGGTGGATTTATGGCTCTTTAGTGATCATGCTTCTCTTCCCCTGCCCCGAGCAATATGGGCTTTGGTATGATGCCCACTGCCCATTCCATATCTATGGACAGAGTAGGTGAAAATTCCACACCTTTATTGGACTGAAGTTGGGGAAATTTCAACCGTGCTAACATTTTGATGGAGCTGTGTCACTCCAGGTATCCAAGATGTGAACAACAGGCATTTATCAATTGTCCATCAGGGGAAATCTCAGAGACAGCTGAAGGTTTTGTTAAAAATTCCCAAATATTGGATAGTTTGGGGTAGAAAAAAACTGGATTGGAGAGTCTTACAAAAAAGGGCTGTGTCGTGAGAATTCTAGCACTTTCCATTTTGATCAGGAGGAAAATACAAGGGGGACTATTTTCCTCAAACATTTCAGGGTGTGTTTGCTTTTGGACAAAGCCAAGCAGTGCAAAAGTGCATGGCATTTAGCAATGGGCAAATCTTGTGGACGCCAAGGGCTTTCACAAATTGTGCAAGTTGCTTAGAGGTTCTGCAAAACCTGTTCAAAGCATGCAAAACATTTACCCTATAATTTAAAAGCAAGTTTACTTATTTGCAAAGGTTGTTCTTCCACAGTTCTTGCCCCTTGTAGCAAGGGTAATTCAATTTTCAAATAATATATTTGTTTTTCTAGGCTTTGCACTGTCTTTGGTACAGAAGAAACCTACGTAAACTACAAGTGAGTACCTTGGACAGGATGCATGTGTGCATTTATTGTATTATAATAAATATACACACAGTGTATCATTTTAGGAACATTTCTTCTGTCTCCTCTCGGCACACACTTCCCCACACTCGCCGTTCCTCTGTATCTGTTATTCACTTTCAGCTCCACTTTATCATCCTGTTGTTTCACTGACTCTCCCTTCTCGTCTCCTCAAAGCTGAACATTCAGATCTTAGAGTGCTCAAGTGGGTAAAATATTAGACACAATGAGTTCACTCACCCTCAGCTGGGGAACAAAACAAAGTAAATACTTTTGTAAGCCTTGTTAACAGTTTCCTTTTTGGTGATGGTTCTGATAATTTATAATTGTATTGTGCTTAATTAATACTATCAGTTAAAGGGGAGATTTTCCAAGGGCAGTCAGGACTACTGAAAGCCAGAAAGAATTGGGCACCTAACTTCCACTTACGCCTTTGAAAACCTCCCCCCCCAAGTCACTGCTGGGAGCATCAAACCCTATTTCTGCTGAGATTTAAGACAAGAAATTTAAAGTTGAGATTTGGAGGTAGGGGACCTGAGAGCTGTCACGTTACAAAGGAGAATTAAATGGCCAAAAAATTGAATCTAATTTAATGGGGTTTTACCAGTATGGAAGATTCCACTTTCTCTAAGATGTGAACCTGAACCCAAATCCTGAAACTAAATACCATAAAAAAAATGTTGGGAGGAGAGATTGGAATCTGAAGCCAGATCCAAATTTAGAGGCTGTCCCCTTTCCCCTGTAATGGACAGAACCAAATTCTCAGATTCAAACACTCTTGAACATTGGGGTAATTGGAATCTCGATCCATATTTTGCACTTTGGCTTCCATCTCTCTATCTCCAGTATTTTCTGCATTCTAGGTACTAAATCCAGTGCACAAATGTATTGTCTACGTAGTTACTTCACTGGACATTGCAAACACTTTAAAGCAGTCTCCTCACTGACTTACAAACACAGACTGGTTTCTGAGCGGACCACTGGCTACTCTTTTGGCAGGTAATTGTTTTCTGTCCCTTCAACTCAAAGGCAGGCTGGCATTCAAACTTCAAAGTGTCCCCGTGGCGAAATGTTGAGCCTTCTCTCTTGCCGTAGGCTGGTATCCCAGGATCGCCGCAACTCCCCTGGTCAATTTCTGAAAGAAAATAAAACAAAAGTGGGGGGAAAAAAGGTTCTGGCAACTGGAAACTTTGTTGTAATGTTTGTATTATGCTCTTGCTTACGTGCTATCAACAGCTAAGGTGTGTATTACCCTTACATACCACACCCCTCGGTGGGTCGCTGGCATGGGGGATTGAACTTGGAGTCTCTGTATCTCAGTGCATGAGCCTCTATAGCTGGAATTAAAAGACTCACCCCATTAGCTAATGCACCAGCAGCCTTATGGTCCCCTAGCTATGTCCCAGCCACCACTACATGGGGGCAGCATGTTATACTGACTGGGTGAGTGGTACATGTATCAGTGTTGGGACATCAACTAAAGCAAGTCATTATTTTAAACAGCTGTATTTACAGGCATGGTGATGGTTTTCCTGGTTTATTGATCTGAATTGCTAATCCCTTTCCATCCATCCTTGTAACTGACCTATTTCCGATTGCCTTTCTAAATACGAAGGTTATACAGGGAAAGAGAGATTGATTGTTATATGATTTCCCATGCAGCTGAACATTTATTCCGAGTGGCATGAAAAGTGGACACACAGCTACTGTGAAACCTTTGGGGAGGGAGGGTATCTGATTAACGAACCTGGCCATTGAAATACAACAAACAATTTTAAAATCCTCTTTAAGAAAGAATTTTTTTTTCTATCTCAGGAGTAAATAAAAACATCTATTTTTTTTTAAATCCACATTAGCCTGAAGATATTCATTTACTTCTCAAAAGCTAGATTCTGCCACACTTACACTGAGCCCACGTCCAGACTACCCCGCCGTATCGGCGGGTTAAAATCGATTGCTCGGGGATCGATATATCGCGTCTAGTCTAGACGTGATATATCGATCCCCGAGCACGCTTACACCGATTCCGGAACTCCATCAACCTGAACGGAGTTCCGGAATCGACACGGAGAGCCGCGGACATCGATCCCGCACCATCTGGACGGGTGAGTAATTCGATCTTAGATTTTCGACTTCAGCTACGTTATTCACGTAGCTGAAGTTGCGTATCTAAGATCGATTTTCCTCCCCTAGTCTGGACGAGGCCTGAGTGTAAGGCTAAGGCAATGGGAGTTGCCTTTGAGGGTCTTGGCCTTAACAAATACAGTAGAACTCCGAGTTATGAACACCAGAGTGACAAACTGACTGGTCAATCGCACACCTCCTTTGGAACCGGAAGGACGCAATCAGGCAGCAGCAGAGACCAATAAATAAATAAATAAGCAAGCAAGTACAGCATGGCGCTGTATTAAATGCAAACAAACAACAAAATAAAGGGAAAGCAGCATTTTTCTTCCGCATAGTCAAGGTTCAAAGCTGTATTAAGTCAACGTTCAGTTGAGAGATCAACCATCACCTTTTGTTCAGAGTTACAAACGTTTCATTTGTGACTCTGAAGTTCTATGGTAGCCCCATGGGAATGAGGTGAGGTGCTCTGATGAGTAAAGCAGACTGTGGCCCTAAGTTGAGGGTCTTAATTGCTTCAGATTCACTATCCTGGATACTGGAATCCTAAATTCACAGAGCACTGATTGAAACAGGACAAGCTTCCATCCAGATGCACCTGGACTTCATGCATCTGCAGGGAACTCCTATAGCAGTGTGTCACAGGGTGAGCTGGCCCCTTTAAGAGAGTGTGAACTTAGCTTCACCTGTGAGAAGTGTCCCTCCCAGACACTAGGAACTCCCTTGCTGAACTCCCAGTCCTATGATCAGGAAGATAAAATAGTCACAGATGAGGCTGATCCCAAAATCCTTTAAAGGGACTCGGTCACTGTGACACTCCCTACACACAGCAGATTCAATCCTCTGCCTCAATCTTGAAACTAACAACAGTGCCGACTGTGTGGGTGGTTTTATTATCTGGAAGGCCATCAGTTCAATCAGCAGACGGGACTGAGCCGGCAGCCCATTTCACAGAGCCTAACAAACAGAGGGCAATGAGTGATCGCCCTTGCTTATTTCAAAACAGTGACCTGGAAGTTGTAAAGCTCTGCATCCCATTTACCACCCCAGCTATATAGTTTTCACTCCATTTTCTGATCTGAGCTAATAAAGGAGCAATGTCTCAGGTCACAGATGGTACAGTTCAACCTAGGCTGACCAGATAGAAAGTGTGAAAAATCGGGATAGGGAGTGGGGGGTAATAGGAGCCTATTGAAGAAAAAGCCCCAAATATCAGGACTGTCCCTATAAAATCGGGACATCTGGTCACCCTAGTTCAACCAAATGGTAGTTCTGGAAATTTGAGAATAAATCCCGACTCCTGAAGCAATTAGTGACACTCCTTCATGAAGATACGAACGCACAGCACACCTTTAATTCTTCAGGAAAGGCATCTTGTAATGACAGTACGAGGAAAGCTCCGCAAGTCTACTTTAGTAAAGTGTTCAGTGAGATGGGGTCTGTCTCTCTGCTTTCTCCACTCCCCAGCTAATGATGACAAAAGGAAAATACGGGGTTAACTTGGAAAGATCCTCTTCTATATTCCACATCACAACTTTGGATTCTTTGATCTCAGACAACTCCCAACGTGTCTCTTCCCGGTTTTAAACAAGAAAACTTGAGCGTGCTCTGGTCCAACAGGTTCCATATTCACATCTTGATCCACAACCACATCCATAGCCACAGCCTGCTGAGGCCAGGTTTCACTTTCACTGAAATCTTTCAACCCCAATATGTTTGTTTTCCTTACTGCATCACAGAACCATAAAATGCCACAGTGTATCCAATAAGGAATGGAACACACTTAGTCTGACTTCATAGTTTTTATGATCATCTAGTTTGACACAAGCCACAAAAAGTAAGTAAATTGCAGAGCTGGGATTCAAACCCAGATTTGAGTCCCAGCGCCTCAGCATAAATCCATCCTGTCCTCTGTATTTATTCTTTTTTTTTTACTTTATGTTAGAGGCAAAAGTATCCCTTGACATCCCCTGCAACCAAATGATTCAACAGTGACTGAAATATAAAGAAGAAAAGCAATCATGTATTCCCTTTCACCCTCTCATAATACGAGAGCAAGGAGGCAGCTCATGATTTAAAAGGCAATACACTTAGAAAGAATAAAAGGAAATAGATTTTGTGTGGTTTGATGGTGCATAATTAACCCATGGAACTCTCTGCAACAAGACATGTATATGAATAATAAGAATATTACCTGCATTGTCCCAGCCAGGGTAAATATGTTTACTGGTATCAACCTTCATTCTTCAGGTCATGAGTCAACCCTCAAACACATGGGTTTAGGAACAAATTACCCCTGGGGTACATTACTGCATAACTGGCATAATTATGGGTGTTTTACACTCATCTGGTACTGCCACTCTTGGATACAGGGCTGGATGGGCCATTGGTCTCACCTAGTGCGGTATTCGCTATGTTCTTAAAGCTCTCATTCTGCATATACTGTATGAGTAGGTCCTTTAGGGCAGGGACTGTCTCTTTTCTATGTTTGCACAGCACCCTGCACATTGGGGACTCAGTCCTGTTTGGGCACTACCATGACATGAATCCTTGTCATAATAAGGAGGCCTGGAGGTTGTTCTGAGCAGAGCCTCACTGCAAGGTCCCACCCTTGGAGAGCTAACTGCATGATAGGGGCCTAAGTCTCCATAGCAATAGAGGGAGATACCTACAAAATGCAAGTTGGACTGCTAAATTTGTGTCAACATTCTCTCTCTGCATTACCGTATTCCATTTCAGCATCAATTCCCCCATGCAGTTCTAAAGTAGACAGATGAGACCTTCTCATGTGGAGATGTACAGGTAGCAAGAGATTAATTGTATTCTGACTTTGGGAAAATCGTGTATGCGATTTTCTATCTGCTTTCATACAGTTTCATTTCTAAAGAGTTCCTTCCCTCTCTATCGCTGTTAGTGATGAGACTTTATTCCTTTAAAGCCTTCTTCAGTGCTTCAGCACTATTAATCTGTGTTGCATTCATCTCATCTTCCACTTTCTCTGGTTTTTATCTGCATCATCTGTGATCAGCCTCACTGTCTTTTCTCCCAGTTTTCAATTTCTAAAACCAAATTGGAAACTTCTTTTATGACATTTCCCTTACAGAGGAAATCACATAAGCCAAGATTTGTATTAATCCATCAAATATTCCGATGTGATTTGAATATCAACAAGTTTCTCTTACTGTTATATTGACTCTAGGCAACTTTAGATATATTTTCAACAGAAGCCATGATGGAGCATCTGGTTTCTGTTATTGCATTTTATGTCATGCACTAAAAAGTCATCATCGGGTAATGGGGTCCAAAAATATGATCTAACATAATTTAATATAATAGAAAAGTTTTCATGAAGTGTATTTATTCTCTGCTTTTCAGTGACAACAGTTTGTTTGGATTTAAATATTGCCCTGCAGGCTTTGCAAACGCTGAGAAACAGACTAGATACAACAATGAAATTGACCAGTTTATTGCTATTCTCCAACAGAGCAAAGTGCGAGACCAATAGTGTAAATTATTAAAAGGAAATTCAACTTTTAAGAGTCTTACAGTTTTAATAATCCACAGGAAGGGCATTTTTTAAAAACATAATGATTGCAACCAAACAGAAATGTGGGCAATGGTCTCCGCTGGAAAAGTCATAAGGCATTTATATTCATACACAAAGTTCTCGGTCAATTAGGACCAGCCACTTGTACAATATTTAAAACCCACATCACCACCAAACGTACTGACTTGTGTGCGTGAGCACTGCAGATCTCTGCTGGATGGAGTATCAGGACTGCTCAAATGCGTGACATCAAGGTACCTCCTAGTACCTGGATTATCTGCGAAGGAGAAGAGCTCTTAACCCTTCCCCACTTAATGGCAAAAGCCTTGTTTAGCACAGCTAGTAAAGGTCTGCCTCCTGGGTTAGGAAGTCCCATGTTCTATCTTTGCTTTTAACCAGGAGTCCTGTGTCCATGGAATTGTTGCAACAGGCCAGAATTCACCATTCAAAGCATCATGCCTGAACTATATGGAAAAGTCCAATGCAATGTAAGGAAAATGTTTACTTTCTCCATAGGTTTTTTGAAGCATCCTAAATAGAGAATTCTTTCCCTGCTGGCTTTGTGGAGTTTCCAAAAAACTCTAGAAACGAGCAAATTCTCTCAAATGATACAGTACTTAGAGTAACTACTACAAAAACACACTCACACGTCTACAGAAGTTCTATTCATTTCCACCATTAGTTCAGATGAGTAGGACTTTCCCACATGGTCCCACACACAGCTCTGACAACCAACAGCCTGTCCAAAGCTGCCTTGTGTTGAGGTTTCCTCGTGCGTGCAGACGATCAGAAATATTTTTTCCATTTTTAGACTGCACCACATTCAGTGCTGAAGTTGTTAATGGAGGTCAATAGCAGGCAGTTAGAAAGAATAGAAAACAAAGGTGGAAGGTGGGAGGGATTTTGTTAGCAATAAACCCTCCTCGAAATGTTCTGCAAAGACCCATTAGGAAAGTCTGTGAGCTTGTAAAACTATGTCTACAAATAGCTGATAGACAATACACGGCACCTAGAAAGCAATCCATGCTGACTTCCTTTTAAAAAGTGGTAATGGAAAATGTCTGATACAGAGGAAGAACTTATTCATAGCTTAACAGGGAATAATGTAAAATAAATAAATAAACCCACACAGCAGTTAAGAACAAAACTAATGGCTACAAAAGGTGGATATTCTACTTATATGATGCTGGGATGCCTGAGTTTTATTGAGTCTTCTGGAACTGCTACTTCAAATACAAATCCATTATTGTTGCTTATCAGTCATCGGGATTGAATGGGTCAGCTCTTTGGTGGCTCAGGCTTTATATCCAACACCAATACCACACGCACTACACATATAGTAAATAAATGCACACATTTGCACAATGAACACTTATGAATATATATTCCACAGACTACAGAAAAACACATCCCTGCTCTCTGCAGCATGTCCGTACATGCACATAGACATGCAGAGAGAGAGAGAGACACAATGCAGCGAAGGTTTGAGTGCCGTGAGATTAGATGGCCTCATGACTCCCTGGTGGAAACACAGCCCTCTTGACTCACCACACTGGGATTTTAACCACAATACCATCCCTTCCTCCCTTTTGTTGTAACAGGTTATACCCAGTGATGAGCTCCCAGAATGTTAATAACCGGTTCCCTACTGGGTTTTCAGCGGCACTTCAGCGGCGGGTCCTTCAGTGCCACCGAAGACCCGGAGCAAGTGAATGACCCACCATTGAAGTGCCGCTGCCGACCTGAGAGGGAACCAGTTATTAAGTGCTGCCCAGTGAGTACAAGCCTGAGACCCCCCCACCTACCCAACTCATCCTGCTCCCTGTCCCAACTGCCCCGACCCCATCCACCACAACCCTGACAGACCCCCGGAACTCCCATTCCTACCCAACCCCTCCCATTCCCCATCCCCTGACCGCCCCCCAGAACCTCCGCCCCCTCCAAACGCTCCCTGCCCCTTATCCAACCCCTCCTCTCAGCCCCGGCCCAGCCCCCTTACCATGCTGCTCAGGGCAGCGTGTATGGATGCCGTGCGGATCGCTGGAGCTCGCAGCCCCACCCCCAAAGTGGCAGAAGCTGCAGAGCTGCCCAGGAGCAGTCCAGAGCACTGGCACCAGGCTCTGTGAGAGGGGGAGTAGGTGGGGAAGAGGCTGGGGAGGCTTCCCCAGCCAGGAGCTCAGGCAGGCCAAACAGGATGGAGTTTGCCCACCCCTTTAACAACTGGTTCTAAATCGGCTTCTAAATTTAACAACCGGTTGGCGTGAACCGGTGCGAACTGGCTCCAACTCACCACGGGTTATACCCCAAACCCTGAAAGTTGGGCACCCCTCTTCAAATGCCTTCATTTACTGATTCCTCCTCCCAACTCACACTTATACACGAAAGCCTCTTGCATGCACACCTCAACCATCCTAACATTATAATATGAACACGATCTTAGGATTAATTAAATCCTATTAACTGCAGCACTGATATAAACATCTTTCATCAAGACATCTCTGAAAGCAATTTGCAAAGATTAAGGGCCAGATTCAGCCAAGCATTTAAGAATGAGCTTAACTTTTGTCATAGGATTATTCAGCAAAGGAGTCAAGCACCCTTGAAATCAAGCGCTTTGCTGCATTGGGACCTAAGTAATGAAGCTGCAGAGAACCCGGGCCTGATTCTCCCCCTCTGCACGACACCATTTACTCTCACTAGCATACCTGTGGTAGGAGATAACAGCTTTTGAAATCCAATTAAGATGCCCATTTTAAAATGTCAGATGAGTTATTTCTTTCAGTTTCCTTCTCTGAGTGAATGTGCTAAAACCACTCGCCATGTTCCTTGCTGTTGTGGTTTGAGCATCCTTGGGGCTGTTCGGTGAAATGTACACCTCACTTCAGGGTATGTTCCACTGAATAACATTGTGTCCCTTTAAAACAGTCAGTTTGCACAGGGGAGGTGATGTACAAGCCCCGGGGGTGAAATTCTGACCCTGCTGAAGTCAATGGAAGTTTTGCCAATGGACTTCAATAGGGCCAGGATTTCACCCCAAGTTGTTTACTCTTTTGTAACCATCTCCAAATTTTCAGCTCTGGCATGGGAGGCACAGGGCACTAGGAACCCTAACCCAGCCATGGGGCTGCTGTCCGAGGTGCTGAGCAAGTCCACCTGCCACAGAAGTCAGGTGATCATCACTTTTGTCAGAACGGGCCATGAATAGAATGTGGGATATTCAGAATGAGAGAGGGAAAAGAGAGAAGTGCAGCCAAACACAGAAAAGGAAGGAATAGCTTCTTTCTGACCGAAAGAAGGGAAAGAATGAAGTTCACATAGACACTCCCCAAGAAGCTGATTAGCAGGTCTCTGAAAGCTTCTCACTCATTACTATTTGGGCAGAAAGACTTTCCTTCTGCATTACAGTATGAACCCTACGGGCACGAATGGCTACACAGAGGGAGAGAGATTTAAGGGAGGGAGATGGCAGATTTAAGAACTGGAGTGGAAGGAAAGATTATTGCTCACACGTCCTTTCCCTTCTACAAGATATGTTCCTCATTGCAAGCATTATGCAAACAAACCAGGACACTTCTTCATGCCTAGAGCTGGTTGCAAAATGGAACTGCTGTCCCGAGGGTACTTCTAACTTGTAACTAATTACTACTTGTAGTAGTGTTGTTACTAACACTCTTAGATTTAGTAACTACTACAAAACACACCTCACGCTTTTCATTTTCATACTTTTGAGAAATCAAAATATATAAGATAATATAAGGTAAGAGACTGAACAAAATGAAATGAGAAAATCTAAACAAAACATTTCAACTTTATCTAAACAAAATGCAAAAGTCAAAATGAACCATTTCAAAACTTTTTTGCAATTTTATTGAAATCAACACCATATTGCAAAACATTTCAACTGGGCTGAAACACCACTTTCTAACAAAAAAACTGTTCCACTGAAAATGTCTCAACTAGCTCTACCTAGGCCATATGTAGCTTGGGGGGGGGAGGATTTTGCATAATGGCACATAATGTGGTAAAAGGAAGCCTGGATTTTCAAAGCTACTAATGACTTCGGGTATTTCAGCATCCAGCGGTCCAACCTGAGGCACTGAAAAGGGACCTGATTTTCTGAGCAAGGGTGGCAAGCATACACCCTCTATAGTATCTCTAGTTTTGCTATAAAAAATGGAGGTACCTAAAATTTAGGTCACTGTTTTCTTAGAGCCTAATCTCAGGCCCCTATGGGAACCTTTCCATTATCTTTAATGGGTAGTGGGAATTAGACCTTTAAAAGAGTGCTTAAGCATGGTGCAAAATAGTTAATTGCCTCAGCTGTCTAACCTCTTATACAGTGATGTGACGGCAGAAGTAGTTACGACTGGAAGAAGCGGCCCTCTGGAGAGAACTGCAGCATGATCCAGGATGCACAGGCTACAAGAAGCCTGTTTTTTTTTGTTGGTTCCAGAAGTGGGGGAAAACACGGGGAAGAAACAAAACAAAAAAAAAGAAAAAACTCTCCTGCCCTTATATCTCCCCTCATACCCACTGTCTAGGCCAGAGCTCCCGGGCAAAAATAAAACCTGTATCCAGCAGGCCGTCACTCATTAAAATCCATCAGGGCAGAATGTCAAACCACTCCAGCTTTTATGCTCGTCTTTAAAGGTAAATAGGAGCCAGGTGACTCCAAATGCAGCTCAGGTCAGTGGCACTATAATCTAAAACCCTGAATGTGTGTGGGTTCAGCAGTCTCCAGCCCTCCTGCTTCATAACAAGAGTCAATTTGTTTAATGGAAATGGGGAGTGGGAAGAAGTAAACAGACTTCAATGCCAGGGAGACTGGGGGCTTTCCTATAATGCAGGACCCAATAACAAACAAATATTCACATCTAATCAATGGAGACTGTGCAGGAAAAGAAACACACAATATGATGCATGGCCTTCTGCAGGAGCTGGCTTGTGCTAGCAGATCTGGTGTGGAATTCAAAGAAACAAGTAGCCAGAAGCTGCCCTTGGACCACTGGGTTTCTGTGGAGGGCCGACTCCAGGGTTTTTGCAGCCCCAAAAGGCGAGGGAGGGAGCCCGCGATCAGTGGCACTTCAGTGGCAGGCCCTTCACTACCAGAAGGACCCACTGCCGAATTTCCGTCGAAGAGCCAGACGTGCCGCCCCTTCCCCTTGGCCGCCCCAAGCATCTGCTTGCTGCCCTGGTGCCCGGAGCTGGCCTTGTTTCTGTGGCAGCTCCTTACACAACAAAGACTCTGAGATGCAAAACAGATCAATGGGTGTCTGTCTCTGTACAGCAAAAACCTGTTAATAGCAGCCACCAGAGCGACTGTTATAATCCGGACCCCTGAATACAGGCGTAATGCATTTGTGTGATTCGTACAAGAGAACAGTCAGAGATGAGGGGAAAAATTGATCATCTCTTGGGTCAGGTGGCCATTTGCACTGTGTACATATGGATATCTATCTCAGGTATTCATCTAGCACCCATAACTTATATCTGATCACCTCACAATCTTGTTTTCATCCTCACTACACCTCCGTGAGACAGGGCAGAGCTGTTATCCCATGTTATCGATGGGAAATAGAGGCCCCGAGAGACTACACAACTTGCCCAAGATCACACAAGAAGTCTGTGGCAGAGTAGAGAACTGAAGCTAGAATTTCCAGGTTAGTGACTTACCCACTGGAACATCCTTCCTCTCCAAAGTCCCATGTTCACATTATGAGCCAGATTTTCAAGAGTGCTCAACTCCCATTCAAAAATGTGAAAAGGGCCACATTTTGAATACAAACTTTAAGCATCCATCAATTCCCACTGTGACACTATTGTAGTAGGAGTGTGATTCCCCACTGCACCTTGCGCAAACCGTTGCAGCAGTGCAAAATGAGTGTCTCATGCTCCCAAAGCAGAGTGGGCGTGTTTTGTACTCACTTTACACTGGTGTAAGTGGCATGACAAGGTGGAAGACAATGAACAATCAGGCTCTATATTAATTATGTCGTATTAGTGCGCACACATTTGAAAGACGCAAGAAAAAATAATTAAAGGGCTGAGGCTCTCAAAATGATGTATTTTGGAAAAAAAAGATTATTAGTTTTGATTTACAGTTTCAGGATTACTTGGGAACTATCAATAGGGAATTCATTAACAATATTCTTAGCATTATTTCTAGCACCACTTTAAATTATTGAAACTTAATCAGTTTCTAAAATCTCATTCCTCTCTCTTTCTAGGCGCCTATTCTATTCTAGCTAGGTTCTTACACTCCACTCCACAGTGCAGTTTCTGGTTGCCTTCTAGTAACGCATTGAACAATGTGACCAGCATCTCCATATACCTGTTCTCTCATCCTCTTAGGCAGAGAAGCACTTGCAGGGAACTGCCATGTTTTGGTAGGGTTTTAGGTGGGGTTTTGTTGTTGTTTTTTGGTTGTTTTTTTTTAAATTGATATGTTTTTATGTTAGTGAAGGGCAGGTCAACCAAATGTGCCTTGGACTTGGAGAAGAAGATGATGAGGTTTCTGATGGTCACTTGATGTACCTCATCACCACTTCACAAACAGCGATTTATCCTCACAACGCCTCTGCCAGGTAGGGAACGATTCTCATCTCCATTTGGCAAATGGGGCACAAAAGGGTTCTCGGTGGGATTTTGGAGCATGAGTCCCAATGACACAGGGCTTCTGATATTAATTTATTTAGGTGCCTTCAGTGAATTTACCTCAAACAGTTATGAGTGGCAGAGCTGGGAGTCGACCCCTGAGCCGTGAACCCCAGCTGAGTGCTTTACCCATAAGCCTCTCTTCCATCTCACCCTTAATGCTGGGGTTTAGTCTCCTCAGTTAACTTTTTCCTACTTTCACATTCTGGTTCTCATGCACTTCCTGGTAGCTCACTGGCATGTCTTTTTGTTCCCAGCCCCACAGGGATACACCTAAATTGGAAGTAAAACTTCTTTTCAATTACCTTTTTAAAAAAAAAGGGAGGGGGGAGTTTCTGTTTGCTCATCCACCGTGTCTCTGAACCACAAGTTTAAAACGACCTTAGAAAGTCTGCTTTGCTAACTTTTCATGAAGTGCAAAGAGCCCATTTCCAAGTGACGGTATGTGGACCAAAGCCATCCCTCAGTTAGCACCTGATCCAGTTCTCACTGAAGGCAATGGCCAAGCTCCCATTGATCCAGCACAACAACACACAGAGCATTTGCAATGAACTTCAGTGGTAGCTGTAAATGCCTCGGGGGTCTGGCTCCTCCCATTCTAAGGGAGGCATCACTTTTTCACTCTGTGTTCTGCAGTGTCAGCTCATGCCAGTCTGCTTCAGCTTTCAGCGTTCAGTGATGGTCAGCTGAGGTGCATTAATGGACACTGCAGATGGGGTTTGAAGTCTAGCCCTTCAAAGGGTATTGGAACAGGCAGGCAGCCCTTTCATACACCAAGTTCTCACACAGTGATGTCATGGAGCAGGCTCCTAGGAGCACATGGTAGAACTCTGCTTGGGAATTAAAGGACGAGTCAGAAGGGGACATGATTTCCTGCTACTCATGGAGTTTACTTTCCCTGTGGTTACTGTCAAAGCATCCCTATCAGAGATGATTTCTCTTTGGAGCTCATAAAGAGTCTTCTGAGGAGCTATTACTCTGTCTTTGCGGTGCACGAGTATGCACTTAGTGTCAAAATACCCTATGCTGGATAGAGGGAAGGGAGGGAGAAGAAGACATCCAAGACCATATCTCTAAAAGACCATATCCCATTTCACAAATAGAACACAGCACTGTGGCATCAATCAGCTCTATATCGTTTTCAGAGACAAAGGACAATTTTTCCAGCAAAGCAGAGCTTAATATACATTTCTCTGACAAACAGCAGGGCTGCCATCCTCGGTTATGGTCCCAAGAGAGCATCTTTGATTCCAGGGGAAAAGAAAAGGCCGTGGTTCGATGTTCAAACTTGTCTAGTGGATTCAGATACACAGTCTCCACTGCTATTGAAAGGCCAGCTGGTATAAATTCGCACAGCTTCATTGTAATCAATGGCATTACACCAACTTACACCAGCTGAGGATCTGGCCCAACACTCTGAACTAGACAGCTTTGAATTCAGTCTAGATTCACTGTCCTCCTTTACTGTGGGTGCATCTATCCCTAGGACATGGCTAAGAAAGGTGACTGGTTTTTCAGGGAGCTCCTTCTTAAAACACTGGCAGCATGTTGCTACACTCAACTTTCTCTAAGTCCTGAAACACATGTTTCAATACATCCTTAGGAGTAAGATTAGCACAGGCATTTGAACATCGCCAACAAATGTTGTGTTACACTTCAAAGGTACACTAAACCCAAGAAGTATGCTAGGATATATAGCTAGTTAAACATACTACATAAGCAATACTCCGACTTCCTATTAGGCACATTATTCATCTTGACATTATATGGATCCATTAACTGTGATTTCTTTCTTGCAATTAGGGAAGAGGGTGGCTGTTAAACTGGCAATGAAACTTGTTAGCAAGTTGTGTATAATTTCATTTGTGTTTGCCAAGCACTAATTGCCTCTTACTTAGATGTTTTTTGCTTTGTCGTTTGGCTCAAAGTATTTGCAAAATGAAATGTATTTCATGCAACTGACTGATTAGGAGAAAGCCAAGCTATGGGATGGTTCCAGCACGGGCCTTGGAGACACCAGACAGAGGTGCATTCTGCAGCTCACGCATCGGTGCTTTTCAGCAAGACCAAAACCAAACTGCTGCCCTAAGACAAGGCAAAGTGTTTAGAAAAGGAACATTGGACACTAGTCAGTGAGTGGCTCATCACTTGTAAACCATGCCAGGGTGGATTACAGCTCAGAGACAGCTTGGGAAAGGGGCCACACATAGGAAGGCTCTCTGCCTTTAGGGTCACGCTGGTATCTAGTGAGTTTAGGCTACGATGCACACATGATGAGTCTGGCTATGGGGTAAGGAACTAACTTGAACTCCACTCATGCATCTGTCTAACACTTGGGCAGAGATGATACCTCTATGCTAATCACCTCAAATAGGTTAATTCAGGTTAGTAGCCAACAGGACCTATTAGCAGGTAACCTTGCTGCAATGAACAGCTCTGGGACGGTGGCTTCAGTCTCTTCTAAGTGAGGTGCAGTTATAGAGAACGTGCATCTTTCACTTAGGTGGGAGGGGCATGAGGTTCTCTCTTGGCTACTTTGTAGGGGCACATTAGTCTGGGACTTCCTGGCTCCTAGTGCCCAGGGGTATCTTGGTCAAGCAGCCTCTTCCATCCTGAAGAGGAAGGTGCACTCATGCTGATGATAGGACATTTGTCACCTCCTCCTGCAAAGCCACAGTGCTCCCCTTTCTCCTCTCACAGGTTCTGGGGAGTAAATGAAGTAGCAAAGTGTCGAAAACTATGGGAAATCTTGGCAAGTAACTCACCACTGGAGTGAGCACCCAGGTAAAGATGCAGGGAGCTGGGGGAGGAGAAGCACCAGCAGCGTTTGTTACAGAACATATTAGAACTGTGTGACTAGCACTGCGGCCCCAGTCCTGAGAGAGAAAGATCACCCTAACCCCAGCCAGAGGTCAAGCAGCAGGTGCTCAACACTGCTTCGGATCAAGCCATCTGTAACGTTTAAGCAGGTCACAGGCAATAACTGAACCCAGGAGTAAAGACAGGTTCATTATGAAATTTCATAGAGAAAGGACCTATTAGATGAGACAGTGTCACCTCTACCAGTGCAGGATGGTCTCTACAATACGTACTTATGATCTTTATTTCCCAAGTAATGGGACTAGTACCACTTCTCTTGGGAAGCTATTCCAATGGCTAAGGTCTCACCATTATAACGTTGATGTTCAGCCTCTATTTTCCTGTGCTTGGCTTAGTAACATTATTCCTTGTACCTCTCTTTGCAAACATGATGTTGACATCCTGTAAATATTCGTAAACCACCATGCCACATCCTGCCAAGGCATTGCTCATCCAAGCCAGACATACTGATATTTAGCTCTATTAGGTTTTCTTGTATGTCATGTTCTCATACATCATAGAATATCAGGGTTGGAAGGGACCTCAGGAGGTATCTAGTCCAACCCCCTGCTCAATGCAGGACCAATCCCCAACTAAATCATCCCAGCCAGGGCTTTGTCAAACCTGACCTTAAAAACCTTTAAGGAAGGAGATTCCACCACCTCCCTAGGTAACCTATTCCAGTGCTTCACCACCCTCCTAGTGAAAAAGTTTTTCCTAATATCCAATCTAAACCTCCCTCACTGCAACTTGAGACCATTACTCCTTGTTCTGTCATCTGCTACCACTGAGAACAGTCTAGATCCATCCTCTTTGGAACCCCCTTTCAAGTAGTTGAAAGCAGCTATCAAATTCCCCCTCACTCTTCTCTTCTGCAGACTAAACAATCCCAGTTCCCAGTTCTCTCCGCCTCTCCTCATAAGTCATGTGCTCCAGCCCCCTAATCATTTTTGTTGCCCTCCGCTAGACTCTTTCCAATTTTTCCACATCCTTCTTGTATTGTAGGGCCCAAAACTGGACACAATACTCCAGATGAGGCCTCACCAATGCCTAATAGAGGAGAATGATCACTTCCCTCGATCAGCTGGCAATGCCCCTACTTATACAGCACAAAATACCATTAGCCTTCTTGGCAACAAGGGCACACTGACTCACATCCAGCTTCTCATCCACTGTAACCCCTGGTCCTTTTCTGCAGAACTGCTGTCTAGCTACTCGGTACCTAGTCTGTAGCAGTGCATGGGATTCTTCTGTCCTAAGTTCAGGACTCTGCACTTGTCGTTGTTGAACCTCAGCAGATTTCTTTAGGCCCAAACGAAACTGGACTACCACAATCAGCAATCCTACCAGAAGCAGCTCTCAGCCTGAAAGCAATACGACAATTTCACCATGCCCTGAAAATTCCTAGGCAAACATTTTCAAAGGTGGGTGAATCAACTATAAAAGTAGCCTGGTTTTTCAAGTTCCAAGCACTTAAAAACTGCTACTGCAGTTAATGGCAGCAGCATGCAGTCAGCACCTCTTAAAATCACGTATCTAGGGTCCTAGATACGGGTTTTCATGTCTGGTTTTAGGTATCACATTTTAGTGTTGGCCCCAGTTTAATAGGGAACTGAAATGGTTTTAATCAAGAGGATTTAGAAAGAGATTAATCAAGATGCCTGGTCTACAGAGAAAAGAGCTTTTGAAAAAGTAAAAATGAAATTTGTTTAGCTACTACCACCTGTGTCCCAGCCTTGACACATCTGCAGTTCTGTACTGCTAATGCCCAGAACAGGGAGTGGCATTCATAGACTCATAGACTTTAAGGTCAAAGGGACCATCATGAATATCTAGTCTGACCTCCTGCACATCACAGGCCATAGAACCTCCCCCACCCAGTCCTGTAATAGACCCTCTAACATTCCTTGTACTGCTTGAGGATATCAGACTACTAGAGAGAGATGTCAGGGCCAAAGTTTGCAAGAGACACTAGTAATTTTGGGTGCTCAACTTGAGATGTTAAAAAGCTTGATTTTCAATAAATGCTTAGCACCTGCTCTCTGAAGGTCAGGCCCCTTGAAAAGCCCTCTCAGGTTGGGCACCCGGCAATAGAGGCAGTCAAAGTAACCAGGCATTTTTGAAAATCTCTCAGGTGTTTTTAAGGTAAGAAAGGAAAGAACTGACTTCAAACAAGTTGGGAGAAGAATGCAAACACTTGTGACTACTGTAAAGATACAAAATTCTGGATTTTTATTTATTCAAGGCTGGAGTTTTTAAAGAAATCTAAGGGAATTCAGCATTCCAACCCCAATGAATGTCAATAGTCTGCTTTGAAATTCCCAGGCTTCACTCTTACCTTACCTTTTCTCACCTTGCTTAGATCATTACAGTTTAAAGACATTTATTCTGACAATTCACTAGGCACTATTGAGGAGATTGATTATTTACACTTCACACCAGGAAACAAGGCTGGTTATTTTCACTCCCACTTGTTTTCTGAAATGTACACGATCACTGCTATAGCATTTGCACTCCCATCAAAGCATGGGAAATGCTCAAGAAAACCTACCATGACCATTTACATGGAAACAAAATATTATGAAATGTTTTCTATTCATATTGGACCAAATCCCTATTTCAAAGAGGGCTGCAGGGGCTTAGCACCTGTAGGAATCTGAGAATCTCCTTCCTCCACTTTTTTTGTTTATAGCTGATATTCTTTGACATTGTTTTAAAAAACCCTAAACTTTTCAATTTCCTTGTAAAAAAATTACTGTTTGACATCCATGTTATACAGATGTGAAAAAAAAACCAAAAAACAAGGCAACAAAAATAGAACCTTCAAAGAAAACAAGAACTAAAATTACAAAAAGGAAGCCAATATTTTCCCAGTACTGAATTATGCTGCATAAGATCATTAAAGAGAAAAGCCCTCAGAACTCTTACAGCTTGCAAGACAAGATACGTGACAGCTATGACTCACAGGATAATCTCCTGCTTATTTGGAATTTAATCTGTCATACATTTTCCATTTTCTCGGTACGTCTCCCTTTGTAATATGAAGCATGTTAACATATTCAAATACGCCATGCTCCCTGTACAGAGTCAGTCATTCAACGCCCAGATCACAGCCCACTAGCACCTGGTGTCAGGAATGTATCACACTCTAAGGTGCTTTAAAAATAAATATTCAAAAGCTCTGAGTCAGAATCCTCCAAGTGCAATGCCCACCATGGAGCTGTCAAAACTGCAGCGGGATTACATGTCCTGAGATGACAAGATCCACACGAGACCACACCCCTGCTTCTTCTGAGGCAAGCAAACGCCAAGAACTGAACTCAGATTACCTTCATAGGTTGCTTTGAATCCTAGTAAGTTGCGGACGCTGTCTGTCTGGAAGAGGAGCCACATCTGGTGATTTGTGCTGACAATCAGATCAGGAACCGTCGTACCTGTCAAACTGTCAAAAAAAAATGCTTATTTCCCCTACAGGGATATTTGGCTTGCTGTCCGTTTCAAAGACCACATACCCCTTTTCTGTGGGGTAGACAATAACTTGCACCAATGTATCAAATCTCACTTAAAAAAAACCACCTAAACGAGCAAATTTTAGTGCTTCTAAAAGTAAAATATTGACACATCTTCCAGGATCCAGGCTTAGAGTAGGCAGAACCTGAACAACCTCCCCAACCACATCTTTCTCTGAATCCCAACACACAGCACTGCTCCTTTTCCCTGGCCCAGTCCTAAACTGACTAGCAACAGAAAATGATAACGGGGCCAAGGTTTGCAATGGTTTATTTGTCCTCTCTGAAGGGCAGTAAGAAACAAATTTATTGGAAGACAGTGAGGTCTAGCGGATAGGGCACTGGTCTCTTAATCAAGAGATTTGGGTTTTGCTCTGCCTGTGACCTTAGCAAACCACTTAGGTCTTGTCTACATTGCAGGCGGCATAGCTACGACACTGTGGCTATGCCGACATAACCCTGTGGTGTCAATGTAGCCTACAACAGAAGGTTTTTTCCATCACTGTAGAACATCACCTCCTTGAGTGAAAGTATCCAGGTTGATAGAAGCATCCTTCCATCAACCTATTACATCTACTCCAGGGGTTAGGACAACATAGCTACATTGCTCATGAGTGTGAATTTTTCACATCCCTGAGCATTGCAGTTATGTTTGCTAAAATTGCAGACCAGGCCCTAATCTCTTTCCTCTCCCACCTGCTGTCCAGTTCGACTGTAAGCTCTTCAGGGCAAGAATCAAGCTCTCACTAAGGGTCTGCACAGCACCACGCTCAGGGGAGCCCTGATCTCAGTTGAGCCATTCAGGCAATGTTATAATGTGAATAATGGCAACTTCCTTTGTCACTGAAACAGGATGCAAAACCTGCAGGTGAGGGAAGCAGGTGACTGAGTCACCTTCACTGCCTCTCCCCCACCCTGCAGTTACTTATAAAGCAAAAATGTAGACAAATATTAGAAATTTAATTTAATCACATTTCATGCAAGACTTCTCTGCTGACAGGAAAGTTTTCACGGAGACCACAAACAAACTGCAGACGGGCACAAACACTAGTGCCTCTGCTGATCCTCCACGAACCCTTGATGATGCCATGATGCCACACCCTAGGGAAGCGCTAGAGGTTTGTTTAAGCAAGACTCACCCTGGAAAGATATTCTCAGGTGCGCTGAACCGGCAACCTATTAGAGAAATGCCACAACAGGTCCATGCTCATGAGCTACATAGGGCCTCTTATCTAGCCACCAGGACTATTCACCTTATCTTTGTTCAACACACACACATACAGATTTGATAATGGAGTAGGGGGCGTGGATCGTAAAGGTGAGGAATTCACTTTGTTTAGGGGCAGGATTTGACTTTTTAAGTTGCCTGGCTTACAGGTGGTGGTTTATATTAAATAGTACTGCTGCAGCTACAGTATTATTTGTGATGTATTTTTAAACCGCGTTATTCATGTATTTTTAAATCCAGTGCTTACAGTGGATGAGTAGGTCACTTTTTGTAACAAATGCATAACTGTACATGTACACACACACACGTGCACACACACACACACACACACACACACACACACACTTGCTGTATGTCCTGCATCATCCACAGATCCAGCAATAGTTGCGCCTGGAAGCATTCTTGATTAAATTGATCCCAGAGCTCATGAGGCAAAATTATCATAAACCTGCACTGCATGGGAGCGACCACAGTGGCCATGCACCAACAGCACCAATTCCTCTTTGGGGTTTTTGAAAGAGGCCGACACAGGAAGGGAGATGGAGGATTGACAAAGAGGAAAAGATCATTGCCTCAAGGTTTCACACACGCTTTCAAACTCTACCTTCCCGAAGACAGTCAGGCTGAGATGTTCACAGTTGAAGGAAGGATTTGGATGCCCAGTTCCAATTAATGTTCATGGACACTGGACAGCTGAATCCCCAAAATCTCAGCCTCAGAGACTCCATCTCATCTGAAGGACACAGGTGTCGTACTGAACTGCAAGAAAGGAGAATGACAACCACCAAGCTCCCACAGCTCAGTCTGGCACTCTGATAGTTTACCACTCTGCATCATTAAAGTCATTCAGAATTTTTCTCTTGGTTTCAGTGGATGCAGGATTCAGCTCCTAACGAGCGGACGAGAAATGGTCAGGACTAGTGACAGAAGCAAGGCTGGTGGTGGGTTCAGAATCAGACTCCAGCTCTCTCAGCCAGCAGCTGAAGCTAGCGGGTACACATGCCATGCAGGTTTCATTGAATCTGCACTAGAGCTGGGCGAATGCTGCAGGATGTCACCCCTCAAACATTCATTCACTTCTGCTGCCTGTGTGCTCCTTTTGCACCTGCTCTCACCAGTGAGTTTTCACCTCACACTCTGGGATTGAAAATTCACTCCCTGGAGGTCTTTGCACCATTCACTTGATGGTAAGAGTTACACTCATCCAGGCAGGAAACAAACAATATTGTGTGACTTGTGCAACCAATCACGGCTAAGCAACAGCGATTCCATATTTGTAGTAGCAAGGTGCTGAGTATCTAATATTAAAAAATGTGGACCGATTAAGCACTAAGATTAAATCTGGGATGATCTTGATAATAATACCATTGCCTGGCTCTTACATAGTGCTTTTCATCAGCACATCTCAAAGCGCTTCATAAAGTAGGATCAGTGTCACTATCCCCCTTTTACAAATGGGGAAAATGAGGAACAGAGAGGGGAAGTAACTTGCCCAAGGTCACCCAACAGGCCAGTGGCAGAGCCAGAAACAGAACCCAGGTCTTCTGAATCTCCACATAGTACTCTATCCACCAGATCACACTGATTCCATCTGTTCATGGACATCCCACAACATGAAAATGAGGGACTATCCATTGACGAAATTATTTATTACAGTCTATTTCCTCTGCTCTAATTTCCATGGTCAGACCAATCAGCTGTGAAATGTTCTGCGACGCTTTAATTACAAGTACTTTCACAAGTCATACTTCAGAGTTATATACACCGCGGGTGAGAAACGTTGACTCAAATGTCACTGGAGTTCACACTCTGCTGAGCAGAGACAGTGCAAGAGAAGGAGAGAAGGCAGAGAGAAATTCCAGAGGAAAAAGAGTGAAAAATTAAGCAAAATGAAATCAGAGAGGCAGGCAGGCAGGCAGACAGACTGTGGTAAAATGAGAAGAGAAAAAAAATCTAATATAATAGGAAATAGGTTATATACAGTAAATAAGGCAACCACTTATGCCAGCCAGGATTTTGGACAGTTATTCTACTCATAATGCATGGCACACATTTTCTTTAGCTGTAATATATCTACATAAAGAGGAAGGTGAGCCTAGGACCGCAGAGAACTTGGATCAGTTCCCAGTTCTCACAAATACTATTGGCAGTCTTGGGAAGGTTATAATATGGAGATGATAATCGTTCCTTGCCTCTGCACATGAACTAAAAAAAAAACCCAGAGTTAATGAAGTTTACAAAACCTCACACTCAATGAGGTTCACCAGTCCCAAATGGTCAGTAGTTATCGTCTCCGTGTCAGAGATAGGAAAGGGATACAACAAAAAGGTTAAAGGTCAGACTTGCAGAGGAGGTTACTACCCGTTCCGGCACCTCAGGGTAGAGCTACCCTGCAATGGGATGTATAACTGCAGGTGGGTAGGCGTACCCACCAGCTTTAATTTAGCAAGCACAGCTAAAAATATCAGTGAACACAAGGTGAAGTGGGCTTAAGCATGGGCTGTAGAGGACTGCCCATAACCTTGGGTACACACTGCCATTCCCAACCCACGTCAGGGGCCATGCTGCAGTGTTTTCACTGCTATCTGTAGCGTGCTAACTATATCAAAGCTAAAGGTCCCAGTCACAGCCTGCTTCTCTCTGCAAAGCTATACAAAACTGCACTGCACTCTGCTTCAGTGTATCATATGATTAAAGCTACAGCTCCTTCCACATACTGGAGCTGGATTTGAACTGATGTCATTTTCAGCAATTGGTGCTCCCCCCTCATCCCCTGTCCTTCAGGCTGTGGAGGGGAGATGGGACCTAGTGGAATAAGACCAGAGGCAAACCCTCAGAAATTGGTAGATCGGAGACTGGGGCTTCCAGGTCTCATTTTCTCTTTCAGGTTTGTCCCATCCTGCTTGATATTTAAGGGAACTTGACTTATCTTCATGCTGCAGAAGGGTAGTCAAAGCCTGCTGTGGAGTTATTTACTCACAGGTGAATGCACAGTTTTAACCAGATAATCCACAAAATATGGAGCAGAGAGAGACCCTAATGGACAAATGAGACCTTTCACCACTATGTACACTTATTCCCCTAGGTCCAAAGTCTGAGGTCCCTTCTCAATTTTTACTGAGTTCACTTGAACACACACAGTGACTTCAGTCAGCGTTTTGCCTGGTTAAGGACCCCAAGAAGTGATGCTTAGTTTGTAAGCTCTTTGGGGCAGGGCATGTCTCTCACTTTCTGAGTTTGCAAAGCTCCATGGTTACATGCACTTTGCACAGGTAAAAACAACTGCACATAATGCACAGAAAATCAGGCATGATCCACTTTCAGTTCCTGCTTGTTTAGCATTTGCTCTTGCATTGGAAATCTGACCCCATGCATTCCACTTTCTAGCTACCGTTAGTCTCTCTTGCTTTTCTCAGGCAGCCTCACACAAATAATTCAAATATGCCTTCAGCTTAAAGCAAAACCGTCTCTCCAGTTACTATACAGGAACTCTGTAATGGCGTTAACATCTTCATAAGTCAACTCTATCACGAAGTACTTATTTCTAGGCAGTTAGCATAATGCCATTCACCATGGTTTGAACGATCATTTACTATCAAAAGTTGTAGTCCAACTTTACTTTAGCATGGCAGGAGTGGCCTAGGTTATCAAATGGACCAAAGTCTTTCCTTGGCAATTGAGCAGAATTCCTTAGCCATCAATGTGACCTCTGCATGCAGAACAAAGATAGAATGTAGCCCTTTAAGTAAAAGGCCTCAGAATTTTTATCTACTGAGATAACTGCGACTGCATATTACATCTGTAAAGGAACTGATATCAATTCAGTGGACCAGATTCTCTGTTGCGTTGGGCCTTGTGTTATCATTTACACCAGTGCAAAACGAGCATAAAATGCTATCAGCTCAAAATGGTAATGATTTACACGCACTTTGCACAGATAAAACAATTGCACGAGATGCAGAGCAATTCAGAATCAAGTGTCATCTGTTTTCAATTCCTGCTTCTTCAGTATTTGCTCTTGCACTAGATTTCTGGCCCCATACATTCAGCTTCCTAGCTATTGCTAGTCTCTCTCATTCTTTTCTCTTCTGTCAAGTGTCCAGACATAGAGACATCACAGAAGGATGGAAGCAGCTGGATGAGGGAACAAAGATTACGAGGGCTGCCATGGATGGACCCGAAGATAAGGTGACTAGGAAGGAAATACAAGGCTCCAGCAAGAACATTCCATTCATTCTCTACTGCTGACCATGACATAAAACATTCACTGGCTTCTAGCAAACAGGCCCTGGATCCTCCAAAATCCAAACCCCTACAGTAAATATCCTGATGCAAAAGGCATGTACTGATTTGCACAGTGGTAAAAGAAACTACTTACACATAGAGCACAGTTTTCTGGTCTCCAGCCTGCCCTCCATCACCCACTGTCAGCGTGTCGTATCCTCTTTCCAAGTCAAATTCTTCAAAAGTGAGTTTGATAACCTAGCAAAGATACAGCATGTTAATATGAATCAACCATGGAGTCTGCAGCTCCCTTGTTTATTTGTGTGTGTGTCTATCGAGGAGCAATTTATAGGTGCATTAAATCTTCTGGACAGTGGAGATGGCGTCTGGTCTCACTTTTTATTGCATTGTGGCATTTCTCCCCAGACGCACACAGCTATTACTGAAAACATCTTTCAGATTTCTCTGCCATGTCTATCGATTTTCCCTATGCATTTACTGATACAGAGACACGTCCGTTGAACTTACAGCGCAGGGGTTATATTCACTCTGCTGGTTGGTCACTATTACCATTTGATTTTCTTTGCAAATTGGGGATTTGGCTTTGGGTGATGGATTTGAATGCACGTGTAAGTGGCATTTATCAGTCAAACACAGTGCAGGCATGTTTAAAGCAGCCTGGGGCCCTAGGCTAGTCAATTTGGTAGTGGTTGTATACACAGGGGGTTTCCTCCCTGGCTTTAATTGCTGCTGTTTCTCCCTCTGCTTGAGACATCACTGCACTGGTTACACTGGTGGCAGCTCCCCCATCTCAGGGCAATGGTTTCAGACTCTCTGCAGACTCAGATGTCACTGCATTCATTTACAGTTGGTTCAAATGTTCAGATTTTCTTCACATAAACATTGGATGGGATTTTTCAAAGCACCTGGTGTGATTTAGGAGCACAAGTCTCACTGAAAGTCAAAGAGAATTGTGCTCTAAAGTCACTTAGATGCTTTTAAAGTTCCACTCATTTTAAAAAAAAATGAATGTTTCAGTCTGAAACTGGGGACTGGGGCCACAGGCATTGGCCTACTGTGACTAGACCTTAATTCTGCCCTGGGCAAACTCTGTAACCTGATGCTAATAATGGCCTGCTTTGCAGAGGGGCTAAGCATGGTAATCAACGGGAGTGGTACTTCTCAAAGGCTCCCAATTCAGGAAAGTATGTACGCATGTATTTAAACGCATCCTTATTCAGAGAAGCACCTATGCATGTGCCTATATGAAACAAACTTTCCTGTGATGCTCATAACACCTTGGGATTATCAAATATGAATTTATTAAATCTAATCTGTTTTTCAACTATTTATGACAGGGGCCCCCGCCATGGCGCCCGCCGGGGCATCTAAGTGCACCTGCGTACTGGCTGACGGACGAGCATCCACCAAAATGCCGCTGATTTTCAGCAGCAACGCCTCTGGACGACGACGCTTGTCGGCGACATTTTGGTGGATGATCATCTGCCGCCACGGTCCTCCGTGGCTCATTGTCTGGCACCTGCCAGACGAAAAAGGTTGGGGATCATTGATTTATGATATTTATTTAATTTTGCATTTCAGATTAGAAATAATCTAAAATCATAAAGACAGGGACATGGTCACCCCAAATGTCTGCACAACACCACACAAGCATTATGCTAGTAAATAAATAATTTCATCCGGATTGGGACAGGGGAGTTAGGTATGAGATCATCAGCTGGTGTAAACTGACAAAGTTCCATTGACACCATTGGAGTTACACTAATACACCAGTTGAGGAACGTTGCCCATAGTCAATTCTCTATGGGAAGTTATTAGGCATTGAAGCCAATGTAGTTCCATCAACTTTCATCGACTGAGTATCTGACCATAGGTTGGTCAATTTCACACTCTGACTCCCGTCAGTTTCACTGTCATGCACTAGCCTGTTACCAAAGATGAGGGAAGAATGTTTAAACCATGTTGTCACTGAAATTTAAAATAAAATTCTATTAGATATGTCTATTCATATTGGATTGTGGGTAAATAATAATTATTTAAGAAGTATGTAAAGATCAATTATATTTGGAAGCATCTCTCCAAAGGGACACCACTGACATTAAAAGAAAACAAACAGATGTCTGTTTAAACATTTTTCATCTACTATAGTTAAAAGCAGCATTTAAAGTTCCAATCATGCCAGGACTTAAGCATATGCATAACTTTAAGCACACGAGTAAGCCCACTGAATTCAAAATGAACACAGATTTCAATGGCAATTAATTTAAGTTACATGAGTGAGCCAGTATTTGTGGAACCGAGGCCTAAGATTACTATAATTGCAGTAGACAAGAGAAAAGTGTGACACACTTTTTTTCCACATTTGACAGCACTTTGTTAAAACTCATTTCATTGTATTTCCTGTTTTCCTTCATGTTATGTGGGTCTTTCACACAGCAGCAGGGAGAGGAAAACATTTTAAAAATACAGAAAAAAATGTGAGTGCAAAATCACTATTGCGCAAGGGAAGATGTAGCATCTTAAGCCACTTCTAATTTTATTTATCTATTTATTTATTTTAATTGACCAGGTATCCAAAGGATAATACCCTTTTAAGAAGAACGGGTATATATATACACATGTGCGACAGGATGTATCAACTCTGTACTGGGCCAACGGGGGCTGACAAATCACTGTGGGCCCAGGAGACCACACCCCCCCCCCACTTCTGCTGTGCATGCTCCAGGTGGAGGGGACAGATAAAAGGAGATGGCCCAGCTCAGTTGGGACTGGCTGAGGAAGAGGAGACGAAAGGATGTATGCTGCAGGCTCCTACAGAGGAACGGTCGACTCTCCAGCCTGCAGAGATCATGGAGCTACACTATGCTGTGAAGGCCCAGCTGACTGCGGAGACTGACAGGGATACTAAGCTGCTGCCAGCAGAGGAGATGCCCAAGATAGATTTTATGGTAGGAAGTTAACCAGGGAAAGCATTAGGACTGAGGTGTGAACCCTTAATAGGGAGTTTACTGGCTTCATGGGATCCTGGGTCAGAACCCGGTGGAGTAGGGTGGATCTGGGTTCTCTGTGAATTTGCCACTAGGTGTGGCTGTTGGGGACCCTTGATATAGACTAATTGTTTGGTCTGCCCTACTCAGGGGGTCAGAACCCCTAAACTATTATTGTTTGCCTCGGCCAAGAGGCTAGAGAATGCTTGTTTGCTCTGCCCTGTCCAAGGGTCTGGAGTTCCTGATTGTGATCACTTGACTTAGCAGGGAATCTCAAGGAATGTGTGACGGGGTGTATGAACCCTGCACTGGGAAAACAGGGGTGACACTTGCGGCACAGACTGAGCCCCCGTGACACCAGGATTCAGGCAAAATGTTCTTTGCTCCTTTCTTATAACTAATCTCTATAAAATGTGTAAATCTAGGAAATCTAATGAAATTAGACACTGTGGCTATCACATCTTGGGTAGAGCAGAGCATTCAAAAGCTTTTGGATTCTAAAACAAAGGGATTAACGGTATTTCATGGGGGTTTAGGAACTTGTATACATTTTAGTACTGATCAACTCCAATTCCTGATTGCGGCTTACAATAAATGTTCTTAAAATCCCCAATCTTCATTCTTTTATGTTAAATAAAAAGCTACTAATATTATCAGCAATGCTGAAATATTAACCGACACAGAATATTATTGAAGCAATAACAATGAAATAATGTGATTAATACAAAGAACACAGGGCTGTAAAATGGCACACATCATTAGTTAAACCAGTCATGCAAGTAAACTGCATTTTAAAGAGTCTGACCCTCATTAAATAGCCAATTACATTCTAATATACTGTAGACTATAACCTTGTTGCACAAGAACAGGATAGCAAGTGTAACATTTATTTATGTATCTTTCCCTCACAGTTTATATTGTTTTCCTTTTGGCAGAAGACTGAACATTATTTAATGGGACAACCACCACAAGACCTCCTGGCACATGCAGGAACACTAATGCCACAAAGCCTCATTTTTAAATCATTGACATGACAGGAAACAATTGGCAAAGTCAAAGAAATGGGCTCAAATACGCCTCATGATTTTAAGGCTTGATCCACTGCAATTTCTGACATGAAGGAGGTCACATTTGGAGAACAAAATTACAATAATAATCCTGTCCATGTAGGATAGTGCCTTTAATGTGCTCATCTCAAAGCGCTTTACAAATATTAATTAAGCCCACAATATCTGTTTGAGGTCAATAAGTGAACATTCCTATTCAGTAGATACATCGACACAGTAGGGGATGTTTATACAGCTGGAGAAAAAAAACACACTGAGGTCAAGGGACTTGCTCAAGGCCAAAGAGTGAGCAGGTGGCAGTGCTGAGCACAGAAGCTCAGGCATTTCTGGGTCAGATCACTAGATACCCAGCTCTTTTGGAGCACAAATATTTTGGCTCATTTACCCAAAACTGTATCCCATGCCTCATTTAATCAGAAGCCAGTTTAGCGTTTCAAATCTGTAAGGTGCTGAGCAATTGGAGCAAGCCTCATAAACATGTGCTTTCATTATAAGCATGTGAGCGATTCCTGCTCCACGTCTTGTAACCCTGAGCTCTAGGAGTCCTTCTCAGAGGAAACATTGACAAATGAGCTCAGTTTTATTTTAAGAACGGGGGAGTTGTCACCGTGTTAAATATATATTAAGTAACTATCCTTAAATCAAACTCTAAAATTTTCAAGCAACATTTTTCTTACTTTGGCTGTTCATGAATTTAGATTTGTTTCCCCAGTGGTTTAGCATGCACAGTGAAATGGACGTTTACCATTACTGACCGAAAAAACCTCTCATCTTTCCAAACCTGCCCTGTATCATATATAGAACATCAACCTTGCAAAATGCTACTGTCCCATGTTGGTTGTAAACTATTTAACACCTTGCTTCTTGAGAAGAAAAATAAATGTAAAAAAATGCAGCAGCCTAGCTCTCTCTTTTTCCCAACTAAAGGACACTTGAACTTTAAAATATAAACTGGAATAGCCCTATTGAACTTAGTGGATCCACTTGATTTACACCAGCTGAGGATGTGGCCCCTGCAGTTCTTTTCTAAATACAGAACAGATGATTTTCAAATGAGTTCTGAGTTTGGGTCAGTGGGTTTTCCCAGCCCTAATATTAAGAGCTCATGTGGGAGCTAATCCAAAATCCATTCAAGTCAACAGGAAATCTCCTGCTGACTTGGATGGGCTTTGGATCAGGTCCATAATGCTTTTATCTCTAAAGGGCTTTACAGAGATGTAATTAAATCGATCTTCAACTCCCTCTCTCACCCTGTGATGGAATGCACATAAGTGTTCTCCTCCCTATTTTACAGATGGGAAACATGAACCACGGAGGTAAAAGTCTGAATTCAGTAAAGTATTTAAGCATGTGCCTAACTCAATGAATCTTCATGTGCTTGAGTTCCTTATTGAATCAGGGCCTACATGACTCTCTCACCACCCCAAAGAATGTCAGTGCCAAAACCGGGATCAGAACTCAGGAACTCCCAGCATGACAGGGATGTGTTGTAAGCCAATGAACTAACCCAGACAGTTTGCTTTAATGGGACTCTGCGTGGGCGCAGGGAACTGGCGACACCAGGCCATCTACTTGTTAGACTGGGGCTTTTGTTGTCATCACATGTACTTTATTCCATGATCATGCTTTCTTGCTGTTGAATGCAATGATTTGGAGCTGTATATATGTGTTTTCTCCTTGCCAATGAGATCTCTTCTTCACAGCTTGGGGTTTCTGCAGCCACAACAGATTCCTTCAGTAGCAGCAAATGCTAAATGCAATTGATTTGTTTTTGCTGTTTTCCATCTTCCTGGGGAGTGTCAAAAGGCAGCCCTCTCCTTAGATTGGCCCCTGGGACCTCACAGAGCATCCTCTGCCATTTGAACCGGGTGCAAGACATCATTCTTTGGTCATGAACCGCATCTCAGATTAGCATGAAGAAGCTAAACTGTTCACACATGACAAGCAGGCACAGCAACGGCTTTTCCGAACACATCATTGCATTTCACCTAACCCCTTGTGCTGCAAAGGGATGGAGAGATTATTCCCTACCTGGAAATCATGTCTCTGGGATGATGCACTCAACAGCCTGAAGTCTTCCCAGAAACCCTTTATAGGCTGATAATTATCAAGTTACTTAAGGGAAAAGATTAAGTTTATTTTCCATGGGCTGATGTAAAGTGATATAGCTGCAGACGTCGAGGGAGTTAAACCAGTTGAAGATGTGGCCCATCTAGAACAACGTGTATTCTCTACAGGAAGTTATTAGACATTAAGTCAGTGAAGCTGCCCTCGCTGAGGTTCTGCTCCTATGGATCTGTTATCTAATCAAGGTTTTATTTATTTATTATTATTATTATTATTATTATTATTATTAAAGTATGTTTAAAAGCTAAGGAAGATACCAACTGGAGAAAGAACAGTGGGGATGGGAGAGGCCGCAGCAGGGTGGGGACAGAGTCTGGGAAGCATGCAACGGGTCATTCCACCTAGCAGTTGTGCATAGCAGAGGGAAAACCATGAAACAGATTGCTGGGGGAAAAGCAGAGAAGTTCATTTACCAGCTTTTTCGTGACTGGTGAAAAAGCAAATGGGAATGTCTGGAGTCTGCACATTCAAGCACCACGGGGAAGTGGCACAAGGCAGTTTTTTTGTTTAGGATCACTCAAGCAACTGACATGGTCCTAAACACGTATTTTAGTGCCCAAAGTCATGCACCCAAGCTTGAAAGTGCTTGCTTATTTGAAAGCCAGTGTAGACAGTGCCAGGCTGACTGCAACTTCCTATCCAAGCCCCAGAACAAGGAACTGTTTTCTGTAAATTTTATTTACCAAAATTTCATGTCCATTTTCTTTTTTAAACAAATAAAGATGCAGAAAAATAATTATGAAAAATGAAGGAAATATGTCACATCTCACCTCTTCCCCTGCAATTTCTATTATAGCTCCAAAGTTCTTGTGTCCAATAACCTACCCCTGAGTGCACATTGTACAGCTAATGCATAGTGTTATTTGCCACTGACACGAGCTATATCTAATCCCTCTGCTGCACCTTGACAATCGCTTCCAAGCTGGAGTAGAATCTCTTTTAAAGTATTAACGTTCCACTGGAACATTCTCTCTTCAGACTCAGACATCCCGGATGACACTTTTTGTGTGTTTCACCTGGCACATGTCGCACAGGGTGCAGCAGTGGAGCAGGTGCATGGAAAAACTTGCTCATGGGTTTTCACTATATTCACTGAGGAAGCACAACCCTCAGTCCCCTGGAGAAACAGAGGCCTGGTCCACACTACACAGTTAAATCGATTTAAACTGCGTTAAATCGATTTAACTCTGTACCCGTCCACACTATAAGGCACTTTAAATCGATTTTAAGGGCTCTTAAAATCGATTTCTGTACTCCTCCCCAACGAAAGGAGTAACCCTAAAATCGATATTACTATATCGATTTAGTGTTAGTGTGGACGGAAATCGAAGTTATTGGTCTCATTCCTTTAATGTAGCTACCCAGAGTGCACCGCTCTGGAAATCGATGGTAGCCTAGGACCATGGACGCACACCACCGAATTAATGTGCCCTAGTGTGGACGCATAAAATCGATTTTATAATATCGGTTTTATAAAACCGGTTTTAGTAATTTCGATTTTATGCTGTAGTGTAGACGTAGCCAGACACTAGCACTAGCTGCTCACTTGTATTGGCAGCTTTTCAGCTGTGCCCTTTGCAGCTGCTGATCGCTAGCGAAGTTGCTTAGAAGCCAACCATGGCTACACTTTAGATCTTTTCTCTTCATTCACATCACCCCCTCTACATTCCCATGTCACAGCTCCAAGACTGAGATCCCACAAGCTGACACGTGGAACATAGGTTTGTTTTCTAACAGTAGATTCAGCTGCCCAAAAACCTTCCTGAAGCGGCAACAACAGTTCACAGGGAAACTTCAGAGGCTCGTGGGCCCCCAGGTCACAGACAAAACCAGTGCTACACCCAGCAAGGGCACAGAGCCTCCCATCAGTCCTCATCCTAGCTTCTGCCCTTGCTCCAGGGCCACACGGTGTGCAATTTTTGTTTGTCTGAAATCTGTTTTTAAATCTTCAGTTGATAAAATAAGTTAATTTGCAAGACCTTTACTAGGGAATCAATTAAACAAAAACAACAAAAAACATAACATACGCCACACTTTGCCCCAAATAGTTCTGGACTGGTGCAGATTATTCTTACGTTTAAGATTATTTCAAGAAACCTGCTTGTAACTTGTTCACATTTGTCAAGTGACCAAACTGATCAACTAGCAAAAGCTGACAAACGTGGGCGTGATGAGGACTACAGGGAAAGTGCAGAGCAAAATCAGCCAGGGAAGGTTTCAGAGAACTTGGGAGGGAGGGAAAGAAAGAAAAAGGAAAAAAGACTGAGAAAGGAACAAATGTGAGAGACACCTGAATTTACTTCTTTGGGAATTCAGGACTTTAGCAGTATGTTCTAGCCTGTTTAACAGAGCCTCTTGAAGTTTTGGGGACTCTCCACAATTCTCCAGTACCTCGTGGACCCACAGCAAGACCAAAGCACTATAGCCTGGAACTCTCTGCGTTATCAAGCATCACTAGTTTAGGGTGCAGAGGCAACAATCTAAAATTCTCCCCCAGCACACGCCAAGGGGGGATGGCAGAGAAAATTCTGTGTTTTCTTTCCCAGCTCCAAATCCCAAAAGCACAGGAAGGACTGGCTGGTATCAGCAGTGGAGAGAACCAGTTCCTCCTCCACTCTGGCTTTCCCTCTGCCCTTCAGACTGTAAATCTCAGTTGGCTGGGGGCCAGGTATCAGTGAGGATCAGTGAACATCAGCAGTCGCGTCACGGACATTCCATGCCCTAACTGAAAGCCAGTTTTAATGAAACGCTTTGCTAAGCTGTTCGGCATTTCAGCACAGTTCACATCGAGATATCAAAAAGGCTTTGATTAAAAATAATTACATTGACTTTTAATTACATCCTTTAAAGAAAGATATTTTAAATGGGAGGTACGTGACGTGTCACAGCCTCCCTAAGTAGTTGAGACACACGTGGTAGGTGGAAACCACAGCACCAAAAACCTGAGCAGCTTTGAAAGAAAGAGAAAGAAAGATGAACGATGACTTCAAACAAACAAACAAACAAAGATACTAACATGGCAACATCTCTTGGAGACCTACCTTGGCTGGATTGAGAGCGGTGATCACCCACACGCAGTAGGCATTGTTATCATACTGAACAGGGTAGTTGGGAGAGGTGATCACTCCGCTGGGGCCCCGGAGATATGTATCGCACATCCTAGCTGTGAAGAAGAAAATAAGACAGTGTCTGGGAGAGGTTCATCAGCCCTGGGAGGTACATTTAGCTCCTGATTTTGGGAGGGGAAGGAGTGCTTGCATAAAATCAGGAGGGAAACAGATCACTTCACATTGTCTTCAACAGGTAGGGGCTGTTACGTCCCTTGTAGTACAGAAGACACAGGACTCAGCTATGATGAATAGAAAGGGGATTCTTGATTAAGACTGTTGAACAGAGACAGACCCTGGGGGTCAGGCTGATTTAACAGAGCCTGTGCTATCCCTAAGGCCACCGCACAGGGGCTTCTCTAAGCCCTGGTTCACGAAGGGCACTGCAGCCCATGCTGCAGAATCCAGCTAGGAAGCCCTGCTTCTTTCCAACAGGCAGGCCCCATTTTCCTTTCTCCAGGCTCCTTTTGTGAGCCTGAGCAAAAACCAACACAGCACACGGTTAATGAGGAGAGGCTGAGTTAAGTCCGATTTCTCCACGGGCTGGGGAAGAGTGCAGCTGGCAGCTCTGCTTAGCATCTTAATAACAGTTGAAATGAAGCAGAAATGGTAAAGTGCATAAGGGTAACAGAAAGGAAAAGGCCCGTGGAGAATTATCCCCCAACTCCCTCTCCACGGGCAACTGCGAAGTGCAGAATCCTGGCTCTGTATCGGCATTTGCTACCGAGCTGAATGTCAGGGGGGCCTGGCCCACAAACATCAGATCCGGGACTTGTACCTTCCCAATGTTAGAAGGGGCTGCGTGTATACGTGTTCTGGGTGAGTGGGCTGGTGTATGTGCATGTGCCTGCGTTCAGATCCAAAGTTCTGCTTTGAGTCCATCACTAGACAGAACAAATACAGCTCCACGGAGCTGTTGATTAAGGGCTATGCCATATGGAAAACACAAACAACCACCCCCGCTTCCTGAGTTAACCAGTTGCCCTTTCAGTACAGCTACCCAGAGTCTAAGCCCAGAGCAACCAACTCTAGACCAAATTTACTGTAAATGGTGGTGTTAAAGGACATAACTTACAATCCAAAGGCCAGAAAACTGGGGAACACAGCAAGTGAAATAACCAGAATGTGGTGTAAAATAAAGCAGGTCCCTCCTACTTTGCCTCATTGGTTTCATTTCACGTTGACATATATTTGCGGGGCATTCTGCTTCTCGATCTAAGTCTCACCTCCTCATTTCTTCCCTATGGCTCCCCCGGTCAGTGATTGACACTGCGATGCTGCATCCTGCCACTGATGGGGACAAATGGAACTCCTGTGAACGGGATGGGTTCACAAGAGGGCTCCTCTCTTATTCCAAATGAGCCCCCCTGTGGTCAGTCTCCTGATGTGAACTGAGATCAGTGGGGACCCTTTGTACTCGCCTTACCAGAGGCTGCTCCCTTGTGACCGGTAAGTGGCAACGAGGAGGGAAACACCTTTGGGTGGAAGCCCCGGTAGACTGGACCCAATCGGCAGGCTCAGTGTCTGTGGTCAGTGAAGTTGGAAGGGATCATGCTGGCTGCGGTCAGCAGAAAGACGTCACCAGAAGGGGGCACCATTTAGATAGCGGAGAAGACAGTAAATAGTTATACAAGGATATGGGGGTGAGGTCCAAAGTGGGAGCTCTCTGAACCCACTGAAGTCAACAGGAGTCTTTCCATTGGCTGTCATAGGGTTTGGATCAGGCTGCGAGTAACTCCAAGGGTTTCACTAGCCAAGGGTAGGTTCCGTTTGCTCATAAACACGGGCAATGCATAGGAAATTTCACACGGGCCTTTAGACTTCATAGGCAGCATGGATGAAATGGAGAAGAACTGAAGAGTCATTTGTAGAAGAGCTGAGAAGATCCATCTACATATTTATCTGACCCCACCGCCATTGTATCTGAGCACCTCACAATCTTTAATGGATTTATCCTCAGAACACCCCTCTGAAGCAAGGAAGTGGTGTTATCCCCATTGCACAGATGGGAAAATGAGTCACAAAAGAGGCTATGCGACTTGTTAAAGGCTACACAGGGGCCTGTGGCAGAACAGGGAATTAAACCTGGGCCTCCCAAGTCACAGGTTAGTGGCCTACCAGCTGGCCTACCAGGAGTTAGATACAAAGTGGCCTCCCGTTACAGAATGACCTTTGCATTTCATAGGAATCTGTCATTTAAAAACTAAAAATATAAAAACAGCAACAATGCTAAAAATGGTTTGGAACCGGAATAAAATGCAGCAAACCAAAACGAAACCATATAAAAAAAAAACTGAGGGTAGGAACGAAAAAATATCAGGTTGATTCACAGAGTCATAACAACACAGGCAAATCCTTTCTTATCTCAAATGCCAAATATCCTCTTATGCTGATTCAATTTATTCTATACTTGTTTCAAATAATCTGGTGGTATTCTAAAGCCTTGCAAAAACCTGCAGAGGAAATTAAAAGTGGGGGGGAAAGCAGAACTGAAGCAATAACAATTCATGACTTTAAGGGCTTCAGAGGGATTTAATTAAAAGTATTACAAGTTGTTCATTATTAGCATTAGAAACATCACAATTATACATGCTGGTTAAAAAGAAAACGTAACCAAAACAGCCGAGACCTAGATGGGCATCCGTATATGTTGCCCTCTTAAGTAAAACTCCGTTCATACATTCCCCGGTGCTGGGTCACATGGGCATCCATATTTTGCCAGTTGCTGGCTACTTGCTCATTTCCTAGTGAAAGCCATAAGTCATAATGAGCAGGATCACTGGCCTTCATTTAACACACTTTTGATTACCAGATGCTGGGAGGGGAAGACAGGAGCGGATCACTCCAACTTTCCTGTTCTGTACACTCTCCCTGAAGCTCTGGCACTGGTCACTATCAGAGACAGCATATGGGCTAGATGCACCATTGGCCTGACCCAGTATGACTGTTTTGTTCTAAAGGCCCTGTGTATACTACAGCTGTAACTACAGGCTTGTCCACACAACCTTTTGGCACACAACAGCAAGCCAGGGTATAACTCTATTGCACTCTACTGGCTGGGCATTAACCAGCTATATGGACCCTGTTATCATGCATTAATAGTTCTGTGCTTTGACTTCATAGCATCTCTAGCTCTTCTTTCTTTTCAGGTTATACCAGCTCTGCTACGGGTAGGTAGATCGGGTTTTCTGTATTTTGTTAAGGGTAGGGAAGAGGGGAGCAGTTGATGCTGTGAACGTCATTCAGGTTGTGTTTGAAAAAGATTTCTCAAACAAAGTATTTGCACTGTTCCCCAAGAGATGGATCAGGCTCTGGGTTCATTGAGTCTCCCCTGGAAGTTCAGCTAAGAATGTCTTGACACTAACTGTCATGTACTTTGTTCTGGGCTTTGTGATCTGCATTGTCCCAGACTGGCACAAATGTCCCAGCCGTTCATGTCTCTGTTGAAGCTGTAATATAGAAGGGCTTGCAATGTAAACCATATTAAGCAGGGCCTGGGTGAAGCCTAGGTATTGTGGGAGGAATGGATGGGAATTGAGGGAGAGAGACATAAAGGTGAAAAATCAGCACTGTGGTGAAAAACCTCTCCTTTGTCCATTGCAGCAGAAGATCAGCACAGAATTTATGAATCACTTAACATCCCACTGAATCCTTTGGCTAGGATTCAGATGGAACTTAAGTGACACGCAGGCTTTGTGCTGGTTCCTCGTCAGAGGGATGAAAATTCAGTATTGCCAACTTTCAGGAATTTATCACGAGTTTCCTGAAATAAAAAACCCAGCTACTAGGATGAAGAGATTGCATTAAAATCTCAGCTTTCACTGAAGAATAAAAAAAGCGTCTAGCTTTTATGGTTGCAGAGAAAAGAATGAAAACATGACTCGAGTGCACCCTAAAGTCTCAGAAAGCAAATAAAAAGAACCCAACTAAAAAAAATAAATATTTTTTGACTTATTTTCTAATGCTGGAGGTTGACAACACTGTGAAATTCACCTCCAGTGATCAGGAATCCTTAGTGCGCACACTCTCTCTCTAGCCCATCCCTGTCCACAAAATATATGCACATGCAGACAGAGCTGCTAACAATGGCTGAGCTAGAATCGTAATGGCCCCACTGGACTCTTTTGGACTCTGCACTCTGAGCTGAGCAGCCTTCTCCTACTTTTCTATCAGAGCCCAGTCCCTGGTGCAGGTCTTTTAGCAGCTTTTGAACACGCATCCTATGTCCCAAAGTGACACAGAACAGATGGCTGCGAAGGTCAAGAGCTAGCACCGCTTCGGGCAGCTCGGAGGAGCTGTCCCTAGGGTGACCAGACGTCCCAATAAAATTGGGACTGTCCCGATATTTAGGTGGTTGTCCCGATATTTCGCTCCGCTGGCAGCAATGTTTGTTTTTATTTTTTTGCTCTGCCAATGGACCCTCCACCCACCATGTGTCCCAATATTTTCCTCATCTCATCTGGTCACCTTGGCTGTCCCTGTAGGCCAGCCCCAGTGCTGCTGCATGCTGAGCTAAGCAATGGAAACAGCTCTTTTGGTCACAGCCCACAGAGAGGCCTCTCAACACAGCCCCCATCCATGCACCTCTGCTGAATGTGTCCCCTGGTGGTTTGAATCTAGACAGTGGACACTTACAAAGGAGTTTACGTACATAAAGGCAATAATAACTGGGTGGAGGTTATGCGTCTTGTTGAAGCATCCCCAGGCACAGCACAATAGTCAATTTTTTGCTGATGGTTAGACAATAGAGTACTTATGAGCATTGCTGGGAAAATACTGCTCATCAGAGACCTGCCGTTCAATCAAATCTCCTAAAACAATAACACATATTAGAGGCATTCACTTCCATGCGGGAGAAGAAACAACAGTGGAGACTACTGCTTAAAAATACAAACAGCCTCATTTTCCTTTACCTCTGTTTGGAATGAATACTCTGTGGGGTGAATCACAGAAGGACAACGAGCTGGCTCATCAGCATGTATGGCATCACTAATTGCAGGACAGTCTTTATTACTCGGGTCCATTTTTTGTCAGGGTCAGTGTTCTATTGTTGAAAATAAGTCTGAATCATGAAGTTAAGACTCTGATCCAAATCCTAACTTCCCCAGCGTGTGGATATTTTCCTGTCTCATCCGTTATGGTATGTGTACACTGGAGCTGGAGGTGTAGACATACCTGCCCTAGCTCTCATTAAGCAAGCATGCAGAAAAATGGTAGCGTAAAAACGCTGCTGTTTTTAGTGTGCTAGCTTAATCATAGCTAATGGGGGTATGTCTCCTCAAGCTGGAATTTACGCCTCTAGCTCCAGTGTAGACATACCCTTAGAAACACAGGCTCAAGTCACATCAGAATTGCCAAACTGGATCTGAACAATGGTCCATCTAGCTCAATAGTCTGTTTCCAACTATGTCTAGTACCAGATATGATCTCTGAGACTTAGACCTAGTCTATACCTAGAAGTTTTGTCAATAGAACTATTTCAGTTAGGGGAGTGACTTTTTCAAAATTTAGTTTTATACCAACAAAAGCCTTAATGAGGACTCAGTTCTAATGGTTTAAAAGTGCTTATACCGATATCACTCACTCCCCTTCTGATACAAGATTTAACTATACTGATGTAAGTACTTGTAGACGGATATAACTGTGCTCACACTGTGTGTGTGGGAGGTTGTACTACTTTAATTATACCAGTATATCTAAAGTGGTATAATTTATATGTGTAGGAAGGCCAAGAGTAATGAAAAATTATGGCATAACCTGCCCATAAGGAAGATGTTCCCCCCCAACAATAGGCAGTTAGTGGCTAGCTTATGTCCTGAAACCATGAGGGTTTATATATCCCTTATAAATATTTCATCTAATGTAACTATGGATGTTTTATTGTTCATATAACTACTTAATTCTTTTTAAAATGCTGCTAAACTCTTGGCTCTAATGTTAAGCTCTAGCAGGGAGTTCCAGGGGTTAACTATCCCAAGTGTAAAAGAAGCAGACATTATCCACTGCAACAACATTGGATGAACTCAACCAACCATATTCTGTGAGTCAGCTGACATTACTTAGTGCGAAAGGGGGACAATTCTGTAGCCTATGAGCGTTTAACAGCCTTCAAAGATACTACAGCACGGTCCATTACTTTCGAAATGGCAAGTGTAAAGAGCAGTGTGCAGACAGCTATCAGTTATGGGAGGAAAGAGTCTCAGGCACAGAAGCTGGTGGTTCAGACAAAATACTGGACATTCTTCTTGGATGAAAGTCAAGTCAAGTCATCATTTATTAACTGTTCTGAAGCTACTAAAGACAGCAAAATAGACAAGCCATTCTCAAGTCCTTCCAGGCATAGCAATGATTAAAGATCTAAACTATCGGGTTGACTTTACTCAAAATCAGTCTCTATAATAAATGGAGATGTACCTATCTCATAGAACTGGAAGGGACCCTGAAAGGTCATTGAGTCCAGCCCCCTGCCTTCACTAGCAAGACCAAGTACTGATTTTGCCCAAGACCCCTAAGTGGCCCCCTCAAGGACTGAGCTTACAACCCTGGGTTAATCAGGCCAGTGCTCAAACCACTGAGCTGTCCCTCCCATATTAATTAACAAACATGTAATATCTGCAGCTCTGTTAATGGTATTGCAACAAATCTGTGTCCATCTACAGCTTCACAGCTGTCAACGTGTTGCAGATTTAGAAAATATTCAGGAACAGTGGGGATAGAACTTGGATCCTCTTGCTCCAAAAGTCCAAGACCCTCCTTCCTGAGCTAAAGGAGACTAGCCTTTACTGTCTCTAAATGTTTATAACACATGCAACAAGGTGGTATCTCAGTACATATAGCAGTAGAGGGCCTATGAAACACAGTTGAGCCATTCCCATTCTCACCAGTGAATGGCAGCAGTACACATGCACGCTAGCAAGTTTGTTGAAATTATAGTTGGTTAAAAATTGCTGACAAAAACAGCTATTTTTCCAAATGAACATGTTTTGCTTCTTTGAAAATGTTCTGGTATAGCAACAAAAATGTCTCAATTTTCAAAATCCAAAACGAAGCAGGATTCTTTTCTGGTTTCAGTTTTTAATTGAAACAAAAAAAAGTTTTGGGGTGTTTTTTGTTTCGTTTAGTCAGTTTTTGGTTTTTTTTAAGATATTTTTCATGGAAAATCCTTTCCATGTTCCAGCCAGCTCTGAGTGCAGTATTGATAGATCGCTGTCACACGAGAGACAGGCATGTGATTTTTGCATGGTTGTCACCTGCTCCCAATGACATATATATATGTAAAAGGATGTATGTGTGGAGGGGGAAAAGGTAACTTTACCCAGTCACGACTAAGCATCTAGCTGGGAAATGGGCCTGGGTGTGTACACATCACTGCCCCACAAAAGGGCAAAAGCCGCTTACAATGCTGATCTCAAAGACCTAATCCTGCTAAGTGCTGAGCAAGCTCAGCTCCTATCACTGTCAGCGGTACTCGTTCAGCACTTCTCAAGAGACCTTTCACGACTGGGCTATGTGGGGCTGTCATTTACCCCTCTCTTCCCCCCGCCACCAGACTTTCCCCATAGAGTGGGCTCATCCTATCCTAAACTGTATTAGCTACTGACTTTGGGGCCTGATTCCCCACTGCTCAGCATCTCCTGCTGCCGTTCACACCCGTGCAAAGGGAGAGCAAAACACAACTGTTCTGATTTGCTGGTGGTATGTCCCCACTTTGCACTAGTATAAATGGCGGCCCAGGCTCAATGCAATGGCAAACCAAACCCTGAGCTTGTATTTCTTCCAGCGATGAGGAGGGGACCTATTTAAACAATGCCATTTCCTAGTCATCTCTCTGCAATAGGCTCCTATGAAAGGGGAGGTGGGGGGAATTCTGTGTATTCAGTGAGACCTTGTGGAAATAGCCTGCAGGAGGAAGCAAGATCAGTGACCTTCTCCCACGGTGCATACTGATGTGCTGATGGTTCTTTTCTGCTAGAGACCTAACAAGATGTCTTTATCATCATCATCGAACCTGATAACTTAGAGGGAAACCATTCCAAGGATACAACCTCCCCTAGAGAAAACCACATGCACCAGAGGGAAGCAATTAGAGTGACCCCGGTACAATGGAGGCAGCACAAACTGCTCAGTTAACGGCCAGCCTCAGCAGCGCTAGGCTGCCCAGGTATCAGGGGTGCTATCCTGAAAGCAACATCCACCAGGGGACTGTGCACAGCTTCCATCTTTTTGATTTTTTTTTTAAACTTGCTGTGTATAGTGATCCCCTGGGAAAGTGTAACCAACTTCTGTGACCAAACTGGGTTTTCCACCATTGGGTTGAGCGGATGGCATTGGCCTCTCCCCTTAACAACAATACTTTGCTCTCCCCTAAAGCCTTGCAACCAAAGATCTCACTGTGCTTGGCAGGTTTGAAATAATAAAGCCTAATAACAGCCACTCCATGAGCTAGACAGGCACTATGACCCCCACTTGGCAGGAAGGCAGCTGTCAGGGGTGCCAGAACAGGGGGGCAGGGGACCATGGGCCCTTCACTTTTAAAAGTGGGAGGGTTATGCCCTCCCATGTTTCACCTGGCGCAAGGGGAGTGACAGAGGGAGGAGGACTGAGTCGGGGGGGTGAGCTCCTGGATGGAAGAGGCAGCACAGGGGCAGGGCCTTGGGGGAAGGGGCCGTGCAGGGGGTGGGACCATGGTTTGGGTGCCCAAGGTCCCCCATCAGTTTTAGGGAGTTTTCACTGTCCCTAGTATTTGCCAACTTGCTCTGGAGCTAGACAGTAGAACCAGGAGTTCTGGTACCCACTCCAGGGCCCTCTTTGCTTGGCAACAGTTGAACGAGCAATGAGCCAAAAAAGGAGAAAGTGAAGAGACTGCAAGACCCCACAGATAAGAGTTGCATCGGCTTTGCCAAAAGATACATGACAAAGGGCACGGCTCCTTTGGGTCCTAGCAACGTGAGAGCATCCCTTTAAAGGCCATTACCAACAGCACTCCTGAGAGTGGATAAAGAATTCCGATGTAAGGAAAGGAGAAAGTGGAAAGACCAAGGCCTTATCAAACACCAACATAAGGATAGAATGGAGGGCTAAGAGACTGGATTCATCAATCACCATAGCTAGGTGTCATAACCTATTCCCAGATTTGGACCTTAGCGTCCAAAATATGGGGGTTGGCATGAAAACCTCCAAGCTTAGTTACCAGCTTGGACCTGGTAAAGCTGCCACCACCCAAAAAATTAGAGTGTTTGGGGGCACTCTGGTCCCCCCAAAAACCTTCCCTGGGGATCCCAAGACCCAAATTCCTTGAGTCTCACAACAAAGGGGAATAAACCATTTCCTTTCCCCCTCCAGGTGTTCCCTCCCTGGGTTCCTGGAGAGATACACAGAAGCAAGCTCCGTGAATCTAAACAGAGGGACTCCACCCTCTCTATTTCCAGTCCTGGAAACAGAAGTACTTCCCTCTTCACCCAGAGGATATGCAAAGTCAGGCTAGTAAATCTAACACACACAGATTTCCCCCTGACTTCTTCCTCCCACCAATTCCCTGGTGAGCTACAGACTCAATTCCCTGGAGTTCCCCACCAAAGAAAAACTCCAACAGGTCTTAAAAAGAAAGCTTTATATAAAAAGAAAGAAAAAATACATAAAAATGGTCTCTCTGTATTAAGGTGACAAATACAGGGTCAATTGCTTAAAAGAAATATGAATAAACAGCCTTATTTAAAAAGAATAAAATTCAAAACACTCCAGCAACTACACACATGTAAATACAAAAAAAACCACCCTATCTTTGTACTTACAACTTTGAAACAGAAGATTAGAAAGCAGGAGATAGAAAAATCCTTCCCATAGCCGAGAGGGACAGACAGAACACAAAGGACTCAGACACAAACTTCCCTCCACTCAGATTTGAAAAAGTCTTGTTTTCTGATTGGTCCTCTGGTCAGGTGTTTCAGGTTACTCCTTTCCAAGAAAGAGACATTAACCCTTAGTTATCTGTTTATGACACTAGGTTAACTCCTAATCCTCCCTCACCTCTGCATGCCGGCCTCTGGTCACTCCAGGCAGCGATCATGTCACTCAGTCTCTTACAGGTGATGCTTTTGGAGCCCTGTAAATCATAGCCTTCATTACAGGCGAACTGGACGCTGGATCCTAACCTAGTAGACAGAACCAAAGGGAGCTAATTAGCATTGGAGAAACTAACAAAGCAACAGCCTTGTCCTTCGCCTTCTTTGACTCCTCAGTGATTCGCCATAATGTGAATAACAGATCTCTGGCTTCCAGGGCATAGGATGGGATGAACAAAGGTCAGCCTCTTTTCTCATGCATTTGCTCATTTCCTAAGGCAATTATAGTCTAATAGGAGACCAGAGCTTTCAACATGACTTCAGGAGACATTTGCTCAATGCAGAAGCATAGGTTCGTTACATGCTCAGCATTTTTATAAATGACAAAATAAATAAGAAAAAAAATCATCTAGTTCCAGAAACACTTGTTAATTCCACCGTTTTAGTTCCAGAAACTCAGCTGAGGTAAACCAGTACAGCCCAATTCACAAAAATGGAGTGATGATGATTTACACAGGCTGAGAAACGGCACAAAGTATTTAAGGACTCTGTTTGCAGCCCCTTTCCTTCCCTCGCTCAGAAATCCATTTTGTGGATTTCAGGGAGATTTGATGGTTTCGGGTTAGACATTTTTAGTGAACAGAATAGCAATCAACAGAGAAATAAGATTAACTATTGATCTGTCATTGCTAACAGCTGGCTGATTTATTCCTGCACACTTCACATGAAGGCCAGCTACTAAAGTAGGACAAAGGCATTGTTTTAACCATTAGACGAGAACAATTATCCAACAGTACATATGCTTATTGACAAAGGGTCGACACAGTGTTCTGGGAAGCCGTCTCAGAAGCCTCTATGGACAGAGCCCTGCGGTGACTCATGCTAATGTAAAACAGGGCCTTTTGTTTGTTTGTTTGTTTAAAACATTTCTTGTTGCACTTAACCAAAAGGAAAAAAATGAATTACAAAGAATCCTGATTGCAAAATCTTGGTTACAAGGCAGATTTTGACAAGAGAAAACATTCCTGAGGAGGGGGATTCGTTATAATCTCTGCTTGTCATATTATCACATATACACTCTCTCTCACGCACACACTTTTTCTATGTCACTTATCATTGCAAGATTTTCAGACACAAACCATTTATAGATGTACAGTGGGTCTCTAAAGAAAGCGTATGTAACACACATGGTAGTTATGAATAGTAGCTTTGTTGCATGCAGAAGAAACACATACAAGGTTCTTACCTAAAATCGTTGCCTATTCTTTTGCCTCTCTCTGGAATCCCAGGGTCTGGACACATATTATGTCCCTGGGACACACCAACCTGAGTTACTACAAAGCAAAAACAGCACATACAGAGATAGAATAGCACAGGGAAACATCTTATATCAACTGTATTGGGGTAGGTGGATGTGAAGAGAAAATGGATAATTGCTAGTTGGAAAGCATTAGCTTTTTGTTTTGTTTTAATTTGGAAACAAGTGTAACTGAAGTCATTTCAGCTCAATTTATGCACCATTTTTTTCTGCTCAGTGCCACTGAGCGACATGGTTTTTTCCCTTTGTTACACTACAGACGCATCATTGTAAAAGAAGTCTTGCATTTTGCAAAATTATACCAATTAAAGAGACTGTTTCCAAAGACCGTTGTTAAAAAGGCCACCTGCAGCATCACAAAGTCTGTCCCTAGTGCCCATCAAACTCCCATCTGACTGGTGCGGATGAAAAGACAACTCAATAAAAGGTAGATGTGATTCAAACCGCTCAAAATAAAAGCCAGTCTAAAGTTTTAAAGCAAGTCATTAAGTTTGAATATGAAAACTTTTATGGAGCAACCTGATATAGCTGCTTATAAACAAGAGATTTATAAAGAGGCAGCAGCACTGAACAAACACATCTGTACATTTGACTCCTTTCCCATTTCCTCACGCAAATCTGTTAAATGGCGCAAATGAGCGTAGACTCAGAGAATGGATAAAACACGGATGGTTCCCAATGAGGATGAAATGAGGTCTGGCAATATGTTGATTTCAATTTTACATTTTGATAACCACCACCACCATTTTTTTCATGCACGCTAATATCAGAAAAGGGACAGTGTTGTCATGGAGTGGCTAAAATCTATATGATTCAATTTTCTCACATCGCAGAGGAAAAGACGCAGGGAAAAATGTGGCATTTCTCAGCAATAATGTTGAAGCGATGAAGCATGAAACATAAATGAGCATGCTTCCATCCTGCCTCGGACTAGCTCACTAAATGAAAGGAAGCCAAACTATCCCCTCAGTTACACACCAGGATTTATTGTAGGGGCCCTCAGAGCACTCGAGATTGGATGGCAATACGATGGAAATCATGCCTTTCACACAGCACGAGTGTACCCACAGAATCAGTGCCACGGGACATCGCACACGCTGCAAAAGGTGTGTGTGGAGGAGCGGGAACACTAAAGGCAAGAAAGCTCCATTTAACAATTTTTCACTGTACAGTTAAACCCCGCTTTGTCGTTAGGTACTGCACTTGCCAAGTGTGTGAGATACCGCTGCTCTCAGATGGATGGAAAGAGCCACCTGCTCCCAGGGGTTCAAAGCTTCAATCCCAGTGCCTTACAAGGAGCTGCGGCTGACACATGCTGGAAGTCTTAATATTGTTAGAGCAAATACAGGTTCCCCTTTGGTTCCAGTGCTACAAGAGCGTGACTTTGCGGGGTGGAGGTCCTCAGCTGCATGCTGAGGTGAACAAGACATCTCTCTTTCGAAAGGATTTTCTACACAGCTCATCCCCATAGTATCTGAATGCCATGCTTTCATTGAAAGGCATGAAGAACAAGGCCCTTCTCTTCCCTCTCCTTAATCCTGACATCTTATACTCCTCGCCACTGCTGCTCTACCACGAGCTTAAATATGTATAAGACAGATACTTCACCTTCTGCCTCAGCCCCAATCCTTTCACTCAACTGCCCCCTTCACCCTAACACGGCATCTGCCTGCCTATCTTCAGGACCCAGATGCTTGCTACGATCTTAATACAGGGCTGCATCACCCAACTCCTCTGAAACACTGCAGGAGCTACGCAACCACAAGGGGAGATGTGGCGTCCTGCCGTCTCCAAGTGCCATGTTTCATGGGGAAGATGTGGCTTTAGGAGCAATCTCTCTTAGAAGCATCTTTCCAACCGTGTGGGCACCAGGGCATCCTCAGAACTCTGATTAATTCGTACACACAGGCTCAGGGATGTCAGAGCAGCCAGAGAAACAAGCAAAAGAAATAGCAGCAATACAGGGGTCCACGCTTTATTTCCTGTTCGCTACGTTTTATAACAAAATTTGCTGCCACCTTTTATATATCCTGGGGACTCTGAATGTGTGGAGATGTTGGGAGGGAACTCCTCCTTAGAGAAGAAGATCATGCCATATGTATTTGCAATACAGCGTCAGATTAGACAGGAATCTGATAATGTAGGCAGCCATTAAATAAAACCACCTGTTTCCTGAATGGGCACCTCCATTAGTTAACAGAGCTGCCAGATACTCAGTGGTTTTTCCTTTGCAGAGATTTGTGAAAATATTTCCTTTGGTTATGAGATGTGAGAATTTGTACCACCAATCTTCCACTCCCCCTCTGAACATCATGCTCAAACACACACAGATCCTCAAAGCAAAACAGATGAAAGCTCCATGTTGTACCTGGATTTCAACGGAAACAAATGTGGTGTAACTTGGAATTGAAACCATAAAGAAGGCCCAGAGTTGCTGGAGGGGTCTGCCAGTTTCAAGAAAGATATCAAGGCAACTGGCCTGAATGTCACAGTCTTAAGCAAACCCCAAACTAGGAAAGCACTTTGCATTTTGGTGCAAACATTTTGCACAGCTCTGATAGTCTGAAACAGGGAACAGAAGCTTTTGATTAGAACACATACGCAACCTGGAAAACCAGCTGAATGACAAAGGTAATTTCTTTGAGACCTGAAGCCAACTGAGGGATGCACTAAAATCCAACCCAGCATAGTGGCTGAGACAGAGGCAATCCAGCCAGACATGCTCTTTCGGTCTTAATACCATGCAAGCGCTCCTTATGTTATATTGAAAATCAGGCTGCTAAATGTACCACGTGCTGCTAAACGAGATGCATTCCTGGGCTGCTGATCTCCTGTGATGCAGCGCACCTTGGAAGTGCTTTGTGTGTCCTTGGAAAATCAACTGGAAACAGCAGCAAGGAAAGGTGGATATGGGGTTCCAGCAATGAAGGGGTTGGATGGCCTCTGCCAAAGCAAACAAACAGAAAGGTCAGGGTAAAATGTCCTCCAGAATCCAGGAACAAGGGAGCATGTTTTAGGAAAGGAGTTACTTTCACTGGAAACATTTCACAAACAGCAAAACCAGTAACAAATATCTATCTCCCACAAGGAGGCTTGAGCACGAAACCAGCTCTTTAAAAATGGAGGAGGTACTTGTGGGAATGACATCATCCATCAGTGTTACCTAGTGGGGTGATGCAAGTGTTGGAAATAACGAATCATTTCTGGGAAAGGAGAGGTCTTTAGGGTAGGTCCTTGGGGTTTCTTAATGCTATTCCACCTCCCTGTACCCATGTGATATGAATTACCAACTCAAAGCACATTTGTGCTGGGCCTAATGTTCACGTATGTGCAGAGATGTCACGGCAATGAAAAATAAATGGTCTAAGGCCGGGGGTGGGGGGAAACTGGGTATTGACCATATTTGCAGTTTACAAATCATAAGTGTTCAGGGTGATAAACGCTACAATTTCTTCTTTCATTCCTACGCCTTTTCCCAGACCAAAATGCATTGTCGTGCAGATATGCACACAGTGTATATGTCATGTGCTTTCCAATACTTGTACTGGGACTGGGTCGGCATTTAAGCACTCGAGTTGTCGAAGCATCTTGCAGAGCAGATTCCAAACAACATAGACAACACGTACTGCCCTACCCCATCGTCTTCCTTGCAGCTCTCTAAAAAGAGAACAGCATTATCCACGTATCCTCCAAAGTTACTTATCCCAAGTGGATTTCAAATCCATTCCACTGAACTTACTAAGCCCCATACGAGATGGCGGTGCAACTGGAGCCCAGTGGCCCATCAGAATCGACACGAGGAAGTGGGGCACCAAACAGAGTCACCCAAAGGCACCAGAGGGGCAACAGTCAACTATCCATCACCTCTGTGACTACCGGAAATGGTTATTTCCCCATACGCTAGCATGTTATTAATATCCACTTAGTAAAGGACAGATAAGTCAGCAGGTAGGGTGATAAAATAGGGAGCAGGGGGAGAGAGAAAAGTCACCCGGATGTCCTGGTAGTTGGGATATTATAAATGTAAGCGTGGGAGTGAGAGAGAAGGAGGGGAGAGGATGCATTGGATGGCTCACCCACAACTCTTGCTTCTGACTACAAATGCACAAACCTTCCCTCTTCTGTTATTTTATTTATTTTTAAATAGAGAGAAATGCCTTGATTTAACCCTGCACAAGGCTATAAACCATATTTGCCATGCTGACAATTTGTTGGCAGGTCTGCTTTCATTTTACAAGAGGTTTGACTGAGCTGAGCTCCGGGCTCTGGCGTTGTCAATGAATTCTTCAGGGTAACTGGGGAAACAATAAGCCTCAATCTTAATGAACTGCTGACTTTATAAATTACAGATTTGAGAGTTTTCTTCCCCAAAGGGTTGTGGGGGGTTTCTTCTCCCCCTCCTTCCCTCCTCTTCTCCCTTTACCAACTCTAATTTCTTTCCAACCCCTATTCAGAAGCAGCCAATTGTGATTGCATTGTTTGCCAAAGTAATTTACTCCTACTGAAAGACGAGCTAAAGAGGATGATCCTCAATTTTGTTTTTCTCACATTAATAAAGGAATTTCATTGATGCCTCTCCTGGGGGCAGCTTTCTATGAATTTAGGATTGTTTAATATGAGCTACAAGATAAAAGAGAAGTATTTAATAGAGTGGTACAACACCCCTCACCCCCCCGCAAAAGTTTCTCAGTGCAAGGAAAGCAGAGAAAAGATGCAAGCAATCTCTTCTATTTAAAAACAGGATTTCAGTAGCCTTCATATGTTCTGAAGAGGTAAAAATTAAGCTGGATGATTTCTAAGGTATGACTACACTGAAAAAAGAAGGTGGGGGGATATTCTTAACTTGGGGTTAATTAACTTGGGTTAAAATGGCAGTGAAGACAAAGCAGCTCAGCTTTTAACTCGGGTTAGCCTGAGTTCAAACCCAGGCTCTTCTAGCCTAGGTCCACACTGCAGCTGGGAGTGAGAACCAAGTCTAGGCAGACAGACTTGTGGCAGCAGGGCTCATGCTAGCGTGCTGAAAATAGCTGTGCAGCTGCTGCCATTCAGGCTGGAGTTAGGCTTGAGAGCCTGAGTCCCAACCCCAGCCCATCAGCACAAGTTTGTCTCCTAGCTGCTGTGTAGACACATCTACAGGCTCTGATTTGAGCTGCTAGCCTGCATTAAAAGCCACACTGCAGTGGCTTCCTTGCTAGTTTAACCCGAGCTAACTAACCCATGTTAAGAATACTTTTTCCCCAGACCAGAAATACCCTAAGAGGTAAACTCTGCTTCTAGTTACTCCCAAGCAAACCTCTGTCTGGTAACAGGGAGAAGAATCCCCTGATAGCAAAACAGCAAATGCTTACTGAGGTCCCGATCCAAGAAAGCACGTCGGCACCTAGGTATCTTAAGGACGTGAGTGGATCCCATTGAAATCAGTGGTTTAGGATCAGGCATGGAACTATTCATATGCTTCAAGCTATGCAGGAGCTAGTAGGTTTGAAGGATCTAGGACACAAGGATTTGATATTGTGAGGTGCTGGCCACTTCCACCAAGGTTCTGGAAACTTTCAGCTTCATGTCTTTTCTGGCACCCACTGTCTGGATGGTTTCAAACTATGTCTGTTTTGTTGCTAATCTCCAAATGGAGCCTGCAATTTTAGTCTGTGTTTATGTGAACGGATGTCCGTGTGCTACATGCCATATCTGGTTATCCCAGAACACGAGGGTCTTCCAAACCCACATGTCACTGCTATCCACTCTGTCTAAAATAGATCAAAGTAAATGCATGGATCCAGGCACCTCTTCTGAACACCAGGGATCGAGAAATCCAGCATCACAAATGTTTCCAGCTTCTAACTATCTCAGACTTTATGAGAAACTGAATTTACTCACAATTTACAAAAGACGCATTTATAGTATTCCTCCCTTCAACCTTTATTTTCAAAGTTGGATGCCGACTGCTAGAAATCCAGAGGCTGAAGCTCTGTTGCTTCTGCACTCACTTACCCCAGTGCAATGCATCTGTAGAATGCTTCCAAACCAGAATGGTGGTGATGTACATTTGTATGGCACTCACTTTGTATTTGTGTAAATGACTGCACAAGGTACAGGGTAATGGAGAACCAGACCCCAAAATTGATAGTTAAGCACCTAATTAAGTGAGCTGTTTTTCACACGTGAAGAACACGCTGCAGCTACCACTGACTTGGCTGGAATCTAGGTTCTACTCAGCGTCTCTGAAATTCTTTTAATTTGGATATAAGCAAGCTGGAAAATGCCCTTACTGCGCACAACTCTTTCCAAGAAGATTCAGCAGCAAAAGTTTAGGAATATCCTGGTGAAAGATCAGAGAAACTTACTTCTGTTATTTTTATATTTAGGCAGCAGAGAAAAGAAAGCTGCTCTAGAAAAGATGCTTTCCATGTTAGTGACATAAGGGCAAAATATTCATATTGTACAAAATATCCACACTACTCCACAGCTTTGGGCATGCTGCCGATGTTGAAAAAAGTCTCTCTCTCAATTATTATCGGTGACAGAAAAGCGACTCCTAAAACATAATCCCCTAAGTGAAGGCTCAGTTTTAAGCTACATTTCTTCTGCTTATTCTCCAAAGCAATTTTTAAAAGCATGTTTAAAAGAAAGATGTCCAATTAATTTTAGGGGAAGTGGGCAATATGCAGTAGATGTAAAAATTCACATTAAAATGTTCCATCATCATTCAATGCAATACAGTTTGCACCAGGACTTATAAATAAAATTATTTCCCATTTTTATTTCTAGGCACACAAGAGACATGTTTAAAGATGTGAAATACATTTTGCCTCCAATGAGTCATGTGAAACTTGCAGACTTTAATCTATCCGGTTGGAAACTGGCAGTCATCCATGGCTACAGTTCTCTGAAAGACCTACAGGATATTAAGAACATAGCCATAGTCTGCCTTATACCTTGGCAGGGGCTTCTGTAAGGTGGAATTTTTGAAGAGGTGCAACGTACAGCAGAAAATATTACCTGTAGGAAAGGGTTTAGCATTAGCCTTTATACAGACACATTATTAGAAACATCTGAGAAGGAAGCCATGAGAAATGGTAGTGGCAGCGGAAAGAAGCTTGGTGGTTCTTTAATCATCCCTCTCAACTGTCTACTGTCTTTAAGCTAATTATATATATGAGGGGAAGGTGGGAGAGACATGGTTAGGTACGCAAGGAAAACTGACATGTAAGGAGATTGTAACTGTTTGGAATCCATTTCCTGAAGGTAAATAACATTTCCTGGTGCCACAGCCTCTTGAGTCAGCATTTTGGAAGTTGAGAATTTGCTAAAACCGAATGCGTGGTAGCAGCAGGCTGTACTAGACCAAGTAAATCTGAGGCTATGAACAAGGTACAGTTGAGAGTGATTTACCCTGAATGGGCTGAATACCCAATGCCCTTGGCAGGCTCCAAGCTAGTAACAGAAAGGAATTTGGGTCATAGTTTCTCACACATGTATTTTTAGATCAACTGCTTGAAAGCTCATCTGCCTCCCACAGCTTCAGGGGGTAGCTGTGCCCTGTGCAAAATTGCCACCATGTAAGGTGCTGGACTGACAGCCCTGGTGACGAGTCACGTATCCACCAGATGGGGACAGTCTGAGCCGAGCCTGCATAACTCTATTTCCCACTTATTTCTCAACGCTTCTGCTGAGATGGCCACCTCAAGGCCCAATGGCGGGAATGGCCTTGTATTATGGAAACCAGAGTCAGAACCAACCATCACCCGATCGCTGAGCAGCCAACCACAACATTCAATTCTTAGCCTGTGCCTGGATGCATCGTTATTTTGGTACTCTAGGTTTTTTGAATCACCGTAATGATCAATGACAACTGGTGGAGTTAGGGAGTGGAAGAAACCCAATGCTCCTGACCATGTTAAATTGGGGAAGCCCTGCATCCTTCCTTTAAGAAAACAAATTCTTTGTCTGGAACACCTCCACATGAGCAAATTATGATTCCAATCCAGGCCAAGGCTTTTTCTTTAGATAAAGACCCCCACTGCCTTTGAGGGGTCCAAAACAAAATGTATCCCCATCCCCACACCCCCCTCAATGCCCACCTCTCTAAGAGTTCCAGTGTCCAAATCAACACCAAAGTGAATGGTACCTTTCAACGTACGTTAGCCATCATTGCATAGACTGAAATGTTGATGGTAGCTTCTTGCATCAGGCAAACTCCTCTTGGCTAGAATCTTTCATAGGGCCAGAAGTATCTTGGGCATGTGGATTTTCCATCCCAATAAAATCCCACTTGTTTTCTCTAACCATGCCCAACTAGCCAATTTCTCATCCTCCCAGAGTAACCAGAGGGTATCAACACACCTGTGTTAAAACTAGAACTAGAACATGAGCCAAGGAGCAGAACTTCATTTCAGATAGATGCTCAGTGACACGTTATATATTTTTTTCTCATTGTGTCCATTTCTCTTAACTGAATTTTCCCTGCTGGAGTTACAGATACAATATATCAAAATGGTACATCTTGGATGGGCATCATGTATTATGCAATGGATGAGCAACTATTTTTTCTCACACATGATTATTTCAATCCAAAAGGGCTAAACATTGTCAAGATCCAAATTTATCCAAAATTCAGCTCAACTCTGACTCAAACCTTTCCTACTTAATCTCACAAAAGGTAGAGAGGGAGGCCCTTTAAGAACACAGTCATCTGTCTAAACACATAAGCCTAAAGAAGTTCTGAATGTCACTTCTGATTTACAAAATTAGAAAGTCCAAATGGGTTCACTTACTGGAGCAAGAAAACATCCTGGGGACAAAATGACATCCTCGGCACCTCTCTAATAGATTTCACCCGCCAAACGCATTTTACATAAGAAACTGACAGAGATTTGGGATGCAGCTGAAGTTTGCATTTCAGTGACTAGCCCTTTCATAGCAAAGTGGTATGATTTTTCTACAGGGAGGTCTGATTAAGTCAAATAACATGCAAAGAGAGCAAAGATGCTATAACTGCCACAGTTATTGTTACTTCACTAAACTTTCTGTCTATAGTTTCCTCATTGCAGCTCTGACTCCTCTTACTTTTACACTAGAAAAATGCATTAGTTTTCAAATTCATTTGCATTTGGATACTCATAAGACTAAAAGAAAACACAAAAGTAAGGAACTCCTACCCAGTGTTTAACAACAGATATATGTATCCAGTATATATACACATATACACACGTGCGCCAGCTCCCCTGCAGTCCCAGTTTAAGGAGTTAGTACATGGTTGTGAACAGAGCCCTAGAAGGAGGTGATGTGGTAATGCCAGGGGGAAGGAGGAGGGATACACATTAAACCTTTTAAGAGTGACAAAATTTTAGAGATTATTGTCATGTGAAATGTTCAGGGAGATCTTGTAAAGAGTGCATATCTAGGAGCAGTGAAACTTACACACTGATGTCTTCTGATTATTGTCCTTGCTGGGCATCAGCTTCACTCCTCTGGATTTCAGTTCAATTTGCTTCTTGACTGGAAAGAGATTTTAATCAAAAGAAAAAACAAACAAAAACACGAGGTTTAGCTAGATTTTAAGGATTATTGATTTGATTCAGAGACTTCAAAGCAGCAAATTTTTTAGGCATCCCCTGCTAAACACAGTGTTTGTACAGCACCTTGCACAATGAGGCCATGATCCTGGGTAAAACCAAATAAAATAATAAAATGTCCCTAGGTCTCAGAATTCACAATAACCTGAGCATGATTATTTATATCAACCTCCATAGCAAAAAGTTTTATGTGGCCTATTTATTATTCCCCTGTTTAATTGGCCAGTCTGGAAGCAAAATCAATAACTTGGGACTTAGATGAACAACAGACAGTATGAACAACCAAACAGTGAATATTCCATGTGCCAGTCAATGGATGCAGAGGGATCCAAAGGAACAAAGCGGCTCCATTGTAAGATCTCTAGTAGAGCTGCTCTAAGACCAAAGGAGAGAAGTCTCCTGTCAACTTAATTAATCCACCCTCAACTATGTCGGTGGGAGAACTTCTCCTGCGGAAATAGCACTGTCTCCACCGGTGCTCAGGTCAGTGTTACTATTGTCGCTCACGGGGTGGCTTTTTCACTAGCAGCAGTGCCATGTTTGGGGGCTAGGAGAGAAGACTTTAGCGGGGTTTTGTTTCTACTATGGGAAAAGAGTAATCTTGCCTCTGAAAACAAAGGGCCCATCGTCATTTTACATGATTCCCTCCAGTGTAGTTTTATTTTCATCTGTTCAGCTAGTTTATATTTCATTTCAAGTGGTTCCCTCTGTGTACTTTATTGTTTCATCAGCACATTTCTAAGACAACATTGTCAAGAAAAATTACCACTAAAACTGGTGGGGATTTTAGTCAACTTTTGTGTGCGTGTGTGTTAAAACAAAATCTGTTAATAGCATTTGTGGGCAAGAACTTCAGGCAGGGAGATGTCAAAGACCCTTTCTTGAAGCTTACCCCAAGTAACACATTCTCTGATCTACATGTTTTTGGCCCCTTTTCAATTTATCATGTGGCTCTAGCATTTTGAGGTTTTTTCCCCTTATCTTTAAATAAAGCAGTCAAAATGTCAAGCTGAGATCAGGTCCATAGTCGTAAATATATATGTATGTTGGCTTACGCAACTCTTGTCTTTCCTACAAGCATTAATGGCTTTCATCTTTTGGGTAGGGCAAATTAATGAATTGTATGCTGATTGGAGAGGAAAACTTGAGACACGCAAGTCTTGTTTAAACATAAACCAGTTGCAGAAATGCTAAGGAATACGCCTGTCTCAGAATACCTTAACTGGCAATACTCCTCTAGGGTCATATAGCATAATGACCCCTGACTATAGGCAATCCAGTGCCTCCTGAATCATTAGTTAACAGTAAACCTGCTGCACACTGAAATGTTAACTTTGGCTGCAAAAATCCACGCTGTTTTGGGAAGCCAGGGAGCTATTTCTAGCTCAGTGAATCAGTAACTTTCCAAAATTTCCTCAACTTTGCAAAAATCACAGTGTCAAAGTTCATGTTTCGTTTGTTCTTTGACCACTTTGTAAATTTTACAACATTGGAGAAACTTGGGAAAGAAACAGAAGAAAAAGGGGAAGGAGGATGGTGGGAGGGGAAATAAAAGTGACAGGAACCCCCGACTCCTCCCCCCAAATAAATAAAAACCAACCTCATTTGATTGCAATCATTGTCAAAAAGGAAAGAATGAGAAACATGAAAACTGGAAACCTTGAGTTGTTGTGGTTTTCAAAAACTGAAAACTAAATGAAAATTTCCAGCTAATGAGAACATAAAAAGCATGAGCTGATTTGACACATTCCAGACACTAGAGGGCAGTGGTATACAGATACACTGTTAAAGGCACAGGGCAAATTTAGTTCTGATGGAAGGAAATGATTGAAATCCTGTTGCATTTGGTCTGGGGTTTTCCCATAAAACCTTTTCATAAAGAAGCAGGTCAAAAGGGTTCTATTACTAGGCTCAGAGGACCATAAGAACATAACATAAGAACATAAGAACGGCCGTACCTGGTCAGACCAAAAGTCCATCCAGCCCAGTATCCTGTCGACTGACAGTGGCCAAAGCCAGGTGCCCCAGAGGGAGTGAACCTAACAGGTAATGATCAAGTGATCTTTTTCCTGCCATCCATCTCCATCCTCTGACGAACAGAGGCTAGGGACACCATTCTTTACCCATCCTGGCTAATAGCCATTTATGGACTTAACCACCAAGAATTTATCCAGCTCTCTTTTAAACACACCATGATGGTGCTGGAGGGAAGAATCTCTTTGGAAACTATATTTGGAGTAAACAGTATGTGTGAAGCCTGCAAAGTGTCGAGTGGACACCTTCACAAATTGCTAGGAAGCAAGCTTAGTAATTCGAAAGCATTTGTTATTTACAGTAGCCAGTAACCTATTCATGAGGTTCCTCTTTATAGATCCAGATTTACCTTCATTCCACAAAAATGGGAGGTAATTCCTATCAGCGTAAAGTATTCACAACCGAAATGCAGATCCATTTAACCGGATGCTGTTTATACTGAAGGAATTAATCCCGTATCATCTCAAGATTCCTGAAAGAGTTGTTTTCTTGTGTCCCATGTGATGGACTTTGCCCCACACTGAATCTCATGTCAGAACCTTGACTGGCTAAGGAGTATGCAAATACTGGTACCTTAGATCCAATCTTGAAAATCTCCTCATGGATGGAATATACCTCTATATAATATATGACATTGGGCTTCAAAGATTACCTGTGCCCTCTGTATAGATGCACCCTGTACACTAGTCAGCAGTCCTTCCCATAATGCTTTAAACCAGGTCAGGATTTAGGGGAACCCTTTGGGGTGGCACTATACTGCACTGAGCTAGAGAACCAGAGAAAAAGGCAGGCTCTATCTGCAACCTGCAGCCTCAGTGAAGAATCTCTTTCATATACATTACAACGGAGGCCTTTCCCATCTCTACTGCAGGAGAAATTCCTACAGAAGTCTGTAGCATCACAACAGAACTGGAGCTCTCAGCTCAAAGGCTGACACCGCAGTGCAGTAATGAAGGGCTGACGCATGGCTAGAAGTGCTGTAATTTGGCCGAAATGTTGAAATCGAGGTTCCATTCTACCTGCCCCAGCTGACTCTGCAGGCAGAAGTTAATGATCTTCTGGCACTTACCAGCCAACTAAGGGACAACCCCATAGTCCTGGGCAACGTTCCCTCTCTGTCAATAAAATAGAGTCAAGTCCAAATGTCTAAAGTGCCATTTGAGCTATTGCAGGATGCATAATGGCTCCTGACTTTACAAGATCTAACTCATTGCTTTGTAAAATGCTTTGAGGCACCTTAAATATGAAAGGAGCGATACAAAACCAAATTCTACTCTACTCCCTGCATGGCTTCATAGCCTATCTTATTGTGTGGGTGTGCAGGGAGGTGTGCAGACTCACCCCAGCTACGGAGCACCCTCTGCAGGCCAGTGATCCGCCTGTTGTCTGGCCCCCGTGCCCCCCCCTGGCAGTACCCCACCAATCTGGGTCTCCCCTCCCTGGGAAACCCCAAACCCACTATCTCCACTTCACCTCAATTTTCGCTACTGCCCAGTCTCCAGGTAGCCCCCGTTCACTGGGGCAGACTGCAGTATCAGCCACTCATCATAGGGGAAGGGGTTTGACTGGCTGCCCTTGCCTACTCCTTGGGCTGCCCCCTGCAACTCCCAGTACCTGTTGGCCTTGTGCTAGGTCACAGCCTGGGGCTTTCCAGGCTGGAGCTCCCCAGCTCCTCTGCCTTTCCCCAGGCCTGCTCCACTCAGGTACTCTGTCTCTAGCTCCCTGCAGCCAGGTCCTTCTCCTTCTACAGGCAGAGGGAGACTGATCCTTCTGGATTCCCAGGCCGTCTTATAAGGCCCTGCGGCGCAGTTTGGGGAGTGGCCCCAGCTGCAGCCACTTCCCCCAATCAGCCAGGGTTTTACCTTACCCAGCCCCAGTCCTTTGCAGGGCTTTTCCAACCCCTCCAGGGCCAGAGCGGGTGCTCACCCTGCTACAGGGTGACATTTGAGGATTATTTTTTTTTGGTAGCTCTGAAATGCACACAGATAAAAATGAATCTTTTGCCTGTCATATGGCAAAGGCCAGGGAATTGATCAATTGATCAAAACCAATCTTTTTCTGTCCTGGCTTTAAAAATAAATTTCTAATTTTATAGAGGCATTTAATGCTTTCCATCCACCACTGTACACTTAATTGACATCCGTGAGGCAAATAGCCTTTCTGGCTGCCTCTGTGGGAGTGGCTGGGATATTCTGTCGTTAGCTCCTTTTGACCCAAGCAGCTCATCAAAGTTCAGGGCCTTGCGGGTGTTCCAGATGGCAACAGAAATGGATAATGGAGTCTTTTGATGCAGTCTTGTTTATTTACAAGAAATGTACAAAGTCCTGTTTCTCTGAACACAGTAGGAATCAAACCGCAGGAGACAGTTTATTTATTCACTGTTCCAAGCCTGCCTTTCCAGCCAACGCTTTGTACTCTGATAGACTTTTCTCTTAGCTTTGTTTTAGGGCCAGGTTGTACTTCCACCCTGTGGCTGCTTGGCTTGCTTTTCTCTCTCTGCTTCTGTTTCTTTTGTTCCTGTGTATCCCTCTGCTTCTGCTGCCTCCATCCCACCACACACAGAAAGACACAGACAAAAACAATGCCCTGTGGAGCTTCCTGCCCACAAAGTCCAAATTACTGGACAAGTTGACAGAACCCCTTTGTCTGAGGCGGGACTGCTTAGCTGTCTCTCACAGCTAGTGTACACGAGGGATGAAGGTCACAAAAGTTTAGACAAGTTTAACCCAACCCACCTAACGCTTTACAAAGGATTGACAGTGCTTTGATTGCAGAACATTACTGAAGTGCTGACCAGCTGCAGCGCCCAATGGCTTCAAAGAAGCAATGCACACACATAACTACAACTGAAGTCAATGGGTGCTGTAGGTGGTCATGGCCTCCGCAAATCAGGTCCTCGGCTGTTTTGAGTTGGGCATTTAGTTAGACCCCGATTCAGGAAAGCAATTAAGTTATGTGAAAGTCCTACTGAAGCTCACGGAACATCCGCTATAAGCTTAACTTTAAGAGCGTGCTTAGTGCTTTGGGGCCTTAAAAACAGAGCCACCCCAAATTAGTGCGTGCTGTTGAAAATGTAGGCCTAAATGACTCACTTAAGATCACAAAGTACGTCACAAAGTGGGCAGAACCACATCGCTCTTACAGAGGCCTGGTCTCATGTTCTAACTAGTAAGCCAGAGTCTCTCTCCCATGATTTCAGTGCCCTATATTATACTAATTGCATTTGGCCTCTAGGAATAATAACTGGAGAGAGATTCTTAGATGTTTTCCAGTTAGTTCTTTATTTTGCTCAATACATGGAAAAAAATATGGAAGTCAAGCTTGACAGGAGACTTTGGCAACATCTTAAGGGGTAACCAGTAATAAAGGTGTCAATTTAAAAGGGCACAATTCAAGAGATACATTTTCTCTCTCTCTTTTTTTTTAAATGACTTAAAAGCAAGACCACCACCCTCTTCCCCCAAAATACAAAATCAGATTGTGGAACGCCCAATGTTCTTCCAGATTCAGATGCAGGACAGTACCTCAAAGAATCACGTCAAGATAATTGGCCAAACAAAACTTGTACTGTTTTCTGGAGGGTTTTGCTGTACATAAACAACTGATAGATTTGACAGAATATTCAATTTCTTGTCAAATTGAAGTGTGACATTACAAAGCGGTTGTGGTGAGCAGACAATCTGGTGTCTTAAACGCGGTTTCATGTTGCCTTTTGAATAGGAATTTCTCATGGGGAAAATTTTTAATAAAAGAAAGAGCGTTTAAGCAGAAATCTATTCCTTGTGCCGGTACTATCCCTGATTCCCCTTGCTGTGGGAGCTATTGAAGAGCTCTATGTCGGAATTGGAGATTTTCTTCTTTCCCTTCCGTTGATTCTTCCGGCTAACAAGTCCAATCCTGCATTTGCTCTATTACGATGTGTTGCTTAAAAGGTGGGAGGAATTTTGGGGAGGTGTGTGTGTGTGGGGGGGGATGCTAAGGGATTTGATTTGATTTGATAACTCTCTGAAAGATTTTGCGGGCCTGCACAAACTAACTTGTGTTTTAGGATTGTTGTTTCACCTGTAATTTAAACTCATTTCCCCTCTCCTCACCTTGACTTATTTTTTAACCAAAAAACAAACAAAAACTAACAAATACCAAAATTAAATAAATAATTAAATAAATACATCACAGCTCTTCCAGCTAAGGGGAGGTTCCTTTGCTTTGGGGACAAAACCATCCACCGCCTCTCTTTAGAACTCAACAATCTCAGATCAATGCCAGATCATGATCTGCACGCAGACACAGGTGGCTTGCAAGAAACCTTAAGCGCGAGTGATTGTAGGAATCCCTGTAAGCAGGGATGACTCACTCCCTCTGTCCCACAGATGGCAAGCCACTGTGACTCCACGCTGCCCCTTGACTGCAGTCCCGAGGAGCAGGGCTGTCGTACTACGGCTGCAATCTGCACTATTCAGATGGCTGGAGCAGATTATTTGCTGGTTTGGGCACTCATTGGCTAAACTGGAAATTGTGCACGCAGAGCAGATTATGCAGACATGCTTTCCATCTGCATGCATTTCTGCCTGCAATTCACCAATCTGCAAGAGAAATCAATCTGTATAAGCTCCATCCTCAAACATTAAAGGTTTCGGAATCCAAGATGAAATCAATACATAAATTTCCTGACTATCGCAACAAACAGCCAAATTCAAACCTGTATCTTTTCTGTAGGGTTGAGGATTCAAAAGCTGTATTCAAAGATTGTAGCTGTCATTTATAGCTAAGCTGAGTATGTGCATGTCTGTTTTTCAGAGCTGCTGAGCATCCAAAATCCCCATTACAAGCAGTTAGGATTCTGACATTTCAGCACCTCAAAGTCAGGTTTGTAGTGGGCCTGACACTGAGAGGAAGGATTTTGTGAGTTTACGGCACTAGAGTGGAACTCAGAAGCTCAGGGTTCAATTCCTGACCCCACTATGAACCCCAAGTGTGACCTCAGGCAAGACATGTCTCTTTGTGCCTCAGTTTCCCTCCTTAATATGGGGACAATAATCCTTCCTTTCTCCCACCCCTTCTTTTATCTCTTTAAGACTGTAACTTCTTTGGAGCAGGGAGTGCTCTCGCTATGTGTTTGTACAGCTCCTATCATAGTGGAACTCTGTCCTCCAGTGGGGACTCGAAAAGCTAGTGCAAAATGATTCTCCTGTAGGATTTAATGGTTCCTATTATTCCGGTCCTCTATTTTAAACTCCCAAGGCTGTCCCTCCAAAGTGGATTTGGCAGGTTGATACAATGCATGCTGTATTCCTTTGCAGTTCAAGCCAGTTATCTGGGATTCAGATGGATAGATATGATGAAGACAGAATAAGAATATCTGAGGAACTTTGTTTTAATGTGGTGTCATATTTTCAGGGCTTCTCTGAACAGTTTATCAATGCATTAATGAAGACCACAGTTCATCTGCCCTTCAGAGCACTGCAATGGCTTTATTTGGGCCAAGACTAGACCCATATTTATTTCCTGACTTAGGGGGAAATAAAAAATAATATAGGAAGCAATAATGTGCTGGTAACAATCAGCTAAAAAACAATTTGGGATCCTAAAATATGTGCTGGTGAGAAGGCTCCAGGAGCCAGATCATTAGTTAGATCCATTTAGCATTGTTTTAAACTCAGCAGTTTTTTCATTAGCTCACTTTCAACACTTTGTCAGTGAGCAAAGGACTGAGAGTCAGGACTCATGAGTTCTAACCACTGAGCTGCCACTGACCTCGGACGAGTACTTATGGGCTGATTTTCAGAGCAGCAGGCGCTTGGCACCTCTGCAAGTCAAGCCGCTGACTTCTCTTTGCTTCATTTTCCTTTCTTGCTGGGGTGTTTGAAGATATAATTAATTTTTGCAAAGCATCTGGGGAGACCATGTTGAAAGATGCTGGAGAAGAGCAAAGCCTGATTACTACTACCGAAAGGAATGAATTTCCTATACATGTCTGCGTCAATAGAAAGAGCACTAATTTATGGCCTGATTGTATTCAGCTTTGCTTTTACAGTCATAGAAAGCAAGATCTCAAAGCTAAGGCTTGGATTATGAACATTGGAACAGAAGTATATAAGGAAAATATTCTGGTAAAAGTTAAAATCAAGTTTAAGACATTGGAATGGGAAAAGGCTTCTCATAAATCAGTGTTTCCCAAACTCGGGATGCCGCTTGTGGAGGGAAAACCCCTGGTGGGCTGGGCCAGTTTGTTTACCTGCTGCATCTGCAGGTCCAGCCAATCGTGGCTCCCACTGGCAGCGGTTCGCTGCTCCAGGCCAATGGGGACTGCTGGAAGCAGTGCGGGCTGAGGGACCTACTGGTCACCGCTTCCAGCAGCCCCCGTTGGCCTGGAGCAGCGAACCGCAGCCAGTGGGAGCCGCGATCGGCCGGACCTGTGGATGCGGCAGGTAAACAAACTGGCCCAGCCCACCAGAGGCTTTCCCCACTCAAGTGGTGTCTCAAGTTGGGGAACAATGTCATAGATAATCTGAAAATGCAGATGACAGTCACAGAGAGGGGGCATCTCAGATGCTAATAAGTTACATCCCTACCCTTGGAAAACAGACAACAAATACAATCTATGCATTTCAAAACCCAAGCCTGGCACTACAGCAATCCCCTACTCAGTTTGCATCTCTGGTGATTAAAACTATTTGCTAGGCGCTTCATGTGGGTTGACGACATGTCCTATTTTGCACACATTTATGTATCTTTAATATATGTGTTAAAAAAAGTATAAGGTGTTTTTTAAAGAGGATGAAGTACAGTCTTCTGAGGCCCCACTAGGGTGGAAGATGGTTTCACTAACTCATTAAAAAAAGGACAAAGATGAGATCTTTGCATAGTTTCAAGTCTTTATTAATAGGATGGAACTAAGTCTACAATGAAAGCAGGCTGGAAACAGAGTGGCCAGCTATCATGACCTTACTATGAGTCTCAGGATATTCTGTGTTTTTTTCTTAGAGCCTTAGCTCCTGGAGTCATGTGAATATGTGGGAATCTCCATTTTTGTTTGAAAAAATAAAGTAAGTTTCCAGCTCGCACAATTGCACAAAAAACTTGAAAATGTGACCCTAAAAGGCACAAAAATCAGAAAGTAAATAAGAGGGACAAGATGAGTGAGGTAATTTATTTTATTGGAGGAACTTCTGTTTGTGGAAGAGCCAAGCTTTCGAGCTTTCAGGACCTGAAGCAGAGCTCTGTGTAAGCTCAAAGCTTGTCTCTTTCACCAATAGAAGTTGGGCCAATAAAAGACATTACCTCACTCAGCTTGTCTCTCTAATATCCTGGGAGTTACACAACTACAACAACACTGCAAATCGAAAGTAAATAAAGAGATCGCAAAATGTACAATTTTTTTTTCCTAATTCTCAGGACTACTAAGCCAATCTCATGATTTTGAAGGCCGGATTCGTGATTCTGAATGCTTGAGGTTGATAAGATTGTGGAAGGACAAGAGTGGGTAGCAGGAATTTGTGTGGGACAGTCACATGAGAGGACTGGACATTATTAAAACTAAATTCACTATGATCCAAAGTATGAAAATTTGCACGTTTCAGAGAACAAGAGATGTGTGAAAATCCTCAAATTCCCTTCACAAGAGGTTCACAAATCAATGATTTCTTCAGTTCTGACCATGTGTGGGGTTCATGCTGCAATGAACTCAATAACTCCAAGGTGAAGTTCAGGTAAAACTGCCATCAGATGTTGGGCCTGTGAATCCCATGTGCTATTAATGCAAAACTACAAGGAGGAACAGACTTCCTATGTTTCTTTTATTATTTGTATGGAGCTCAGATGATGAGCTTGGAAGAAAAAACTAGCTGGGTTAGCTAGCTACGTAGAAATAGATTTTATCGAGAGAGAGAGAGTTACAAATAGAGCTGCTTGGAATTTTTTTTGTTGACAAAACGGTTTTTCAATCGAAAAATACCAATTCATCAAAACCCAAACGTTTCCCACAAAAGGGTCACTTACAATGGGAAGGTTTCTCTGATCGAGAGAATTACAGCTCCAAAGCAGTGAGAGAGAGAGAGAGAGAGAAAGACCTACCCCAGAATAGCAAATAGCCCAGTGGTAAGGGCACTCTGTTAGGATAAGGGAGATCTGGGTCCAACTCGCTGTTTTAGAGAACAGACTTGAACCTGGTTTGCCCATGTCTTGTGCATCCCAGGTGCCATCATCACTGGGCTCTTGGCTAGCTGGGGGTGGGAATCCCTGGCAAATAAAGAAATATGGAAAAGTTTTGGTTTCATCCCACTGTGGACCGGAATACTGTTTCCCAACCAGCTCTAACTACAAACTCTAAACTAGCTTCCACCCAACATTCAGAACTATTTCAAGGGAATCAAATATAACTCTCTCTCTCTGGCTACATAGCTAGACAAACTCTCTCTTTCCATGTCGAGGGCTGGTCTGTAGACAGTTTTGTGCCACTATTACTAAATTGGTTTAGAAACTGAAGCTATGTATGACAGATTGGATAGCTGTGTAGTGATATAAGCACCTTTATTCTGGTACAGCTGCATCTAGACTAGGAGAATGTAACACTTCATCTTAACTATTTCAGTTTCTAAACAAATAATAATTATACTGGTTCAAAAAATGTGTAGAACCAACCCATAGACACATTGAAAGATTATCTCAAGAGAGATTATCTGACTAGAGAGAGAATTAGATCACAAACTGACAGAGACCTTCTTTGCCCCCTGCTGGAAATACTGGGGTCCTGACACTCACCTGCTCAGGCCAGGCTACCAACAACTTAATCCTCCAGAGGCCGAGAAGGGCCAGGAGGAGACACTGACCAATTGAGCACCAGCAGGCCAGTTAAAAGGGCTTGCCTCTTTTTTCTCAGGGAGAGTACTGGGTGAGCTTTGGCTAGAGAAACAGCACCTCATGGCTAGCCCAAAACCCTAGGGCCAGCTCAGGCCTTGTCTTCAAGTGCTGCAAACAAAGCACTTAAGCTTTGAGTTTTTGTTTATTTAAAAAAGTGCAAAGGGACAAATTTTGAGTTTGTTATTTTTATTTAACTGCGTAGAGACTGATGCCAAGCTTGTGGCAGGTAGCCAGAACTTGTGGTCTAAAGCGGGGAGTGCCTGCAGTACCATGTGCGGCCCTGCAGGGAGCGCTATGGAGCAGCCCCACCTGCAACACAAACCTTCCAAAGGAATCTAAAGGTGTCATCACAGCTCGTGTAGAGTTTGTAGCAAAAACCGAACCCAAGCAATCCTGATGTGTGCTCTGGGTTCCCAGAGCACATTTACCTGGCTGTAATTTTGGTCACATATTCCACACATTGATTTCTCAGTTCACTGAAGCACCTATAGCAAAATCTCCAGGTTCCACACAGAGGATAAAAATGCCCACTCACCAAGCCCCATTAATACTAATTGCTCCTGTGCTGAATTTGTGGCACAAATGCACCTTTAGAGCATGGCACGTGCAGCAGATGGGATGTGCTCCACCACCTCAACTGAGGTCCTGCCTCATTGCCATTTTGTGAAGGTTTTTTTAAGTTAATCTTTTAAGCGCTTGACACACAAATGCAGAGCTCATTATATCCAACAAAACATTTTCCGAGGAGCTCACTAGATTAGAACCCCCTGACATTTATCTAATCAGAGGAAATTATAACATTAATCGTTACTTTTCTATTTAAGAAAAAAAAAGGCATGATCCAGACAGGTGTTTTAATAAAAAGGAGCAATCATGACTGCGGAAGGAAAATGTCAGATCAAGAGCCATCAATGGTGTGCAATAGTCTATGTTAGAAACAAGAAGCTACAGCAGAGCTTTTTGATTTAAAACTGTGACTATGCAGTGGGGCGGGGGGGGAACTGAAAAATGATTTATAAAACAAGACCCAAATTAAGGCCATTAGAGTGATTTCTGGAGCTATACAAAGAGAAGGAGTTTTCATGTATCTGTATCATGGGACTGGGAATCAGGGCATTTGGGATCTATTGCCCCTCTGTGGCCTTAAGCACAGATCTTAACCACTCCGTGCCTCAGTTTCCCTTCTGTACAAAAGGAGATAGTAACAAAGTGGGATTGTGGGGTTTGACTCATTCATGTCCATTCAGTACTTTGAAAACCTCAGACTGAGGTTGTAACAAAGGCCCTGATACTAGAAGGCACGTGCTTAAATCCACTCCTATTCAAGAAAATCCTTAAATACTTTAAGCATGTATACAAGTCCAGTTCGCTTCAAGAAGAATTAAGCACGTTTATAGTTAAGCAAGTGATTTCCTAAATATAGATAATTTCCTGAATTGAGGCCTAACAGAAGTATGTCCCCGGGGGGCGAAGTGAGCAATGTGGTACTCGGTACCTCAAAGCAGCACTCCCCTATTCACCACTGTGAGATGATTATGATATGTTCTGTACAACGCACGCCTGGGGAGGTATCATTTCAAATGTCTTGATCTGTTGAACATGAACATGCTGTTGAATTGCACGTACCATCATTGTGTGTGACATTATGAAGTATTGCTATAGGATTGTTACTGAAATATATGGTAAGTAGGGACCCTCACAGCCAGTGGCAACAGAGGAGCAACTATCCCTAGCCAGACAGGGGCTGATGGCCCATCAAGAAGAATCCACTCACCCAGAGACTCCCAGTGGGGGATCCCTAACACCCATATCACAGCAAGGATCTTTCTAGCACCTGGAGAGAAAGTATAAGTGAGGGTCAATGACATCACCACTTGGCCTCTCCTCTCCCCCATCTCAACCTCTGGAAGGTCGCCTGGAAGACAAAGACTTGGAACTGGGGAGATTGGTCCCAGGCTGAGAGGGAAAGCCAGCCTGTGTATTAAGAACTATGAGCTGCCCGTAACATCTATTAGGGTGAGAGACAGCCCAGGCTGGAGAGTTAAGGGGGCACAGCAGTCCCACAGATCCACTTTGAACCCTGGGGATCCCATCACAAGCAGCTCCCCTTGGTTTAAGCCAAGATCACAGGTGGTCTGTTGGAGATGATCAATGCCTTAGAGACAAATGGGTAGAGTTGTATAACCACCTCTTTGCTCCCTACATCAGGCAAGCCCTTCATCACCAACAGCATGGCATGTAACTTGCTTAGCAGCAATGGGAAAACCTCAGAAGATTTGAGAGAGTGCCATTTGGATACATCTCAGCAAGCTTCCTGCTTACTGCGTGCCTATGCCTCGGAGATGTTTAAGAGTGGGAACCGCCTCTCTCACTGATTTTTTTATATTGTTCATATTCTTGCATAGTAATAACCATAAAGCACCCTGCAGTGCAAAGTAATAATAGCATGTTCTTACTATTAATTCTGCCCTTTCGCTGCAACTCCTTAGGTGATCCTGTTAGGCTGCTGCTATAGTGCTCAGTTTTACTCTGTTTATCTTGGGTACTTATCTGGGCTCAACACCGTAGTATCGGAGCACATCCCAATCTTTAATTTACCCTCACCACACCTCTCTGAGGCAGGGCAGTGCTCTTATCCCCATTTTACTGATCAGGGAATTGAGGCACAGAGAGACTAAGTGATTTGCCAAAGGTCACACAGGAAGTCCGTGGCAAAGAGGGGACTTGGAGTTGGATCTGAAATCCCAGGCTACACCCCTAACCACTGGACCCAACCTATTCCCACTCAGTAACACCCTAAGAAACCCCCGATGAAATTCAGCCCTCTACAGAAACCCTGCATGTCACTTAAATCCCACGTACGCCTTCAAAATAAAGTTTAAGTGGGACAAAAGTGGCATAGGGGCCTTGAGCTGTTCCTCTGAACAGGGCTGAACACTGCACCCCCGAGGACTATTTTTCATACAGATCCCTGCTCTGTTCTATGATTTAAACAAAACAAAAAAGCTGAACTCATCTGGCATCTCTTTGTAAAGAAGATAAAACACCATCTTCTTCCAAAGCACAAGTGGACAGTGTTCTTTACATCCCACTTCTAAACTTCAGTCCATGTTGGCCTCCTGTAACAATCCCCAACCCTCGCTCATTATCAGAATTTGAACCCAGGACCTTCAGCATCAACCTCTGCCATATGCACTGAATCGGCAGAGGTAGCAGGCTGATATTCTCTATGTGGATCAGCTGCTAGAAGGGGACATGACACACATTTGACATCCCCTACACACTTGAAAAGCTCCCCACAGCCTCCACATGCTGCTAGACATAGTCCCACACACTCAGTGCACTAGCCAAAGAGAGCTGGACATCATGTCCACAAAACTCATGTTGCTTTGGCTGGATGAGTGAGTTGTCCATCATACCCTCCAATGGAGCTTAGTAGCTCTGCAGCAGGCAGAGGGACTTACCACCAACACAATTTAAAACAGGCCTTAAACACAAAGGTTTTAATTCTTTTCTCCACTGTACCAGTTTGCAACTCCACCGCCTTCAATGCAGGTACTTTTGATTTAACCAGTGTGAGATCTAAATCAGGATCAGTCAAAATAAATCTGGGCTCTGACATTCTGACTGAGGGCTGGTCTACATTACAGTTGAGTCGATGTAACTTACATCGCTCTAGGGTATGAAAAAGACAAACCCCTGAGCGATGCAAGTTACATCGACCTAAGTTCTGTCCACACCAGCGGGAGAGCATCTGCTGCTGACATAGCTTCTGCCTCTTATTGAGATGGAGTAATTATACCGATGGGAGTGCGCTCTCCCGTTGGCATAGTGCAACTTCACCAGACAGGTCACAGTGGCCCAGCTGCACTGATGCAGCTGCGCCGATGTAACACAGTAGCGGAGATTCACCCCAAGTCAAGCAGAAAGCAATCGATAGGATCATTACAGAAAGACTCACTTAGATGGACACTTATCGAGGTAAATTAGCTACCCAAACGCATCCTGCAGACACTCTCTCCCTACATCTTCAAAGGTGAGAAAACAACTGATTAACTTGCTGTTTTCTATTGACAAAAAGAGAATGAGCCCAGGCCAGGGGCAAGTGCAAACAGAGTGAACGGATGTGTTTCTATTTTTTTTTATACATATGCACATTTATTTTCCAAGGAGATGCAGCCCCCATGCTCCTAGCAAGCTGCTAGGGTGGCCCTCTATGCCAGTGGTCCCCAACATTTTTCATCTGGCAGGCACCAGACGATGAGCCACCGAGGACTGTGGCTGGCAGGTGAGCATCCACCGAAATGCTGCCGAGAAGCGGCAATGTCAATAGGCGTCGCCACCGACAAGCAGCATCATCCAGAGGCGTCGTCGCCAAAATGCTGCCGATAAGCAGCGTCATCCAGAGACATCACCGTCGAAATGCCGCCGAAAATCAGCGGCATTTCAGCAGCAATGCCTCTGGATGACGCTGCTTCTCGGCAACATTTTGGTGGATACTTGTCTGCTGGACAGTATGTGGGTGCACATAGATGCCCTGGCGGGTGCCATGGTGCCCACAAGCACCGCGTTGGGGACTACTGCTCTATGCTGAAAAACATGGAAGAGGAAAGAAGTACCTGAGTTAGCCTGCTGAGTGTAGCTTTGAAGCTAAAACATCTCTCCCTCGAGCTGAAAGGAAGGATGTTAAAAACCATTGGTTAATGATTCAAAATGGTCAATAAGCAGTTACCTTGATACTGGGCACTGAACCCCTTCTGCCTGTGGTTCCCGTCCGATGTAAAGTGAAGTCGCAGCCAGTTTTTACTGCTGATTACTGGGGCGGGCAGATTCATTCCAGTAAACCTGTAAGAAAATCAACCAGTGATAGTCAAATGCATGTGGCTGGAAATGGTCTTCTGTGAACTTAACCAGAAAGCTGCCCTTCAGAGGTCACCCATGCAGGTGGTTGCCACTTTGAAGAAAATGGAACAAAAATACATAAACAGCATTTTCCTGCATAGTGTTACCATCTTCCACCTCAAGGACTTGTGCAGGGGCAGCACCCCAAAACAGTTCAGTATGCATTCCAGAAGGGGAAGTCAAAGGAAAAGCATCCCCATTTCAAAGGAACAGCCCAGGAGACACAGCAGAAAAGTGAGCTGGAACGCTTCCAAGAAGCATTCTTAGTTGATGAATGAGCCAGAAGAAATGCCGAGACCCATCTTGAATCCTGATCTAGAGCCACCCACCGGTGAGTTATCACTTGCTCTCCTTTTTTGGGCCTTTCAACTTCTGCTGAATGCAGGATAATATAGTGTGAAACGAAAGAGGAAGGTCATTAAACCACTCAAGGCTGCTTTTTGATCCCACTGTAAAAAATAATTTAAAAAAAACCATCTGCTTTTCCTGTGAAAAGTCCTAGGGATTTTTTCTCTCTCTCAGTTAGAAGGGTTATATTCATAACTGACTATGTCGCCCTCTCTCTCTTATTTTTAGGACAAGGAGTGCAGGTGACCAAGAACTGAGCATGTTTGGAGAGGGATTGGAAGTTCACATGCCAGCCACCACTGCTAAATTGACTGCAGAGTTGGAACCACAGGAACGTAGAGCAACACCAACAGACCCTGGCAGTTGGCGTGTGGGATCGAACCTGGTGGGGCCACTGGATCTAAATGCACAAGCCTCTACTGCATGGCTAAAAGCCATACAGCCCTTAACTACATCTGTAGAGAGGACTCATCTGAATCTGAGCACCAAACCCTAGCTTCAACGGGTTAAGCACCTGCTTAAATCCTTTGTATTCCCTGAGGCACCAGTGCAACAATCTGCCACTTCTCAAAACTTCCTCCTCCATCTGCCCCCCATCAACTTCATTTTTATTTTCTAAACTGAATTAGACTTTTAATTTAAAATGTTGAATCACAGCGGGATGGCCTCTGGCAGCATTATGCCCGATCACAGCTATTGTTGGTCATTAACATCCCCCAGGATTTGTACTGCAGGAGCACCAGAGATTAAGGGTTCCTAGTGCAAGGCACCATTCCCACACACAGTGAAGAGACAGCCTTCCTCAAAAAGTGTATACACCTACAGCTAGAATTTAAGGACACCCAGAAGTGCCTGTCTATCTATTTAATGTGCTTATATAGACACTGTAGGATCTGAGCACTTCCCAATCTTTAGTGAATTTATCCTCACAAGACCCTGAACAGTCGGTCAGTGCTGCTGTACCCATTTTACAGATGAGGAACCGAGGCACAGAAAAGCTAAGTGACTTGCTCAGGATGACATAAGATGTTTGTGACAGAACAAGAATTGAACCCACATCTCTGGCTATCCACAGCCACCGGATTCCTATCACTTTGCTACATGAATAGTGCCACTGAGATCATTAAGGCTGGTTGTGCATCAAGGTACCATTCAATGTGAGTGAGTTGCACAGTGGGCTGGGTACTGCTTGTGTAGGGATATGCATGTGTCCACATGTGTGCATGTGTACATGCAAAGACATGCAATTAATGAAGTGTGAGCATCACAATGCCATTATAGCTGGATTCTGCACATTTGGAGAAGAATTCTTCCTAATTTGTCTCTCTTCTTTAAAGCAAAAAGAATAACAATCCCCACCCTCGCTAGGGTTTCTGACCACATTAACTTCCCAACAGGTGAGGAGCACCAAACTGCTTTTTCAACACCACAAAAAGTGTAGTTAAGCAATTAAAGTGAGTTTTTTAATTGGTTCCAGTTAAATAGGGATTCACTAATGGAAACTGGCTCAGGAACCTGAAGGCCTCATCCTATAATTACTTTAATTGCATAAAAAATATATAACTTGAAGTTATACATGTGCACTGTGCTTCACATTTGACCCAAAGAAGAGAAATCTCTACAGGATATACAGGGACATTTTGTCTATGGGTGTTGTTGTTAATTATAACCTTCCTGGGTGTTAAAGCTTACATGGCATGAAGTGTTTTTATATAAACTTCAGGCCTGATCCAAAGCCTAAATTGACAAGAATCTTTCCACCGGCTTCCCTGGGTTTTGGATCAAGCCTTTCATGTCTTTGTATCACCAAAGAAATTTTTGTTTGTATCAGACTAAGGTCCGATCCACTGTGTTACGTTCTGGGTGATCCTGGATGCATGGTTCTGATTCGGTTCATTGTAACAAAGGTTGATGCTAGCAGTGAACTTGAATCTGGATCTGAACTTCCCCATAACTTGGAGATACAGAGATCTGAGGTTACAGTTTAGGACACAGGAATGTTGTCTCTCCCACCAACAGAAGCTGGGCTAATATCCTGGGACCAGTAAGGCTACAACAATGTCCCTCCCCCGCACACCTCAAACACTAGCCACTACTGACACTGGTGGCTGATCATACCAGGGCGGGAGGAGGTGTCAAATTACAAGCAAATACTTAGAACCGCGGCACTGGACTGGACAAATAATATTAACAAGAAAAGAGGGGGGAGAATCCTCTGAAAAACAAATGACTAACTGGAGCCGTGTATTTATGGGAAACATGTTCTTCGTCAGCAGTTAATAACTCATTTTTCACCCTGCGGATGGGATCCCACAGGTTTCAAATAATCACTAGGAAGCATTAATGGTTAATTGATACTGGAATAATTAATTAAAATCAAACACATATTGAACGGAAGCAGCTGCAAATGCCTTGGATTACAGACACAAAATCTCAGATGCAAAAAGGCCAGATTGCTCAGTGGGTGTGAATCAGCATAGCTCCACAGATTTCACTAGACCTATGCCGCTTTACACCAGGGGAGGATCTGGACCCAAAACGTCTTTCAGTAATTCTATGGTTTAGCATTTGTATTGAGGTAGCATCTAGAGGCCCCGGCGAGGATGCTAGGCCATCTAGCAATTCCTTCTCCAAAGTGGAGTGCGTGACGTTTCACTGAACTGCGCAGAAGGAAGCCAGTTCTGTTTCTGGCAGATGGAATTTGGGAGCAGAGATGCTGCTACACTTGCACAGGGCAGAGTTTAAGGCTGTGGCACATATTCTGCAGTGTGCAGTGTTGGGCTAGATGGGGACTTGTGGGGTCGTACTATGATTAGCCTTAGATTTTCATTCCTTAACTTTTCAGGGTTGTGTTTGGTATATAACCCATACAGCACCCTTATATGACACACAACGCAGCTCTATTGTCTATTAATAAAGGGGAAAGCGAATTCTAGAGGCTTAACTGCACGGAGCTATCCAGACAATAAATTATGACTTTTCTCCTTTCTGCGTTCCCAAAGACACATTTCTACTATATGATGCACAATGAATTTCCAGCCCCTGCCATTAGCCCAATAAATGATTGCATTTCTAATAGCTCAGTGAGTCACTGGAATAAATGAAAGTCTATTTTGGATACTTGCTACTGTGCCTTTCTGGATAATATCTGAAAAAGAAGACGACTACTAGCTATTTTGAAGCCTTTTTAAATATTCCCAAGTTTTTCCTGCCAGCATCATCAGGAGACATGAATCACCTGATTAAGTATTCAGCTTCCTGAATATGGTGACATGTTAACTGGAAATTCTAAGGTTTTTGGATGACTAGCTGGCTACCTATTTTAAAAAAACCCAACATTACTCACTCATGGATGTACAGTGTTCATTCTAAATTTAGCCCCTTTTTAATACAGGGAGCATTCAGACCAGGGTGCGGATAAGAAGATGATGTACAAAGTGCTGAGGCTTAGAAAAGACTGAATACTTTTTCGGGAAGCAAGGTGAAATGGAGGTGGGGGGGCAAAGCCACATGATGGTTTTGGTTTGAGCAGCAGTGGGTTTTCACACCTGTTATTTTTTTGCCCTCATGTTCAATGATTCCAGGTGGGAGGGGGAAAAAACCAACCCCAAGTCAGCTTGATCATCACTGATTTCCTAAGACAATGCTTCACGCTAGTGCTGTGAGGGCCGTATTTTCAGACATCGCAATTTATGTCATACCTAAAGAAAAGTGCCTAAGACCCAGAAAATGCAAACCACTATTTAGAATGCTGCTCCTGCAAAACAACCTGTTAGCATGTACCAGAGCCAGCCCAGTGCTGAGCACATCCTGTCAGCTGTTGAGCACTCTCAGCTCCCATAACCAAAGTAAAGGACACTCAGGATCTGATTCTATTCTCACTCCTAATGAAGTGAATCAGGAGTCCCGTCCTGGTTGCTCTTGTCGTTAACAGCAATAGCCTTTGACACTGGGTTCTGTTCCACTCCTTATATGACCTTCAGCAAGTCACTTAATCTTTGTGTCTCAGTTTCCCATCTGCGAAGTGAAGATAATCATACCTCCTTTACTGTTTAATGTCTTGTCTATTTAGAGGGGCAGGATGTGCCTCAAGATTACATGTATGTAGAACACTTAGCAGAAGCAGTTGCTGATCTCAGCTGGAGCACTTAACTGCTACTGTAATACTAGTATAAACAACAGGCAACTACTCCTTTGAAGTTAATGGAGTCACAACCGGCATAAGACTCTTAACTTGAATGTGTTTATTCCAGATTTACACTGGTGTGAGTAAGAAGAGAATTAGGACCCCAGTGTTTTCCAGGAACTACTCAGCGGCTTACAAAACTGCCTGTGAAAAATCTGTTAAAGTCAGAAGAGGGGCAAAGATTTTCACAGATTTCATCCCAGAAACCTTCTAGCATTGTTAATAATCACACCATTAAAGCAATTTCCCTTAACTGGAATGGAATTCTCCAAGTTAAATACAGCTCATCGGCATCCTTTCTTACATACTACAGAAAGGTTAATGCCCCCAAACATTTGCCCTTTAAGCAAACTCAATGAAGTGTGGTCCCCTGATCTAAACTATTTTACTTGTTTTTTTCTTCCATTCTTGTATTTTATATTGGATTTAGTCATTACACATTTATACTGCTCGCTCAGCCATTCCTTCCTCAGCATGATCAGTATTACTGTATGCATACCACATTGATTAATCTCTGGTTCTCAGGCACCATTATCCATTTATAATACCCCATTCCCGTTTTACTTAGTTTCCATTTTTCCCTCTAAATCAATAAAATGTAAAAATGTGACACAGAAGCAGTAGAATACGAGAAGGAGAGTATTTCCAGATAAATGCCAATTTATGCACAAGCACCCCCAAATTACTGGCATTATTATTAATTTGCATTATGGTAGCTCCCAAAGGCCTCTGATGAGATCATGAACACGTTGTGTAGGTGCTGTGCAAACAGATGATGAGAGAGACCCTGCCCTAAAGACTCCAATTCAAGAAAGCAACCCTATTTAGGACAGCACGTAAGCAAGTGTTTTGTTGTAAATCAAAGGGACTTAAGCACATGCTCAACTTCAAGTATATGCTTAAGTGATGTTCTGTATAGGAAGAATTAACCCAAGTTGAAACCCTTTAGCGATTCGGGCTCCAAATAGGGAAGACAGATAAAGGAGTGGACAAAGGTAGATCTTTGTCCCTGTTTTACAGACTGGGAACTGAGGCATTGGGAGCTGAAATGACTTGCTTACGGTCACAAAATATGTCTGTGACGGAGCTGGGAATTGAACCCGTATCTCTTAAGAACTAATGGGGACTATAAAGAAATGTTCCCTGCAGACAAGTTATTATATAACTGGCCCCTCTGGGGTTTCTGGCACCTTCCTCTGAGGCAGACCAGCAGTCTAGTTGTCTTTCCCCATGTTCCTACATGCACGAGCCCTGGTGATCCCAGACCCCTGCATTTTATACAGGCACACCTAGAATTAATGCCTCCTCATGCTTAGTATCCCATTCAAGCAGGGCTGCAATATATGTAATTAGAAGCTGGCAATCAAAGAAGAGATCATCTGAGCTGCCAGCCTTTGTGCTGAATAAATTAAACACAAGAAACCCCATTTCATTTGGTTAATTGCAAATTCGATAGGAATTGTGCAAAGCTTTCCCTCATGCAAGGGCCATAATGAACCTCTTAACAAAGCCGCTCCTTTTCTAACAGGTTTGTATCTTCAGGATGAGGCCTTTAATGGACTTCCGTTTATAGCCACTGCTCTCACTTAGGGTCCCTTGGGGATTCTGAATCCTTCATTTAAATGGGCATGTCCAGAGTGAGAGAGCTCCTAAAGAAATTCTTGTGTTACTCTTGTACATTAAAGTCAAAATTTCTCCCGCACCCTTGGAAAAAGAACATTGACAAAGGGCTTGCGTGATCTGGTTTGCAAAGTCACCATGCTATTGTAACTCACCTCCTGGGTGTGGAGCTCTGTCCCCTCTAGTGGCACTGAATCCATTTGGTGATTAATGAGTCTGCTCTACAGCCATGGCTAAGGGCTATATAGCTTTTAGCTCATGCAGTTAGATCCAGTGGCCCCAGGTTCGATCCCGCCCGCCAACTACCAGGGTCTGTTGATGTTACACGATGTTCCTGTGGTTCCTCTCTGCAGTCAATTTACCAGTGGTGGTTGGCATGTGAACTTTCAATCCAGCATTCTTCAGTGTGGATTTCCACTCCTTGCCTCACAGCCTAGGAGCGCAATGCCTTTTAGCCCCTTGTGTACCTGCTGTGGATTGTGGCAGATGTTTGACTAGCGCAAGAGAAAGCTGCTGCATTTAACAGGCAGTGAAAAATGTCTATTTTATTCTACAGAGGTTCTCATCGTGTTCTCTAATTGTTCTCTTATCCTTCCCCCAGGGGACAACGTCTGTGTAGTGAGGCATGCGCATGTGTGTACACACACACACACACAGTTTGTTAGAGAAGGCAAGGTCAAAGAAATGTGCCTCCACTTTGAGCAGAAGGTGGTGAGATTGGTGATGGCCCCTGGGCGAGTTCATTCCAGTCTTAGGTCACACCCTAGAAAGCCCTGCATCCTGCACAGGTGAGTATTAGCCTTATTGTAGAGTTTCACTGTGCCAGAGGAGCAAAGCTGTTGACCGTGGTCTCCATCTCAGAGTTTTAGTTAGTCTTTTCGCTACTCTGGGCCCCGCAGACAGTTGGAATTGCAGGCAAACAGAGGCTGGCCGACTGTACTTACTGCAGCTGGGATTTAACTATCACCTCTTCCTCTTGTGAGGAATACCATCAGATCTCAGACTACTATGAACAGTCAGGAGGACCTGTCTTTTCTGCAAGATCCCTACAGTGCAGCACTCCCTTGCTCCACAGTGGGTTAATCACTGGCTCAGAAAGAAGAGCACCTGCTCTTTAAATATTCAATACTACTTTCTGAAGCACCAGATGGTCTTCCTTAAAGGCCTCTGTGAAGCAGCCAATAAAGGGTTACAGGTACCTGCCTGTCATGTAACCCAGCAAGGGGTTTAACAGTAGGGTGTGCCCTGGAGAGCAAGGGAACTGCTTTGCTTTGGTGTTGCAAGTTTTCTGTTTAACCCATAACTCATGCCCAGAGTCACAGAGCAAATCAGAGGCGAGCACATCACTGCAATGTGCTGGGCTGGTCAGACTGCCAGCCAGCTTCCAGTCTCCCAGGCAAATTTTGGCCCAGATGGACCATGCTCAATTTATGAAACATGACAGTCACAGTGCAAGGAAGGATTGCATTAGGTTGGATACAGTATCTCTACCTGCACATTAATCTATCCTTTCTGTAGGCAAAAGGCCATATTTCAGATGCTTCTTCCTATCCTAATGCATTATTTATTATTATTCACTTCATCTGTACTTTTACCTTTTCAGCCAAATTTCTACTCAAATCATCTTGAGAGGTGAACTGGCATTAATTCTGAACACTGTACTTTAGGATATTCACCCTCTTATGGTTAAGCATGAAGTGAGAATCTCTAACACCTCATTCACCTGTGACATTGGACGGACTTCCACAAAGATAACAGATAATTAGGTCAAGTTGTTCAAGAGTAAAAGCCAGGAAGTGGGGGAGGACAAAACAAGCATCCCTAAGTACAACTCCATAATTCTGAAAGAGAAATGAATCAACCTGGAGTTCTCCTATGGAGCTTGATGTAATGCTGGGTGCTCAGACTGAGCTTAAGTCTTTGACAGTCCCTGGATATTAACACTTGAACTGCCATTGGGCACGGAACTCCTGCCCATTGCAGCACTAAGGAAAAAAATACACCGGTAAGACTAACAGCAATGCCTTTCAATAGCACCATCTATCCAAGGACCACAAAGCATTTTACACACATGAACAGTGTCTTCTGGCTCCCTCATCCCACCGCCCTGCGAAAGAAAGGAATTAAATTACGTTCTCCTTTTATAGACAGGGAAACAGAAGCACCAAGAGGTTACTGGCCTGATCTTCAGAGGTGCTAAGCACCCACAAATCCAAATGAAGCTAACAGGAGCTCAACATCTTTAGAGAAAACAGCCCATATGTGACTTGCTCTAGGGCATTCACTGAGGCAGAGGCAGGCAGCTGTTTTCCGATTCCAGCCTTACAGATCTCAGGTGAATCCTGGTCCCACTGAAGTCAATGGCAAATCTTCCATTGATTTCAATTTCTTCTCTGAATTTTGCATCTTAGACCCACCTCTAGGGCCAGACCCTCCATTGCTGTAAATTGGTCATAACTCTACTTACTTCAAGCTCTCACCATCTCCCTGTTTACATAAATAGAGCTTCATCATCTGAGGAGCCAGCCTCTACTTTCCAATGCTTGAGTGCTGAGTCCTTCCTAGACAGTTTGCAGCCTTTGAGTACATCTGCTGGTATCCCTCATAAAAGCTGATGCTGAAAGTGACACTAAGTCCTTTTATCATTAGGTTTGCACTCCTTTTCTGGTTGTATTCCCTTGAAAGATGACACTACTTCCACACAGCAGCAAAAAAATCAGCCGTGGCTGTCGACTTTAATTACGGTCTGCTCCCAGATAACTTTGCTGGCTAAAAACAATCAATATTTTTTGCAAGAGAATTACATTGTTGTTAATTTTTTATTTTTAAAGTGACACAGATTTGATCTCCCCAGCTCATCGAAAATAAAATTATAAACCAGAGTCTTAGGTGGTATATATCGGTGTAAAGGAGATACACCAGTTACCTTAGCTAAGAATCTGGCCTTACCTATTTTCTCTGCAATTTATTTTCCTGACTTACAAAATGTTTCAAAATTAGTTCACTCCCCCACAGCCTATCATTATTGGACTCCTCATACCAAACTGGTTCATTAAAATGAATCTAATTAATTTATTTACATGCCCACTGGCATTTTTGAAATTATTAAATAGCTTCACAGTAATAAGGAGAAGTCTGGATGCTAAAGATTTCTTGTTTAATTTAACACCCTTTGTGTACACACCCCCTCCCTCCCCACACATACACGTTAAAGCAAACGGTCCAGTTTACTTCTATTACTTCATTCTCAAGGAGGATTTTGCTCCCATAAATGCAACTCTTAACTCCATTCACAGACAAGAACTAGAAAGATGCAACTATTCTCTACACAAGGATTTTCTGCTGTGACGTATGAAAGATTTGGGATTGTATATAGATTTAGAGCACTTACAGAAATCAGCTGTTAAACAGTAAGCGAACCTCAGCCTTGAGTATAGTGGTGCTATAGCCCAGTTATAAATCAACCAAGAAACTTTACTCAAAACTTATCCTGACCCTAAACTTTGAAGTTCAACAATTTTGGATAACTCTAAAATCTCTCTTAATACACAAACACTCTACATATCCAGTGGCACAGTCCTTAAAAGAGCATTATCGCATTCTGGTGCAGGAGAAATGCATACCAGTGACGAAAGTGAAAACAAGGCATCTGCTGGTAATATTCTTAATGCCTGTCTGGGTACCAACAGGTGGCGAAGTTATATGTATAACTAAGAGGAAAAAATCCTGCTGCAATATTACTTCTGAAATGGACCCAGCAGAGATGGATCCCCACTCAGACCCATACAGGAGAAAAAAGAAAGACTCTTACTCCCGAAGAAGAATTTGTTTTAAAAGGTGTCTGGCGTTATTCTAGCTATTAGCCAGATACACAGCCTCCTATGACCCTGCTCATCATCTTGCAAAAAGATTTGTACTGGTGACTTCAAAATAAGAGTTGTGCCCAGTACCCTCAGATATTAAAAATAGATATTCCAGGCCATGGCCTTTGGCAATTTTTTTTAATAAGTAGCAAAACTTGGTGTTTATATAGCTCTTTTCATTCCTAAGTCTCAGAGCCCTTTACAAAGGAGAGAAAGTATCATTACACTCATTTACACAATGGAGTTGGAGTGAGTTACTAATGGCCACACAAGGAGCTGGGAACAGAACCTACGTCTGCTGAGACTCAGATCCCTAGCCACTCAATAGCCTGCCCTCAGGGCTGGCTTTAGGAACTGCGGGGCCCAATTCAAATACTTGGAGGCCTTCCGGGTCTTTGGTGGCACTTTGGTGACAAGGGGTCCTTCACTCGCTCCAGACTCCCCGCTGCTCAAGTGCCGCCAAAGACCTGGACCCCTGCTGGGTAAAAAAATTTTTTTTCAATTAAAAAGGTGCCTGAGGCACGGGGCCTGATTCTGGGGAATCGGCCTAAAGCCAGCCCTGTCCATATCTACTTTGCTCCAGCTAGCTGGAATAATAATGCAGTGAAGCCATGGCAGCATGGGCTAGCCACTGGAGAGTGGGGCCAGGGTACCAAGCAGGCCTGTATTGCTGTGACTTCACTGCTATTGTTATTTGAGCTACCTGGATCAAAGCTAGCATAGGTATATCTGAAAATACTGCCGTCATAAATTACTGCATTGTAGACATGTCCTCAGGCATGAGAAGTGATGGTCAGTGAGCAGTCTATGGACTTCCTGGTCACACACCCAACCCAGGAGCCAAATACTGTCCATTATGGGGGGATGGTTTTGTGATGTGGTCACATGTACAATAACTTATGACTATTGGACAGACATCCGATGGAAATGGCTTTCACTCACAATTGAGCTGCACTGGACTGTGACCTGAGAACTAGAAATGAACACTTCACATCCCCTTCACCAATTAGCTGAGCTAGTCTTAATGCAAATGTTCTTACAGTGACTTGATACAAGACAACATATGTCAACATGACATGGCCTTAACAACAGAAAAGAATGGGAAGCCCATACAATGCATAGACACAATAAACAGCCATAAGAATGGTTACAAAAGAAGGTTTAGCCTAGTAGGACGGATAGATCAAATTATATATATAAAAAAGTGCTTGCCATGGTATTTCTATTACTTCAATAACATTAGGTTCAAGCCATAGAAAAAGAAAGGTAACTAATATGATTATATTTATTGTATTCAGGAGAAAACAAACACTAATTTAACCCCAGGTGAAATGGTTAATGCATCTGAAAGCTGCTAATGCCCTGTGCATATCCCTCAAAGAAATTTGCTACAGTTCTATTACACATTCCTCTAACCTCTTTCCACCTTATTACCAATGCTACAGAGAGTGCTTTCTCTCAGGACTCACACAGCTAGTATGGTGACAGCAAAGAGCCACTACATTTTTATTAGTTATAGTTTTAAATAATAAATGCTGTGTGTGCGCACGCGTCCACACACGTGTGCATGCATGTGTGTGAGTGAGAGTGAATTTAATTGTGATTTCCACAGGACCTAGTTCTATGCTTAAAGTTAAGCACAAGCTTAAGTGCTTTGCTGGGTGAGAGGCAGTGGTGCTGGACTGATAACCCAGGAATCAGAAGTTCTCTCTTTAACCATAGATTAGGCAGAGAATGTATGACAGCAGGGCATGTATTTACACAATGGTCAACCTTGAACTTCAAAGACCAACCCTAAGGAGGAGGAAGACAATTCAGTCTTCATGAGTCCTTGGCTGGCCTCTCTGCTGGGAGTCTCCCCCTGGGTTTTTATGATGGTGGTTTCTTTGGGAACTGGACCTTGAACATTCAATTTCAGCCACTACTGCTTTCAAATCCACAATGACTAACTTACTTAGACCCTTCTGAGCATTTGCTGGGGTAGCAATTCACTGGAAAATGCTCAGGTCCAAAGGGTCATTAACCTTCACCCTACTTCTAACTGTCATATCCACAACTGGAATGCTCAAAACCCGGGGTCAACACATTCTTAGGGTCCTGCAGAGGGCCTGATCCAAATTCAACTGAAGTCCCTGGGAGTCTTTCCATTGACTTCTATGGGCTTTGGGTCAGGCCATTAATAACTGACTAAATCATTTTACCAGCCGCTGTTCATTGACTATTTATAGACATTCAGGCCCAATCTGACAAGCTGCCAAAACCTGGAAGGAAATGGTTTCAACAATAAGATAGGGGAGGAGGCTCTCACTTAAGTGAAGGCTTAGTCGTCTCCTTGAAGTTGCAAAGGATACTCCCCAACGCTTGTCTGGATGTTCAAAGATGCTAGCCCCAGGAAGTAAGACACTGTTAGTGACCCACATACCAGGGGCTGCCACTCAACCAGCTCATGCACTATTTAGGACTGGCTGCAAGTGGCTTTCCTGCAGCATCTGAAGCAGCATTTGATGCGGTTCACGACTTTCCTGCAACTTCTCAGCTATGCCACAGAGGTAAATTAAGCTCCAAAACATTCACCAATTGACCCTTGCATATAGGCAGTCCCATGCAAAAACACTGCAAGAACAATAAAATAGCCACAGACATTGCAGTCACAAGGCCCACTAACTGGCCGCAGGGATACATTGGAGAGCTGATCACAAGTGGACCAGGAGCAGGAGTGTCTCTCTGCAGGCACGGTGCTTCCATCAACACCTTGAGGATGAAAGGGACTGATGGGCTGTGCCGGGAGAGGTGCTGAAACCTCCCAAGGAAGGCACAAGCCTGGCCTAATGGCTTCTGCCTCAAAGCAGAAGTCTTAACTAATCAAGTGACAAACGGCTCCTCTGGTGAGAGGAGTCTGGAGCAGCCCATCCTTTGAATTATCTTCACTTGTTTCTGCAGTGAGACGCTGACTGATGGAAACAATACAGCAAAGGTAGGAGATACGACAAACTGCTCACCCTTCCCATCACATCAGCAAACAGAGGCTGGGAAGACGTCTTTAATTTTTTAAATAAACGGTCTGATGAATCTTGGTACTATTACAATGTCCTTCTTAGTCTAAGACTAGAGACTGTCCAGATTGCTTATACAGTGCTAATGCATTCTACTTACAGAATGATAGTTATCATGATAGTTACTCAGACTAACTCGAGCTACTCTACACTCTAAAGGGATGATGCATATGAGCACTCAGCACTGTTTTCTTTGTTATTTTTCTTCACAGCGCCAAGAACAATGGGGTTTGTTGAGCACCAGCTTGACTGGGGCTCCAAAAAGGGCTACCGTAACATGAATAGATTAACACGAGTCTTTCCATTGGCTTCAGTGGGTTTTTGATCACGCCTCAGAGCTGCTCTCTGTAGGTATTCCACGTTTTACGTGCTTGCTTTAGTGATGGAAAATAAGTGTTTACTCCTTTGCTCTCCCACTACCCCTGCAGAGCCAATGCAGTTGGTTGAGAGCTAACTGGATTCTAGTCTGCCTTCTAAAGCAGCTACGTTGACAATCCTAACTCGTTACAGAGCCAAATTCTGGCCCTCGCTTACACATGGGCACCTACAGTGAAGGCTAGAGATGGAAAGTTTTCATTGCTTCTTTCACTTCATTCCCACTGCACAGCCTTTTTGGCTTTAATGTCTCCAGCTGATGCTGATTCAACATGGCCCTCTGGCAGCTTGTTCCACTGCCTAATAATTGTCCTGACAACTGTAAAATTATTTCTTGTTCTATCTTCGACTACTACAGAGAATAAGCCTTCCCCCTTCCTCTTTGGTATATTCACACATGGTTTTATAGTTATTATATAGTTATTGTGTCTTCCTCCATCATCTTTTACATGCCTCTCTGTGGAGATCTCGTTTTCCAAACCGTTTTTGGTTGCCTTTCTGGGAATTCCTTTCCAAACGATTATTTATCCAGAACAGGCATCACCCCTTGCAACAGCTCCCAGGGGAACAAAATGTGTCCTTCTAGCAACCAACAAAATAAACCCGAATATGTATATATAAGAGCTTGAAGAGGTTTGCTGATATTGGGGTTCCAGGTTTATTGGACATTCAACTTTCCAGAGACCTGCATAAAGAGAGAGACTGGATGTGGGGAAAGGGCTCCTCTGAAGACTGTATCTTGGAGTATCTGACGAAGTGGGTATTCACCCACGAAAGCTCATGCTCCATAAGGTGCCACAGGATTCTTTGCTGCTTGTATCTTGGAGGGCTACTTCAGCAAATGAAACTATGAAACTCTAGGGGGCAAGGGAAGATGCTACGCACTGTTCCACTATTCCACCCTTCATTGACTACCCCTTTCACATCCCAGCTTCCTTCTCTTAGTTACACTGTGCATTGTTGCTCTTATTTTCCACCACCAGTGATCAGACTCTGGTAACTGTCATGGCCACAAAGTTTAAATGTTTTTATTATTGTACAGTAGTTCCTCGGTGAGATCAGGAACCCCGCTCTATACAGTATTTACATATAGTAAATAGTCCTTGCCCTCGACGGACATTACAGCACAAAACAGAACTGGTACTGGGACAAGACTGCCTTATTCTCTTGGTGACAATTACAACATAAGCATATTTTGCAGTCCTCTTCCTAGCTCAACAGGGGATTATTAAGAAAGGGATAGATAATGAGACAGAAAATATCATATTGTCTCTTTATAAATCCATGGTACGCCTGCATCTTGAATACTGCATGCAGATGTGGTCGGCTCATCTCAACAAAGATATACTGGAATTGGAAAAAGTTCAGAAAAGGGCAACAAAATGATTAGGGGTATGGAACAGCTGCCATATGAGGAGAAATTAATAAGACTGGGACTCTGCAGCCTGGAAAAAAGATGACTAAGGGGGGATATGATAGAGGTCTATAAAATTATGACTGGTGTGGAGAAAGTAAATAAGGAAGTGTTATTTAGTCCGTCTCATAACACAAGAACTAGGAGTCACCAAATGAAATTAATAGGCAGCAGGTTTAAACCAAACAAAAGGAAGTATTTTTTCACACACCACACAGGCAACCTGTGGAACTCCTTGCCAGAGGATGTTGTGAAGGCCAAGACTATAACAGGGTTCGAAAAGAACTAGATAAATTCATGGAGGATAGGTCAGGATGGGCAGGGATGGCGTCCCTAGCCTCTGTTTGCCAGAAGCTGGGAATGGGTGACGGGATGGATCACTTGATGATTACCTGTTCTGTTCATTCCCTCTGAGGCACCTGGCATTGGTTGGAAGACAGGATAATGGGCTAGATGGACCTTTGGTCTGACCCAGTATGGCCGATCTTATGTTGCCTATGTGACTGCAGCAAATTCTCTTTCCAACAGGCAAATGGGGAAAGCAATGGTGGATTTTGACCTAACCATCATCTCAGAACAAAGCATTTTGGTTTAACTGACACACAGAAATAAAGGGTGGAAATTTTGCCTTTGAATGCACTGATTGCAAAGGGCTGACAGATTGAAGCAATTACCTGTAATGACTCAATGTTTGAATAAAACATGCTAAGTCAATAAACACATTCAGATATTGTGGTCATTTGCTAAAATATACACACAGAATGGCAAAGAGAACGCAGGCCCTTCAGATTAAAATCAACACTGCTCTCTGCTACTTTGTACTAAACAGGATTGCCCATTAGTTGTGTGCATTACTGGCAGCACTTATCGGCTCTTTCTAGACCTCCAGCCACCAGACACATTATCAGGGTCCTATTTAGGGCCTAATGCAAATCTCACTGAAGTCAAAGGGAGTCCTTCTATTGGCTTTGGATCAGGTTATTAGTATTTGTCTTGAGTTCATTTTACCAGCAGTCCTTTGCTGGGTATTCATTCTCCATGCACTAAATAAATATATATGTGGTCTTTCTGGCCCTGTCTGATGAGCTGCCAATCTCCTGGAGGAAATAGTTTTAATGAGAAGCTCTTGCTTTACATGGAAGTTTGTTGTTGCCTCCTTAAATTCCCAAAGGGTCAAAAAATTGTACACACACATGCACCCAATGCAGACCAAAGCCGAGATTTTCAAAAGCAACTGGCAACGTCGGGTGCCCCAAGAATTGTTTGGGTCGCTAACTTGAAACGTCAATTTTCAGAACCTGCCCTCTGATAATCAGGTCCCTTTCTTACGAGTTTCAAGCTGCACACCCAGTATTTGGGGTACTCAAAAATTACTAGCCACTCTTGAAAAGCTTGACCCAGAGCCCAGCAGGGTGAGCTGCTGAGCCACATGTAGCTTAGAGAAGTCTGATTTGCCTCTGTGCACAATGCCTCCCTGTCTGAAAAGCCAGAGAAACGGTTAAATGACAGAGCTCTAGGTACAAAAATGCCTCTAATTGTAATCAGTCACTGTGCACAACCCAGCTTCAATGGGAACACTTGTTTGATTTTCCAAAAACTCTTTTTTTTTTTAAACCTGTGCTCTCTCATCAAGCTTAATGAGGCATTCATCTATCCAGGCTCACACTGGGTCCGGGGAACTGAAAACAAAGCCAAGAAGTCAGCAGCAAAGATGCTTTGTGGTTCCAGATGCTAATCCCTCTGTCAGCATGGGAATTTTGACGTGTTGAGCATGGACCGCGTGAGGGGAATCTGCTTGCACCCTGGGATTCACAGCTATGACAGGACAAAATAGGTGTTCTGTGGGGTAGGGAGAGATGTGCAGTATTGTATCTTGAACTCAGTTTTATGATCCCTCCACTTTGGAGCCCCCTCCTCCTGGATATTGCTAAGTCTTCTCCGCAGTGTGAACAGGGACTGCCCCAATTCAAGGCAGCATGGCATGTAGTTAGCCACTCCCCTTTCGTCATCTTTCCCCATTCACCACTGTGACATAGCCTGTCACTGTTAATGCCAACAGTGTTTACTTTGGCTAGGGAACTTCACCAGTGATAGAAAGATCTACCAAGGCACTGAAAACACAATAGCATGCAGAACACACTCGATCAGGGCACGCAAACTCGCTTGATCAAAAACTCAAAAGGGCGAGCAAATTAACAGGGCTAATATTTTACCTAATTGTTAGCCTGAGGGAATTAGCATTCAATAAATCAGGTAAATACAGATGTGAATGCCTTGGAATGGTGGAAGTTCGGGAAACAACCCTAGATCTTCTTATAAACAGAGGAAAGCGTAGAACATCATCTGGAATTAGAGTCTGATGCTCATAATCCTCGTGGGAAAAGGATTATCCATTACTGTGCTTTGAGTACTGCCTTTATGTGAATAAAAAGAAGAGAAATCCCTTACTTTGGATCTGCAACATCTCCAACTGATACACACAGACCCAACCCAAACGCAATCCATTTTGCTACCCTAATTTCTCTAAGAATGATCACTTAATGATTCTCTGATGAAGCGTGGTCTGCCTGAGACACATGCAATTCTGAGCTCTTCTTCAGAAGGTAACAAACCCCCAATAAAACATATATCCCTGAACATGAGGCAAGGAACTGGGAAAGCATTTCAAACCCTACAGAAAGAGAGAACATCCCTTGGACGGAAACTACGATTTCATGCAGGAGCAAGGAGCTGTTTTGCTTAGCAGTGTGAAAGAAAGTGCATTCCTTTTAACTTACCACAGACATTGCAATAAGAAATCCTATTAAACGGACTTGAAAAACACCCAACATCCTTAAGCATTATTGTGCTTTTTGATAGTCAGACATCTACCAATTTACAGAGACAGGTTGTTTTCTGGAGTAGGCATAATCATAATTCTTTATTAATTATCACATTTCCACTGCACTGTGCATCAGAGCAACTAGCAAGAGCTAAGAAGAGTCTATCCCAGATTCTTCTGTACTGGAATAATCCCTCATTCTTATGCACCTTTCAGCCTCAAACACTTCACAGGCTGTAGACAATGGGTTGCACTTTAAATGTTTCTCCCAGCATGAAAGTTCATAGCAGCTCAAGTCTGTTTGTTTTTGCACTTAAACTGGGGGTGGGGGAGGGGGAGAGAATAAAACAAAAACCTTTAAAGACAGTAGAAATTTTACAGTGCATCTAACCAGGAACCAGGAACACAAAAACAAAACCAAAAAACATTAAAAGCTTTTAAAGTAACTCTACTGTATACACGATACTGTCATCACTCAGCCACTTCTGGGGCAGAACACAACAGCTGTTTTGCAGTGCACAGCAATGCTATACACCCTAATCAAGAATACTGTATCCAGCTGGAATCATAGGGAATTCTGGAAAAGTAAATTTAGTTACTAAAACTGGCATTTACCCAGCTTACTAGGGTGAACCTGTGTGCTTTTCCAGTAAGAAACATGGGATCTTTATTTTTAAAGGACTGTCCATTTTTCATTTCATCCAGAACACAGCAACTCCAGCAGCACATATTCCCTAGCATCATCCAGAGGTGTTTGTTTAGTATTGAAAGAGAGAAGACCACCTCCTACTGAAGAACCATTACCACTTCTTGCAAGGCCATGATTTTCATTGTATGGGGTGCCCCACTTGGATATTATCCAGGCCCAAGCCTGGTTGGCTTGTGAGGTTTACTGAAACCACAGAACAGAGAGGGATAATTGCAGGGCATTGGCCATCTCCTTTGCTGGTATAAAGTGGCATGGCTTCACTGAAGCCAATTTATACCAGCAGACAATTCGCTCCAATATTACAGTTTCCTGCAAAGATGGATCTAAACCCCCCAGAATATATAGGATAGTTTGGATTCAGATCCGAGCTTTGCAGCTAAAGTTCAGCTCTATTTTTGGTATGGGGAGGGGATTCTTCCCCTCTCCCCATTATATCCAGATGTTTGGTTGGGTTGGATGGTTTTAAACATGCCATCTTAGTTTTACATAACTAACAAGGGTGGCTTTAAGATTCTCACACGCATTTCTGAGAATCAGGCCCTAACCTTCCATCTCTCAGAGAACATTGCATTGCATGCAAACCAATTGCAGTCTGCTCTTTTCTAATAGCAGCACTTAAAGCTTGTCCTTAGACATTAGCCTCCAGTAATGGCTTACTGAATCACAATACTCGCTTCTCTGCTAGCAGCTGCCACAGGAATGTTTTCGAAATTCTTAGCTTGGTATCCGTCAGTTGTAATAACCTACCATACGAAACAAGGCAAAATAATGCTTTCCTAAATATTGGGTTTCAACAAAAACTCATTGCGGCCACAATTCCTTCAAGGTTAAGGCTGTTTTTGTACATTAACGGCATCAGATATATTAACTATCCACTGCCGAGTCTCTGCTGTGGTTATTAGAAAATGGATGTCAGGCATGTGACAAGGTGAGGTTTTGCTCGCTCTCCCAGCAGATGGAGGAGCAATGCGGCTGGCTGCAGCGGCTGGAAATGAGACATGCTGGTTTTGCAGCAATAAAAACATACTTGAGAAAATTTAAGCACAAGCCTCCAGAGTTTTATTATTTAGGTTTTTGGTTGTTTAAGTTTGGAAAGGAAACGGACCCTCAGCACAACAGCCAGCCTGTGAGTTAGGAAGGACAGACATCCATCATGGCCTACTGCTAAGCTTTTCCACACCGGCCTCTGAACCAACCGGCATAGGCCGCTGTCAGAGACAGGACCCCGGATTAGAGGGATGGATCCATTATGGCAATTATAGTCTTATCTCTAAGGCCACCACTAACCTACACACAACACAATGCATGCTCCACCATTTTAGGATGGTCTCATGGGTCAGACAGTATGCTGTCACTCAGGATGTCTGGGTTCATTTCTCTACTCTGCCACAGACCCTGTCTGACCCTGTGCAACTCACTTAATCTGTAAAATGGGATAATGATGCTTCCTCAACAGGGGTACTGTGAGGATAAACCCATTAATAGCTGTATGATGTTCAGAAACTATGGCAAGAGGGACCATCTAAGGATGCAGATAGACAAAAAAGTCTCTTCTCTTCCTGGGAATCCTGGCCTCAGAAGCAAATCAGGGATAAAGCTTCAGTGAGGAGCGTCTTCAACAACCACAGTCCCACACGGAACACCTGTTCCCTATCCTCCCGTAAAATTCTTGAATATCAATCTTCTTTCGGTACTTGGCTGGTATGCACAGCGTATCCTGCCTCATTTTCATGCATTGGTTCACTACAGCCGAGATGACACGCGCAGCAACAGAGGCGGCTGCTCAGATGGCTCTTGTTAAGGGAAAAAAAGAGGATTATGACCTGTGTCATCAGAAATAATTTAAGTGCGCCAAGAGGTAAAGGATAAAGACAAGCAAAGTGATGATTTTTTGCACCCAAGAGAAGGGACGAGCAAAACCACTCTCCCCAAAAGGCACATGTGAGAGCAGCTTATGGCTTGAACATAGTTATGGCTAGAGAGAGGCAAATATTTGGGCAGCTAGTTCTCATGTTTCCACATAATAGGTGCTGTGCTGAGTGGATGGAACATCTGCTACTGTGTAAGGTGCAGAAAACCATCAGCAAGAGGGAGAGATAGCTCAGTGGTTTGAGCATTGGCCTGCTAAACCCAAGGTGGTGAGTTCAATCCTTGAGGTGGCCATTTAGGGATTGGGACAAAAACCTGTCGGGGGTGATACTTGGTCCTGCTGTGAAAGCAGGGGACTGGACTCCATGACCTTTTATTTCAAGCTCTATGAGATAGGTATATCTCCATATAATAATAAAAAAACGCAAGAGAGGTGATGAGCAGACAGAAAGGGGAGAAGCAAATAAAATTAAGAAAGTTATGGAAGGCAGAGAACAGGGTAGGGTGTGTGGAAGAGGGTGAGAAATATAGACTGGAGGCCTGATTTTCCATTGCCTTGCACCTCATGCAGTCATTTATGTCAGTGCAAACTGAGATCATTCTGATTTGGGTAGTGCTTAATGACCATGTTGCCCTGGTGTAAATGACCGTAGAAGATGCTGGGCAATGGAGACTCAAGCCTAGGGAGAGGGGCATTCAAAGAGCAAGGTAGACAGAAGGATAGGCAACAAGGGAAAGGGAAAATCAAAGAAATGAACAGCAGGACAGAGTAATCGGAAAAAGGAGCCCGGGTTTGGATGGTGTAATGAAAGTGAGTTGAAAGCAAATCAGCAGGGCTTCTATTCCCTCGGCATGAGTTACTGAAGGGAAGCCAGTTACTCTGGGGTTTTCCAAGTTTCATTTTCATTCAAGGATTGAAATGCTTAAAAAAAAAGCTAAGACTAAAAGCCAGCTCCCTCAGCTGGTGCAAATTAATATCGCTCCACTGAAGTCAAGGGAGCTCCTGTGATCCTCCTGCTGAAGATCTGGTCTTAACGTCCCCATCAGCCTCACTCATCTAACACCACTGTTCTGACATGTCATGCAAACAAGAGGTGCTGGTGTAATTCCACTGACGTTCACCATGTGGGAGATTCCAGATGCCAAAAGTTGACAGAAACCACTGTCCATGCAAAGCGATGACCACAAACCCTCCTGGGTCCAAAACCATTAGGATCACCAGTTTCCTAATCTCCAGTCTCCTGCTATGCTAAGGTAGTGGAAGCACTAAAAGGTCCCTCACAAATAGATATGCAAATCAGGGCCCCCTCCAAGGCCAATGGAGTTACACCAATGCACATATCGGCTGAGAGGGGAATCAGAACCCAAGGCCAACATCTTCCAATTTAGGCACCTAAAGTTAGGCACCTACCTTGGGGCAGATAAAAATTGATATTAAAAAAATCAGTTATTTTTCTTTAAATCAGATGTTTTTATTTAAATAATGGTTACCAACCAATAAGAATCAACCTTTCTCTAGGAAAATCATTAAGAAGTACAAATGCAAAACAAGATTAAACTCAGTGATTCAAATCAATCCACCCTGACCTAAATCTGTATTTAGACACCTAACTAATCGCCTGGATTCTCAGAGATGTTAAGTACCCAAAGCCCCCATTCACCTCTCTCCCCTCCCCTATTAGCTCTGCCTCCTCTATCCTTCTCCGCCTTCCTAGAGTTGTTCCCCAGCACCATATGTTATCCCTTTGCCTCTTCCACACTCCACCCCACTTTCCTCAAAGGATATGTCTACACTGCAAGTGAACCTGTGTTTCTAGCACAGGTAGGAATACCCATGCTAGCTTTAATCTACCTAGTGTGCAGGTGACAACACAGGCTTCCAGGTGAACTGATAACTGGAGTTTAAATTCACTAGTATGTGCTATGACATCTACCCCCCTACTGTTACCTGTACCAGCTAGGTTAAAGCCTATCCATGATACCATCACACTGTCCTTTGCAGTGCGGACATACCTAAACTTTAGGACTCAAGCAAGGCTGAAGTATCTGACATGGTCAGACCAACGAAGCAGACGAAAAGGAAACCAAAGCTCACACAGCAGCTTTGTATAATTGTAGATGCAGCATCAGCAAAATCTCAGTCGCTTCAAAACTCTCATCAATAAATACCTTTGGTTTATAGACATTCCCTTCACTTTTAATAAGGGGCAAAACAGCTTCCCATCTCCAGTATGAACCATCCTAATCTTTTATGCCTGTAAGCAGGTAGCAGGAAAAAAAGAACTATATCAGCATCCAAGGTCACTGTGACAGGCTCTCAGCAAATGAGGTCTCTCTGTGGATTCATAAAACTGAAATATATATGCCCTGTACATTAAAACATTAAAAAAATCAAATGCTATTAAGCCTCTGAATGAAAGCCATAAAAGGCAGGAAATCCAGAGTTAAGCCTGAATCTCTGGATCTGATTCAAAAGAGAGTTGGGAAGAGAGATACAGGTAAAGATTGTTTCAGTTTATGAACATTTGTTTAGTTTATTAATTTACAAAGCTTCTATTCTCCAGATGAGTTATCTGGGATTGTGCACAAAATTAAACAGCTGGGCACGATTCCCAGAAAAATGGGCAAAATCAAATGAGAGGCTGAGAAGGAAGAACTGGCGAAAAAGAAGCAGGGGGAGGAAAATAGGCAGTGATCCAAATATGAAAGCCTAAGACTAATGGTTCTCAGGTTTGAGACCTATTGTACCAAACTGAGAACTCAAAGGAACTTGGTGAATCTCTTTAAAATAGTATTTAACAATCTCAACAACATACAAAATAATTCTTAGCTTCCCTGTCTACCATTCACGTAATCAATCACCTTTGGGAATTTTAATTTTAATTGCTGTGGTCATAATGCGTTCTTATTCCGATGCTATACTTTAAACCAGCCAGATTGAGGCCCACCTACCATCAGCGGTATATGTCCCATGGCTTGAGAAAGCTGCCTTAGTAAAGATGACAATGAGCTAATATGCAGCAATTTCCACCAGTAGATCTCAAAGCACTCTACAAAGGAGGGAAGTATTCTTGTTCCCATTTTACCGATGGAGGAACTGAGGCACAGAGAGGGGAAGTGACTTGCTCAAGGTCACTCATGTCATCTTTCCTCACAGGTCAGGTTTGCTAAACCTTTTATCATTTTTGTTGCTTTCCTCTGGACTCTCTCCAATTTGTTCCCATCTTTCCTAAAATATAGCACCCAGAACTGGACACAGTATTCCAGTTGTGTCCTTACCCGTACTGAGTAGAGTGGGACAATTACCATCCATGTCTTACACACAACACTTCTGTTAATACACCCCAGAACAATATTAGCCTTTTTCTGCAACTGCATCACATGGTTGACTTTTATTCAATTTGTGATTTGCTATGTCACCTAGATCTTTGTCAGCAGTACTGTTACCTACTCAGTTATTAGTTGTTTTGTAGTTGTGCATTTCAGTTCTCCTTCCAAAGTGAAGTATTTTGCATTTATCTTTATTGACTTTCATCTTGTTCAATTCAGACCAATTATCCAATCTGTCAATTTCCAATAGGGTCATGCTGCCTTAGACCAAACAAATCTGAGGGGACATACTCTAGCAGGCAGCACCATATATATGGGATGCCTGAACTCAAAGACACAATACACATGGGGATTACAGCTCTGAGGGCCAGCATAGCAGAGATCCTTCAACTACCCCAGAGGGACTTGAGTGGGAGAAGCAGCCACCCCAACACATTAGCCACAGATCGTTAAGGATTTCCTCATTAAATTGTAAAGCTCTTGAACTAGACTGGCCTTATCTCTGAGCCACACTGCCTCTTGCTTACTGTACAGTGACTGCCCCAAGAAAAGAGGAGGGCAGGGCCATAGGATTCGGGGGCCTGGAGCAAAGCAATTTTGGGGGCCCCTTTCATAAAAAAAGTTGCAGTACTATAGAATACTATATTCTTGTGGGGGCCCCTTCAGGACCCGGGACCTGGGGCAAATTGCCCCACTTGTCCCCCCCCACCCCAGGCAGCCCTGGAGGAGGACATCAGACTCCAGGGGTTCTCAACTCCTAACCCCTTTAGACAAATATATTGATCCAATACTTACAAAAGTAAGTTATTTCCAGAGCTTTTCCTTCTCTTCAATACCACTACTAAAGGTCACTCGAGTAGGATAATAAACACAAGATAGGTAACAAAAAATTATCTGTGGGATGCCCGAGAGGAATGTTAACAAGGGAGTAACAACACAGCAGTGATGATGTTGAGGAAGCAGGAGTGGGTACAGAGTGGGCCCCAGGGTAATTTCTACAGGGACTAGAGAGTTTTAACACACAGGATTGCTGCCGGCAACTCTTTGAGAATGAAGCAGGTTCTCCACTCAGTGGGATATGATCATTTTAAGCTAATTCTTAAAGCGAGTGCCATCAAATATTTTATTTTGTCAGGATATTAAAATAATCATAGGAGGTGCAGTCTAGAGGTTAAAGCAAAGAATCCTTGGGCTCCATGCTCAGCTCAACCACCAAGCAGCCTTTGGACAGTTGCTTTGCTGTCTCAGTTTACCCCTCTGTATAATGGTGACAACATAATTATCTACCTATCTAGAGGGCTGCTGCAAGGCTTAGCAAAGAACAGAGTGGTGACTGTGACACAGGGCAGCCCCACACCTCCCTTTGGGGGAAGTTGTCCACTGGAAAGGGAGGCAGGACATGTCCAGAAAGGTCTGTGGCCACCTGTGCATTTCTAACTGTAGTTTACACTTGCCCCAACTGCCATGTCCAATAGAATCCAGCCTATAGAGGCTCCTCCATCCCCCTTGCACCTTCTCCCAGTGGCCATAAACACAACCCTTGAACTCTACTAACCTCTCCAAAGGAGATTGGGAGGAAGTAATGCCATGCTCCCACAATCCCTCTGCATCAGCCCATGAGATGTGATCGCCTGAGGCCAGGAGAGCATGCTACGCCCTCGCTGGGTGGGCTGGGAGTCCCATCTTGACTCAGTGGTACAATCAAACCCGAAATAAGTCTCTTGCTCACTTGGAGAAACAGGAGGAAATTGTCACGTCTCATTGCAATTTAGTTTTTCTTTGAAAACTTTCAGCAAGAAACGCTCCAACTTAAAATTGCCAGGGAGCTATTGGGCACACAAACATATTAAGGGAGAGACTCCAGAGTCCCCATTTCACTGAACAGAACACGCTGCCCATTTCTAGGAAGCGATGATTTATTTACTCAGATCGAATGCTTGGAGTGCTCTGTCAACAACAAACCATTTTGTCACACCATCCCTTTGAAAACGAACTCTCTAAATAATTCACCAAAGAGTTTGGAGTCAGGCTTGTTTTATGCTGTTCTGCTATAATTATTCGGCTCTTGCTAAGTAAATACATGGGATCTCGCAAATGCCTGTTTGAAATGTCTCTCTCACTCCGAACTGCCGAATCCATTAATGATGGGTAGGGCAGGGAGCCAATAGGAAGACTGAGCAAAGAAAGGCAGGTCATTTTTTCCATAACTTCTTGGCAATTGATGCTGTTGAAGAGCCTTCCCTTTTCCAACCTTTCTGCTTCTGCTGGTGACCTAATAGGACGTAAGCTTGTGCCTAAAGTAAGAATGTACTTAAGTGCTTTGCCAAAGAGGGGATGGAGTTAACCACCTGTTTAGCCACTTGGATGAATTGGAGCCCTGGGGACCTATCCAGCAAGATTCTATCATCCAAATATTCAAAGATGGCCACTCATTTCAGGGGTTTTGGGGTTTCCAGGTCCACCTCAAGACACCTTAAGCCTAATTTCCAAAAGTGCTGAGCACCCACCTGAAGACAGTGGGAGCTATTGATGCTCGGCACCTCTGAAAATCAAGCTGTAGAGGTGCCAGCTTGAACACCCAAAAATTGATGCATCAGTGACCACTTCTGGAAATTTTGTCCCTTATCCTGTCTCTTGGGCTGTCCGGCCCACTCACATTCCCTTTGCCTCTTTCCACACTCCAGCCCTCCTTTCCTCAAAGGATACATCTCACATTCCATTTTTTATTGATGCAAGGATCTCAAAGTTCTTTCCTAAGCCTTGCATTGGCCCTGGATTACAGCCAGGAGAGCAGCGCAGATGAGGGGCGAACTCGCCCCATATTTTATGTATAAATAAAGCTGTTCACAAGACTCCCAGGACTGAATGAGCCACGGAAACAGATTTTTCCTCAGATCCTAGAAAGCGGGTCCCTGTGCTCAATGTCCACTAGCTGGGGATAACATGGGGAAGCTTTGCTCTAACACTGTCTGTGCAGTCCTGGCTCTCTGGATATGCAGGGGACTTCAGTCTCCAGAGCTCCAATCTGGCACCATTCATGAGCATTCACTTTAAGAAAGAAAATGCTTTTCAGCCTGTACCACTGCTGGCTGCCAAAGGCATCTCTGCATTTCTTCCATGGAGAGCAGAAAGCTGAGTACTGTTACTGCAGTATTGCCCAAGCACTGAAAAAATGAGCATCGGGCAGCAAATAAAGCATTGCACTTCACTTAAAATCATACAGTTAAAAAATAAATGACAGATTTGGGGTTCTTTTTATTTGAATTCTAGTTTACAAGCCTTTAGGGTCTCATTTTCATGCACTCATAACAGTTAACCCCCCCCAAATAATAATTTAGTTTCTCCCATAGTCACTTGATGCCGCATACTGAGGCTTTAAGAAAAATATCAAAAAATAAAACAAAAAACCCATGAATCATGATAAAAATCACAAGAGTTGGTGCCACTGGCATTAGCTGCATCCAAAGACCCAAGATCAGGACTCCACTGTGCTAGGGGCTGTACATACACACTGCTCTAGAGAGCTTACAATCTAAACAGACCAGACAGACAAAGGGTGGGAAGAGAAATCAAGGCACAGAAAGGGGAAGTCATTTGGCCAAGGTCACACAGCAGGTCAGTGCTAAAGTCAGGGCCAGGATCAACCCAACAAGATATGTTTTAGCATGTACGGAGTGTGAAATACAGAAACACAACACTCCTGTGCTATCAGCCAGGTATTTATAAAGTAACTTACTTTGCATTCTTTCCCTTTTGCTGTTTTGTTTTAATTTTAATACAGGCTACTATTTACATAAGGGCTGTTTCATGCTGTCTGCTCAATAACAATGGATTTAAGTTGTCTGTGAGCTAGAGCCGGACAGAGAGAGCAATGTAGATTTAATTGGTTTGAATCCCAAGGTAGGGCCTGCCTGAAACAGCTGCCTTCTGTCTCGGCAAGATCTTTAAAAAAAAAAAAAAAAAAAAGTCCTGTAATGTCAGGCCAGAGAAGGCACCATGGCTGGGCACAGCGCACTGCTATCGAATGGGCTGCCTAAGGTTTAGGTTAATAAACACAAACAGGAAGAGACTGAAAAATGCGTGTCACTGCCTGGCACATAGCAAGGAATGAAAAGCTGTTGCATTCCAGGATGAAGATATGCAGCGGCTACACATGGGCACAAGAAGGCTAAGCAGTAGGAGTCCGTTACAGTGTGCAGCTGTATGTCTCAAGCACCTTGAGTGCCCACTCCTTTACTCTTCACTGCCCAAGGTATAAAAGGGGTGAGCCCAAGGCAGGGAATGGTGGTGAGGGCACTAGCGTGGGACTTTGGAGACCCAGATTACACCACCAGACCTTGGGCGAGTATCTCTGAGCCTCAGTTCCCCATCTGCAGCGTAAGGATAATAGCACTCCTCTGCCTCATTAAATACCACAAGGTGCTCCGTTATTATAGTAATGGGGGCCATAAATATTATATCTTTGCCTGTGATAGGCTGAGAGATTGGGCATGTCTGTGGAAATGTTCTCATATCAATCCCCATCCTGCTAAGGAGGTGCGAGGCACTCCCCTCTCAAGCATCTCTCCTGGATGGGTGGGAGGTGAGCCTCACGGGTTGTGCAGTGTCTCATTACTGGGCCGTGCTCTGCCATTCTGCTCAATGCTTATCACCCTGTGTTTATACATACAATGCTCACCTTTGCTGGACTGCATCAAGCCCTTTTTAATGCACAAACGACCTACATCACAGATACCAGAGTACAGTAGAGGGTGGGCACATCTTCTAAAACTGCAGCCACCATTCTTCTCATCTGAGTTCTTCCACAAATAAAATAGCTGTGCATGCAAGTGGCCTGGGTGCAAACTGCAGTAGAGTAGTTATTTGGCTGACTGTCTGATCTGTACATGCAAACACACAGCTGGAACCAATTAAGGTCAGAACATTTGACTGTTCACAACTGACTATCAGCTCTGACAATAGCAAGCTACACAGATCTGAACTCAGATGTATTTGGGTAGGGCAGGAGCTGTCCAGTGACCAGGTATCATAGAATATCACAGTTGGAAGGGACCTCAGGAGATCTAATCCAACCTCCTGCTCAAAGCAGAACCAACCTCCAATTAAATCATCAATCCAATTTTTGCCCCACATCCCTAATTGGCTACCTCAAGGGTTGAGCTCACACCTCTAGGTTTACCAGACCAAAGCTCAAACCACTCAGCTATCCCTCCCTGCAGTGTAACACTTGCTCCTCTGACCATTATCAGAGACTGACAGGTAAGCATGGAAGTTTTGTAGAACTCAAGACAGGCAAACTCCTGAAACTATGAGAAGTTCACGGGTTGTGTCAAGGTTGACTAAATGTTGCTCTCCATTTAAATTAACTGCATCATCCATAACAATCATTAAAGATAATTAATTCTAGACTGTCTCAGAGCTGCTCAGCGTCATTCCATGTGGGAAGCAGAGTTCTGAGACAGGCAGGCAAAAAAGGGCTGGGTGCAACCCTGAGGCAGACTGCACAGTCCTGGCACCTAGATATTATGGCAAATGGCATGTATAATATCCCTCAGACTGACAGACAGGCTTGGGGGGAAGGTGGTAATGGTGCTGATGGGCCTCACAGAATGCTTAGAAAACCCCTCCCCCAGGTGCAATGGGCAGCATTGCTGTTCCCTATACTGGTTGGCAAGTCATCCCTCCTCTATGTCTGTGTGTCAGAGGCGGCACTCGAGCACCTCTCAGCTTGAGTATTGTTGCAGCCAATGGACATTCTCTGTCACTTCTGGCCCTGCTGATGACTGCAAAGCCTGACATGGCAGCTTTAGACACAATGTAATGCAAGTCTCAGGCAGCGTAGCCCACAGACTCCGCATGCTGCATGCACAGCACCTCTGGCAACCGTGATGCTGGGGGCTTCATGGAAGGGAAGGGGGGTGGGAGAGGACAAGCAGTTTGTGTACCTTTAAAAAAAGAGAGAGAGAAACAGGAATCATTCCACAAGTGTCATGTGACCACCCACAGGTCCTGTTGAGGATAGCAAGACACTGAATTGACTGCAATGAGGATTTGCCTCTTTGTAATTAGTCACGATCTGAAAAGATGAAGATACCAAGAATCCCACATTTCCTGCCAGCTATTTGCCACTGGCCTGCAGGGTGTCCTTGGACAAGTTACTTCTCCTTTCCATGCCTTCATTTTTCTATCTGTTAAACGGGGCTCGTGACACTTCCCTCCTTTGTAAAGCACTTTGAGATCCATGGATGAAAAATGCTCTGTATGAACTAGGTGGTATTATTACAGCTCACAGACCAACCAGAGAGACTCCAGCCAGGACTTTTAAATGGGCAACATTCACACAGGCTAAAGTATCTCTCGCTCCCTTTTAGATCACCCCATCATACCGAACATCCTGCCGCCCTGCACGTTGGCTCATGGGTGCTCCTAGGGCAGCAGTTTTACCACATTACCAGCTATCACCATCAGGAGCGGCACTAGGATTTTTGGCGCCCTAGGCGCAGGGCCAGTTTGCCGGTCCCGCGCCTCTGGTGGACCTCCTGCAGGCGTTACTGCGGACGGTCCGCTGGACCCGCACCTCCAGTGGATCTGCCGCAGACGTGCCTGCAGATGCTACACCGGAGATGTGGGACCAGCGGACCATCCGCAGGCACGCCTGTGGGAGGTCCACCGGAGCAGTCTGCCGCCCTCCCAAATCCTGGCGCCCAAGGCGACCGCCTAGGTCGCCTAAATGGAAGCGCCAGTCCTGATCACCATAAGAGGGGTGAGATCTGAAACCAAACAGCCCTTCTCCATGACACCACCTCACAACTTTCTTGAAAACAAAGAAAATAAAACCAGATTCATCTCCAATCCCTAAAAGTTATAATTACACTTTCCAAATCAGCCCATGACTGAACGAATGCCTGGAATATGAAAGCACTTAGGAACAATTTACAGAAGGGCTAGATTTGCCCTAGAGATTCCCTGGAGAAATATACCCTTTATGATTGCAGACTAGACCCCTTCTCTCCTCCCTGTGCTTCAGGCCTTTACAGCATTGATTTCTCTGTGCTCTCTCTCTCTCTCTCTCCTACTCTAAGACCCCCAAATTCACCACTTTTGAATGAGCCTCCACAATGGGATTTTTTGGTGGGGTGGGAGAAGGATCTGCCACAGCCCCGTGGGCCACTACTGAAACTGGCCACTGTGGAGGAGATGCTAGCAAACCAGGGCTTTGTTACCTTTGGTCATAGCTGTGAGATCAAAAATGTCCTTGAATTGTATTGGGCAGGGACTTGTATTCCCTAAGATGCTGGGAAAAATGTCCTGCAAGGGGACAAAAATAGCCCCTTTGCCATTGTGGAAGGAAGCAGCAGTAGATTAATGTTCATTATTATGTGCATTACAGTAGCATATAACAGCAACTGAGAATGGGGCCCCAGTGCATGCACATAGCAAGAGACAATCCTAGCACTGAAGAACTTACAAATCAAACAGATAAGACAAAGAAAGAAGTATTACCCACATTTTACAGAAAGGAAACACTGAAAGACTCCCCCCAGGTCTCTTACAGGTAGTTTATGGCACAGCTGAGACTCAAACACAGACCTCCCGAGACCCAGAACAGCACCTGGACCATGGCCCATCTTTACTCTCTGTCACACACATCACTTATACACAGCCTGATTTTCAGAGGCAATGAGCACTTCCAGCTCCTGTAGATTGTCCTGGTAGCTGTGGGCGCGGAGCACTTCTGAAGTCACATCCACAACCCTCTAATGATCCACAAATCCAGAGGATTCTTTACACTCCTTGTAGATGGAATGGGCAATAATATTGCAGGACACCCCTGTCATGACAGGTGAGGACACAGGAGTCTTTACTTGAGATGGCTAACGTTGTCTACGCTCAGAAGCCAAAATACCCACATGTTTGATCTTCCAAACTTCATATGAAACCAACCCAGTATTGCCATTCAGTGGTGCCTTGCCTCAAAGGACCCACTACAGAAACTTTCCTTGGGACATGTTATTCCCCAAAATATTGCTAGAGAGGTATTAATGTTGACCACATTTAACTGCATCCCTAACCACAAACAGGTAGAGGTCCCAGCAATCCACAGGGGCCATGAAGCAGGGTATCCAACCTAACCCTACCTATCGTCCTAATCTATTCATTAGTTCTCTATAAGGTATCATCCTAGAATCTAACCACCTGTAGCATCAAGTGGAAGAGCAAATGCTACAGGAGGCAGAGTCACCCAGTGGAATAGCCCCTAGATTGGACTCAGGAGATCAGAGTTCTAGCCCCAGCTCTGTTGGTAGCCTTGGGAAAGTTGCTTCTACTGCCTATATATACAATGGAGAGAAAGATCCTCATCTCCTTTATAAAGCACTTTGAGATGTATGGGTACAAGGTGCTGTATAAGAGTTGAGTATCATTACAGGCTGGCTAAAGCTTTTTAATATTTGAAAAATCAATACAGTAAAATATTTGGAAACAAACTATTGCTGTAATTGTTCATAAGTAACTTACTCTAGCCAGTGTTATACATTTAATGTATTATGCTGACTTCATTAAAGCTGAGTTGGGTCATTTAATATTTGCTGTGTCACTGTTAAACCATTAACAAATACAGCCAGGAATGAATTTTCACAGCTACAACATTCATTCATTCACAGCTACCACATCTCACTCATTCCACTCCTCGCATCCCTGTTTCCAAGAGCAGACTGCTGGTGGGAAAAGAAACAAAACTCCAACTCCTCTAACAGAACCCCTCTAACAAGACTAGACACAAAAGAGAACCACCACAATCATTTTGCACAGTATAAAAGACAAAGAGGCACAGTGAGGCAAGCTGCTAGTGGGAAATGTTCTTAATAGTAGGAACAAACAGACAATACTCCAACTCAAGCAAAATGGTGTAGAGACTCAAGAACAGGCTCCCAGGAAACCAGACTGCTTGCCCAGAATGGGACGACTCAACAATTTAGCTGATGTTTATCAGAGCCTTTCAACACCATGTCATTTAGCCAGCCTCTTCTCAATTAAAATGGCTGCCCATTTCACCAATGTCTGATTCTCCTTTGCTTTCTGGACAGGTGACAATGTCTTATGTTCTGCTATCCACAAAGAGTCACCACTATACTTTACATTCAAATCACCCATCTTTTAGGTTAAACAAACAAGGACATAAGTACATTCTCCCTTTGAGCAGTGTGTGTGTGTGTGTGTGTGTGTGTGTGTGTGTGTGTGTGTGAGATTCCTCTACAATGCTCTATGCTGAAACTCAACTCTGCCTCTCAAAAAGGCAGCCTATGGCTGCCGACAATTCCTCCTGGGCATCTCAAGGTGCAGACCACAGGCAAGAAAATAACAGCTCCATAGCAACATGCACCACCATGTGAAATGGACATCTTAGCTCCTGGAAATAGAGTTTGAAAAGGCCCAGAGCCTTGATACCATAAGAAGAACATAAGAATGGCCATACCGGGTCAGACCAAAGGTCTATCCAGCCCAGTATCCTGTCTACCGACTGTGGCCAATGCCAAGTGCCCCAGAGGGAGTGAACCTAAGGGATCTCTCTCCTGCCATCTATCTCCACACTCTGAAGCTGGTTATGTGGGATATACCTACTTAACCACCACAAGAGATCCCACTCAGAACAGCAGAATAGGGTAAACTCCTCATCGAGTTGGCCCCTGGGCACAGGGGAGAAATCCCCTTTCATGACTCTACATCCAGGGATTAGTCAGATGCCCGGTTACATATGTTTACAGTTTAAAATGGTGGGGGGGCTGATTTCCAGAGGTGCTGAGCAACTTTAGCACCCATTGAAGTCAACCAAAGGTGCAGGATGCACAGAGCAACTGATAAATTTGTCCCTGTCTTTGTAACAAGTACATCGTAAGGAGGGCGCTGGAATAAATATCTGTGTTGATTCCCTTATCAGAGGTCAGCCTTTTGAAGGTCATGAAATCAGCACAGCCCCACATTACCCACATCCACATCCATACACACCCACCCACACAGAGCCTGGAGTAATTCACGGCCTCACCTGAGCATCTGATCTATAGGTACATGTGTTGCACAGGTCTGTAGGTGGTATCACGCCGTAAACGGAACTTTATATTGCAATTACTTCATTTAATATTGTGTAATGGTGGATCAAACTAGTCAGCAACCTGAAATTGTGAAAAGTTAAATATGGTATTAAAGCAGAAAACACTAGCGAAATAATATAAAAAAGAATCAGGAATAAAAAGGCAACACAGTGTGCATCAGAGAGAGAAAATAAATACTTTATTACACACAGCTGAAAGATCTGACATGTTTTAGCAGCCTCTGAAAAACGAATTCAGCACTTCAGGGATTGTTCCTCTCTTAGCTGCATGGGTTTATTACATAATGGAAAATAAAAGGGAACCAAGAAAGGAATGAATAAAAATTAACTGTACGTTCTTCATGGGAACTCAATGAAATTTGATAAACTGGTCTCCCTTATGCAGTTAGTAGATCAAGGACAAGATGCTCCAGGACATACAACTTTCCTGACGAATAATCACAAAGATGGTGCTTTGCAGCATCAGTGTCCACTTAAATATGCAACACCTTGTATTATTAATTATAACATCATCATTTAGATAGCATGACATCCAAGGGTCTTCAGGTTCTGTGGCACATTCATTAAGCTTTGCAACCCTACTGCACGATACAATAGTCCGTATTACTGTCTTAATTTGATAGATGACTAAACCAAGACACAGAGGTGAACGGCCATATTTTGGAAAGTCGCTGTGTATTTCTGCATGCCTCAACTTGCACGTTCGCAAGCTTTGGTGCGTGTGTGCAGTCTGTGAATTGAGGGCACACCTGCCTAATGTGTGAGAGGGTGCAGACTCGCAAGTCATGTGAGGATAACAGTGCACAGTGCTCTTTTAAAAGAAAATCTGGCCCAAATTGATTTCTCCAGGGTTGCATAGATAGCCAGTGGAAGATGTAGGAATATATCCTTGCCTCATATTCCCTACTCTAACCACTACACAGGAGATAAAGCAGTAATACTTTTCAAACATGCAAGGGCCTTCCATCTACACAGGAGAGTGCTAGCTAGTGGCTCGGAGGAAGTTGTAACGATCTTCTTGCCTTTTTCTGAACTGGAACTAGGAACAGAAGAGAGGGGAGGGAATTTTGGAAGGGCTTCTGAACGACCATCAGAGGTCAATAATCTAGGGGGTTCTCAAATCTCCTTTTGGTCTACCTCATCAGAACAGCTCAAGTCCTCTGAAGAGAGATAATGAGTGATCAAAATCATCTTCCTTTCCCAAAAAGTATGTGATCTCCATGGTAAATTTAAGATCCTCCAACTTTCCAGCCTACTGGAGATGGAGCTCTGCTGAACTCAATGGTCTCTCTGCACAGGGCTGGGCAAGAACTTTCCCTTTCACCCTGGTGCCCAGCTGTTCTCACCTCCAAGCTTTGCTATATACTTTCAGATGAACCAAGGTGCAAACTGTGAACCCCAATGCAGCTTGCAGAGCACCACGCCAAAGCCACTCAGAGATGGTGAACGCCAGCGGAAGGTGAACATTCCTGCACAAATGGACCCGCGAGCTCTTAAGTGAGCCTGGCTCTGCGTGTCTCAGTGAAATAGACCCACCTGCCCACTCTGAGATGAAAGGGCCAAATGTCCAACCTACGGGAGTCAGTGGAGGTTCTGCCATTGAATGCTAAATGAAGCAGGATGGAGAAGCAGATGATCAAGTAAACTGCATCCATGTTTCAGGCTTTGTGGTAAATGCTCCAGGCAGCATCTTCCCCTGGTTCCTGACTCATTAACACCTGATCTTTAGAGGGGCTGAGCTCCACATTTGAAGAGCACTTCCCACAACTGGGCCCAAAAGGATGGGATTCACTCATGGGCAGAGGGCCCACAAGAGGCCTACACAGCTCTTAAATCCTCATCTGAGACACAGCATCTCCAGGGTTAAGTGAGAATTAAGCGGTGCAGCGGTCTCACGGTGGTCCCCAGCACACCAGTGAATTTCGTCTAAAATTAAACAAGCGTGTGTGTCAAAGCACAGCTTAGTTTCTTGTCTTTTCAGTCCCAGGCAGATCCTAAGCTGTACATGGGCATCGCTTCCCCCAAGTCAAGGAAGTGTTTCTGATTTAGACCAGCTGAACAGCCAGGCCTCTAATTTTTGTGATGTTATGAAAATACTCACAAACCATGAGACAGGCACCAAAATATCAAGACATTATAAAAATAATAAATGTGGGGTTCTTTTTATTTTGCTTCTGGTTTCTGAGACTTGAGGTGCATGCAGGTCGGGTTTTCAATCTTTTCTCTGCAACTGCCAGGGCTAAAAATTCACTTTTCTTTTTAATTGAAAGCAATCCCATGCAATCCCACGACTCCAGGAGCTGAAGTTATTAAAAAAAACACATCAAGTATTGCATGAATCATGGTTAAATCACGAGACCTGGCAACATTAAAATACACAGCACAGAACTTTTAACATTTTACCACTCTTATATAAGCACAGAATGTTTCAGACATTCCACAGCTCTGCTTCTCACTACATCATACTTTATATGGATCCTGTATGCCCAAGTGGGTGTCTGATCTTTTCAACTGAACTCTCAAATGTCAACATTCATTTTCCTTATAATTAACATCATTATCAGCAGACATATTTTTCTCATCATCCTCCTGCTTTTTCGTTTCTTGATTACTTCTGTCAGGGAGCTGTTTTTCTTTAAAAAAAGAAATAGTCCAAAACCATGCTTTCAAATTAACAGCTAATGTATGTGGCAAAGGTGGCTCAGAATTAATTTTCCATCACTGGTTACACTGACCTTTAAAAATCATTCAGGCCACAGGTGAATGCAGCTGAAGATTCACCTTTATTGGGGCAACAAACCAGGGCACAGTCTTCTGTTTTTTTCTTTTGTTATTTTCCCCACACAGCCTTGCAATTCTTTCCCTTCTGTCAGGAATTGCTATCTTCCATGGCAGATCAGCTCAAATTTCACAGCTTGGTGGAGATCAAAAGGTTAGGACTCCAGGATCAAGCAGGTCAAGGGCTGAAGTCTGGATACTTATCGGTTTCTCTCAAGGATATCTGTTTATTACATGCATGATACGAATCTCTCAATTCTAAAACATTTAGCTAGGAATCTAACAAGAACAAGCTGTGTCCACAACAAACGTTTCCTGCTACAGGTCCTGGCTGGCAAAGCTGTGATTATGGTGTTTTGGCATTTGTGGTCCTGCAAGGAACCTGTAAATACGCAAGTGGCTAGATAAAGACATTAAAATGACATTTTAGAACCTCCCAAGGCTTTTGCTCAGGCTCAGTTTTGGAAATTGATAAAGATTCGGGGGTTTTGAAACTTTTTTTTTTTTTTTTTTTTACTGAACCACTTCAGCATGCACATCCACTGAAATAAAAAGGCTTTTGCTGTCCAATGCCTGCTTCTGAAAGCCATTGTTTCCCAGGCAGGAAACATGCCAAGTACTTGGATCGGGGGACTGGGTGTTAAAGGCCAGACTAGTCCCCATCTTCCATGTACTCACTGAGTGACCCTGGAATGGTCCCCTCCCCTTTCTGAACAGCAGTTTCCCTGTCTGTAAAACAGGGATGATGATTCTTCCCCAATTTTGAGACTCTTCCCCTGGAGATGCACTTAGTATGACTCTGTTGTGTAAACTGGTGACTGGAACATTTTATAAACCTTTACCCACTTTCCCCCAGTTAGATTCCTAACTGGTGCAGGCCTACAAGGCCCCAGTTATTGCAACAGCTCCTAATAACTCAGCCCAGGAGAGAGGCTTCTCTAGCATCTACCTTGATGTCTCATTTGAAAGCCAGCTCTGTTCATGTTCAGGGTGCACACACTACAAAATAAGTTTGAGGACACTGCAAACCGGACTAGTCTTCTCCCGCCTGCTCGCAGTAACAACATCCCATTCTAACTCTGAAGGGCAGAAACCAAGTAAGATGACCTGGGTTCAACAGCACTATGGGGCCTGGAAGAACAAACCATCCGTATGTAGTTCACTCACTTGCCACTTGACTTCTGAAGCTAAAGAATGTAGAACAATCCCAAAGATTTAATATCCTACCTGTCCTGCAGGAAAAAAAATGTGTGATTGTCATACAGGAGCCTAATGTTACTCAATGGAATCTCCCTTCCGAAATGGGGTGTAAGACAGTGATCAGAACTATGTGCCAACCAAGTCCCATCATAAGCACAGGTAAAATATGGAGATCAGAACGGTTCTTCCTGTTAGACATAATTAGCAGCAAAGAACTACAGCCCTGAAAAATTACCTGGGATAGAAAACAGCGGTCCTTTCTGTTCAAGTGATTACTCTGTGCAAAACCCCCTCAAATACCATAATTATGGCTTCTGTTTTTCAACTCTTAGTTGTTCTCCTGCTACAACTCTTTATATCCTTTGCTTTCAATCTGCCTACACTTAGAAACTTCAACAGCCTCGTTTGTATGATACTAATACAGGGGACCGCCGAGGCAAGAATTGACCCCATCAGCAATACAACGGAAAGAAAGATGGGAAGGAACCAAGTCCCAGTGCAAAGAAAGACATTCATTTTGTGAATAAGATGCTGGATTCTTAACAGAGATAGAGGTCAGCTTTTAAGTTCAACAAGGTAAGATGAAAAAGTGAATGGGAACATATTAAAGCACCAAGTTTTCTGTGTCTTCAACACCATCAGTTTCCCTATAACAGAACACAAAGCAGACTCGATGTACCTTATTTTGTTATCAGGCAGGGACAGTTGTTTTTAAATTATAGCTCCCTATAAGCTGCTATCAGATAACTCTTGTTCTATTTTATGGTGGCGTTACTGACTTATCATATATGACAGATGGGGAAAAACAACACTGAAACCATTCCTAGCCTCAGCCAGCTCTAGAAGCACTAAGACAAGTATTAAGCATTCTGCTGAGATGAAAGAGAAGCTGAGCTCCAGACACAAAGATATGGCGTGTACATGAGCAAACATACCATGGGGATGTCAAGATCACTGTCATCACTCAGCAGATGAGCTGCTTGACTGTGAAACAAATGAGCCATTCCAGGGAATTTAATGATGGTCAAACTATTCATTGTCAATAGTTTATGCAATGATTTCATCCATTTTTTTCCTGCGCACCGAATTACCAGCAAAAAGATCATGGTTTTTACACATTTGTTGCTTGAAATCATTAGGTAAATAGTTTTCAATTCATGTATTCGAACACACAGATTCTGCATGAGCGGTTTGCATCAAGTATTCAGTCTTATTTGGAAGCACAGTTGGTGCTTTGTGACAGGTCACCTACTGTAAAACTCACATGGCATTGCTTCTCTTTCCCTATTGGATTTTCCCAACCTTTTTCCAATGGGCTTAAACTGCAGCAAGGGAGATTTAGGTTGGACATTAGGAAAAAGTTCCTAACTGTCAGGGTAGTTAAACACTGGAATAGATTGCCTACGGAAGTTGTGGAATCTCCATCTCTGGAGATATTTAAGAGTAAGTTATTTAAATGTCTATTAGGGATGGTCTAGACAGTATTTGGTCCTGCCATGAGGGCAGGGGACTGGACTCGATGACCTCTCGAGGTCCCTTCCAGTCCTAGAGTCTATGAGTCTATAAACTACTCACATTTCCATTCCAATTGAATTTCATTCATCAGACAGGTGAGATTCACTCCTATGCAGAGGGCCAGCACACAGTCTATGCACTAAAACCCTCCAAATGAAGATTAAGTGGAACTTAGGTACTTCACAGTCATTGTGCTGGCCCCATTGCATATGGGTGAACACCAGCCTTGACTGCTTTCGTTTTTTGACTAAACAGAGCTCGGCTACAGGCCCAGAATTAACAGCCCATAAATATTTGAATGAAAAAAAATTGCTCATACAAATGTCCATGAGCAGTGAATAAAACATGCAAATCAAAACTAAGTTTCTAGTTCAATGACGAACTCATAAACAAGTATTTTTTTTTTATTCAACTAACACAAAGTGGAACGCACATTAAAAAGCTACATTCTAAAGGGGAAAGTACTCTTTGGTTACCTAGGAGAAATTCCTTCAAAACTGTAAGATTGGTTACAGATGACTGTTAATCAGCCCTGTATCTGTACAAAAATAGAGGATGCAATGTTAATAATGCAAGTAAACCCAATCATCACCCAGATGCCCCATAAAAACATGCTCTAAATTTGGAGAATCAATCCAAAAGGGAGCAAGTCAATTATACATAAGCATTTTAAGCTCGTTTAATCTTTACTTAGGTCTGGTCAACACATAGTCCTTGCGCTGGCATAACTCTGGTGGTTATAAGGTGACCAGACAGCAAGTGTGAAAAATCGGGACGAGAGAGGGAGGTAATAGGAGCCTATATAAGAAAAAAACCCAAAAATCAGGACTGTCCCAATAAAACCGAGACATCTGGTCACCCTAAGTGGTTAGAGGTGTCATTGTTTTCTTTTACCGTTAGAGTTATATGGGTACAGCCCTAGTGTAGACATAATTATACCAACATAAAGGCACCTTATACCCGTATTTCTTTTTCCCTTCCCATAAAGGAATAAGCTATACTAGTATAAGCACATCTATTCCGGTCTAATTTCACACAAGCACAAGCAGAGAGTGTGGGGGGTTGCAGCAACCTGGATTATATCAGTACAGCTTTAATATCTAGATTAGCCCTTAATGAAGATCTTAGGTCACCTTTCAGGTCAAGTCAGTTTCACCACCATAAAATGGCTCTTTAGAAACTACATTTCTAGAGAGTGTATGACTAATACGATGGCCTCCAAGTGTTCTTATATTTACACCCACGTTAGCCAAGAGATGGTTGGGAGCTGCATGCTTGACACAGGGACAGGTTCTAGGGCAGTCTGCTTGTGAGAATAAAGAGATATAGCTGGCGTCTGGGCAAGATTAGCCTTTTACTCCCTGGGTCCAACACATTTTGTGCCATACACCACCATTCTGGCCATCTGCTGCTCCAGTCGCGAAGCCCTTCCCCAGGTTCTGCCAGCCAGCTCAGTTAAGAATAATATTAGTAACACTTCTCTTGTGTACAGTGCTTTTCATCAGTAGATCTCAAAGCACTTCACAATCTTGGCTGTACTTATTCTAGGGTGACCAGATGTCCTGATTTAATAGGGACAGTCCCGATTTTGGGGTCTTTTTCTTATACAGGCCCCTATTATCCCCCACCCCCTGTCCCGATTTTCCACACTTGCTCTCTGGTCACCCTGATTTATCCCCACAATGCCAAGCAACGCTATTATCCCCTTTTACAGATGGGGAACAGACACAAAGAGGCTAAATGACTTGCCCATGGGCACTCTCGAAGTCTGTGTCAGAGAAGAAAATTGAACCATCTTATTCCTAGTCCCAAAAGAGCTTCCTAACCACTGAAACTATCCTTCATCCACTGCCTACAATCTCAGCCATTCTAGTAATGAGCCTTTCACACAGCTCTGCCCATCTGTCCCAACCCTGACCTGCATTACTCCCTGATAGCTCTGCCCAGGGTCCCTCTTGAGTAGAAGCTGCCTATTGTGCTAAATTAGGTAGGTAATTTGGGGACTTGAGCAAACGTTCTATTGGGATTAGATTAACAGCCTCAACTCAAAGTGATTTTTATAAATGACCTAAGCCAAATGTGAGTTTGTCCATCTCAAGTGCATTTTAACATCACACGCTCCTTAAGATAATCACATTGAATATAATCAATTCCACATTTAAATGAAATTCCTGGGGAAGATCTGGAAAGGACTCAGATAAATGAGGCCAAATAAATGAAATCAGGAAAGGAGCAGAAGAGCTTTATTTGCAGCTCTCAAACTCTGGGAACTGGGGAATACGGAAAGTCCCCCAGGTTGAATTAGTGAGATAATAAAGCACCTGCTGAAGAGACCTCCAAGTGCAGTAATCAAATTATTTCATTGCCCCAGAATAATCACAAATGTGGGTTCTCTTTTCAGAAGAAAGAGTCAACAGAAGGAGAAGCAGGATAGATAAATGGAATTCAAACCTCCCTCACGGGGCACACAGTAAGTTAAAATGACATACAAGAAGTGAGCCTTATGCTAATGCCAAACAGATTGGGAGTTTATTCAATTTTTATTTCTGACTGCAAGGTCACTGCTAAAAGGTAAGCACAGTAATGGAATATGCTATAGATCACCTGACATGTTTCTGTTTTGCTTCACAAACCACAAAACTGACTGAAAAAAAACTGCTCAGCACTGCACACCCAAAACGGCTCAACACTTCAATGGGCTGAAGGCTCCTCTTGTGTTTCAGGCACTTGATGGAAATCTCGGTTCAGTTCCAGGCTCTGCCACATTCTCCCCATATAACCAAGGGCAAGTCACTCAATTTCTCTAAACCTGATTTAGCACAACACTTAAGCCTGGGTTTTACTTTAAGCACAGGCTTAAATCCCACTGATTTTAATAGGAATTAAGCAGGTGCGTAAATGAGCCAAGGCTCTTGTGCCTCAGTTATCCACCTTCAAAGAGAGATAATGTCACTTCCCTTTCCCCTTCCTTTGTCTTGTGTAATTACGACTTGCCTACATGTTTCAAAATAAGCTACGGCGTGTATTGAGAGCACACTAGCCAATCTGGAACAGCTCCCCACACGGACAATCTTATTCTGCATTTAGTGCCTTTTTGCAGTTTAGCCTGATCCACTTTCCAGGCTATTCTCCCATGCAAGCATATTCTCCCCTTTGATTATAAGCTCTTTGGAGGCAGGAACTCTCTCTTATGATTATCAAATAAAAAGAAGTGCCCCTGCACACGAACCGCACAGCCAAAATTTCAGTCGGCTTCATTACAACTATTCATAAGTTTGCTCTCGGCAGCAGTCAGACTCACAAAAGAAAGTTCTGATGGAACCAGAACTGAGGTCTGTTTTTTCTGTGTGGGATTTTTTAACCTTAAACAAACCAACCAACCTGGGAAACCAGCTAGTTGTGATCCCACCCAAAACTGCAGAACCTTATCACAGTTTCATTTACAAAAATGTAATTAATGAACGCTTTTAAACCCTCAGAACCTTTCAAATTCAAGAAAAGTCCACCCAAGTAAATTAGACTGGTAGGCCAAGTGCTTCAGATTTAAATTATGGTCATTATCCTGACAGGAACCAAGAAACAGCTGTCACATACAATTATTTTTAGGGCTGCTACTAAACCATTCTTACATTATGAGCCGCCACCTCTCAGAGGCTAACAATGGCTTCACATTTTATCATGACAAAAAATCAGAGTCATCCAGTTCTCTCTCTGGATATTACCTACATTTATAACATACTGCACATTAAACACATGGGAATCTCACAGGCAGCTGGAATAATCCTATCCTAGCCATGAGCTCTGTAGAGGACTACATTGCATAACTACAATTATGACTTCAGCTCAACCCTTTAGCCAATCGGACTGTAGTATGCAAATAACCAAATTCAGCTCTTAGGTTGACTGGAGAGGTTTCACCTGATGTCACAATCAGAATACCTACCAAACAATGTCAAGAAACCTGAGTACAGCATCAAGGTTGCCTTCTGCAACACCGGATGAGGAAGGACCCTCTCCCCCGTGATCATTATGCCACAAGGAGGAGGGGACGGTCTGTCTAGTATTTAAAATCATGTTTATTAATTTGATTTGCACCAAAGGAGCTCAGAACAGATCACTGGACAAACTTGATCATTATGTAAGATCAAACATTTGAAACAATGGTCGGGCATGCTGAAATAAAACCAAAGGGGAAGTTATCCTCCTATTTGCTCTTCTTCATATCTTTCAAAGAGCAGTACAAGGCAAACCAAACAGTCCCCGCTTTGAACTGCATAGAATTATCCAAGAAGTGCTCGGAAAAGTGGAAAACCATCTCTGAGGAGGAGAAAAAGAAGTATGAAGAACTGGCAAGGGTGCATAATGCCCGGTGTGCGAAGAAGAAAAGAGCAGATCCTCTGCGGGGAGTGAGGAGATCGCAGAGAAGGAGGCGTGGGAAGAGAGGTAATCAGACCAAGAGGAAGAGGCCACTGTCTGCTTTCTTTCTCTTCATGGCTGCGCATCGCCCGGCACTGGAGAGGTCAAATCCGGGCTGGACCATGGTGGAAATTGCCAAGAAGCTGGGAACAATGTGGCACCAGCAGCCTGACAAGGACAAAGAGGTGTACAAACAGAAGGCAGCTCAGCTGAGGCAGAAAAAACAAAAAGGCAAAGCAGCAGGTCAGGGCAGAAGCCGGGGGCAATCGAGAAAGAGAGGAGGCTCACAGCGCAGAGGATCCAAGAGGAGGGAAGCAGCTGATGACTTGGATTGTGTTATTTGTTGCTAAGCTGATAAAACTCATCAAGTTCAGCTCCTCATTCATGTGGGTGCAGTTGAATGGGAATCTTGAGCACCCCTCCTTGTGAACTTCAGTAAAAATTAGAGCAAACTTATGTTAAGTGTCATTCTTCACAGGAAACAATTCAGCATTAATAGAGTGAAACCTGTCCTGGTGAAAAGCAAGGAGTTCACACTGCCCAGAGACAGAAGTCCTCTGTTTACATGCAGCACAAGTACAGTGTGGAGAATGGCAGTGCAGGCTCCCCCTTACCACCGCTTGGAATGAGGTCCTTCCATAAGAGGAAAAGGACTCTGGCCCCCTTGGCAGAGGTGCCAATTCACACCCACAGAGAGAATGATTTTTATGATGTGAACTCTTGCTCCTTAGAGCAGACCCAGCAATTTGCTTCGCCGAGGCTATCCATTGGTAACAACTTTAGCAGAACCGGCCTGAGTGGCAAATAGCAGGGGAGATTTATCCTTGGAATAATTCCAGTGAGGTCATTGGTGTCTATGCCATTTCTTGGGGGTACCTCGCTATCACCTGCCTTTAGCATGCCAGTCTTAGGTCAGCTCCCAGCTCCACCGGCCAACGGGCAATACCAGCGTTCCCCTCTCAGCCTTGCAGGCCCTGCTGTTACTCTACATGCTAGTATATGACATGCCCCAATCCTCAAGATGTCTGAGTGGTCCAGCCCCTGACCCCTGGACATTCCCAGTATTCACAGATGCACTACTCCCATGAAAAGAGTGCGCCCCGCTGACCAGTTCCACGTTAGATGACAGCATGCTTCACACACGGCACTCAGATATGCTATGTGAAAACAAGTATAAGTTGATTTAAAATAGCACAGAGATTCCAGTAACAGCCAGTAGACATGCGGGAGACAAATAGTTAAGCTATCAAATAAAATCATAAAATGCATTCTATAGCCTTGACTTAATTCACGAGACACTCACATCTTCCAGAGTTTTGCTCATTCCCAAGCCACACTGAAGACCAGCCTGCTGTCAGCTTGTCTCTTCGGTGAAGGATTCTGTGTGTCCCTCTGCATTTCCAAACAAATCCTTTCTCGTTATTCATGAACAGAACACACTCCATTGTTTGTTTCTTCCTGTAGGTTTCCTCTCTTGTATCTTATGCAATCTCAATTTGCATCTGGTTCAGTATGCAAATGGGAGGCACACATCAGGCCCCAGACAGGGACATAGGTGTTAGTGACTGCCTGCCTGAAAGGAACACCTTTGAGGTCTGTCACTGCCTGGTAATCTGCCTTAACTCCAAAACATTAAGAAAATATTTTTTCAGTATAAATACATAACTCCTCAAACATTATCTGCACATACATTCTGCCATGAGTATGATCATAGAATCATAGAAGAATAGGGTTGGAAGAGACCTCAGGAGGTCATCTAGTCCAACCCCCTGCTCAAAGCAGGACTAACGCCAACTAAATCATCCCAGCCAGGGCTTTGTCAAGCCAGGCCTTAAAAACCTCTAAGGAAGGAGATTCCACCACCTCCCTAGGTAACACATTCCGGTGCTTCACCACCCTCCTAGTAAAATAGTTTTTCCTAATATCCAATCTAGACCTCCCCCACTGCAACTTGAGACCTTCGCTCCTTGTTCTGTCATCTGCCACCACTGAGAACAGCCGAGCTCCATCCTCTTTGGAACCCCCTTTCACGTAGCTGATGGCTGCTATCAAATCCTCCCCTCCTCCTCCCACCACTCTTCTCTTTTGCAGACTAAATAAGCCCAGTTCTCTCAGTCTCTCCTCATAAGTCGTGTGCCACAGCCCCCTAATCATTTTTGTTGCCTTTCTCTGGACTCTCCCCAAACTGTAGTGGAGGGCCCAAATTGGACGCAATACTCCAGATGTGGCCAGTGGGCTACTGGCTCACAACAGAGACGTCACATTCTACCCCTTCATGACCTATTATGTACATATCCAACCCAGGGAATCCCTGTAAAACCCTATGCACTCCCTCTGGCAGCTGACACCAAGGGGGCCCCAGGTCACAGTGTTACATCAAGGATTAAGTTGCTGCAGTGGTTTTACCATTAGATCTTATGTGATCTTTATGTTAAGAACAGTATGTGGCGATCATTATATTAATACACAGTATGAGTTAAAAACAACAGAGTATGACATAAGGAGGCTGTAATGGCACATTATACTTCAGCGTTACTAACTGATTGAGGAGCAACTGCATTTCAGTGGTAATGAGAGCCCAACACTGGAACAAAGTATAATCTAAAATACAGAGAAGCAGATTTTACGTTCAGTGTCTTCACATCTCTCAGGCTCTAATTCACTAGCAAGACGTGAGAAAGTCACATCCACAAGCATAAGCTGTGACACTGACAATAGGCTGCACTTCACAGCCGTACCATCATCCAAGACCAAGCCACTGGTTTTAATAATCCAGTAATAACACGGGATGTTTAGGGCTGGATTTTCAAAGGAACCTCACTCAGCTCAGCCTCTAAAACTGTGGCTGAATCTACATTTTTTGGTTCCTGGATTTCCCCTCCTCCCCCATGTGCAACATCTCAGAAGTGGTTGCATAAACTGCATTTGAATGTAACTTTTTGTGCATCTACTCCCAGACTGAGCACTGCGCCATGGTGCAGGCCTGCAATATTACACATGCACATTTTGGGAGACTGTTGTGAAAATCTGACCTATAAAAACTCAACCGGACAAAGCGCTAGAAAGCATATGGCAGGCATCCATCCCAACTAGCTTGGGACACAGTATGGAAAAGAGTCATGTAAAAAAAAAAAAGTTATGAGGAAATTAAAAATGAAAGTGCTAAAACTAGATGAGACGCATGTCAAAAAGCTTTATTCCAATGATCTAATTGGTAAACTTTATGCAAAGAAAGGATCCTAAGATCCAAACAGGATCTTGATACTTATTCAGTCAGCCATTGTCACAGAAAAACAGAGGAGAGATCCAACTAGTTCAGATTCAAAGCTCTTTGGGCTATAGCTCTGGAAACCTCAGGATGGTTCCCTTCCAAATTCCTGAATCAAAGATATCCCCATTATTACAAAAAAACAACAACCCCAAAACATAACAAAACACCACAACACAACCCCCCTCCCTCACAAACCCAACTGAATCATAACAACAAAACGTCCTTTTGCACCACTCACTCGTTCCCACTGATAGAGAGAATAGCACCAAGGTGCATTTTCCTTTCAAAACCTCTGTTAGCACATTGGTTTGGATCTACAGAAAACCAAGGCATGAGCTGCTCTGGCACTATCATTTTCAACAGGCTACCAACATACGCACACCATATCCACACATGTGCCTATAAACGCAAACCCCACCCCCCAAATAAAAACAGAAAAGCAATTTTTTGCTTGGCTTTTAAACTCACATTTTCCAAATACATATGAAATGTGGGCAGGGATCAGCTTGATCAGGAAATAGATAAAGGGAGTGTGTTTCTATTAAAACGGTTACAATGAAACAATAGATGCCTCAAATAAAGGAAGTGGGCAGGAACACCATCTCTAACTTTCTCTCTCTCACACACTCACACACACACACACTTTCCACAACTCTAAGTAGCTTACCTGAATATCTCAAAAAACTAAATATTAATTGATCCTCACAATGTCCCTATGTGGCAGAGCAAACTATTTTTGGCCCCATGTTACAAGGGCAGAAATTAAAGCACAGCGAGGTTAAATGCCTTAATGATGGCACAACAAGCCAGGGGCATATCCAGGATTTGAACGTGGAGGTCTCGATTCCCAGTCCCCATATTCTAAGGTTGCTGCCTGTTAGGAGGGAAAGTGCACACTTCCCCTTGTTAAATGTTTGTTGTCCTAGCTCTGTAGTTTTTATAAGTACTGGGTTCAGCTCCACAGGGCAGATCGGAATGGGACTGAACATTTCTTTGGTCTGGTGGAGGAAGGATGGTTTTGCAAAACTATTCACCATTTCCCAAGGCTAAGGTGACTAACAACACTGTGGCAAAGCAAGGAAGCTGTTCCTCCCTTTATGATTTAAAAAAAGCCAATCCACTGTTTGATTAAGGCGGAAAAACTCATTTGTGAGTGCAAGTTCAGTTAGGCCCTGGGATAATAAACCACCTTTTAAAACTCTGGAGACGTCTGAAACCAAAGATCTAATCCCAGCTCAGCTCCCCAAGTGAAACCAAGTTTGATTATTTTGCTCCAGACTCCATTTTTCAACATCCTGGAATCACAGCATCATTTGGAAGGGCTGTCAATTTCCATTCTGGAGGGAGGAAGAACTAACAGTGGGTGTTTGCAGGTTGAGACTGTTAGAGGAAAAGGAGGGGAGCTGTGTGAGAGCAGCACGGGGACTATGCTCCTGAAAACAGCAGGATAACCTAGATACAGAACATGTTAGAGGGCAGGAATGAGGTGGCCCAATCCAAAGCTCCTTAAAGACAATGGGAGTCTCTCCATCGACTTCAGCAGGCTTTGGATCAGGCCTCAGAAGAGCAAGAGGTGCTGCTGTCAGGGATTGAGGTTGAGCTGGCAGAGAGGTGGGAAGGTGGCATTTTGCTTGGTACCCAAACACTTTATTATATCCTATATTGGCTCTTAAGCCACCTGCATCTCCATAGTTCTGACTGCCTTTCATTAGTGTATCGAGGGTATATCTACACTGCAGCGGTGGGGGGAGGGGTGTAATTCCCAGTGGGGGTAGACAGACTCATGCTAGCTCAGCCCAGGCTAGCATGCCAAAAATAGTAGTGTGGACATTGCAGCATGTGCAACACCTCAGGCGAGCCACACAAGTCCAAGCCCTGGGTCTGAGCTCAGGCAGCTAGCCCAAGCCACAACCCATGCGGCAACACCCACACAGCCCAGAATCACATCTCTCAGCTGCAGTGCAGACATACCTTATACAATGAGCCTAACCACTGTCACACATAGCTCGCCCTCCTGCATCCTCACTCCAGGGAAAGAATTGCATGTTCAGTGTGGTGTTTTGTTTTGGTAGGTCTGTGTTTGTTATAAGCTCAGTCAAATCCCATCCTCACCTTCCTTCCAGACTCATCAGGAAAATCACTTCAGTGCCGCAAACTCCAAACAGAACTGGCCCTAGTGGTGATTGGATCTTTGTCCCATATTCCACCAGCCAGACCTCTTTGGAGTCTTAGCACCATCTGCTGTAATACCAGGAGAACATGTCACCAGGGCCAACCGCTTTCACTGCAGGCAGAGGAAAAACTCAGACACATGGCCCACTAAATAGTCAGTAAAGACACTGCTGACATATTAAGTAAAAAATAATTCTCGGCTATAATTTCTCTGACTCAGTGGCAGAATGTTTAACTGAGCAGAGACAAGAAAATATCACATTAGTAGTTCTCATCACTGCATGGTCACTAACAGCTTGACAGGCCCCATCAGTTAAAATCTATTTCCAGCTGCACTAGTAACTCCAGGCTGTCGAGCTATTTTTGTTACATACAGCAAATACAAAGAGGTTAATACGCACACTCAAAAATGCACAAGGCATCATCCATCCAACCGAACTTTTAAAAATAAAATTTTTTTGAGTCTCTGGTTCTTTGAGTCACGTACTTCAAAATACGCCAGGGCATGACTTGTATGCAGACAAAATCATGCTCTGTAAAGATGCCACATAGATTCCACTCAATTTAATGCATCGGAGTCTGGTCATGAGTAATGTCTCTAAATTCCTGCAGCCTGGCCTCCACACACACACCTTTTTGCAAACGCACACACACTCCAACCAAGTCTCAATATGGCTGTTGTTACCAATCCTCTACCACTGAAACGCATCCTTCCTCCCCCTTGATTGTCAGCTGTCTCCAAGCTCAGGGAATTTGTGATCAATAGAAGAGGATTTATTTTTTAGCCATTCCAGCTGGTTTTCTAAAATGTCACTCAAAGGAAGAAGAAGAAGAGCAGCTCAATGTTTACTGCATATATGAATACCTCCTGGGGGGAAAAGGACTTTACAAAAGGCACTGTGCAAATGGGGAAACTGAGGCACAGAGTTGCAGGCCAACATTTTCAAACTTGAGTTCTGAAAGTAAAGCAACTAAATCCATGGTTGGGTACCTAAATAAAAGTTGTCCTGATTTTCAGGGGGAGCTACCAGCACTCAGAATCTCTGGAAGTCAGACCACCTTTATTTAGATGCCAAACTTGAGTTGCCTAATTGATTTGGCCAAAGTCAAAGAGATTAATAAAAGAATCCTGGGTTTTGAACTCATTGAGTTTTTGGCTTCCCAAACTTTTTGCTCAGGGCACTGGGCCACACATCTCAATGAAATTGTTGCACTAAAAGTGCAAGCCAGAAAAGACTATTAGGGGGAACTGGCAAAAGAAGAAGTGACCATAAGTAATTTTACAATTCGGAATGTTTCAGAGTTCCACTGAGCATCAGTGAACACACTAGCTGGTTGGCATTAGCAGATAGCATTCATCTCTCTGTTAAACAGCTTCCCTTCCCAGCAGTCATTATTAAGGGAAGCAGTGTGATCTGACGAGTAGGTCTCTGGACTAAGGGAAGTGTGTTTTAATTAGAACAGGGTGAATAAGTGATTTTTAAGCTCCGTGGCCAAACAAGAAAATGCTCCCACTCCCAATCCCCAAAATTGTTTTGGGTTGAATGAAACATTTTGTTTGATCCAATACTAAATCTTTTTGTTTAATTTCCAGGTGATCTTTTTAAACTGTTAAATCCTGCTACGTTTTCAAAGGAAATGTGTTTCAAAATGAAATGTTGAAACATTTCGTTCTGAAAATGTCAAAACATACATTAGGACTTTCTTGGAATCTCCCACCCCGCCTCCGTTTTTGGCCAAAACTCTCTGCCAAATTGGACCTGACACTGCCCAGCTCTAATTCTAACTCTGACGTGCATTTGCTATATGACCTTGGGAGAGTCATTTCACACCTCTGGGCTTCTATTCCCACTTCTATCAGTGGGGAGAATGCTTCTTACCTTCCTTTGTTAACTGCTTTGAGAGCTACAGATTAAATGCACTTTATAAGAGTTATTAACAAAAAAACAACCCCTCCAAACTGCCTCAGTTGTCATGTAGCATTATTGAAGGAAGCAGTTATTTATCAGGACCTGTTGAAATTTGAAGTCGGACGGAACTCTACATTGTTAGACTTTCTTGAATGAAGGCATATAGACCTTCAGGCCAGAAGGGACCATCGTGATCATCTAGTCTGACCTCCAGCACATCGCAGGTCACAGAACCTCCCCCACCCACTCCTGCAGTAGGCCTAGAATCTCTGGCTGAGTTACTGACATCCTCAAATCATGGTTTAAAAACTTCAAGTCACACAGAATTCGCCTTTTACATTAGTTTAAACCTGCAAGTGACCCGTGCCCCAAGCTGCAGAGGAAGGCAAAAAAAAAAACAACCCCAGGGTCTCCGCCAATCTGATCTGGGGGGAAATTCCTTCCCAGCCTCAAATATGGTGATTAGTTAGACCCTGAGCATTTGGCAAGATCCATCGTGCAGATACCTGGGAAAGAATTCTCTGTAGTAACTCAGAGCCCTCTCCAGCTAGTGCTCGTCACCTTGAAGACCATGGACAGATTCCCCCTTCATCTAGTTTCTATGCACCAGTAAAAACAGGCGATTAAATTGTATCTGAAGTCCATGGATTCTTTCAATATTGAAACAATCCAGCTCAGCTGAGGCTCGTTACAAGCCTTAGCATGAAAGTTGTTCCACATGCTTTTCACATACTCAAAACTAATGATAATGACATTATAATAGATCTCGTAATAACATTTTTACACAGCTTAATGCAGCCTTTGTTTCCGTTGCTAAGGGGAAGATGGGTAAAGAATACCTTTTAAATTTTGCAGAAGAAAATCAGCTGGAATGCCACTTTCCTTTAGCGAGCTAACTAAATGGATTAATCTGGATCCTTGGCAGCAGTACAAAACCAGACAAGTGTTTAGTTTTCTTGTCATCTTGATGCATGGATATCAAAGGTTTAGGGTTCAGCTTGGAGAAGCAACCAGAAGTTTTAGTTGCTTATCCAAACATCAAGTCTGTAGAAATCTGCTTTCCTTGGCAGTTTCCCACACTTCCAGTTCTAATTACAGGCAGAAATACAGAACTACTGCCACTTCTCTGGCGGTACTTCTGCACTTCAGATGTCAGATTCATTACTTCTCTTATCTGAAAATTTCAGAGCCTTAAAAATTTGGCTAAAGTTCAAACCATAAAAGAACAAAACAAGTTTCAAGTGTTTTTCTGGAATGCTCTACACCAGTGGTTTTCAATCTGGGGTCTGCGGAGCCCTGGGGGTCCGCAGACTAAGATTTCCAAAGGGGTCTGCACCACAATTCAAAAGTTGTTAAAGGTCCGCAAATAAAATAAGGTTGCAAATTGCTGCTCTGGACAGAAATGAAGATGCCTAAATATACAGTGAGAAACCTGAATTCTAATTCCAGCTCTTCTTGTGACTTTCTACCTGGCCTCTTGCAATTCACGTAACCTCTCTGTGTGTCAATTTCCCCAGCTATAAAACAGGAACAAGGACACTTTTCTCTCACTCTTTGTCCAGTCTCAAACTCTTCAGGGTAGAAACTCTCTTACCAGGTGGTTGTATGATGCCAGGCACAAGGGACCCCCCTGTGATGAACTGGGAATGTTCTTAACGTTGCTCTGAATACTGTGTTGGTGCCTCAGTGTCCCCTATGCAGTTCTTAATATCTAGGTGGTGGGTTAAGGTATGTGATTGCTGCAGAGCAAAGCGCCAGTGCACCTAAATGCCTGACACTCTGTTTCCTAGCAACTGATGGCCTGGGCCCCTCCTCTACAAAGGTGCCAATTGAAGATGTTGGAGACAAAGGAATCAGGTGACCTCCTGGCCCGGGAAGCGCACGGAGGGGCAGAGGATGCTGAATGCTCCAAGGAGAGACCCAGGAGGTGAAGCCGTGTAAGCTTCTTGCCCTGAACAAGTCTGCTCCAAGGGAGAGGAGGCTCCCCAAAGTCCTGACTGGCTTGGTGGGGAGCAGTGCCAGAGCATCACCCAGTAACTCCGTGACACCCCCCAATCTTGGTTGGGGCCCGTTGATGCTATCATAATACTGACAACAGAAGGGAACGTAAATTCCTTTCAGCACTGGAATTTTCCCAAAACAGATTAAGTTAGTGGGGTTCCCTCTCTACTTTAATGCTTTCAGACATGCTCCTTATCTTTCCTGAGTCAATAAAGTAGGAAGAAGAAAACTCAAGTCCACAGAAGCTTTCTGAAACATTGCATCCAGCATTGTTGTATTTTAAAGAAAGAAAGAAAGAAAGAAAGAAAGAAGTCTTCCAGGACCATACATTCTGATTCCTGGTGGATGTTGCAAAACTGATGCAAGAGCATGTTTTTGAAAGCACTTGTTTTATTTTTTGAAGGTCAAAACAATCCTGCTATGACATTAAATAGATTAGGATTCCCCTCGCAGACTGATTAAATAAACACTATTATTAATCTTATTGGCATTTCAGAAAATTATAGTAAGTATTAAATGGGAGAAAAACATTAAAATGATTATAACGAAAACCCAACAACCCTGCAATTGAAGTAATCTGTTGGCTGGGTTTGTTTTCCCACCGCTTGGGCAGAAGGTGAATTACTTCGGCAGGAGAAATGAGCAAACTTCTGCCAGCTTTACGCACTCTTTCCGGAAAGTCCCTTCTAATGGAGATTGCATCTAGCCAACATGGGAGCTAGAGCTGTGTCAACAGTTTCCATCATAAGCCTCTCCACTCCTTCACCCCACCCTGGCCAGCACACCACCATCACCCTGAGGGTTTTAAGAACATAGATCGCAAAAGTTCTACCCAGGCTGAGATCTTGCAGAAAAATTTCTCCATTTAGAACCCTGGAGTCTTAGATCCTTGCTCTACTCTGGTCCTTCTAGTGATTCAGTGCAAGAGCTTAGGGACGCTACTTTACCTCTCCTGAGCTCCAACTAAGCAAAGCACAGAACCACAATCTTTAGTTCTACTGAAGAAAATGACGGCATCTAGAAAAACCGACAACGATATAGTATGCAGAATGTGAGAAACTAGAGAGGTTTATGTAAAAGGAAAAAAACCCAAAACTTTTAGACAGTTGGAGCATATCTTTAAAAAAAACAAAAAACAACAAACAACCGAGATTAAGCTCTCCAGAACCTTCAAATTAATATTCACCCTGCACAGCCCTTTTAGGAAATAACTGCTCACAAGCTAATTCGCATCTGTGGCAATCAGAGAAACATTTTTCCTACTTAAAAAGAAGATACAAGAGGTTGCTTATGTACCTTATGCGCATAGGCTGCCTGGCAAACCACCAGCCATTTTGTTGGAAAAGATCAGTATCCCAATGTGCTGGCAACATGATCGTAATTTGGCCACCAGGTATCTCTATTTATTTATGTATTTATTTATGTATTTAATACATAACAAAGCTGCCAGCACTCCTTGCAGAAGGAAGAGCAGTAATTGGCCTATTTCAAATCGATCCAGCTGTGCATCTTCCACCAAACATTGACACTCTCCCTGTATGTTTATTTATCTCCTTAGATGTATATAACAGATAAATAGTGGTAAATGTAACAGGATCCCTGTACTCCTGCTGTGTCTGTCTCCAGCTTAAACTGCAAATCACTGGAACAGGGATGGCTGTATGGTACCGAGCACAATGGAGACCTGATTTATCGAGTGCTGTCCTAAAGCATCACTGTTCAACATGGTGAGTTGTTCACCATCCATTCCTTCTGTCAGCCTTGCAGTTCTTAATGCAAAAGCATCCTCTCTGTAAACTGGAGTTTGGTTAATGAAACAGATCTTCATGAGTGCATTATTATAACCTGACCATGTAACCATCTGTTTCCTTTATTTGACAACAATGACAGCAACAAAAAGGCAGATGCTATGTTATTAAAAGTGCAGTTAGGGGAGGGGTTTGGTTTTGCTTTTTTTAAACTGATCTGATTCTCTCCCCTCCCCAGATGTTTCAAGACATTACCAACTAGATTGATAAAAATTAATATTTGTTTTTGTTTCTTCCAGCCTAAATTAAAACTATGCAAGGTATGGTAGATCATTAGAGACATTATTAACTTGGGTATATGAGGCTAACTTTCTGATCTATAGTGGAATGGAATTATGACTAAGACACCAAGTGAAATATAAATATGTACATATTAAATATGTAATAATGTATATAGCTATCTTTTGCTATCTTCTCACATAAAAAAGGGAAATAAATTCTGCATTTAAAATAGACCCCACTAACAGTTAATTAAGGACAGGTACATTACACATTGTTAATAAGTCATAGTAATCATTTCCAATCTAATACAATATTTTTTCTCTTGAACTCTTTTTTTAATTTAAAGGATTTTTTTCCTTATGAGAACAGCAAACAGCACAAAGTGCATTCACAGAGGATTAACTGAATTAATAATAATTCATAACATTTACAAAAAATAGGAGAAATCAGTCAGCAACAATCTGAAATGAAATACTTGCTACAGAATCCCACTGGTTGCTCATAAGGATGGGACAGTGTTCATGCTAGCACAGTAATCTAACAAATATCCTCTACTGCAGACTAACTGGTTTGGATGATTTACCTTATTGACAATCACTAATATTAAAGAATGTTATGTATGTGCATCAAGAGAACAATATAATCGATACATGCACACACACACACACACCTTGTTTCAACCACGCTTCAGTTTTAAAAGGCAGAAAGAGAGTTTGATGACGACCTTGTTTCTCCAGAGAAATCAATAGAGTTCACTGCCTGGCTTAATTCCAATGCTGGATGAAACATCAGGTAGCTGAAACGCAGCCCTGCATCAAGCATCCCCTAAAACAAAGCAAACATATTAATCCTTCCTTGCTGCGCTGGAGAAGAGCTTTATCAGATTACAGCTAGCTCTGCCAGCAGTCAGAGCAGGGAACTAAGACTCAGAACTCCTGGCTAAGCAGCTACTCTTTGCTGCGTGACCTTGGGCAAGTCACTTAACCTCCCTGTGCCTCATTTCACTCATCTGAGGATATTGGGATAGGTCTGCCTCCCTGGGAAGGTTATGAGGTTTAACTAACATATGAATGGGCTGGGCATATATTAACAGACTTGCTGAGATCCTTGGATGAAAGTCTCCATAAGAACAAAACTAACATTACAGCTGTCTTATTTCTAGACAGGGAATCATTTGGGGTGATTTTTAGCTGCTCCATGAAGGCTTCTACACGCATACCTGTTGCCTCTTGTATAGTTTCCCTGAAGGTATTACTACCCCATCAAAGTCTGCTGCCACCTTCCCTGAGAAAATGTCAGCAGCTCTTCACTTCCCCAGCATCTTTCCCGCCTTAGTCTAAGTTCTCCAGATGGATCAATTACCATCGGCTCAGTTGGAATTCCTGGAAAGAGATTGCACTGTGCATTGAGAGGCCCGCAAGACAGACCTTATTTCAGTGGTTCTCAACCAGGTGTCAGGGACTCCCTGGGAGAGGCTTGGGGGATCGCAAGCAGGTTTCAGGAGGTCCGCCAAGCATGGCTGGCATTAGACTTGCTACATGCCAGGGCAGAAAGCCCTGCAGTGCAGGACTGCAGCCTGGGCCCCCAGGCTCTGCCACCCGGGACTGAACTGAAGCATGAGCATCTGAGTTTTGCAGTGCCCCTGTGGCATGGGATCCCAGAGCAATTGTTCTGCTTGCTACCCCTTAACACCAACCCTGGCTTTTATATGCAGAAAAACAGTGTGGCACAGCTGGGCCATGGAGCTTTCAGGGCCAGCGCTTCCATTTAGGTGACCTAGGTAGTCACCTAGGGTGCCAGGATTTGGGGGTCGGCATTTTGCCACTCTCGGCGGCAATTCGACGGCGGGGCATCCTTCCGCGCTCCAGGTCTTCGGCGGCAATTCTGAGGCGGGTCCTTCACTCACTCCGGGACCCGCCGCTGAAGTGCTCCAAAGACCGGGAGCACGGAAGGACCCCCCCACCGCAGAATTGCCGCCAACCAGGAGTGCGGAAGGACCCCCGCCTAGGGCGCCAAAAACCCTGGTGCCGCTCCTGGGAGCTTTTATAGCAGGTTAGGGCAGTCTTCAGAAAGAAAAAGTTTGTGAACGCCTGCCTTATTTCAGCCACCTGACTCTCATCCGAGGCGTTAACGGACAATAATAATGCTCAACACTTACACAGCACCTTATTGTTCCAACAGGTTGATCTGGTAGGAAGGAATTAATCACAAGCCATACTGTGAACTGAAATAAACTGAAAACGACACTATTTGGCAGAAAAGGGGTGCACTCTTGGGTTCTATTTAGAGTTTCAAAATTCTGCTTTTGAATAATAATGACTTTGTCGGTTTGTTTGTTTGAAGAGATGCTTTCATAACAAAACACCAGACCTAACCACATCCCACCTCCGGTCCCAGACTTGGAAGCAAGTTTTGCAGTTTGACTTCTATTGTATAATGGAAAGAAAGAACGAAAATCCCAGAGGCAAACGCACCCTAAATTTGAAGTGTTCAAAATCTGAATTCTGGGAGTTTGGCCTTTCCCTTCTCCATCTATCTAGGTCAGAATTTTCAAATTTAAGGGAGTTGAGTGCCCAATTCCCACTGAAAGTCAATGGGAGCTGTAGGTACCTCCTTAGGTCCCTTTGGGAATCCCAACCGTATTTTGGAAGGGTTAAAAGAACAAAGATGGAAAAAGCCAATAGAGCAGTATAAGTTACCCCCATAGCTTGGCCCTAGTATGTTAATGCCACACAGGACAGGTGGAATTTTGAGCATCTTCCTAGCAGGAAACCCATGTTATCAGTGAGCCAGTTAGCGGTAATGACGACCATGTCAAGTAGTTCTAAAAAAGAAGCTTTCCGGCTTTGCAATACAAAGGAACAACATATGTTAATCCGTTTATTAGCATCGCTACTTATAAGTCATTTCTAAGCTTGAAGCAGTGATTACTGCTACACTGCAGTCAAATTTGCAAGAAAATGACCAAAATTAGCCACAATTTAGATGAACTTTCCCCCTTTTTCAATCAATAAAAAGCCTTTAAAAATCCTCTCCAAGTCCTGCCTTGTGTTTATGGTTAGAGATTCGACACAGCCATATTATTGCCTGCAGTGAATTAAAGATATTCCCACTCAAATTGCATTAAACTGGAACACAGCGCACTTTTTGCTGCAGATAGTCTGTCGGTGTTTATGTGCAGAGTTAACCCACCACGCTCTGGTGTTTTCCAGCCTGCTGGCCAAATGAATGTTCAGCAGGTCTGCTGAGGTAAGTCTCTGGTTTCTGAAGGGTTAAGTTTGCTTCAGATTTGAAGATATTTCCATGATTTTCATTTGTACAGCCCATGTAGACCCTTTGAACTTGAGGCCAAGAAAAATGGAGATCCACTGGAGGAATTCAAGAAAGGGGGTGATGGTGGATAGAGTGGTGGCCAAAGAAAACAATGGTCCTTTTTTTTTTTTGGTTTGATTAGAACACAAAGGTTCCACTGGTGATCCATCCTGGCCTGTCCGTACACACACAACAAGAGATGGTCCCTGCACCAGAGAACTTGCAACTTGAACAGACAAGGCAAAAAAAAAAAGGAATGGTTTAATGTTCTGTCCCAGCCCCCTACCATTATATAGAAGAACTGAGGCACAGAGAGATCAAGTGACTTTCCCAAGGTCACCAGAAAGTCTGTGGTAGAGCTAGGAATTGAATTAAAAATTCCTGGATCCATACCAAGTGCTTTAACCACAAGACCATCTTCCCAAAGAGAACACTTTGCAGATCTGTTTCCGTCCACGGTTCCTGCAGGATTAAGCCTTTTTAATAGAAGAGATTTTCCATATTTTCACCGGTTCATAGAGTAGCAAGACAACTTGGGTTTATGGGGGAAAGAGCACAGCTTCAGTAAATACAGGATCTTATGCAAAACTTCTTTGGTACTTACATTTCACACAGGTTTGTATAACAACAAATGAAATCCCAAAGTTCAAACTTGGGCCACGATCTCCTAACATCATCTTGCATCACACTGGAAACCTGAGGTTTTCATAAACTAAAACATGCCTTCATGCTGCCTGGCTATTTAATCCAAAACCCACTGAAGTTATCTGCAGTCTTTCCATTGACTTCAATGGGGCTTTGGAACAGGCATAAATAAATAATGTATATGCATATGTTCTATTTTAATTACAGAGGACCCCCCAGATCAGAAACCTCAGATCTAAAAGCCACCTGACTTTGATCCCAACTTAATTTTAATTCAAAGCAATTGTGTACATAAAACAAAGTTGAGTAACTTAAGAAAACATATTAGAACAATAAAAGAACCTATACCCATGCTAATAAGCTTACCAGAGATCACCCCCAACTCTAACAAAGGCTTTGGCAGGTGATCAGTCCTTCAAACTCCACCAATGGGGGTTTCCTGTAGTTCTAAGTTGAAAACAGCTGTTACCTCAGAGCTCCCCCATGAATCTGTCAGTCACTCCTCATATAGTTTAGGGTTTTGATCTTGGTACCCTGGGGACAGGTCAGCAGCAGACACTGGCACATTTCTCAGGACATAGTTTCAAAGGGGGCTGGTGTTTTGCATGACCAGAGACAGGGTATAGGGAACAAATATCCTTCCCCCTAGAAATTTCCCAGGAAATGCACTTCACATGCATGGTTCCAAAAGTTCATTCTTGTCTGCCACATAGTCCAGTAGAGTCCTTTGATCCTCCAGGACCACAATAATACAGAATTTGTGCATTTAATACAATGGACTCCGAAGATAGTTAAACATAATTCAATAATATTGCAAAGATATTGCTGGAAATTGCCTTATCTGTCACACAAATGCCTTCAAGGTCCTACATTTGGTAGGGATAAATGCCACGTGCACCCACGGCACCACTTAAATAATGAGCTCCAACCACTTGGATGCCTCACTGGATGGACTAAGGCATCAGCAATGCCTGCTTTCATACCAGGACACGAGTACCGGGATTGCCAACACCATTACCTTTATTTATTTTATAGAATTAGTGCCCTAAATCTTCAGCCAAGATCCGTGTCCCACTGGGTGAGGCACTGTGAAAACACACACAGTAAACAGCTTGCAATCTAAACAGACAAGGCAAAGGGCAGGAGGGGAAGCAGAGGAATAGAGAGGGCAAGTGACTTGCCCAAGTTCGCACCAGAGGTCCCTGCTAAAGATGGGCACAGAACCCAAGTCTCCTAACTCCCCATCTAATGTACATTAGACCATGCTCTTGTGGAGGTTTCAGCTTTGCTCCGGAGGGCTACCAGCTTCATAGCACCAGGTGATTTAGCTGCAGGCCATTCACAGTAACCCTAGGGTAAGGCCTTCTCCATTATCCTCCTTGGAGCCAGTGCAGGTGATGCAAAAATCCCATTACACTGCTTCATGATTAATGATGGTCTTTACAGTGCTTTGAAGTAGTAAAGCACAATAGTGCTAAATACGGGTATTAATGCCTTTACTCCTTTGCAATCTCCCTACCCTCTTCAATCCCTGTGGTGGTCTGGTTGACTCAGGGGTTCTTCTACAGGCTTCCTTCCTCTGATGTACTTAAAGAAAGTCTTGTTATCTGTCTCTACATCTTTTCACCATTTGCTCTCAATCCTTAAGCTGCACCTCACACTGGATGTTAAGTCCTATTAGCACCATTGTTAGTCTCCTAAAAGATACTTGTGGGGGGGCATGAATACACTTTCAGACCTTGCAATGTAACCATGTCAAGGTATACCCCTCCCTTGCCCTTTCTTTGAATTTTTATTCCAGGATCCGGCAATTCTAGTGAGGCTTTTTAAAGCTGCCTTCATGCTGGTTCCATGCATTTTGATTCTGCTTTTATTAGGTGCTAGTACTTGTCTTTCCACCTGCCATGGCCCTTTAGATTTTGGAAACAGGAGGTCTCCCTTGTTTCTCACTCTGAGAAGTATCCTTGTGCGTTTCATTTCTTTTCTCCTTCATCTGCTTTCGCTGCTCTGTGTTTGCCCTTTAAAGGTTTTTTATTTTTTTAAAATAGGTAATCTTCCATGCCAAAAGTCCAGCAAATTAAATGGCAAGTCCCTACATCTGTCATTATTCCATCTCCAGTTATTATCAATTATTCTCACTGAAGTAGTGCCTAGGAGTCCAGGTCATAGATCAGGATCCCACTGGGCTAGGAGCGATACAAAGAATAACACAGTCCTTACCCCAAAGAGCTAACAGTCTAAGTAATGTCTAGGTTGACCTAACCTCAGCTAATGGTCAACAGAATAGAGGAACGCAGCATTTCACATTAAGTCTCAGGGGTCAGGAAAACAAGACAAAGCTACTCCAACCCAGCCCCAACTGAGCTAGCCAGGCTCAATGTAGCAGATTCTAATGGTGCAACGGTTCCACACAGACACGATTTATAGCAGGTACTGGCAGCATGGAAAGTGTTCTGCCAAGAAGAGCCCTGCACTCTGAAAGGAGAGAACTGCAGCCTGCCCACTCCTGGTACCCTGCACTCCCTCCCGAAAACATGAATGCTGCCAGGCTGGTTTGGCATGATGATACTGCAACATCAGTGTCAGCGTCCTTGTGTTATGGGTTTACCCTATATTGAGAATAACTCTGCCCTCCCCCCAAAATAAAGCAGAAATGTTTTGAATCCGCCCACCCCTATGCTTCATCTCTCAGGACAAAGGACCTGCTATGGACATTGATCAGGCACTACTATGGTGCACATCCAAAAATAGGAGAGGGGCAGTATGGTTTAACCACTGGACTTGGAGCTAGGAGCTTTCGACTTCTAAGCACAGCTCTGATACCGACTCCCCTCTGTGGTCTTGGGCCAGTCCTTTCTGCATCTGCACAATGCACGTTCAGTCCTGCATCCCTCCGAGAGGATAGAGGGTTGTGTGAATTAATTAGTGAATGTTGGCAAAGTGCTTTGCAAATTCCAAATGTCATTAAGGCCCAAGTAGTATTAATATGCAGTGCAGATAAACTCTTGTTTTGCTGTTATTGTTACAACGGCGAGCACAGCTGTGTTTCCATTAACGCCTTGCTTGTGCAGTTGTTTTGATCAATGGAGGGGCCGCCTATCCAGTGATTTAACTCACATCCAGTTGAGCCTTTTGCTCAAAGTAATTAATATGTTTTAAAAAAAACCAGTTATCTTCAGCAGCAGCACAGTATCTGGGATGCTTTACAAAAAAAAAAGAGCAACATTAATTAAATAAAACTGGGTCAAATGGCCCAGAGAACTAGAGACAATATGCCAAACAACATAACAAGTCGTTTAGGATAAAAAGCGAACGCAACACCTAAGAATCAGCACTGACAGATTTCAAAGCACTTCATCCAGGTGAGTATTGTGGCTGGATTTTGTTCTTTGCACAGATTGAGGAAACTGAGGCACGGACATTAAGGGACTTGCCCATGGTCCTGCAGCCAAGAACAGAATCCAGGTCTCTCGACTCTCAGTCAGATCCCACATCCTCTGGGCCATGCTGTTTCCAGCACTAAATAAGCCAAAAGGCAAAGCGAGCACAAAAGGTGAGGGGACCCCAAATTTAAAAAGTCTCAACAGTGACCCAAGGCAGCTATAAGGCAGCTTTGGTGGGCATCCCTGGTGAGCAAGCTCCATTCAACAGACCTCTGAACTGAAGGAGGTTCGGACACAGCCCAATTCAGATAGAACCATGGGAAGCAAGAACACAGCCAGCCTCGATTCTCCTGGCTTGACATGGGCAGGGATGAGTCCACCAAGTAGGGTTGCCAACCCTCCAGGATTGGCCGGGAGTCTCCAGGAACTAAAGATTAATCTTTAATTAAAGATTATGTCATGTGTCGAAATCTTCAGGAATACATCCAACCAAAATTGGCAACCCTACCACCAAGCCTAGACGATTAATGGTGAAGAATTCCACTCATGCAGAGGGCAAGCACACTCTCCATGAAGTATGCATGTGTGTTATTGATGTGTGTGGACAGGAGTGTATTAAAGAGGATGCTTACACCAGAGTCCACATAAGATCCAATACACGTAAAATACATGAAAGTGCCCATGTATTAATTTACTTCTATTTAACTTCTTTGAGGGCAGCTAAATATCCCCTGCCATTCTGTCACCTACCAGGTGTGTTGTGTGCCCATATTGTCTTACATCCATGGTACCCAGGTTGGGACTAAATTTAGACTGGATATTTTGAGGGAGATGTTGGACCCGTTATAGAACATCATGGACACTTTCATTGCTGTATTGCATAAATAATCATTTAATGTACCATCAGTATGGCCTGACCAGGATCTGTTGGCTAAAATCATGCCGAGGTTTCTATCATGGTCTTGGGGTTAAGGCATTAGTGTGGGAAACTGGGCTTAATTGCTGGCTGTTATTCAGACTGTGTATATTTGACCTTGGTAAGTTACTTATGGACTGGTTCTCCATTGCGCTGCCTGTTCTGCCGTCTTTCCCACTGGTATAAATGCTCCCATTTTGGAATGGCAGTGGCTCACACCCACTGGCACACCAGTATCAGGCGACTTCACAAGATCAGGCCCTTACTCTGTGTGCCAACTATAAGGGGAATAACTGTACTGCCCTGCCTTACATACATGGAGAAGATGAATTCATTAATGTCTGTGAGGTGCTCAGATACCCTGAGAGAACTGGCAGCCTGGGCTAATCAAAAGTCAGCTAGGCAGGGTTGTTTTTGCTATGTTCTGAAACACCAAAAATTAAACCTCCACATGGATTGTGTTGGGGGAGGAATGTTTAGGTCCCCCTTTGTGCAGCCTTTCCAGCATCCCACCGAGCACTGCAGAATGCCTCACCGATTCCCTCACCGATTCTCTCACCGAAGACTCTGCTCACAGCCCTCCTTCCACAGGGAGCAGCAGAGACCCCCGTGGGTTGCAGGCTGCCAAACAGAAGGCTCTTGGTACAGAGAAGAGAGAGACTGATAGATTGTGCACTGCCCTATGGAATTCTCTTTGGATCATAGCCTGCTTCTAAGAACTTCCCTGGGGAGTGCCAGCTCACTTTCACTGACATGATACAGGTCCTACACACACAAGAAGGGGATACCAAAGTGTTTCCAAACACAAATGTGCTGTTTGAATAACAACAACAACAAAAAGCCTAAGGTCTAAAGGCACAAAAGCAAAGAAATCCAGATGAGTGGCAGAGCAGCCCTCTGGGCAAGGGGAGACCTGATCTCCCTCTGCACACAAACTACAATTTCTAGGCACAAGCTGGTGAGCCAAGGAACTGAGCACCATGCACCTGTGTTCTCTGGCCCTTCTGGTAGAATGCACTGTAAAACACCTTGATTTGTTTGAATTGTGAATTGATCACTTGCCAACTTTCATTTAAGCAATTAAAAGATTTTTATTTGATAATTTTGCAAGCACAAACTCACCACAGTTTGCTGGCAGGGTTTGGTTCTTTTTATTTATTACTATTTTCTTATTTTTTTACCACATCATATGCGTGCAGAGTGTGAGGAGTAAATTTTGTGCCAGTGGATGGTTCTGTACCGACCACTTGGGAGAGTGCAGGACTCTGGTTACTCCTGACAACAGGAAGAAAACCACAAAGAGCAATAGCAAAAGCACATGCTCGTGCATGCACATACACACACACGCACGCACGCACGCCCTGTAGTGGTGAGAAAAGCTGTGCAAATAACTGACTTTTTTGGTTTGCTGGCGATTAAAAAAAACAAAAACAATCAATAACTCTGTTTTGGGTCAACCTGAAATAGTTTCAGGGAAAAGTAAAAAGTCATTTTGGGTTGAATGGAACATTTGAATTGAGCTTTTAAAAAAATACTTGCACGTTTTTTCAAAAATTGAAGGACATTTTGAAAGTAATGTTTTGATTTTTTTCAAGTATTTTTTTTTCGCCCAACAAACCGTGTGGTGAATTTCATACAAATTCACTAAATACTTCAATGACAGCAGCTGGGCGAAGAGGATGAGTGTGTGATTTTAGTGCCAGGGGTCCCAATCTTTCTCACAACGAGACCCCATGTTACAACAGAAATAAAAGTTCAGAGCCCCACCTCCCCTCTGCGCGAAAACAACTCCCAGCTTGAGAAACCACCAACTAGGGAACTGACTGACTTTCAACAACGCTTTTCCCCATCCACTATCGGAAAGCAGTGACTTCCATGCAGCTGGTCGGAGTTTGAAACACTGGCTGCATATCTAATTGTATGTCCACCCATCACTATAGTATTCTAGTGTCCACAAGCAATACTGAATGCATTCTCACAGCCCTCTCTGCAATGTAAACCAGCACCATCATCCCCATTTCATCCCTATCTGGGCACCTGCCTCTCCCCCATTGCTATACTGCTACTGCTGAGGTCAGTAATGGCAGGTTAGCTGGAGGAGCTCCCCCATTATAAAGGAGCAGGGACAGCTAGGAGGACACCCACGGCGTACTCTGAAACTTATTCTCCAGGTCTGAGACAGCCTGAATTTGAGGACCTTTTGGGCAAGTTGCAAAGGACCCACTGTTTTACAGGGTGCTTGGGAGACAGTGGAGGGGTAGAAAGGGATTTCTTTTCCCCACAGTGGCTCACTGCCATGCTCCTGTTTGAATGACTGTTTTCATGCTGCTGGGATTTTGTTGTATGGGGAATTACGCATCAGGGTGGCTAGAACTTAACACATTTTTTTAAAATTACTATTTAATTAATTGTTATTTTAAACAAGGCCCTTAAAGTCACTGGGTGTTGGGTACCCAAACACCTTTGAAATGCTCCTCCAACGCTTCAATGATTCATGGCAGGAGTCTGCAGCAAAGCCAGGACTTGAAGCAGGTTTTCTGCATACCGAGCCAGCACTCAGATCACAAGCCCATTCTTCCTCTCTAGCCTGTCACTGCCAAGGGGAAGGCTCCATATCCCAGCACCAACCCCTGAGTCAGCTTGTCTATATATTATATATAAAAATCTTTTTCCTTCAAAGGTTCCTAGATCAAAACCATTTCAACACCAGCTCCCTGCCCGGAGCACTTTTCTCCCTTTTAAAAGAGCTGACTTATCAAAACCAGATTTTATAATGAGAAAACTAACACAAGCTAAGCCACATTATTATAATTGATGCAATTAATTACATTTATGCTTTTTTTTAAAAAAGAAAAGAAAAGAGAGATTCTTAATGCAGGTAATTCTGGCTAAAAGTGCTAATTTGAATCGTTCCATCACATAGAAGATAATTATCAAAATTAATTTAGAAAACACATATTAAATAAAGAGGGGGTGGGGAAAAGGATGCAGGGAATAGGAAAGTGATCATATGATCTTCAATTGTGACCTATCTAAATAGGTAGTTTTATATTGTAAATAGTATTGCTAGTCTGGAGTATTTTCTAATGGAATCTAGGTTGTCTAAGCCGTGGAAAATTTTATTATATTTGTATGTTGAATCATTTATATTTAACAAGGCAGCCTGCCACATATTAACAAAGGTTCCCGAGGGTAAATAATGTCATGCAAAAGCATATTCAATACACACAAAGAGCCCGGTGGGTTTTTTGTTTTGTGCACAGTGCACAACCCGGTTATTTATGAAGGAATGCAGTGCTGGTCCCTGGATATTAGCACAACAAGGTGGGCAAGGTAATATTTATTGGACCAACTTCTGTCTCTCTCAGCAATAAAAGATATTACCTTGCCCACCTTGTCTTCATTTTTATGACGGCGTTGGAGGTGGCATACCTTGCTGACTTTTAAAGGCTTTCAGATTACCCCAGCCTGTGCCAGTCTCCAATGCAGAATAAGACCAGAGCACAGTTGAAACATTAAAAAAAGTATAGCTCATATTGGTTTAAAGGGACTCCACCTGTTCTCAGTCATCTCCAGGCTATTTGTCCTTGTTTGTTTATTTGTGTCTAACAGACTGCAGCACTATGTTAGAAAATCATGGAACTAACATGATGGTTGCTACCACCCCATTGCTAACTCTGCTTGTGGGTTAGGCTCCGTCCCCTTAAGCTGCCTCTTTCTTATAGTCTATTTAGATTGTAAACTCTTCAGGGCGGGGTCTCTATCTGCTACTCTGTGTTTGTACAGTGCTTAGCACAGTGCAGCCCTGCTCCGGAGTGGTCCTTAGGCAATACTGCAATAGACAGGATTAATGAGAAGAAGTTGGTGATGTGTTCAGAATTGGCAACCCGGCTGAGGGATCCTTTATTTTTTGAGGCATTTCAACTGACAAGAGTTCTTCAACCTGGCAAATCAGCCTCTCTTTAACTCTGAATTGCCACAAACCATTGCTGGGGAGGGAGATTTTATTTTTAAGGACACATTCCAATGACAGTCTGAAATCTGGGTTAATTTATAAACCTCTGATGGTAATAAAATGCATCCTCAACCGGATGATAGGCCAGCGTACCTGTGCAGCATCAACATTCAGAATACAGATCACGACTGAAAAAGGTTAACGCCGTAGCCAGCTTTGGCGAGACCAAGGAGGTTGAGGGTACCTGCAGTGGCGACAGTGAGAGCATGCAGCCTGGAGCTGGGGACCATTCTTAGCAAAGGGCTTCTAGCAATGTGGTCTGTGAAACAAATGCAGGCAGGCAGGGCACAGTCAAGCCGATGTTGAAGCAAGCACACTAGACAGAGGTCGGGCAGTGATTCCCACACATATTAAACTGAAGCCTTCTTCAGGAAAGTGAAGCCAATCATCCTCACACGGCCCCTCACAACGACACTGCCTCTTGTTAAAGGTCTGCCCAACATGAGCAGTCATGGAGGTGAGACTGAGTACATCTTCACAATACGATACGCCTCCTCTCCTTTCTTGTTTGCGCTATGCAGTGAATCAGCAAACTGTGTTGACATTTAATGCATCATTCCCGGCATCCAAGGCAGCACTCACCGAGATGAATGGGGAAGTTCACACGGCAGACCCATTGTTTCAGGCTCTCTGCAACCTGAGGCAGGCATTGCTGCCCTAGGTACACTTAGCTCATGTTTTCAAGGTTTCCATCACACGCCTAGTGACTGTTGATTTCCTCCTTGTAATGAAAGCTGAGGTTCTGAAGAGCAAGTAAAAGGCCTAGCCACATCCCACTCAGCAAATCCTTCAGCCCCACACTGTTCAAGGGGCCCCACTCTTCGGGAAATGTTGAGTTAAGGACAGACTGTCCAGCTGAGCTTCATTTCCCATGGCTTCCCTGACTTTGCCTCAACCTTCTGGTATTTATTCAGAACCAGAATCATTTTTTCACCTTGGGCACTGCCATGACAACAGTACCAGAGATTTGCTGTGATGCTTGACCCAGCTTAGACACACAAAGATGGCCCCAGCCACCACGTCTACCTTTCGTGCTGAGTGTCCATCCTACAAACACTCAGCGCAGAATGCGGCCTGCCTTACCCTGACCTGATGTGACACCTGTCAAAGTGGAATCAAAATGCCTGTTCTAACACCAGCTGCATATTATTTCTGGATATAACCTCTGAGAAGTCTCATACTGTTAGCTCCTGCTCTTTTTCTGGATGCCAGAATCCACTGGGGAAAAAGAAATTATTTACCTCCCAACAGAACCGTCCACGGGGAGAGCCCTGCCTGCAACAGAAAAGTTCAATATGAAAGCCATAAAATGAGAGGACATTCGTGTCCCAGTGAAGTATGGCATTCAAGGAGCTCTTTAAAGACCAATGCTGCCCATTAGAATGAAGACCGTAAACTACGTGGCATTAGAGAGATCAATCATCACCAGAAAAACCACCAGAAAAAGGCAGCAAACAGACTGGCCCATATGAACTAAAAAATCAGCTTCTCCCATCACTGCCCACAGTGCTGGGAGGTCACATTACAACTGAGCATTTGAGAGGGGCTTAGAGATCTGGAGCTGAGAGGTTTACATTAAGGAGCAAATAACCACTAAGAGCGTTGATAAGACTGTATACGTTTTGGTCCAGAGGGATGTGAGTACGAGGGAGAGATGGGAAATACCTCCCATCACTGAAGCATATCAGCGTCCATTTGTCACCCGCTGCAATAAGATTGAAATGTTTTAAACACACCTGGTCCTCCACCTTGCCAACCCACCTTTCATTGTCCTGCTGCTTGGTGGTATAATTTTGGGAAATGTTTGGATTGGCTCACTGTAGAGAAAGGGATTAGACTCAACCCTTTGAAATGGATTCACAGTCCCACAAAGCATGTAGGGTTTTTCCAGTCTGGCAATTTGCTTCAGTGCCCATTTCTAGATGAGGGAGGAGGGGGGAAACTGCTTCTAGATATTGAAATGGTGAAGACATTTGTTTGAATCAGCAATAGGTCACCATGTGACTGTCGAGAAAAAGGAAGCATGAACTGATCACGTACCAAGCGTGGTCAACAAAGGAAGAACAGAAAACAAGTGTGGCCAAAGTCGTCCAATTGCAAGCCAGCTCCATAGCCTTTCAGCTAAGAGAGGAAGGATGCTTTGTGGTGAGGGAACTGGGTTATGACTCCATAGACCAGGGTTCAGTTCTTGTATCTGACAAAGTTCATGTGTGATCTTGCATTCTTCCTCCAGTCCCATCCTTTGACTATCTTGTCATCTTAGAGTGCAGGCTCTTCATGGTCTCTTGCCATGTGGGGTCTCTAAGTGCCACCATAATAATAAACTAACAATTCCATCAGGGCTGTACAGATATCAATCTGTTCTCTCACCCTGAGTATCTGTGCTTTATTTCTCCTGTTTATATGACTGGGACTTTTCTCTTATGAACCGCTGATTTCCAGACCCATCACTCAGACATACAGTGGAGCACAGCCCCACCGTCCAAACAGGTTGATCGTTAGCAGAATTTATTCATTTTAAAAGAAATAATAGCTCAGGCCTGAAATAAATCAACAGCAGCAGCAGATGCATAATTTTTCACTCGAGCTGAAAGGTTGTTACTCAAGGACAAAAGTCCTCTCTAATTTACAGCGTATTTGTCAAGTTAAACTTCAAAAGACTGGCTAGAGAAAACACAAACCTATTAAAAATATCTTGAAACAAGTACAATGGACTGGCTCCAAACACACTTTCTAATGCTTAATCTCAAAAGTGCCCCTCTCTTTCTCTCTCTGTGCTGTTGCAGAGATGACTATGATAACACGCGCCTTTGTTTCACTGCTTCTTCAGCAGAAGGCTTTGCAACTGATACATTTAATTAAATGTTTCTTGTTCTTTCAACACCGAAATGTTCCTTTTCTGTCCTCCCATCTCATCCCCCTTCCTGCTTCCTTGAGGATACTTAATTTACGAGTAATTTCTGATCCTGTTTTCCTCTGAAACCTAAAACAAAATCTAAAAAAATCTCTTTCCATTTCAGATGGAGGCTATATAAGGAAAGAAACTCAACTGGGAAAGCAGCTCAACAGGATTAAAGAAATGCAGCCTACACTAGCATTGGAAGACCTTCAGAAAACAATAGTTCAGTGGGAGGAAGATTGGATATCATGACCAAATGTTCTACTGATATTGAGCAAAATCACAATAAGAATAGACTCTCTCTTGGTCTTACTATTTATATTATGGTATTGCCTGAGAAAGCTCAGCTGAGATCAGGGCTCCATTGTGCTAGATATTGTGCAAACATCAAGTAAGAGACAGTCCGTGCCCCCAAAGAGCTTACAAACTAAGCGAAGTGGGAGGGGAAACTGAGGCACAGAGGGATGCAAGGACTTGTCCACAGGCTCACACAGGTCAGTGGTAGAGCCAAGAATTGGGAGGTCTCCCAACTCAACCCAACAATGCCATTAATACTTTGGAATTTCTAAGTCCCAGCAGAACCAGAATGAGCAGGCAAAATAGTTCTCTGAATATTACAGAGAGAAAAGGTTTGTTGTAGGAGCGTGAAAAATGAACAGAAAGAACATGCTCTTATTCTATTCTGCACTGCTTTGCCTATCCCTGTTATATGCACAGCCGCGTAGCTATATCAGAGGCACATGGAGGCAGAAGGGCATCTTTTGCTCTGACCCTTCTGGCACTACTGGCTTCTGATATGCCCTCCAGTCAGGCAAATCCCATTTGATTACATCCTGAATAGACAAGACAGACAAAGGGGTGTTAAAGGGCTAGAACGCAGAATACAAAAGTAAGGCTGGAAGGGACTGCAAGAAGTCATCAAGTCCAGCCCCCTGCATTGATTTACATAGATACAAGCAGAAGGAGAGAAATTAAGTGACATCCCACGGAATATCTAGGCAGAGCCCAGAATTGAACCTATGTCTCCTGAGGCTCAGGCTAATGTCTTAAGCACAAGACCTCCCTTATCTAGATACTAATCTGCTGTCAACTTGCTGCTTTTTATGACGCTGATCCAACTACCACTAATATAAAAGAGACTTCAGTGGACAGCTGACCCCAAGTCAGTGTTGTTTGGGAACCTCTAAAGACCTCTTTATTAGTTTGTGTAATCGTCTTTCGATGAGCGACCCAACTGTCTGTAAAGACCACGGTCTTCCAGAGCCGCACAAATGCCCTGGACATCATCGTGGTGTTCTGTTTAAAGTGCTCAAAATAATACGCTCGTGCACCGCCCTGTGATTACTGCGACAATGATAAATAAAGCTCTCCCGCATACACTCTGCAGCTATGTCCTCCTTGGATTCCATACACTTGTGAAGCTCAGATGGGACAGATGTATATGAATAAGAAATGAGACTTGAGAGATTCTGCCAGAAAATTAATGGCACGTTTCCATAATTCAAGCCTGTGCAAGGCATGGTAAATGCAATTCTTCTTCCCCTCATGAATTAACATGCTATGGAAATTAGAGGGGAGTCAGGAGTTTGGACTTAATCATGGTACACGATATACATTAGCATTTGACATCTAAAATGAATTTAAACAACAATAGTAATGCGAATTAGCCCCAAACTGAATTAATTAGTTGTGACTTCCAACTAAGGCCTGGGAAGAAAAGCTACAGGGACAGAACACATGTAAAGCAGCATTCTCCCATCCTTTCATAAGAGGAAAAGCTGTAATGAACCAAGAGGGGAAAACAAAACTAAACACGCAAAATTCATTAAACATATATACTGTAAAATGATCGCAATCTACTCTTGTCCAAACAGGAATTGTTTTGGGGAAGTTTTATGGCCTGTGTTATATAGCAGGGCCAGACGAGATTATCACAGTGTTCCCTTCTATGAGTCCCATGTACAGATGACACGAACCAGCCTCAACCTTACGCCCATTTTGCCCAAACGTTAATTCCTGCACAAGGTACCAGGCAGTGGAGAATCCTATCCACAATGTCTTCCCTTCATCACTAACCCACTGCTCACTTTGTAGCCCCATTTCCATCCAAAATTTTGTCTTAGCCAAGTTTGCACACAAGAGAAATCTTGCTGAGACCTCCCTTTAGCCTGTGAGTAAACAGCATTTTTAGAAGCAAGCTTTAGCTTGTCCTCCATTCCAGGTATCTGACAGGCATTTCTGAAAGCTGATTTCTGCTTGTTGGAAAGCCTGCAGGTGACTCTCCACGTCCTGCAGTCTCTTTCCCACACGGACACTGTCCACTGATCAGCTGCCTTACTTACTCAGGGTTCTCTGTGCTCAGGGGAGGTGAGCATTGTGTCAGTGAAATGAAAGAGGGACAAAGTAGGATGATAAAGACAATTAAAAGATGATGAGTGTAGCTTGTAAACCATCAGAGATGATGTTTTTAGACCATGAAAATTGCCTGAATATTCATAGAAATGCCCTCTACCATCCGGCAAATAGAATTAATCATATTAATGCATAGAAAAATAAGATAGGTCAGGAAACGGTATAAGAAATCTAATCATGTTTTATTGCATGAAACAAAGCAGAAGAGGTCAAGGGGCCCTTTCATTGTAATTTGTTACAAAAAGTCTCTCTCGCTCTGCCATGCTGCTGGCAAAGGAGTTGTGCAGGGCTGGGCTTTCAGAAGCACTGGACACCCTGTAGTCCACATGAAATCACTGGGAGCTGCGAGTATTCAACAACTTTGGAACAACAAAAGCAAATCAGAGTCTAGAAGCTAGTCAGGGAAGGAATGGGTTTCCAAGAGCAGCGTTCACAGAAGGGAAGTGACTCCATGTTACCAAGGAGTCAAATGAAGTTTGACCAAACTTATGGGTGTAGTTGAGCGAATGTGGCCCGTTTTGCTATTGACAAGTTTAAGCAGCACAGTAGCAATATCAGCATGCAATTGCTCTAGCAGTGGGAATAGGGCCAGGAGACAACCTTCCCGAATTCTATTAATAACCATGCATCAGTCTCACCATGTGACCCTGGGCAAACCACTTAGGTCCTGATCCTGCAAAGATTAAGCCATACGCTTCATTTTAAGCACTTGGAGCACTCCCATGGGACACTGCTCATTGGCTTAGAATTAAGCACATGCCTAAATCTTTTCAGGATTTGGGCTTTATACCTCCTGCGCCTCTGTGGACCTACACTCAAAGGGATCGTTGTGAAGCCTCCACCCACTCTCTAATCAAACTTGATCCTGCAATGCTTACTTGGGCAAAACTCCTGAAGAGTTCCATGTTTTATTTTTATTATTATTTATATAGTACAGTAGGCTGCCATGAAGAAATACAATATTAAACCCAGCCCGTCAAATACCCTAAGTTATCATGCTCTCCATCCCCCCAACTTTGCTTCTGTATTGAGATGAGAAAGCTCAATTGCATGAGATCTTCACATCCCCCAGGGGGAGCATTTTAGATGAACTCCAACTCTAAACCTCAGCCACTAAAATGAACACACACAAGAACTGTGCCAGCTACCTCCCATTGGGGAGGGTTCAGCTCACTGACCTGAAATTCCTATTTTAACATGAATCTGCAATTTGAAGAACAAGGGCCAAAGCACAACCCAGCAAGTTGCTGAAGCCGGATCATCCCAGCGAGCTGGCGCATGCCTGCCAGAAGCAAACAGGGAACATCACACAATAGCACAGCCCTGCCTGTGAGGTAAGTTACTAGCATTTCCAAAGCTGGCTGCCGGATCGGAGACGGCCTTCACTTCAGACAGGCCTCCTGACTGTCTCTCCAGGTAGCTGCAGTTTCGTGGATCTAGAGTCCAAAAATCACAGCACAGACCCCACCCCCCAAAAATTAGTGAAAATTATGAGATTGAAGAAAATTAAAACAGTACAATAACATTTCCATTTCCAGTCTGTCTTCCTGAGTTTTTTGAACTCTTAACAGACAGCGCCCCCACCTGGTGAAATTCAACATGACAGATACACTAACTAGTGAAAGTCACGCTGGCACAAACAGAACCAGCATGAAGCCTATGAGTTTGGGCTTAAGTAGTACTTAAATGGAGCACAGGATCTCTGCATAGAGTGGATTTCTCCCCAGACCTGTGCACACAAATTGAGGGATCTGCCTCTTCTTCTTGATGGGAGAAACACTGTCCCCCAGGACCCATCTCTGCCAGCATGAGTGTGCATGGTACTTAACACAAAGAAGGCAAAAGCATACAATCAGATACCGCTCTAGACTTCCAAGGTGCTAAACAAACATTAACCAATAAAGCCTAGAATATGGGGCACAACTAACGGATTTGGCGCTTATACCACTGGAAACTGCATGCACATCAAAATATCTGAGACAGACGGGAAAGAAAGGGACTGTATAACATGAGACTAAGGTGGCTAGAAAGAGATGCATTGTCATGGCCACTACAGCAAATGACACTAAATTTTCCATTTCAAAGCACTGATTTATCTGTGATTCCTGCAGTGAGGAACATTCATTTATGGCACCCTAGGGGTACCAAAAGACAAGAATACCGATGTGGTAAATGTTACCTGTATACCTGAAATCAAAGGGAGAAAACTCTGCCCCTCAGGACTGACCCCAGATGTGCCCCAGGAGATGCCTGATCTACACAAGGTTTTTGTACTGGGATAACAATGTCAGTTGGGATGTAATTTTTCTACCAATATAGTTGTACCAGTACAAGCATAGTGTAGACATAGTAACACTGGTATAAAGATATCGTATGCAACTGTATAGCTTATTCCCCTTCCCAGTATAACTGTGTCCACACTAGGGAGGTTGTACCATCTATAACAGTATAGTTAGTGTGTTACAACTTGTACCATTTGTGGTTATTTATGCCAGGGCAATGAGGATGTAAAATGTTACCATTCTGATTGGACAGCCTATTTTATAGCTGCTTTGCACTGGTGTGAACGAGGTGCAAAGCAATGGAGAATCAGTTGCCTTGAGTGCAGGATCATAGGAAGTGTTACCCAGCAATTACAGCCTCTCTCCACTGCTCAATTTACCCACTTGTGAGCTGGGTATAATAATATTTACTCAGTTCAGAAAGGAGCTGTAAGTTAGTGGGTGGTAAAAAGATGAGTGTGTTGTGGGGGGAGGGAGGAATTTCAAACATATCCAATTTTACTGACCAGTTTTTTAATATCTATAAGGTGCTCAGATCCTTAAATGAAAGGTGCGGTATCTCTACAGAATATAGGTTCTAAGATTAAAAAAAAGGGTGGGGGGCTTGCTAGGAGACACTGATTTGCCATGCAAGAAACAACTTATCGATCGCTGCTAAAATAAAAAGCCGTCTGTAGAGTATTTGTCTCCAGTTTTAAGCATTACTGAGCTCTCAAAAAAAAAATTAAAAAGTGCACAAACTGAGTAAGAACATCTGTTTCCACATCCTGATGAAGATGTAGCTGACATTTAAACAGTGGATTAAAAAAAGCCACTGCACATATATTTTTTATTCATTCCCGGTCCTCTGAAAAATAGAACCAGGGAAGAAAAGCATCCAAATATTACAGATAAAAGTATCTTATTTAACTGACTCTTAAACCTAATTCAGTGCACAAAAAAGGGAAACTTTCATACTTGCATTATCTGGGCTTCAACCGATAATGAAATAGGTTATTTCAAGGAGCAGAATAACTAATCTTCTCTAGTTTTCTGCCTCTTGCGTGCAGTGGGACGATAGAATGCTTGTCAACTTTCAAATGAAAGTAATCACTGTTAGGACAAATCCCAAAGGAAAGGACAGCAGAGAGATGTAAGCCATTTTTACCCAGCTATAGGGGTGTGTGGTTTACAGCCTCTCTGTTGCAACTGGCAGCTAGCTAGGGATCTGAAATGAAAATACACCAGGGAGGCCTAATCCTCTGCTGACCCTCACTTTGTGTAATCATTCACACTAATGCAGTGAATGCAAAGTCGGTGCAAACCACTGTCAATTGGAAGCATTCTTAGACCCACTCTCCTCTGGTGTCAAACAACTGCACAAGGTGCAGGGTGATGGAGGATTAGGGTGGTTGAGCTGCAGCAGTGGTAGAAAAGAGAGAAACACTTCAACAGGCAGTAGGTTATCTGCTTAACTAAGGAGCTGATCCAAAGTCCAGTGAAGCCGAATGTCATTCCATTGGCTTCAACAGAATTTGGATCAAGTCCTGAGAGAGCTCTCAAACACAAGCTGTCTCTAGAAAGCCCTGAAGCTGGAAGTTGGGGATCAGAAAGCACTTACAGACATAAGAAAATAAACTCATTCCATGCAATTCATTAAAAGTAGCTATGTAAAACAGCAATGCTAATTGCTATGAATCATCATCATCACCAGGAGCTCTACTCAGGGACACTAGGCCCTCATTGTGCTAGGCAATGTACAAACACAGAACAACAACAAACAACAACAGCAAGGAGTGTGCCTGACCCAAAGAGCTTGCAATCAAAGCATCATCATGATATGAAACTGTAACCACCCATCCTCTGAAGAACAAGTACTCTGCTCTCCTCAATTTGCTGGGTAGACCATGACACGTATTATTGAACAAGCCCACTCAGTGGTTTTGAATATCTCACATCCAAGATGAGCAAAAAGCAGATTTGATACTGGAGAATCAGACAGATAATATTAGATGTCAGTTAACATGGTTTTGCATCTCTGCCTATCATGGCTAATAGCCATTGATGGACCCGTCCCCCATGAACTTATCTAGTTCTTTTTTGAACCCTAACATCCTCTGGCAAAGAGTTCCACAGGCTGACTGTGCATTGTGTGAAGAAATACTTCCTTTTGTTTGTTTTAAACCTGCTGCCTATTCATTTCATTTGGTGACCCCTAGTTCTTGTGTTATGAGAAGGAGTAAATAACACTTCCTGATTTACTTTCTCCACACCAGTCACAATTTTATAGACCTCTATCACATCCCGCCTTAGTTGTCTCATTTCCAAGCTCAAGAGTCCCAGTCTTATTTCTCTCTCCTCATATGGAAGTTGTTCCATACCCCTACTCATTTTTGTTGGCCTTTTCTGTACCTTTTCCAATTCCAAAATATCTTTTTTGAGATGAGGCAACTACATCTGCATGCAGCATTCATGATGTGAGCATACCATGCATTTATATAAAGGCAATATGATAAATAGGAGGTGGGGGTAGGGCAGAGAAAAGACATGTGTTCCACCCACTGTCCACAGGACAATTCAGGGAGTGGGAAGAAGAGAAGGATCATGTGACAAGATTTTAACAAACTCAAACTAAGCAGAAGATTCTTATATACCTAGGGGCTGCAAGGTACCTGAGATGCCCATCTTCCTCATCCTGAACACCTGAAACACAGCAGGGATTCAACATCCCATTCTGGTTTTGTCATGGCTACAGCCATTATGGGATTCAAAAAGAACTCCAATTCCCCCAACTCTCTGAAGGGAGGTGGGGGACTGAAGAAAGGACATTCAAACACTTTTGTGTTATAATGTTTTCTCTGGTTTCAGAGTAGCAGCTGTGTTAGTCTGTATCTGTAAAACGTACAAGAGTACTTGTGGCACCTTAGAGACTAACAAATTTATTTGTAGTTTGAGCTGGGCACTGAGAATCAGGACTGGTGGGCTCCATGCCGAGCTCCGAGGGGGGCGAATGGTGTCGTTGTTAGAGAAGAAGCCGAGGGTTCAGAACTTCTGGATTGTCTTCCCAGGTACACCACTGGCTCATGTACAATTGCACAAGTGAATTAAATTTCTGCACCTCAGTTTGCCTATCACCTGGTGACCATAACAATCGACTGGGGTTTTGTGAGCATCCATGCTTGTACAACATAGACTCCCTTAGAAGAGAGGAGCTACAGACAGTAAGTCTGATGTTTTGCCTTACAGGATTTATTTTTAGCCTTTTCAGCAACCCTGACTCACATGGGACAGAAAAATCAGAATTAAAAGCTGTCACCACCTTCCTTTCAATGCTGGCATCACACAGCAATATGGTGCAGGTTACATATTCTCTAGCTGGCATAACTTATGCTATGTCATGTAACACAATTACTTATATATTCAGCCTATTAGCAGACATATCATGGCAATTCTTTGGGAAGCCATTATGCCGTATCGTGTCGCTGCACCCCATCAGGGCCCTGATGTTACCTAGATGTGTGTAAAAGCAGCAAAGTATCCTGTGGCACCTTATAGACTAACAGACGTTTTGGAGCATGCTCCAAAACGTCTGCTAGTCTATAAGGTGCCACAGGATTCTTTGCTACTTTTACAGATCCAGACTAACACGGCTACCCCTCTGATCCTAGATGTGTGTGTTATTTCAGTGCACCAGACCTTCTGCATGCTGCTCTGTGGAAGAAGAAGATATCCAGGGTGCTCCCTGCACTGGGTTAATACAAGCAAGGCTCGCCCTGTGCCCTCCGGCCCCACATGGCCCAGTTGCTAGTTTCCCCTATAGCTCTTTCGTGTGGCTGCTGGAGTTGTGTTTAAATTACAGAACATTTTGTACAGAATCAAGAACGTTGGTAAGTTCACATGGTTTTTTGTTTACAGCATTAATGAGTGACATCTCACAACTTCCCTGTTGGCACAGAAACATTACAATCCCCAGTTTGCAGGCACAAAACTGAAGCACAGACTGGTTGAGGGAGAGATTGGCAGAGCCAGGAGTTGAACCCCTCAGCATTCATGACCTAGTCCAGTGGTTTCATCACAAGACTCTTTCATCTATAAATTCAGCCAAAAAATAAGGCATTTTTTGTTTTTTAATCAGTGAGGGTAATTAACCACTGGAACAACTTACCAAGGTTTGCGGTGGATTCTCCATCACTGGCAATTTTTAAATCAAGATTGGAGGTTTTTTTTCCTAAAAAAGATCTGTTCTAGTTCAAACAGGAATTAATTCAGAGAAGTCCCAGGGCTTCTCTTATACAAGAAGTCACACTAGATTATCACAATGCTTCTGACTTTATAAGCTATGAATCTATAGTAAACCTAAATATGATACTTACCCACAGATTTGTACAATGCTCTGAGATCCACACATGAAAAGCACTATACATGCTCAGTGTCTATTACGTACCTCTCTAAATGAAAGCCTTTAGGGAGGTTTTGTCCAACCCATAACAGTATGGTTATACAGTACGTCCTGCCTTCTAGGTGTGATCAGGATCTCATTGCGCAGGGCACTGTACATACATATGGTAAGAGAGAATCCCTGCCCTGAAAAGTTTACATACTAGAGGGTGGAAAGGGAAAGAAAGGTACAGAGAGGTGAAGTGACACAGCAGGTTGGTGGCGAAGCCTAGTCACTGGACCCCTCTCTCAAGCCAGTAAAATATGTTCAAAACCTGGCCAAAATTAATATATAATTCTAAACAAATTTATTAACGCATAATCAATTAATATAATACAATTTCTAGTTTTGTTTAAAAGTATATGCTAATTAATGTATTAATACAATATATCATTTTAAACAAAATAATAAAATTTAACAAACATTTTTTAAGTCTCAAAGCAGTTTCAGGTTTGTTTTTTCTGTTGAGTTTACTGACCTCATCATCTTCCCAAATACAAAGCTGCTCTCAAAAGTTCAAAGAAAAGATAGATTTATTTTTAACTTTGCAACAGAATAAAAGACTCTTTCCCCACCTACATCTGAAAGTATAAACCTCTGATTCTCTCACCAAGCTATATGGACTTTAAGCACTAAAATCAAAAGCAGTTTGTAACCATTAGAGGGAACAACATTTGGCTGTAAAGCAATAATTAACTACAGCAACTGGGACAGATTCACATTCCAGGGTAAAAGAGTTGTAAAAATTGATGATTTAGGAAACTTTTTCCTCATATAAATGTTGAATGATGATCAGCTAATATAAAAAACCCATCAATTAAAACATATCATGCTTTTAAATACTATATTCATCTTCCAAATGGCCAAGAACAGCTACATTAAACAATTGCATGCTGAGTATTTAAAAATTATTATAGTATATTTATTACTCTTGTAATCATCATTATCTAATGACAATGTCTGATTAAAAATCTCAATTGCAAATACTCAAGTTCTACCTGGATAATATTTCTGATAAAAAGCCACCAGTGGGTTTTCATTACAATAATATCAGAATGTCCATTTCTTACATTGCCCTTGTGAGCACTGCACTCTGGACCTCTTGATGTAAAAGCACCTGAATCTGTTTCATATGCTAAAAAAAAGAGCTCCCCTACCTCCTTGTGAGCCAGTGTTACGCAATTCCCCGGCGTGACACTAAGAGGTGCTGTGCTGTGCTGATGGAGGTTCTGATTTTCATATAGGACCTAACCCTAATGTCCTGATGACTTGTCATTAAATTTGTCCTGTACAGAAAAGTAACCCAAGGGCTATGCGCCACTTGCATCCTATTTTGAGTGCTCATATGGGACTTGCGTGGTGCATATGCTTTTTGCTGTGCTTCTATACAGGGATGAGTTTCGCGCTACAAGAACACACAGTAGTTTTTGCAGCAATAGGCAGGGCAATAAGGACACATCCTTCCAGGTGAATTTCAATTTGGGTTATTACACTTTCCTGAGTTCCCACGATCTAGGAAGTCCAGTTACCTAATGTAGTTTTAAAAAGGAGTTTGTCTTTCATAATGAACATTTCAAAACTCCTAACATCTCAGGGCTAATTCTCACTTGAAGATTAGACCAATAAGAGAGACACAATCAATCAAGAAACACTGAATCAACATCAAAGCATTCCAGAGCGCATGCTGTGGTCAGACAAATGAACATCAGTGTTGTTGTTTTTAAAAATAAACTAATTCATTTTTGAGGGGATGGGAATAAAGCTTCATCACTGAAATGAATTGGTATGGAGTGACAAGTCCTTTTGCTCTAGGGACATCTACATTCGAATTTAGATTCGGGATACAATTTGGCACTAAATGGCACCATTGCTAGCAGGCTTTGCAGAAAGGCACAAAATTGGCAGCATCCTCTTTCACTGCTATAGGTGCTTCTCACAAAGCAGCGAGGGGAGGAGGGGCACACACAGATGATGTTTGTATTGTCACACATTGGACAATGCACATTCTGTTGGTAATACAAATAATTAATATCGCACTCCTTTGTGCTAGGCCTAGTACAAACACCGAACAAAAAGACAATCTCTGCCCCAAACAGCTTACCATCTAAATAGAAGCTGTCTCTGGGCCTCAGTCCCCACCTGTAAAATGGGGATACTTACCTACTTTCTCCCATACTTTGTCTATTTTGTCCGTAAGTATTTTGATGTAGGGCCTCTCTCCTTGCTATATGTTTGCATTCCACTTCGCTCAATGAAGTCCCGATCTCACCTGAGCAGCCTTAGCATACTGTGATACCATCAACAGACACTAGCAATTTATATCTCCTGTCTTTACATTCTTGTCCCTGAGAAGTTTGGATTTAATTCTTCTCCCAGTCAAAGAACAGCCTGATTCTAATGCATTTTCCTTCAGATTCTCCACCTATAAATGACTTTTTTTGATTGCGTGGGAAGGCAGCATAAGTACTCTTCTCCCTTTCAAGATATTTAGTCAGTCCAAGCACTTTGCCTATTAAAAATTAATCAGTTAGTTTAGTGTTAGAACTCAGCAAGAGTCATCATTAATTTGCAAGAACCTTCCCAGAAAATTATCAGTTCCCATTCACTCCTTCATGACATCTAAAATGTGGTAAAACCAACGCATCCTTTTATTAACTTGTATTATTCCATGATTTTCCTCATTGTTATTCCTGATTAGCTGTATTTCAGCAGTGCACAGAGGCGCTGCCCAGACATACAGCCTGCCCCAGCCCCTCCCCCCCTGCCCCATGTATTACAGTCGAAGCAGACGTTACAGAGAAAAGGGTGGGGGAAAGAAGGAGTATCCCCATTTTACAGATGGGGGATGGAAGCAGCAAGATTGAGTAACATGTCCAAACATACAGTGTGCAGCAAAGCAAAGAATCTAAATCTCACAAGTGCCAGCCCAGTGTCTTCACCATGGGACCATCCTTCCTAGGCCAAGTTAGCCAACCGAGCTAAACTATATTCTTATTAAGAGAGATGTAGCATCATCTTTCAGAGCATCTCCCACAGACATGCACTGTGAGCATAAATTGCAGAAGCCGGACTTGCACAGAAGCCCTTGAGTAATTTAAATTCACTGTCCCCCACTCTACGTCAGAATCTCAACCCAGGGTGGAACTTGTAAGACAGTCTGTCCGGCAGAGAGTCAATTCTATTGTCTGGTACAATGGTTTAGCAACTTTGTGCTGCCTATCAATGCCCGAGTGCTGCAGAATCTGTCTCTAGATGTGTAGCTCAATCAATTCTTGGAGGAAGATAGCAGTAACAATGGCACCGGCCCCAACCAAACTCCCATAATTTGCATGGCTTGGTGCTCTTGTATATTTTTTAATTGTAATAGTCTGTAGCTTGAACGAGACATGAGTGATTTTGTGGGAGAGTGGGCTAGACTGGATTTTGTTTATTTGTACGCATTTCTGGACTTGATTAAAACAGTTTATAATACTTATTAAATGAAACATTGTAGTTGCGAGGTACTTAGATATAATGGTTTATTTGGCCAGGAGTTTATCTGCCACATTACCAATAATTAAAACTAGGTTTTCATAAAACAAATTAAAAAAAAGAAAGAAGGAGTTTCTAGCAATATTTTCAAGCTGAATCATATCAACATATTTAAAGAATAGATATGAGCTTCAGTTCTTCCCCACAGGCAAAAATTATTTAAAAAATGAGTCATCTGAATTTAATTACCAGGCTCAGGGTAGCGACGGCCAGCTTTGAAAAGTGAAATTTAAAAAGGACTCTGTCATTCTGCATATGGAACTGATGAGTTTGCTTCTAGAGAATACTAAATTGGGTCCTTCAAATTGACTGGAGCCTATAAATCTTGCCTGTGTATTTTTCACACATATATAGGAGTGCAGAATGCACCTTGGAAAACAAACCTTGCTGGGGACTCTTAAGAGTGAAATTCACACCTGCACAAGGTGTGTGATTTCACTCACCGTGCAGTGTGTCTTGACTGTCCTGCTGTAGCAGCCGATCCACTGGACACAGCTAATAGTGTTGGTCTTTAAACTAAACCCCAGCGGCAGTCCACTGAGGGAAGAGAGTCAATGAATATGTACCACCTATTTTGACGTTCTCAGCACCGCACAAGCCATGTGTGGGCCTTCTGCATGGGGGTGGGTCTCACCCTTGAAGTAAATGTTGGGGTAACATTTTCGAAAGCACTGAAGTCCCATTTTCAAAAGGGATTTTGGTAACTGTGAGCCTAAATCACATAGGTGCTTTGAAAATGTGTATCTGTGGATTATGAATGGATTCCCTGTTAACAGTTGGTTTTAACACAGGTTTCCTCAAACAAGTGTGATTTTACTTTCAGGAAGCAACATGCACAGGCTGAAGAAATCTTGTTTTCAGAGTCCATCCGATAACTTCCCGCCCTGCTGTATTGCTCAGCCGATAGATCCTTCCTGCAGCGCTGAATAGCTAAGCAGTAACAGTGCCCTAAAATATTAATGTATGCTAATAAAAAGAGTTTGCTCATAAAACAGCTATATCTAATTTTCAAAGGTGTCCTGGGGAACAGTAAACAACTGGTACACAATAAATGGCCGCTACCTAATATTAATCTTATTCCCCCACATTTGCCAGGCAAGTATAAATTGCATAAATGAATGTTAGTGAGACAAGGTGGGTAAGGTAAGATCTTTTATTGGACCAACTTTTGTTGGTGAAAGAGACAAGCTTTTGAGCTTACGCCAAACTCTTCTTCAAGTATTGTAGCAGTGACAGGACCCTTGTAAATCATCATAATTTAATCTTCTTTTCTGGTACTCCCAGGTGATTTCTTTAATTATTTTAGACTTTTAATTCTTCCCCTTCCCCAGGGTGGGGTTCCGAAGAACAGTCGTCTCCATCAATCAGTAGCTACAAGTTTTAACTCCGTGTTGAGTGAGCAGAAAGCAGTACATGAATCCACCAGGCACCGAGCACTCGACTGCCTACAAGAGCTGAGTGACATTTTGGGCCATCTAGTCTGACTCTTTGTATATTAAATTGATGCTCCCTACATGGTTCTCCCCTATAGCAACTGCAGTGATGCTTCAGGCACTTTCTTTGGGAGTCTAGTTGTTTTTGCCGTTAAGAACCTCCACAGTAACCTCTCATTTAAAACACTGCCCTCCTTAGCTTCAGCTCTTCTCTTACCAGCTGTTTCCAATACTGGGTATCCCTTATGATTTCTATCTCTGTCCGTCAATCCACCAGCCTTTCATTCAGGCGCACGAAATAATGGTTGTGCAAAAACATTTTACAACTCTGAAACTGACTCGGATTCATTCTCTCATCTGCTCCTTCCACCTGGAACTGGTTAGGAATTCTCTACCCTGTTGCCATTTCCAATGTCTAAGATTACTCCGCAGCCTACGGAAGCGAGCTTAACGCATCTCCCAGGTGCCTCTCGTTTCATGGGACTCCACTCATTTTAGTGCCAAAGTGACCTCCACTTCACACATATTTTGGTGTGTCCCCTCCCAACACACACAGTTACTGCTGAGAAATTATTTACATCCAAAATAACATTATCACGAATCTGCAGCTGCAGGAAGAATCAGCTGCACTATGGAGATGAAGCCCACAGCATTTTAAATCTCCTGCGTGAGTAATATTTGGCTCCTTCTCATTGGGAGGGAGCTGAACATTGTGCCCCACATTCGGGCCTTGACAAATAGAGAGGTACAATGTCTGAGCAAGCATGAGGATATTGAGCTAACTTCTTTATCACCAAGGGAATCCAATGAGGAAATCTCAAGTCACCAGTGAATCAAACCACTGCACCTCTGGCTTGAGGCGGATTTCACGATATACAGCATTTACAGGCTGGTTCAAAGGCTCTCAGCACCCCCACTATACAAATTGTTCCAGCGTCCCTGCCTTTGCACCTCATAGATGGAGCTCCCTCTCTCTTATGAGTGGCCTAGGGGGCTATGACAAACCACGTAATTTAATGTCCCTACTCCTTAAATGAATTTTCCTTAAACATCACTTTTATTCTGATGCTCTCCAAAATTGGGAAGGAAAACAGTGAAGATCTCCTTCCTTCCACTCCTCTCTTCTATAATGATGCTTACTTCGCTTTCAGTCATTCTCGGAGGGAAATGCAAAATCAAATAGTTTATATGTACAGGAACTTATATGTCATTTTCAAAGTACGTGAAAGATAATTCTCTTATCACAAAGATGGGCCTGAACCACTAAGCTCAGATCTCAGTCCACACGTCTGCAAAATTTGGGGTTTTCTGTAACGGGCCTCCCCCAACACCCTGATTCCAATGTAAGAACCAGCTACAGAACTAGATTCTGGACCTGAACTTCCATCACAGATAGGAGGTGAGAGGATCTGGAGCTTTCACATGGGTCATTCTTCATTTGTTACGCATGCATTTGAGATCTCGTGTATGCTATAATGTTTTCCTAGCATAGCTATGTTGGTTAAGAGTGTTAAAAAAAACCACAAAAACCTCCACAGCTTTAACTGACGTATCTATGTTCAAACATGTACTCGCATACACACACACACACACGTAGCTGCAGCTTACACCAGCCAGAGTCCTTGTGCCTGTACAGCTTACATTGTTTGGGGTGCTAGTTTAATCACACTCTGAAAATAATTCCCATTGTCAGTACATGCTGGGTTTCCACTAGGGGGCTTTGCTGGCATAACTATACCCATAAAGTCTTCATAGTGTAGACAAGACCCCACACAGTGAACACACTGGCCTCCTCCTTTTTACATTCAATTCAGCTAAGCAGCAAGGTAATTTAAAATGCAACTGAAACCTCAACAGATTCAACCACCGTCAAAACACTATCCATCTCAAACAAGATCTTTATAACATCAACTGCTGAACCCAAACATTAACAAATCATCAACATGGGGTATCCTGTAACTTTTTTTTGTTAGACGCTATTAGTTCATACATCAGCTATCAAATTGATTCTACAAACCCCGACTTGTAATTCACAGCCCTGACCGTGGAGACATCATTGTTACCTTGAAGAAAGCAAAAGAAATGGAATGACTGCAGTGGAATAAGTGTCTTACCAACAAAATAAACCTTGCTCTCTCAAAGCAAGCACATTTGTGGAGTAATCAAACGAGACTTAATGGGACGAGAGAACAGGAGTACTTAAATTCTGTCTGTAGCCTGCTGTACATAGAGCAAATCAAACAGTAGCACATTTGCCACAGGATCATTAACAGTAAAGTTAACTTGTCAGCAATAGATTTACCAGTAATCAGAAAATAACTGAGAAAAAAGCAAGTTCAAGATTTCTACATCCACAGGTTTTTAATCTAGTTAACCAACTACATACCACAGGGCTCTTAAGAAAGAGTATGCTTCAAAGCAGACATCAATCACTGTAAAACTCAAATAGCAGACATTAATCACTGTAAAACTAAAGCCATAAAAATATGTGCAGAGATTTTTCATTACAATGTAGTTTAAAATCTCGAATTGTGACTGTAACCACTGCTAGTGCTGACCGTGAAGTTTCTGGCTCAGGTATGAGGTGACGTGCACACTGGATCCCACTGCAGTTAATTTCAAACCTAAAGTTATATATGTGCAGATATAAATAAACATGTACAGCCATAAAAGGAAATACAGCCACTCACTTACCAGAGTGAGGATCCCTCAGTTCCAGTGACTTCTAAAAAGTCATATCCATCTTCTAATTGAAAATCCATGAAAACCAGAGCAATGGTGTCTCCAGGCTCTGCTAGGATAGTCCATGTACAGTCTGCATTATTGCCATACTCTGAAGGATAATGAGGACTGGAGATAATTCCACTCTGTCCCCGTAACGTCCCTCCACAAGCATCGTCGGCTGAAAGGCAGAAAATATACATCATGGGTGTTTTGCTGGAAGGGAGCATGATGCAAATATGCCACCAAGGCATTGGAGCAACACAGTCCTGAGGGTTTTTTTTATTCTTCCCTTAACGTGTTAAAGCTTTCAGAGGGGGTGGGGGTATGACTCATATGCCACATTTGAGACAACGGAGGGAAATCGTGATCAATAATTTCTCCAAAACTCAAAAGGCGGGGGAAGGAGATTTTAAAAGGCCATTGAATGGTACATAAAAATAACTAAACCTCGTCTGGAGAGAGTAACATAAATCAAAAAGGTACTATACAAAACATAATGCCAGATTAGGGGAGACTGGAGTGCGCTGCAAAGATCAAGGCTGAGCTCTTAAAAATAATTTAGTATTTGTTGGGAGTTTTTTAATTTTATTGTTCTTTTCAAGTGCTGTAATTTTTTATTGGCACATCGATCAGACACATACGGGCACTAGGAAATTCAGCAAGTGCACTGCATGCGAAGAGATGCCTCTCACCAGAAGACACAGAAGTGACACGTTTACATCTCCCAAATCAGCTACTCAAGCCTCCATCACACTGTAGCAGTGGGCGACCCTGCAGTAGCCAGGGACAGGAGTGAAATAAACATGATCCAACAGACCTCTGACACCCCTAGCTTCTACAACTCCAGTGTTCCTCACCATGGTGTGGAAGAAGACATCCTGCATCGTCTGGCATGTGATAGGGATGGGACCCAGAAAGTGGATGCGCCAATGGCATACCCTACTCTTCCTCCCAAATCAAAAAACCTTTCCAGAGGTGGGAAAGTTAGAGTAGGGAACCCACCAAATTTCACAGGGTTCTCACCCCTCTTCAAACCCACCGGAGAAACCAGTGTTATTGCAAACATCCACCCAGATCCCTAGGGAGGTCTCAGTCTGCACAGCTACCTTGATTTCAGCGGAACTATGCCCGCTGTAGCTCTACAAAACAACTGATTTCTGACATGTAGATGTCCATTATACAGAGGAGAGTTCAAGGGGTTCTGATAACGACAAGATAACTATAAGAGTTAAGGTCAAGTTCCTTCTCATGCCAACAGAACTCTCAGATAGGTAGACAGAATAAGCAGCATGTGACATGGTTATTACAGGTATGTATACAGCACCTCAGAAAACAGTGATTGAGAAAACGGTGCTATTATGCAGTGACACCCATGGTGATATCTGTGCACCTGAGTTGCATTTTATATAGTTGGTGGATCACAACATTTTTAAAAATGAATTTGTATGATTAATAAGGTATTTAACAACATAGGACTGCATAGCAATTGAGAGACCAAGAGACAAAGTTCTTGCATCAAAGAACTATTGGCGTTTGGACACCATGGGCATGAGTGCAGGATAAGAAGTTGAGGAATGTAAGCTCTATCCATCCGTACAATCTAAGATTTAACATAATAAATGAGAGCAATGAAGGGGATGAGATGAAGATAGCACAGTGGTCACGGCAATATGAAATCATAGGATTGCATTGGTTAGTCATACACACATTGCTGAGGTTTTGGAGTCTTCATAAAATACTTGTACATGCTCTTCTTTAATTCCTTTTCAAAAATCCCATTTGCCTTTAATGGATGTTGGTTTATTATTTGTAACGTTCTGGTGGCAGATATTTGCCCCATTCCAAGAAGAAAACATTTACAGGAAATGTTTATGTACGTCAAGATTTTTGAAAACAGATGCCTAATTTTAGCCACCTAAATCCATACCGTAGGCATCTGCCGGATTGAAAATTCAGCACCCAAAGAAGTCAATGGGAAATGTTGGGTGCTCAGAGCTTTTCAAAATCTGGGGCGGGTGCCTAAATTTAGACTTACAAACCTAACTTTGGGGACAGGGGGTTGTTTTGTTTTAATTCTTGGCTCCACATAGAATAAATGACTCTCCCTGGAATTAAGACCCTTCATACAAGCTTAACTGTGGTCTCACTACCACTCTATCACGATATCTGTATATATTGCACACACCAACTATACAGACACACCTTGAACTCCAGAGTTACAGAACCATCCAATGAGCTTGATTCTGCCACAAATTCTGCATAGGCAAATCCCTGGGCCTATGTGGAGTCCCAAAATAAGGCTAACGTAGCTCATCTTGAATGTTGGGATCTGCCAATATGGAGCTCGTTGCAGGACGGGGGCCACTGTTTGTGGAGGGATTGGTCCAGAGTGCAGCTGAAGTTAAAATACCATAAGAATGATGCAGCTTTTTTTCTTCTCCCCCATCACACTTAAAGTCATATTTCAGGGTTGTGATGTTAGAACCATTAAAATATCGCCTTCAGGTGACATCATAGCTAAGCAATATTAATTGGCTCTGTTTTACTAGCTAGCAGTGGATTTGTTTTGTTGTTTTCTATACCTGCTAAGACACATAGATGTTACAGGATACAATAATGACCCATTAGATCATCCAGTCCATCTGCCTGTGAGTGAAAGCTTATTCCCTATTGTACACTTACCAGTGATTTTATTCAGTCTAATTTTAGCATCCCAAGTGACAAAGCTTCTACCACTTCCTGGGGGAAGCAGTTCCACACAGCCTAATACATCAAATTTTCCCCTGACATTCTGTCCGAGTTCTCTTTCTCAGTTCTTACTCTTTACTCCTACTTAAGCCCCCTTGAGTCATCCTCAATAGCTCCCTCTCCTTACTGTCTGCTAGGGTGGATGAACCTAGTGGAGTTCAAACAGAATTTGTGGGCTCACAAAAATGCATGAAACCTTTTTTCTTCCCCCCTTGTGTTTTGAGCCATTGTTTCCTTCAGAAAGAGAGCTGTGTTAAACACTAAGGTTTCCAACCCAAAGGGATGCCTGTGCCACGTACACGGGACAGAGGAGTTCCGCAAAAGCTGGAACAGACAGGTGGTATTGTATACACTACAAGGGTGAATTCAGCAGCAGAATCTTTCTTCATCTCTGTCCTCCCATTTTCATCCTCTGCTTTCCCATTCCGCCTGTCCTCTGCTTCAGTTTTCCCCCATCGGCACATCTTTTCCCCAATATAATCTCTCCTAAACAGGACGCAAATCCAATGAAGTGCACATCTGAGTCAAAGCTCTGAACCCATGCGTGAGTTGAGAATTAAGCAAAATTTATTCATTTTTCCCTTGTTTACAGTTTTCTAACATATTCCCTCCCACAACAAGCTCCCGATGTTGACACTTGTATACTATACAAGAGCATTGACTGTTTTGCCTTTAAGGGTCAATTTTTCAGAAACTAAAACTGCACCTGCAATTTTTCATTGTTCTCATTTTCTCCATCCAAAAGCCCACATTCCAGAGCACAGGCTACTATTTGCACGTGGCAATGGGATAAGGAGATGCCCACATACCTAAAGGGCACAGACAAAGCCAGTTTTAATGATTACCCAATTTGCCCTGCCAACTGCAAGCTACAGTTCAGGGGCACAGCAAAACACATGCATAAAAATGGGGATGCAATTTAAGAGGCTGCATTTTATTCCCTTTGAATGTTTGGTCCTAATTCTTTACACCCTTGGCATTACCAATCAGTATTAAAATGAAACAGACTGGATAGGACAGTGGTCCCCAACCTTTTAGTGGCCAGTAGCACATTCATGTTTTCAGAAGAGTGTGGTGGGCGCCAACAATTTTTCAAGGCTTATTTTGCATTTGTACATTAAATAATATGAAAAACATCATATTTAATATAACATAACATATGAATCCAGAGGGAAGAGAGAAACCGGAGAGAAGCTGTGAGGACAGAGAACACCGGCACCTACAGCCTGCAGTTTCTCTCTGGCTTACACCACGGCCCGCCCCTGCCAGGGACCGAGAACACCGGTGCCCACTGCCTGAAGCCCTGGAGTTCTCTGTCCCTGGCAGGCACGGGGCCGCGGCTTCTCTCTGGCTTACACCACAGCCCTGCACCTGCCTGGGACCAAGAACACTGGCACCCACAGCCTGCAGCACCAGAGTTCTCTGTCCCCAGCAGATGCGGTGCCACGGCTTCTCTCTGGCTTACACCACGGCCCTGCACCTGCCTGGGACCAAGAACACTGGCACCCACAGCCTGCAGCACCGGAGTTCTCTGTCCCCAGCAGGCGCGGGGCCGCAGCTTCTCTCTGGCTTATGCCACTGCCCCACTCCTGCCAGGGACCAAGAACACTGGCGCCCAGAGCCTGCAGCCCCGGAGTTCTCTGTCCCCAGCAGTCACGGGGCTGTGGCTTTTCTCCCTTGCTGGGCACAAGGCGGGCCCCGTGCCTGCTGGGAACAGAGAACACCATGCTCACAGCCTGAGTTCTCTGTTCCTGTCAGGTGCCGGGCCACGGCTTCTCTCCCCTGCTAGGCACTAGGCAGGCACACATAAATGTTCCGGTGGGCGCCATGGCACCCGTGGGCACCACGTTGGGGACCACCGGCATAGGAACACATCCTTGGGCTTAGTAAAACATTATGCAGTAACTCATGCACGCTGCCCTTCTATAATGAGCTATGAGCTTATGCTACTTAAAAAGTAAAACCTATGGAAAAAGTTGATATGTCGCTAAAGCTGAAGGCATTTACCGGTTAGAAATAGGATCTGCTGTTTGCTACAGGTTATCTTCTTCTACAATTAGACTCTATTAGCAGAAGCTATTAGAGCAAATAAAGTAGGAGGATCAAGAGAAAACATGGGCAGGAAGATTAAGGAAACCAAGAATTAATTTGACTTGCATTGTGGCAGTGTCTCACTTTTGTATGTACAGCATTATCAAATGCCTTGCTATTTATATGAAATGCACTATGAAAAGCCTGTTAACTTTACAATGCACATTATAGAATGGTATTTCAGACGCTTCAGTCAAGGAGATCTCAGGCTTTACATTACACCTATTTTCAAGTGTTTCAAACTCCAGCATAAAGCTATTAAAAAAAAATCCTTCCCGACTGAAACTCAGCACAGGGATTCTCGTGTGTTTTAGGCAGCAGTTGATGCACTTCCCTGGGGAGGTGGGACAGGATGATTCTGGAATACTGCTCCACAGGAAATTCTTAGTGTGGAAGTATCAGAACCTTTCCAGGTCTGAGCCGTGCTGTCAGTACAAGCTGCTATCAAGCAGGGCTGGGACTTGCAGACTCTGACTGATGGAGCTCCAAAGCAAAGTAAAAACAAACCTCTGGCTCATGCCAACTCTTATTTCTCATGGCCATCTGCTACCCAACTGCAGCCAGTCAGCCGAACACACCGAATGCATATGCACAAATGCACGCTTCCTGGTGAGAGAGGGCAATCACTCAGCTTAGAAGTATCTAGAACACCAAGACTCAAGTGATATTCCCTCCTAGTCTTCAGATGATCCACCCAGCCCCCAAAACTTTTCGGCCTGGGGTATCTTAGCCTCTCCAAGCTATGCCATGTAAGAGCTCCACCCTGTCCAGGGTACCCAAAGGCCAAAATAAACACGAAGAAACAAATTCTTCCATCCCTCCTGAACTCCACCCATCTTCAGCAGATTCTTTGCCTCTCCATCTTCAGCAGATTCTAATGCTTGTGCCCCACCTGGGCTGCCAAAGGAGACAATCATATCATGACAGGCCAACTCTACCCCACTCCAGAGAGGCCCTGACAGGCACCAATCTTCCTCTGCTCCTACCCCCGCCCAGCTAACCTGATCTCCTACAGTGACGGCTAACAGCCTGCTCTCCCTCTCTGTCAGGCAATAACTGAGCGAGGCCCCACCGATTTAGCTCCTCCCTCACAGCCTTACCCCTGAGATTTTGGTGTCAGAGCATGGCTGACAGGGCCCCCAGCAGCCCCCTGACCCACGTAGGGTTTGGACACCCTGTCATAGGCTCCAATTTCAAGGTATCATATCCTCATTGACCTTGCATGTTAGGCTCTGGTTCTTCTGGGTTGTTGCTTTTTTACCAGAGGATCCTCTCTGCTACATATTAACTCATCCGAGATAAAGGTAGCAGGGGTCACTTCGACAGCTCTGGCCCATGCAAGAGGCATGAGTCTGCCTTACCTCTGCTTCCTGGAGATGGGCAGCTAGGGTGCTAAAATGGCATCAGGAATAAGGGGAGAAGCATAAGGATGTATTTTTCTTCCCAGTACATTGAGACTACAGGAGTTCTTCTTACTTCTTGGTGTGTTAATGGGTTCTGGCCACAAAGGATAAGCACGATTCACTCATTTGCTGGCATGTGCAGATACGCACTGGCTTATTTCAAACTGTTCTCTTCAATAACCCCTTGAGGACGCTGGAAAGGCAATAAATATTGAAGCGATGCTGCTACTCTCAGTCAGCTAACTCTCTGCAAGCCACATGCCCAGCAGAAAGATACAACAGAGATAGGATGAGGCCGTTAGCTGCTTCAATAATGCATGCAAAGGTGTGAGCAGAGGCAATTTATTGTAGAGAGGCTTTCCAGCAGAAGGACAGCCACTTCCAGAATGGCACAGGTTGCCTTCTACACATTATTATTGCCTGACAGGAACATGGAACATTCATGGGGCTATTTTAATATTAATACCCTGGAGGAATTATACATGCAACAGCGATGAACTTTTTGTAGGCACCCAGGTAAGTCTGGCAGAAAGCACCGAGTGTGAAGGAAGCCAAGAGCCGACACCTAATTTACACCTTCTCCAATTTCATCTGAATGACCCAAGCAAAAGCAAGCAGCCTGGAGGACTGGCAGTGAAAAGGTTAATGAAAGTTTGGGGCCTACAGTTTCTAAAGTGATTGGTGATTTGGGGAGCCACATTTTTTTGGATGCTCAGCTGGAGACTTGATTTTCAATAAATGCTGAGCTCCTGCTCTCTGAAAAAGTTAGGCCCCTTTAAAGGTGTCTTGACTTGGACCCTCCACTATTGGAGCATCCAAAATAACTGGGTTTACATGATGCTGGGACTCTAGGCACCTAAAGGAGGTGGATTGCCCTCTTGAGCAGGGACTGTCTTTATACAGTGCCTAGCACAATGGGATTTTGGGCCACAACTGGGGCTCCCTAGGGTAAATACATTATTAATACATAAATAATAAATGAAACAAGAGCATCCAAGTTAAACCAGCCTATAACTGACAGCAGTTTGGAAGAAGCGTTTCCTATAGTCAAATTATCTCCTAGCTGCCTATTGTGGGTCTTGAAGATTCATCTGAAGCATCTAGTACATTGTCAGAGAGGATAGTGGACTAGATGAACTCAGCTTATCCAGTCAGCCAATTCCTAGGTTTCTCTGCAATTCAGAATAAAGCAAAACTTGGACAATGTTCTTTCTCAGGGAGAAAAGAAAATCCTACAAAATTCTGCCTCTTGATGCTGCATCAATCTTAAAACATTCTTTAAAAAAATCAGCTGGTGGAAATTGGTGTAGCTCCCTCTAAAAACCTAGCCCCCTATTTTAAAAAAAACTTTAATTAAAAATCTTTTAAAACACATTCACGACTTCCAACACTCATTGTATACAGATCTAGATAGATATGTAGTTTGCCCAACTTGCTCTTCAGTTTGATGAGCTTAATATTATTGTTAAAACATTAAAATGGTCTTGAACAGCTCTTGAAAATGTTTTGGGCCCAGCGCACTATAAGCCACTGTTTGAATTATAAGAAGACAGGACACTTTTAATAAGCTACTGCATATTTGATATCCTTAAAATGCAGCATCACAAATGTTCTCGGCTTCTTCAGCTGGCTTGCTGATTTTTTACTTAACCGCCTACTAAAGTCATAAATCTATCAATTTTATTTACGCTCAGCAAACAAGCTGGGCGAGACTTCTCTCTCCAAAGGCATGCATGCATTTTAGCAAACAGAATCTACTGAAACACATTTCAGAATATTCTACAGAAGCTATAAATGGAAAATCCCACTTGGCATAAAGTTAACTGACCCAAGTTTGCACCCAGAATTAGATCTGAACCCAACCTAACCTGGTGTTAAAGGTTTAAATTTAAGAAGTCTGTTATGACTAATTTAGTTTTAGTTTTTTTCCATGTTCACACTTCCTCTGAAGCTTATAGGCTTCTTTGAAAATCCCAGGGAAATTCTGAAGGAGTGAAGCACTCATCTCCTAGTGAATTTCAACAAGATCTGACCCTTAGGCTCCCTTGAAAATCCCACCATTTAAGGCTAAAAGGGACCATTTATCATTATTGGTAATAGTATTGCAGAATTGCCTTGGAGCTCTCATGATGCACCAGAATCCCACTGTGCTAGGGGCTGTACAAACACAGAAAAAAAAACACTCCTCCATCCCAAAGACCTTTTATTCTAATCTGGTCTGCATAATACGGGCTCTGGCATTTCACTCTGTGATTCCTGTAATGGAGGGAATTATTCTTCGCTGCTTGCTAAGGGACACTATTGGACCCAGAGAGACAAGGTACGTGAGGTAATATCTTTTGTTGGACCGACTTCTGTTGGTGAGAAAGACAAACTTTCAAGCTACACAGATCTCTTCTTCCAGTCTGGGAGAGATGCTCAAGGTGTTAACTAAAAGATGGAACAGGATCTTTAGAATAAGTAGTTAACAGATATTCTAAGGGTAGGGTTGCCAACTTTATAATTGCACGAAACCGAACGCCCTTGCACCACCCCTTCCCTGAGGCCCTGCCCCCGCTAACTCCATCCCCCTTGCCTCTTTTGTTCGCTCTTCCCCACCCAGTCAGGGATTGGGGTTTGGGAGGGGGTTCGGGCTCTGGGATACAGCTGGAGATGAGGGGTTTGGGGTACAGGATGGGGCCCCAGGATGGGGCCAAGGGGTTCAGAGTGTGGGAAGGGGCTCTGGGCTGGGAAGGGGGTTGGGGTGTGGGGGAGTGAGAGCTACAGCTGGGGCTGTGGGCTCTGGGGTGGGGGCAAGGATGAGGGTTTGGGGTGCAGGAGGAGGTTCCCAGCTGGGGCCAAGGGGTTCAGAGTGCGGGAAGGAGCTCAGGGCAGAGAGCTGGGGTGCAGAAGGGGGTTCAGGGTGCAGGCTCCAGGCAGGAGGTTCGGGGTGCAGGCACTTACTGTAGGTGGCTCCCCAGAAGTGGTGACATGTCCCTCAGCACCTAGGCACAGGGCTGGTCAGGTAGCTATGCATGCTGCCTCCACCCACAGGTGCCACTCCTGCAGCTCCCACTGGCTGCAGTTCCCATCCCATGGGAGCTGCGGAGCTGGCGCTCAGGGCAGTGGCAGCATGCAGAGGCCTCCTGGCCATCCCTCCACCTAGGAACCAAGGGACATATCGTTGCTTCCAGGGAGCTGTGCAGAGCCAGGTAGGGAGCCTGCCAACCCTGCGCCAACTGGATTTTTAATGGCCCGATCAGAGGTGCTGAGCAGAGCCACCAGGGTCCCTTTTTGACTGGGTGTTCCAGTCAAAAGCCGGACACCTAGCAACCCTATCTAAGGGGCCATTCAAAATGAATTGGCCTGTTGACACGCCTGCAGTCATAGTACAGAAGAAGAGAGGTTTGTGGGTTCCAGATTGTTGTAATAAACCATAAAACCAGTGTCTTTATCAAGAACAGGATTTTTAGTGTCCAACAAAGTTCTGAATTTAAGGTCCCAGGCTTGTCTTTTGAAAGTGTAATGCAGGTTTCCTTTGAGGACAAAGACTGAGGTCAGATGTGGAGTGATCATTTTGTGAGAAGTGTTCACCCAGGATGAAATGTTGCTTTTGTCTTTTATCGTGTTTCCGTGCGAGTTCATTCAAGCACTCAGTGATTATCTGGTTTCACCTACATACAGTCAAAGTTGTGTTATCTGGCACTTTACCAAATGGAAAGCTCTAGAAATCAGCATTTCTGACCTCTCTCAATACAAACCTTTAATAGGGTTGCTGGATGCCCAATTTTCGACTGGAATGCCTGGTCGAAAATGTACCCTGGTGGCTCCGATTGGCACCATTGACCGGGCCATTAAAAGTTTTGTTGGTGCGGGGCCAGCAGGTTCCCTATCTGGCTCTGCATGGCTCCCTGGAAGCAGCACCATGTCCCTGCTGCTCCTAGATGGAGGAAAGGCCACAGGAGCGCCATGCGCTGCCCCAACCCAAGTCCTAGCACTGGTTCTGCTCTTCCCACTGGCTGTGAGCTGCAGCCAATGGAAGCTGTGGGGGCAGCACCTGTGGGCAGAGGAAGCTGCCTCGGAGCAGCAGGAATATGTCCCCACTTCTGGAGAGCTGCCTGAGGTGAGTGCCATCCAAATCTGGCATCCTGAAACCCCTCCCGCACCCCAACCCCCTGTCCCGAGCCCCTTCCCGCACCCAAACTCCCTCCCTCCATTGGTAAGTATAAACCTTAGTTAACCAGAATTTGACTAACTGTGGGTTTGGCTACACTTGCAGCTGTACAGAGCTGGGAGTTAAAGCTGTCTTCGTACAACTGTGTAGGGAAAGCGCTGCAGTGTGGCCACACTGACAGCTACCACCGCTGCAGTGTGGCCACATTTGCAGCATTTGCAGCGCTGTTGGGAGTGGTGCATTATGGGCAGCTATCCCAGTGTTCAAATGGCTGCAACGTGCTTTTCAAAAGAGGGGGGTGGGGTGGAGCGTGACAGGGAGCGTGGGGGAGAGAGAGAGTGGATTTTTGGAGCCCACACTGTGTCAGCTCCCTGCCTTGCAAATTCCGACCACTTCCCCCACCTCTCTCTCATTCACTCTTAAATGCAAATAGCCTTCAGACCAGATAAGCAGCTGCTCCAACGGACTCCCTCTCCCCCCCACACCACCGTGCTGTTTCTCTCCTCAAGCAAACACTAGCTGTTGACATTCCCTGCCTGCCTCTGCTGGAGCAAAGAGTAGCTGTGTTTGTTTTTTAGATAAGCAGCTCCGGGACCCCCAAGTTCACAACAAAACAAAGAGAGTTCTTTAGTTGAAAGCATTATGGGAAAATTCCAGAGGTCTGTTACAGCGTAGTAAGATTAATCACTGTTTACACTGGCACTCCAGCGCTGCAGCACCAGTGCTGTTCTCTTTATTTCTCTTGTCCATGTGGAATACAGCACTAAGTGCCTTGCCAGTGTGGACGGGGAGTAAGTTACAGCACTGTTAAGCCACCACCGGCGCTGTGACTCTCAAGTGTAGCCAAGCCCTAATTGGCACCCTCCATTCCCCTAACATGCCAGACAACAAAGCTTTTCCTGTAGTTTTTATTGGGGCATTTAGTGCACTGGATGAGATACAGCACATGTAATAGGTATGAGTAGGATCCATGGGTCTTGAAAGCTGTCTTGTGCATTGTAGCAGTTGAGATATGTCAGCTTTGGCAGGCTCTGGTCCCACTTTAAGTTGGTGGGTCTTGGCCTGTGGGGAGCTTGCTTCTGATGATGAGCATGGCAAGGTTCGGGGGCGGGGGGAGGGTGTTGTTTAAGGCCAGAAGGGGGAGATCAGGAACTCTCTTTCAGGATGTGGTCCCTATCGAGTATAGGTTGTAATTGTTCAATGAGACCCTGTGTGGGTTCCAGTGGATTCCAAGAATCAGTCTCAATATAACCATGCTTTCAAAACCTCTGCTGTGCTAACTACTCCCAGTCATCTCTGCAAAAATCCCTTAACAACCCCTTCTTCCCGCACCTTGAGTCCGCTCCTGCAAGCCTGACTCATGGAAGTAATGCTTACTCAGAGGTGCAGCCCCACTAAATTCAGAGGTTTTTATGCAAGTCAGGACATTCACATGGACAATGGATCGCTGGGATCTAGACCACTTTAAGAAATATTGCTCCTCTGGTGTGAATTCAGACCAAGTATCTCGCACACATCAACCACTATTTTTTTTTTCCTATTCATGGTACAGTAAATGTGTTTCACTAAACAACTCAGGTGCACAGCGGTGCCAGCTTGCTCCTGAGATGCGCAGAAATATAGACCTATCTAAATAAGAGTTTCGGAATTTGGCAACTCAGTTAACAGGCTCGTCTCAGAAGGTAAAAGACAAAAGAGATCTATGTTTGATCATCTACGTCCACCACCTTGGGCAGGGCAGGATATTTCCCTTTACTCCATCAGTTCCAGGTTAATACAGGATTAATTCCCTACCATACAGTTTTTCCAACCCAGTTGTGATCATCTCAAGTTATGGGACTTCTTGCTCCAAATTATGATGCTACAATAAGCCAAAATAATGACATGTTTACTAAAAAGGTTTCTGGTTTGAACAGCCGCTTAACAAGATACTGCCAGGATAATTCATTTCCGAAAATGCCTGCTTATTTCTACTACTAAAACAGCAACACCTTAGACTGTTAAAACAAGAACTTGTGAAGGGAGAAGGATGATCTGTTAGAGCCCTGAGTCAAACGAGAAGGGATCAATTCCCAGTTGTGGCACAGGTCTCCTGTGAGAGCCTAAGCAAGTCACTTAACCTCTCTGTCCATCAGTTCCCAGGCTTTAAAATTGGAAACATTTTGCTCCTTCACGGGGACATTAGGAGGAAGGATGCAGACATACTTGTGAGGTGCTCAGATGGTGATGAGGGCCATACTAGCACCCAGAGAGAAAATGGAGCGTACAGTCATGATTTGTATGGCAGTAGCACCTAGGAGCCCCAGTAACAGACCAGAATCCCATTGCACTAGGCACTGTACAGACACATGACAAAAAGCCCCTGCGCCAAAGAGACACGCAATGTAAATATAAGATCAGCAACAACAGGTGGACCAACATCAATGAGGGAGGAACAATGAAATGAGACAACATTGGTCAGCTTGATAGGTGGTGGTTTATCCCCTCTTTCTAACTTCTGCTCTCCCCTCAGGCTCTTTTGATGCTTTTTAGGACAACAATATTTTCTCTTAAGCATGGGCTCACCTGTTTACATTACAGAGACAGCAACGTCAGACCAGTTTGCTCTCAAAGCAGCAGTTCCCATGATTACAGTGCTCTTGTATCTGGACCTCAATCCTTAGAGGTTTTTAAGGCCTGGCTTGACAAATCCCTGGCTGGGATGATTTAGTTGGTGCTGGCCCTGCTTTGAGCAGAGGATTGGACTAGATGACTTTCTGAGGTCTTTTCCAACCCTAATATTCTATGATTCTATGACATGACACTTAATCATGATTTCAGCAGCCTGACCCATCTCTAATGTGTCTATTATAGAAGGGAACAAGCTAGAAATATTTCCAGAAAATGCACTTAATAAAGGTTGTCACCCAAGGAGAATTGTTTTCTCCCTTTTGTTATGAGGAAGCACTGGCTAAATGGAATAAGAACAAAAAGATTCTCCCCAGCACCTTTATCCCCTAGGATGTAGGGAAAGGAATTTAATTTTGTGGGATTCTCTAGTTAAAATACTAGTGCCACACTGCTGCGAGGCATCATAGAGAGTAAGTGTTCCTTAGATGGAGGATTAAAAAAAAAAACAAAAAACCCAGACACCACTCATTTATGTAAGACTAATATATCATCAGATATAATGCAAAATATTCCTCCCTCCAACAGCCCTGGTGATGCCTTCCCCAATAAGTACATACAGCTGCCGATATACATTTTTATTTATCTTCTACCGCAACATGATGTTACAGTAAAACAATGAGGAGTCCAGCGGCACCTTAAAGACTAACAGATTTATTTGGGCATAAGTTTTTATGGGTAAAAAGCCCACTTCTTCAGATGTTATAGCATAGACTGGATGTTGGGGAAAGCAAGTGCAGAGCACTGTGAATCTACTTGAAAGAAAAAATGTGGCAGAGAGAGACGAAAGAATGAATCAGGTCAATAAAACAGAACTCAACTCACAGACTTCAGAGAACATGCTTCCGGTGCTGGCTGTGCAGGGATGTGACCTTATTTTCCAGAACAAAACATGTTACTTAAGACTATTCCGCCTCCTAACGCAACTGCAGGTGTTGTTACACGGTTTATGCTCAATTTGATTTAACCACTGAACAAAATGCTAATGTTTAGATAAAACGTGGAAAGGGTCGTAGCACCAGCTAAGCAAAGCATTAGAATTCGCAGCGTGAGCTGCTGTTCCTGCCTTTCACTTTATAGCATCCTACTTACAACAAAACGCAGGATAGGAGGTAGCAGAGGGTGATACTGACTGAGACAAGTCTGATTTCGGGTCTGATTTTGCCCCCCCCCCCCAAGCCCCCATCAGTGAACATCTGGAGTAACTCTTTTGGCGTCTATATAGAGTTATGCTTATGTAAAAACTGATGAAAGACAAAGGAATTCAGCCTATTTCTAACGTCACCATCTATACTCCAAGAGCCATTTGCAGGGTTTGAAGATGGGGCTTTGTGTTACAAGAACAGGCCTCCAGCACTTAAGCAAAAGGCATTGGCTAGCTGTAGTAGTAGTACTGATGTGTTACTGAGTCTCTTACACTATTCCACAATCATAATAATAAATAATAGCTCAAAAAACAAAGCATGCCCTTGGAGCTCTAGGGCAGTTGAGATTCTCAGCAGAGATAAATGGCTTCTTTTCTTCTGCCCATCATATTGATTCATAGTTAGAATCAAATGAATAGGTACAACGGTTGCTATTAAAGGCTACGTCCAGACTACCCGCCATATCGGTGTGTAGCGATCGATTTATTGGGAATCGACTATTCCCGTAGCTGAAGTTGAATATCTTACATCGACACCACCACCACCACCCCCTGCTAGTATAGACATGGCCAAAAAAAAAAATCCACATTTGTCAGCAGATACCACACAGCAATACTTCAGATAACTTCAGCTTTTCGCTGTAATTGTAATACAAAATAACTACGAACAACAACAACAACAACAAAGTGGCTTCTATTTGCAAATGTTGGCTTGTTAGTTGCAATCACGGTCTTTATTCTTTTTAAACAAATGTGTGTTATTCATCTGGCAGATGGCAACAAATTCTTTGGAACCACTCACAATCTAGGTGACACTGGTTCCTTTCAAAATACATCAGTTCCTTAATAGTTAAAGGAATATACACAGTGCTATAGTACAGTAAAATATGCAGCATCAGGTCACATTACACATGTCTCAAATACCCATCTGTGGCTCCTACCAGAGGCATCAGAAATTATACGCTATCTTTTTAAACCTAAAAATAACTCGACAATTGTGCAATGTTCTACACTGTGAACAAATTCCTTCCTGACCCATGCAGCAATCAGTTTATGCCCTGAAACATGTGACTGACTTATTTTAGCTCACACAGCTAAAAATATTGGTCATAAGGTTATCCAGCCATTTCAAAAAAGAATCCAGATACAGTATTTGACTGATTTCCTAAGGCAAGGAAATCCACAGGCTGAATACATGATGTGCAGACATTGAGAAAGTCTAATTTCAATCAAAGAAATATATATTTCTATTCCGGAAGTAGCTCTGAAGACACATTATTTTCCCAGCAGAATAAGACACTAAAACCCTTTTGCCTTTATGCAAATCTTTTGACCCTTGCAGTCATTACAATCTGTAGTGCCAGTCTAACAGTCAGACATGAATTTTAAATCTGATCATTGAAAAACCTGGTATGGTAAAATCAGTTCATATGGTTGGGCAGGTTCTGAGTTCTCTATTTTGTCAATTTCTTGTCCGTTTTTTCTGCTTTCTACATTTTTCTTTCAACTGTAAATATTATGGGACTAGCTCCCAGGGAATCTGATGTTTGCTGCCACTACATTCAGTGAGCATTTACCATTAACATCAAATGATGCAGAATTCAACCCAAGTTTTTAAGTCTACTAAAACGATCAGCAAACATCTGACTATAAGCTGCACAGAATGGGTAACCTGTGGACTCATCCCCACATGACACCGCTTGAGCAAATAAACTGATTTGAAACAAATAATATTTGCCACAAAGCAATGTGACCATCACAGCATATTTTGACATTTTTCAATTACAAGTATATGAAATATCAAGAAGGTGATGGTAATTTTATGGGTGGTAATTAGTAACCTTAATAGTTTCCTGAACAAGAGGATTGCACACAGGTAAAAAGACCATCTGCAGCAAAATCAAATAAAAATTACAAGGGTTATTAATCCTTATGCTCTAAGGCATCAGCACGTGCTGGGGTCAGGAGGCATTGCCTCCCTTATGGAATGGCATTGCACAAATATCTTTAAATAGTGGGGCAATGTTTAACCTCTCTCTCAACCACTGGCCCTTGTCAGAGATAAGATGTCAGATTAGATGGAGCATTAGTCTATTCTTGCATGGCATCTCCTTTAATCTGAGAGCGATCTGACATTTTATGCCATGTTTCAGCCTTGAGGGTACTTTTTCTTTTCCTTTCCCTCTCCAGTCAAGTTGTAAACACACTGAAGAATAAGGGTTTATGATGGAAGCACCAATTTAGCATGAAACTAGAAAGTCAAGACTGAGGATGCTAACTTGGAGATGAAAAATGAAGGAGGTAAAACATCCCTCTCCAGCACCAACCTACGCATCAACCACTCCTGTATTAGGACCCTGGGTAACACACAAGAACAATGGATAAGCAATAGAGTAACAAACACAATAAGCAGGAGGAACCATGACTGCATAACTCATTGAGGGAAGTGTTAGGAACATAAATCATCAGGCAAACAATATTTTTGTATTTAAAATTCAAGATGTATGCTCCGGCTCAGGCTTGCTAATTGATTACACAAGCAAAGGGTCAATAAAAGGATCAATACTAGATGTCTGCTGAAGTACATAAGGAACTGAACAGAAATGAAGTTGGGAACCAGCAACTATTTTGGTAAAACCACACAGACACTTGTATATTTACTGACAATCCAGCCCCCTGAAGCTCCCTGAATCCACAAAGGATGATCAAGAAGCAATTCTCCAAAGTCATAAGAAACTAAAATTCCACTAGCTCCTGGAGGCTGCAGCCCTTTACATAAGCAGTGCTTTAAATCAACTTTTACCTCCTGTATAAAACTTTCTCCAGGCCAGAGACTTTATGCCTATTTCTCTGCTGCCTTCTACAATGCACAGCTTGTAACCAATGCAAAGTGGGTGCCAAACCCTACCCAATCCAAATGGTAGGGTGTTATAGATGTGAATGACGGCAGAAGATGCAGGCAGCAGGCCCAAATTGCAAAGCAGTGGAGAATTAGATTCAGGGGCAAGCTTTCTAAGTCAGCCTGGCCTTGCTTATTTGCCACGTTAATAAAGCCGGCCTATTAAAACTGGCCACAATTCATTCTGCTGATTAAAATATGTGGAAAAAGCAAAAAGTCACCACGCTGGAGCTGAAGTCCCTAGACTCAAAGCCTCCTTTAACACAACAAACTAGCTGTTCTATTGTCTGTTTCCAACAAAACTCTCAGCCTGCTGTCTCAGTAGGTCATTTACCCCGCAGAGCAAAGGGTATTGGGACTTTTTAAATGACCCTGTTGAAGCTCTTGTTTCGGTCAAAATGCACAGTAGGAAAGAGAAAATGATCGGAAAACACAACATGGGGAACACGAAGACGAGAGGATGCCATGACGGAGCCTTTCAACCAGAGTCAGAGAATGTGGAGATGGAAGATAACTATTACACTGCCTTGCTTGTGCCTCGTTCCAGGGCAGGATTGTTCCCCATGGCTTATTCTCCAGCCCAGTCTGAAACAATGCGGGCTGTGGACCCTCCGCTATTTCCCCTGAGGAGACTATTCCAACATCTTACAGTCAATCAGTTGCAGAAACATACCTCTGAACACCAAGACACCCCTCATTTGAGAGGCAACCAGAGATCTCTATCCCTTGCAAGTCTGCTTTATAGTTCCAGGGCATAAGGGTGCACAAAGTCATGTGCAAGCCCTCACCCTTGGGGTGAATTTCACCTCCTAAGTACAGAGTGAACCCAGTGACATGCATGCAGGACAAAGCTGGGGCCATGTGAAAAGCTGCACTGGAGGAATGAGCATGAGGTTGGGAGATCAAGAGGTGCCAGGTTCTAATTGTGGCTCTACCACAAAGCCTCTCTGTGGCCTTGGGCAAGCCATTTAACTTCACTGTCTCAGTTTCCCCATCTGGGGATGATAATGGTAATGGCCAGGGACTGTGAGAATCAGTTAATTAAATGGTTGCACACATTTGAAGCACTGTAAAGCACTATATAAATTGAAAGTATTATTGTTGCTGCACATCTCTGGAGCTTTAGGGATTCAGTTAAAATGAAGCCTGGCTCTCAAGTGTATCTCGTTTGAGTTTCACTGGGTTTTGTTTTGAAACCAATATCCCACCAAATGCAATGATGCCAGTCCCATGGAACTGCTCATTCTGCAGCATCTCTCATTCCATCGACAGCTGGAGGATCTTTCTAGCTATAGTTTTCTCATGATCATTAGTTTGTGTTCACTGATCTAAAGATTCACGTAAGGAAGCACTTTACCTCTGCAGGAGGGCAGTGGAAAATCCCAGGAGGCACTGTTTTCCGAACTGGCATGGCAAGTGAGCAAGGCATGTCCCTCCAGAAAGAAGCCTGGGTTGCAGCTATACCTCACTTTGTCTCCAATGCTGAACGTCATCCCTTGCTGGATCCCATTCTGGAGTCTTCCCGGGTTTCCACATGTATGACTCGGTAAAACTGCCAGAGAGAACATTGTTCCTGGTTAGCGAGAGATGGCAAATTCCAGTTAAGACACCCTCCTTCTATTTTTGCCCCATGTATTATTACAAGGTTCATCACATCAGATACAGAACCCAATGATATCATTAAATAAATGTAATGTCAGTTTGGCACCATTCCAATACCAAAGCAAACATATCACTTAAAATGCAAAAAGCAAGCTCACTGACCATAGGATTTACCACATTGATCAGTTCATGACCCATCAAGTTTGGTATGTTACCTTCCCTAGTGATAATGCTTCACAAAAGGGTAACCTCTCCCAGTAACTCACTTGAACAACTGTGCCAAGCTCTGCATAGGAGAGCAGACCCTCAACTTCTATAAGGAATCTGTGACCTTCTGTACCTTGGGAGAGTGCCCTGTAACCCCCCATATTCCTCATTTATATATGATTGTGATCTTACATATAAAGCATGCCTTGTAAGGTATCAGAGGAAAGGTTATGATCTGCTAAAAGTCATTTATTTACAGATAATTAATGCATATGAAGTTATGAGAATTGTGTTGTATGGCTGTCAGTAAAACATGCTGTAACTTGGAGAATCAGCCAGATATTAGCTCCCCAGAGGCAACAGCAAGGAAAGTAACCAACACCCGGGGCCGGATGTCAATCAACCCATTAACAACCATTGTCCAGCAAGGGACAACGCAGTGACTCACCTGCTTGAGGCCACGCCAGGGGAATTGCCCAACTTTGCCTGGAGACTCAACAATGCACCCAGACATGCCTAGATTTGTGCTTTCCAAGCACATTGTCTGTTTTATACCCTCAGCCTCTGTGGCCACATGCTGGGCCTTTCTCCTTCACCCACCTACTCTGCGTGCTTATATTTTATTTTATTTTATTTTATTTTGGTAACTAATTGACTTTTTGCTATCACTTAATAACACTTAAAATCTATCTTTTGTAGCCAATAAACTTCTTTTACTGTTTATCTTTACCAGTGAGTTTGTATGAAGTGTGTGGCAAATCTGCTCAAGTTTTGCAAAGACTGGTGTATATCCACTTTCCATTGATGAAGTGGTGAACCAATTAATAAATCTGCATTGCTTATCTTGAGCAGTGCAAGATGGTATATTTCTGAGGTACAGTCCTGGGAGCTGAGGGGAGATTTGGCTGCTGCCTTTCCCTGTGTAATTCATGAGTGGCTCTGGGAGCATTCATGCAATCTAGCTGGGTGTTGGGTCTTCACATGCGGTTGCGCTGAGTGATCACAGCACCTGGAGGGGTTTGCTGCTGGTCACTAGCAAGGCATTGTGAGAGAGAGCTGAGGCTGGAGAGAGTTCAGGGGGCACAGCAGTCCCACAGTCCCAGGCTGCACCCCAGGGATCCCATCACAGAATCAAGATATTTTCTCTATCCATTTTAGGTATTTACAGTATGAAAATCTCAACAAATTATGTTTTACTCAGGAACTCAATGTTATTCAATGGAATTCATCAGGCGGGGCACAAAGTCTTCTGCAATACAGGTGAAATTTTGTAAGTCTTTGGGTAATGGTATATAAAATGGCAAAGTCTGGAATTAGCAATTACTCTTAAGACAAAAAGGCCCAAAGATCAGCACTTTAGGTTTCACATATATGGCTAGAGCCTCAACTCGTATAAAATTAGCATATCTCCAATAAAGGCAACAGTTACACTGATTTACATCAGCTAAGGATCTGGCCCACAATATCCAATTTTAATGGCAAGTAGGCAGCAGCAGCAGAAACTGTAATAAATCCTACAATTTTTCACCAATGCCTCTGTTCAGCAGGCCTAAAGAATTAGTAGCAAACTCTACAGGCCCCCATAAAACACTCCAAAAAGATCAAGTCTATTCAGGTTTTTAGGGCCTGATGCACAGCCCAATAAAGACAGTGAAAAGACTATCACTGGCCTACTCGGCTTTAAATCCAGCCCTTACAGACAACCCCCTTCCTCAGCAATGCAACACTGCAGAAAATATAAGGGAGAAGAGTTTCTGTTTCAGAGCCGATTTAGTGTTTACTGCACATACAGGAATTTTGTCAAGGGCATGCACAAAAAGGCTGAATTCCTGAGAGCACAGGGAACTTTAGTTTGAGAACCTGCTAAGGAGAAAAGCAAAGGTAACAGCAAAATGAGATGAGGTAGCAGAGGAAAACAAAGCTAGAGCTGTGTACAGCCAGGTGAAATGAAGTGAACATTCATAACAATGTATTTAGTCACTGTAATTGGCGTAATGGCACCATGCTACCACCCTGCCAAAAGGAAACATTTTAAACCAGTGACTCAATTTTCTGCTGTGCCATGCACAGAAAGCCAGACCCAACTGGTAGAACCTGCATCAAATCACTTTAGACCTCCTTGCATCTAAAAAAAGGCAAGACACTGCAGGAAGGAGTTCTATGCCTCCATCTATAAATAGACACTGTCCACTGAAGATGAGGCAAGACTTGGCTGTAATGGGGGGATTCTTTTATTGAGGCTGCTGGATAGACAGACAAAATGACTGACCGACCCTGTGGTTCCCTAGCGCTCCAGTTCCCAGGTTAAACAGAACCTGAGTTGCCAGGGGTTCCATTCATTGTAATGGAAGATGCATCTAAATCTTTTTTGGACTGTTTAGAAAACCTCAGCGCTGCCTCAGTTTCCCCTCCCACCCTTTTTTCCATCTCAACTCCTTAAATTATAAGCTCTTTGGGAATGGGACCATCTCTGACTAGATGTCTGTACAGCATCTAGCACAATGGGACCCTGATCTCAATTGGAGCTGTTGTAATACAAATACTACTTCTAATAACAATGGCTTCCCCTCCCTGTGCCTCAGTTTCCCCTAGAAAGCCTCTTAGAAACCATGGTGATGCCTACCTATACTGGTATATACTACCTATATGCAGATAGAGCAGAAAAGAAAGAAGATAATGTTTATGGCTAAGCCTTTGGAAAGTGCTTAAAATTAAGCACTTTACATTAAAAGTGCCTCTGTAGAGTCCACTAATTGGCATTCACCCACAACTTTGAGAAACACACATGCAGTTACTAGCCATATTAAAAGGAAATTCATAGGTGGGGGGAGATGTTGTTAAATAGGCCGAATGAGTTGAGAATCGGTGTAGAACTAATGTTTCATTTTCTGCAATGATACTCAAAGACCCAATTTAATTAAATTACTAATGTCACATTTTTTAATGTACCCACTCCTGCTTTTGTGCTTTCTCCCTTTAAAATTAATGACTGGAACTTCACTATAAATAAGAATCTATCATTTTTAAAAGTCACTTTCTAACACTAGCTGCTCTTTATTTAACGAACTGTTAAGAAATCGGACAACCCCAACCTGCATCATATCTTGAGATCATCTTTGAAAAATGGGATCTCATTTAAAAATTCTGCTTCATTTGTCTACATTAACTAACGTCGTGTTACTGGGCAGACGATGCCCAGAGGCCTTTGGCACATAGGAGATAAGACGGCGCTAGCTCATTGTTCACGTCAGGTTCAGTCACAAGCCCGTGCCACATGCATTTGCTGGGCAGAAGGACACACTCTCACCATGTGCCAGAAGGAGAACAGGCTCCACAGTGCTGCTTCTCTTCCTTCGGCCCATATGGGTTGGGGGCAGGCAGGCACATCAAGTGGCTGGATCCTTTGTCCGCCACATCCGTGAGGCTACGCTGGGGCAGAGAAGGAAGTAAATCTGCCCCAAGACAAGGGCTAGTATAGACTATTTCCTTCAGGAGCAAGGGGAAAGTCAAGGACCATGTGACTCTCACTGTTGCAATCAGCTTACTGCCCTGCTTCTGAGCCAAGGCAGCTACATGCTGCTTCTGACTAGGGCTGTACTGTAAGGTGACAATAGAGGCCTTTGAGCAGCATCGCCCATCTGGTTCATTCCAACAGCAACACAAGCAAATGCCTGCCTTTGAGTTCCGTGCATGACTGATAGGGCCCACTACTTATACTTGGCTGTACCTAACCGCCAGCCACTTTGATTGCCTGTGCGGTTAACAGAACTGAGTTATTTACCCAGATGTCACACAGAATAGTATTACTGAAGCTTTGTCCTGCCCATTCACCAATTCTACTGCAAATTGGCAGCATAGATTTTTCTTCCCATAAGAGCCGTGTTCCTAATCATCAACATAATATTTTCCAGTGACTGCATGGAAATGAATGCCACCATAGACCAGATTGATACAGCTGAATTAAAGCTCCTGGCTTTTGTTTGAACTAAAAGTCTGTTTCTATGTATGATAAATTGATGGCAGTTTGGTTTATCTATCTTGGTTTTAACCCAGTGTCAAGTTGTAGCCTTTTTTGCTATGGGAGATGGGGGTGAGAATTTAATCTATTATTTATTATTATTATTATTATTCCAATAGCACCTAAACGGCTCAGCCAAGATCCAGGCCCTATTGTGCCTGCAACAGTGCTACAGATTTGGAGGGAGCCAGAAGAGAGCTGAGCACCTGCCACTGTCTCTCCTTACTGCCAGCTAAGCACAGCACTTGCCAGAGTTCACCCCAGGCCCAGAGACACACTCGTTCTATTTCAGAGACCCCAATCCCTTCACTGTCTTCTCTCCTCCCATTCCTTTTTGTGCTCCATTGTTCTCAACTGGCTCCACTTGGTTCTCACCCCATTTCATCCCTACGTTAAGTATTACTCCGCTGGACAATTTCAAAAGATAGTGGGAGTCACAACAGCCACAACTTGCTGCCTCTCCTCCTCATTCCTGTTCATTCGAAATTAATGAGTAGTTTTGAAGTCATCAGATGTGACTCAGTGCTTCCTTGGACAATCCCACTGTCAAGGCGTATTCAGCCTAATTGCATCAGCCTTTCCTAAAACGCCCCGGCTCTCTTCATCAGCTCAAAAAAAAAAAAAAAAAAGATGTTTCCCATCTCATTCGTCATGTGAAACAGTTGAGCTATTGCACCATTTCAGGTAGCTTCAAACACTAACAACAACAACAACAACAATCTACTTATTAGCCATTCAGAGTAAATGTCTTTGCTGGCTACTATTCAGATTAATCTACAGACCTATTTTCTCCCTTTATATTGCTCGAGTGTAAAATAACTCCAACATTTAATAGATCTAGTGACTTTCTCCTACTCTATTACCCTATTTACATGGCTAAAAGAAACATTTTTATGGGCTGAATTATCTATGGTTGTTTATAACGGTGATATTTCAACGCTATTGTTTTTCTAACCTTGAAGCCTTAACAAGGAGCACAACTTTTATGATATGGGGCCTCATGTAATCTCCTCTGTCCCAATTCATTCAAATCCCAGCAAAAAAACAAAGCCAGTGCATATGTGGGCTCCAGAATACAATGAATGCAGCAAAACGGATCTTCAAGAGGCGTTAGAAGGAACTGAGTGATAAAGCGAGATGGGCAGAACTGTCAGGATACAACTAACTCAGACACCTCTGCGTATCCTAGAAACATTTTTAGAAGTTTCCTCTCAGTTGCTTTTGCATTCCCTTGTGCCTCCTGGATCCATTTGCAGTTAGAAGTTGAAGCTCCGAAATGCCATGGAAAAGGCAACTCTTCTAATTCCAGTCCAACCTAGAACAGGAAGTTCCAGGAATCTCCCAAGAAAAACAAACAAAACATCCACACAGTATTTTTCACCATCCCAGAAACAAGCAGGCAATGGAAACCTTACAGGAGAGCATGTTCCCATGAGATTTCCAACTCTGAATGCCAGTCACAAGAGTATCCAGGCTTCAAGTGCTGCCAGGCCCAGACCAGGACATGCTAAGATTTGCCTATCACTTCCTTAGAGGTATAGGGTTGCCTTCTTTTCCCCAGACGTCTGGAGGATCATAGGAGGGGCAGGCTTGAAACAGAACAGAAAGGGCGCCTGACACTCATCATGCCTCACGAACAACCTTCCCATGCTTACGAGTTGATGACCGATCAGGAGTTCCTTTTTCAGTGGATTTTTCCATGGCAATCTGGGGGTCTTCCTAATTTAAATTCACATCAATATACTTCAACAATTTGCTGCTGACAGAGCGAAACCCTGGATCCAAACAACCTGCAAGAGCTGATGTGTCCAGGCAGAGGTTGCAGAACCCAAACCAAGAGCCAACACCTGATTTAAAAAAAAATCCTTAATTTTATTAATTAATTAATTAGCACATAACATGTCACTGCTCTGCCACACCAGTACACACTACAGTACAAGGAGGGAAGAGGAGAGTTAAAAATCATTAGAGATAGAGGGGTTTTGTTTATAGGGAAGAAAGCTTTCTATTTGGCTACCTAAATGGTCCATATCTATTTTGGCAGAATCTCAAGAGTGGAACCTTGCAACTGTATTCCTATTCCTGATGGACTCAACATCACCAGAAGCCAACCCAGGGAGTAAACTGAATTTACAATTCTTCCTTTTCTGCAGGGGTGAATTGTGATAAGAAAGCTTAATGCCAGTAAAAAGCCTATGCAGCCCAGAAGTACTGCATGCGTTTTGCTGGAACCGGGGTGAATTTTGACTTAAATGAAGAAATACCATTTTCTCCTTTCCCTGCCCATAACTTTTCAGCTAAGTGCTAGGGATGTTCTACAGTTCTTTAATGTATATCATCTGTGTTTGAGTGTGATCCATTTTAGTTCAGGACATTTTTAACCTTCAGAATAAGTGTTCACCATGTGCTCCAGAAAAGGAAATAAAATGGTATCTTTTTCATTTAATTGTATTCTTTTTTATGTCATGATTCATTTCCAGTACAGATGCTCCCTGGGTTACGAAAGACCCGACTTATGCAAATTTGCATTTATGGAAAGTTCCATAATCCAGAAATAGGATTTTCGAGTTGCGGAAATTTTTGCGTAACGTATGGGGTATACATTTCCGACTTACGCAAAATTTGAGTTACACAAGGCTTTCCGGAACGGAACGACTGCATAAATCGGGGGGCGTCTGTACAGCCAAAAGAGATAAAGATAAATGAAAACTATTTTCTCCCTCTAATACTTCTTTGTTTGCTAAAAAACAGATACTTTCCGACAGTAATGAACAAGGATGCTTCATCATCCATCTTATTTGTGGTAGTAGTTTTGGTGCTTTCAGTTTTCAATTTCACTTGCTACGCTGTGGTGCAAATTTGCCATTTTTTTCCAAGAGTACCATGCAGGCAAATAAGGAGCCTTTAAATCAGCCTAACAAAAAAGAGAAATCATTCCTTAAGGAAATAAGATTTAGCTGGGCCCCACCTATATCACCTTGCCATTTCCATGTTCTTCAGTATTTTTTATTTCCCTCAGCCCTTTCACTCTGAGTGGATGGACAAACCTGTCAGGGTAGAACAAGTGACCTGGACACCTTTTCTCATCCTAGAAACACTTTTGGAGGCTGCCTTTCAGTTGCCTTTGCATTCCCTTGTGCTTCCTGGATCCAGCTGGTGTAGGCATCAAATTGCCATGAGAAAGGCGACTCTTCTGCTTCCAGTCCAACTGGAGACAAGCAGTTCATTAGTAAAGCACCAGCATATATGCCAACATATCATCACACAATGGTATCGGAGACACTACATTTTCCCTGTACTTTGAATAAGAAATGATTATTCTATTCCAGACCCACTGTTAATTGAGTCTATCTAGGCATCTATAGAACCCCAGTTAAAATAGTATTCATGTGCCTACCCAATATGTATGGATTTATCCTCACGACTCCCTTCTGAGATGGAAGTAATAATTCTTTTCTATTTTAGAGATGAGGAACGGAGCCAGAGAAAGGAAACAACTCACCTAAGGCTGCAGATGTCTGTGCAGATCTGTGAACAGAACTCAAGTCTCCAGAGTTCCAGTCCAATGTCTTAATCACAAGCCCTTCCTTTCCAATTGTTGACTTTTTGAATATATAGCAAGTATACACCTGTATAGAGCACATCACAAATAGACTATGTATGTCAATGACCAAGAACTTAATGGCCACTATGTTTATCTTCGCTATGGTTTCCTAAGACTACAGACTTTAGCTTCAATTCAGCAAAACACTTTAAGCACATGCTTGAGACATATTCTGTGGGATTGGAATGCATACTTAACTTTAACACATAACTGATCAGCTGAATCAGGACTTTGTTTCTGAACATCCATTCTTCAAAGCTTTTCCTTAATAGCTTCTGAGGCACTGAAAGCTTCATTGAACTCAACAATGAAACGTGCCTTAAGAGATGCAACACCTGACCTATTTCTACAGTCAATTTTGCCCAGAAACATTAGCCGCCGATGTGCTTCATTGACTACAGACTTGAAAGAAAATAATGTAGAGTTTTAGCTTCCAATTATTTTCTCATGAGCATAATTTTGCTAGCATGGGTCCCAATACGTCAGTCAACTCTTCTTCCACAAAGCACTTCAGCACATGCTTTACGTTAGGCAAGTGCGTAAGACTCACCGATTTCTATGAGATTTAGACATGAGCTTACATCCTTCACTGATCTGGGGCCATGAACAATCCCACTGAGCTACGTGCGACTGAGATTTTATGAGAGTTATGGACGTTTGCAGTACGAGGCCATAGGCTTCAAATACAAAGCACAACAATCAAAGAAGAGATCTAGTAGGTGTCCATATTCAAGTAGCTGCCAGGGGCTTAGGAAAAAACAATGCATGGGAGGCACTGTGATCACCTTACTCATGCAGAGCAGTCTCTCACTCCGAGTAGTCCCACTAAAAATCAACAATGCTGCACGACAACAAGATAGCTGAATCTGGCCTGTTATAATTAATCAACTAATTAAGGAGAAAATGTATCACAGATTTCCTACAATCAGTTTGTCATTACAAGCAGAATTAATGAAAGTGGCTTTGTGAATCACATTTTTTAAAATCATCTGTTTTGAGCATTGATAGCTAGGGGAATAAACACAAATAACAACATCACACGCAGAAAGGTCTCCTGATAAGTGACGAGTAGGCATCTGCAACATTTGGGACTTCCAGCTATTTGTTATTTATTCTTCTGAATTTAAATATAATTACCTTGCTGAGTTCAGAAGAGAAAATGTGGCCAGGATGAAACCTCTGACTCAGGCTCCAATTCAGCAATCCATACATAGGCCATGAATCAGAGCAGAGTAGCACTGCATGAGCTTTAAGCTGATGCTTAATTCCCATTGATTAAAGGGGATCTTACGTACCCTTCCTGAACCAGGGTGCATTCTGGAATTGGGACCCTATTCAGCAAAGCACTTAACTTTAAGTATATGCTGCAGTCCCACGGCCTTCAATACACGTTCATAGATTTATGATTCATAGATTTAAGGTCAGAAGGGACCATTATGGTCATCTAGTCTGACCTCCTGTACAACCACGCCACAGAATCTCACCCACCCACTCCTGTAACAAGCCCCTAACTTAAAATACAAGATTACAATCAAGCACACGCATAAGTGTTTTGCTGAGTGGGAACGCACTTAAGCAGGGGTTTAAATGCTCTACTGAACTGGGGTCTAACAGCTTTTATGGTAAGAGTAATAAAATTAAATGAGTTTGCTTTTTCATTATTTTTTTTACTTTTAATCCTTGTTCAGGGCCAAAAGTTTCAAGATATAAAGAGAACACAGGATTCGTTTTTTAACATCAAAGGCCAGAAACAAAAAGCAGGTACAATGAAGGTTATCAATAAACGAACCAAACCACTACACAGATACCACATAGCTCTAGACTTCAGGTGCCAACTCTGCATTTAATATGTTTCCCTACTTTATGCATAACACTGGTGTGGAAAAAGGGTGCGAAACTTGGAAATCCAGATCTGAAGTGATTCTATCTAGACACTGGGTGCCAGTGTTGATCCACTTAGTATTATGCTGGAGAGTTTCCCTTTTGACAAGGGACACTTTTCATTTTGTAAAGAAACGATTTAAATACTTCCAACTGTAGAGGCTACAAAGTTTGTCATCTTATCGACCTTCTCTAGCTACTGCCGGTTGCAGAGGAATAAAAACTACTGCCAAGTACATTGATAAATAAAGTGGATGAAAAAGTAATCTGAGAGAGAGATTATCTACGATTTTTTTACCCTCACTCTCTCTTTTTTGGATGGGAGAGGTGAAGCAGTGCATGTCACAGAAAGTGAAGAGCAATAACAATGCTTAAAGCCGGGCACCCCATAGCCAGCAGTTATATAAACTTCCCCACATCGCTCTGCCAGAATACCAGAATACTCCCTGCTATTCCTCCCATACACAGCTCTCGCAATGCTCCTCAATGCTAACCTGCCACACTTGCCATTTCAACCATTAGCCTTCAAACAGCTTAGCAAATGCTCTGCAATCCTTTCACGCAGCAGCCCCTGCTTTTCCAGTTCTACCCCCTTCCTCCTATACAGCCCTGCCAACCACTGCACCTCAATACTGGCGTATAGCATCCAAGCTGTTCCCGTCATGGGCTGCCTATATCTCTGCCAGAGTACCACACTCAGTCCTTACCTGCAGTCCTTCTCTGGTAGCAGAGCTTCTGGACCAAGAAACAAAATCAAGCTGAGTTTTCCCATAATCTGTGCTGCTTTTGGAATGGGGATAATTTATCTTCTTAGGAGTAGGACCTGAAACCTCCACACTGCTACACATCTGATACTTTAACTCCAAGTACCTAGTCCAACAAATGATTACATTAAAAAGGCAAAGCAGGGCATGCCAATACCATCCCACAACAGCAATTATTTAATCTGCCCTATTTTCAGTTTCAACCTGCTTTCAGATTATAACTCATTTTCTCTATCTTCACCATGAGCCTTCCTGCCCTCCTGCATACCTTTTCAAGTGCTGAACAGCTGTTTTATCCAGTCCAATGGCCAAAATCGAAGGCATTATTGTAAACGAGAATCTGACCATAGCATTACAAAATCGCTACATTAGCTGAATTCCAAATCAGGGAGCGTGTATGTTTCGAAGTGGTGGATATTATACTGCACAGTAGGAAAGTAATTAATAACGGCCCGCAGAAATGCTGAGCTCATAGTACAAACACCTGACCCTGAGATACAGGAGGCGAAATACATTTCACCAAATGGGCCAGAATTCCACTGCCCTCTTGTAGCGATATGCAGCATCCTCTGTCGTGGCACTGGGGAGGTGTATTATTAATTTTTTATCATAAATTATCAGAAAAAACCCAGAAACAAATTCTATTACACTACACTACAAACAAAGCTAAAACAATATAAATATGTCACATAAAATGCCTAAGGTCTTAGCCCTGTTTCATGGATTCATTCACAGCAGTCTGTGTTGACCACAGGCATGATTTTGCAAGCTATGCAGTAACATGCATCTAAGAACATGTTTGAGCTTCCCATGGGTTCACCATCATCCCTGCAAGTCTTTACACACAAGCAGCCAGTGATTCTATCCGATTTCAAACCTTCTTCTGGCAGCTGCTCAGACATGGTGGTTGTGGGGCTGAATAAGGTTGTTTTTAGGGCTGCCCTTTCCTTTCAGATGGTCATTTTTTAATCAGACCAAGCTATCTTAGGACCATCAACAATATTTATGTGAGCTAAGACAGGCGTAATCAACCCTCATGCTTCAAGGCATTAAGTGTTCACTAGTGAGACCAAGAAACAAAACACCTCTTGGACCCACTAAGTAAAGCACTAAAAAAATCTACACCTCAGGTGAAGAGAGACATCCTTAGTCCCAGGATATTACGATAGATTAAAGTCACGGCCTGGGTGTAAATGATCTCTGGCTTTGAGTCTCCAAGCTGGAAATCTCCAGCAAATATTCACTACCTACCTAATAGGCAGCTGCAGAATGCATAGTGGTCCACATGTGGACTACATATTTGGAGCTACCAAGCACTGTTCCACAAAGGGTCATGATTACTAGGACAAGGAACTTGATTTGAAGGTTACACAATAGATACAACAAAGCTGGTCCAAAAATAGGAGGCTGATTGAAAGGGGATTACAGTATCTGGAGCATGAATGTCTCTGAAGAAGCCACATGATCCATGATGGAACACAACACGTTTGCTGCTCATCTCAGATCCATTATTATTACTCCTTCATCAATGGTAGCCTCTACTCCATGCTAGGAGCTTTCCAAAAACTCCAGGAAGATTGTCCGTGCTCCGAGGAGCTCAGAATTTAGGGGTGAGAAAGTTCCAGTCAGAGCAACAATTTCAAAACACACACACGGACAATATATAAATAGTCTCAAAGCAGCATGTAAGTCTGCCATAATATATTCTGTGATGACTGTGTTTGCTGGAGACAATCAGACTGAGATCTAACGACGTGTTAAAAACCTACTGATCAAAATAAAGTTAGCAAAGGAAATTAAAAATGCATATGGTGCGTGCATGCTGAAACCCATGATTGTCCTTGAATGTTGCCTTGGAATATGCGCTAGCAAATTATGCTAAACTAGCTGTTTGATCTTGTATTTAGCTGTGAAACTTCATCCCTGTCTCAGCCCTGAAGAGCTCTGGGTAGCTGGAAAGCGCGTCTCTTTCACCAACAGAAGATGGTGCAGTAAAAGTACTACCTCACCCACCTGGTTTCTCTAGACGCATGGGGAACATACCTACACAGAGGTGCTAAGAACCATAACTCCAGGAAGAACCATATGGGAGCACAGCAGGTGCTCAGCACTTCTGACAAATTAGGCCTAGGCCATCTATTTACTGAGGAGGCTAAACACAAGTATTCCAGCTGGGCTGAGACTATTTAAACCTCATATTGAGGGTTTTATCAGACCGTACCTGAGGAAAGCCAACAAGATGGACGTGTTGGTCATTTGGAGCCTTACTGAAAAACATGCTGTATCATGTGAATTAATCTGTCACCCAGAATGCAACAGGGTGAGGGAACTGTTTTCAGGAGTTTGCAAACCAAAGCCTGAGTTTTAAGAGAATCCTATTTGGACTGAGCTGCTGCTAACAGCTGTTTTTGGGATATGGGCACATACTAGCAATACAATAGCACAGCCTGACAAATAACCACACATGCCACTGTCTGTCTCCATTAAGTCCATTTTCGGGGGGCAGGAGGGAGCACTTGAGTTCGCATTTGAGTTCTTCCATGCTGGAAGGTGAGTTCCCTGTCGCTTCTGAGCACACAGCCTGAAGAATGTGGGTACGATTTCATGTGATTTTTGGACATGGCAGAGGCAACAAGCACCGTGTATCTTTCATAAGCTGCCAGCCCAGTTGTGTGGGATATTATAAGACATGTCTTCCTGTGGCACCCACAATCGGCTTGCCAGTTTAGATTGCTAACAGTTGTTTTATGATCTTTACATTGAAAGATATAAAACGTGGGAACATCCATTCAACTGCCTAACACTTCTGCAACCAAAATGGCTGCTGACCAGCGTTTACATCTTATTTCTGCCTAACACGCTCTTCATTCTCAGCAAATTTCAAAACAGAAATCTGCAAATGTGGTCACCAGAATAAAAATACCACTTGTAAGGCCAGGCTATGCCCGTACATTGGGAAATGTGTTTGGGTCAATGTAAGCTAGGCACACAGTGAACAGAAATCCGTATCTGGAGCATGAATGTCTGTGAAGAAGCCACATGATCCATGATGGAACACAACATGTTTGCTGCTCATCTCAGATCCAAAGGCAAGGCTGAACACAGAAAAATGAAAAGCCTAGACAGAAAATGAAGTAAATGCTTTGGGTCTTTTGATGCAAAGGCATTTAGAGAGGTTACTCCCATATAGAAACCTTGTGAGGATAAATATATTTGAAAATAGCATGCAACATAATTCCGTTCACTACCATCCTCCCCATCCATTAGGACATATTTTCAGTGAACTTCTAATTGCATCTCTAGGATTTGTGAGGCCTATTCGGAAATTGCCAACTGCATTGATTCTAAATTTCGCATAGTGCCACTTTTTGTCAGGGGGTTGGTACATAATCACAGAAAAATACAGTTAGAGTTACATAGCCAGAAAATGAACATATAGGAGAGGTAATACACGGTGGTGCGGTATAAAAGCTTTTTTTGTTTTTCATTGGCATGACTTTGGCATTCTTCATAATTCTTTACAACGTGCATGTACAGCTCCTGGCACAGTGGGAGCCTGATCTTGACTGGGGCCCCTGGGTGCTATTGTAGACTCTTTGGGGGCAGGTTCTGTCTTTCTTGTGTGTTTGTACAGCGCCTAGCACAATCACAGAATCCTAAGACTTGAAGGGACATCGACTGGTCTTCTAGTCCAGTCTCCTGCACCAAGGCAGGACTAAGTATTTTCTAGACCATCCCTAACAGGTCTCTCTAGAATGGCATTGTAGATCAAGCATTGCAATGCAAAGTTAATGCCACCTGGAATGGGTGCAAGAGGGACAATGGAAGAAAAATCCATATGCACATTCTTTTTTTTTTAAAAAAAAAGGCTATTTGATCAACGTTGTCATGGAAACAAAAAATGAAGTTTTATCTAAAGCAGCCGTTCTCAAACTTCATTATACCGTGACGCCCCCCTCCCCTTCAGATAACAAAAATTACAACACAACCCCAGGAGTGGGGACTGAAGACTGAGCTTGCCTCCCCAGGTTGAGGAGTCCACACCCCACCGCTCCAGGTGTGGGGGGGACCAAGGCCCAAAGCCCAGGGGCTTCAGCCCCAGGCAGGGGTCATGTAAACTGAGCCCTGCCACCCAGGGTCTGAAGCCCTTGGGGTTTGGCCCTGGGTGGTGGGGCTCAGGCTTCAGCCAGAGCAAGTCTAATACCAGCCCTGAAGACCCCATTAAAACAGGGTCATGACCCACTTTGGGGTCCCGACCCACACTTTGAGAACCACTGGCCTAAAGGCCATCAAAAAGGAATGTGTATTCATGGAAAGAGAAAGAAGTGAGCCTAAATCAGGAAGAGAAGAGAGCTGGTGATCTCAAAGCTGGCAGTAGCTGCTTAGAAAACAAGGGGCAGACCTGCATCCGCTGTTAATCAGCCCAGTTCCATTGAAGTCCCCTAGTCTACAACAATTTACCCCAGTTGAGAATTTTGGACCTTTATAATGCAACTCCTACATGAATCCCTTCTAGCATGAGAAAGGATAGTCCTTCAGAAGAGCCATGAACTTGAAATCAGCAATCCTGGGTTCACTTCACACCTCTGCCACTGATTTGGAGCGTGCCTCAATTTCCCCATTTGTGAAATGGGGGGAAAAGTGAACCACTTGCAAAGTAGGCTGAGATCCTGCCATAGAATGGTCTCTAGAAGTGCTAAATATCAGCATAAACACCAATAAATTATAAGCCTGCAAGCAATTTACAAGAAGGAAAATAGCCAGTCCACCAAAACAAAGCAGCCCAAATCTCTCCTGTTTCTGTCTCTTCCTAAAGAAACCTAAACTGCTAGCCTTTAGCTTCAAATCAGCGTGCTTTCACATCACCCTATATGGACCCCAACTGTACCCCTAATCAAAATAAATCCTGCTGGGCAAAGGTAACTACCCTGTTACAAGGGGAAAAAAAATCACTCTTTAAATTCTTTTACACCAAACAGCATTAGCTTCTGACAGAGAAGCAGCAAGAAGAATGTAAAACTGGTCCTCTGGGGACAGAATTCTTTATCTACATGCAGCAGGGAAAGGCAGAGGGGAATCCTTCCTGATCCTGGGGGTGATCAGTTTATGCCTGGTAGCATGAGATCTGATGCCCCTTTCTTAGCATGCACCGCTAAACCTTTAAAAACCATCCAGGTTCAGAACACAAGTCTGACCCCCCACATCCATTACCATTCTTGTGCTGTACAATGAAGAACTTGCTCTAAAAGCACACAATGTGCAATAAGTGATCTCTTGTTCTTCGGAGTTAAGGACTGAGCAAAGGTAGGAAGCCAAAAAAAATAACTTGCTGTTGAAAAAAATGTGCCCTGGTAAAATGAACAATCCAGGGGACATGACATCCTATGTCCAGTCCACAGCAACAATACTCTAGGGCTTGCAAAAGACATTTGCAATGGACTTCACTATGACTGTTGCCAGAGACTTCACTACCCTAGCTGTATGGGAGCAGATATTTTTAGAATAAGAATCTTTCACAAGCTGTTCATCTTATTACCGCTTCCCTCCATTCATGATATTTTTAATCATGTCCAAACAACTAAGCTATTAAATAGATTCAGAGGCAGCACAGCTGGCTGTGGCTTAAGTCAGCTAAAAATCAGAGCCACAGGAGAGAGAGAACCAGAGTGCCTCTTGTGTGTTAAACCTCTCCATTCTAAAAGCACAAAGCCACTATTGGACTGAATCACAGCATATGCAGGATTAGGGCTATTTCTCCTCTCCTTCCCCCACTGACAATCTGAAAGGGATTCAGGATCATAATTTGCTTCATGAAAGTTAAATGCACCCCATAAAGGATGAAGAAAGTCATATAAGTCTCTTTTCAACTATTAACATTATACTGCAGAATGCTTTTGTCAGCACTGTTAAAGCAAAAGAATAAAATATATAAAGAGCTGATTTGTACCCTTTAATACTTGAAGCTTCGGATTTCCATGGTTCAAAGTGTCAGCATCTGATAAACCGCACCAAAAAAGGCAAGGTGTCAACTCATCCATCTCAGGCCCCCTCACCTATGGTTGCAGGCACAAAGGGTTGGCTGCACTGGCTTAAACCACTGTGTTCCATCAAGCACAATATTCTGCCTCTGACTTTTTCCCTGATGCTCCATGATCCTGGGTATCTACTAGATCCCCGGCAGCTCTACTCTGGTATGACACTAGCTGAGGTACAATCTGGACTGTCAAACAACTATTTCCCCTCAATTCTCACTCTGGGGTGTCTTTTACTCTGTGTTGCTATGAGAACAATAACTCCTGGTCAGTTAAACACAGCCTTTAGGATGCAAAATAACTCCCAGCTGAATTACATGAATGCTTTGGCCAGTCACTGATGAATTACATACAGGGAGACACCAGCAAACTCCAAGTCCCAGACTTGTTCCCAGAAATGTGCGTCTTGTACTGCCCAGCACTCTCCTGGACAATATAAGCTCATAGAAAATCCATCATTTCCTCAATGGAAAATGATATGCACAAACCGTTATCTCAAGAGGAGGCTCCCAGACAGTTTGCTCCAAACACTCTGGTTTAGATAAAACAATAAATCAAGTTTATTAACTACACAAAGATAGATTTTAAGTCATGACAAGTAATGAGGCATAAAAGTCAGAATTGGTTACAAAGAAAATAAAAAGATAAAATGCAAACTAATACCCAACTTAGCAAGATAAATGAAGTCAAACAAAGATTTTTTTCTCACCACATGCTCTTTACAGGCTTTATTGGCTGGAAGCTTCCAGGCCAGAACCCTTACCCCAGTTTAGTGTTTCAACAGGCATCACTGTTGCTCTAAGCAGAGAGGAGTGGAGGTGAGAGGTCATTTGTATTGTGTGTGTTCTCTATTCTATACCACTCTTCTCTCTTGGAGGATTACGGCTGTGTCTTTGCCAATATGTAAATTTCTCACTTACACACTTCTTTCTGCCAAAGAATAGCCACTTACCCAGGTGATAGCCCACTTGACCTTGTTGACACTTGGCTTAGGTGTTGACTTGTCTTTTGCTTCTAAGGAACTCTTCTAACCTTGGAGCATGCTAGACCAATGTTATACAATGGAATCTCAGGACTTTACATACAATGTTGATACACATATTTTACCAGGACAATAATGTTCAGTAGATTATGAGTTTTCAGATGATACTTCACAAGAGGATAGTTTGTACAAAACGTATCATAGTCTTGTAAAAAGGATGAACATAGAGGTACAGACGGTCACATCTGGGCCTTTCTGGAGAGACCTCCCCTGAAGTCTTTCCTACCCACTGGTCTTTTGTGGCGGAGCAGGCCCCTTCTTATAAGAATCTCAACCCCAAGATGCCATCATGTGATGCCTGGACACCTAACGCAACCGCCAGCCCAAGCCTAAACCCACCATCTGGGGGCTGAATAACATAGCTAGACACAGGTAGGCTGAGCCCAACTCCCCTCAAAGCACCGGCTCACCTTGTGACAACCTCCAACATAGATCTCCAGTCACCATCCGAACTGATATAATCAATGTGGAATAATGCACGGAGGACAAAAACTATTAAATAAAAGGGGACTATTTGTGGCAGAATTGTAATAGCTTCCATTCCACTTCTTAACTCGCAATGGGTCTTGTGATCAAAAGGCACAGGCCAGGGCAACTGGGCTCTGTTCCCAGCTCTCTCAAAGACTGGCTGTATCATGTTGGGAAAGTAACCTTCTCTGTGTCTCTCACTCTGCCCATTAGCAAAGTGGGGTTCATACATACATACCTCACCAGAGTAAGAACAAATAGTTAATTAACTTCTCTTGAAGCACTTTGAGATTCTCCAAGGGAAAACAAAGTGTCATATCTACTGCTGGTGTAAATCAGCAGAGCTCCATGGAAATCAAGAGGTATATTGATTTAGAGCTGCTGTCAATCTAACCCAAAAAGTCTTCTTCTTATTAGATTACTAAATTTCCCCTCTCACAGTTGTCTTGGCATTTACTTGGTGCAAATGAAAAACAGAGCACGTGGATGAACTGGAAATGAGAGCTTAAATGCCACAGTTAGCTCATAGTTCAGCTGTCTTTAGTGCTAATAAGAGCCCATAACTTTTTTTGTGCCAAATCCTTAATAAAGTCAACAGGAGTTCTGCCTGAATTAGGACTGCAGGATTTGATCCATTAAAATGTGAATTGTGACAAACTTATTAGCACTAGAAAAATTCTGACGTTCAGGTCAAATTGGATAAGCACTACAATATTTGGATGCATACTGGAAATTTAATAAAAAATACCTGGTATTTACATAATGCTTTCAACATCCAAAACACTGTTCAGACATTTACTGAAATTCTGATAAATTCAGCTGGAATTCTCTTGAGAATTAATGGTCTCATGAGTGCTACGTGCTTCAACTTGAATCAGAAATAAGAAGAGACCTACTTTGGGGTATCTCAGCATGTGCGCTTTCATCCACAACCCAGATTCTCAACAGAATGTTGACAGATTTTTTTCCCCCAATCTCTAAAGAGTTTCCCATTTAAACTGAGTTCTATAGTAAAGTTCATGATGGTCCTTAGTTTATTTAAGTTAGTTACCTGCCTTTATTAGCGTGGGCTGAATCAACATGTATACTGAGAAGCAATGGCTAAGTTTGCAGCACACACGTTTTGTTGGCATTTCGGTTAACATACTTTGAGCAATACAGATTTCTACATCAGCTAAAGAGAAAACTACAAGTGTTTTAACTACTGATAATTTGCTTATGTATAATTAAACTTTTGGAGTAAGGATTTTAAATTTCCATAAAGCGGTTTTATGCTTGTGATGAATACCTAAGAAACAGGAAAGAGACTGATTCTGTTACCAAGTATGGTCACTGTTTTTTGGCCCTTGTTTTGTTTTCATTTTTAAGCACATTAAGTACATTGTAAACACATCTTCATGCAGCTTACAGGCTAGTTCATGGCCCATCCTGAGCAACCATGTAGGGATATAAGGGGCCAAAAACCCTGCACTGCTCACCTAGACCCCCATAGGGCTGCTATGTCCCACCTCCCCCGAGTATGTGTGTGCAAAGAGTGGGCAGAAAAGTGAGGGGGATGGATAAAGCTTGGCTGTACTGCACTGTGGCTACTCAAAATGGGAGTGGAAGAGCGGGAATTGGAGTCACCATGTCACTCCTGGTCTGCTCCTGGGGCAACACAGCTATGTGCAGCCCCATACGTCAGGGGTCTATGGTAAAGTAATGCTGACCCCAGAGTAAGCAAAACAGAATGTTTTGGTCTCCAGTCCAAACTGTAATGCATTATCTGAATTCTCACATGCACGCGCGCACACACACACACACACACACACACACACACACACACACACACACACACACACTTTTTCTAGTTCTAACAGGAATTATTTCAGGGCAGTCCTTTGGCCTGTCTTATACAGGAGGTCAGATTACATTATCACAATGGTCCCTTCTGGCCTCATTATCTAGGAATATTTTCTGCTTTTGAAGTTAGATCCTACCCAGTAAAATGATTATAAATGTCACTAACTCAACACATGCTCCTTGTGTGGCTTCTCTGCTCACAAAAAACATTTTTAACCCTCTTAGCCCCGCAGAGCTATTCCTGCAAAGAGACAGCAAACCAGAGTCTCTCTCGTGCATCAACAGAATTAACAACATTTCTACTGCTAAATCTTTAATCACTGGTGCTGACATCACAGGCAGGAGAAAGAGCTTAATTTAGCTTAGTTTCCAGATCCTGGGTCAAGCAGAGCACTGGCAGTTCGAGAAATAATCTTTTGATGTGTAATCCAAGCCACTGATCTGGGAGTCACTGAGAGAAAGTAAATAACTTTTAGTCATTCTCCTAACTACAAATGCACTTTAATGTTCCCGTAAGCACAGCTAACGAATGTCAGGCAGCTCTGCAGAATGGATGGCTTCAAAGGTCTGCGTTAGTCAGAGCATGGCCTTCACAAAGCCAGAACAGCTGCAGCATTGTCCCTGCTGATCCAAGAGGGTAGAATCCCAGCGTTCCAACTGAACTATGGCTACCTGGAGTTTGGGAACTGACGTTGCATTGTAAATGGAAATGCAACCTTTAGAAAATAAGCAACCTGGCCACTCAGGGGCTATATACTGTACCATAAACATGCCCCTTCTGGTGATGTGTGACAGCTGCATGTTGGATTTGCTGCTTTGTCGTAAAAATGCAGTGGGCTGCATTCCTTGCTGCATCAGGGTCTCAAAAGGGAGATATTCCCATCACGCGAGACAGACACATGGAGCTGGTGCCTGTTTGAAGGGTTGCAATTTCTAGACCGAAACCAGTTCCATCTTATGCTGCTGCTGGCATTGGTATTCCATTGTGTGTGCTATAGCTAGTTTGTTAAAAGTCCGCTTTTTTTTTTCTATAAAGCATCCAGAGCCTGGGATTGAATAAAATAAAGTTACTCTTTTAATATAGGTTTGGTCCTTTGCCAGTGCTTTCCATCTAAGGATCTGAATTCAGCCTCACAAGACCTCCACTCCCTGCTCTGGGAGAGATCAGGGTTATCTCTATTTTACAGATGGCAAACACTGAAACCGAGAGAGATCATGTGACTTTCCCAAGGTCACACAGGATGTTTGCACCAGAGCCAGGAACTGAACACAGATCTTGAGTCCCAGACCAGTGGCTTAACCACAAGATCACCCTCCCACTCTGTGCCAAGGGCCTGTCTCTCAATAACCACTCACGATGCAGGGCTGTGAACACCAGTGTGCAGTCAGTGTAGAGGGGGTGCACAATGCTAACGAGTGAGAAAGACACACTTTATATACCGGTGTAAATGACTGCAAAAGATGCAGAGCAAGGGACAATCAGGCCAAAGAAATTTATGTCCAGTTCTTGGCTTGGTCACAGTCTTCCTAGATGGGTTTGAGTTTGTAGACCCAACTCTCTGAATGGACACAATTTCTCTAACTCCTCTTGTTTTGCTCACACACATTATCGGGGTAATGGCTAATTAGGACGTAGGAACATGCACTCGAGAAAACAGCAGAGCAGCCAGAGATGCAGGAAGCTGCTTTAGAATAAAACATGCAGGCATATTTATACACAGCTTTGTGGTAGAATCACAACAGAGCATAACTGCCACTGAGATTACGATTTGAAAAACACTAGCTCAAACTCATTTTCCTCTCACTCTATGTTTCTCCAAAGCTGGTCTAATTTTACAGGATGAGAGGTTGCGTGGGAGAAACCAGGTAATAGCGCGATCAATGATTACTGGAAACCTTAATTATCATAGAGGTTTCTCAGAAATAGCTTTTCTTTTCTGTGGCATAAGCAAGACAATGGCTGGAAGGCTAATGTCAAAGAAGCCTGGAGTTTGGAGCCTCCATCTGTGTCTATTGTTTTTTAGAGGGCACCCATCACATTAGTTTCTTGGCACAGTGTCTGGGACAAGCTTCTCTTCTTCTGAACACCTCTGAGACAACTCTTGGATCCATCCCTGTATCATTTTGATTAGGAACATGGGAAAGAGCCTATAGAGTATCCGAGTCCAGTGAAGATTGCTGGTTCCATTAGCATTAGGGATGATGTGTATAAACTGAAGTCAGCCATTACAAATCAATATGAGATTTGAAAACACATTGGGCTAATTCTATATTAAAAAAAAAAATCATGTTCTTCAGCCCTCCTTGATTCTGGAAAAGGCATATGAAGCATAAAGGCTAAAAGAATAAGTCTGCAAGAAGGGATATTCCCAAGGAATATGTACATCGACCAGAAGGACAAAGCTCCAGCCTCCTCAGGAGAAGACCTGGTTTTCTACGCCAACAGGCCAGAGGAGATTGCTGATTTGGGAGGATTCCCTTCCACCAACCAATAATATCTACCACCAATGTACACCCGCCTGGGCAGCACTCTTCATCAGAAAAGACTCTTTCACTAAGTAGTGTACCAGACTTTTGTTTTATTATGTACACAAATGCTCTCTGCCAAGTACCTAATTTTGTCATCCATAGATCATACTCCTTGGGTCACTCACAGCTTTGGAAGTAAGAAAATATCCACCCTATTCATCAAGTTATGCACATAACCAGCCACGGTAATTGTACGTGTTTACTGCTGTTACTCTCATGTTCCCTTTCCCTCTCGCTCCTATGGTTTGCTACACTCATTTGATGGATCTTGTTTCAAATCTGATTCTATGCTCTGCAGGGGAACCATGTCCCAACTTTTCAAAAATAAGTGATTTTGGGTGCCTCCATGTCTGAGGGGGATGGCCCAACTTGAGACAACTTAAAGAGGCTGCAATAACTTTCCTCCCCCTCAAAGGAAAAGCTTGATCCTGTGCTCATGGAAGCCAACAGCAAAACTCTCATGCACTTTAATGGCGCAGCATAAGTGCTTAGGGGAGGAACAGTGACTCAGAAAGGTGTGTGTAATAATATCTCCAGGCCTATTCCTAAATAGTGCAGGTCAAGAACCACCCCCTCAGTCAGGACTAATGGTACAGGCTAGGCATAAATTAATTGTTTTTGTTCTTTCCAAACTTTTTTGTTCAGCATGAAGTTAAGTACATTCTGTTGGTCCCAGAACTTTGAAATAAGTTGATCCCTATCTTTAACTCCAAAACTCTGCCTAGCAGCAGGAGGTATGGAAATTGGGATGCAAAACAGAGTTTAATTCCCCTTCAACAGATCTATCTTCCAATTTAGGGCTCAATCCTGTAATCGCTACCAAGCAGAGTGCTTTCCTGCCCTGGGTAGCCCTATTGGCTCTGTTGTGTTTTGCATGATTGGGCTCTACATCACAAGATAGTTCAATCACCATTTTTATTAGGCTCTCAATCATGATTTCACAGATCTCTCATGTGCTTGTGCTTCCACCAGGAGTGTCAGCAAAGGCCCTTTTTTTAAGGTCACTGAGCGCACGGGCTGGTGGGGGAAATAAATTCACTATGAATGAAATCACAGAAAAGACACAAATAGGCCTGAGTCATAACCCCACATCCAAACCCAGAGCTGGATCAGTCTGTGTCCTGAAAGGCTTTACACAAATGATCTGACTCCAAACACATCAGCAGGAAGCACGCCAGAACAATCCAAATCAGCTTGGCTTTGAAACGGAGTGGGAAGGGAGGGAGAAAAAAAGTGTCCTTGCAAGATCTTTTCCCTCTTATCAGAATCCCGCTGAGGACACTTCCAGAAGACCCTGCTCTGTGTGGAAGCAGAAAGAATGCATTTGCCATATCTCAGAAACTGCACGGTGCACAAATTATCACTTGGAGGATTAATCTTCTAACCATCAGCCACTGAAGTAACAAGGAGAAATGCTCAGAAACTAAGTTCACTCCCAGCAATTAACTTTAATGGATTAGATGGAACCAGTGTTTTCTCTCTCTGCCCCTCCCCCCCACCTCATTTCTTTGAGCTTTTGTGTTAAGCTGAAAATATCCATGTGTCCTTACTGCTGCTTGTTCAAGTAATGACAGAGCTGCCAAATTTCCCACCCCAAACGCACTCAATTACTTATTAGCTGGAATGGAGGCTACAATATCAGAGAAATAATACATATTTATACCATTTTGGCAGAAAGATGTAGTTTGAATGAATGAGGTTCATTGTTCCCTTTCTCTGCCCCCTCCCCTTTTAGAGATGGATCTGAGCAGGAACTGAGGAAGTGGATTCATCTTTATTTTTTTTAAACAGCCGAATGAAAGCTAATAGGTCGCAGAGTAAAAGAAAAATCTCTTTTGGATTAGAAGATTTTGGGGGCACCTTTCATACTGGCAAGCTTGTTCCCAGGAAGTCTTATTTCCCTTACCAGACTTTTTAGAAACCTGCCCAGTGCATGTTATTGTAATAGTTTGTGTTTTGCTTGATATAGTCTAGCAAAGCATTTAGAGCCTAGGAGAAGCACTGAAATGAATGGAGCTACAAAATAAGTTAGATAAACAACAAACCCGATGAAAGAGCACTGGGTCTTTGATGAAGGAGGCAAGAGGTACACAATGGAGAACATCAAGAGCTTCAGGTTACTGGATACAAAATTTAGCAAAATAAAATATACCTAAACTTCTGTCCACACTGTTCATGAATGAAGCAAAGTAACCACATAGGCATTCAACATATGTCTGGCAGAATCTGCTAGCAGCATTCAGTAGACTACAGCAGAAAAGATGGCCAAGTGGTCTTGCGGTCAGAATATAGGAGCCTCAATCCAAGAGACCTAGGTTCTAATCCTCTCTCTACTTTGATTTGGACAAGTTATTTCACTTCTCTGTGCCTTACTTTCCCTGCCTATAAAAATGGGAGTCATGCTTTGTGAACTTCAGTGTGTTTTGAAATCCTGGGATGAGTGGCGTAATATAAGTGCAGCACAGGAAGGTTCAGATTTCCACTGACACTGCACGCACAGGCTGAGAATTCATATACCAAATAGTGAAGTCCAAGAGGAAACTCTTTATTATAACCCGGGCCAGTCTCAGATACTACAATGCTGGGTGCCGGTACTAAACTCCAAGACAGGAATAAAGTTACATCCATATCAGAACAGCATCCATATCTGCAGCTAAAGTCACAGTTAAATACTGCTATTAAAAAAGTAGAAATTGAATTCTGGTGATCCATTTCCAGGCTGTTTCACTGCAGAATTCAGAACCCTTTGATGCAAAGCTCTGAGATTTCAGTTATGTCTTCCTGATCACATAAACTGATCTAGATGCAAGGATAACAACAAAAAAATGGCACTCGGGTCTCCTGGAATATTTTGATGTCAGCGTACTCAACAGGATACATCTCAATGTCAAGCAGTGCCGATGTGATCTCGCCCTAAGAGGCCTTCATACCTTTTGCAGGAAGGACTGTAAAACAAATTTAAAAGGTTGCATTTGATGAGGAGATGGCTGTAATGTTGTTATTCCTCGTGGGACAGATCTGAGTTCAGTTCCTGGTTCTGCCACACACACTCAGTGTAACCTTGGCCAAATCACGGAGTCCCTCTGTGCATCAATTCTCCATTTATAACAAGGGGATAAGCCTCTTTTTTCTGTCTTGTCTATTTAGATGTACAATCTTCAGAGTAGGGATTGATTCTGATAACATCTATGTATGTACAGCGCCTAGAACAATGGGACCTTGATTTTAGCTTTGGTCTGTGTCATAAACAGATAGTTAAGGGTTGATGCCTCTTTTACCTGTAAAGGGTTAAAAAGTTCACCTAGCCTAGCTGACACCTGACCAGAGGAACCAATGGGGGGACAGGATGTTTCAAACGGAAGGAGGGAAGTTTTTCCTTTGTTTAGAGTCTCAGTTTCAGCCAGAGTGAAAAAGATCAAGGAACCAGCCTCTTATCAGAGTAGTAAGTTTTAGAAAGGGATAAATAGGTTTATGTTTATTTTCTTTTGTGACTTTGTCTTTGTGCAATGAGAGGAATAATCAAACTGGGAATTCTTGTATACTAAGTTTTGCCCAGGGGAACATCCTCTGTGTTTTACTCTATTGTCTGTGAGAGTAGCTGGTATGCTAATCTCTCCCAGAGGTTTTTTTTTTTTTACTTTTCTTTTCTTGAATTAAAAGTCTTATTTTTAAGAACCTGATTGATTTTTCCTTGTGTTAAGATCCAAGGGGATTGGATCTGAACTCACTAGGAATTGGTGGGGGAAAGAAGGGGGGATGGTTAAATTTTCCTTGTGTTAAGATCCAAGGGGTTGGATCGGTGTTCACCAGGAAATGGGTGAAGAAGTCTCTCAAGACTACCTAGGGAAGGGAGTTAGTACTTGGGAGTGGTGGCAGCAAAACCAGATCTAAGCTGGTAATTCAGCTAAGGGGTTCACATGCAGGTCCTCATATCTGTACTCTAAAGCCTAGAGTGGGAGTGAGACCTATGATAGTTTGTAATACAAAAAGTAAAACTAAGTCAGAGGCATTCACCCTGTTAAACATGGAGTTCCCTGTGTGAAGGAAGAAATTGTAAAAGACTCATACTGTTGATCCGCTCTAGCCAAGGTGTGGGAAAGGGCACACAACTCCAGGGAAGGAAGCAAAGGGAAGTAAAGTTTCAGCTATATCCTTCTAGATGAGATCTTTCACTGCAAGTTTCCAAGATAAAGACATGTAAATCACTTCCCTGGGGGAGATGGCTGCTGCCATCCCTTTATCAAGTAACGATTTCTAATTTTCATGCAAATAACAAGAACAATGAACCGAGGGTTTGGCAGCAATGGCAGCCCAAAGAAAGTAACATCCATGAGCTGATCAAAGCAAATGGCTGACCTGGTGGAAAGCAGGTACGCAGTGTTATCTACTCACATACAATTCCTCTGCCACAACACAGGTTACAAATAAACAATAACCTCTGAGAGTAGACACAGCTGAATTTAATGTGGAACTTTGGGGGCAACCCTCTGTTGATTACTGCATGCGTTAACCACTTTGTAGGAGCGCACATTAAATGTATTGGTCTATAAGAGGGGTTCTCTGTGTGTGTGTGTGTTATTTTTTTACCCAATTAATCTTTTTCTGGCACTAAAATACATGCAAAATACATTTGCCATCCTTCAAGGGGAAACTGCAGACGAGGTTTTGTGTTAATGAATGGATGAGGCTATTAAACAAAAGATGTCAGGGAGGGTTGTTTTGTTCTGTTTTGAAATCAGAGGTTTTTTTCTTATCTCCTTTGATTGCAAAGTTTCAGGCTAACATCATGCCAAACTGAGCTTTCAGACATTGGAGGGTGCATTTCATTACTCCTTCAGCAGGTAAAACTTGGCCTTTCTGTACCTGTCACAATCTCTGTTTTGTAGGCTGTCGCTCCAAACGTTCCCTCAGGCGCTCTGATCAATCCATTGCACCTTCACCTCTTGCCCCCAAATATCAGCCTGTCTGTCCCACTCCATCTACTTTCTTCCCAACCATGTCTTCACCTTACACCATCACCACCTTCTCCCCACCCAGTTTTGACCCACCAAAGTCAACCCCCTGCAGGCTGCCAGCTCATCAATCTAGCCAAGAAATTATAATGCCATGCGCAGTCTTTTCAGGCCTTTCTTCAGGGCAAAGTTTTATCTTGTAAATACAAAACTCTCTTCCACAACTCGATGGTGGGAATATCATTGTCAGAGCCCTTTGAGCCAGAGATTTTTTTTTTTTTTTTTTTTTTAAGGTAGGGATGGTCTTCACTACAGAGATGGGACCAAGATACATCCATTCTGAGAGCTGCATCCAGAGCAGGCTTTGACACCTGCTCCTGCTTGTGAATATAATATTGTAAGGAAAGTGATGCTCTTCATCTCTGACATCTTGGATCTCACAAAGAATCCTGTAAGAGTCGCCAAATTCATTCTCGAACATCATGGCCTGGAACGCTTATTGTGGAACAAGACGACAGCAGCAGTTTAAACAACACATAAAAACAAAACAGTTCCTCTGCCCTCCATGGGCTACAGCTCCCCTAGAGGCTCATTCCTTTGCCTCTCTCAATGCTAAAATAAAAACCACACACCCAATCCCACCTGTCCCATCCCTTAATAACCCTGCTTCAGAGCTTCCTGCAGGAGTATATCTCGCACCTGCAGCTGCTTCCAGCTAAGCTCCACTAGCCTTTTATGTGGATCACCTGACCCTTGAACAAGGCTGGTTGGCCCCAGGCTCTTAAAGGGAAGACTACCCAGTTACATCCCTCCTGAAGACTCATTGCTTATATGGCACCCACAACAAGTCAAGAGTTATGGTAACCTATAAATAATTCTAAAGCCTTTTGGAAAAAGAAAAATCACATTTAGGCTCCTAAATCAGTTAGGCAGAGAAATGCTGAGCATAGCAATGCCTAAAAACCTTAAAATATGGGTCTTAATGTCTTTGTGGCTCAGTTTTCCACCTGTAAATGGAGATAATACTCTCTCTGTCTTACTTATTTAGATTGTAAGTTCTCCAAAGCAAGGACTGCCTCTAACTATGGGCTAGCACCATAGGACCCTGATCTCAGTTGGGGTCTTTAGGTGCTACTATAACACACATAATGAGAATATCTCCTGGTAATAACCAGAAGCTCTACTGAGGAGACATTCCAATAAGTATTTTCATCTCTGCCACATCTTCCATTGCATCCAAGCAAGCCACACACCAAATGCTTCAGCTCCTTCTCCTAAAACCTGAGAACTTCTAACTCAGCTTGACTTGAGATTCAAGTACATCAGAAGGTAGACTTCTCTGCAATAAACCACTTACAAATTTTCAGAGTGCCTTTCTGCTGAAAAAAATAATTTGGGGAAAACCATAACCTTAAGAGTAATTTTCTTTTCCTCTAGGATTGTTTGGGCACAATTTTCTGTAAGGCTGTACCATGTATAGTCATTTATACCAACACAGCATGCGTGGAAAGCATTACTCTCTCAGAATAGTGGATTTTTACCCACATTGTGCACTGGTGTAAACGAATGCACAAAGTGCAGAGCAATGGGGTAATCAGACCCTTTGAGTTCTTGTACAAGAAATGGCTCTTCCCTTGAAGGTATTCCTCTTCTTGCTGTTTCAGGAGCTCAGACCCACATTTAAACATTAAAAGGCATAAGTACAGTTATCTGAAATGTGTTTCTTCTACCTTCAGGTGTCACTAAACATAACATATAATTAATGATGTAACATATAAAAGATGCAAGAATGTAATAATTACAGTGCTACAGGAAGAATGAGTGCCAAGGAAGCTAAGTGGCTATTTTTCACTCCCAGGTTTTCTAGTGTTCATGACACAATACTGAAAAGACATGTAAAAGCAACTGTTTAACAAGGTTAAAGGCAGGTTATTACTACCCCAGTACCATTTAAGCAATGGCAATGGATTTCCAAGCTTATATGTTTACTGCAGAATTTTCAAAGACTTACACTCTGAATTAGACACAGCAAAATAGAACTTCAGTGCTGAAAATGAACAAGATCAGAGCTGTGTGAAATATCCACATCCAACCTCAAACTCATTCAAACAAGTTGGCAAATAAGGGCTAAAGTCATTTGCCCACCTGGAAAGCCAGCAAAGATCCCTCCCCACAAACCCTTGAGTCACTCCTGGATGATAGGTACAGTGGGGAACTGGGGGCTGCTGTTGGGGGCTTCTCTTTGTGCGACTGAGAGAGTTAGTCAGGCTCGAAGATCCAAGCAAACCTGGATCATTTCCAGACTCTGTGGAACCGCCTGCAAAGTTCAGCTTACAAACCAAATGTTCTCAGAGCCTTATCTAAACCATGCCTATGCGTCCAACCATGATTTTCATAGGGGATACCCAACAGCCACATTTCTCTGGGTGCCTATATCTATATACATATACCTATACATATGCATATATCTATATGAAGTCAAAACTCAGGCACATTACCCAGCTACAAAACAACTAGCTATTCTCCAGTTCACCAAATTGCAATCCTACTGAAGGCAGGCAAGTTAGCAAATAGCAAATACATTGACATGGGTCCCAGCACAGTATCTGTTCAAGCAATAGCACTCAGCTCTCTACTGTGGTGCCGAAATAAATGTTTAAACATTAATGTTAAAACATCTGACTGTTATAACACCTTCCATCTGAGGCTCTCAAAGTGCTTTGTGAACCCTCAAAGTTCCCCCAGAGGGGCAGGTTGTGTTTTCTTCATCTTACAGATGGGGAAAGTGAAGCAAAAAGTTGAAAAGTAGCTGGAATTTCTACATCTCTGAAAATCAGGTTACTTCCTTTTACTCACACATCAAAGAAATTGTAGTATGCTATTTAAAACAAAAACCATACAGATGGCATGTAATGAATTCCAGCAGGGATACACTCTTGGATAGCTAATGAAAATTTAACACTCGGAAAAATATGCCTACATTCTACATATTGCACATACAAGATGTTGTATACTTACACTTATAAACTAAAGTAACTCCTACCCTATGACACAGTCCACATGCATCTGTAGTATATATTAAAACACTAAGCCAGATCCTAAGCTGATGTAAATTGCCATAGCTCAATTGAAATCAACAGAGCTTCACAGATTCACACGAGCTAAGTGTCCGGACCATTATGTTCAGTACACCCAAGACAAATATGTTCTTTATATTTGGGTCAACTTCATAGAATCATAGACTTTAAGGTCAGAAGAGACCATTATGATCATCTATTCTGACCTCCTGTACAATGCAGGCTACAGAATCTCACCAACCTACTCCTGTACCAAACCTGTGTCTGAGCCACTGAAGTCCTCAAATCATGGTTTAAAGACTTCAAGGTGCAGAGAATCTTCCAGCAAGTGACCCATGCCCGATGCTGCAGAGGAAGGCAAACCCCCCCCAGGGCCTCTGCCAAATCTGCCCTGGAGGAAAATTCCTTCTCGACTCCAAATATGGCGATCACCTAAACCCTGAGCATGTGGGAAAGACTCACCAGCCAGCACCCAGGAAAGAATTCTCTGTAGTAACTCAGATCCCACCCCATCTAACATCCCATCACACCACATGAAGCTAACTGGATTGCCAGTTGTCTGGCAAGGAAAGGGTTCAGGATACACAGAAATGTGCTGCTTGTGTGTCTAAGTTGCCCATTTCTCCTCTTTATCTTTGGACACATCTGGTCTCTTGTTGTAGACACACACCCAAACAGGGCTCTCTGATTTCATTTAAAGCTTTAATTCCAAAAGTTTGGTGAATGTATATATGCACTGGTTTTTAGTGCTTGGTGCAATGTCTATTCAAATTAATAGGAATATCTCTGATGATTTCAGCAGACACTGATCTCAGGCCCAGAGTGGCTAATAATTAAGTAACATTAAGTAATTAAACATTGCTCAATAGAAAACCTGAGGCATAAAATATTCCCAAATACAGAGGAGACTGTGTAACCTGTTTTTTCAGTAACCATCAAAACATTTTGCACATTTTTTCCATAGAAATATGGCTTCTTTTTCCAAACAAAATGAACTGAAAAACTGTTGACTTTTGTATTGCTTTCATTTTCCAAATCACTTTTCCACCTTTCTTATCAAAACTGTTATAGGGTGTGAGGTCAAACCAGGGAAGAATAAATGGGAATTTCCCTCTATTTGAGTGAGAGAGAGATTGCAACTGACCCAAAACAATGCAGCAAGTCAGGGGAAGGGCTTAGATTGCAATGCATGTTTTGGCTCTCAGCTCCTTGTCTTATTCCTTAAATAGACACTCTACCAAACAGAACATATTAGCATTGTTACTTGATCAAATTGAACTGCAAGAGAAGCCTGCAGTTTATACTGGCCTAGGAGTTGCAGAGAGAAGAGTAGCTTCCGGGGGGCTGGGGTATTATGGCCACCTAAGCCAGCTATTCCTCCGCTCCATGTTGGCCTGTCCCATGGAAGTCAGCAGGAGTTTTACTGTTGGCTTCCGTGGGTTCAGAGTTAGGTCAGCGCTGATGGCGGTTTTGAAAAACTCACCCTAACTAGTGTCTTTGGTCTGTATTTGGGGACTAGCCCAATGGGTATAGAGAAAAGAAACAGTGCTGGTGATTTCCAGATACCTTTGTCGATCATGATGGGACAGAAATCACAGAATAAAGGTTTGCCAGCTTTTGGGAATAATATAGCTATTCTTTATGAATGATTTCTCTTAGGGTTGGCCAACACACAAGTTGTAGCGATTTAACATAAATCAATTTAAAAAACAGTGCAGACTTCTGTGTGGGTCCACATATATTGGTTTCAGACTGGCTATACTGAATTCAGCTTGTGCCTAATGTTAACAAGCACAAGCTAAACCTGTTCAAATAGATTTAAACCTGCTTTAGGAGTGTCCACACCAGGGGGTTGCACCCAAGTTAACTAAATCAGTATTAAATCTTATCTTTAAATTAAGCTGGTGTCACTTTGTAGACCAGTCCGCATTGTGTCAATGTGCTGCACAGTTCCTCTGGAGCAAGGTCTTTATCCTGTGCAGATCCTTGATTTCCACTGATAATGTAAGTTCAGCAATTCTGCAGGATCAGGCCTTCAATTGTCCCCAAACTACTGTAATGAAGGTAACACATCGTCTTAGGATGGGATTTTCATCAGTGCCTGCTAAGACTCAATGACTTCTAATGAGATTTCAATCACTTAGGTGCTTTTGAAAACTCCATCCTTGCTGGCTAACAGCATCTCCCTTAGAGTCACATTTTTGTTGTGCATACTTCAGTCTTTCTGTGTATGTGTGTGTGTGTATCATATACATGTGTGTTTGTGTGTGTCATGATTTTTCTTCTAGCGGTTTAAGACAACTCATTTCACTAAACCACAGCTGTCAGCCTTCCTCTTGGGTTCTTTGAGTTGATTATTTTTTCTGAAACATGCAAAAGCATTTATTCATGTGAAGACGCAGCCCCAGTGTCTGAAAAATGGCCGATACAGACGTTTTAGGCAAAGCAGATGCACTGGCGCTTCAGTGTGCGAGCCGCTGATATGTGAAGAGATTATTAATGTTCAACAGTTTTTGTAGCTCTGTTAGGATCAAGCTGAAAATGCAGTTTTATATGGATAACTGTTCTGCTATTCGGCACTGAGACAGGCACAGTCAGGCGTGTACATGGTGATCTGCGTTATGGGGAGTCTCGAAGCGTGTAACCACCATGGAACGTGCAAATTGGTTCTCTCTTTTTTTTTAAGTATGAGAGATGTTGAGATGAAATGCGGCTAAAAGGGGGAAAATCATAACTCCTTTTTGCCATCAGTTTGGGTCATTCTGATTACACACTGTTGTGACTGGAGGTAAAATGGCAAGAGAATTTTCTCAGTTGCTACATTTTTATAAACTGACACTTTTTAACATCCACTTTCCTGGTGTGAATGGTCACCCAAAGGCTTTAAGCTCTTCCAACTTTTGTATCTACACCTTATGCTGTCATCAGGGAGAAAATAACGACTGGCTAATCAAACAATGAGAGAGCTAGGTGCTGGTAGTAGTAGCGGTGCTTATTCACAAAAACTGGAGCTGCCTGTCTGTGATCTGTGAAAGTTCTTGAAGAATAAATATAACCTGTTACTCATTCTTAATTTGCTTGCAGAGCTCCATATAGGTCAGAAACTAGTTTCATTTTTTCTGTTCTTATGCCTCAACCGGCTTCTGGAAAATAAAGAACTTTTTTAGAATTGTTGGTTGGAAGTAAAAAACAAACAAACAAACAAACAAAACAAAAACGTCCATGTTGTTTCTGTTTGCCACAGGATTTTGGTATATGACAAAGTTGATAACTATTTTTGACAACTATTTTTCCAATCTATGCTATTCACCAGCTGCGGCATCTAAATATAGACCAGAGCCACGTTCTCACTGTGTGGGTGAAACTGAACGTAAGGCTGTGCAGAGCAATTGATTTAACTCATTAGAATAGGGTGGGAAACACTAATTAGCCACTCAGCATATGGTAGGGACAACTGGAAATGCCAGCCGTACAGGAGTTGGGATTAGCAGCAACATTAACCGCAGTATCTCATTGGAGACTATGACAGCCAACCAGGCAGAATATCAGGGTGAGCGGTGCCAGGGGCTGTGTTTCTATCCACTGGCTTAGCAGCTAAAGAAAGCAGCCTATCACCATCACAAACATGGGGATGGAGGGCACCAGAAGCCCAAAGAGTGGAACCATGCTCCACGTCTAACCAGCACTGAAAGGCTGGCCAGCATGGCCTTCGAACCAAATTTAACCAGGGCAGATCACAATGGGGTGGAGGGAGGGACCCAATTCCCAAGTGATACATGCAGCTCCCACCGATCTGATGAAGAATTACCCAGATCAAGTGAAATTCACTCCTGGCCAGAGTGAGCACAAAGTCCATGCGTGATTTTGAGGGCTTAAATGGTGCACAGGCTTGCACTGGATGTGTGCACAGAAGGGAAATTTCACCCAACCTACAGCAGGAGGGTCAGAGCTCTGCTCCTTCGTATATCAGCAAGTGCATTCAAAGAACTAGCAGTAAAAAAAGGGCAATATCCCAATACATGCCTGTGCTCCCAACACACCTGGCCTGCCTCTTTTCATGAGCTCCCTTTCTGTGTACGTGTGAGTGAGAGACCACTGACAATATTCAATCCCACTGAATCAGAACAAATAAGAGCAGCGCAGCCTGTGGAGGGACTTTGTGCAGCTCTGATCCCTTAACCTGGATAGTGGGCACGACTGTCACTTCGTTTTCCCTTAACCTGCGTTCACTTGTCCGGGGTGAATGGCCGAAGTCTTGACATGCTCTGATGATCTGCTTCAGACCTCCACCATGACTGCAAGGTAGCCAACGCCTCCATGGGAACTGATGGCTGCATATGTCCTTTTTTAGCCGCAAACAGCTGTCACTGGGAACAGAGTCTCATGTGCTTTGATTTCATAGTTACAAGTATAAGTTGAACACAGGGTGTGTAGAGAGTTGTTTTTTGGTAGTGGGGGAAGGGGAGTTTGGCCCAATATTTTATCTTAAATTATTGACACTTAATCATACTGCATTCTTCATCAAAATATTACTCAAGGTAAGAAGGCACGGTAGTGAGAGACACACAGATGAACATGCAGCATGTGAATTCACTTCTGGAAGTGGAGATAAAGTTAAACAGTCATTTAATTTAAATTAAGATGGTTTCATTCCACTTAAGGTGATCAAAACCTAGAAGGGAAGGTATACTGTATATAGGAGTAGTCTCACTGTCATTTACATTTTGTACATAATGCACTGATTGCACAGTCTAATGTACACACTCTGACCTTTTCACACCATCTTCTAGTGTGGCTTCCAACTTTTCCCCTTCTGCTACAAGGAGGAGCATTCCAGGGGGAAAAGTGCATGACTGAGAATCAGGAGGAGTGGGTTCTGTTCTCAACTCTGGTACCAACTTGCTGAGTAAGCAACGAAGCACAGCGTTCATTATATTACAGAAACATCCAGAGGCTGCAAAGAAGATCAGCGCTCCATCATGGTAGGCACTATACAAACACCCCATAAGAGACTGACCTTGACCCAGATAAGCTCTCAGCCTATACAGACAAAGGATGGGAGGGGAAAGAGACTTTTCAAAGGTCACACAACAGGGGAGTGGCAGAGCTGGGACTTGAAGCCAGGTCCCTAACCACTAGCCCACACTGCCTCTCACTTAAGCTCATATTTTTCAAAGGAGGACTCTGCTTTTGAGTGCTCAAGTTAAACCATTTTTAGGCCTACTTTTGAGAGAGGCTGAGCACCTCTGGGCTCTCATTTTCTCCTGCTGGAGTTGTGGATGCTCAGTGCCTCCAGAAGTCAGGTGTCTCAAAGTTGGGCATTAAAAAAAAAAAGAATGATTAAAGGTCTTGAGAACGTGACCTATGAAGGAAGGCTGAAGGAATTGGGTTTGTTTAGTTTGGAAAAGAGAAGACTGAGAGGGGACCTGATAGGGCTACAGTGATTTACAACTCCAGAGGCTCTAGCCCTGCTAGAGGGAGAATGCTCATAATTTAATTTGCTTTCAGGGCCCGGCTTTATTTATTCATTTATTTATTAAAAACATTCTGAAAATAGGCTCCTAAATCTAGTTTTGGGCACGTAACGTGGCCTGTCTCATTTTTTAGAAGTTGCTGAGCTTCTAAAGAAGGAAGTTATGAGATGCTCAGAGCTTCTGAAAATCCAGATACTTATTTGTGTGCCTAAATCCATATCTAAGGGCTTGTCTACATCAGAAAGTTGCAGCGCTGGTGAGGGAGTTACAGCGCTGCAACTTTGAGAGTGTCCACATCTGCAGGGCATCACCAGCGCTGCAACTCCCTGTTTGCAGCGCTGGCCGTACTCCCGTTTTGTCTCGGGTGTAGAGGATCCAGCGCTGGTGATCCAGCGCTGGTAATCCAATGTAGACAGTTACCAGCGCTTTTCTTGACCTCCGTGGAAGGAGGAAGCCTCTGGTAATCAAGCTGGTTTCCTTTCCCGGTTTGCTCTCTCGGTCCCGGAGCCAGCCAGCAAACCGCAGGGAAGGAGACCTGCTTGCTCGGGGTGCCGGGACCGAGAGAGCAAACCGGGAAAGGAGACTAGCTTCGCCGCGGTTTGCTCTCGCGTTCCCGGAGCCAGCCAGCAAACCGCAGGGAAGGAGACCTGCTTGCTCGGGGTTCCGGGACCGAGAGAGCAAACCGGGAAAGGAAACCAGCTTCGCCGCGGTTTGCTCTCTCGGTCCCGGAACCCCGAGCAAGCAGGTCTCCTTCCCTGCGGTTTGCTGGCTGGCTCCGGGACCGAGAGAACAAACCGCGGCGTTCCCGGTTTGCTCTCTCGGTCCCGGAAACCCGAGCAAGCAGGTCTCCTTCCCTGCGGTTTGCTGGCTGGCTCCGGGACCGAGAGAGCAAATCGCGGGGAAGCTGGTTTCCTTTCCCGGTTTGCTCTCTCGTCCCGGAACCCCGAGCAAGCAGGTCTCCTTCCCTGCGGTTTGCTGGCTGGCTCCGGGACCGAGAGAGCAAACCGCGGCGTTCCCGGTTTGCTCTCTCGGTCCCGGAACCCCGAGCAAGCAGGTCTCCTTCCCTGCGGTTTGCTGGCTGGCTCCGGGACCGAGAGAGCAAACCGCGGGGAAGCTGGTTTCCTTTCCCGGTTTGCTCTCTCGTCCCGGAACCCCCCTTGAAGCCGCCCAACAGCGCTGCAGTGTGGCCACATCTAACACCACTTGCAGCGCTGGTTGCTGTAAGTGTGGCCACTCTGTAGCGCTGGCCCTATACAGCTGTACTAATACAGCTGTAACAACCAGCGCTGCAAAATTTTAGATGTAGACATGGCCTAAGAGCCGAACTCTAGGGTCCATCCAGGGTCTCTGGTGAGGAGGTGATACCTGAGGGATTATGCATCCAATGCATGTAATGCAAAGAGGGACAGATTGGAACAATAGGCATAGTTCTTAAGTGGCCTGCCCTGAAGTGGGGCTTTCATTGCTGACCAACATAAGTGCGAAGCACCTGCTAGTTTGCGGAGAGGTTGTAAGATAGGCTTCAGCAAACTGCTTTGTAGTTATTTACTTCTTCATAAGGCAGGTTCTACTTGGACAGATGACATTTTAATCTCATAAGAGGAAAGAAATGCCACAGGGTGAAGAGGGAAAAGAATTACCATCCACAGACCAGGCAGATTTGAGCAGATTGGGACAAGATGTCTCACAGGGCTTAGATCCAATCAGCTCAGGTCAGCGGATTTCATGGAGTAGGTTCTTCCCTTCATTACTCACAGTTGCAGGCTCCATTTGAACAACCTCTCCGCAAACTAGCAGGTGCTTCGCACTTATGTTGGTCAGCAATGAAAGCCCCACTTCAGGGAGTTCTGGGACCAAGCTCTCATTGAAACCTCTGTTCATGTCAAAAGACCTAAATAATAAACATCGTCGTTATGAAGAGAATTTGCTCCCCTGCTGAGGTGCACAGAGTGCTGTACAACATCGTCAAAGCCAATTAAAATATAATTAAACAAAACGCCCTCTTGGAATTCAAAGCAGAGTGTGAACTAATGGAGAGAGCCCAGGAAGCAAAAGTGAGGAAATTGGGGAAAGGTAAGAAGTGGAAGACCCAAGAGACGTCATTCTTATAACAAACTCTCCTTAGGGGAACGGAAGGTGGGTCAACTGGTTAAGACAGCAAACTAGGACACAGGTGATGTGTCCTTGGGTCCACCAGTGACTCTCTGTGTGAGCTTGAGCAAGTCCTTTAGGGTAACATTTTCAAAAGCACCTATGTGACTTAGGAGTACAAGTCCTATTTTCCACAGGCACTTAGATCCCCAACTCCCTCTAAGTCCATGGGAGTTAGGCTCCTAAATACTTTTGAGGATCTGGGCCTTAATAGTCCAAATTTCAATGAGGGTGAACAGGACTGAAGCTCCTAACTTACTTTTGAAAATGATACTTTGGCTTCCAAGTTACTCGGGCACATCTGAAAATGTTATCCTGAATTTCTCTGTGGCTCAGTTTCCCCTCGTATGACGGGATAATACTACAGACCTACCTCACAGGGGTTACACCACCACCACTACGGTGCTGGAATAGAAACAAATGCACAGATTTATATACAGATTTGTATATAAATACAGATAAAAATCAGGGGCCTGAACGTCCCTGTGAGTGAGAGAGGCGAGGTGGGGTAGAAGGCAGTGAAGGGAAGTACTGAAACTCAGCTGGGAGGAGGAAGCAGGGAGAACATAAGAATGGCCATACTGGGTCAGACCAAGGGTCCATCCGGCCTAGTATCCTGTCTTCTGACAGTGTCCAATGCCAGGTGCCCCAGAGGGAATGAACAGAAGAGGCGTTTGTGTGATCTGTCCTCTGTCATCCACTCCCCGCTTCTGGGAGTCAAAGGTTTAGGACACCCAGTGCATGGGGTTGCCTCCCTGACCACCTTGGTTAATAGTCATGGATGGGTCTATCCTCCATGAACTTATCTAATTCTTTTGCAAACCCTGTTATACTTTTGGCCTTCCCAACATCCCCTGGCAATGAGTTCCACAGGTTGACTGTGCGTTGTGTGAAGTAGTACTTTTACTGGATTAAAACCTGCTTCCTATTAACACAAGAACCCAGGGGTCACCCAATGAAATTATGTGAAGGGGGTATTTAACACTTCCTTATTCTTCACTTTCTCCACACCATTCAGGATTTTATAGACCTCTATCATATCCCCCTTTAGTCCTCTCTTTTTCAAACTGAACAGTCCCAGTTCTTTAATCTTTCCTCAAACAGAAGCTGTTCCATCCCCCTAATCATTTATGTTGCCCTTTTCTGTACCTTTTCCAATTCCAACACATCTTTTTTTGAGATAGGATGACCAGCACTGCACACTGTATTCAAGGTGTCGGTGTACCGTGGATTTATATTATGGCATTATGATATTTTCTGCCTTATCATCGATCCCTTTCCCTAAGGGTTCCTAACATTCTTTTAGCTTTTTTGGACTGCCACTGCGCACCAAGTGCATGTTTTCACAATGACTCCAAGGTCTCTGTTTTGAGTGGTAACAGCTAATACAGACCCCCATTTTGTATGTATAGCTGGGATTGTGTTTTCCAATGAGCATTACTTTGCGTTTATCGACACTGAATTTCATCTGCTATTTTGTTGCCCAGTCACCCATTTTTGTGAGATTCCTTTGTAACTCTTCGTGGTCTGCTTTCAACTTAGCTCCAGGCTGTGAAGCAGGGTCCTGGGATTCCTACCTGCTTGAGGGTCCTGCTTCCCGGACTGATCCCAGGTGGAGCGGAAGGCATTCCGGCCCCTCTGGGTCCCACTCTCTGTTCCCCAGCCTGCTACTGAGCCCTGCAAAAGCAGCTGCAGCCTCCCTAGGTTCTGCTCTTGCCTCTGCACCCTTCCATCTAGGGTGAAACCCCCACAATAGAGGACACTACCCCCCTGCCCCTCCTGGTCCCACCACCTTGGAGAAAGAGAGGGACAGTTCCTCAACTGTGGTAAGTTGGCAGAGATCCAATGACTTCAATAGAGCTATATTGATTTGCACCAGCGAAGAATATAGCCCAGAATATCCATGTTTTATAGAACTTGGGGATCACATACATTTAGATATCAGGAAGCAAGTATCATGTCTTAGGAACAGTTCGTTTGTTTTAAAAGGGCTACATTCCTCCCTCTCCCAAGCCCCAGGTCCACTACCACTGCACGGCCTTAAATGCTCTAATTATATAAAGAGGAGGAAAGAAACCACAATGGAAGAATTTTCATCTCCCGAGATATTTTTGGAATAAGCCACAATGTGCTTTGTTTATTTCTCAACCTCTGTCAATTTCAGAGATAAAGTGACATCATAAGAGGACTTTTAAAAATTTTCAACACTGGCTATAATTAGAAGAAAAATCAGCCAGTTCTAACTAACTATGAAAAGAAACTCCACAGGCTTTGAAAAGTAGTTTCTAATTCTCATTCCCTGCTTCCACTGATGAGATATAAACTAGGAACCCAGCATATGGAGATTTAAAATAAAATTAAAATAAAAACAAGAGTAACAGCTGCAATGAATTTTTCAAAGATCTGAGATGTCAACATAGGTATCTCACCTTCCTTTTTTAATCACCATGGTTGTACCTGTTTGAGTGCATTGTGCATGAATAAGGATCAAATGGCAATGAGAGATGGACAGGCCTTTCAACCAAATTGGCTTGGCAGAGAAGCTGCAATTTTCTAGCAGCTCATTAGTGTTGACTTTTTATGGAAATAAGTGCTGAAACAAAAACCAAACGCATCTAACGACTACATGTTCTGCAAATAGATTCCCTGCTTGAAAAGAGCCCGGCTCTCTCTTATACCTGAAAGAAAAGAAAAGGGGAGAGAGAGAGAGAGAGAGAAGAATCATTGAGTATCAAAAGCACTGACTAGAGACAGGTACTGAGATCAGAGGTCCTTTGCAAGATTTCCTTTGACAGCTCGGTAAAGACTTTGAGGTCCAGAACTGCAACGCCCCCCACAAAGCTAATACGGCCCTCTGCACACAGGTTTAACCAAAGCATCTCAAGTACAAAATCAATCTCTTATTCCACTCATGGGCCTCCATGCACCTCTTCCAATGTACATCAACCCTGACGTGCAGCCCCCTGCTGTGTTAGTCCTGGGCTCCCCACACACAGCTCTACCAAGCCCTCTGCTACTCCCGTCCTGGGCTCCTCACACACAGGTTCAATTCCCAGCTCAGACACAGGCTTCCTGTGTGACCTTGGGCAAGACACTTAATATCTGGGTGCCTCAGTTCTCATCTGAAAAGCAGGAACATTATAACCAGTTGCCTATCCTTACAGGCCACAAGCTCTTTGTGCCATCTACTAGCACAATAGGACACTGATCTCAGTCGGGGTCTCCAGGTGCTACTGTAATGTAAATAGCAATAGAGCTAGAGGGTTGGTTCATTAAATCTAGGCAAATTCACACATCATCTTCTGGTCTCCCTGCTAGCGTTCACCTTTTATGTGGGGCTGACCAAGAACAGGTCAGCTGGACAAACAACATGGTGACCATCTGGACTGCAGACCATTCATGGATTGCTGCGGAGAAAGCATCATTTGCTGTTTGTTCAAATTCTTAATACTGGTTCTTAGTCACAAGGCATTATTATTCCTGCTGTCCTGAGTCAGATTAATTTCATTTGCATATGCAAATCACACTCCAGTATGATCCACTTAATAGTCCCCAGTCCTCGCTCCTTGGCATTTGGTGTAGCAACTAACAGAGGAAGATATCTCAGACTCCTTCCTCCAGTACCCTGCTTTTCTCTAGCTGAGTCAGCACATGCTAATTAGCTGCACCGCTTTCAAGTCTTAAAATCAATTAGTAGCATATTAAGCTAGACTTGCTGGGAGCTCATTTAAGTAATAAAAATCTTTGGAACAGCTTTAGAAAAAGAAGCAGGAGGCTCCTCATTCCAGGGTCCCTTGGAAGTTGTTCCAAGCTGGAGTCCTAATGGAAAGCGAGGGGTCTGCCTGGGACTGCATGGCGGAAAAATGGTAATAATTGGAAAAAAACACTCTTATTGTATATTTCTGTTACACCAAGCTCAGCTACGGCTACACTCAATGAATGAGAACATTCCACACCCTCCATTTGGGTAACAGCTGAAGGGTTCTAGTAAAACCCATAGAAATAGGAACCTGGAGCAATTTATGCCCAGCCACAAAGCCTCCGTCCCTCTGTTTCGTGGCTTCAACCTTTCAGCGCAACTGCACGGATATCACAGACAAAGCAGATCACTTACAGAGCGGTGCCCCTGGGCTATTTGCATTGTCACACCACACAGTCTCTCTGCCAGTACAGTATTAGCATTCCAATGTTAACCACCACTGGCTTCCCAGGAACGGTGATGTAATGTAAAGCAGCACAACAGCCCTAACAGACAAGCCACACTATGCAAAACTAGGCCTGCATCCCTTTCTAATCCTCCCAACTTGCTTTAGTGAGGTCTTCTCTGGAGGCCTCCTGTGCAAATACAGACCAAGCTGACTCTACTTAGCTTACAAGAGCTGACAGGCCCAGAGTGTCAAATGTCCTATCTGCAAGGTTACCACAAGCGTGTTTGGCTCTGAAGCCCCAGATCTGCAGAATGCCCTGCCCCTCCTCCCAAATGTGCAATGGTCCCTGGATTGAAGATCATTGTCCTACAGGCTTAATGGTCAGCTCCGAAAGCTATTTCAAAGACTGCCATGGAACTCAGCCTGTGTGTCAGAGGGATGGCTAGTTGTATATAAGGCATGGATTTTTATTTATTTATTTTTAGAATTGTAACTGGTTTTATGCAGAGATTCCCGGCTCCTCGATATAGGTTCTTATGTCACACACAGCCTAGTACGTGAGCGCTTCCAATGCCTTGGAATGGTAGATGTATAATAATTAAATCGACAAGAACTAACATGTAACAGGCCACATCCTCATCTGGTGTAGAGCAACTCAGCGCCACTGACGTTAACAGAGCTGTGCTGATTTACACCGGCTGAGGATCAGGCCAAGTATTACTATTCTACATGTTGCTTTCAACATCGCAGGTCTGATGGGAGACGTAAATGTTGACAGGATGATTGATTGCTTGTCATGGAACTTCGACGGCACACTGTCTTATTCAGTGTCAGCCTATATGAATCACCAGGCCACAGAGCTCCCTGGTTTGGTAAGCAGGGCCACCTGGGGGGCGGGGGAGGAATGGGGCAATTTGCCCCAGGCCCCAAGCTCTGCAGGGGCCCCGTGAGCCCTGACCCAGCGGCAACCTGGGTCTTCAGTGGCGGGGGCCCTTCAGTGCTGCCGAAGACGTGGAGCGACTGAAGTGCCCCCCTTGCCGAAATGCCGCCGAAGACCCGGACCGCCCCCGGGTGAGTACAAGTGCCACAGCTCCCCCGCTTTGCCCCAGGCCCCCTGAATCCTCTGGGTGGCCCTGTTGTTAAGCCAATGCTACCGTCAGCGCAATCCGTATAAGCTATTTGACCTTGCAATTATCAAGAGAAGCTCTCAATAGATACAGCAGAACTGCATCTTATCCCTTAAGAGAGAGAATTTCAGTTCTATGCATCAATAGGTGCTCACACCTGAATGCCGCCCACATCTACAAGAAAAAGAAGAAAAGCATATTTTCATAACAGGTTGAGCGCCTCTATTCATGGATCATACCAATATGGGAAAACACAGCCACTGCAGCTACTTACTGTTATTTCCTCGATGCGTTGAAATGTCCACATCCAGATATTTTTGCTTTACGAGCCCCTAACTACTTGAAGCACAGACAAATTCGTAATGGCACCAGGAGCTATACCCTGGCTTTTTATTTTTATTTTCCTTCACCAAAACTATTGGGCATTATATGCAAGTATCAGACTCCGGAGTACCTACTGTTTCTTGCCAGGGCTGAGAGATAGGACTGACTCACCACTGTGTCATTCATTTCCTTCTGGTGACTGACGTACCTCTCCTAACTGGGCGGCTTTCTTCCTCTGATACCCACCTTTACACTCAGCACTGCTCATTGAGGAGGCAAGCGTACGGGAGATGGGCGAATTCACCAATAATGAAGAAATATAGCAAATTAATATTTGCAAATTGACCTTAAATACTTCATGCTCCCTTTTCAAAAGAGGTTTACTTATTTTAATTACCTGCAGTCTCCTGTTACAGCAAGTTTCCTTCCACCCAAGTCCCGACGTGGTTTTCTGGACTGCCCCATCATAAACAGGAAAATACACATGTTGAGAATCCAATATTTGTAAATGACATTTTCCTGTTAACCATTTCGAGGAATACAATCTACAGCATCAATACTTTTTTTTAAATAGTAAATGCAGAAGCTGTTCAACTGTGCACATGCACATATGCAAACACAGAGCAAAACAATTTTATCCCATGACCAGTGCCCTCTCTAAAGTGAAAACGCAAGAGAAATCTCTGTGTGTGTGTCAGGGAATGGGTTTTTGTGGGACTCAGCAGGGCAAAATATGGTTCTCTGAAATCAGAGTGGGTAGCTCTTGCATCTTTAACTTGACAACAAATATGCCAGATATTGTTCAGCTATTCACATATCTGTTGACAACTACAATATACACAATAGTCCTCCTAGCCTTCCAGTGCTAGAGCTGGCCAACAGCTGAGTCTACACTTGGCCAATAGTAAAGTTTAACATCAACATTTAGCAGGAACTAAGAGCAATTTGGGATACATGGCCGAGCTGAATGACTTTGACCCACCAAATCGGTTACTAATTCTCTTGTCAAGTTTCCAAACATGAATGTGAGTGCACAAAACAGTTGACTGTGAGAAATCATTGTTATTCCCAATATGCACACGGAACATTATATAAAAGTTGCATCTTGTAAACAGCTGATGATAGCAAGGGAAAGAACTATACTGATATATTCTGGATACATTTCAAAAGCAGTGATGAGATAAACCAAGACCATACGGTATGCAAACATATTGCCAAACTACATTTTTAGAGGTCAGGTAGAAAACAATACTTAAATTAATTAACTGACAGCAGAATCTATCCGTTGATACGTTTTCAACCTAATTTTACAATGGCTTCTCTTACTGACAGACTGTGTAAAGCAATCCTGTCACTCAATATTATTGACAACATTTCATTGCTATAGTTCTTATTGTGCAACACTGTTTCATGTAACCCAAATACTGTTAATTTATAACAAAGAAATAAATTAAAATATATTGTCCTTGGTTGCATAGTTTCCTAGCTTTGCATGGCACCAGTAGCATTATGTGTATGAACTACATAATTATACTGTGGGCCCTAAAATCACAGAACCAAACAGGAAGGAATCTGTAAAACATTTTTTTCCAAAATGCAGTAATGTGGACATTCCCTTTAAGTGGCAATGAGTCTAAAAAAGAGTTCATTATAGTCAAGCCCCCATGTACTCTGATCTCATGCACACAGTCATTTGTTAGCCAGAGGGAATCTGAGTCTGAAATGTAATAAAGGGGTCATTTTTGCCTCCTTCCAGCTACTCAACAGGTTCTCGTGTAATTTATCTTTGAAATTCAGTCTTTCCCTTAAGAACAAATGTTATGAACACATTCATTCTCATACCAAAACAAGGGGGATTAAATCCTCAGTATAACTGAAAATCTCAGTGCACCCACAGGTGAAGAACAGCTCCTGATGTGTCCATAATACATACACTCACAAGCTGTGTTGTATGTGTCCAATATGCAAAAGAAACACAGTCAATTTCTTTTAATAAAGTATGAAGAATACACTGGATATGTCTAGAGGAAAGCAGAACTGGGGTAAATGAGGTCAGGAAAGTCTTGAAAAAGCCTGGGAGCTGAAAATTAAGAGGAAAGCAGATCAGCAAATCCTCTAGCACTTGAATGGTGATTGTGTGAATTTAAACTACGCCAACATGGATAGAGACAAAGATTGTTCTTCAGCTAGGGAATTTTTAAGCATTTCAAAGTTAAACTTTTGTCCCTTCTATTTTCATAGATTATAAACCCAGAAGGGACCACTGTGATCATCTAGTCTGATCTCCTGTTTAACACAGGCCATGGGACTTCCCTGAATTAATTCCTATTTGAACTAGAGCAGGTTTGTTAGAAAAAAAAATCCAATCCTGGTTGTAAAATTGCCAGCGATGGATATAGAAAGCCATAAACTAAATCAGATTTCTTAAAACCAAGCCTGGAAGACCACAACTGAACTACAAATAAGAGAATCCCCTGAATGTTTAAAATACCTGTAATAAATCTAGATTATTGGAGCAAATTTTAGTTCTAAGGAAAACGAGATGTTGGTGTTAAGGCCAGGACATGAAGATGGAACGGAAAATGTTTTTCCCCTACTGCTCTGCTAATTAGCTCATCCCCGCCCTGCGATACCCCAGCTCTCCCCAGTCACACTAAACTGTTTCAGACATGATGGCATTCGCATAGGTTCTGGAACTAGGGGTGCTCCCACACCCTCTGGCTTGAAGTGGTTTCCATGATATACAGAATTTGCAGTTTGGTTCAATGTCTCTCAGCACCCCCCACTATACAAATTGTTCCAGCACCCCTGGGCAGAAGGTGGGGGAAAGGAAGGGCCCGCTGCTGAGGAATGTTGTCTCTTCACTATCTGTCAGCATACAGCACGCATTTGTCACCCTCTCGGGCAACATTCAAGCTTCTTTTGTTTCCTTTTCAATCCATGTAGCTTGGTTTTTTTTGCCTCCTGGTGGGTAGGAATAAAAGTGAGGAGGGACATGGTGCTTTCTGGCTCCTGCTCTTTATTTTGGGCCTGGGGCCCATTATGATTAATTATGCTTTCAATCCATGGGTATTAGGGTCCCCAAGGAGCTTTTTGGAACAAGCATCTCTATATTCACAAATAATCATTTGTTGAATTATTTTGGCTGGCTTTGTTTTAAATCCATCAATTCTCTTGTTATCATTTGTAAACTGGATTGCTGTGGGGCACATTTGAATTTAGCCCAGACCCACACAACCCCGTTAAGGTAGCGATATTAGAAAGGGGTGGAGGTGCAGTAGAGTTTAGGGACTATGAGAAAGTAAGAGGCACCAGGAGAACACATTTAGGACAGGACAGCCACTTGTGCCTCACTGGGTGTTCGAATGCTCTAAGCTGGTTACCAGGGCAGAATCAATACAGCAGATGTTATCACCACTGGTTCCTCTAGAAGCATGATGTGCACATTTTCATATCAGAATCCCAGGGGCTGGTATGGGCATCACCCTGCACCTTCTGCAATCATTTCACCATGAAACAGGACTGCATCAGAACAGTCATGGTTATGCTGCCTTTGAACTGCAGTCAGTGAGAACCAGACCCCTAGCATCAAAGTTATGGACGAATGAATGGCTGGAAACCAAGCTAAAGAACAGAAAATAGTCTGCAACCAATACATGAGAACACAGACGCAGAAGATGAAATGAACTGTAGGGAGGTCTATACTGGTTCACTGTATTTTATGTTGCACCACAGCTAGAAAAATAACATGCATTTATTTTCTAATGTATGATTTCCACCTGTCATCCCAAAATATTTTATTTCCTTTACATGGCAGTGGATCAGACTATAAAGCAGGAAGAAGCCTGGTCTGATTACCACATGGGGGAGTGGTTGAAAAACAAGAATGCCATTTTGCAATATATGTTGCAGTTTTGGAAACACACTTCTTTCTGCATCTGAATCAAACCAAGAGATTGCAAAAATTCAGTTAGATCACTCGCCTGGGATGTGGAGGAGACAGGTTCAAGAACCTGCTACAAATCTTGCAGGCTAAGGAACTGAGCCTGGGGTTACCAGAGCTCAATGCCTCACCAACTGGCTATTCTGGGGTAGGTCTCTCTCTCTCTCAACCCCTCTTTTCCCTGCCCCCACAAAAAATTAATCTCAGCCCTGAGGAAGTTTTGTTGAAACCAACGCATTTCCATAATAAGTTTTGGTTTCAACAAATTGGCATTTTCCAAATGAAAAAAAAATTGTTGAAAAATTCCTGAACAGCTTTAATCCCACGCTGTTGCTGTGTTCTTGTGCAGTTTCCCCTTGGGCTCACTAGCCAAACCCAGCACTTGTAAGAAGTGCTAACAATCAACCCATTGCAGCTGTCCTAGCCAAGGATTGGCCACCATTGCCTGGCAGGTGCCACAAGATTTGTGGCCAATCCTGTCATCACGTTTTTACATATACACAAGGCTCCACATATTTTTCAGCAAGCTGGACCTAAATTCTAAGCAAGGTTCTGGTCCTAAGCAAGGCCCCTGGATTCTGCAGCACTCTGGTGTGGCAGATGGGAAATGTTTCAGATTCATTTAATTACAGCTTTTAATGAATTAAACAGAAAAAAAGAATAATGCCATGGAGCACAGCAACCCCCACGTTAACATTTCTATATTTCATTAAATTTAATTAATGATATCCCCATGTTTTCTGCAGGGCAGCAGATTTTGCACAGCCGTACACGCGGCTAGTGTTGAAGCTGGAGGTTTTGGCAGCTATGCAGATGACAGTTGGGTCTTTTGGCATGTGGGGATGGAGGAGAGGCAGTCAGGGATGCTGAGAAGCACACACAAGCTGAATGCGTGTACTTAAATTCACCACTGATCATTTTGTTTAATGTGATATTTACCATTAGCATCTTTAGACTTCAGGGACAAAGGGGCCAACTGAACGAGTTATCTCAGGGTGTTAGTACGAGACACCACTGTGCCCAGGCTTTTTTCCTCTACAAATTCCTCTCTATGATTACAAAGGCAAGAAACTTTTTTAAAATGAAAACTTAGATCCTGGAGCAGAATTCCACACCAAAGTGTGGGGGGGTGGGGGAGAGGCGAATTGGAGGCACTGTGGGGTACACTGGGATCAGAACTATATTCATATGGAGGAATGACTTCTCCCACCACTACAATGCAGCCATTTATGGAGTGGAACGGGGATACTATTTAACAGTACAAATCAACAGCACCCTAATGGTGTAATACAGGAGGAGGTAGAGCACTGGATCCACTGGAAACTCAGGAGAAATTTAGAGAAGCGGAATTGGCATTGTCCAAATGTGGAAGTTGACCACGAAGTTAGCACACACCACCCCCAAAACTCTAATGAAAATGTTTTGGGATCTTTAATGACCACAGGTAGGCAGAAGCTTGGACTGCATACCTCAGTCAAAGAAAGCACCTACGGCAGCAAAATCCAGGCAGTTATACCATGCTCCTCATGCTAGTAGTATGCATAGTCTTCTCTTTGGGGTAGGGGGGGAAGACAGACCGTCTGTCATGTCAGGTTCAACACTGACTCCCAGTGCCATCTGCTGAATTACTACAACTACTTCCACCAACATCATGGGATTTCCCTCAGAGATCCCCCTTCCAAGCACTGAGCTGGGTACGACCCTGCTCAGCTTGTAAGATACAAAGAGATCACGGTCTAGGGGCGGCAATGCCACAGCTCTCCTTGTTGACCCAGATGCAGCATAGTAAACCAAAGAGCAGAGCAGGCAGGCAAATAAAAGCATTTGTCATTTTTAGCACAAAAGCCAAGACATGTTAAACAAAGCAGATGATTATGAAATGACGACCCCTAGAATAAAGGACACAAAACGTATGCCATGACGGCAGTGCTGCCTGCCTCAAATATCTCCAAGACAATGGACAACGCTCAGAAATCCTCCCCAAATGCATCGCCAAATTCATCCATTTCACCCTCACTCCTAACAATTCTACATTTATCAATCACCCCCTTTGTCCATACGATGGGAACAGCCATGGGTACTGGGATGACACCTCAATATGCCAGCCTCTTCATAAGCAAGCTTGATAAAGAATTTCTGGGAAAACACACCACAAAATGATATACCTAAGATACATGAATGATATTTTCATTCCCGGGATAGACAACCTAAACTCCCTCAGATTTCCACCAGAACTTCAACTACCACCACCCAACCATCAACCTCTCCCCAGAACACTCCCACGCCAGCATCAGCTTCTTGAACACCACACTCAGCTTAAACAATGAAACACTACAAAGAACTATATACAGGTATCCCACAGATCACCACGCCTACCTCCACAGATCCAGTAACTACTCCAGACACACCAAGAAATCAGTTATCTACAGCCAGGCCCTCAGATACTACAGAATATGCTCCAAGGAGAAAGTCCAGGATACACATTTTAAACACTCAAAACCACCTTCACCAAACCAGGACACTCCACCAGAGCAACAGATCACATCATGGAATGGGCCACCCAAATATCTAGGGAGAACCTGCTTCAATACAGGAAAAAAAAAAAAAGCCCCTAATTGTCACCTACAATCCCACACTGGAACCCAAATGAGGTATCAAATAATTACAATCCATACTCGATGGGGACCACATCCTGAAAGAAATCTTCCCTGAATTGCCTCTTCTGGCCTTCAAGCAGCTCCAACCTTGCCAAGCTCATTGTCAGAAACAAGCTCCCTGTGAACCAGGACACACCAACTCAAAGTGGCACCAGATGTTGCCATAGCAACAAATGCAAAACCTGCAGACAAATCTCGACTGCTACAATGATCAACAGCCCTCCCACAAGACACCTTTCAAGATCCATGGGTCCTACACATGCCTATCATAACATGCGGTGTACCTCATCCAATGCACCCAATGCCCCAAGAACACACTGTGGGATCTATGTGGGTGAAAACAACCAACCAATCACTACACTCTTGAACGAACTCACATAGAAAAATAATAGAACGCCCCAATCGCAACCAGTAAAAACTGTTCAGAGTCATCTGTTGTTGTCCTGCAAGGAAACCTAAACAATACCTCAAAAGACAGCCCTGGGATCTTAAATTCATACATCTGCTGGACACTAAAAAACAGACTTAATAGGAACGCTGGTTTCGTGGCCCATTACAATTTATAACATGATGCAGCTTAGTAAGCCTCTATTGCACTGTCCACTTCATTTTAAAGGGTCTCCTATAGCATGTGTGAACCCCTTCTGCTTAACAATCTGTTCTACCTTGTATTTAGCGTGGACACTCCAGTTACCTGCTCCAGACCTGAGGAAGAGTTCTATGAAGCTCGAAAGCTTGTCCCTTCCAAAACAGAAGCTGGTACAATGGAAAATATTGCCTCACCTACCTGGTGTCTCGTGAAATGTAGTAACAGTCACCTGAATGAGCTGAATGCATAGAAGTCCTGAAAGGTATTGCATATAGCTCCTTAAAGTTTTACACCTAGGCTGACACTAGGTAGCACAAAGAACTATTTAGAGCCTAATCAATCATTTAAAGCACTGAGAGCTATGCATCCAACTGCAGGGCATTTGTTTTTGACTAGATTCCACTACTTCTTTAAGGGATTCCACCATAAGGCAAAGAAAATGACATCAACCTTCCAAAAAAGCTGAATTGTTATTCTTCCCCACACCAGCAAAATGAGATCTTCTTACCTGTAGTTTGCAGTAACTCCGGCCACATCTACGCTACCACTTGTGTCGCTCAGGGGTGTGAAAAAACACACCCCTGAGCGACATGAGTTTAGCCGGCATAAGTGGGCATGTGCACAGCACTAAGTTAACAGGAGAGCTGATGTCTCCATCAGCTGGAGAGCAGAAAATAGCATCCAGGAGTCCCAGTTCAGGTATAGTTAAAGAGATAGGGGAAGAAGGGGCTAGAACCTTTTATTTTATCATCTAAATACACACGTCTAGGTCTACAAACAAGCACTGTGAAGAATGAGATATTTGTGCATGCGAAAGAGGAGGGTATTTATTAAGGAGGAAAACAGTAGCATTTACTTGGGGCTGTTTCTGTATTTTAATGCTTCTAATTTCTTAAAATAAGCAGTGTTCTTCTAGGCATAATTGTTTCTTTTCAATCAGCCATTTAGTGTTTGCAGCTATCAAATTTGCCGCAGCTGTAATCAAACACAATGTCTGAGAAAAGGAAATCTTCACCTAGTGTTAAATCCTATTGCATTATGGACTAGTGCCTCCGTAGCCAAGGGCCCCAGTGTTCATAATGGTATGGTACATGCCCTACGCTTGGTGGTTGACTGGACTTTGCTTCCATGAAGACCTTGCCTTCCCTTAACATGGCTAATATTCCTAGAAAGATTTCGACATTTTCTTCTATTAAGAGCTGTATGTGCTGTTTCCCCAATAGGTCAAATCTGGAAGCAATCATTCTTAACAAATTCTAATGTGTAGGACTACAGCGTTGTATCTTCTAAGTATGCATCACCAGAGGGAGGAAAGTGGGTCCTGCAGCTATGGCATTAGCTTAGTGCTTAAAACTCAATTTCAATTCCCCAATCTGCCACAGACTCCTTGGGTCTTTTAATGTCCGTGTCCCTAAATTCCCTACCTATAAAATGGGAAGACACAAGTTTTCCATTCTCTATTTAGATTGCAAGCTCTTTGGGGAAGATATTGTCTCTTACTATATGTATGTACAGCACGATGCGGCACTGATCATCTGGAGCCTCGCAATAATTATACAATGCTACTCTAAAGTGGGAGCATTGGAAAGTAAACTGGAAAACATTGCAAAGTGAAGTAAATTCTAGCTAAGCGGAGGTGCAAATATGAGCATGGAGGATGCAGAAGTGATGTGACATGCCCAAAGTCACAGGGCTAGCTTGTGGCAGAGACAGGAGTAGAACCCAAGGTGGCTGACTTCTGTTCCTGAGAATAGATTATTTGACCACATTGCCTCTAAAAAGCTTACAGTCGTGAGAGATTTTCAGCCCATTCATGCAGATAAAAAGGAGCTGGAAAATGCAAGTGCCAAGTACAGCACCTGAACTTCAATATACGTACCTCAACCAAAACCCCAAACTCAAATCTTGAGCCCACTCTTTTGCTCAACGCCCTCAAATCCGATCGATTTCAGTTTTGGACACTCAGCACTTTGCAGTATTGGAACCTTTTACAAAGTTGTCCAATCACTACTAGCTATCAAAGAATTTTTCCCTTCCTACAGAATTTTTAACACACCTCTAGACAGAAACAAGTTTTATGTAGGATACTCAGCCCCTGACAGCTTAGTTAGCATTTGCTAAGCACTTTGAGAGCCTCAGACAGAAGGTACTACTCAGAACTGCAAAGGACTATTAAAGTTTTATTAAGCTCAGCGTTTTATAGCACTGCTTTTGTCTTAATTCATGTATGATGAAGAGTGAGTGTTCATAGCATTCTGTTAAGTCCTTCCATTGTTTTTCATGCCCTTAAAACTAATGACAACGCAGCCAAGAGGAAGCAGTTTATAAATTACAATGCAGTTTCATCTTACACCCACATTAACACACTTAAAAACAAAACACCATCCACTCATGAACTGTTGGTATTATTGAGGATAGGATGTGGAATTCCTATCGATTTCCCCCTTACTGTTAAAGACTCGGCCAATATATTTTAAACAACACCTTACTATGTAGTCATCAGGTATGCTGTAGCAATGATTATAACTGATTTCATATGGTAGATACCTATAATAGTGGCACATGCCATCCCAAGAGTGTATCCTAACATTAGTTTAGCATCTGTCTTTCAGATGTGACATCAAACAAAAGCTCTGACCACTTTTGGTTTTCATAGATCCCATGGCATTTTTCACAAAAGTAGGAAGATAATCCAAGTTCAGATTTGGCCAGGTTATTTATAAGTGTGCCTTCATAATTCTCCCTGCAGTTACAATGAGATGCAGTGGTTGTCACATCCAATCCTACCCCGATGTGTTGCTGTGTGTGGTTAAGTATCTAACATGTTACACCTCTTACTGAAGAGCACAAAGAATCAGGAGTTCTGGGTTCTGATCCAGGGATTTGCCATTGATTTACACTGTGCTTCCTAGCACAGTGTAAAAGGGGATAATATCTAGTCCTGGGGTAAGAGGGAGGTTTATTTAATGTCTAAACATTTTTGCAGACTTTAAATAAACATGCATTATTTCTATTATCACTTGTATTTTTATTATCACGAGATGAGCATGCAAAACTAGAGTACAGCAAGTATTCGGTTTGATCTGCTTCGTACCTACACTGCCCTAGTATCTGAGTGCTTCACAAATGTTAATGAATTTATCTTCGCAGCATACCTGTAAAGGAGGGAAATATTACTGGTCCTATTTTACAGATGGGAAACTGGGAGCAGAGACACTGAATGATTTACCCAAGACCACAGAGAATGTTTGAGTCAGCATTGGGAACTGAAGCCAGATCTGCAATCCTAATCTAGCACTTTAGCCAAATGAGCAGCCAGTCCTGCTAGCATCATTTTCAGTAGCAATTATTTGCACAGTGCCAACAGTGTGCAATGGAAGTTATGGGTGATCAGCAGCTCTGAAAAACCAGGCCTACTGCAGTTATTATTTTGGCTAATCCCATTAAATTTAATGGACAAAAGAAGCAGGATGCCTGGTAATAACCGTGTGAGAAATTCTGCTCTGTATATTGACTGGTAAAGTGAAAGCTACAGCAGATGTCAATTTTGTCCTTACCATGGACCACTGTGTGTTTGGAAAGTTTTAAATTCCAGAATAAATTTCCTTTCTTCCAGCTTCAGTGCATTAGTTTGCATAACGTTCCAAAATATGATTCTTTACAGGAGATACAAAAGGAGTTTGGCATAGAGAAGGAGTTGTCAATAGGTGGACCATGGCCAAATCCGGACAGCCAGATCCCGAAATCTTTTAATTTACTTATTATCATTATTGTTATTCTTTTTTATTATTCTTTTTTCCAAAGTCTGGATCTTGATTATTCATTGACCATGACATTTGGGCCTTGAGGAAAAATAAATTGACTACCCATGGCGTAGAGTACATCCAAAATTGGTACACCGGGCTGCATACAAAAGAAAGCTAATGCACGTTCAGCTTATCTTCACAACTAGATGTTGAAAATCCTTTTGGACCAAAAGTAGTAGCAGTCAGTACTGTACAGCCCAGACAAAACAAACTATGCACTGTTTGCACAGTACTAGAATTTAGTTTCTATTTTACACATGCATGTACACATGCACAAACACACCTGGGGAACCTTTCACTGCATCTGCCTAAGCTGTACTAGTGCTGCGGCAGAAAGGTGGCTTAGTCTCTGGGCAGGACAATATTTCTACTTTTCACCAGCTCTACATTCACACAGCTAAAAAACAGAGACAGTGCAAAAGAGCTTTTCCTTGCATTTTACAGTGCTTAAAACAATGAAAAGGGGAGAGACTAGGAAACAAAAAAAAGCAAGGAAGAGTGGAAATGGATGAAAAATAGGTGAGACAAGGACCGGAGATGCAAAGCAAAAGGAAAGACGACAGATGAAGATGGGAAGGGAGAAAAGAGGAAAAAACAGAGACGTAGCAATTAGGCAAGTGAAAGTAAAGAAGATTGAAAAGCATGGGGTGGGGGGGGGGAACGTGCCATGATTCAGCAATATGGAAGTCAGGTATTCCTGATTTCCTATCCCACTCTCACACCAAATTCATCTGTGGCTTTGAGCAAGTGACAAACTCTCAGCACCTCACATTCCCGATCTATCGTTAAATCATTGATGAAATGGGCTATTGTACAGATTAGCAAATGTATGTTTTTAGAGTGGAAGACACTGGCCAGTTTCTGCCATCTTTCCTCACATGCACTGCCCTTGAGTTCAATGTAAAAACGATTCAGTAAGAGTCAGTGTGGCAGAATTTGGCCCTATAGAAATATTATTTTGATACAGAGGGTAATAAAATGATTTTACACACACAAATATGAAATACCTATTGTTTTCTAGCACAAATACCATGGTAATTAAATAAAACAAAACATATCTTATGTTAGACAACACTCTTTGTACAGCACCTAATACAATGGGGCCAACCTGACACGACCTTTAGGTGTAACTACAATATAAATGTTAAATAATATCAAAAGCTGAATACAATGACCTCATTCACCCACTTGCCAAGGGAACAAGGCAGAAGAGGGACTAAAGTACCAAGAGCACGTTATATATCCTTTTTCATGCATCCATCTTTGCACTTGCTCTTCCTATAAAAATTAATTGCCCCCTTTCAGTAATAAAATTGCTGAGAAGTGTTTTGTTCCAATGTTAACATTCTGCTGAGGTTTTATTTATTTTTTATTTTTTTGCATTTCCCAGAGTTTGTTTAAAAAGAGGGGGAGGATACCGAACATGCTTTGATAGCAGATCATAAAAGAGCCATTTACAGCAAGGACTCTCATTTCTGTCTTTCAACACAAATTGTCACACCACAAGCTATTCAGTGAGTTGTAGATTACAAATGGACTGAAAGAACAGCAGCAACAACATATTCCCTTTCATCAAAAACAGTTCTCCTTCTTTACTCTTAACTAACATGAGTAGCTCATTTTGAGAAAGGTGTATAGCTGAATGAAGTGTTAGTGGGCGCTCCTCCCTTACCTCTCAGGATTAAGTTTTAATTACAACATGAGTTCTCTCGTTTGGTGGCACAGGCTGGGTTTTGAGAGGTTTATTTTTCTTCCCTGAGGAGAAACTCACTCACTCATTTTGGATCTTTGCTATCTCAGCAGCGGCTCAGAGGTGTCTGCATTTGATTTTTTAAAAGCACCATCAATTATTTCAGGTTTTGTTTTGAGAAAGAAAATGTAATAGACAATCTTTTTTTTTTTTAACAACATTAGCTTTATCTCAAATTGTTCTGCATCACAGAGAATCAGAACTGTAGAACATTATAGAAGAAGGGGGGAAAAAACAATGTTAACCCATCTAGTCCCTGATGCAGCAAAGAATGTTCTAAACTCAGCAGACTCACTGACTAATTATATTCTCCCTCACTTAGCACGACATGAAAAACCTGTTCGACCCTAGAGTTTATATCTTTGAAATATACATCAGCATAGGCCAGGCCCTTTAAAAGTGCTCAGGACTCAACATTGAGGCCAGTTTTCCACGGGAATTCTGCACCCAATGAAAGCACCAAAACTTGCAGCCAAACAGCTCATCGCATTGGGTGCTGAGCTCTCTTGTAAATTTGGCTACAAATGTGGGTACTGAGCACTTGGAAATCTGGCCCTTCCACCCCTAGTTTAGCCAAGCTATACATACCTACATAAACTTCAGGCAATACCCCACTCAAACAGTAGAGCTTAGACCTAGGCTACATGTCAGATCTCATAGTAACCCAGGAAACCTATGGCTCCATGTCCAAGCATCAGACAGCAAATCTATGTTACAGCTCATTCACAAAGCAAACAGCGATCTCTTCTAGTGACTCATACTCGCTTCTCTCTCTATATAGCCATAGTCTGGAGCTGGCCCTGCGGGTTGGTAGTACGGAAGCAGACCCAAACAAACTATTGATCCCAGTCTCCATGAATTTTAGGGTGTCTGGATAAAAATACTGCTTGGATCCTGAATACCCCTGGCTTGGGGTTTAATTATTACAAAACAAAAACCCAGCTCATGAGATTTTGCCAAGCCAACTCCCCTACACTGTATAGTGCCTATAGTGGTGCTATAATGGGGAATTTCCGACATGCTTAGCACAGTGGCAGCAGAAGGCAGACTGGGGGTAAGTCCCCAAAGCAGTGCTCCCAATAGGGCTTCTGACCTGCAGAGCAGCTCCGTGCTAAGGATGCTATAAGAGAAGCAGTATAGGACTGCTCTAAGTTTATGTCAGGGGCTGCCTTCTCCCTCAGAGCACCCCGGAAGCCAAGAGGTGCGCAGGTGGCATGAAGCCACTTTTGCACCAGCTGCTTCTGGGCTGCCTCTCCAAGGAGTGACCCAGAATCCAGTCCAGACTGTTTAATTGCTGTTGCTTGAGGAACTGAAGAGCTGTGAGCAATGTGAGAATCTGAGAGCCATGCACCCGAACCTCCAGCTGTCACACACCACTCTTACTCTGCTTCACCTGCAGGTCTGTGAAGGAACACTGCCACCCAGTGGCCAGGTGAGTTCCCCACATCCCTCATGTTCCCTCACTTCCAGGCCCCAGGCCTTTCTTTCCAATTTCCAAACCAGAAATGTGAGCAGCCTTAATCCCAGCCAGGATGGGACAGACAGTCAACACTGCAGCTCAAACATGCACAGGTATGAGCACGTATGGACTAAGACCTTGACACGGCAAAATAACATCCAATCATTGCCCTTGGGTTGTTTTCTTTCCAATGACACCATGCTCTGGTCCCACTCTTCACTGAAAAAACCCACCCTGTCTGGAAGGTAGCTATCTCAATGTAAAACCCAAATGGAGACAAAACATAGGCAGCTTTTCCTTTTATCTATCTAGACAAGCTCAACATTATCCTTCTCACCTGTGATTTACTTCAACTAGCCACATAAAGATAAAAAGTACAGCTCTCTTTCTCCACTAGGATTTTACATTCAGACAGCTAACAATGCACAAACAGGTGTCTTTCAGCAGTGAAGGCAACGCCCTAGAGTCTGAAGTAGCCTCTGAGCAGAAATGTGGTCCTACTCTTATTATGTAGCAGTAACACTAGCAAGACTCAGCTGTTTTATTGAAAAGGCAAAATTCTGCTGTAACCCTAGTTCCCCTTCAAAATATGCAATGGGACAGTGTGTACCTGTATATTCAAAACTTCCCCCCCCCAATGGCTGATTAGGATCTTTACCAAACTTTCCAAAAACATTCCAATTCCGTATGCTTCTCTCTATCAAATGCTGAACAGAAAATGCTTTGGAGATTATCTAGTCCACCTATCTACCATTAAATATGGAAAATATTGACACTAATATAAATAATAGACACCCTTAAATACTTCAGCATTGCTGAAAACATGGGGGGAGGATTTAAAATTTGGGGCTGTTGCACAGTTAACCCCATATAATCCTCACAAGTCCCTCACACAGAGTAAAGGGTGCTTATCCCTGGTATTTTTATGTCTATGTCATTGATGAGATGTGATTTTTTTAAAATTAATTTTTAAAATCATCAAGGCTATGTAATAGTCTTCCAAGAACTTATCAGCTGCGGTGGAGAGGCAGGCAGCTAGGAACTGTCAGTTGCAAAATGGCCACTTTAGGGCTTTAGTTGCATGTCTCTGCTAAAATTATTAAGCCTGCCCCAGAAAGGCTGGGGTGGGGGTGGGGGGGAGGCAGTGTTTATAAAAAAGAGACCAAACTGCATTGCAGGGAGTTGGTACAGTACAGACCAGACAGCAACCTAAAAAAGCAATCCTGGACTACAATGCTTTGGGGTTGGGACAGGTATGGTAATAACCTCTTATTTCTAGCGAGATGTACTGGGTGGGACTGGATAGGAGCTTTTCCCTTTTCCCTCTATGAGTCCACAAAAATAAAAGCTATTGAAAAAGCTGTTGGCTTGTATGTTTCACCTTCTTGTGTTGAACTCCTCATATTTTCCTCCTTGAAATATAGACAACAAAACAAGCATCCTCGTAACTGAAATAATCCTTGGGAGTGGATGACTCAGGAACAGATGATGCAGCTTTTAAAGGAAAGTGTGTGTGGTGGGTGGGAATGTTTCATGTTTCATACACCTACAGAGCGCACCGTTGTCATAAAACAACCAGGGCTAAGACACTCAGCTGGTGGCAAAGACAAGATATGTTTTGTATCACTGAACGGTGCATAATGTATTTAAATATTACTCCAGGCCCACTCTGATTTTAAAATTATTGCAGTCGTAACACGCTACTTTACAATGCTGGTCATATTTTTTAACTTCATTATTATTATTGATAAAAATTCATATCCAGCATTCAGAACAGGAATGAGGATTTCAAACCTGAAACCACTGGGATAAACAACATGCCTGGTATATATAATGAATTCAGTCGTTACATAAGGCAGCAAATGGAGACTTCATGCAGAAGCCAAACAGCAGCGAGAGTGAGCAATGCATTTCATATGGAGTTGAGGCCATAGTGAAATACCTGTTTAAAACTAAAGCCCACAGCTCAATCCCAGAAAAGCTCTTGTATGGTGATGTTATTGCCTGGTGAATCAACAAACAGCAATACTAAAAGAATTTGAAGGCAGATTAATTGTAGCCTTGCTGCAATTTTTGAATATGTCTAAGATCAACTGGAAGACATTCCCAGCAGTTCAGAGCAAAATGCAAGTTCCAGGGCCAGGTATTCGGCTTTTCCTGAACTCCAAATTTGTTTGGGGGCAGAGCTGCAACCACTGAAAGAAAGAATGCTCTTGTGGTTAAGCGACTTGCCCAGGACTCAGGAGATTTGAGTTTAATTCCCAGCTCTGCCACAGAACTTCTCTGTGACCTTGGGCAAACAATTTTCAAAGCCATCCTGGGGAACTGGACAGCCAATTCTCTTTCATTTTAATGGGCCTAACTTTCAAAACTGTGTCCCTAAGCAATTCAAAGTGCAGACTGGACAGGGGAGATTTGTGTTTCCTGTTGCCAGTACTACAAAGACCTCAAATAGGAAAATGTTTCTAATTTTAGTTAGAAACAGAAGTTAAGATTAAACTTGCTTAACATGAATATCATACACTGGTCCCACTGGATTTATCAGCAGAGGGGAGTGGATCCATTCGTGGGGTTCCCCCCATACACACGTAAAATTAAAACAATTTATATGCTATGGGAACATTGTTGTTATGAAAGGCAATGTGACAATAATGGTATCTAGAGACAGGCATTAGTGTGTGCTGCCCGTACATAAATGCACCTCAATCTTGATCTGCTGCACCAGACACTATCCAGCACTGGGCTCCTCACACACAGCTCTACTAATGGACATCAATCCTAACTACACCTACACTCCCTTTCCCACTCTATTCCTATCTCTGGGCCTCACAGACCTCTCCTGGTGCCCTTCAATCATAAAAATGGCCATACTGGGTCAGACTACTGGTCCATGTAGCCCAGTATCCTGTCTTCCGATAGCAGCCAATGCCAGGTGCCCCAGAGGGAATGAACAGAACAGGCCAATTTATCAATTGATCCCTCCCATCATCCAGCCTCAGTTTCCAGCAGTCAGAGATTTACGGACACTCAGAGCACAGGGTTGCATCCCTGACCATCTTGGCAAACAGCCACTGATGGGCCTATCTTCCATTAGTTCATCTAATTCTTTTGGAACCCAGTCATACTTTTGGTCTTCAAACATCCCCTGACAACAAGTTCCGCAGGTTGACTGTGTGTTATGTGAAGAAATATTTCTTTTTGTTTGTTTTAAATCTGCTGCCTATCAATTTCATTGGATGAAATTCCTGTGTTGTGTGAAGGGATACATAACACCACCTTCTTATTCATTTTCTCCACACCATTCATGATTTTATTCATCCTCAGCCTACTCTTCCAAGTCACAGTCCCTCAGCCCGCTCAGCCCCCTAAGGCAGGAGGTCTCAATCTCCCAGGAGCAGAGATGGCCAGATGTATCAAACTGCACAGCAATTTTGCAACATGCACCAGCACAGACTTAGAGTGAGACCTTACAACTCATTTTTGATTGCCACCCGAGCCAAGATCTGAATCCAGGCCTCCAGAGGCGAAAAGACCTGAGGGGTTTTAATTAGCTCCAGTGTCCTTCCTGCCCCGTATCCCCTTGAAATTTCATATTTCTGATTAATTCAATGACTATGAAAACCAGTTTGGCTTAAAATAAAACCTTCTTGCCTCCAGTCAAACATCGCTCAAATAATTTAAAATATATGTAGGTTCAGACCAATCCTAGATCAAGCTTATATCTACTATATCAAAGAAATATTAAACTAATGATCAGGAAGAAAGGTATCGGAAGACAAAAGACAAAGAGGGGATAGTTGTATAAAAATGGAAATTATGTAAATTTGATCCCCTTTAAGTGGCCAGCTAAACCTTAAAATAAAAACCTATTATTAGCTCTGAATCCCAAGTAACGTTCAAACATAAGAGGGGGCAGAAAGGTGATCCTCATTCTTCTGACATTCCCAGAATGTTGATTCTCACAAAAAGACTCTACAAGTAACTCAGGCAATAGGGCTTTTCACAAATGTTTGCAGTAAAAACCATAAGCGAGTGTGACTCACTTCATTCTCATCTTGCTACAAGTTTGGTGCCAGGGCCAGGTTCATGTGACATTTAGACTGAGTGCACCCAAGGGGTTAGATTTAAGAGAATCTCAGCAGAAATAGTCTCTCGCATTAAAATTGAAATTTTGTGGTTTGGCACAATTTTGTCCCTGCCAAAAAAAAATCCTTCCCAGATGAAACACTGCTGTCATCCCTGTTTTAAGATTCTGACCATGTGCAGAGCTGGTACATCAAGCAAGAAGCCTGGGAGAGGAAGCATGAACCCCAGAGAGAGCGATATGTTTGCACAAACCCCTATGAAGTCAAGCCATTGTGTTTTGCCCAGACCTATTTGCGAATAGAGCCTGCAGAAGAACGGTGAAATTTTCTCATTGAAAGTTTTTTTGAATATTTTGGGGGAAAGTATCACAATATCTAATTCTCAAAGTTCTAAGCAGCTCTTCCCAGGGTTCCTCCAAAAACAAGCGAGGATGAGACTAGATGATCTCTCAAGATTCCTTCCAGCCCTATATTTCTATGATTCTCTACTGTGTGTTTGTACAGTGCCTAGAACAGTGGCTCTCAATGTTTTTTTACTGGTGACCCCTTCCACCCAGGAAGCCTCTGACTGCAACTCCCCCATAAATATATAAAAAATTGTTTCTAATTTAACACCATTATAAATGCTGGAGGCAAAGCTGGATTTGGGGTGGAGGTTGACAGCTCGCGACCCTCCCATGTAATAAACTCGTGACTCCCTGAGGGGTCCCGACCCCCACTTTGGGATCCCCTGGCCTAACACAGCAGGACTTTGATCTCAGCTGGAGTTTCTATGCATGACTGTATTACACACAGTTATGAGTCTTGGAGGAGAATTCTCCCATATCTCCCAGGTTCTGGCAACAGCAAACAAACAGCCAGCTCGGTTTTGGTTTTTGTTGTTTTGTGTGTGTGTTTTTGGGGGTAGGGGAGTCTCTGCACTCCCTCTCTCATGATTCATGTTCTCTCCAAGTGTCACTGTAGTGGCCCCCAATGGAGCTGCTGCAGGTCATTTCCGTTGGGAAACTTTCATTTGAATAGCAGGCATGCAAAGTCTGCTGCTCAAACACTTCCTTTCGGCCCACATGATGGTAGATCCAGGTGACGTTTGGAGGCACATAAACCCCTGTAGCTTCCCTGTCTAAATACTTTGGAGGGTCTATTTCCAAGGCACATTTCAATTCGTTCTACGGTTGAGTGTTACCTCTATGCTTTGGTACTTTGAGGCATTTGTGCACTGATGGGAAGCAGAAAGGTCAACATTCCTTAAAAATGCCACTAAGGAAAAAAGCAGGAGACCAAGCCAGATAGCATTTTGGGTTAACCTCTTTTCTGAAAAAGGAGGAGATGAGTCAATTGCTGAAGTAACCTTCTTTGGAGCTGCCTGAGTAAGAGGGAGGAAGCCGTAAGAGAAATGGCCAGTGACAATCTGAACACATACATGAGTGAAAACTAAAAACAGAATCCAAAACCAGAAGCACACAGAATTAGGCCTTGTCCTCAACACGAGTAAAACCACGCTACCTACCACCATCTCAATTAGATGCTGTTGTTGCACGCTGGCTTCTAGCGTGACTTCTCCAGAAGGAAGCGGAATGTCCCCTTCCTCAAGAGGGACGTTAGGGCCACATTCTAAAAATGTGGCTAGAAGATCCATCTACACTGCCAAATCCACTGTGTCAGAACTTATTTGCTACGCGAGTGCAACACGGTAGGGTTTTGCACTGAGCTTAACTGTTTTAACTCTGTCCCCAACTGGGCTATGGTCCTACCAACGCCCCAGTGCTATAACAGTGCTCAGAATCGCTGTTAAAAATGACTCAGTCAGATCTACACGTCAAGGCTCAGCCACATTTTAACCAGAGATTAGTGTCTAACTGAGATGCCCTAACTTGACTGATTTTTCAGTGCAGAAGGGACCATAAACTAGAGCTCTATATGCACTAAGCAATCTACTGGCGGGTAGTGTTCGATGTATCGGGGATCGATTTATCGCATCTTGTCTAGAGGCAATAAATCGATCCTCGAATTGACGCCTGCATTCCACCTCGGCAGGAGGAGTAAGCAGAGTTGACGGGGGAGCCATGGTGGTTGACTCGCCACCGTGAGGATGGCCAGGTAAGTCGAATTAAGATACTTCGACTTCAGCTACGTGAATAGCGTAGTTGAAGTTGCATATCTTAGTTCGACCCCCACCCCCGCTCCAGCTGGTGTAGCCCAGGCCTTAAGCTTTCTTGTGCCTAGATACAGCGACTCACATTATAACTATGCTCTAGCCTTTGTAAAGACCTTTCGTTAACACAGTTAATTATTCTTTGGTCCCATCAACAAAGAACCAGTTATAAAGATCCAAGCATTTTTGTAGCTGGACAGACTACCTCCACAATTTTGAATAATACAGAACATTTTACCCCACCTGAAAGGAATGTACGGCAAAAGGTTGAAAACCTGTTTGGATTTTTTAAGAAAATGCACATGGAACAATAAATGAAGCTCTGAACTTTTGAGGGCCACCTTCTCCCTGCAGCCGTGCATTCCCCATCAGCTCATCTTCCTAAGTCACACTGGTGAGACAGAGCTACATTCTCTGCGACCTTGAGGAGCCCAGAGCTAACGTTCTACATTCTCTTCCAATCCCAAAGCAGCGCTCTGCCTTTCTTTAACTTTTTAAAACATTTTGAGTAGAGCTGGTGGAAAAAATTCAAATTTGCGCAGAAAAAAAATTGGTTTTGTAATTTTTTTCCCCCAAAATTTTCCCATACGTTTTTCCCACACTCTGCAACCTGCTCTTGTTTTTAGTCCCTGCTACTACATATGGAGCAGTAAGACAAATGGAATGGAGCGGACCTACCTTCATAGTTTGCCTGGAAGCCTTGAGCGCTGACAGCATAATCGCTCACGAGCCATAAAGATAACACTACTCCAGTGCTCACGATAGGAGCAGGCAGCTGGAAACCCGTTAACCTGAAAGACACCAAGAGAAAGGTTATACTGGCAAATACAGGACAAGCCAACAAGTCTAGGAAGACTTGTACTCACAGGGATAGCCGCCATCTTGGCCAACATACCAGAGACAGAACCAGGGACTTCCAAACCTAAAAGCATGAGCTTGAGCTCAAGCATCCATGTCTATTTAACTAGGGCTACAACAGACCTACATCCTCTGTGGATTGAGCACCAAATGGGGTCTCTTACACACTTACCAGTGGCTGTTAACCACTTACAATGGCTGTTACCAATTCCTTCATTATCTACACGAACAGCCGTTCTGTTTACTTCTGGTCAGATTTTATATTTGCCATTTTGTTCATGGCAAAACAGCTGCATGACAAAAACAACCCCTCACACGTTCTAGAAGCTACAGGGAATATAACCATTGTCTATTTATCTGCCTGAAGCTTTTCAAAAGCAACCTGCACCGCTGTATCTAAGTACTAACCACACTTGCTTAGATTTGTAATGGTCACATATTCTTTCCCCCACTTACTCCAAAGAGTGTAGTCCGGATGCCAGACAAAGGGACAGAGTCCAAATTCCCAAATTCTCAATCCTGGTTCTTTTTCTGACCCACGCTGTGACCTAAGGCAAGTCACTCAGACTCCTTGTGTCTGTTCCCACCATCTGTGACATGACAATCAGACTCAAACTTCTGAAAGTCCCAAGGCTTCATTCATTAATATTTATAAAGCACTTTAAGATCTGTGGAGTAAAGGCACTACATAAGCGCCTAGAGTGTTATACGAATAATATTAAGTTGGACTCTCAATCTAAAGGAGCAGAGGATGAGAAGCAATAAAATTGACATTGCCAATTAGCTGCCTGGATTTACATTTATTTTGTATGTCTACCAGAGACGAGGCTTGTGCTAGGAGCCCAGTGTTCTTAAGGCAACAGAACTGCCAGCTAACCCCAAAAGGAACTTTCCTCTGGACTAAGCCAATAAAGACATAACAAGCTCATGCTTGTCATCAGCAGATCTCAAAGTGCTTTACAAAGGAGTCAGTGTAATTATCTCCATTTCATACGTGGGGGAAGCAGCTTCGCAAAATAATGCAGAACACTGGAGCAGAGCTGGGACTGAATCCAGAACTCGTGAATATCAGTCCAGTGCTCTATCAGCTGAACCAGTGGGTTGCCCTAAATGTCTTAGAACAGAGCTTTCAAGATCTTTAGATGACTGACTTCTTGCAAAGCTCTCGTATGCAATATATGGAGGGAGGGAGGGAGGGAGAGAAGAAAGGGAAGGAGGTTACAGTCTGATTATAAGGAAAAATAGGAGTGAGACAGAGTGCTCCTCCAAATAATGATAATACCTATCTTTCATACAGCACTTTTTGTCAGTAGTTCTCAAAGCATTCTATCCTCATTTTACATACAGGGAAACTGAGGCACAGCATGGCAGTAACTTGCTCAGGGTCACCCAGCAGGTCATCAATAGTAAAACTGGAGACAGAGCCCAGGTCTCTTGAGCCCCAGTTCAGTGGGAAAGAGACAGATTCTCATAGATTCTCATAGACTCTAGGACTGGAAGGGACCTCGAGAGGTCATCGAATCCAGTCCCCTGCCCTCATGGCAGGACCAAATACTGTCTAGACCATCCCTGATAGACATTTATCTAACCTACTCTTAAATATCTCCAGAGATGGAGATTCCACAACTTCCCTAGGCAATCTATTCCAGTGTTTAACTACCCTGACAGTTAGGAACTTTTTCCTAATGTCCAACCTAAATCTCCCTTGCTGCAGTTTAAGCACATGGAGAGAAGTGACACTCCTCACAAGAGAGGTGACAATTGTATCAAAAACATGGGTACAATATACAAAGCAAGAACAATCTTCCACGACATTGTGTCCTTGGCCTAATTACTTTGGGTTTTTTTGACAGATTGACTCTAAGTTACAAGGTAATTGTTAATTTTAATACAGAAATTTGTTCATCAACTTTTTTGAATTGGTATTATAGGATCCCAGGCACTAATTCCCTGATACTATATTGACACAGACAGAGAATAGCTAATGTACATTTCTGATAAACAATTAGTTTTATAATTTATAATTCATCTCCTTGCACTCTGCTAAGACCATTTACATAATAGATTTACAGAACAAAAAAAAAAATGTTTTTCAACCACTCTCATGTTAAATTCTTGCCTGCCATTCCCAAAGACAAATCTAAATACAATCTCTTCTGTCTGATAACACTCAGAAAAATCTGGCTGCTGTAAAAACAAGTAAGAAAGAGCAATTTAGCCTATGGAACTCATTGTTAGATGGTATGGGATCTGAGTTACTACAGAGAATTCTTTCATGGGTGCTGGTTGGTCAGTCTTGCCCACATGCTCAGGGTTTAACTGATGGCTATATTTGGGGTCAGGAAGAAATTTTCCTCCAGGGCAGATTGGCAGAGGCCCTGGAGGTTTTTTGCCTTCCTCTGCAGCATGGGACATGGGTCACTTGCTGGTGGATTCACTGCAGCTTGAGGTCTTCAAACCACAACTGGAGGACTTCAATAACTCAGACACAGGTTAGGTGTTTGTTACAGGAGTGGGTGGATGAGATTCTGTGGCCTGCATTGTGCAGGAGGTCAGACTAGATGGTCATAACGGTCCCTTCTGACCTTAAAGTCTATGAGTCTATGAGTCATTGCCACAAGATATCAAGTCCAAGAGCTGAGCAGTTTTCAAAAAAGAATTCATTATCGATTCAGATCCTGAGAACATCCACAGATAACAGTACAGGTGGTTTTTAAGACTTTTTGAAGGGCTATTCAGAGTATGAGCCAACTTCTCATTAATGAGGATAGGAAGGAATTTTCCTTTATTGGGCAATTTAAATGCCCACTTCAGAGTTTCTTACACCTTTCTTTGAAGCAGCTTGCCTTGGTCAGAGACTGGGTACAGCATTAGGTTTGAAATAGAAAGCTCTGTCAGGTATTCTACCGCAGCCCCCTAAATACACTCATGATATACAACCATACCTATTTTAAGAGCCCTTTCATCAAGATAACACTAACGATGCAGAGTCATATATAGTATCTAATGTATTTAAATGACCCTCAGCCCATAGCACGTCACAATCTGTTCAATGTATTTATCTTCACAACATCCTGTGAGGCAGGGCAGCGATATTATCTCCACTTTACAGATGAAGAATTGATGCACAGAGAGTTTCAATGACTTGCCTGAGGTCACACAAACTCTGTGGCAGAGCAGGGAAGTGACCCCGATTTCCCATGGACCACACCAGCACCTTAGCCCCTGCCATTCTTCCTCTCTCCATTAGGGCTAGGATTATTAAAGGAATCTGTAAAACCAACTCCTCCAGGCTACTTTGAAAATTCAAGTCTAAAAAACTAATACAGAACCCCCTCGCATTCTTGATTTGTCTAAATATTGTGCCAAAAGGACCGAATAATGAAACTGGGCATGTCTGCCTGAGAACCTTATTAAAGAGAAACTCCTTACTTATCACCGGCAAAACCCTTACAGTTGCTAAATAGGATAGTCAAGTCTTAATGTAAGTTATGAAATACTGAAGGGCACAGATGTGAATATTTCTGTTGAAAAAAATCAAGTTCTATTTTAAAGGGTTTGTATCCTTTCACCATGTATAGATGGGTAGAAAAGTGTGGTGGCTATTTTTAGATTTAATTAGAAGTGCTTATTGAAACCTCCAAGCACTTTATTTTTTTTACAATAAAGGCACATACAGAAATGTGGAACAATTTTAATGAAATCATGCATTGCGGATGACAGACAATTCCATAATCACCTCTGCTCCCCATCCCTCTATATAGACGGATATTATAGTACCTTGGGAGCAGGGACTAGAACTTTGCACCTTTATTTCCAAGACAGATCTGTACCACCTGAGCTAAAGAAGATCACCCCTTACCTCACTGCAGTAGTAAGTCTTATCTTCTCCATGGGTCCACAACTAGAGGGCGCCATCGAGCATTTTACACACTCTCCACAAAAAGCCCCACAACAGATAAAAACTCCCTCTTCCCTGGCACCCCCTCACTCCTTCCCACACACAAACTTTTGCCCCACTGTCTGTGGGAAAACTTAGAACAACGGTGTCCCCTGAGGGTCAAAAACTCAGGTCACTATCAAAGGCAGGTGGCAGAGCTGAAGACTCTTTGCTGAGCATGCCAGCTCACCAGTTCCCTCCTGTTACACCCAGAGAGGATGGAGCCATTCAGAAAAGTGCTTCAGCTACCTGCAACTATGCTGGGATCAAAGAAGAATAAGGGAATACAGACATTACGCAAGAGACTGACCACCACTAGCTCATTTCACACAGACCACTGGGCACAAAGGGGTGACTTTGGGTCTCATGCCACCGGAGGCAGAATTGTTCTTACATCTGTTCAGCACTAAAATTAACTGATACAAATAAAGGCATGAGGTAAGCCTGCCACTGTGCTTTGCAAATCTCCAATCAACCCCTGTCAATATATCAAAAGACATCTGGACTTGCCCCAACCAGCTTCTCCTATTATTACTTCTGATAATAATGGTGCAGAGTATCAGCAGCTCCCAGACAGTGCCAAATCCCCTTTGCTCCTGTTTTGCAGTAAATGGGATTTTCAGATTGCAGATGCATAAATGTTGGCCTGAGACTGAATGACCAATACATCACAAGACCAAGAATGGAAAAATCATAGCACATTCAGGGGTGCGACGACACTAAGGGGCATTCTAAATTCTCATAGGCACAGAACTTTTTTGGTTTCACAGCATCAGGATGCAGGAATATTGTGGCACTGACGCTTGGCTGGTGGTTTCTGTCGGATGGAGACGCAAGAGAAAAGGCTGTTACAACACTTGAGCTTGCGCTCATGTACATTATCCGAGCGTGCTCAGATAACCACAGCTTGCAGCTTTAAGCCCCGTTTCATGGCAGCACTTCGGAACCTGCTTTTCTTTAAGCCAGGATTTAAGTCCACCGGGAGACAATGAGATTTAAGTGCTATCCTGAATAGGGATGACCTTAAGACCCTGGGCACATCACTTAATCCCTCACTAGGAGTTATGGGTTCTCAGTGCCACTAAACAAATCATGCCACTTATTTAGGTGCCCACATATTTGCCTAATATCTATATTTCACAAATGAGAAAACAAAGAGGTGAAGTGATGTGCCCAAATTCACAAGGCAATTCAGTGACAAAGCTGGGACAAAACGCTCAACGGCTGCTTTCCAGCCCCTAGCTCTGCCCACTAGACAACACAGCCTCCCTGCAAAAACATGCCATGCCATTATTTCTGTGCTCATTCCTGGAACCAAAGGACAGAGAGGAAGGACCTCTCAGGTCACCTAATCCACTTCGATATGGTACAGGTTTGCTTTCTGCAATATATTTCTTTGAGCACACAAGTAGCGTACCTGTCTGCACACGTATTTGCCACTTTGCATCACCAATGGCTACTTCCTGCCCCTTTCTCTGTCTGTAAGAATATTTCCTAGGTGACTTTTAAAAGTTCAGCCCATCACTGTTCTATGCACATTCATATCCCATTCCACCACTTGAAGGATACTACAGCCATAGATCTATTATGCTAATAAAACTCATTTGCTAGTAACTGCAAGGCATTGCAGTAAGAGCCACTACAGAGAAATACTTTTCAACACCTACACATCCTCATTAACGTTCCCATTCACACATTCTTACATAACAAAACCTACTCAGAGGGAAGGTTGTTTTTTTTTTTAAAACCGCTATCAGCAGCTTGTCACTATAACAGGAGAGGGTGCAGCTGGTAAGAGACCCTGCCACTTTTCACCCCATGAGCCTCCCCACTACCTGCAATGACAGCTGCAATTATTCTTGGCAATTATTCCAGTGTACACTGCTAGATTAAATCAGACTGGCATTTCTCCAGCCTCCCCCCCCGGCATCAACTGTGGCCAGAAGTCCTGAATTTCTCCTTGGCTTCACCAGAGCAGAGGCAGAGGTGATATCTGCTTTGGGAGGTGACAAACACTGCATTTGGAGTGGGTTCCTGAAAAAGTCCTAGTCTAATAATGAAGGGCACTAGTGCCAGGTTAATTCTTCAGTATAAGCAGAGGGGGGGAAATGACTAAAACTGTCATGAAACCATTTGGGATTCTCATTCCACTTCTGTTCACTGTGACTGAAACCACTTTGGATCAAATACTGTGGTTCTCCTTCAACTTTCATTCAGGCAAAGCGTGCAGGGGTTCCACACGGATTCTGCATGAATAAGGACCACATATAAAACGAGCAAGAGTCTCAGGACTTGGCCCAGTTGTTGAGTCGTCTCCCCACCCCAAATACAAGGGGCAGCCACGTGCTTTCAAACTGAAAGGCGTCTATTTTAAAATTAAGTGCAAACACCAGGAAAGAAACTATGTCAAATCTCCAGCTCATAGACTGCAGCGTGTGCGTCTCCTCTGCGACATGTTACAATGCTGCACAACAGTTCCAGGCGCACATGGCTCTCTGTGCAACAGAAGGGCAGAATTTGCCCCAAAACACAGCTACTCCAGCAGCAATTTTTGACATGAGTCAATACTGCACCCGCTGCCCTTTCGTGGGGTCATGCACACCAATTCCCAGTAGCGTGCCAGCCCTAAGCAAGCACTGCAAATCTTTCGGTTACTATGGGGCCCTAACTCCTGGTGGGTCTTAATACGCTCTCCACCAACTGCTTTCAGTACCCTACTCCTTGGATACCTCTGGGACCTGCTCCCATCCTCCCCTGCCAGAGACGAGTCACCTTCCCCAGGCACAGGAAAAAAGCATGGGCAGATTCACCTCCTTGCTCACTTAGGGCTGCTCAGCAGGGCAAACACATTACTGAACATTTACAAGACAGTACTTCAACGAGGTTGGGGCCCCAATGTGCTAAGCAAACAAAGAAAATACATAATGCCAAGAGGGAATGCTTCCCAGCCAATCCTGCTCAGCTAGTGAGATCTAAGAAGATCACAGCCAGAAGTGGTACAGCCACAGGCACGTAGGACGGTCTATTCTATGCTAGTTCTTATATCATCCTCACCATTGGAGTATCTGAGCCTTCGATTGGGGCATTTCAACAAAATGACTAATTTCTGTCACATATGGTTCCTTCTCTCATCCTTTCACCATGGGCAAAATTGCACATGCAGTGGAGTGTTTTCTTTTGCTTAGTTTTCATCCTCACTTTCATTTTGTTTATAATAGGACCTAGGTCATACACAGCACAGCATCAAAGAGATTTACAAAAGTAGCATCACTACCCCAATTTTACAAATGGGGAAACTGAGGCACGGGGAAGGAAAGTGACTTGTCTAAGGTCACCCAGCTAGCCAGTAGTGGAGCTTAGAATAGAACCCAGGCCTCTGGAGTCCAATCCCAGGGCCCTATCCACTAGGACACACTTTTAGATCAGCTCTACCTTGTGCTATGTCTTCATGTTAGCAACAGCAAAGTCAAAAGCACATTTGGGAGAGCAAAAAGATGCTGCAGAAGTGAGGAGATGGGGGTCTTAGTTGCTGAGTGAGTTCATTCTACAGTCTCACACAGGCCCCTGAAGAATCTCTGCCATCTGCACAAGGCAAGTTTTACCTTGCAGTTGTCAACTCCATTGTGCCTGAGGACCAGAGGTGTCAACGACAGTCCTCATCTCCATCCTTTAAATGTGTCCATCTCCCCACTTTGCATGCTACGCTATTCCAGAGCATCAAATCTGACTGTGTCATGTAACACAACACGGGCTCCATTTTGCAACACAGGTGCCATAATTAAAACAGCGCACATTCCTTTTCCTGGTAAGGTGCCCAACGTCATCTTGGGCTGCAATCAAAACATGTTATTGCAGCTGGCAATCCGACACCCTTTACAGCACAAATGTGAGACAAATGCCTCAGAACCTCTGTGCACACCTCTAATGAAAACCCATTGGATTGCATCATTTAACCCAGCTTTAAATTACTCATTGTACTTCAGTGACTTTTTTCTTGCACACAATTTAAATGCACCTATTAAAAGAGAATTTCTCATCAAATAAACCACTCTTACTTTTAACCATCTACAGTTAATATGATTGGTGCCAGGAAGGCCAAACTGATTTTCCTGTCTGTCACATTATCCTATGACAAAATACAAGCTAAGCTAGTTGGAAGGAGCTCTGTTAAAAACAGCACCGGGAAGCATGTCTTACAGGCCTGATTTAAAAAAGGTATTTAGCTTCAAGTGCATGAGTGGTCTCACTGACTGCAATGGCATTACTCATGTGCTTAAACTTTGAGGTGGGCTTACACACCTTTCAGTGCTGGTGCCTAAGAGAAGGCATTTCAGCCCACGAGATTTCTCATCTTCTCCAGCAGCAGCATGATTTCAGCCCTTAGAGCAGAGGGGCTGAGCTTCAGGATTCCTGGGTTTTTTGCCACCTCTATTGTTGACTCAAGGCGTGATCTTGGGGCAACTCACAATCTTCACAGGTTTCCGTTTCCCCGTTGGAGAAACCAGGGTAAAATCTACTTCACAAGACTGTGGTGAGCACATAGGAGTAGTTTAAACACGCTGGGATAAAAGGTGTCTTAGATACATGCAGAATGTGATGAAGATACAGAGAAGGGATGAAGTGCTACTGACATGACAGCACAGATTCAAACTGGAAAAAGCCAGGGGAAAGGTTAGTGTGTATATAATTCCTTAATACTTTGCAGTTCTATAATGCCTTACAACCAAGGATATCAAACTGCTTTGCAAGTGTAAGCTAATTTAGCCTCACAAGCCATCTTTGAAGTTGGTAAGTGCAGTTATCCCCAATTCACAAAAGTGGAAATTGAAACACAGAGAGGCAAACTGATATGCCTAAGATCATACAAGGAATCTGTGGCCAAGATGGGACAGCAGCCTCCTGACTTCTTATGAGCCACAAGCCCCTTTCCACAGTAGGACACAGCAAGAAAAAAAATCTAGAATACGGGCTCCCCCAAGAATGCAGCACATTCATCCAGTGCTGTCCCCAAATGGCAGGTCAGATAGAAACATGAGGGTGCATCTCCAATTCTGTTACGGTTGATAAACCTAAAGGTATCTTCTAAAGTGCCTTTGGAGAAGTTGCACTGCCTTGGCAGAGAAAGGAGTCATTAGATCAAAGCCTGGCTCCTCAACAAAACAGCTGGGGCTGATCCCCAGAACAGCTCTTCACATCGGCCCTGGTGCAAAGATCACGCAGAAAGGAATACGAAGACCAATTACCAATGGACAAAGGAACACACAAGGATCTTGGCTAGCTAAGGGACACCTCTTGCCTCCTCCACACGTGCTCCTTTCAGTACATATATGCAATCCTCACACTTTGGCTGGTGTGCACATGACACCTGCAACAATAAATCACAGCATGTTTGAAAAACAAAAGCACCCTCAAGAGACTGTGAACCAGCCCCAGATATGAAAGGCAATGACTGCTCACAGATGTCATGCTCAAGGCTGCTTCGGGGAGTAAGCCATGAAGAAAAAGGAGGAGCAGATATAACAGAGAGAAGGAAATTTATCCGTCAATCCATTTCACAGTAGATTTCATAACTAGGGGTTGGTTTTCCTTACAGACACTATTACCGGTGTGTTCTGAAGGGTGATGTACTTTATGGAGATGACAAATCTTAGCATTCAAAGTAATATCTTTGAAGGAACAGAATGCTCTTTTCAAATTATGGGCCAAATCCCAGATCCTCTTGGGATCTGGACCTATATAAGTGAAGAAGGAAGGATTAGCTTTTTCTCCATAAACATCATTTTCACCATATACACAGAATCTGACAAAAATATTTCCATTGATAATAATCAAAATTTATAGATAGGCAAAGTAAGAAAAATTCTACTTGATAACCTATTAGAGATCCACTTAAGGATATTTACTTTGTATCTTTTAGCATGTAAGGCTGATAGTTTTATAACTATTAAAACACAAATTAATTTTCTAAAACTCAACACATGGGGAGAGGGATAGCTCAGTGGTTTGAGCATTGGCCTGCTAAACCCAGGGTTGCAAGTTCAATCCTTGAGGAGGCCATTTGGGGATTTAGTTGGGGATTGGTCCTACATTGAGCAGGGGTTGGTCTAAATGACTTCCTGAGGTCCCTTCCAACCCTGATAGTCTAACACCTACTGCAATTAAATAATAGTCTCACTCTCTCAATTTCCCATCCCATGAAAATTTAAATCAATAAAATTGAAAAAAATGCTTAAAACCCATAAATTCTGTGCAACTATAAAAATTTAAAGATACAAATTTAAAAGAAAAGCTTTCAGATACTCTATCACCTGTCAAAATTATAAAAAAAATACAAATTGTATTCTACCAAGCCTCATACACAATCATCTCCTGGGCAAAACACAGCAATTTGTTTAGCTTCATAGAGTGCTATGCAAAAGGAAGTGAAGAATATTCTATCTGCTTCAATTCCACAATGAATCTGAAACAGGGAGAACACAGTCCTGTGAACTGGAATTTGGCTAGGCTGACAGGCTCTACTCTTGCATACATAACGTGTTATAACCTCAATCAGCAGAGGCCTTGGGTGGTATCACACACCTGAAAGTTGGCACCTCCAGCAAAACAGTGCCTGTGAGCTCCAGGTGCAGGCATCAGATAGCCTTAGGGAGATGAATTTTAGCAATGCATACATCACATCCAGCACCCAAACCTACTGCTGGGCGGTGGTGGCCGGTGCTGTGGAACAGATGCCCCCTTCTAGATGTTTAGTAGCATGTGTTGTGTACTTCCTAAGCCCACAGACATTTCCACATTTCAAATAGTCCTTAACTAGAGCTCGCAATATAAAGGGCACAGATACCCTAGGCACAAGGATTCCCACAGTTACAATAAGGTTCAAGCCAACAGTTCCTAGCCCAGCACCTAAGGGCAGCCTGCTACAGGGGTATAGAGGCCACTGTGTCTCATTGGGTTCCTCTCCATACCACCATCTGCTGGCAAGCCCTGATCTCTATCCTCCTGCAGCAGCTAATACCAGCAAATGGTGCACCTCTGCTTTCCAGTCCCAATTTCCTGGCCTTCCTTCTGCAGCCAGTTCCCAGACCGCTTGCTTGGATTCTCTCCCACATAGGGTCCCGGCCCTGATCTCTGGATACAGCTTCCTCTTCTAGCTATTTGGAAATTAAGAAGCCCGCTCTATTTGTTGCATGATAACTAGGTAACAGGCCCCTCCAATGGCTCGATCCTTTACCTTCTGCTCAGCCGAGGCTGAGGGAAGGTACCTATCTAAGGAGCCAGCAGCTCCACTGCATGTATTTCACACATACTCCTACTGCTTTCTCGCTTCAGGGGGGGTTTCAGCAGCTCTGCCATCAAATTTATTTTTTTCCTCCTCTTGTTACTTTAATTTTTAATAAAACAAGGAATTACAATGAGAAATGTTAGTTCGACTTTTTTTAATATTGGGAGAAACATAATTGATATTTTAAATGCCCTCATTAATCAGCCAAGAAAATTAGCTGTGTATAAACTGAGGACGAAGCTGCAACGTGCCGTGTCTTGGAACATTTAAAGGCCAGCGCTGACTGTAAGGCAAAACTCACCAGCACTTACTTAGATGGCTGTCCTTTAAGCTGGAGTCCCTGCAAGGCAGGAATGGCACTCCAGGCCAAGAAAACTCAACCAACTTAAAATGATATTGTAATGACGTACAAAGGCACCATTTCAGTTCAGGTCTTAGAGGCCATTTGTCTTCGTGCAATGGCTTCTGTTCCACGTTCTCATGATTAAATTAATCCCCCTCCCGCTCATCACTAAGATTAGTTAAATCCATGGGAAGAACCAGACTTTTAACAAGTTAAACGGCTAGCACGTTGTTTTCAGTGGGGTTTTAGGAGAACTTAGGGCTGGAGAAGGTGTTTTTAGAGCTCACTCTTGGAAGATACAGAACCTGAATCATGCAATGCACTTATGCTCATGCTTTGCTTTAAGCACACGAACAGTCCAAGACACTTCAGTGAGGCTGCTCATGTGCTTACGTGCTTAAGTGCTGTGGAAGATCAGGGCCAAAGTGCTCAGCACCTTGACAGATCAAGCCCCGAGACTTTTCAAGACACTGTTTTCTTTTGAGGGGTGTTTGGGGGTGGGGTTGGGCTGGCAGGGTTGAAACACAACACAGAGCATACTGTTGACAAGCCCTTAAGAACAACATCTCTGAAGACTGGAGTTCTCCATCCAACCACCACGAATCTACCTTAACAGAATCAGTGCAAGTCTGCCCAGGCATTGTGCGGCTCCTCAAGCACACAGGGACCTACTTTTAAGGCATAAGCTCAGCCCACACTCCATGCCCATTAATTATACTAGAGTACCACCTGCAGGCTCCATCCAAGGTCAGAGGCTCATTGGGCTGGGCACTGTAAATACACATCCTGAGAAACAGTCCTTGTCCCCAAAAAGTTACAATCTAAAGAGACAAAGAAAAAGGAAAAATTAATATCCCCATTTTACAGGCGGGGAACTGACATGCAGAGGAATTTGGTTACTGGCACACAATTATACAGGGACTCCATGAGGTCCACTTAGGGAGTTTGCTATTGATTTGACATGGAAGGTGCTCAGATACTGCAGTGATAGGCAGTAGATAAAACCCTAAGATAGACAGTCTGTGGCACTCCCCAACTTAGGCTTCAGAGGTCGAGATACAGCCTGAGCCACTATTTCAAAGCACTGTCTACACAGCTATTTTTACAGAGCTAGATAAGCCCCAGTCTGTTGACCCAGGCAGGGAGGCTCGCTTCTGCAGGCTGGGAAGACATACCTAGGCTTTAGTCCCTAGTTTTATTTATTTTTTAATTCTGTGCACAAGGCACACATTCAGCTCAAAAGAGAATGCATCATCGGGATGGGTGGAGATGAATGCTGAATAACTTGGCTCATTGGAATGATTTATGATCAAACTCAAGCTGCTTTTATTTTCCAGTCAAGCTACAAATAGATCCCTGTGCAAACACCTTCAATCATGTGCACGTTGCAAGCAAGCACTACCCAGCAGTTCCTTGTACATTCACTGTTCATACTTCAGAGCACGACTCAAGTCTCCTCTGCTGCCAACCAAAGCCAAAGATCCTATTTTATTCCTTGACACTTTACAATCATTTCATCTGCCCAGCTGGTTGATAATTAAGTTGTTTTTAAATAAAATCATCAATTCACTTGCTGCTCGCTCTGAATTTGATTATTATATATTTTTCTTAAGAGGACAGCAATGGGTATTACGAAACCCATCATCTCCCTGTGTCCCTTGCACTCACTCCCTTAATAGTCAGTCTTTGCCAGTAGAATGTGTCCACTCTGTCTTTACAGCAATACAAGAGAAACCTGCTAGGTCTACAACAGTCCATACACTGAATCATCACAAACGTTTGGTCAATTTGAACAGATGAAAGGGGATTTGATGCCAGAACATCCACTATAAATTCAACAGATAGAAAACCAGTGCTGTCTAGTGGGTAACTGCTAGTATGGACCCTGGGTTCTATTCTGTTGCTTACTGACCTTAGGTAAACTGAGGCAGAGAGCGGTTTGCCTATCTGTAAATCGATCTAAATACTTTCCTACCTCAAGAGATTGCAGAGAGGTGGTCATGGTAATGAATGAGTTCCTGGCTATAATTTCCAAATGTGATAGCTAAAGTGCTCTTGAAAATCAGAAGTACCCTGCCTATGAATTTGTCTGTTTTGAGTGTTGCAATTACATCAACTTTCAGATCTTGTTGTTACATTCTGGATGGGCTTGTAAGCTAATCACTTCTCTCCAGCAAGCTCTGCACGGAGCTGTTACATAAAGCAAAAGTATATTTGCAGCACCACAACCAATTATCTCCTCCACCAGAGAAATAGCATCCAAGCTTCCCAACGCTGGAAACTGCTCTTATTCTTGCTAATCATGTGGCGGGAGAGTTTCAGGGGGTGGGAGGGAAGGGAACTTCTGACTAGATCAGGTTTCCACCAGATGGGACAACCTTTTACAGCCTCGATTCAGGAAAACCCTTTAAAACACATGCTTCACTGCACTTAAGCACCATTTGTTAATAGGGATTTTTCCCCAAAATCTGGCTCCATAGCAGTATTAAGCTTTCTCGTTAATACTAATAACATTGTAGCTCCTCTCCGCTTAAATCACTGTGTAGTGTTGTACATGGGGATGTTCTTTCCAGTGCCAAAATTACATTGCAATGTTATTTCAGTGAGTCCTCAAGAAGGATCAGACACAAGGGTCAGCAAGAGAAATAAGATGTCCCCATATACCTGGACTCTTCAGGCAGCACCATAGCATTTTTTTTTCCATTGTAGAAAACATCAGCTCTGCAAAGAAAATGGAAGGATTAATCTATACAAGGGGACACTATGGCTCATGGGACAGCTATAATAAAAGAAGCACGAACAAAGGGGTCCATCGGTTTGAATCCATCCAGGGTTTTTGTTAATGAGTAAAAGACATTACTAGACATGGTCTTAAAAAAAAATCAACATTTTCAATTTTCAAATCAATTTCATCAACATTTTGAACGTTCCAAACTATTTCATCTGGCTCTTGTTGTCACCTGCAGATGGTTCCTCAGCAGTTTCTGTGGAATTCATTGTGGTTTCTGAGGTATGGATATTCACATTTTAAAAAAATCCTACCATGCCAAGAACTAACTGGGCCTTGGAGGCTGTGCTGTCCTCTCTCACCTCCAGTGAGAGTTGAGACAAAGTTCCAGGAGATTATAGGGGGAACCTGCATCACAGATCCATACTTGATCAGCAACTAAACTTAGACCTGAGTGCTATCACCTAACTTTTTGCTGGTGCCAGATGCTAACTACAAAGTTAGCACCTACAGCTAAAGATACTTTCTAGTGAGCAACAACATACCAGCTGCCTACTTATTTTATATTAGCTCAGAACCATTCTTGAGTCAACCTTGGTAAACGACAAGCAGCAATTACAGCACTCATTAAATCTATCTGAAATGAAAAATAAGGTCGCTCGGGCTGCTTGTTTTTGTAAGGTGCGTGCATCTTTCTCGCTTAGCAACATGACATGGAAGATCTTCTCCAAGAGACTAAAACGTTCCATGAGTCTGATCCACAGCCCACTGAAATAAATGAAAAGAATCCCATTGACCTCGATGGGCTTGGGATCAAGTGCTAAGTACATCTGAGGAACACAGGAACAGATCCTCAGCTGGTGCAAACCAGTACAGCTCCACTGGGAGCTATGCTGAATTATATTAGCTAAGGCTCTAGCCCATAATGTCTTTTCCCACCCTGAATGCTAGGTAGGCCATAGTACACATGAGTTCCTCGAGCCCTGGAATGATTTTGCCCTCCGTGTATTGTTGATAGATACTGTAACTACTACTAGAAAATCACCATGATTGAGCTGACCCGTGCAATTTCTTTGACGTAACAAGCGCAGTTGCTTCAAAAATTATCACTTGATGGGGTTTCTGTGATTGTTTGCCTTGCAATGTTCATGATGCAAATTTCAAAATGGCAACACAATGTACATTTTGGATCTGTGGGTGGTGTGATAGCAGGCTTTTTTGAATTGGGGCTGAGTAAGCTGCTATCTACAGGCAGGCTGAGATTTTCAAGGAAAAATCAAGGAATTGAATTTTAATGAGTGGAGCATCTAAATCCCTTGGGCTATTTTGAAAATACCTTTTTAAGGCTTTGCAAACACTACTCAATCTAAATTGGAATATGCAATCAAAGCCCATGCTGATATGGCACAGAAATCACCTGCATTTTCTTTTCTTCTCTTTCCTGAGCATAACTGATAAAGCCAAAAATGAGTCCTTTGCTCACCTGACACTCAAAGACTTCATTAACTAACACAATCCCTAGGGACAGGTCACAGGGATCATAAATTGCAGTGTGGATGGAGTTCCATGCTCATTTAAAATGGGTTTTGGTGAATCTCTGCTAGTCAAGTCTTATTTATAGGGCTTGAGGTCTGAACATCCACACCAGACATATTAGTCCTTCACATCTCTCACATCCATAAACATCAGAGGCTGAGAGTCAAATCTCACTAAATCTGATTTTTATGCTTTCTAAATCCATGGACTCAGATTTTTATCTCATTTCTCTTCTACATTCATTTTTGCATTTACTTTCTTGCGGAGTTGGATGTAGATCTGTGCCAGCAGTGTCCTTTCTTTCAAGGTGTGTTAGTTACAAACCTAAATAAAAATATATGGAGATATACCTATCTCATAGAACTGGAAGGGACTCTGAAAAATCATTGAGTCCAGCCCCCTGCCTTCAATAGCAGGACCAAGTACTGATTTTGCCCCAGATCCCTAAGTGGCCCCCTAAGGATTGAACTCACAACCCTGGGTTTAACAGGCCATTGCTCAAATCACTGAGTTATCCCTCCCTCCTAAATAAAACCTAAGAAGGAAACCAAGTTTCAGAAGCCTTTTGGAGAACTGCAGCTGACTTTTGGGCCTACCTAGACCAATCCAGATGGAAATCAAGCAGAGCTCAGATGTAGTAGTTTCTGCCTGTTTTCTGGCTCTGTACAAAATGAAATTCAGGGGCGTGAGCCCAAGTGAATAAGAAAAAAGTTTTCACAAAAAACTCTGCAAACTCAAAACCATACGGGATTGAACTGTAAGTATCATTGACTCTATATGTAAATGAAAACTGCTGTAATATTACCATAATGCCTAAACTAGACTCCGTCTGAGATCAGGACTCCGTTAAGCTAGGTGCTATGCAATCACATAGTAAAAGACAGCCCCTGGCAAGCCTACAATTTAAATAGACCACATAAACAGTGGGGGAAAAGTATCATTCCCACTTTACCAATGGGGTGGGCAACAAGCTATTGTGGGTATATGCCTATGCTGAAGCCTCAGGTGTGACGGAAGGCCTGGATATAGACTCATTAGCTGTGCTTGAGCTGGAATGCTAAAAAACAGCAGTGTGGATCAGCGGTGGAACTAACACGGCTGGAGGGGGACAACTCCCAGCCCTCCACCCAGTCCCCACCCACCCAGAAGCCTTTGGTTGTATGTATGGTTTCTTTTCAAGCCAATAGGTATAATTGAAAGATGGCTCCTCCAATGACCCGTCGTCTCCATCACTGCTCAAAACCTGGCTTCACTGCTGGTGCAGGCATTCAGCATGGGCAGTGGCTTGGGCTAGCCATCCAAACCTGGGCCCAGGGGGTTGGGTAGGCTTGGACTTGGGCAGCCAAGCTGTGTCACAGGCCCTGCAACAACATCCATGCTGCTACGTTTAGTGAGCTAGCATGAGTGTGCCTACCCAGGCGGGGAGACTTGCTCTAAGCTAAAACCCCTAACTTTTAAAATTATTATTATTGTTAATCCTATTTATCACGATAGTGCCTAAGAGTCAAACAAGAACTGGGCTCCACAATGCTAGACATGGTACGAACACAGAATGGTAGACGGTTCCTGGCCCAAAGACATAACAGTCGAAATAGACAAGACAGACACAGAGTGGGGGAAGTGATGATAGCATTTAGACAGAATTCAGCTCAGAGCCTTAAGACCTTAAAAAGTGAAAATCAAAACATTATCTCCTGACCAATCCTTAATTTGTATAATTCTACACAGTTCCCCACTTAGACAGACAATTTCTGGAGTAACTGTTCTATGCAGTAACCGGCGTGCCTAAAGTATGATAGTGCCTTAAAATAAGTTATGTCACAACCATTCTGGCTGGGAAACACCAAAGCTATGAATCAGAATGATTAACAGCAGAGAAATTGGAGGGACTCAATTAGCATATAAGAATGTTCTTCTTCAAATCACAGGTAGTGATGTAAAATGTACAGTGAAATACCCAAATTGAAACAAATTCTGTGTTGACAATGTTTGTAGGGGAGAAATTTATTTCTGGTTATACAAGTCACTTAATATCTGCAAATGGAAGAAAGAAAATGAAATGGAATGAAAATAAATTACATTGTTAGTGGTAGAGCAAACCAAAGTATTAGGAAAAATTGAGTGGATAAAAAAATCCAACATTTAATACAGATTGTGCCGAGACCAAGGATTTACGGGACGATTGGATTGATATGGATACCTTGTAAGTAATGCAGGCCAATATTTTCAAAGGTGACCAATGATTTTAGGTGCTTAACAGTGTTCAGGTGCCCAACCAGATACTCTGTAAAGAGGGCTTGGATTTTCAGAAAACATTCCCCATCTAAAAATCAAGTCTCTTTAAGGCTTGCCTCAAATTATGCTCCTAAAAGTTGAGATGCCCAATATCACTAGAACTGGTTGAAAACTTTTCATTGACTCTTCCACTCTCCCCCATAACAAAAGTTACTTTTGAATTAAATGGAAATTTTTGCAATGGCAATTTTTGTGCTTTGAAATTTTTTGAGTTTCCATCAAAACAACAACAATTTGAAAACCAAAAACCCAAACCTTGCAAACAGAAACTTCATGTCCCCAACACTACTTAAGATTGCCCATCTGTAGGTCACATGGGTTTGGCTTAACACACAGGCCTGGCAGTCAGGAATCCATAGTTACATTCCCAGATGTGCTAAGTGGCTTTAGTCAAGCCACTCAGCCTATCTGTACCTCAGTTTCCTCTGTCTGTAAAATGGGGGTAGCAATACTGACCACACTACCTTCCAGGACTTTGAGGAGACTTTATTAATGTTTGGGAAGCACTTTGAAATCCCTAGATGGAAGCATTATCTTTATGATCACCACGTGAACTGTTGAGAGGGCTCCTTTGAGCCATCACCAGTTCCATACGCTTCAGAGTGAGTGTGTACCCAACAAGCTACGCGACTCCCTTTCACTAGCTAGGCATTTATGAAAAGAATAGTGAATTAAGAGGCATTACTAGAAACATACAAGCTATTCCCAGGGATACTAAATCAAGGAAAAGGCCCAGTGATGCAAAGGCAGCATAAGTCAAACAGGTGCCTTTCCACAATGCGTTATCTAGAGAAGAGAGAGCGCTGAGGGATTTCTGAGCCTTTGTGTGTCAGGAAAGGTTAAGTGGCCTGAGGTGGAAGATTGAGTGAGGAGATCTGGGGTCACGCTGCAATAACTGTACACACTAATCAGAAGAACCAGGCAACTCCATGTCGTAACTACCATGTATTCAATTAAGTGTATATAGTGCGCAAAGCAAAAGGTCTTTTTTTAACTGTGTGGGGCTATTTTCTTTTCTGCAGCAACAAAATGTCAGTTTGAAAAGATTCTGACAGCCTGTTCCATCTAGCGGGCATGACAGAATGGTTAATTATGTTTCTTGCCAGGAGAATATGCACCGTGCAATCAATAATGTCAAAAGAGAATATTATTCCCTTCCGGGCACTGCTGCAAATGTTGCGGTTGGTATTTTTTTTCCTTTCTTTCCTTTCTCTCTCTTTTTTTAAACACTGAGTTGGTTACATCCAGTATATATTTTTAAATCATTCTGATCAACAATTTAAAGCCATTTGGGGCAAGTGTCAATTTAACATGCTTCTTTGTGCCTGCCTTTTTTTTCCTTCCATTTCTACTTAATGGTTTTATAATGGATTCATTTAGAACCATTTTCTGTCCTAAAAGCACCTTTATTTTTGATTTGCCCAAATTACCACGCGCTGCCCTCTGTGACACCTGGCATGTCGCTAAAATGGAGGTTGCCTGTTTAATAAAGACGGGCTGCCCGGCTGCCCAAATAGAATAAGTGTCACTTAACCAACAAAGACCTTTGTTGTAAAACAAGTGGGGTTGTCATGCACACAAACACAACACAAGCAAGTTAAGCCTAGTACCTAGCAATATGTACCCTTCGGTCCTCCAGCTACCACCATCTTACCCCACACACAGGCCATGGCATTAATTGTGCTCTCCTAGGATGCGGACATTCATCATGCCCCTATTACGCCCTCCTACACCAATCATCCACAACTAGCATTGGAAGATAGTTGTTTGGTTGAAAAAACAGAATGCAGAAAGGGGGCCTAGAACATCATTGCTGCCACAGTGGGGGCCACTTGTAAATTCACAGTGATGGCACGTCCCTGCTCCAAAATCGCAGCCTCTGCTACCAGAGCTAAAGGAGAATCTTCATCAGCCATAAGGAGTCTATGACATACACACAGATACACAGTTCTGATTCCATCCAGTAGAGGCAGTGGCATACATACACACAAGCAGTTATGATACTGTACAAACAACGTGAAGATCTGTTCTCCAGGCATTTCAGGGACTCTGTTTCTGATTCCATGCAAAAAGTCAGTCCAGCTACTACTCTTACAGCTTTCTACTAATAATTTCCTACTCCTTATGTCTGTAATTCTGGTGCCTAATATCTTTTCTGCTGGCAGTGCATTTAAGTCTTTGGCTTAGGAATCAGAGCCTACTACTGCATTTGCTTATATCCACAGTGTTCGGTCCACTTCTAAAAACAGCAGGACAATACATACTGTTAAGAGCATGACTCTTGCCCATAAGCCAATGCCAACATCAAAACGACCAAGGACTGGATATTTGCCAAAGCAGCACTTAATTATTTGCCAGACCTGTCCATCACTGAGGCACGAGCTCATAGCTGACCTGTGTCTCATGACAGATCATCAGGTCACTGCTAACTTCCCAGCAGTGCAAAAAGAACAGACTGGAGAGAAGACTAGCACACCAGAGGAGATAAGTCCTTTCACCAACACCTAACACTGGAGATCCAGATGCACATTCTAGCTTAAATCCTCATCCTCCCACCCAACGGAAAAAAAAAAAAAAAACCACCACACAGCAGGTTGGGAAGCAATATTTTTACTTGCTTTTTTGCACCACACAGAACGAGTGAATTGTACAGAGGGTAGGCAGTTCCAAGTGCAGCAGGTAGCCTGGAAGAAGGAATGAAAATGACAGTGAAAACAAGAGATTCAGGCCCCCCGATCAGCCACACTCTTACACACACGCCTCATTTCAACCACACAGGTAGCCCCTCTGAAATCATTCATCACTTGGTCAAAGTCAAACTTCCCGTGCGTTTAAAGTTCGGCATGTGCTCAAGCAATTTGCTGGATTGGGGATGAAGGAAGCGAGGGAGACAGACAGCTTTCTGGGTGAACTAGTATCTGGAAGAAAGCCCAGAGGGCATGCTGAGTGATTTAAACTGTAAATCAGATAGCGCTGTAAGAGCAAGCAAAGGACAATTAAGAAAAGATGTTCAAATACCTTCCCCCTGACACCCCAAGGATCTTGGTGCATCTCAAGAACAGAATGGGGAGAAACCATGTGGAGCCCAAAGTCAGAGCTCTGACTAGACACAGGATTATTTTTTCCCTCAGGGATGAAGCAGAAGCAAAGCAGGGGGAGCACATGCCAGCCACATCCCCCCACCTCTTCTGACAAAAGTACAGCTGAGCGCACACGAGAAGGCCTTCTTTGGGAGACACCTGGGAAGGGACATTTTTAATGCATCCTTCAAGCTTGCATTCCCTGGGCAGAATCAAGGCAGGACCCAAGTGTTTTTTAATTAACAGCTCAATGTCATCAGTGAGAAACTGTGCCTTGGACCTTGGCTCACAGGGATTGATACTGCACCAACGAAGCCAGCGGGCAGCTTAGTGATCAGCTCCACCAGTGTCAGGATCATGCCCATAACACCTCTTCTGCTCTGCTCAACCAGGGAAGCCAGCCTTGATGCTTCCATCTGCTTCCTTCTCCCATGGCTGCCTCTATGCATTTCTCTAAGCCACCACCTTCACACTGAAAGCTATCCCAATCACAACTCACTAAGCTACCATCGTCTCCCAAGAGACACTCATTAATTATCATTATGATAACACTGAAAAACTCCAGTGAGACTCACGGCACTCCCATCTGCAGGTGCTGTACAAACACTTATTAAAAAAGACAGCCCCTGGTGCAAGGACTTTACAATCTCGAATACAACAGGTAGACTAAGCAAACATGTGAACAAGGCAAAAGGAAGTGGATGGCTAGGTAACAAGTAAGACAAGATTCCCTTGCACAAAGTGCCTCGGTGATGGCTTGCCAACTGCACGGACATTTTTCCACGATGCCCACTGTACAAACACTGTGAAAGCCAGCCCTTGCCTCAGACAGCTCACTGATCTAGGACTATGCTGAGACACAATAGATGGATAAGCAGATAAATGGGGTTACATTGGGAGGGACAAGTGACAGTCAAGATGGGTGTGTGTATATAAATTAGCAGACCGAAAGGTCAGACGAGATTGCCAGCCTAGCCAGTGTCAGATGGGAATGATCAGCAGCCATTGCAGAAGAAGGAAGTTTTAAAGAGGGATTTAATACAGAACAATGTGGTGGAGTAGATGAATTTTGATGGGCAATTTGGCCCATTGACAGGCAAGGAGATGCCTGGAGAAAAAGGTTCTTGCAGACAGAGCGAAGCCAACCAGAGATGCAGATGGTCAAGGCTAATCTCTTTTATTACCTCCATTTGTGTCTCAGCGGTGTGCAGCCAGTAAAATTTACCCCTTCATCAAAGTGCCACAAATGTGTTATGGAAGGTGGGAGAAGAGAAATGAGACCCACTCAGGCAATCGTAATCAGCAGCCAGAAGATGATGGCTCAACACAACAGGTTTTTATTTCAAAAGATCATTGCACTCCTCATGTATGTGGCAACTTTCCATGATATACAGGCATTTGGGCGATTAGAAACACAACTGAAAAATATGTGTTTACTCTGTGTCTGAGCTTGATAGAAAGCAAACGCATAGGCCATTAACTGCAGAAGTGGGATTAAGACAAAAGAATGCTATCTAGCAGGGATAAACAGTGGCTGATAACTGATATAAATATGTACAGACAGTACAAATCTGCACAACAAATGAGGATTTCGCCTGCTATTACAGGCTTGCGCCATAAATATTTGACTGGAGTGGGAGTATCTATTTTCAAACAATTCCCCTCTCTCTGTTGTGTCGGCCACAGTAAATATGTTTGTGCACAAGAAAAAAATAGGAGTAAAATGAAGTGGTTGTGTCTGCTTGATAAAGAGGTATCCCTTTGTCTGATGCTCTAGGGATAAATCGGCTCCCAAGATTCCTCCCACTGACTTCAATGAGGTCAGGATTTCACCCCTAGATTTTAAAGCCAAAAGGAACCACTGGTATGCAGAATTCTAATCTGAATTCCGCATACCAGATACCCTAGAATTTCACCCCAGAATTCCTGCAGTGGAAGAAATTATTCTTCTCTGCTCTATAAGTGAACAGTAATATGCTCAAGAACTTGTGCTTGAAAAAGAAAAGTTGCCATGAGTGGGATTCGAATCTACATGCTTACTGGATCTTAAATCCAAAGGTTATTCTGATGACATACAATTTCTGAGATACCTGGAAAGATATTGGAACAAAATAATGAAAAAAAGCCCCAAACAATTTGTAAGCACCTAGAGGATAATAGGGTTATAAGTACTAGCCAGAATGGATTTATCAAGAACAAATCAAATCAAACCAATCTAATTTCCTTCTTTGACAGGGTTACTGTCAGGGTTACTGAAGAGGGGAAGCTGCAGACATGATATATCTTGATTTTAGTGAGGCTTCTGACACAGTCCCATATGTTGTTCTCATAAGTAAACTAGAGAAATGTGGTCTAGATTAAATTACTATAAAACGGGTGCAAAACTGGTAGAAAGACTGTACTCAAAAGTAGTTTTTAATGATTCACTTTCAAACTGCTGGGGGCTGGGAGAGAAAGATGTGAAGTTCTGCAGGTATCTGTCTAGACAGTATTTGGTCCTGCCATGAGGGCAGGGGACTGGACTCGATGACCTCTCGAGGTCCCTTCCAGTCCTAGAGTCTATGAGTCTTAGGTCTGGCTCTAGTCAACATTTTAATGAGTGCCTTAGATAATGGAGTGGAGAGTATGCTTATAAAACCTGTGGCTGACGCTAAGATGGTAGGGGTGGCTAGTACTTTGGAGGACAGAATGAGAATTCAAAATTACCGTGACAAATTGGTCTGAAATCAACAAGATGAAATTCAGTAAAAAAGACTAGACTAGTGCAAAGTACTACACTTAGGAAGAAGGGGAAAAAAATCAAATGCACAACTACAAAACGGGGAATAACTGGCTAGGTGGTAGCACTGCTGAAAAGGATCTGGGGGTTATAGTGGATCACAAATTGAATAAGAGTCAACTACGTGATGCAGTTGCAAAAAAGGCAAATATTGTGGCTTGTATTACCAGGAGGGACGTACATAAGACACAGGAGGTAATTGTCCCACTCTACATGGTATTGGTGAGGCCTCAACAGGAGTACTGTGTCCAATTCTGGATGCCACACTTTAGAAAAGAGGTGGACAAATGAGAGAGAGAGAGAGAGAGAGAGTCACAAGAACATAAGAATAGCCATACTGGGTCAGACCAATGGTCCATGTAGTCCAGTATCCTGTCTTCTGACAGTGGCCAATGCCAGGTGCCCCAGAGGAACTGAACAGACAGACAATCAAGTGATCCATCCCCCTCATCCATTCCCAGTATAGAGGAGAACAACAAAAAATAATAGGTTTAGAAAACCTGACCTATGAGGAAAGGTTAAAAAATTGGGTATGTTGAGTCTTGAGAAAAGACTGATGGGGACCTGATAATAATCTTCAAATATGTTCAGGGCTCTTATGAAGAGGACTGATCAATTCTTCTCCATGTCCACTGATGGTAGGACTAGAATAATGGGTTTAATCTTCAACAAGGGACATCTACATTAGATATTAGGAAAAAAAATTATGAAGATAGTTAAACTCTGAAATAGGGTTCCAAGTTAAGTTGTGGAATCTCCATCATTGGAGGCTTTTAAGAACAGGATAGATAAACAGCTGCCAGGGATGTTTTAGATACATGTGGTCCTGCCTCAGTGCAGGGGGCTGGACTAGGTGACTCTTGAGGTCCCTTCCAGCCCTACATTTCTATGATTGATTCTTTGGACACCTGACTTTAATGTTGTTTCAAAAGTTTGTTCATGTCTTATCAACTGGCATTTGGATGTCAACGTGGACTGATTTCTAGCCCACTTGTGTGATGGTCATAGCCTCTTGTGGTTACAAGGCTTGAATGGGGGGGGGATAATAATATATGAGAGACTATGCTGAGGATTCTCCTTAGAACATGTCTGAGCAGAGTCCCTTCAGGTCATGTCTGCTGACTCTTTACATCTTCAATGCTCTACAGGACAGAAGGACCTTAGTCCAATATATTTGTGGACTTGTTAACCAAGTACTTTTAGTTGGCAAGGTAAAGTTCAGACCCCATCCCTGATTTACTAGGCCCAATCTAGGGGACACCCTTCATATTTGTCTCTTTTTGGGCATACATTTGCCCCTTTTCCATGTGAGTGCCAAAAGAAAAACACTTCACCAGTGAGCCCAAGTACAGCTGTCCTACAACATGTATGGTGAGGAACGGGGCAAGATTCATCCATGTCACTCACACAAGTAAGGATTTTGGACTGGGATTTAGACATTAGTTCTGTAAAGCCTGTGCTGCATTTCTGAAGCATTGGTTAAAATAAACCCCAAAGATAAAGTTCAATATTCTGCTGCTGATCACTGCGCATAATCCTTAACATTACGTCAGCACAGCCGCTGGCAGAACAGACCCTCCTGAGACAGAGGATCTGCAGAGGGCTATAGGTATCTCACGTGGATATTGCTGGAAGTTAAGTGTCTAGGACTTGACAGCGACTCTGCTTCTGAAAAACTGTTTCTCTGTGATCCAGAAACAATGCAAGTGTTCCACCCAGTCACAGTTCACCAGTCGGCATGAGCTGGAGCCTGGCATGGAGAGGATGGAACTGCGGCAGAAAAAAAAACTCCTTGCCACAAAGCCAAGCACCTGACCCACTGTGGCTTAACAACCAGCATAGAGATGAACCCGTTCTGACATGAGAGCTGAACTAGCCCTGCAGCCCAAATGCAAAGCAAACCTTTGAGACAGTCTGAGGACCCAGGTTCATCTTCCTTTGGATGTTGTTGTTGTTGTGAATTTACTGCTGGCAGAAAATACATAATTGGCAGCCCGGGACAGCGAAGCTCCTCCTTCTAGACACAGAAGAGGTAAAATATGGGCAGGAACTTGTGTAGACAAATACACTAGTCAGGGAGGTAAAATAAAAGCCAAGCAAACATTTTGAAAGGGGATATTAAACTTCATGCTTTCAGGGCTTAAACCAATCCCAACTATCAAAGATCAGGGTGGGAGTTAGATTACCCCAAATCTCCCTACTTTGGAATGCTTACATCTTCCCCTGAAGCAGCTTGTGCTGGCCACCGTCAGAGACAGGATACTGGGCTAGACTGAACCCTGAGTAGGTCCAGCAATTCTTATGTTCTGAGCTACAGTTCATCTCAAGACCTTTGTCTCAAGATCAGCTTTATTACCACAGAAGGATTTGAAATGAGCCAAAGCAACTCACTCTATGCCTGACCTCAGGAACCTGGCATCAGCAACCTTTCCCCTTGGTTAGCCTTTCACAACTCCAAAGCTCCTTTCCCAGATCCCTGTGCAGTTAATAAAAATAAAACATTTTTTAATCTTTAAACTCAATTATGACTCTTCACAGCCACAGACTGCAAATATGGTGAGCTAGAAGCTGCTATCTGTAGTCTTTTTTTCCAGACTAGAGCAAGAGAAATTAGACTGAGAAATTAGAGATTGAAGAGAACTGGATAATTGAACATCCATCTTGTCCCTGCTTCTGCAGGTACATCCAGGAACTTGGCATTGCTGAACGTTTCAGACCTGATTCTCCATTGCCCTTCACACTGTGCGGCCATTTACACCTGTGCACAGTGGATGGAAAATGCTATCAAATCGGACCTGCGGTGGTGTGGTCCATTAGACAGGCCCTAAACTGAGTGGAGAGAACTATGTTCTATTCAGGTTCTGCCACTGACCTGTGTGACAGATTTATGTTACCAATCTGCCTGAGGCATCAGGTGACCAGGCTGAGGCCGCAGGATCGTAGGGGAGGAGATGAAGAGCACACCAAGTGGCTAAATTTTAAAGCTTTATTAAGTAAATAACAGTGGTGAGTTCTGGGAACGGGGAAGGGAGGACAAGAGCTCTGTCCTGTGCACTGGCCATCCAGGGTCCGCTGTTGATCTCCAATTTGCTTCAGCTCTTAGTTTTTAAGCCTTGGGGTCTTTGGGGGGCATTTCATTCAGGGACTTCTGCCTCCATGCTCTTTGTGCCAGTCCAAACCAGCTTTCTGCAGCTTCCTCAGCTTTCCCAAAACATAGTCTTCGGGGACGCGAGACTTTGTTTTTCCCCTCGCTTGCCTTCACCGTCTTACTAGTTTTTGCAGCCTCTGCAGTCCTGCTTAGCTTAGTTTTCCTTTTTTATGGCTGATCAGGGTTGGAATCTAGGCTGCACTCTTTCTTGGCAGGTAGTCGAGAGTTGGTTTTGTGCAGTGGCCTTGGGCTGAAGTCAGACTCTTATTTTCGGACCTAGCTGGAGCATTGAGTTAACCCATTCCCTTCTCTTTCCCTCCCTCTTCAGCCTTTTTCAACCTGCAAAGGAACCTTTTACTCCACACTCACACCTTTAATCCTTCCCAAAATACCTTGCAATGCCTACAACAGCGTTAGCAATGTACAATGCTGATCTGCCTCCCCAGGGGACCCCCTGAGGGAGGGGGCCATTGGGTTGTGACACCTGCTGTTTGACCTTAGGCAAGTCATTTCCTTTCTCTTTCCCGTTTCACCCTTTATTTGCCTGGTCTGTGCAGACTACGGGCTTTTGGGACAGAAGTGTTTGTACACTGCCTAGCACAATGGAGCTCTGATCTCAGTTGGAGCCTCTAAGTACTAGTGTAATAACATCAACATCCATCACTAATAAATAGAATGACAGCATTTTACACTTACCATTGCACAGGAACACATGACTACAACAAGGCTGCTAAACGAAGCAGAAGGGAAAAAACCAGATCATCCATATGCGACGTGATAGTCCTATTCTTTAATTTCAAAGTTACGTTAATGACATGCAGGCATAGCAGAGAACTAGCCACCAACAGGGTGAGAATTTAAGTGACACTCCCTCTCCCGGTTCTCCTTTTAGATAGTAGAACTTTTTTTTTTTTCCAAATACTTATAAAACTGAATCCAGACAATGGCATTCTTTACTTATGAAAAGAATCAAATGTTTACAGTTGCTCTCCCTCATATGACGAATACCAATTCTATGTATTCTATTGAGAAGACTCACCACCCTCTGCAATGCAGCAGGAGTAATGAAGTGGTCAATTTTCTATTTGATATCTCTAGTAATAGCACTCCACAATGTCATTGTATCTTCCCTGATCTACTAAGATTGTATCGCTTCTTGCAGACGGTCATTAATTCTGATAAAAGGGAACTACACCGACTGAAGAGGTGCCCTGCTTCAGAAACTTTGAAGGTCTTGCCTTAGAATCAGATACACAAACTGCACTGGCCTAAAGATTAACTGAGTTCAGAAGGTTGCCTCCCACCGACCACACACACTTTTCCTGCCTCTAGGAAAAGAAATTAAGACTCCTGGTTGCAAATCCTCTCTAACTTACACCTTTGTTACATATTTTTACACCCCAGCAAATAATCCTCCCTTATACCTTCTCTACCAGCACTTTGCAAACCACAGGTAGGTCCTGCCAAACCTCTAAGTATTACCAGAGACATTTTACAGATCAGAAAACTGAAGTGAAGTGACTTGCCCAAGTTCAGAGAGCAAATCTGTTCTGGAGCTAGGAACAGAAGTCAGGACTCCTGTCTCAGGCTCTAATTCAGGAGTGGCCATCCTGTGGCTTCAGAAGTTAGTAAGCGGCTCCTTGTATAGGCACCAACTCTGGGGCTGGAGCTACAGGCGCTAGCTTTCTAATGTGCCGGTGGGGTGCTCACTGCTCAACCCCTGGCTCTGCCACAGGCCCTGCCCCCACTCCACCCCTTCCTGCTCCCTCCCCTAAGCCTGCAGTGCCCTCGCTCCTCCCCGCCGCCAACCATCCTGCATGCCACAAAACAGTTGATCAGGAAGTGTGGGGAGAGAGGGGGAGGTGTGATGGGCGGGGCTGCTGGTTGGTGCAGGTATTGGGAGCGGGGCAGGGGAGCTGACGGGGGGCTGCTGACATATTACTGTAAATGGATCATCCCAATAAGTAACTCACCTCCCTTAAGCAGTGCCATGCAAGCTTAAGATAAAGTATTTTGTTAAATATTTCAGTCAATTAAATATGGCCAAAAAGATATGGCATTTTGCAACTGCATATGCACAGTACATTGACACCAATCATTCCCTTCAATGCTACCTGACAGTTCTTCAGGGAAAAAAACAGGTGTCTCCCTATAAGCAGCCTTATCAATATTTTGCATTATAAACAATGGTTGCCATTAAAACTGATTCTAGTGCCAGACAGTTACTCGGTGTCACTGTATCTGAGACTCTACAGATTGCCTCTGTACTTTGAGTAGGAAGCTACAGCGATAACTCTTAGCAATTTTCTCTAACACTACAGATTCCTGAGCTAGATTAGAAACAGTAAAATATTATGAAAATATCAGATCAGCTTCTCAAGGCTGTGTAAATTCACACATCTTGTTGACTTCCATGGATCTACAGCCATTTATAGCTGTTTCAATCAGCCTCATAATCTAGATTTGTTCACTTTCTTTGAAACATCCACTCAAACATTTTCTCAAACAACTGAATTCAGTACCATCTGAAGACCTACCTATACTGGGAGAAGACTGAGAAAAATGCAGGGAACCAAAGACTTATAATAACACAGACATATCTAATTATATTAGTATAGAAGAGATCTTTTCTAACAGTAATTGTAATGCATACAGAATCTCTGTGGCCATGAATGGTGATAGTAACTCTCCCAGGGACACACTATTTTATGGATACTTTTTAACAGAGGACATGGCTATGCTTATCAAATATGGGCATCTTAAGAGGTCCAAACACTATATTTGAAGGCCCTCATCAGTACTTAGTAAGCATCTGTTCTGATTTAAAGGCCCAACTGCACAGCATATTAAGGCAATTTATATTTTAAAATTGGGTTCTTCTGGTGCTTGGAAACCCTCTAGAGTTAGGGTTACTTTGGTGCTTCAGAATAAGGTTAGGGTTTAGGCCATTCATGTCCTAGAGTTAGAATTAGAAATGGAACTGGTTGGAGAACCCAGGCAAGGGTTATAGTCACAGGGACTGGAACTCTCCATGGTCCTGATCTTTCTCCATTGAAATCAATGGGAATTTTGCCATAGGTTTCAATGATCAGACTTCATTTGGGAGGAAATATAAAGCACCTTGTGGTGGGCAGCTGCCCCACCCCCATGCGAGAGTGCACAGGCTGGCACTGTGCACAGGCTGGCAGCCAATCAGGGCCGAGATTAGAGCCAGCCAATCAGGGCTAGGCACTATATAATGGCTGCCTAAGAGAGGGGCAGGCAGTCTCTCCCAGGCCTTCAAAGGGTGAAGGTCTATCTCCTGCGTGAGGAGACTAGCACCTGGGACAGCGCAGTGCTGGGCAGGCTCAGGGGAGCCTAAGGGAACTCCAGCCTGCTACCAGCCAGGCTGCAGGCCCTGAGGGAAGGACCTAGTCACTGCAAAGGGGCCGAAGGGGAAGTGGCCTAGGGAGAGAGATGCACCTACACCCAGCCATTGGATGTGGCAGTAGCATACTGCACCAGACCCGATACAAGGAGTTGGGGACTTTGGAGTGTGGTTGACCACTGTGGCTGGGGCACAGAAGAAGACTGCTGTTAACCCTTCCAGCCCCCAGGAAGGGGGTGAGGATGGACTAGGGGGCACTGCTGGAGGGCAGTGGCCTGAAATGGATGTCACTGAGTGAGGAGCAATGTGGGTCTGGAGACCAGCAGAGAACAGACGACGGATGGGACACCACCAGCAGAGGGCGCTCCCCATGGACTGAGCTAATTCCCTGAGCGACTAGCGGGAGGCGCCATGGTGATGAGTCTCAAACCCGTCACACACCTTTATACCAGTTTAACTGCATCCACAGTGTGGGGTGTGGGGAGAGAAATATTACCATTTTAACTATTTCAGTTCTTAATCCAATATAGTTACAGCAGTATGAAAACTGTATGTATACCACCCCTTCGATGCATGAGCAAAGTACGAGAAATCCAGTTTTAAAATGACTTCATTAAAGACAGAACTTACCTGGTAACAACTATGACTATCTATTCTACATTTCTGTGATTCTATGATCAGTCCTCCTGCTTTGCCAAGCATCTAAATACTCAACTGCAGGTTGGTTGTCCATGATCAGATAAAATATCAAATAGTTCCAGCAGACTGCCAGTTATTGAGGCGGGAGGAGGGGGCGGGAATCAACAAAATTTGTGGACTGATATGAATTTCGTATATAGGACAGTGAATCCTGACCAGGCAAGGTGAATCCTGACCAGGCAAGGTGGGAAGGTATCTCGAAAAGCACACAAGAATGAGATGGTATTCGAACAAACCTTTTAAAAACTGCTGCATAATGTAGCCGCTGCAAAGTATTCATTAACCTAAGAGAAGCCTTTAAGTGATCAAAAAGGCAAGAGATAGAAGGGAAAGGGTGTTTGCCATTCATTTATATATGGATTTATTTAAATATTTATCTTTAAATGACTCCTCTGCACATAAGTGCTACTTTATCCATTTATTCAATGTACGGGTGAGAGAAAATATCAGGCTTTGTATTTGTATTGAAGTTATACATTTGTTCCCCCTTTTTTATGACAACAATGTTTAAAATGGCTAAAAAGAAAACAAGGAAATAGCGTGGAGTGTAATTTTGAAAGGGATTCACTATTGAGGACAATAGAAAATTCCCCCCACATCGAGAACAGTGGACATGCTGTGTACTAAGTAAAGCTGGTGAGAAAAACTTTGATGGAGCCATTTTCCATGATCAAAATTGAAACACTCCGCGAAATCATGTCAATTTTGTCAAAATGTCTTTTAGGAGAAAAACGGGGAAAAAAACATTCCAACCTCCTATTTCAGTATTAACAGAACAAAACCTTATGACTTTTCATTGTTAATCATCTTTTATTTAGCTTTTTGTTTTATTTTGCATTATGCTACAAAAAAAAGAAATGTTTTGTTTGAAAATCTGGCCCACCAGTGAACTAAATACCATTATTATGCGTAAGAGAGACAAGGTGATCTGGTGCGTAAGGCACTCTCAGGGCTTATCCTTAACACAGAAGCAGCAATGAATCCTGTGGCACCTTATAGACTAACAGACGTTTTGGAGCATGAGCTTTCGTGGGTGAATACCCACTTTGTCAGATGCATGTAGTGGAAATTTCCAGGGGCAGGTATATATATATGCAGGCAAGCTAGAGATAATGAGGTAGTTCAATCAGGGAGGATGAGGCCCTGTTCTAGCAGTTGAGGTGTGAAAAATTTCCACTACATGCATCTGACGAAGTGGGTATTCACCCATGAAAGCTCATGCTCCAAAACGTGTTAGTCTATAAGGTGCCACAGGATTCTTTGCTGCTTTTACAGATCCAGACTAACACGGCTACCCCTCTGATCCTTAACACAGAGTTAGCTTCAGGTATAACATGAGTGCTGCCCTTAACCAAACTCCTGTCCGTAATCAAAAATCTCTAGCTTGAGTTAAGTGGTGCTTTAAACTCAGACTAGCTGCTTCCTTAGGGACGTGGGTTGACGCCGGAGTCCAGCAGATAACACAGAGGGGACTCAGGTACTCTATGCTGCTAATGCAAGAATTCCATGCTGCTCCAGTGTTTTGCAGCGTGAACACTCTGAGCTAGGTTAACGTGAGAGAGTTAACTCAAGAGAACCATGCAGTGAAGACTCAGAGGGTCCTAAATTTAACACAGTACTCACGTCAGATATCAGAGTCTCAAATCATTAATATCTGCATTGTCCTTAATGATCTTCAGGGCAGTTACTATAAAGGCACAAAGTACTGTCCTCCTCTCTTACCACCTAAGGATATATCCACATGGTATTGTGCCTTGGAACTCTGCTCGCTTGCTATAAGAGGAAGCACAATGTAGCAAATAGTTTGCTGGATTGGGAGTCCAGTGACATGGGTTCTATTCCTGGATCAGGCCCTGGCCCTTGTGACCTTTGGCATGTCACTTCCCTTCTCGATAACTCAGTTTCCCCTCTCATCCTTGATCTAGACTGTAAATTATTCAAGCCAAGCACTGTTCCATACAATGTATTTATAAAGCACCTACCACAATGGGGTCTCTGTGTTGGGCTCTCCAGACACAGAACCATGAAAATCTGGCAGCAGAATTCTCCCTTCTCTGTGACTGTCTTTCTCCTCATGCTCTTTGCCTCTTGTCTATTTAGAGTGTAAAATCTTGTACTATTTAGAATAATGAGATTGTGTCTGACAAGGAATTAATACAGCACCTAGCACTATGGCGCCCTGATCTAAATTGTAGCCTCCATACACTACTGTAGTCTTGATAAAAGACAACAGCAACACATGGTTTAAATCCTTGAATATGCATAAATGTATCCAAAGGGCACTTATCACAACAGCCTATTAAAAATACAGTACACTAACATGAGCACTGCAGCTTGCCTTAAAAGACCTCTTGGCAGGTTACTTTTACTGGTTGAACAATCAGAAGAAAATGTTTCTGATTAAATATTTTAAAAAAATGTTTAATGTTTAAACAGAAACAATGTTTTCTTGATTGCTTGAACCAATATTAAAGGAAGTAGTGAAAACAGTCCATGTTCTCTAACGACAGGGTTTTCACTTACTGTCATCATCATTGTCTAGGTTCCAGTTGTACCCACATTATGCTAGGTACTTTCTAAACACTTAAGGCACCACATTCCTCACTCCAGAATTATACGATGCCTCTTCACCAACATCAAGATGGCCAATACATAGGGCACAAGAATGGGAGCTAGAAGACATGGGATCTATTCTACACTAGTCAAATTAAATGTATAAATTCCCACTTTAAAATAAAAAAAATGTACAAGTCTTAATATAACCAAATATTTTTCTCCTTTCCTCTAAATGCTTAAACTAAAATAAAAATGGGTGTTTCTTCTTCAATTTTATGAACAAATATCTAATCCTAGTTAGAATTTGTCCATTAAAAGTTATTATATGTAATGAATTTAAATTAATAAAATATCACAATAACCTGTAATAAAAAATACAAAATCACAAACTAATTTTTTCCAAACAAAAAAACCTAATAGAGCTGGAAAACTATATCAAAATTATGCTTAAGAAAATATAAAACCAAAACTCAATAAACCTAAACCAATATAGCAAAAAGTAAGCCTGATTAGTACACAAAATAATACAAGTAAGTGATTCCACACATCACTCTCCATTTAAAATCCCTTTTTTTTTTAACTAATCACCAATTCCTAAAGCAAGTTTCACCATCACAACTGCCATGCACACTATCTCCTAAAGCACTGGACCTTCTTTGTCTAATCCTAAAAGGTGTCCTTACCATCCCAGGAAAAAAGAAGAAGAAGAAAAAAGGGAACCCAACGGACACCACCACTGCTAAATCCCAGACATCTAAAATAAAACCAAACCAAACAGAAACTCCTGCCTGTCTCCAGTAACTTCTCTTCCTCCTCTTCCCCTCCCTCCCAACCCCCCCCCCCCAAAACAATTACCATCTTTAACACTGTCCAAAAAATGGTCAAACAGGGGAGTTTTTCTTTCTAAGAACTCTCTAAAGAACTGTTAAAAGCCTCCCTTAATATTTTAACTGTTTTTCCTTCTCTTCTTTATCTTTAATGAAAGGTTAAAATAATGTTCATAGTATGTTCAGCAGAAGATTAAACAAGCTAAAGTCTATATATTCTAAACTTCAAACCTTGTTTAATGACTGACTTATGCTAACACCTTTAGCAGATATTCCATCTACATTAATACAACAGGCATTCTTACTGGTATGTTTGAGAATTTGTGACTTTTGTCAAACAGGCAGTCAACCAACCAGCTTGCCAACCCTACTTACAGCTGCAGATTGTTCCCTGTTGACTCAGCTTCCAAGTGCAGTTTGTAAAATGGCCATCTAATGGGACACTTCCATGTATCCTACATGCCCTAGGTAGCGGATTGCCATCTGAGACTTAAAATAAGGAATTCTGCTGCCCAATTCTAGACTCTTACATTTGGAAAGTTATTGGAAATTATTAGCATCAGTGAAAATTCTTTAGAAAACGTTACACGGATGGATGCACCAGAAAACACTGCAGCAAAAGAGGAAGCCTCACCCTGGGGATGCCATGAGCAGACAGCCAGTTCCTAGAAAGTGCTAAGTTCCCACAACTCCCTCTGATTACTTCAGCCCCATAAATAGCTCCAAGTTATTACTCAGAATTAATTGCGTTCCTGCATAGCCCCACAGCACAGAGCTGTGAGAAATCAATCGGTGCAAACTAAGCTGACTGGAGCATTCCTTTAAAAATAATACATTCACCAAAGCATGACTGGGAACTGGGGCAATAGCAGCTTTAAATTAGAAAACACCAGAAGTACTCCTTTTGCCCATCCCAACGATTTCAGAGGAAGTTAGAGGGCTGTAGGATTGGGACCTAGGAAGACCAGCGTGATATATTTGGCTCTTGGAGAATGGAGGAGAGTTTTGTCTGGCCTGATGATGCACAGAAAAGTCTCACTGAAGCCGATGGGAGCTACTCACATAGATCTGAGGGAAGATCTGGAATGTTTAATCTGAATTATTGAAAACGTGCCACCCTCTCACTCTGGTCAGGGAAGAAAGTGATCTCTTGCTATCACCATCCCCTAGACCCAAAGAAGGCGGCAATTCTATTTCCACATTCCTTCTGAAGATGAGCTCTGGAGATATGCAAGGTGTTGGGAGAGAGAGAGGAATCTGAGAAGGTCACATTCATGAGATGCTACAGGAGTAAATAAGGACTCAACTTCTCCCCAAGCATCAGCTCTGCTGATATCATTCTTCCTTGATTGCTATCTAAGGACAACAGCTACTCTAGATGGTCTAAATTAAGAAAACTCAGAGATGCATTTATACTCATGTCCTCATCATACGATGCAAATTTCCCAATGTACAATAAACCAGTTTATTAGCAAGTGTCTCATTGAATTAAGTTTACTCTTATTGTATTAGGGAACTTTCATACCACATTAAACCGCAATACAATAGGGTGTTTGCTAACACAAAGAATAGAATGACTGACTCCCTTTCCGAAATTCACTTACACGTGATGCACAAAGCCCCACAGCAGAAAAAGCAGGGGAAATTCTTGGTAATAGAGATTAAATGCAATAGTAGGGCCTTGTCAAGTTCCTCCTGCACAAGGGTGAATTTCACCAATAGGGAATACATTAATTTCCACCAAGCTCATTCTTCCGCACCAAGAAGTTGAGCGAAGAATGACACACTAAACAAGCCAGTATCCCTACATGGATACAATACAAACACATTCATCCAATCCCCCCATTGAACCATTATTCTCACGTATCCAATTTGTGTTGAATTTGAAAGAATCTATGCACAGCTAACCAAGCGCAGAATTTGGTCTACTGAGAGGAAGGCTATAACTCCTTCCATTTAAAAGGGATTCTTGTTTATTAAGGTGAAAATCAAATGAAGACCCAGAAGGCCAAAAGAGAAGATTTTTGTCCGTCTGTTAACTATTTTACTGATGGCCACCATCATGGCGAATGGCACAGTTACATTCTCTTCATAGAAGCAGGTTTTTTCCCTCCCATTGCACTTGCCTATCACTTATTTTAGTCATCTTACTGATGAACTTTGATAAATGATGTACAGTTCATCCATCTCCTAGCGTAGCACTTAGATGATGAATGGAGTACATTTGGAAAGCAGACTGAGGAAAAACAAAATTGATATTCTAGAAAAAGAAGAAAACTGGGTGCTGCCAACAGCTGCAAAGTTTAATAAGGAAAGATTGATGCACAAAATATTAGCTGAACAAAGACTGAGACGCTGAACAGCCAAGAAACAGCGAATTCTGATGTCAAGAGCCAGTCTAACGACGGGGCAATTTTGAGAAGCACCAAAGTCATTTAGGACTTTCAGTGCGACTTGAGCTCCTAAACCCTTTTCATGCTTTTGAAAATCTCACACTAAATACCCATCACGCTGACTTCAGAAGTTTTATTATGGATGGCTCCACAATTGTACAGATGGAAACAAATGACAGCTAAAAATTAGAGGGTGAAATTCACACTCATTTTTTGTTTTGCACATGGCTATACACCCTAGCTATCCTGCGACACAGTTGGTGACTGAACAATCAGCGATGATGGAGGGAAGCCCCATCAGTTTCTCAGATCCCAAAATGAGGGCTGGTAAACTAGAAATTTATAAACTGTGCAAATTTAATCTGGGTCACTGAGACAATCTACATAGAACCCTCTCCTAAGCTATTTTTGCAGTCACATTTCAGGATGATGATGATGATTTGAACTGCAGTAATACCTAGAGGAGTCAATCATGGACCAGCAACCTCATTGTGTCAGGTACTGTACAAAACATGGAATGAAAAGAGACTCTCCCTGTCCCAAAGAATTTACAGTCTAAGAAAGAATGCAAACACACTTATGTGAGTGCTCCAACATTTGTAATACCCAGATTTCCAAAGATAACCAACTGCAATTGAAAGCTGCTGGGAGTTGGGAACCTTGCTGTGCTTTGTGCCATTGAAAATCTCCTCCGTTTGTATTTTTGATGCAAAATTTCTGATTATTTTCCATACAATTTTTTTGTTTGTTTAAACACACAACTGTCCTCCAAGCCATTTCAAAGCCAGATATTTTGCTTCTCATGAAGTAGTCAGTTCACAATGAAAGACAGGAAAGTCAGACTATTCACTAGTTTCCCTAATAAGATTTTTTTTCATCCTTTGAATTAAATTGTGATTTTTTTTTTACAATAAAGATATTTTTCACTCAGAACAGGACTATTAAGTAAAAATGTGCCAGTCACCCAAAATATTCCTAGCGCTCAGCAAAACCACGGAAAGTCTGCTCATTTTTTAATAAAAAAGGCTTCTGTAAGTTCAAACTACAATTAAAAAAAAACAACTTAAAATGTGAACACATCACATTTTTACTAGGGACTTTTGTTCACCCTCTAATGATATCCATCAGTCCAAGTACCCTTTACAACTCTAACCATCATAGCATCCAAGCACTGTGAATCCCAGAGGTTTGTTAGCACTGATGGCTTACACTTCGATTTCCTTGCCATTCTCTCAGTCTGGAGTCATATTGTGCTTAGTGATTATTAACAGTGAACAGGAATCCCTGGTTGTGATCTATCTATAGTAACCTTACTGATTCACTCCACCATGACTCCTTCCTCCAATTTAAGCTCACTTATGGATTCTGCATCCTCAGCAGAACCTCCCACCGATTTCCAGAGAGCAAGGATAGTTTATGCCAATGCTGATGAATGCAGTAATTTGCCCGGGGGCTGCTTGAGATGAGGCAAATCACAGCACTGACTCTCCACCACTGCAAAGTTTGCCTCACAAGAAGCTGAGCCTAGAGAAGACTGAGCATATGTGGGTCTCCTTTATACATTACCAAGAGCAAAGTAATGTCCTGCCTCTTGATTAAATAAGAGCATAAGAACAGCCCTACTGGGTCCGACCAAAGGTCCATCTAGCCCAATATCCTGTCTTTTAACAGTGGCCAATGCCAGGTGCCCCAAAGGGAATGAACAGAACAGCTAATCATCAAGTGATCAATCCCCTGTTGCCCATTCCCAGCTTCTGGCAAATAAAGGCTAGGGACACCATCCCTGTCCATCCTGGCTAACAGCCATTGATGTACCTAGCCTCCATTAATTTATCTAGTTATTTTTTTAACCCTGTTATAGTTTTGGCCTTCACAACATCTGGCAAGGAGTTCCACAAGTTGCCCTTTTCTAAATCTTTTCCAAGTCCAATATATATTTTTGAGATGAGGTGACCACATCTGCATGCAGTATTCAAGATGTGGGCGTACTGTGGATTTATACAGAGGCAATATGATATTTTCAGTCTTCTTTTCTATCCCATTCTTAATGATTCCCCACATTCTGTTTGCTTTTTTGACTGCCGCTGCACACTGAGTGGATGTTTTCAGAGAACTATCCACAATGACTCCAAGATCTCTTGCGTGGTTTCAGCTAATTCAGACCCTATCATTGTATATGTATAGTTGGGATTATGTTTTCCAATGTGCATTACTTTGCATTTATCAACACTGATAAAATGATGAAATCCCATAATCAAGACAATTCTCTAGCATAGCTGCAAGGTGAAGATATAATTTATCCACCCACCTGAACTCCACTATAAACAACAGAGTGTTTTCTTTAATGTTTCTGCTTCTCTGATCCAGATTTTCCAGATGAGTTAGCCAAGACACCAAGAGGGCAAGTCCTCAGTCACAGAGAACAAGTGGTTTAAAATGAAATAAAAACAAAATCTTTGAGCACCCTCCCCACCCAAGATCACAGCCTTTGGTCCAAGTTCTACACAAAGCAGCCACTTCATGTCATCGAATTCACTGTGAAATGCCAACACCAAAATCCAGTTTTATTGGTTAAAACCTGAAATAAGAAGCCTTTGAACTTACCATCAAAATCAACAAACTAGGAGTAATTCTAGGGTCTTGTCTCTGAATCATAAAGTTCAGTCAACATGTCTCTCTCTCTCTCTCTCTCTCTCTCTCACATGCATTTTTAATTGTCAGCATCTCTATTGAACATATTATTCATAATATTATGCCAGCACATCATCGTCTCAACTGAGACAAAAACGCCATTGCACTAGGCAGCGTACAAACACATTATCTGTGACAGTTCTCACCCTCAAAATGTTTACAATTTAAATAGACATTACAGAATCAATGGGCAATTATCCCCAGTGTACAGAGCTTAAGTGATTTACCCAAAGTCACACAGGGAATCTAGCACAGCCGGGAATTTACCCCAACTCTCCTGAGTCGTGGTCCAGTGCCTTAACCACAAGGCCGCTCTGTGTCTCTCTAAGATAGTAAAGCTTTGAGTTTAAGGGAAAAATCTTCCTCATGTCAGACCTCCTCTTTTCTAGCTCCATTTTCTAAATTAAATTCTCCCAGATGTCTAGGCTATATTGATAAGCCATGTTTGTCAGGCACTCTCAGCAGTATTTAGGATCTTATCAAACATAAGAAATCAAAACAGCTACGAGAATCTCTCTCACAAATAAGCTGCTGATTCAGTGCAATCCTCCAACCTAAGTATTTTAATCCCAGTGGCAGAAATCTTGAACACACTTATAAATGCCACCAATTGTTATAGCGCACACTGTACCTTGTTCTCAGATTGCCCTGCTGAGGCAATCCATCATAGACTGATAATACATCAAAATCTTCCTCTAAGGCGAAGGACTGGAACACAAGCTGTATTCTGTTCTGCTCCTCAGCAGTGACTGTCCACGTGCAGTTTGCATAATTTGGATATCCGTACGGAAATCCTGGACTTTGTATCGTCCCGTTTGGGCCTTGAAAGACGTAGCTGCAGTTCTGGGCTGGCGAGAGAAAAGACAAACATGTTATTGTAACAGACCTTATAATTCTACACCAACACCATTGTTAATATAGAGCCATCGTGTAGGTTGCTCATTTTCAAAAACTTGCTGGAGGGTGATTTTTGTTCAGGTTGGAAATATACTTGCTCTGTTAGAGCTGCACTCACCACAGAGATCATAAAACAAGCCTGAGTCATCACGAGGCAGATTTGTTTTGCACTTAAGAGGCCTGCGCCACACTTAAATTTAGCTCAAGCTAGCTACATCATTCTGGGGTAGAAAAATTCACATTCTTGAGTGCCACAGTTAAGTCAACGTAACCCCTCCGGACAGACGGGTAGGTCAACAGAAGAATTTTTCTTTCAACCCTATCTCCTGTCACTGAGGCACTGCAGGGTGAGAGTGGGTGGAGGGGTGGGGGTGATTACTTATATCAATGAAAAAAATCCTTCAGTTGATGACTGAAGTGTCTACACTACAGTGCTACAGCAGCACAGCCACAGCGACTGTAGTGTAGACATGCCCTAGAGTAGGCCAGGTATAAAGGTGATTTTGATTATTAGTATTATAACATTAATGCCTAGAAACCTTGGCCAAAGTATGAGAAAACAAAAAGTTAAGAGACATGGAAATTCTCCTTAGTCTACTTCACTTTCCCTTCGGTGTTATTTTAAACCTTGCAGACTGTATTTCTGAAACACAGAACTTGTAATCACCGTAATGCGAGTTTGAGGTAGAACTTGAGTTTTGCCCCCACTTCTGTCCCCTCCCACCCCACCCACACACACACCTACACCTCTAACACTTTCAGCTGAAGCTAGCTGGCCCCTCAGTGGCACAGGCTGAAGCTCCAGTGTAGCTGATGCTCCAGCTAGAAATGCAGTGATGCAGCAGCTTGATTTGCAACTCAACCACTGTCGTGGGGTCGCTTTCACTAAACCTAACTGCTGCAGCGAAGACAAGCCCAGGAGGCAAATTCACCCCTGCTATGAAGAGGTACAACTCCTGCTGGCATTAGTGGAATTGCTCCTGTCTACATCAGAGCTGAATTCCAGCCTCAGCAAGGGAATCTGGCTTTGTGCGATTAGGCAGTTGGCAACCCTACCTTCTGCAGGGAAACGCAGTGCAAAACAAAAGCTGTGCTACCTTGTTATCCTGTGATCAAGTTGAGTTTGACTGATCACAGCTTGTTGAGATTGCTGAGCTCTACAAAGCAAGTCTGGCTTCTTCCATTGATGCTAGTTTGTTTACCCTTATTTATGCTGTTTGTTGAGGATTTCAAACTGAAATTGTTCAGACTGGAAATTATGGCTTTGATTTCTCATTGCTGTTTTCCAAATCAGTAAAGTTATTCACCCTTCTGAGTGCCTACCAGCTGCAGGTAAAGAACGGTCTTAACATTAATTATAGCCAGTTATAATTCGATTGGCCTACCTTGGAACCAAAACGCTTAGTAAAACCTGTTCTGTCCCTGCAAGATGAAAACTCATATCTTTATGGAATTGCAGCAGTCAGATTTACCAGAAGGGGAATATTTTTGTCCAGGGCTTATTTTACAAATAAGATTTAGGATAGCCCTATAATCCAGAGCAGTGGAGTAAATGTGACCCATTCATATAACTCATTAACAAAGATAAAGACTATAACTTTGCATTTTTACAGTACTTAGCATTTGTGGCTAGGTTTGCTTTGCAAATTCCAATCACAGAGCACATGTGCAACCCCTGTGAGCAAAATTCATCCCCATGCACTCTTAAATTGCACTTGTTTGTGGACTTGGCTTATGTGATACATGAACCTGGTGCTAATATTCTAGGCAGGGGTGAATACCCGTGATCCTTTGTAAAGCAGGCAACATTAATCCATTTTACAAATTGCAAACTGAGCATAAGTCCACACTGGGGAGATCCATAAGTTGCCCTGACTCTCAGTTCCTCTCCCTAACCACTAGACCATATTCCTTTTCCTTCACACAGGAAGTTATTCAGCAGGTAAAGTGTGGATACATAATTTTCCTCTACAGAACACTTTAATATTAATCATGAGTAAATGCCATCTGAACAATTTGGGAAAATTGGTAAATTAAAAAGGCTGTAGCTATATAATTGTTGCTGGTATAAAGACTATTGATGCTGCTAGCTATTATGCTAACTAAGCATATTCAAGGTCAGAGACCCTGTGTCCCAAACACTTCAAAAGGTCATCGGAAGGACAAACAAGATGTAATCAGTCTGGTTATGCCAGGATAGCCCTAACTCAGAGATTAAAGCCATGAACAAACAAAGATGGCTACAAAAATCTACATCCTCCCAAACTGATAGTAGCTGAAGAAACGCAGTAAACGGCAACAGAAAAAGCTGATACGGTTCTATAACAAACTAATCTACTGAAATAATTCCACATTCATGATTGCAGCCCAAAATGAGCTTATGCTTCTTATGGACTCAGCTAACAGGAAATTGCTTATTGGAAGCAAAAGTTAATTTCTCGAGAGCTGACAATCTACAAGGCAATACACCTTCATCAGAAATAGCCAGGATCTGTGTTTATGTTGGAAACTGATGGGAATAGCTGGCAGACATAGGAAATAGATCAAGGAACCACAAGAGGTTTTACTCAGACCCAATAATCTGGTTTAAGGTCTGAGTTAGTTCATTTTGGGTTTGATCACCAAGACTTAATCTAAAGTCTATGTTACAAGACTATCAAATGTTGCATTTCTCCTTTGAAGACTCATGGTAACAATTCTCTTTATCCCTTTGGCCCCAGGGCATCAATAAATACAGAGGAATGCATGTTTTAGTGAACCCCACACTAATACCTTGAGAGCCCTCAGGGCTGTGTTGTCAATGGGCCTTCTTGAGTGTGCCTGCCAGCACTGTGCACAAGCAGAAATCCACACTTTCTCATGCCAACTTGAACCTTCAAGGGAAACAGAAGCACATGTCCTATGCAAGTGCAAAGGAAAGTCCCTGAACTCAGGGAAAAGCAGGGGCTTCTCCCACCTAGTGCTCCCCTGGGTGCTGGTGATCTGAGGTTGCAGTAGGCTTAGCCATGATGGTTCTTCTACAATGTGCCAACTACCAGGATGAACTTGATGGCCTGTGTGGGCTCCCCAGTGCCCTCTATTAGATGGCATTGCAATCATTTAACTCTTGTGTCACACACCCCCTAGACTTAATAGATTTGCCATTAGCTAAATCCAGATTAAGTCTGTGCTTTTGGAGAAAGAGGGTCTGAGGTCTATCCTCTCTTTCACTAGGAAATACAGCAGTGATAACCATGAAGACTCAGGCAGAAGCCATATTTTATAACAATATTGTAATGCACGCAGTAACCAATTTCATTGTACTCTGCATACAGGACCAGCCCTTAACACCTGCAGCATCCTGAATCTGAGCTAGAGCTACGCTGTCCAGGTTTTGTAACATCTAAACTCTGCTTGCAAAATACACTATGGCCTGAGCAGCTATTTGGAGTTCAACTGCTGCCTAGTATAACTACATGATCAGACCCACTCCATAAGCCTGAGTACAACCACGGAGGCCTCAATTGTTATTTGTTAACCCGGTTGCTTGCATTTTCCTTAATGTAGCAAACATCACGGCAGCCCATGCTAGGGAGAGTCCGGAGCAACCATGCATCATGCAAAGAACTTCAAATGGAGAGCAATATTTCAGTGATGGTTCTGACTTGCTTTCCCCAGCCCACAGGTTCTAAATGTGACTTCACTCCTCTTGCCGCAATACATATGGGAACGTAGGGCATGCCAGAGTGGATCAGACCAGTGACCCATCCAGGCCTATACCCTGCCTCTGATAGTGGCCAGTGTCAGATGATTCAGAGAAAGGTGCAAGAAACCCTGCAGATATTGAGCAGTTTATACCAGGAAATTTTCTCCTGACCCCACAAGTCAGAGGCTGGTTTAAGCTCTGAAACAGGAAAGATTAGATCCTTTCCAAAACTGTTGCATTTTGGGGGGAGGAGGGTAGTATTTTTAAAGCACTTCCTCTTACACATTGTCACTCCTAATTCAAGAGCCACAACAGTGAATGAAAAAGGGTAAATAGATAAAGCTAACAAATCCGATGTCATCTGCCAGCCAGCCCTATGTGGCAGTGTAAATATTTATGTACTCTATTTCCAACTTCTAATACTACAGCTCATAGACTAAAGCTTCATGATAGCGCTGTAGCTGCAGGAATCACATCAGCATACACACATTTGGATGGACATAAACAAGAAAAGAGCTGCTTCCACTCATGTTCTTGAAAATGGCAACTGGTATTGGAACTCTGGAAAGTGTTCTATCCTAAGGATAATCACAGATTTAAAACATGCATATTATTAAAGGAATGTATTTAATTTTATTATGATAACACCGACAGACAAGGAGCAGGACCACATTGTGCTAGGCTCTGTATAATGGAAAGATAGATTCTAATCTCTTTGGGGCAAGGACTAAGTAAAAAATTGAGTGTAGATGGCAGGATTCATACCTGTGCAGGGAAACCTCAATTAGTATTAGGACCCTCAGCTGAAATTGAAAGAATCTGAAAAGTCTCCTTTACTCATTACCATTTACCACACACACACCATCACACACACACACACACACACACCCCCTATGGAACTGACTCCACAAGTTAGCATTAGAGCCAAGAGCTGAATAGGTTTCAAAATATGACTGGCCATTTCAATGGACAGAGAACAGACAGAGTTACATTAGACAGAATTATTATTTTTTTAAATGATAACACCCAAGCTTCACAGCATAAACCAAATTCTAACAGAACTCAAGAGGTAACCTCCCCATAAGCAAATGATTCCATAACAGCATCTTCCTCTGAAGTATCTGACATCAAACTGCTGTTGGAGACAGTATTCTGGACTAGATGGACGGCAGGTCTGACCCATTAGGTTCCCATGTTCTGAACCATGTTAATAATGCTCAAACTAAGGGTTGTCAAATTATTGTCATTGCAGAAGGTATCAACTGAAAACAAATGAACAAAATCACATTTAAAAATGAAAAAAGAGCCAGAGAGAAGTTAAGATTTTTAATTGACTATTTTTTTAAACAAACATTGAGAGGCAAACCCAGCTGGAAGCACCTTTTCAATAAACTTGACTCTTCAGCATATGGTTCCTCCCCCACCCCATCTTAGTGTTTAGGCAGCATAGCTGAGTCAGACAACCTACATGTCCCAACACTGTCATCATAAATCTTCTCCTAGCTGTCGGATCAAACTAAAATCTTAGAGTCACACCTGATATTGCCAGTGGGTGAAGTGCAAAACGCAATTTCCAACATTTTATTGTCTTCTAGCCTCTTCTTAGGGCTTAAATTTACTGGGCCAGATCCACAGCCCATGTAAATCAACGTAACTATTAACTATAGTGATTTAGACTAGCCAAGGATCTGGCCCACTATATGGCAGAAGGGGGAAAGCAGAATTTATTTCGGCAGTTTCTCATAACACAAGCTAAGGCACTTAATGTCTCAGCAGAAACAAAAACTAATTTAACAACACTGAAGTACGGCAACAGCACAATTTTAAAAAGGACAAAAATCAAATCATATGCATTGCCTCTCAGCAATATAGTCTATGGAGGATACATAGCCATTTCTTTTCCTTATTGCAGCAGGTGTTTAATGTTTTGATTTTCCTTAGCTATTGTTATTTACACTCATATGTTTTTCTCTAGTATTGTTCTTTACTAGTCAATAAAATGTGTGAACTTCAAACAAGATACTACAGTAACATTAAAGCCACTACTCTGCACATTTTACTTTCACACATGTTCCACTCGGACGTACAAAGAAGGGCGAGATTCTGCCAGCACTGAAATCAAGTAACTTTATTCACTGGATCTACTCATGTTACTACTCACAGTCACTCACACGCAGGTTTTGAAGGATCAGGGTCTTATAAAGTAACCCAAAACTCTTGGGTTATTTTAGTTGAGAAGGTCAAATTAAACAAGTAAATACTAAAAAGAGGTAAAATTTTCCCAAGCTGGCTTTTTCCACAGATTCTTGGTTTGAACAGTTTATCAGGAATTAATTTTTCTTCCACACAACACACTGGAATCAATATATACATATACACAAATAGAAAGCTAGGTTCCTGGTGTGACTATGACGTTAGCCAACATGTATTCTCACACAGAGCACATACACAATACACATATTTAAGTCTCTTTTCAGTCAACTTTCAGCTTGCCGTAGCCCTTAACTTAGCTTACAGCCTCATAAGCAAAGTCTGGTAATAAATAATGCAGAGAGATTCCATTTACTATAGAACTGTTAAAGTCCAGCAGCACTGAGGAGAATATATACTGAAGGGCAGACGGCCATCTCTGATGCTCAGCGCCCACCGGTTTCTGCACAGGGAGCACACTGCTTTGCCTGCATCCTAGGGGAGGCACTCCAGTGCCTGGCCCAACGTAACTGACAACTTAGCACCTGTGGCAGTGAGAGTTTTCAAACTAGCTCCATGATGCAGCGATATTGTAAATCAAACTAGCTCTCCCAGATGTTAACTGAGCTCTCAGGGGAAACTCTGCAGAGAGGCATTACTTCCCATCCACCCCATCCATCTTTCACTCACATTCAGCATCATCGCGTGCTGTCTCACTTAGCACTACCAGGACCTTGAGTATGGAACCCATGTTCTTAGAGACTGCTACTATCTGAGAGACCTGTCCCACGTGCACACTGATGCAATAGCCAGATGAAGCATTCAGTTCTAAAGACGTCCCAAGTAGACACTCAGGGCACAGGAGATGAAAAGATAAAGGGCAATAATTTGCCATTGTTTGATAAAGATGGACGAATGAGGGGCTTATGCAAAATAAGATCTCTCCCTTGCACCAGAAGCTGGGAATGGGTGGCAGGGGATGGATCACTTGATGATTACCTGTTCTGTTCATTCTCTCTGCGGTACCTGGCACTGGCCACTGTTGGCAGACAGGATACTGGGCTAGCTGGACCTTTAGTCTGACCCAGTATGGATGCTCTTACGTTCTTATGTACCACATCTTCAGCCTCAACTGAAACCAAATTATTTCACAGAGGTTGATAAGACTTTGGAATTTTCTTCCTCCATTAAGTGTCTCTGATCGTGGCAAATCAAGAGGCATAAGTGTCAGAATACCTGACTGTAACCATTAGAATAGTTTACACATGAACAAAGGGGATCCTCTATCAGATGAAGTCAATATTGGATGTCCTAAAAGATCTGCTCTAGTCTAGTTCAACAAGTCATTGGGCTCAAATCAGAATTGCTAGGTGAAGTCCTATGGCCTGTATTACATAGAAGGTCAGACTAGATGATCACAATCTTTCTGGCCTTATAATTTATTGATAGACTTTAGATTTCATCTCTCTGACCTCCTCTATGACATGGGCCAGAGAGCTTCCCTGAATTAATTCCTGTTTGACTACAGCATATGTTTTAGAACATCATCCAAACTTGATTTAAAAATTACCAGTGACAGATAGTCCCCCACAATCTTTGGTAAATTGTTCGTGATTAATTACCCGCACAGTTAAAAAACTGCACCTTTGTCTTCAGTCTGAATTAGTCTAGACATGGGAAATTGCTTAAATAAGACAAAAACACAAAACAGGCCATAGGTTCAAGGGAGGAAACCTGCAGAGATGGAGGGGGAGGGAATGCAGGGTTGGCCAACGAGAATGGTCCAGATATGGAAAATGTGGCATCAACCAGATAGAAGGTATCAAGTCAAGAGCTAGTAGGGGAGATAGAGAGATGCAACTCCTCAGATTGTAAGATCTCCAGTGCACAGACTATCTTTTTGTTCTGCATTTGTACAGCACCTAGCAAAATAGGGTCGGGTCCATGACTGGGGTTCCTGGATGCTACCACAATACAAATCATAATAACAAATGGGGAAAACATAACAAGTTAGAGCAAGGGGGAGCAGAGACCTAGAGAGGGCTGAGATTATGCAAGGCCTTGTAGATAAGGGGTAGGAACTTGAAGGCTCCATCTCTACCCGTCCAGACCATATCTACTCTAGTGACCAAGAAGCAAAAGGCTCCTTTGCCCATTCCCAATTCCCCAAGCTGACACAATGTTGCTGTGGGTTAACTCTGCACACTCAAGTGGGTCCCTGACTGCAGATATACTAAAACAACCAGGATTGTTATTTAAGCATTTTTTTAAGTCACTCCAAAACCCCTGCCTCGAGAGAAGTCGGTTTGGTTTAATGGTGTCACTAGCATGCACCATAGCAGCACAGCCCGCAATTAGCGAATCAGAACGCTTGAGCACATAAGCCCCATTTTACAACAAATAATTGATGAGGTTTGTAATGTTTCACGGTCAGTTGTTCTGTGAAGAGTTCAGGTGCTCATCTTTTCATAACTCCAATGGGTTGGGACAGCATTTCTCCGCCAGAGTACTAATTCCTTGCAGCACCACCTGCTATGAAAGTAACTGCCAAAGCAAGCTATTCATCAGTAATTTCATTATCCTATCGAGTTGCTCGCATTAAACTGGGATCTTCTCAGGCACACAAACAAGCAGATAAAATTGACCCATCTGCAGACAAAGAGAAAGGCTTCTGAGTGGCTTTAACGAACACCAGTTTCAAGAGCAGAACTCTGCCTCCATGATGGAGGCATTTTCTTGCTCTAGAAAAAGCAATTCTGAAAAAGGTCTGGCCATTGACAGAAAACATAGAGGCAATAAGTATCGCAAGATGAGGTGATACATCTGAATTGCAGCACACAGTTAGATGGCTGTCAGTACAACCAGTTGAAAAAACATTTGCTGGAAAATATTTGAAATGAAATGACAAAATTGTTTCCTTCTTAATTCTTCCACAGACTTCTCCCCTCCTCCCTCCTTTCTTTGCAGGGCTCTACCAACAGGGCACTGCCCCAATCCTGCAACGAGTCCAAAGTCGAGCCCCATTTCAGGCAAAGGAGATGGCCTGTGAGGAGCCCATGTGGAATTAATTGCACAGGATGGGCTGAAAATCGTCATCCTAGAAGGATGTATTGGTGATCTCTACAAAGTGAGTTTAGGGATGGAGGGTTTTCAATAAATTCCTTAAATATCAGCTTCTAAAAAAACAAAACACCCACCCACCACAGTTGGTACTAATTGGTCTCCCTTCCTGACAGTAACAGCAAAGAAGCCAAGGATTCAGCAGGCAACCAGAAGCTGCATGAACTCTTCCATGCAATGAATGCAGCTAGTTGGACAAGGAGTGAGGCAGGCTAGTAGCAGCAGGTCAGGGCTGGGGGAAGCGGAGTTAGCTTTCACTCTTGCTACCCAAGCGTAAAGTGACAGAAGACTTCCCTCTCCAGTGCTGCTAGCCTGATGCCTTTGAGGACCAGCACATTTACTTAGTCCTATTTCTAAGAAAAGAGTGATCTGCAGTGAAGCATAAGAAAAATGGCTTTCATCCATCTTCTGTGCTAAAATGGCTCTTCCGTCTAAACTACCAACAAGACAAAGCTTTGGGCTGTTCCACTGCATGCAAAGCCAAACATGTCTGTAAAAGCTTCTCTTAAAACCACCATCAAAGACTCTTGCACAGCTGGAATGTGAGTCAAATCTAAACGTTATAACCATAGTAAGATCCGTCCATTGGTTCAGTGAGACGTAACCAAAGATTGCAAGAAATTAAAGAAGAAAGCTCCTCTTAGTTTACTGAATGGAGGCAAAATATTTCAGCGAGTAACTAAGATGTTAAACTGATGGATCATTAGCAGGCCAAAGGACAAATTTTGCTCCCGGAAAAACTGGTATAAACCCAGAGTAACTCCACTGCAGTCAATGGTTACACGGGGTAAGCTAGAATTTAGTCCTATATCTGTAACTATCCACATTGATTGTGCGCCCTGATGCATGGAGTCACTGAAACATGACAGGATATGGCAGGTACTTATAAGTTACACAAATGGCAACTTTTTGCTCAGGCACAAAGAGGCGATGGTATTTCCTATGAAAGGAAGAGAACACGTGCCCAGCAGGCTGGAAAAAGGGATAAGCCTGCTTCCTTCCAACTCTCACAGACGGAAGGAAGACAGCACTGACGGAACCAGCACATGCATCACAACCAGCTCCAGACTGCAACTCTGGACACTGCAGATACCCTTTTGCCTTGTAAGCATTATGTCCCCATGCACAGTGCCTGATAACTCAGACCCCTACTCAGTGGCTGCATGCTGCAGGAGGTACTCTGCCGGTCGCCGGGAGGGCGGCAGGCAGCTCCAGTGGATCTCCCCCAGGCATGCCTGGGGGAGATCCACCGGAGCCGCCTGCTGTCCTCCGGACGACCGGCGGAGCGCTCCCTGCGGCATTCTGCCATGCTTGTGGCGGCAAAATGTCTAGAGCTGCCCCTGCCCCTACTGCAAGTGGCTCACCAGGCCTGGGCAAATGTTATTCCTTGCTGGGGATTTGGTGTCCTCTGTCCTGGCACAGATTAGATGCAGCAAACAGGCAGATCTTTTTAGTGCATCGTCACAGCACTCAGACAGGCCTGAGGAAGAGGGACTAGGAATGGTCAGTTCTGGATGGTCAGATCAAATCCAGGGACCCAGCACTAATACTGCCACATAAGAAATAGCAGAATCATCTTCAGTCCTCTCCTGAGACCCACAGGAGAAAGCTGGCAGCAGGCTAGATGGAGGGTCCAAAGCTTTGGAATTTGCTGCCTTCTTTGGAGAGGACTGGGAATTCTGTTATGCTGATTTTTCATTGATGTAAATCAGTGCAGCCCCTCAGCTGCTCTAACGCCAGGGTGGAATTAGATGCAAGGGAGACCTGAGCTCAAGAGGGAAGATGCTTGTAGATGCCCAGGAACTGAAGAAATCTAGACATTAACTAACTAAAAATAAAATCATATCAAATAAAAACAACATTTCTCTGACATATTGTAACTCCCAAAGCCCAGCAGATAAATACTATGACACTTTGTTCTTTTGTCAAGATTCTATTCCCCCACCCAAGTCACTGCTTGACTTCAAAGAAGCCTCAAGCTACTCTGGAAAGACTAGACAGATTCCCATCGGAGGAAGATCTGTTATCAGAGGGTTTCAAAGACAAGAGTGCTTCCACCTGCATTAATGCTGCTGAAGCAAAGGCTTGTGGTGTTGATGGAGCCAAGAAGAAAATTAAACAGGACATCTCTCTAAAAGATGAGAATTTGTCCTGCAAATACAAAATCTAGGGGAAGAAACATAAATCAAAAATGAAGGGAATATACACTACATGGGAAGCACAAAGCTAATTAATATCATAGGCAAGGAGAACAGGGATGGATGGCCTTGTGGTTAGGGAATATGAGTGGCACTATAGAAACCTAGTCTCTATTCCCAGCTCTGCTACATCTGTGACACGTTGGGCGAGTCACTTAACCTCTCTGTACCTCAACTTCCCATCTGTTTGTCAGTCTTGTCTATACACAGTAGGCTCTTTAGGACCGGGGCTGTCTCACCACATTTGTACCGCACCTTGTACAATGGGACACTGAGCTGAGCTGCTGCCTAAGTCTAGGCACAGCCATAAGACACATCGTGAGAGGGAGAGAACAGCATCTCAGTAACAGAATGTGAACTTTAGGAGTGAGCAACATTCCATGTGTGCAGAGCCAAGGGCAAATCCTGTGAGGTGCTGAGGCTTGTGTCTCCCACCCATTGCAGAGAAGAGGCAGCTGGCACCCTGCAGGACCAGGCCCTTACAGGGGGGAAAACCTACAATTCCACTTTTAGAATGCAACAATTTCACAATCCTCCCTCCACTGTGTGTGTGTGTGTGTGTGTACACACAGCACAGGACACACACAACCAGGACTGCATGTTCACCTCTGCATACCGATGAGAAGATATTGGGCGGTGTGGGGGGGAACCTCCACCCAACACATAACAACAATCACCCAAAGAAAAAGGTTTTGTGCTGATTGCAGCAGGCAGAACAGCCTTTGCAAGAGGCCACACAATGCAAAATAAGAGAACCTCAGCTACTGTTGCTATGACAATGCACAACACCCTTGTGCCTGTTCTTGTGCCCAGCTTTCTTCAAACAGGGATAAGCGTTACACATGGGTTATTCGGTGCTACAGCCTATCAGCATGCAGAGGAATTGCTCAGGTTATGGGGACAGACATCAAAACGAGGTGAGTTTCTGCCCATACGTACGTGAATGTTGGCAAAGTATAAACAGAATGGGAAGGGAACAGCTGAGCTTTGCTTCCAGGGTTAAGATCGTAACTGCATCTGATAGATCTTTTATCAAGAATTTCACTGCTGTTCTAATAATGGCTATACAAACAGGGTATGTGCAGTATATTCATTAACTCTATTAGGATTAAGAATAACTTGGGGAAATTCTATGCCCTCTGCTATGCAGGTGGTGAAATTAGGGGTATGTCTAGACTAGAAACTTAAATCAACCTATATTAGGTCGACTTACAGCCACCACAGTAGGCATGTCCACACTACTCTCCTTGGGTCGGCACTGCACAGTCTTCACCAGGAGGCCTTCCATCAGCCTCAGAGGGGCAACGTGGGGAGCCGAAAGCCCAGTCTCTCTGCTCTGCTGGTAGCTCCCTGCCGGGAGCCTGGCTTCCTCACAGGCTCCCGGCAGGCTGCCCAGGGCTTCTCACCTCCCCTTTCCTCTGTAGGAACAGGGGGAAGCCGACCAGGGCTTATCACGCCAACTCCCCGCTGAGAGTGGGATCCAGCCACCCAGCTCTACAAAGGAGCTCTAGCTTCCCAGCTTTCTTGTCAATTTCATGGCTCCTGTTGTGAAATTGACAAGACAGCCAACAGCCAATGTAAGTAGCACAACGTCTACACACTAACTACACTAACATAAGCCCTACACCTCCTGTGGAGGTGGTGTTATTATGTTGGTGTAGCAGGGCGCTTACATCGGCAGAAGCAAGGCCGTAGTGTGTACACTGACATAATTAGGTCAACATAAGCTGCCTTAGGTCACCCTCACTGTGAAGTGTAGACCAGGCTAGGATCATCATAGTAGTCTCTAATAACCAACTATCCATGAGTGTCTCCGATTGGGAGGAGAGAACTCTGCAGAAGTTTATAGATTATAAAAATATTTTGATGAATACAATAGGAGTGTGTTTGACTTAAGACAGCTCAAAAGAATATTTTTGCTTATGCAAACTCAGAAATGCAAATAGAAAGAAACAAAGAAACAAAGAAAGAAACAAAGAAAGAAACAAAGAAAGAAAGAAAGAAAGAAAGAAAGAAAGAAAGAAAGAAAGAACGAAAGAAAGAAAGAACTAGGAAATCCTTGTTCTTTGAGATAGAAAATAAATACCTATTTCCCTGTGTATTTATACAGTGAATTTCCAAATCAACAAATATTGCACTGTAAACAAGCATGCAATGAAGGTGACTTTATTGAGCTGATGTGGCAGGGTGACTGTAAGGAGGCAGGCTAAAATCATCACCAGGGGAATTTGGCCAGGAAACTAGTGGTATATCTACACTGCAATACAACACCTGTGGCAGGCCTATGTGAGATGGCTACATTTGGAATTTCAAAGCGCTGCCGCGGCAGCGCTGCCATGGCAGCGCTTTGAAGTGTGAGTGTAGTCAGAGTGGCAGTGCTGGGAGAGAGCTCTCCCAGCGCTGCATGTAAACCATATCCCTTACGGGTGTAGCGTGCAGCGCTGGGAGCCGCGCTCCCAGCGCTGCTGCCCTGATTACACTGACGCTTTACAGCGCTGTATCTTGCAGCGCTCAGGGGGGTGTTTTTTCACACCCCAGTTGCAGCGCTGTAAAGTGTGAGTGTAGCCAAGGCCTGAGGCTCCCAGGGCTATAATGCTGAAGTGTAGACGTTCAGGTTCCAGCTGAGGCCCAAGCCCCGTGAACCCAAGTCAGCCGACCTGGGCCAGCCACAGGTGTTCTGTTGCAGGGCACCAGGGTGACCCTTTCCCACTCTCCATTACAAAAGATGCCCTGAGGTGTTTACTCGAACTCACTTCTACATGTCACCTGAAAACACAGTGGCGGATGACAGAGGCCCCATTGATCATGTCATTTGGGGAGGTTCCTAACACACGCATGCACAAAACTGCACCGTAAGGTAAAGAAATGGGTTCTGCCCATTCTGCACAAGGAGAGATTGTCTACTGGTCTGAACTTGGCCAGACAAGAAAACCTTGCTTGGTGGGAGCTAATGCAAGAGCCAGAAGTGGGTGGGGACTTGATTGTAACAATGTCTCTCCATCTCCTGAAACCCGTTTTGTTTGGGGTTCTTCTCTGCCCTATCCTTTTTCTTAGCTGGTTTGCAGCATCACTGGGTGTGACAAGCCTGGCTTACGTCTCCTGAAAGCTAGGCCAATGAGGAGCGCTAGACACATCTTCCTCCCCTGGAACCTTGCCATTCAGCAACAACGCTGGGCTGCACATGCACGACCTCCTGAATGTTTACACTCGCAGATATCTGCTAGCCAGCAAGGTGCCCACAAAAAGGCCCTACGCCTACGGCACAGGCAATGAGTATATATCAACCAGGTACGCAACATGCTACGCAAGCTGTGTGTGGCCTGTCTACTGCAGGAAGAACTTCCTCTGACAGTAATGAAGCATTACCACCTCCAACGATGCTGCGTGCAGTGAGGGAAAAAAACAAAAAAACAAAAAAAACCAAACAATCTGAATCTTTTCACATTGAAGGGAACAAAGACTCAGAGTTTATGGATACTCGGCAACTGTCAGCAAGGCCATATGTATCACAGCTCACCCCAGCTTCAAACAGAGCAGAGGTGTACCAGAGCCAGGCCCCAGCATACGCAAAGCAAGCCACGAACATCCAGTGCTTTGCATCACTGCACCAGCCTGGAAGCACAGTTAGCTGCACTAATACGAATCGTAGGTTTGTGCCACCTCCCATTGAATGCAACAATTACCACACATATCCAAAGGCACAGCTGTGTCTATGCTAGAGGTCTACACTGGGCCCTGAACACCAGTGGGTGTATTCAGGGGAACCTGGGCCGCCCCCACTGCCACAGTGCAGACGTGCCTCAAACCTGTGCTTGCTCCACAAGATCATTTGCACACCTGGGATGATTGACAACCTGTCAACTTGACACCCAAACACCTCTGAAAATTAACTTCCATGTGTTTCTGCTGCCACAAACCTTGGTGAGAATTGCAGGGGGAAAAAACAAGAACAGGGTTGCGGTTCTCTCTTGAAAATCCTACTGAATTCAATTCCACCTTGGTAGTGCATTTGGTGGGAGCAGCAAAGGGACCATGGGCATGTGTGGAATCTAAGGCAGAAGCTGGCCCAAGATTCATGATAAGCTATTTCAGCTGAAACGTAGGGGAGTTGAAAACCAGAAGACAATCAAAGTCAGCTGCTGCCTCCAAGAAGGCGTTTGAAATACATTCATACTTTGAATATTTTCCAAACTTCCAGTCAAATGACTGCCTATGAGGATGGATGCAGTTTTCTGCCACTTCCAAAGGGTTAATCAGACTCAGAACTTCACTAGCACTCTACATTTTCACAGTGTTATACAGCCATAAGTATAGAAACACCAACAGCCACCTGAGGTGTGGATAAGTGTTAACCCCAGTTTATAGACAGGGTACAGAGGTTACATGAGTGGCCTTAGGCTTCTTTACAAAGTCCAGGGCAGAAACAGGACTAGACCACAGGAGCTCCTTCCTCCTATACTCAACCCACTTGCCCTATTGGTGACAAGAGAGGGAGATGAGATAGGCAGGAGCAAGAGAGATGAGCTTTCATCTGTCCAGGAGCCATGCCCATTTTAAGATCCACACATCTGCTGCATAACCTGTCACCCAGCGTTCTGTGCCAGCAAAGGGCTTTCACTATACAGGCCAAGCCAGCCAGGTTAGTTTGCTCTGTTTCCTTGCTCCCCGCACACCCACACTACTCAAGTGTTTAGGTTACATCTCCTGCTATTGCAATACCAAAGGCTAAGTCTCTCTGTCAGGTACAAACTGTAGCTGCACTAACAGGGCATCATCGGTTCTTACACTGATCTTCACAAGTCACAATGGGCTTGTCTCAGCTGGGAATACAAGTGGTCCTTTAAAATGTGTTAGCTAAGATGTGTTGATTAGCGTATTTTTAAACACCACAGAGCAACTAGTGTAGACAGGGTTTAAATGTTAGTCCTAAAGTTGACTCTCCGCTGCTCTGACTGCATCCTTAGGTTTCTCCTCTAGAGCAGACCAAGACCAGTTAACACATTTTTAAAGGCGTCAAAGCCTGTCTACCCTGGGTGCTGAGTGGTAAAAGTATGTTAGCATATTAGCTAACATGCTTTAAAATACCACTCAACCCCTAGCACAGACAGAAGCAGTATTTGCAGAGCTGTAGGCTCCCTCAGCTCCACTGGTGCAGAATCCAAGTTGTTCACTGGGAAGTGTGAAAGGTTTCACACCTTCCAATCCCGGTGGACAAGCATCCAAGGCCTTGTCTCCACTAGCAGAGGGGCGGGGAAGCATAGTTTTAACATGTTAGTTGGGAGAGGCAAACCTGGAGCTCCCACCCTAGGGATTACTCTGACCAGCTGATGTGTGAGAATTCCAACTTGCCTTGTCTATACTAGGATCTTAGCAGGTGTTAAAATACACCAATTTTCCTAGTGTAGAGAGGGTCCAAGAGTTAAGACACTGGCCCCAGTCCTCCAGGGAGCTACAGCAGCAGTTCAGAATGCACTCCATACCTTGACGAATTTGACCCTACATCACCACTGCATTAGGCCTGCAATTATGAGACCATGACTACATCCACACCAGCAGTGCTTTACTAGGATAGAAATACAGGTATACTTTACCGGCAAAGTGCTCCTACTGTGGACACAGCTATACCAGCTAAGCTGTGCTTTGTACCAGTACAGTAAAAACACCCTCCATAAGTGAAATAAGCTATACCAGTAGAACTGCAACTTTGCCTGCATAGATGCATCGGCACTAGGGACTTCTGCCATCATAGCTATGCCAGTCGAGGAGCCCACCTCTTTATACCCCAGACCGACACAGGTATGCTGGCAGAAATCTGTAGCGTAGACCTGGCCTGTTAACTTATGCAGACGCAACTCCGGGCCCAATTTTCCATTGCCCTGCACTCTGTGCAGCTATTTACACCCCTGGAAGCAAGTTTTGAATGCTCCCTCTCTCCTTTGGCAGCATTTTATGGGTACTGTACCCTCACTTTGCACTGGTGCAAATGGCTGTGCAACACACACGGAATAAATTGCCTAGGGAGGTTGTGGAATTTCCATCATTGGGGGGATTTTTAAGAGCAGGTTGGACAGACACCTGTCAGGGAGGTCTAGATAATATTTAGTCCTGCCACGAGTGCAGGGGACTGGACTAGGTGACCTCTCGAGGTCCCTTCCAGTCCTATGATCTAGAAGCATTTTACATCCACTTTGCACTGGTTTAAATGACAACACAAGGTGCAAGGCAGGACAGAATCAAGATCTCCCCCTTTCTGGCTATAGCCTGGTCCACATCTTATTTTCATTGCCAGCATAAATATGATGGTTAGGGGTGTGATTTTTTACTGATATAGTTATGCAGACATATGAATAATAATCTTATTCTGGTATCATTTACTCCTCATACCATGTGGGAATAAGATATGCTGGTATGAGCAATTTTAAACTGGTATAATCACATCTGCACTGGGAAAGCAATCTGTGTACCACTCTACCTATACCAGAATATCGTTATAGCAGTGCAACTTTTGAGTGTAGCCAAAGCCTGAGACACTCTGGCTGGTGTCCAGCATTCCAAAATGTTAACATTTCTCTCTCTTCAGAACAATCACATCAGGATGCAAAAAGTTCTCTTAACATGAGGGCATGTTATGCTCTTAATACAAGATTTTTGGTAGCCGATAACAAGAGATCTAAATAGACAGACAAGCACTTTCATCCAGAGACAAGGGGTTTTTTAAGCCCGAGAAGAAACTCTGTGGAATCTACCAGAAGAAAATGACGAGATGACCAACCCTCGGGGTTTGCACACAGCCCTCCTGCTAAATTTTGGTCCTGTTTTAAAAGAGCACCAAGGAATGTTTCATGAGGGTCTAACCCCTGGGCTGTTCTCATCCTGTCTCATCTGCTGAGGGACAGTGCCGAAAAGCTGTCTGCAGGCATTCAAGGAAGCCTGAAGGTCAAGGAACTAGAAACAAGGCTTTGCGCGCTTCATAAAGAAAGACCCTAGTATCTTTCATCACAAATTACCATTCTAACCAGCTCCTTGACAGCCAGCAGCTCACAGTCCCCAATGTTGGGTTCTCTGAGATGCTGTGATGTTGCTAGGAATGGTTGCTAAGCAAAGGCTCACATGCAGTTGTTTAACTGCAGTTCCATCACAGGGCTGGCTATTAAAAAAAAACAGATACAGTTTTTAAAAATTAATTTAAAGCCAAACAACTAGCCACCAGTTCGGAACCTACTTTGTCTGAAAATGACCTTACATGACACAGGTTTACTGAGGGTGACAGATAACGCTGTTCCCCTCTTCCTTTGCAGCATGCATGCCATCAGTATTCAGCAACACAGATTGCTTTCCGCTGCACCACAGGGCACTCAGCCATTGCAGAAAGCCAAGGAGAGTGGGGCGAGGAAGAAAAGACAGCACCAATACGAAGCAGGCATGACTCTTCCAGCAATGGGCCCGAGACAAAAATCAGACCTAGATTTTGATCTTGGGGTACTCTGCTCCAAGGCTTTGGTTTGGGCACATCTGTGTCTAAGGTGACCAGACAGCAAATGTGAAAAATCGGGACAGGGGGTGGGAGGTAATAGGAGCCTATATAAGAAAAAGATCCAAAAATCAGGACTGTCCCTATAAAATCAGGACATCTGGTCACTTTAGCTGTGCCCTCTGTTCTTAAGGCAAACCAGCTATTCCATTGCCTCCTTAATGAAGAACCCAGAGTGTACCTTAGTGAAGAACCCTCGATGTACAGCACCAATCCATTGCTTTACCCCTAAACAGGAACATCTCCTTCCATTTGTTTCTTGAAAACTTCACAAAGTCTTGATTAGCATTTGACTCAATATACAAACAGGCATTCATTATGAGGTAGACAACGCCCAAGCCACATGACCAGATAGAGATAAGCAACTGTTACCTCTTGCTTGAAAGGAACCTATCCGAGATGTGTCACCTCCTGGTTACCTGCCCCTATGAGCATAATTTTCAGTACAGACACAGAACTCCTTAAATATAAGCCATACATGCATTTCACAGTGATTACGATGACCAGCGGGCTAATAGCACATGCCACTTTTTAGTGAATTATAATGCATGTAGCTGACCAAGGGGATCCCTATGCAACTCTATGCACCTCCTGTGCCCTCTGCCAATTGGCATCAAAAGATTCCTGGGTCACACTGACCTAAGATCCCCACCCTCTCCACCAATCATAATTTTTCATTTTTGCTTCCAGGTCTAAGATGGGAATGGTATGCAGATTCAAGTTGCTTCAAGAAGGCAAACAACTCATCCAGGGAGGTAAAGAATTCTCCAACACTTGGAGTCTAAATCATAGTTGGATGCTTTTCCAAGAAATGCGATGTAATCTAGTGGTTCTTTACCTCATCCATATCCTGACCACAAGTTACAGTATCCTCCTGGCACAAGTTTCAAGAAAGTGGAGGGTGGGTATCATCTAGCTATAAACAAAAGGAGAGTGGTTGCAACCCCCTAACTCCCCCAGTGGGTCAAAAATCAAGGATGAAAACTCATGCTCTTGTTCGACCAAAAGTTGTTGGGCTAAATGCAGAAATTACTGGGTGAATCTCCATGGCCTCATTTACTTAGGAGTACCTTGTTTGCCCTTCTGATGTTCCTTTCTGGTGTTGATACCTGTGTGAGCATTCTCTGATGGAAAGGCACAGGAGAATACTAAGGCACTACACTAAGGTTACAAATGGAGAAAGCCTGGTCTGATGCTTGAAGCAGTAGTCAGGACACTGGTGCATCAGCAACTGGCTCTTCCACAGAGTTTCTGAATGACCTTGGACAGGTCCTTTTCTTCTCTACATGCCTCAGACTTCCCACTGGCTAACGAGCTCATACTCAACTTTCCTAATTCACAGGGCTGTTGCGTAGATTAATTAGTGTTTCTCATTAATTGTGATATCCTCTGTTGGAAGTTTAAAGAATTAAAAAAAAATATGCCACTGATGAGACTATTTAGCATTAAAATCCTTAATGTTTGATAGAACTTCCTACAATACGGCAGAATTAAGCTAGCATGGTGGTGACGTTCTGACCTAATTACAGAACATAACATGTGCAGGTACTAAAAACTCCATGAAAAAGGATGTTCACTGTTTCTGGCCCACTAGGAGGCACTCATGAGGCTGCAGATGCAACCAGTTCAGAGAGCTTGGATAATGTGCAGAAAAGCATGTGAACACGAGAATGCTCATCTGCTCCCAATCTTTGAGCCTGAGGTTCACCATGGGCAGCGACAGCTGGGTGAAGACTTCAAAAAGCTTTCAGCAAATAAAATATAGCTTTTTTGTTTGTGCCCCCTGAGTTTACTTTCCATAAACTCATTTACTACAATATTCATGTTTCAGGAATGCCCATGGACAGCAAATTTTAAGCAATTATTTTTGAAAATGAAATTGTAAAGCTTTGTAAGAAAAAACTAAAGTGGGTCAGGACTACACATTTTGTCTAAAGCTTTCAAAAAAAACTTCTGATGAAAAAGTGACTTTTTACCCATGCTGGTAAATACTCCATTTCCAAAGTTAGCTTCATCCAACCAAGAAATAGAAATATCACCACGTGACCCACATACCCATTTAAAACAAGCCAACAGAAGTTGGCTTCTGAATATTTGCAACAAATCGAACACTCAAACAGTTCGAAAACTACCAACAACCCTGTAATTATTTGAAGAAATAATTTTGATGTAATTGTGAAGTTTGCATGGACAATTCACACACAGGGGGAAAAGTAGTCACTCACTACAAGTTATTTGCTTAACTAGTGACAGGAAAGCAGTTATCCCAATATTCTGCACAAATGGCCTCTCCTTAAGAGACGCAATTTTCTCCCTTCAAAAACTCTTTCAGAATTGTCTCTTAATCAATCCCAACTGCTCCCTTAGCTCCATGACTCCTTCCTACATTGCCTTTGTCAGCATAATAGTAATAATATCAAGTACTTATATAGCCATTTTCATCTTCAAAACACTTTACAAGATTAACCAATTAATGCACATTCTTCCCATGCTGTCTCCCGTGTTACTCCAATCCTCATTAGGTTTTCTTTGTGATTTCCTGTCACCATTTTTCAAATGTCCCTGGTTATCCTCTAATAGAATGAAACAGTCAGCAGCTTCCTTTGGTGTTTCTTCCATGTCTTACATTTAGAACTGGGCCAGAGGTGGCAGAAAGTCCCTACGTTCCACTTCACGATAGCACGATGGCTTTGAATCCAAAAACTCATAGGTTCAAACATTTTTGATGCAAAACCAGAAGCTGGCCCAAGAGAGGAAGGACAATCTTGTGGTTAAAGCACTAGGATGGGATTTAGGAGATTTAGGTTCAACTCCTGCCTCTCTATACACTCCCTGTAAGATCTCGGGAGAGTCCTTTAGGGTCATTTTCAAAAGTGCCTAAGTGAATTAGAATCCTAAGTTATTTTGGCACTTGGGGCAGATTTACAAAGGCATTTAAGAACCAGAAGATGCAGGCAGATGTCTAGTAGGACTGGCAGAAGTGTCTGAGATTGGCACCTAACCTATTTAGGTGGTATTGTATTTCCTGCTAGGCATCAAAATACCCTTGTCAGTTTGGCGCCTACAAGGCTAAGTGTCGCCGGTAGTCTTTGAAGCTTTTGAAAATGTCACTCCTCTTCCATCAGTAAAATTGAGACAATGATACCATGCTTTGTCTACTTAGATTTAAGTCCTTTGGGATAGGAACTGTCTCATGTGTCTGTGCAGCACCAAGCATGCTGGGGCCCTGACCTAAGTGGGGACTTCTAAGGGAAACCAAAACTCAGAGCTGAGCACCATACAAACTAAAATGAAAAGGTTTGCACAAACTCCCGCAAACTGACTCCACTCATGGAGGCAGAATTTTTTGGCTGCCTCATTTATAAAGGCACTAAATATTATCCCCAAAACAAGTTTTTCTATTTGTGTTTCAATTATTTTGCAGCAGAAGGATATTTGCATTTAAATTGCTTACACGCCATATTCAAATATATAATGTCACTTTCAGCTCAGGCGGTGGGGGTCCATTTCTCTGAAGAAAGAAACAGAAAGGAGAGGGAACAGGATTTAGTTTTGAACCATCTAACATCACAGAAAAAGGCTAGTTTACAGATTCCTGCTTGTTAGAGTCTCATTCTTGCTTAGTTTTTGTACTCTTATTTTAAACAAACAACAGTGTCACCCTGAGGGGACAGATTTAAAGCAAGCTGTCATTTCATTCATCTCTATTAACTATGAAGCAAAATCTCCACCTACAAAGGTCAACTAACAATTAAGGTCTCTAACCTAGTTCCACCTACCATCAAGCTAGCTATGTATGCGGCCTCCATATTAATAAATAATACCTACATCTTATGTCACTGTTTCCATCAGCAGTTCTCAAAGCACTTTACAAAGGAGTTCAGTGTCACTATCCCCATTTCATAGATGGGGACATTGAGGCACAGAGCAGTGAATGACTTGCCCAACATCGTCCAGCAGGCCAGTGGCAAAGCTGGGAATAGACTCCATCACTTTGATGCTTGAAAGTCTCAAAAGTGTTTTACTCTCAGCAAAACAGGAAAATGTCATCTCCATTTTACAGATGGGGAACTGCGTACAGAGAGATCATCATCTTGGGAATACGTTCTTATTTAGAAATCTGTCTGACCTGAGCTCAGGTGGAGTGGCACCCATTGTTCTGATTCAAGTCTCAGTCTACATCAGTTTCTCAAAGCATAAAATTATTGTCCTTGGAAAGCTCAAATACCACCCTCTTAAAAAATACTCACTTATTCACTGCTGCAATTTTCTTATTTTCTCAGCTATACAAAAGCACATGGGACATTTATGAAGTGCTTTGAGATCTTCCACCAAAAGCACTACCATAAGTACACAAGTGCTGATTATTATAATACAAAGTCATCTGAATTACAGAGAGACATGCAAACAGTGGAAAATATTGCCTGCAAATATTTGAGATATGAATCAATTTTTTTCTTAATTCTATTCAGGACTCTTTTGTGTTTGCTTTCTGAGAATATTCCAGCACTGGAGCTTGACAAGCAAATTGGAAACATCTACATTGAATAGTCACTGAAAGTGAATCTCAAATTGTATACTAAATTGCAAAATTCACAACTCACTCGGTCCAATCTGGGGACAGAAACAAGAGCACATGACTTGTGTGGCTAAACAACACAGTTCAAACTTTCCATTTGAGTGTATCTGCAACAAACTTGTGTGATTAAGCTAAGAACTGTTTGCAGAATAAAACCTTATTTAATTGAATGTTTGAAATGATTGTGGAAATTCCCAGTCCCTTCATGGATCAGTCACACAAAGTAAAATTTGAATTCTTAATTGCAAACTATTAGCTCTGCTCTAAACGTAAGTGCTCCTCTGTTCAAATTATTTCTTCTTAACCGACTGAGGCACTGAAATTAGACTTATTTTAGCACAATGGAGTCAACAGATCTTTTTAAAGAAACTTCTCACTTTTGGTGTTCATCTTGCATAGTTTACACACAAGTATTCCCACCCACTTCAATGAACTACTCACATGCGTGAGCTGTAAGTACACGTGTCATGCTTGCTGGTTTGTGGCTTACGTGTAGGTCTAAATAAAATGGTCTTGGAATCTGTTTCCACTGCTATCATTTAAAGCCTCTTTTTCCTCCTTAGACACATTCTATTTAATCCTAGTTCTCAATCCGAAAAAAAGATCAATAGCTATCTTCTCGAATTTACGTAGCTTCCAATTGAATAGTTAACACACATTGAACTTTTTTTATATATATAGTCTCATTTTCTACCTGTGCCCCTGTAAAGAAAAATAATATCCCTCAGTTTGATTTTCCTAGGGGTGAAAAAGACTAATTTATTCTCTAGTTTAAGATTGTCACAGTGATTAGCAGGAAAAAATGACAGACCCTTCTGTAAAACATTAGCTACTTGCTCACTTAAAATCCTCTGATATAGACTCGCTCTTCACACAGAGATGGCAAACTGGGAACTGATTCTGCTATTCATCCACACAGCCTGTGCCACATGGACTGCACAAGATTCTGTCCCACGCCATGCCCATGTAAAGGAACCACGAGTAGGATTGAGGGAAGGTATCCAAGTCTTCTTGGCTTCTCTGTCAAATGCACTGCTGCTCTTTTTCCGAATGCTGACGGCACAAGAACTTCATCCAAAAGCCACTAAATCAACAGAGACACATCAACGACCAAGTGCCCACTTGGAGTTGGACTATCTAAGGTACTGCTAAGGATCCTGTTACCTTAGTATCATAGAAACTTTGGATTGGAAAGGACCTTCTGGATCATCAAGTCCAGTCTCTGGCTATCACAGGCAACCCTGTCATATAATCCGATCTACAAACTTGTCAAGCTCCATCTTAAGGCCATTTAGGTGGGTGGTTCCCATTACTCCTAGTGGAAGAACATTCCAGAACCTCCTTTTTCTGATGATTAGGAACCTTCTAATTTTCAGGCTTAGTTTACTCATGGCCAGTTTATACCTATTTGTTCTTTTGCCAGCATTGTCCTTTAACTTAAACAGCTCTTTGCCTGCCGCACCATTGACCGCCCTCTAGCACTTGGACCATCCTGTTGCCTAATCCAGCTCAAAGCAGAGCTAGAGGACCAAGGGATTAAAAGGTTGTCACTGTAACATTTCACAACAGCAAAGTCCAGACAAAGCCTGAAGTGTTAAAGGTGACATGAACACCAATCCCTACAAACTGCTCTGAGAGCATTTACTTATTTCATGCGGCCTTCAAGACAAGAACTGTTTTCTGACACTATTCACCTGGGATAGAATCAAATGATCTAGAAGTGAAAAAATCCCTCAGTCTTCCACCAACTTGAACAATGAAGTTGCCATGAGTGACTTTTCTCCAGCTATTTTATGCTGTCAGCTAGCCTCCTACCACTATGCCCCATCCCTGGTCTCCTTTCATTTTTAAATCTATGCAGTCATTTTCTTTACCAGACCAGCTGGAAGGACTCTGCAGATGACTGTAATTTTACATTTAAAAGCAAGTTCTATTTACTATTGATCTACTTGTGTGATGATATAGTTTTGCAATACTCCATTAACAGGAAATACGATGTTCCATCTTGGCTGCAAAATTGGGGCCTAATTCTGCAGAGGCTTAAGCATGTAAGTAAGGGACTGCTCATGGCCTTACGTCTTTTCAGAAGCTTTCCCTTGAGCGTAACATTTTAAACATCTGATTAAAAATAAAACACTGTCATCAGGTACAGCTTCCACACGTCTCCAAAGATGGGCATTTCAGAAGGTGACACCATTTTCTTATTAAACATGTTGCATCTTTCTCTGATGCTTAACTTTAATGAAAATATTCCTGGATGGCTGCTGATAGATGTCCATGGTCCACAATCACTGCCTAATCTTTTATATAATAGATACAAGAAAAAACAATAGAGAGATGATCAATACGCTGTGTGATATGAGCAACATCTTTAAAAATAACGTCGGTTCTCAAAAAGCACAGGTTTTCATTACCTTTAGTAGGAAACATGTTTCCTGTTTGGAAGGAAATATATTTTTTCTTGAGTATTATTCAGTATATCCAATGGGAAAGGAACACAATTGTGCCTTTGTTAGAGTAGAAATGAGCTTCTACTTTTCTGTGCCTACAACTTGGCATTAATGTCTCATCAAATGTCAGATCAAGCTTCGTTCTAACAGTGGGCCTGATTCTCCTCTATATACAGCAATGAAAATGAGGTGTAATTCCACTGAACCCAGTGGAGTTTCAGAGACATAAAACAGGCACAGGAGAGAACAGATTGAGGCCCAGCTACTCCCTTACATTTTGAAGATGCAGGGCTAGCTTTCCTCAGTGATGCTTAAAACCAAGCTGGAGTGCTTAATTTCAACCAGGAGAGCATTAACAAATGATTCTTATGATAAGTGATCAGATCTCTTAAGTTTGGGAACAGTGATTCGCACACTGCTAACAGAGGAGGTTGGGAAAGTGTAACAAAATCTAAGAATCTGCACAATGGGTTTAGACGGAGTGTTTTTCCTCGCCAGAAAGATACAACCTTTTACAGTGATCTGGATACAAAAAAATAAAAATAATCCTTGAAGAGGCAGCCTCTCCACACAGCTATGGATTTATGCAGTAATCTCCAACACAACACTCACTAGTTTCTGTCTCCACAGAAACAGTGGTTCATCCACAATCAATCCTAATTCTATCTTACTTTGAAACATTCTTATATTTTCCACCACCAACTTAAATAAAAGTAGAGTTTCTAAATCTTCTTGTTTTCATTACTAAATGAGGGGAAACTTCCCATAAATATCTATGGTACCTATCTAGCCGCAATCACTGTAGTATAACTGGGGGAAAAAAGAATTAGATAAATTCTTGGAGGACAGCTCCATCAATGGATATTGGTCAGAATGGTCACAGGTGCAACCCCATGATGTGGGTGTCCCTAAGCCTCTGACTGCCAGATGCTGGGACTGGATGACAGGGGATGGATGACTTGATAACTGCCCTGTTCTGTTCATTCCCTCTGAAGCATCTAGCATTGACAACTGTCAGAAGACAAGTATCAGAGGGGTAGCCGTGTTAGTCTATAAGGTGCCACAGGATTCTTTGCTGCTTTTACAGATCCAGACTAACAGAGGTTTTGGAGCATGTGCTTTCGTAGGTGAATAACTACTTCGTCAGATGCATCTGACGAAGTAGGTATTCACCTATGAAAGCTCATGCTCCAAAACCTCTGTTAGTCTATAAGGTGCCACAGGATTCTTCGCTGTCAGAAGACAGGATATTGGGCTACACGAACCACTGGTCTGACCCAGTCTGGCCATTCTTATGTAGCAACGGTGTTTCACAATCTTTAATGTACTTATTCTCACAACATGTAGGGAAGTGGTCTTATCCCCATTTTACAGATGGGAAACTGAGGCACAGAGATGGTAAGTGACTTGCCCAGGACCACACAGAGTTTGTGGCAGTGCAGGGAATTGAATTCCAGTCTCCTACAGACTAGGATAGTAGCCTCATCACTGGACCATCTTCTCTATCAGTATCCTACCACTACAGTGACCAGAACCCAGATCCCTGATGTTTTAAAATTCTTGTCTTTGACAAGTTCTAATCCCATCTCTTAAAACAGTGGTTCTTAACCTGGGGTGCATGCACTCCCTGGGGGTGCGAGATGCCCTTTCTGGGGGTGCGAGACATGCCAGATATTTTAGAAGGCAAATCATCGAAAACACAAATTAAGCACAGGCACGTAAGTATAACTACCTTGCTTCATCAGGCCTATTTATTAACATTATACACTTATTAACGATTACTGTAATATACACTATATATATAGGTTTAAGGAGTGAGAACATATTTTGACTTTTGATAAGGGGTGCAAGAACATATTTTGAGAACCAAAGGGGTGCAGGCTGCAGTAAAGGTTAAGAACCACGGTCTTAAAAGCACTGAGTTAATCTGTAACAATTTTCTTATTTTCTCACCAATACTAAAGTGCATTGCACAATTATGAAGTGTTTTGAGATATTCCAGCAAGAGCCACTACCACAAGTACACAAACGTACAAAGAGTCAGGCAAACAGCGGTAAGTCTCACCTGCAAGTTTCTTTTCAGATAGTAACCAAATTTTAACTTGATTCTATTTTCAACCCTTTTGTGTTGGCTTTCAGCGAATATTCCAACATTTGAGCTTTAACAGAAAACTTCTACTCTAAACAGTCATTGAAAGCGAGGCTCAAATTGTATATTGAACTATGACTCTTGCAATTTACTCTGTCCATTCAGGGAACAGAAAACAAGAGCACAACTGGTGTGACTAATCAACAGTGCACATTTTGAACTGTGAGTATCTGCAACAAGTTTTGCAAATCAGCTTAAGAACAGCTAGAAGAGCAAGTTTGAGAATCATTTCAAAAGCCTAATAAGTTTGAGCATTTCACTAACACTGTTGTCTTCATTTTACAGGTGGGGAAATGAGACTAAGTGACTGGCCCCAGGTTAGACAGAAGGTTGGTAGCAAGTCCCAGACTAGCCATCTAACAGGACCATCTTTCTTCCCTGTGAAATTTATTCAATAGTTACCAACTTAGAGTTTTCCTTGTATCTTTCTCTGAAAAAAAGTACCACAATCAGAGACAGGCTAGCAGACTAAATTGTCCATTGGTCTGACTCGATCTGGCATGAAGAGATCAGTGTAGCTTGAAAGCTTGTACCTTCCGCCAACAGAAGTTGGTCCAATAAAGGATATTACCTCACCTACCCTGTCTCTCTCTCTCTCTCAATTCCTGTCTTGTCAGTGTGAGAGACGGCTGCACAATTTATACTAGAAGAAATCTATGGCTTTAAAGATAGGTGAGGGAAATCCAAATAAAAGTAATTTTATTAGGCTAGAAAAGGATTAACGTTTCACAGAGCAGGTACAAACAGCAGCCAACTGCACTGATCGTCTCCCTTTTCTTTTATTTAAGAAAAATGTTCTGGATAAAGACATCTTCACTTCAAGGCAGATAAAACAACAATGAATATCAAGTGAAGACTGCAGGCACTCTGATAAATGGATTGAGAAACCATAGCTCCTGTAAATGCCTCCGGATCTGCCAGCCTGAACACAATATTTTCATATAGCGAGTGTCTCATGAACATCTCTCTCATCAACAGCTACATAACATCCCTATGATGTAGTCCAGTGGATAAGATCCTGGAGTAGAAGTTAGAAGATCTAGGTTCTATTCTTTACTCTGTCAATTTTGGGAGACTCCTTTTGCCTTTTTCCTGTCTGACTTTCTGCTAATGTAGATGTAAACTCTGGGTATGTGTACACTATGGGATTATTCCAATTTTACATAAACCGGTTTTGTAAAATAAATTGTATAAAGTCGAGTGTACGCAGCCACGCTAAGCACATTAATTCAGCGACGTGCATCCATGTACCGAGGCTAGCGTCGATTTCCGGAGCGTTGCACTGTGGGTAGCTATCCCATAGCTATCCCATAATTCCCACAGTCTTCCCCACCCGTTGGAATTCTGGGTTGACATATACCCTGTCATAACCTTAGTCCCAGATTTGGACCTTAGCGTCCAAAATATGGGGGTTAGCATTAAAACCTCCAAGCTTAGCTACCAGCTTGTACCTGGTACTTGCTGCCACCACCCAAAAAATTAGAGTGTTTTGGGGCACTCTGGTCCCCCTGAAAAACCTTCCCTGGGGACCCCAAGACCCATATCCCTTGAGTCTCACAACAAAGGGAAATAATCCTTTTTCCCTTCCCCCCTCCAGGTGCTCCTGGAGAGATACACAGACACAAGCTCTGTGAAACTACACAGAGTGACTCCCCCTCTCTGTTCCCAGTCCTGGAAACAAGAAGTACTTTCCTCTTCACCCAGAGGGAATGCAAAATCAGGCTAGCAAATCCAACACACACAGATCTCCCCCCCTGATTTCTTCCTCCCACCAATTCCCTGGTGAGTACAGACTCAATTTTCCTGAAATTTCCCAGTAAAGAAAACTTCACAGGTCTTAAAAGAAAGCTTTATATAAAAAGAAAGAAAAATACATACAAATGGTCTCTCTGTATTAAGGTGACAAAATACAGGGTCGATTGCTTAAAAGAATATTGAATAAACAGCCTTATTCAAAAAGAATACAAATCAAAGCACTCCAGCACTTATATTCATGCAAATACCAAAGAAAAGAAACCATATAACTTACTATCTGATCTCTTTGTCCTTATACTTAGAAACAGAAGAGTAGAAAGCAGAACTACTTCTCCAAAGCTCAGAGAAAGCAGGCAGCCAGAAAACAAAGACTCAGACACAAACTTCCCTCCACCCAGAGTTGAAAAAATCCGGTTTCCTGATTGGTCCTCTGGTCAGGTGCTTCAGGTGAAAGAGACATTAACCCTTAGCTATCTGTTTATGACATACCCTGAAACACCCAGGAAAATGTTTTTGACCCTTCAGGCATTGAGAGCTCAGCCAAGAATGCAAATGGTTTTCGGAGACTGCGGGGACTGTGGGATAGCTGGAGTCCTCAGTACCCCCTCCCTCCCTCCATGAGCGTCCATTTGATTCTTTGGCTTTCTGTTATGCTTGTCACACAGCACTGTGCTGTGGCCTCTGTCTATCATAGCCTGGAGATTTTTTCAAATACTTTGTCATTTTGTCTTCTGTAACGGAGCTCTGATAGAACAGATTTGTCTCCCCATACAGCGATCAGATCCAATATCTCCTGTACCGTCCATGCTGGAGCTTTTTTTGGATTTGGGACTGCATCACCACCCATGCTGATCAGAGTTGCACGCTGGGCAAACAGGAAATGAAATTCAAAAGTTTGCGGGGCTTTTCCTGTCTACCTGGCCAGTGCATTCGAGTTCAGATTGCTTTCCAGAGCGGTCACAATGGTGCACTGTGGGATACCGCCCAGAGGCCAATACCGTCGATTTGCGGACACACTAACCCTAATCCGACCTAGCAATACTGATTTCAGCGCTACTCCTCTTGTTGGGGAGGAGTACAGAAAATGGTTTAAAGAGCCCTTTATATCAATATAAAGGGCCTCGTTCTGTGGACAAGTGCAGGGTTAAATCGGTTTAATGCTGCTAAATTCTGTCTAAACGCGTAGTGTAGACCAGGCCTCTGACTGGCTCTCGATGTTTGTATCCTGCTGAGCACAATAGGACTCCACTCCTGGCTGGGCCCTCTAGCTACTAGCGTAATTTAGTAATAAGTGTCAACAACAGTGATTCTTTACATGGGGAAAAAAGACTCCTTAGCAAAGTATTTAAGTTATTGTTAGCTTCTTTTCATGCAATTTGGCAGATGGAAATAAGGAGGAGCAGCCAGGACCATGCAGCCAGCTAGATCTCCCTGGACCACCAGCATAGTGGCCCATACACCGCTGATGGACCAGTCCAGATACCCCACTTTGGGAACTCTGTTGAAATCCTAGTTTGTGACTTATCTCTAACAGCATTCTACTGTCAGACACGGCCACCCTGTGAGAGTGGCCAGATGGGCTTACTGTTACCATTAATCCATCTTGAATGCATTGACTCAAAAACCTGCAAACTGTGCATGCAACCTGTCTGTCATTACATGATCCCATCTCAGACATCCTCCCACACGCCATCTGTCTATTGCATATTATCTTCAATTAGACTGTAAGCTCCTTCAGGACAAGTACTATCTCTTACTACATTATCCAGCATCCAGTGCAGTGGGGGATCTGATCCCAACTTGGGCTTCTGGATAATATCACAATATAAATAATAAAACAGCGTGCCTTGCATGCATTTATAGGAGTGAGTAAGATGCATTTCTCCACCTCTTTCTCCAACACAAGCTTCCCAGAAGTCTGTGCTACTCTAGCCCATTATTGTACTGTTTTTTCATAACAGCTACCTAGCACTTAAAAGTCATCCCTATGCTGTAAAGCCCTGGCCATTCAGAACCTCCCAACTGCAGAGATAAAAATTATATCCTCCTGCTCCAGAAGCACATGGCCTAATGGAGCATCTCCACTGGTTGTTAGCACTATATGGGCTTATGATAGAGTTGTGCAGATCTGAATCCACACCACTACCCTCTGCAGCATGTGCACACACACTAAATAGTTCACTACCACACCAACAATGCCTTCATTTAATAAAGACGGTCGATTATTCCTGCCGACAGGAAAATGGGGACGTCGCTGAATCTAAACATAGATGAAGAACATTGTACTTAGTCTACTGTGAAGTGACGTATTAAAAACCCTCTGTCCCGCTTCTATGCAAGGGAGGTGTTAAAAAAAAAGTTACACATTTGGGCTCATTGAAGTACAATATCTCATTCTGGCTGGCTGTGTCCATGGCAGCAAGCAAAGAGACTGAACCAGAGTTAATCTGATTTCTTTAATCAATGGGATTTTCCCAGTTACACATTAACCACTATCAAATTAGTCTGCCACTGCATTGCATGTCTGGAGTATATATTTTTGCAGATTACTGCATTGCATTGTGTGTATTGTAAGCAAAGTACACCAATTTCCATAATTGCACCATACTTCACTCCAAGCAGTGCAGCACAGTGTAAGTACTGTGACAAAGTTCCTCCTTTACCTTGGTGGGTCCTGCGCTTATTGGCGGATTTGCTCACCTCAGTGATCTTCCCCTCTGGTGGAACCCAGAGTCTGGGTCAACTCCTCCTGTGCCTGATCAGGAGTTGTGAGGTTTGGGAGGAACCCAGGCCCGCCCTCTACTCCGAGTTCCAGCCCAGGGCCCTGTGGTTTGCAGCTGTCTATAGTGCCTCCTGTAACAGCTGCATGACAGCTACACCTTCCTGGGACTTCCAAACACCTTCTTTATCCTCACCACAGGACCTTCCTCCGGGTGTCTGATAATGCTTGATTGTCTGATAATTCCTCAATCCTCCAGCAGCACACCCTCTCAGTCTCAGCTCCTTGCGCCTCTTGCTCCCAGCTCCTCACACGCACTTCCTCTCCTCTGGCTCCTCCCCGCCTGACTGCAGTGAGCTCCTTTTTAAACCCAAGTGCCCTGATTAGCCTGTCTTGATTGGCTGCAAGTGTTCTAATCAACGTAGCAATCTCCACTGCCTTCTAGAAAGACCTTAATTGGCCCCAGGTGTCTTGATAAACCTGGAGCAACTGCCATTGAGGCCATGTCTACATCTAAAATTTTGCAGCGCTGGTTGTTACAGCTGTATTAGTACAGCTGTATAGGGCCAGCGCTGCAGAGGGGCCACACTTACAGCAACCAGCGCTGCAAGTGGTGTTAGATGTGGCCACACTGCAGCGCTGTTGGGCGGCTTCAAGGGGGGTTCGGGGAACGCGAGAGCAAACCGGGAAAGGAGACCAGCTTCACCGCGGTTTGCTCTCGCGTTCCCCGAACCACCCTGCAAACCGCAGGGAAGGAGACCTGCTTGATCGGGGAACGCGAGAGCAAACCGCGGCGAAGCTGGTCTCCTTTCCCGGTTTGCTCTCTCGTTCCCCGAACCCCCGAGCAAGCAGGTCTCCTTCCCTGCGGTTTGCAGGGTGGTTCGGGGAACGCGAGAGCAAACCGCGGCGAAGCTGGTCTCCTTTCCCGGTTTGCTCTCTCGTTCCCCGAACCACCCTGCAAACCGCAGGGAAGGAGACCTGCTTGTTCGGGGAACGAGAGAGCAAGCTGGGGAAGGAGACCAGCTTCGCCGCGGTTTGCTCTCGCGTTCCCCGAACCACCCTGCAAACCGTAGGGAAGGAGACCTGCTTGTTCGGGGAACGCGATAGCAAACCGGGGAAGGAGACCAGCTTCGCCGCGGTTTGCTCTCGCGTTCCCGGAACCACCCAGCAAACCTCAGGGAAGGAGACCTGCTTGCTCGGGGTTCGGGGAATGCGAGAGCAAGCTGGGGAAGGAGACCAGTTTGATTACCAGAGGCTTCCTCAGGTATGCTGGGATACCTGCTTATTACACGGAGGTCAAGAAAAGCGCTGGTAAGTGTCTATACTTGATTACCAGCGCTGGATCACCAGCGCTGGATCCTCTACACCCGAGACAAAACGGGAGTACGGCCAGCGCTGCAAACAGGGAGTTGCAGCGCTGGTGGTGCCCTGCAGATGTGTACACCTCCTAAGTTGCAGCGCTGTAACTCCCTCACCACCGCTGCAACTTTCTGATGTAGACAAGCCCTTAGTTACTATGGTACTAGGGATTTGTTTAGCCTGGAGCTAACATACCTGTTCCTCAGTACTTTACTGTAGCCATCTGGCCTTGCCCCATCACAGTACGTAATAGTAGCCCCCATAGTTACTGTATCTTTTAATCACTGTATCCTGGTTTCCATAAAAACAAGGCAGGTTCATCTGGTGCCAGAGCAAGGCTCCAGGTGACAGGCACTGAGATACCACACTGCTGGGAGGTGTCAAAAACTTCTTACTATGTGCACACAGAACCACCACCAAGGCCTGTAGCTAGTATAAGTTACACATACTCCACACAGAGAAAAATTTTAACGGACAGATCAGAGAAGGATGATCTTGGGATTAGGACAACAGACTGGGACTCTCAAGACCTGTGTTCAATTCCTGCGTTCAATTCCTGCCTCTGACAAAACCACCACGCACAACCCAGTCTCTCTGGGTGTATGTTCCCCATCTGTAAGATGCTAATAATCATCCTTCCTTTCTCCTAGCCTTTGTGTCTTGTCTATTTAAATTGTAAGCTTTTTGGGGTGAAGACCATCTTTTACTAGGTGAATGTACAGCACCACGCACAACAGGGCCCTGATTTTGGTTGGGGCCCCAGGACTTAAACACTGAAGGGATGAATTATGTTCTCTGTATGTTGGTGCTCATTAGACAGTACAGGGGGACCTCCCTTATTCCCCAGAAGGGCACTTCTGCAGGATGCAGCCCTTATTTCGCTCCATCTCCTGGATGTGCTGCAAGTCAGGACCAAGATCCATGAACAGGGCTGCACAGGAACCCAGGAGGGGAATAGTTGGCATGGGGTTCTTCGGTACAACAGGGAAACTTGCATGCCATTCACCCAAAGAAGGCCTGACTCTAGCCATTGCTGTGATGATAATTACAGCACTCACAAAGTGCTTTCCAAACACTCAAGAAGGGACAGTCCCTGGCGTGAGGCACTCACAGCTAAAGGACAAAGGTTAGGGGAAAAGGGAACAACCTGTCAGGGATGGTCTAGATCAGGAATTGGCAACCTTTGGCATGCAGTCCACCAGGGTAAACCCTCTGCCAAGCCCAACTGGCTTGTTTACCTGCTGTGCCTGCAGGTTAGGCCGATCACGGCTCCCACTAGCCACTTCCCACAGCCCCCGTTGGCCTGGAGCAGCGAACCACAGCTAGCGGGAGCCACGATCAGCCGAACCTGCGGATGCGGCAAGTAAACAAACCAGCCCGGCCCACCAGAGGGTTTATCCTGTTGGGCCACATGCCAAAGGTTGCCAATCCCTGGTCTAGATAATACTTAGTTCTGCCTTGAGTGCAGGGGATTGGATTAGATAACCTCTTGAGGTACCTTCCAGTCCTTTCATTCTATGAAGAGGCCATTTACATGAGTCAGCTCATTTCACATGAAGCAACATGGAAGAAATGGGTCTTTAAGAGGGACTTCAGCAGGGGCCTCCTGGATCAGTTTAAAGAGGTGGTGCCAGTGCTATTCTTCCATGGTTTCATAAATCCTAAGTGTACTCACTAACAGAGATTAAAGGGTGAAGCAGAGGGTGGAAAGGACAGAATAGGAAAATAGGAGTCTCTTGGTTCCAGATATGTGTCTTCTCCTAAAGAGACCCCCGCTCCCCAAGAGGTTGGATGGTATTAGAAGAGCTTTGTAATTGCAAGAAGTCAAATGCTTTGAGCACATGTTGCTGGATTTCTCACTTCCTTGAAAGGGAGGGAAGACCAATAAATACATTTTGTATGTACGCTGTACCTATAAATAGCAACACAGATACTTCATTAAGCTATGGAGTCTGAATAGAAAAACCTCAATTAATATGCAGGATTGATAAGGTCACATCTGGTTTTTTTTATAGCCAGGGTTCCAATAGGTGGAACCAATTTTTTTCCTGTTTTTAATGCTTAGCTGTCTGTTGACCCTGCAAACCTCTTGTTATACATCTTCATCAACAAGACTGCCCTTGGAAAAGATGGACTCCCGCTTCTGCCTGAACAGTGATAGTATTATCACTATAGACTGGATGAGCAAACTGAGTGCTGAACTGACAGATTCAATGAATATAGGAACATTGTGAGTTAACTTACCAGTTGCTGTCCTATTCTTAAGGGCTATCGCTTTGATCTAGCACTTTGGGAGCTCTGTGCTTTGTATTTGCACGAGTGGATACATTTTGGATCATTCAGGATATTGCCAGACCAACTAGCTACCAGTGTGAAGGATAGACAAAAAGCCTCCCTATTAAACCTACTGGAATAAATACAGCCTTGATAGAATGCCACTGAAGCCAATGGAAGATCATGTTGGCACACTGTCTTGGGATATTCTTGATACAAAAGCAAATTAGCAGGATGCTGTTGAAGTCTTACATGCTGTTGATCTAAAACTCTGCACTTGTATAGCAGTTTCACTCCAAGGCTCTTAAAGCACTTTATACACAACAACATTGTCATGTAGGCATTATTCCACCCACTGTAGAGATGAATAAATGGAAGTCAGACAGGAGAATTCTCTCTCCCACGGTCATCTGCAGAGATGGAACAGAATCATAGAATTGGAAGTCCCTGTCTGACCAGCAGACAGCATTTCCTTATTTCACACTAGGCCTCCACCATGGAAAACACTATTAAGGACTTGCCTTCAGCTGAAGGAAGCTCAGAGATAAGACACTCTCTCAAAGGCCATTCCTGAGTCAGCTCTCACCAAGTTCTTTATAGCTACAGCTGGGAATCTCCACTGGGTGTATGTTATATGACCAATGCTAAATAAGGTTAGACTGCTTGACTTTTCCCAGAATACATCTGAACATTAATATTGTCATTAGTTTCTTCTGGACAAGAATGATGTATATTTCACATTACCATCATTTGAGGGGGTGATTTGCAAGAGCACTTGGTGTCACCCTAACTTGGCTCCCACTGAAGTCTGTGGGGCAAGCGGAGGGGTTACCATTGAATCTGATCACAGCAGCGCTGGACCAGTGCTGATTACTTGCAACACCCCACTCTAAAGGGTTAAAAATGAGTGATGCACAGCAGGGCACAACTCTGCAACTATTTGTCACCAAGTGTGCAGTATTAAAGTCACTGCATACTACAGACTCTGTAACTAGTCAATGTAATTCCTACAGCTAGATCTACACTACAGCCTCTGCCAGCCAAACTCACGTCGCTCAGGGGTGCCAACTTTCCACCCTCCCGAGCAACATAAGTTACACTGATGCAAGCGTCCATGCGCACAGCACTCTCCCGTCGGCATAGTGTCTTCACCAGACACACTGCAGCTGTATCAGTACAACGGCGCCGCTGCAGTGCTCGACGTAGACACATGGCCTAAGTCTGTCTTAAAAAAAAAAAAGACTAACGAACATCTCAACTGGTGTAACGATTACCTACTCTCTCCATAGAAACATAAAAATTATCACCCTGCAACAGATCATCTAAACCAGTATCTTATCTCCAACCAGCTGCTGCAAAGGGAGGTCCAAGAACCCCTTCGGTTAAGGGATAACCTGCCTTCAGGGACAGTTTCCTCCTGACCGCCATGAAGTGGAGGCCGGTTTTGGCCTTGAAGCAGGTGGTTTTATATCCTCCTTCTAAAAACTCATGTTTATTTTACAGTAATCACTACAGTTGACTATCAAGGCCTGCCAATCCTCCATAAACCTCCCTGGATGCTTGCACACTCTAGCTCTAATGACAGAAGGTCTTTGTGGATAATTCAAACATTCAAGAATGGGATTGATTTTTTTTTAAAACATGGAAGCTTCACAGATACTATGGTAATGAGCAGCATGATAAATCTTAAAATAGCAAGATGTTGCCTATATTCTTGATGACAACCAACTTGAAAATAAGTAGCAGCCTAGAACAAGCTACCACTAGTATTATTCCAGTTACAATTATTGATAGATAACCATTACAGAATTTCCAGGTCTTAGAGGACTTGCCCCTGCTCCCTCTGAATTCAATGACAACATCCCGACTGACTTCAGTGCTGTAAGACCAGCCTCTCTTTTCAAGAAAACTAATGAGGCATATCCAAAAGCCAGGGAGCCCCTGTACTCTTCTTCACAACATCTTTCTTTGTCCATCTGGTAATGCCTACTTTAGAGAAAGCCGAGGCTTCAGTTAGGCCAATGTTCTCATTTTTGTTGCCCAACAGTCTTGCAGAGGGGCTCTCAAACAAGCATTAGGGAAACAAAGCCAGAATTGATCTGCGTGTCAAGCCCCTCTCAACAAGATGGCAAAGCAGGCTCAGATTTCACGCTTAGGCCTAGCAAGCAGTTTCGAATTTATATTTCCTTGGTGGGAGGAGAAGAGATGAGACCAGAGAACCTGTAGCATAAGATCTTTGGGACATGGAAGAAACCCCAGTAGGGTCTCATATATTATGGAGACTCTCCTTCCCCCTGCTCCCATCTCCACATGCTCACCATCTTCTGAGGATTAAAAAACAAAACTGTCTTTTCAGGATGTGCATGAATGATGCCGATCATACTGGGATCCCAATAACTGAGTGGGACCTCTAGGTACCACCACAATAAATAACAAACAAGACTTATGGCCCAACCTGGTAACCCTTCACCTATTCTCCATCCATTAACTTACAGCTGCTGGTGCTGCAGTCATCTAGGGCAGTGGTTTTCAAACTTTTTTTCTGGCAACCCAGTTGAAGAAAATTATTGATGCCCAAGACCCAATGGAGCTGGAGATGAGGAGTTTAGGGTGCAGGAGGGGCTCAGAGCTAGGGCAGAGGGTTGGGGTGCAGGGGCGAGGGCTCAAGGTGGGGCCGGGAATGTGGGGTTCAGGATATGGGAGGGGGATCTGGGCTGGGGCAGGGGGTTGGGGTGCAGGAGGGGGACAGGGCTCTGGGCTGGGGTGCAGGCTCTGGGGTGGAGCCAGAGATGAAGGATTTGGGGTGTAGAAGAGGACTTCGGGTTTGCAGGGGGGGACTCAGGGCTGAAGCAGGAGATTGGGGCATGGGGTTGGGGCGTGGGCTTACCTCGGGCTGCTCCTGGTCAGCGGCGCAGCGGGGGGGCTAAGGCAGACTGCCTGCCTGTTCTGGCACTGCGCTGCTCCCCAGAAGTGCCAGCAGCAGGTCTGGCTCCTAGGCAGAGGTGCGCAAGTGGCTCTGCACAGCTCTCGCCCGCAAGCACCGCCAATGAGAGTGTGGAGCCGGTACTCAAGGTGTGCACAGAGCCCCGTGACCCCCTCCCCCTCGCCACCTAGGAGTCAGATCTGCTGCTGGCTGCTTCCAGGATGCAGTGTGGTGTTGGAACAGGTAGGGACTAGCCTGCCTTAGCCAGGCTGCACCACCAACGGGACTTTCAATGGCCCAGTTGGCAGTGCCTTCCTCTCTGCGACCCCGTACTGGGTCACGACCCACAGTTTGAAAACCACTGATCTAGAAGACCAAAGAACACGCCCCTCTTTCCTTCTGGTGCCCAACAGAAAGCATGAGTTACACTGTAAACGCTTTGCAACAGGGACTTACCCAAGGTCGCACAGAAAGTCAGTGGCAGAGCATGGAATAGCTCCTGAGTCTCTCAAATCATAGTGCAGTGGCGTAGACATTCATTACACCATGTTGCCTCTCCAGTAAATTATTCTCTCCCACTCCCATCCTGATCCCCCAAACGCAAAGAACACCAAAGCTTCAGGACGTACAGTGAACATTCAAGGAACATTTCCCCCAGCGTATTCACTAACAGTTTATACTTGAAGAGAATCTGTGCGACCCCTTGTGCAAAACCGCAAGCAATTCTGCACCAGCATCCTGGTCCAATTGGCTGAGGAAATGCAGATATACGGAGTCTGCTCTGAGCTGGGCGGATTCTAGGCCCCTGTGCTCCATCTGAGAGCTGGCTCAGAAGGGTTCTTACCTGGTCAGCGGGAACTGCTTCTATGCTGCCAATGAGACAGAGATATGCCCCGGGGGAAACATTACTCCTCCCAGCTGAATACACTCCCAGTTCAATGCCCGGAAGGCTCAATCCCAGCTCTTAGCTTCCCAGCACAAAACTGGGCCAAACCAAGAGGTTTTTCCCAGCAAAAAAAATTTTGCTTTGAGATTTTAGGACTGAACCTGACCATTTGATGGGAAGCTGAGGAGCATGAACAGCGCATGGATGGAGACAAGGAGACCATTTGCCTGAAGCAAGTTTATTACAGCCCTAGCAAACATTAAGGGCCAGACAGTGGCAGTGTCTAGTGTGGGAAGGAGGAGTCACATTTTAGACTGCACTCCCATGAGGCTGCAGCCATGGTCCCCACACTGGTGGAAAGAGGGAGAGCAAAGGCAGCGTGCCTGGTTTTGCCACCTCTGGCAAGCAGGTGGGCAGGAAGGATGTAAGGAGGCACAGAGATTGGCTGACACCCTTATTCAGCCCACCCCTCTACACACTAGCCAGAGTTGTCCCAACATGAAGAAGGAAATAAACTGGAATAAATGACTTCTTCCTCTCCCCCAGGAATAAGGGGAGAGCAGGGAATTCATTACAGTTACATAGGACATTGTTTACAGGCTTAGTCTAGCCCTAAACTCCATTGCACTACAGTTGTTAGCAGGACTCCTGTTGCAAGCAGCAGCATCCCAAGCTTTGCTGTACGAGGTGCCGGCGTAGTCGACAGAAGAAACTCCCTTTAAAATGTTCTGTCAGATCTCATCATATCGGTTGCTATTCATTCCCCTCCCTACCTTGTCAAAACATCCGGCCAGCTTTACATTGAGTAGTACTCACTTCCCAAGGCGATCTGTGGGACTACTCCACCTGTAAGGAAGCACTACTCACCTGGAGTACAGGTACCGGGGATTAATCCACATTCTGACTTTTTTTTTAATAAAGGGATGATTAATAAAAATGAATTATTTGTGCGCCCATACAGCTGCGCAAAATTAGTACTCAACTTTCCATTCCTGCTCCCATCTTTTTAGAAAGAAGTCAGCCAAAAACTACTTTCTATCAGGACAAAAGAAACTAAAATGTCTAGGCCATCTTCCACCCAGTGCATCTTTGCATAGTCCAGTCATCAAAAGGAGGTTAATCACCAAAACACAGTCTTAACTACAATGGTATAAACGACCTCCATTATAACAGCTTTTTAAAAAAAATATGCTGTATGTGTCTGTCTGTATACATTATAAAACATATGCATCCCAAATCCATCTCTGAGGCAGCTTTCATTAACAATGCACAGATACAAAATAATCATTACAAGTATATGCTTTTGAGGGATAAGAAAAACTACAGAACTATTACGTGGCGTGTCCTCTCCCTGACTAGCTGCGTATTGCTAGTCGCCAGTTCACAACCACAAGAAAAATCAGTATCTTTTCGAAACAGACGACAAACTCTGCCAGGTTATTCCTGCACCTCTTTTTAAATTCAGTGAGTGTGTAAGAAATGTATTATTCTTTGAAGAAAAATACACGTCCCCTACCTTATAAAGAGAATAGCTTTAGCTACAGTTGGTTCAGTTCCTTGCAGAAGATTAAGACAACTGATCATGCTTGTAATTTCCTGAGAAACACTTGCCACTGTAGAGATCATCTGCAGCAACCTGCCATCCCCACCCCGCCCCTCCGAACTGTATCAGGCTGCAGGAATATTGACAGCTCTGAATAATTAGATAGAGTAAGGTTAATGTAGTAACAGTAGGGTTTCTCAATTTTCTTTTTTTGCTCTTTTTCTTGTTTCGAGACAGGCTAGAACTACTAACTGATAGTTTTATATATACAACTCTAGTGCCACACTATGGGAACACATGGTTATTACTAGCCACGCAATCCCCAGGAAAAGGCTAGGCTGAAGAGATAGTATGTTGAGGACATGGTCCCACAGAGGCTCATTATTAGGACCAGCATGTCCAATCCTAGGCTAACCTGAAAATATCTGATCGGAGGACTACAGGAAATAGTAGGCACCTTCACCCAATCGGCACAGTTGCAGCATCCCTGTTAACTAGCTGCATCTTACTAATCTCAGAGTTGATCCCTTGTTTTGACAAAAAGGTTGTTCAGAATCTCATGAGGAAGCAGTGGTGTGCAGGGAAAAAACAAAAACACACACACACACACACACACACACACACACACACACACACACGCATAATTGCCTCATGGTCCTACTGCAGCTAAAACAATGAGGAACTTCTGGAGAGCTTTCGCAGACCTGGCACTTGTGTAACAGAAGAACGGGGTACATATCAATTAACAGGCCAACAGTGAAGGATCCTGGATAGGTATAATTTTAAATAAAGCAAAATATGAGGGAAAAAAAGGGAACTGTGCTAGCAAGGAGGACTAAATGTAGAACAACCGGGCACTGAAAGAAAACCAAAAGATCTTGCATGAACAAGTCAAAGACAGCAAGAGGGAAGGAGAGAGAGAGAAAGAAAGAAAGAGGAGAACTGTAAACCCCTGAAACAGTAAATCACTCATTTAGGTATCTGTCCAGCACTCCATTCAACCCAGCCAAACAGCACAGAGGTGGGGGGGGGAAAGCGGGGGGTCTCTGTCCTCAGACAGACTCAATGCTTTTGCTTGAGGGGAGAAAAAAAATCAGGAAGCTATCTATCTATCTATCTACTCCCGATGAACTGATTTCCTCCTATCCTAATTGGTGCCCCCAGTTGGTAAAACTCTGGTGTCCATCGTAAGATACCTCAGGAGCATAAGGTGCTGATGCTCTTTTTGAGTCTCTTAGGAGGAAGTCTGCCTTACATAATAAAATCAGTGTTGCATTTCTAATACAACACAAAGTTTTACCAAAAAAAAGGCAGCTTCCCACCCCTACGCGTACACACACACACACACACGTCTTTTGGCCATCGTGCATGAGGCACATTCGAGCAAACCTTATTTAGAAACATTGGGAAATTGGGGAACCCCTCAGTGTTAAAGGAAGAAAAGAACAAAATGTTTTTCTTTACTCTCCTTTGCCCCCCCTCATTACACAAAGCCAGACCCTACACAAGACCACAGCAAAAATAAACTTCAGTTTCAAACTGAATCCTTTGCTTTCGATATGCTGCAAACGCAGAGGGGGAAGGGGGGAGAAGGTTACACCTAATTTTTTTTAATTCTGTTTTGACCTTTACTAAGTTTAAAATTACATATTTGGCTAAAATATACATCTGTATAATGCTGAGGCCAAACAGATAATGCTTAAAAGCACCGCAACCTGAAATGTTTGAGGAGAAAGGAGGAATCATAAAAGTGCTTCTATTTACATCTAAGAAGTCCCTAAATCTATTTTATAGGCTGTAGGCAAACATTGGGTAGAGAAATAATGAACTAAGATGCAGAAAAAAAAAAGGGATGACATTTGTCTCGGTCCTCTCACATTTGGGACACACTGATCTGATCCTTTGACGACAAGGAGGAAAATAACAAAACCAAACCACACCTTTTTATGACCCCAGACTGTAAAATTGTTGCTCCCATAGGATATACAATACCTGCAAACTTTATCTTCCTATGGAGATATACAGCAACAGACGTGATCCCTGAATGGTCTGTAAAGGAGGATCTCCTCCTCCCACCCAAAGACAGACAGACAGACACACACACACACACACACACACACAAACCCCCCAAATGCAAGAGAATTAAATCTGAATCAAGCAGCAGGGGGGGGAGGGGGAATGCTCCCAAAGTTGCCAGCTTCCTCCATTACACTCACCGGTTGCTGAAGCAGCCAGCAGCCCCAAGGAGAGCAGCAGAATCCGGCTCCAGTAGCTCACTTCCACCGTCATGAGAGCAAAGATCCCCAATTTCCCCCAATTCCTTCTAACGCCGCAGCTGCATCCCGTCCTGTCCCATCCCAAAGAAGGTTGCATGTCAAGGGGTTATGGGGTTTTGTTTTCCTCTCTCCTTTACAATTGGGATGGTCCTCGGCTCGGCTGGAGGAAGAGGAGGAAGGAAGGGGGTGGGGAAGGTCAGGATTATGATTATGATTATTATTTTAGCTCAGAAAAAAATCTCAATGCTTGGAAGGCTCTGAGCTTCTGCAGCTGGAATGAACCAACTCTCGCACTGGCTTGGGGAGAGGAGGGCTGTCTCGTTTTTTTTTCTCCCCCTCCCTCCCTTCCTTTTTTCCCCACTTAAAAAAATGACTCTCTTGGATCAAGCTTTTCAGGATTAGCAGCGCAAGGGTTCTAGGGAATTACACTTTTTGATCAGCATCATCAGCATCCAGGTGACTGATCACCTCCACATCCTTGTTCTCTTCTTCCTTAAATCGTGGGAACGGGGTACTTCAGCTGTGTTATTTTGGCGGAGGATGTGTGTGTGTATAGACAGCATCTGATTGAAGATTTGTATTCCACCACTACCCCCATTCCCTCCATCCTCCAGAAACAATAAACCACACATTAGCTTGTAGGATCCCATTTATTTGTTCATTTTAATACCCACCCCAGGTTTTTTCTCCTTTATAGAAGCAATTCCCCGCAGATTCCTCTTAATACAGAGATATAATGTCCAAGCAGCAGCTCCCCTTGGCCTTCACATAGCCGCTAGAATAAATCCTGCATGCATCATCCACAATATTCCCCCCCACTCTCATCTTGGGGGGGGGGCTTTGTAAACAATTTGATGATATGGACACTTTTTATGACCAAGGAAATTGCATTACAAACACAGGAGGGCTTGCGGGGGGGGGGGCAATCCCCCAGAGAAAGCCCCCCACGCTGTGCAGCTGTTACTTTTCCCAGTAGCATGCGTTCCTGGGGAGAGATTAGGTTCTGACAAGCGGGACTGGTTGTAGGGGAGGAGAGGGGGAAATGTTTTGGAGATGGTGGGGGGGCTTTGCGTCATCCCTTCCCAAACCATCGCATGTTTCTTCTCACGGGGCTGGCTGCTTTGCTGCCTCTTTGCAGAGCTGCCAGGAGGAAGGGTTTGGTTTTTGCCTGGAGTAGCACATTTGCCCCTACGGTTGTATGCAAAAAATAAAATTTAAAAAAAAATCCAGTCTGTGAAAGCCACATTCAGGCACTTCGCAGTGATGTGCAGCTCCGTGGGGGCTCGTCCGCGACACACCACACATTGGAAACCCCACACGCCTTTGCCCCCTTTGCAGTCACACTTTTAAGCTCAATCTCTTTGGACAAACGAAAGAGACACCCCCCCCCGCCCCCCGTTATCTGGGGATTCAGTTCAGTCTTCCGCGTGGAAGGGATGGGACTAGGTCCGAGGTGGGATCCTAACTGCAGGGTTTGCCTCCCCCCGGAGAGGGGGGAGTGGGTGCAAGGCAGAGAGACATGCCTAGGGAAGGGAGGACACACACACACACACACACACACACACACACACCATGCACCACTGCGAAAGAGGAAGCGCTGCTGCTGCTGCTGCTGATTTTCTCATTGCAACGTTCAAAGCTGCAACACTTTGGGGCGGGGGGGACCAGTCCACCGGCACCACTGGGCGGTCTGCAATGCCAGACGCAAATGAGCGCTGCTGCTCCAGGATGAGCTGCGATCCCTGCCTCCCTTGGCTCGCCTCTGAAGTGACGGGAAAGGGGGGGGGGGGGGTGTTTTGGAACTAGCCGCCCATCCCCCTACGTTACTGCTTTGCATTTGCTGCAGTTTCTTGCTGCAACCCCCCCCTTCTTCAGACTTGCTACGGTTGCCTTGAATGAGCTCATCTGACAGCTAGAAAACAATTTATACCCAGGGCTGGTAAATCTCTCCCTCCACCCCCGAATCAATCCTCTCTCTCACACGTACTTTCTCTCGGTCCCCTCCGCTTTTCAATCCCTCCACTGGCTACACCGGGAACGGATGCCAAGAGCCAAAGCAACCAGGGCTGGTACATGAAAGAGTCGCTTTATGTCTGTTTAAACTGCAGTGTCCTATTCAAATAGACCTTATTGTTCAAAGGCAGAGATCCAGATATAAAAGGATCAGAGAGGGGGGTGGCTCCACAGCGCAGCTCCATCCATCCCTTGCCTCTTATGCAGATAGTTCTCTCGAAGAAACCCCCCCGGCCTTGCATTCAGCTGAATATGTGACTTGCTTGCTGCACACAGGCTATAGGGTGAGACAAAGACTAGCAAGGGATCAAGAACAATATGCAGGCATAATAAAGTCTTTGGGGAGGTACAATCCCACTTCATTCCTGCTTAGTAAAATCATATGTTTTTCCATATCAACTGCCCCCCCTCCTTTTTTTCAGTCTTCCTCACAGCAATGCTTGGCTTAGGGTCTCCATCTCTCTTAAAAGATTTGTATATATTTGGTAACTGGCATAACTGGTAAAGACAAGTTGTGTTGTGGCAGAAACCATGAGGGTTAATTTTGCTGCCCCTCATCTGAAAGTGAGAGAGAGAGAGAGTGTGTGTGTGTGTGTGTGCACGCTCACACGCGCGTGCGCTGGTTCACTCAGATCTCAACCTCCACTACATAGCTGATCGACTTGCTAAATTACCTCCACAGTAGACTAGACACAGGATTTTGCCATTCTAACCACCCACTAAGGAGCAGGGAACTTCTGCTCTGCACTGCCACCCACAGTCAGATCCCAGGCTCAAAACCTTGCCTGATGCTGACATGCAACCTGCTGTACCCCAGCATTTCCCCACACAGAGGCAAAGCCATGTAAATGACTCTAATTACACACACACACACACACACACACACACACACACACACACCCTGCAAAACACAATAATAAAACACAGTATTTCTAAATCTCTGTGTGCCAGGGATCTTGGGATGATTTACAAATGTTAGGACTTGTCTTCACATACAGCGGTGAAGCTGCACCGGTGTAGCACTTTAGTGAAAATGCTACTACACTGACAAGAGAGCTTCTCCCATCAACGTAGTTAATCCACCTACCCAAGAGGCAGTAGCTATGTCAATGGGAGGCATAGTGCTGTCTACACCAGGGCTTAGGTGGGTATAATGAACTCACTCAGGGGTGTGGAGTTTTCATCCCCCTGTGCAATATAGTTAGACCAATATAGGGCTAATGTAGATCTGGGCTTAGTTAGTCCTCACAATGATTGTCTGGAGGTAGGAAGTATTTGCTCCATTTTACAGATCGGGAAACAGAGACACAGGAAGGAGAAAGAACTTTCCCAGGATCACAAAGGGAATTAGTGCCAGAACCGGGATCATCATCTAAGAGTTCTGACACCACGTTCCCTTACTGCTGCTAGACGACACTCCAGCCTACATAGACAGTCACTGTGGCTATGAATGAGGAGTCCTAGAAGTCATCTAGGCTGGTGATCTTAGAATATCTCTCCAAGATAAAAAGCAGCACAATTAGCAAGTCTGCATAGGGACATGAAAGGTGTTTGGAGAAATAAAATAAATCCCCAACATGTACTTTGTTAACCAAACATGATTGCTGTGGGTGAAAACAGCAGCATTTAGCTGGGCATAAAGTATTAGCCAACAGCCGCACAGACAGAATAATCTCTCTGATTATACAGAATCTACAGGCGCTGTGTCCACTTTTTATATTAGACTACACATGGAGCGGAGATTTCAAAGGAAGATGCAACAGCTGCAGTAATAAAAAAAATCTGCAGGTGCAATACTTGTGCGTAGATGTACAAAGGCACTTCTATATGTAAAAATTTCACTTGCCTGCCTCCCAGCCCCACTTTTTTTTTTTTTTTTTTGCACACTCAGACACATGGTGCATACACAGAAGTAGGGGCTTTGGACTCATAACTGTCAATTTTTTGCAGATATAACCAGTGCTTCTGAAGTTTGGCCTGTGCTGGCTTCCTTCTTCCCATTCAGATTCCACTGCTCTCCTCAAACTGAAATGTGTTTTAACCATAGCTGATAAACCTGTCCACAGGTACAACTGCATTTAATAATTCTTGCACCTCATGGCCTTAAATATCAGCAGGAATAAACAGGTTAGCAGTATTAAGGATTGTCTCCTCCATCAGGCTGTAGCTACTACCTGCACTGGGGAAGCATGCTCCCATATGCAGTGCAGTAGATATACCCTCATGTGTGGCAATCACAAGGTTGGGCCAACAAAAGGCAGTGGTGACATACACAAGTTAGCATGCGGCAATTGGAATTGCTGGACCAGATTGTGCTATATAGCCCAGCATCCTGCATCAGTTAGTGGCTAGTGCCCAATGCTTCAAAGGGAACGTTGAGAGAAAAAAAAGTTCCCAAAGCAAAAATCCCATATCCAGACGCCCCCAAATGTTGGCAAATTCTGAAACTTTGTTACTTGGGCTCATCTGCGGAACAAGAGGAGACCTGGCTAGCTGAGCTCCTGTTCCTTGGATTGGAGAAATAGAGGCAAACAGCAGCACAAGAGATCCATATCTCCCTGCTCTCAGTCCCACACATGCATACCCTCTCCCTCTCCCAAACAAGTCCTCCCATCTCTTTGCTTCAGTTTATTTCTGTGACAGAAGGATAAGGAGGGAACCTGATATGGGGTAGGAGAAGGGACACACAGCTGAGGGGAGGCCCCTCACTGTCAGTTGAGACACCTTGGGGGTAACTCCTTCTATGCACCGGGGGTACATCCAATATAAAGAACAGATAAATGAAGGAGGAGGGGGAGGTTAATATATGGACCTGAGAATACATGGAGTCTGGAAGTGGTGGCAATTATATGGAGACTGGTCCCAGAGGCTACTCTCAGCCTTGCTGGGGGGGAGGCGAGAAATGTGGCTCCTTCTTCCACTTCCTCCTTTGGGTGGTGTTGGCATCCCTACAGCTGTTTCCGCTTGTTGTCCTTCATACCAGTTGCCAGGCCCCAGGGGTTCTGTGGTTACCAAGTTACCATGGTTTGTTGCTCTTCATTCCATTCGGTACTCACAAAACCACTTTTTTTTTAAACCAAGGTTGTCTTTTGCTCCCTGGGTGGGAAGAGACTGAAAGATGCTCACAGGTGGTAGTGGGCTCCAGGATCCGACGATAAGCCCCAATGGCCCATTTCCTCTAGGACCTTTCCCAAGACACATCTGGATCCACCACAACACCCCTCAAGACAGCTTTGATAAAGCCTGTCATGAGATCTGGAAACGCGTTCAAGGTCTTTCTGAAGAGCTCCAGCCTAGGTCAACATCCCCAGTCCTGCAGCCTACCTGTCACCCACTTTTGTCATCAGAACCTCTCAGAGGAGAAGGCAGCAACTTCCTGAAAGAGTGAGTGTTCTCAAAATGTCAGAGAGGAGATCACTGACCAACTCCAAGTGGAAATTCACCCCCATCCCTCTTTTACGCCCTTTGTTCTCTATAGTAGCTTTGGGAACGTGTATACAAACAGACTAGGTAAGCTCTCAGACTGGCTGAGATAAGACACTGTGGTTGTTTATTTTCACAGCACCAACCCAGAGAGCAAAATGATCTTTCCCTCCACACATTCATTTTCCTATGCAAAACGCCCTGTGATGCCTAGCCACATCTGTAATTCTGAAGCACAGTAAGCAGCTGCCGCATTCAGTTTCCTACAGCAGCTTTTTTTTAAAAAAAAAATCAAAATATTTACAGTAAGAAGCAAAAGAAGCCTTCAAAAGAGCAAAGCAGAAAATTAAAATGTTATACTGTAAACAGTTGATCTTTACAAAGGAAAGCTGAATTTGGCAGAGAACTTTTTTCTGCCAAGTCTCTCTCCATGGGGTAAGTCAAAGGAAGGGAAGGAGGTACAATTTTCAAATTTAAGAGTGAAGTATTTATAGAATTCTCCAGAAGCAGGGCAGGAGGGAAACCAAAAAAATTAAAATTTGCAAACCCAGCAATTAATTAGCAGAGGCTGGCAACTTCCCTGATCTTAAAGCAAAAATGCAATACAGCAGTCAGCGTTACACAGACTGGGTCCAGCCTGCTTTGATGCCGTAAATAAGTAACATTAGAGCTCAAATTGCTTTATGAAAGGTGAGTTTGTATCATTTCTCCCTTTATAGAGACAGGGAAACAAACTGAAGGGAAGGGATTTAACCAAGGTCACATAGTGAATCGGTGATATGTATCCAGGAATAGAACCCAGGAGTCCTGACTCCAAATCCAGTGACCCATCAATGCTAAGTGTACTATAATCTTGAAGGTAGACTCCAGAAGTCATGAAGAGTCAATCAGGCTCATTTCTCGTCTCGCATCCATGCGAATCTGGAGTCACTCCATTGAAGTCAGTCTCCAGTGCACAGCTGGGGTAAGAGAAAGGAGAATGCAGGCCCAAGCGTCTTTATGAACCAGACACTCATCACACCAGTTAATGCACTAGTGGAAGATGCTCAGATATTATGCTGAGAACTGCTCCACAAGAGCCTGTGTAGAAGAGAATTAAACTACTACTAACAATCTGAATTTTAAGTCCTCCCCTATTTTAATAAATGAAATTGACCCTTAAAGCACCATAATTTTTTGTTTAGTAGCAGTGAATTTGGTTGGCTCTGCAAGAGCAGCCAGCCTAACATTATCCCTTGCCAATGTGCCTCATAACTGCCCTGAAACTCTCCCTAGGTATGGGGAGATACTAGAGTGTACTTCCATACTCTCTCTTTCCTTTGCATCTGTGCTGCGCAACCATCCACAAAAGCACCAGAGCTGTGGTGGAGCTTCTGAGGGGGGACACCTGAAGAAACAGAAACTGGACTGAGACCCAACAAACTCATTCTTCAAGCAATGAGAGAGGCGCAAAGTCTGGTGGACAGGGCTTGCTAAGCCTAGGAATCAGGAGACCAGGGTTTTACTGGCACCTCTACCACAGAGCAGCTGGATGACTGTGGGCAAGTCACCTCTCCCGTTCCCTCACAGACTTTGTCTTGACTGTTTAGGGCAGGGGTTGTCTCTCACTTTCTGTCTATAAGGCTCCTAGTGCTAAGCGGCCCTGATCTTGGTCCCTATACAAGTAATAACTGAACTGCCTTCAAATTGGTTTTGATTAGTATTGACCAAATGCCAAGACTTGCTTTGCTCTACTCATTTGAGTAATCTCTCTGAAACCAATGCTGCTGCTCAAATGAGGATGGTGAGCAGGATTCTAACCTGGGCCATATTTTTACGATTGATCCTGGAGGTACAATTTTCCTTATCCAATTGCCAGGAAGAGATTTTATAAAAACCTCACAGTCTATGCTGATGGCCAATAAAGGTCCATGTATTCCCTAATTTGTCATCTGCAACAACACTGGGGCCAAGATTAGTCCTAGTGACCTTGCTTGATTTAGCAAACTTTAATTATTTTAAAATATTGACTGATGCAAATCACAGGTAAGTTCATTTTAAATGCATCTGGAATCTTTTGAACAAACAGTTTCACCTTCCTGGCTTTGTTACTGGAATATTTAGACATAGGAGGATGACAAGTCGCTGGAAACATCCAGACCTTCTATTATGTTTTATTCATATTGTGACCATGTCTAGTAGACCCAACTGATGTCAGGGCCCCATTTTGCTGGGTGTTTTCACACATGTAGTAACAGGCAGTTCACTACCTTGACCAGTTTATAATCTAAACAGATGAGGTAGACAGGAAGGATGGTTCAGTGATTAAGGCCTAAATTTAGGACTTGGGAAACCTGGTTTCAAGTCCCTTCTCTGCCACAGACTTCCTGCCTGCCCTTGGGCAAATCACTTAGATCCAGATCCTTAAAAGGGCCTGAATATCTTTGAGGATCTGGGCCTTCCCAGTGTCCTTATGCTTCAGTTCCCCATCTGTTAACTGGGGATAACAGCACTGCCCTGCCTCACAGGGGTGTTGTGATGATACGTACATTACAAGATTGCAAGGCGCTCATACACTGTGGTGATAGGTGCCAGTCAAGTACAACAACAGGAAAAACAAAAGTTGATCCCATTTTACAGATGCTACATGAGGACTTACAATGATATTGCAGCAAAGAATTTGTGTTGTATCCATGCCCCCCTTATTATTCTTTGCACCTTGAGGGCCAGCAGAAATCAGGGCCCTACTCTGCTGGGTGCTGCACAGACACACAGTAAGAGACAATCCCTTAAAATCTCAGACAAATCCTCCCAGTGGCAGAGCAGGCCTCCTGACTTCCCCACTTTTAAAATCAGGCTGTAAAAAAACTTTCCTTCTGTGTTTGCATTAGTTTGGTTCTGAGAACTGATGTGCAATATGAAGGCTGCTTGAAAAAGTTCTAAGGAAGGGGCAGGACCGGCACCAGGGTTTCTCGTGCCCTAGGCGCACGGCCATTTCGCTGCCCCCTGTGCTGATCTTGTGGCTCCGGTGGAGCTGCCGCAGGCATTCCTGCGGAGGGTCCGTTGGTCCATGGCTCCGGTGAAGCTGCTGCAGTGGTGCCTGCCGGAGGTCCACCGGAGCCGCAGGAGCAGCTGACCGTCCGCAGGCATGACTGCAGCAGCTCCACCAGAGTCACGGACCAACGGACCCTCTGCAGGCATGCCTGTGGCAGGTCAACCAGAGCCTCCTGCTGCCCCCCTGGCAAAATGCTGCCCCCTTAATAATCCTGGCACCCTAGGCGATTGCCTAGGCTGCCAAAATGGTAGCGCCGGCCCTGGGAAGGGGAAGTTTTATTTGGAAGCAGCAATACTGATAAACCATCCCAGAGATCAACATGGATTCTTAGATTTTACTGTCAGTTGGGACTGTTATGATCATCTCATAGAATCATAGAATATCAGGGTTGGAAGGGACCTCAGGAGGTATCTAGTCCAACCCCCTGCTCAAAGCAGGACCAATCCACAACAACTCATCTGACCTCCTGTAGAACACTGGCCAGAGAATTTCACCAAGCAAGTTTCACCATCTCTGCAGCAAGCTCCATAAGTTGTGGGAGAACTGGAGCAATGTTTCTCAAACTGGGGTCGCCACTTGTGCAGGGAAAGCCCCTGGTGGGGCGGGCCAGGCCAGTTTGTTTACCTGCCCCGTCAACAGGTCCAGCTGATCATGACTCCTACCAGCCGTGGTTCGCTGCTGCAGACCAATGGGGGCTGCAGGAAGCAGTGGCCAGTAAGTCCCTCGGCTCACGCCACTTCCAGCAGCTCCCATTGGCCTGGAGCAACAAACCGCAGCCAGTGGGAGCTGCGATCGGCCGGACCTTCGGACAGGGCAGGTAAACAAAGCGGCCTGGCCTGCCAGGGGCTTTCCCTACACAAGCAGCGACCCCAGTTTGAGAAACGCTGAACTGGAGCATCTTTTTTAGACCACTACAATCTTGTTTAAAGGCTTCAAGTGATGTAGAATCCACCACATCCTTACGTAAACTGTTCACCGGGTCAGCTACTCTCACTGTTAAAAAATTGAAGTTTATTTCTAGTCTGAAGTGGTCTCTCAGTAGCTCTTCCCACAGGAATTTGTTATGCCTGTGTCTGCTATAATAAAGAGGGCCCCTGCTATCAGAAATCTTCCCCCTACATAGGTACTTACAGACTACGATCGAATCACCTCTTAACCTTCTCTTGGAGAAACTAGATACAGCAAGGGACTAAGAAAGTTCAGTGTAAGGCAGGATTTCCAGACCCTGAATCATATTTGTAGCTCTTAATCCTTTCTAATTTGTTGACATCCTTTTTGAAGTGTTGACACCAGAACTTGCCCCAGTATTCCAGTCTCACTAAGATACATACAGAATGGTTTTAACACCTGCCTCCTTCTACTGCTTATTCCCTTGCTAATACACTCAAGGAACCCATCTGCTTTCTTCTCCCAGTGCGATGCACTGGAGCTCAGGCTCAGCTGGTTCTCCACCAGGATCCTTAAATGCGTTTCTGAGTCACTGCTTCTCAAAATATACCCCCCATCCTAGTAAGTGTGACTTGCATTCTTGGTTCCTTGAATGTTCAACCTTACATTTAACAGTATAAAGCACAGGTCTGAGTGAGCCCATTGTTTACCACATCACCAATTTGTGGGTCATCAGTAAACTGTACCAGCAGGGATTCCATGTTAGATATTTTTTTCCCCTTTATGTGAATATGAATTGCTTTGAACAGCCTCACCACCAGCAGACCTTTACTCCTTTTTCCTAAATTTACTTTCCTTCCTGAGATTTGGCTTCCTGTCTTTATCAAAGGCTCCCCAGAACATTGTAGCACCTAAATTCTGAAAAAGCCTCAAGTTGGAAATCTCTGATGGCCCCATTTGTGATGACGATTGTGCCAACTGACCCTTCCCTATTCTCCCAGCGCATTCTTAGAAAACTGGATTGACCACAAGACTACAGGACTGGGTGTGTTAAGGGTACTCGACACACAAAACCTTTATACAGATGCTTACCTTACTCACATGAGTAGCCTCACTGAAATCAATGGATCTACTCACATCAGTAAAACCACATGTGTATATGATTGCAGGATCAGGGCCCTGCAAAGGTAGCTTTGAACTGGAATGGAAGTCAGAGGTGGGGAGGAAGGTTATACCTTTTAAAAATATTAAACAGGCTGCAATTCACCGCCTCCCAAACTGCCCCTACCCAAAACCCCAAAAAACTTAGCAGCTGAAGTTTCTTGGTTATTTTATTTTAGGAAGAGACGAGCCAGGCAGTTTAAAAACTCTGATAATTACACAGTGAATCCATAATCAGACATAATTAGGTGAATTTATAATTGATTTAAAAGTTTGGCAAGCTATTTATATGTACATGTTTATAACTCTGGACATCCTGTCCCCCAAACCAATAAGGATAACCAATTTATGCATTAAGTTACTAATCACATTTGGAAATAAGTGAGCAAACTGAGTCCCTCATCACACAAGTAATCAACAGAAGGCAGGAATATTGCGAGCAGGCAACCACACTGGGGGAAAAAAATCTTGAAAAGAAACCAATTTCACCACTGTCCTGCACTTTATGCCATCAATAGATTGCAAGATCTGTGGGACAGGGACTGTCTTTTTGTCCTGTGTTTATACAGCTCCAAGCACTTCGGGGTCCTGGCCTATGACTGGGGCTTCTAGGTGCTGCCACAAAACAAACAAATAGTAACACAGCACACTAGGGCAGAATGGGTGTAAAATATCAATGTGATTCAGGAGCATTTCACACTTGCGTTTGCACTGGTGTGAGTGGCTGCTCAAGATGCAGAGCAATGGTGAATTGGGTCCAATAGAGTTTAAAATTATCTTTAAATTGAGTGATTCATGCCCTGTTGCCCAGTCTCACCATCCGGCAGTAAGAGGCTTAGGGACACCCAAAGCATAGGGTTGCATCCCTGACAACCCTGGCAAATAGCCATTGATAGACCTGTCCTCCATCAACTTATTGAATTCACATGGAACTCATTCTAGGACTGGGATCTTTGAGTGCAACTGGAGTTGTGAGTCTAAGCACCTCTGGCAATCAGACCACTTTTAGGTCAAGAGCTTTGTGCACCCAGCGTGTGCCATTTGGATAAAGAACTTGAGTGTTTAGAAAGAGAGATTTGTATTGCATGTGGTAGGCGATTGTGTATTCCCATTAGATGTCAAATTCAGGGCCCTGTTCTCAGAACGTCAGCTTGACTCTTACGTTGAAGCCAATCTCATTGCAAGCCACACTAAAAGGCCACACTCAACTCTGCCTTCACTGACCTCTAACCTACCCCTCAAGGCTTCCAGTAAACATTTGTTCTACCATTAGTTTGACTCCCTCTGCAAAGGAGCTAGTCAATATGTACTGGTCCCCAAAATGGCCAAAGGTAGGGAAAGACTGGTCCCGCTGGGAGATATCATCTCAGCCATCTTGTCTTTCTGGAATTCTAGTCTGTGATGCAACATGGGCATAATCCATAAACTGTGTAAAAAAAGCCAAAAATGGCTGAGAACTTAAACTGGATGGTAAGAGAGTGCCAGTCCCAGTGATGATTGAGCCTGGTGATATTCATAACTTAATTTACCTGTGCCTCAGTTTCCTCATCTGTGACGTGGAGAGAATTCAGCCCGACCTCATAAGGGTGTTGGAAGGATAAAAATTCACTAGTGATTATGAAGTATTCTGAAACTCTAGCGATGAGGGCCTTTTAAGTACAGTTGCACAATGTAGGCTTTATCGATACTAGGGCTTTGTGGGGGCCCCTTCTCCAAAATTGTGATGATTTCAAATTTAATTTAAAAAGCAGGTGGGAAGTGGCAATTCTCTCCCCCAATTTTTCAACTGATTGTCAGAAAAACACCCACTGCTAAGGCCAGGTCAACTGATGCTGTACTCAATATTGGCTGCAAGCATATCGGGCTTGGCAACTAATTCATATGCCCCTATTGTCAACAGTAAGTCATTTTCCTAGTGTACACAAGGCTTGGATTTCATTTTGTTGCAGAAATATATTTCTAGCTCCAGAATTGACTTTAAGCCCATATCATAATAATTCTTTGTGCTCCCACGTTCTTCATCCAAGTTGTCTGCAGTTATCCTGTTGAATGTACATTAACCGTGTTAGATTTCTCTCTTTCATGTAGATCACTGGAACAGAACTGTGTCAAAGATGAGATTTCCCTTCTGGTGGAACAGGAATACTTGAGCCTGACCCAGGAGAACATTAGCGAGACAGAAATGCAAGGTTTAGAAGGAAGCAAAGAAACTGCCTCTACTTTAAATCAGACTTTATCAAACAACAGTCTTTTCCTGCTTTCGGATAGGGACCAGTTGCTAGATAAAACAGAAGCAGTAGAAAGCATGTACCGAGCAATGATGGGAAGCAAAGAAAGGGAGATGAAACTCAGATCTCTCTGTGATGCTCAGCTTTCTACAAAATCCACCATCGCTGGGACTCTACGTCCTTCAAAATGCACCTTCAAGAATGCTAGAGGGGTGGACAATGGTAGCAGTAACCCAATGGTTTCTAACAAAGAGACCAGTAAGTCACTGGTGCCGTGTCCATCGAAACGCATAGAAGCTGCCAAAGCGCCAGATAACCAGATGGTGGCGGAGGAAACCAGACTGACTAAGGACTACCTACAAACTAACATGCTCAATTCCCCCACCCATAAGGAGAGCGCAGTGGTGCCTCCGCCTTCCATGACAGCAGAAAGCCAAACCACGGGGCCAAAGAAGCAGCTCCCGGTGTTTGCCAAGATCTGCTCAAAAACTGATCCCGACTCAGTTCCCGAGGGACTTCAGAACACAGGTACAAGGTGTTTGGAAGCATAATTTGGGAATGATTGGCGGGGGGGAATAAAGTAAAGAAAGAGATGTTTAAAACGCAGCTGACATTGAATGGGAAGGGACCTTTTGGGTCGGGTCAGCGATTGCAGGCAGCCATAGACAACAGGTATGGTATTCACTACTATATACAGAGATGTCATTTCATAGGGACCAAACAATTTGGTTCTTCACCTTTTCCATAGTGGGATCCTCAGTTCCATACCAGGACCAACTCCCAGCATCCTCCCTGTCATCCATCTGGGATCTATGCAATACACTTCTCCCATGTAACAAGATGGGAGGTGACTCCAATATTGAGATCCCATGGACAGGCGCATATGACTGGTAGCTTTTTAAAGAAGCCAACTTGAAAATCTGTATGGAACTGTCGTACTATCTGCTGCACTTGATGCCAGCCGGGTCAGAAATAAATCTTGAACCTCTCTCTTTCCTTGTATTAGCAAGGGTACCATTTTTGTGGTAGGCTAACCTGAGATGATCAAGGTTACGGGATAAACACTGATGGAGCTTGAGTCACTGCCAAGTGAAAACAATAGGACTTTTTCCATTGAGTGCAATGGGCATTGATTAGGTTCAGAACACATTATCTCACATCTTGTGAAGGTAGAGTTAGCCCCTATGGCCCAAGATTTCCCAGAATTAACTTAAGTATTTTAGGGGCCATATTTTGTTCGGGGCCCAATTTGAGACACTTTACAGGGGCCGGAAAATACTGAGCTCCCATCCTCGGAAACTCCTCGTCAGGTGTCTCAGGATGAGCACTCAATATCAGTAATCCATTTTGAAAATCTTGGTCTAGTGTATTGCAGATGCTATAACATGAATGCAAACGAAAAGCTAGTCAGTTCCCCCCGCCCCCCCGCAACATTAAAGAGGTTTTGAATGAGGTGCGAAGGGTCTTGTTCCAGTCTTATTCTAGCTGAACCATTTCATTCATCCTTATCACTCAGACAGTTACATTTAATTCCAAGTCCTGTAGGGACTGGATGGACAGGTCCTACAAATCAGAGAATTTAAAGTATTAATTGTTAAATTTGAGTCTCAATACTAAAAGATTGTAGCCACTGGAAGTAGCTGAGATCTTAAGTAAATGTTGTTTATGGGCAAAGCACACCCTTTTAAGTTAGGCTGATCCACCAGAGCAAAGAAAAGCCCAGCAAGTTTGTTTAATAACATGTTTAACCACCTTTTGTTTTACAGTAACTACAGCAGCATCGGATAAGAACCACCTCAAATACAATGGGAATGTTTTCACCCCGCGTTTTGCTACCACTTCAATGGCTACCTCCTTAAACCAGCCAGTGTGGCTCAGTCTGAACTATCCTCCACCCCCTATCTATCCAAACCATTCAAACTTTCCACAGTTCCAGGTAATAGAACAATAAGCATGCAGGGTTCTTATTTGGCATTGTCAGAGTCAAGCCTGTGGTTGCAGCCACCACTGCTTCTAAATCTACTTTTTGCTTTGTACCATTGGAAGGACCTGAAAGGAACTGGACTGCTATCCAACTCAGCGCTTTGGTAGGGGGAAAGGGAGGATAACTTTGGGTGGAAAACAAAACAAAGAGAACAAGTAGTTCAGTGCATTGGCGATGTTCATGCTTCACTGGAAGGGTGCTGAATTTATGAGACATAGTGAGTTATGACCGACTGTGCTTTGTATCCGTTTTCATTACTAGGTTAGCACCAGTTTACAGTTTTCATTTGCTAGGATCCCCAAATGGATTTTTGATACTATCGCTGTGTTTACAGATGAAGATGAGACTAAATTAAGGTTGTACAGGTAACCCTAGTTTTGGCAAGCTGCAGTGGGGAAAGTCTAGGTTGGATATTAGGAAACACTATTTCATTAGGAGGGTGGAGAAACACTGGAATGGGTTACCTAGGGAGGGGGTGGAATCTCCTTCCTTAAAGCTTTTTAAGGCTTGGATTGACAAAGCCCTGGCTGGGATGATTTAGTTGGCGTTGGTCCTGCTTTGAGCAGGCGGTTGGACTGGATGACCTCCTGATGTCTCTTCCGACACTAATATTCTATGATTCTGTGATTCTCCTTGTGTGTATACATGATGATACAGTCTTTAATTCCATGATGACTGACTATTTTTTCCACAGGATCCTGGCCTCATTCAGTGCACAGAATGGATGATGCTCACTCAATAAGCAGCAAATCAAAATTTTGTTTTCTCCTCATTTTGTGCATGGCCCCTGGCCTTATTCACTGCGCACTATTACAGCCCACATCTGAAGATGAAAATATTAATTTCCTCATGGGCTTTTCTATTGTGCTCATCATTATTATATTATCTAGGGGCCACACAAACATGAATGAATTTATTTTTACAATATCCCTATAAGATCTGGGAGGGGTTATGATGGGAAACTGAGGCACAGAAATAAAGGTCAAAAGTATCCATTAATTTTGGGTGCCCAATTTGAGACCTCCAAGATCTGATATTTCTGAGTATGTAGAACTAAACAGCACTTCAAAGCACAGCTCCCATTGACTTTAATCAGCACTTCTACAAGTCAAACACCAGGCTCTCAAGTCAGGCACCGGAAAATGAGGAATACCCAATTGGTGACCCCCTCTGAAAACTTTGGCTTAAGTGACTTGAGTAGCATCACATAGGAATGCTGTGGCAGAGGCAAGGATGGAATCCATTTTTCCAGGGTTGGTATTTAACTACCTTAACCATGACACCCTCCTTTCTCTTCCTGAAATTCCCTGCCTCACTCAACACATATGTGCAATATTTTCTGGTGAGGAGAAAAATGTTCCACCAGAAAAAAATTCATCAGTTTTATTCTTCTCCTTTCACCTAACACATGGAATAGTTTCTTCAGTCATGTCCCACCTTCCACCAATCTTATCTCTGCATTTTTCTTATCCCCAGCTCACTCGGTTAGATTTAACTCTAGATACCACCCTAGCCCCACGGCAGAGTCTTATCATCCCTCTGGCCTGTTCACACTGGCTCACCCTATCCAATTCCGATGAGATCTGAACACTGAACTCCCTTAAACCACTTGGAAAATCTCATCCTTAAGACTAAGTTCTTAGGCTGAGTTGAGGCCAGTCAATCATTTTGTGGGTGCACTTTTGAACTCTGTAATCAACTACAGTTGTATTTAATAGGCATTCGTCAGCTGCTTGATACGTTCAATGACAAGTTAGTGATTATCTGCATGCATAATTAATCCTTCTCTCATTGAGGTCAATGGGAAGTTGGATGGAGAGCGCAGAACCTACCACAGAGAGCTGTAATGTAGAGAAGAAAGCTAGACTTGTGGAGTCAGAGAGGAGAATCTTGGCGAAAGATATTAACTAAATTCAGCTGACCTCCACTCCCTTGAACAAATAACATGCCCTTGAAAAGACAAAGGAACATATTGCAGAATAAAAATAAAACCTAGTCAGGCTGTTTTAAAGTCATGTCTTTTGTATTTTAACAGGGCTTGTATCAGCAGAGAGCACGGATCCCATACCAGCAGACTTTACACCCTCCGCTAGGATGCTTTTCAAGACAGGTGTGTCTAAATGGTTATAAATATGCTTTCATTTGCAGAACACAGATGCTAAGCATAGAAAATTAGACAGAGCTGTTTGTCATGGGGCATAACTGACATTGGTAGCTTTGCAAAATATGATTTGGGGGCCAGATCCTCAGATGGTGTAAATCAGCAGAGGTCTATGGCATTACATCAGTTTACATTAGCTGAGGGCCTGGCCCCAAACCTCTAACCAAAATATCCAATTGTATATGCTCCATTTAGTGTTAATTTAGGACAGTCCTTTTTCTCTTTGTGAAGAATAGTACAATCAGCATCATGAAATGGTGCATTTCTATTATGAGTTAATGTATGAGTGAGGAGGAGAACACTGGATGAGCTGCAGCAAGATAAGCTATGACAGTAAGAGGCACCACAGAGAGCTGGAGTGACTTGGATGTCACCAGGAGAGCCTCAACAGAGCTGATCTTGTGTATGTCACTGCAATGCTTCTGGTCAGATCCAAATTGGTTTCTCAAGTTGGGGCAGGGGAGCTAAAACATTAATTAGGGAAAGGCCATCACTCTGAAAGGGCAGCAGCCCCGGAGAATTTTGCAGTGTCCTGCAATACCCACAGTATTATCCCAGGGTGATGAAGGGGAAAGAGTATAACCATATTCTACAGAAATGTTACCAGATAGTGTAGCAGTAATCTAGTGGATAGGGCCTGGCCTTGACAGCAGGAGACCTGGGTTCTCATCCTAATTCTGCTCTGTGACCTTGGATAAATTTTCCTGTGTCCCCTCCCACCCTTCACCTGTCTTGACTATTTACATTGCAAGTTCTTTGGCCAAGGACCGTCTTTTCCTCAGTAACTGCAAAGCATCTACCATAAGCGGGCCCCGATTTCAGTTGGGGCAGTAAAACTGTTAATAAATAACAATATAGATGACACAGAAGGTGGTTTGGGGGTGGCCAGGAGTCAGGACTACATGGCTCCAATAGCCTAAATTCTCATGTACACATAGTGGGGGTCCATGGTCATCACTGCAGCTAAGGCCTTTGGAGCGGCTATCTCCCTGTTCCACATGCTGGCTCTGCTATAGGTGAGGAAAACAGGATGCTGTGTCCCATGCTGCATAAACTCCCCTGCCAAGCTAATGGAACTCAGAGGATTGCCCAAGAGATAGTTTACTTTTCAGCCAACACAATTCTGTCCTAGACAGTCTGTACGATGCTTTGACTCTGTTTGCTTCTTCCATCTTTTCCTACCGAAGAACTGACATGACTTTAAAAAAAAGGAGGATGGGACTTTTGTTTGAAAAGGAACCAAGTCACCAAATTGTGAGCCTCTCTCTGGGTAAACATGAGCTGGGTCCCTTGTAGTCAGTAAATTAGTTAATCCCTTCTGGACATTCTCTCCAAGATAAGGAGGCTTCTATAGCAAGATGCAACCCACACAGCACTGAGACACATCAGCTTTTTTCCTCTTCCATTTCTGTTCTATAAGAGGGTGGGGTGAAGGGGAAACCCCATCGGATCAAAATTTAAGAGCTGGGCATACCACATAGACATCACTGCAACTTTCTCGCCAAATGGAGACATGGCTGAGAAGCACATTTATTATGCCGAATGCAACTGAATCAGATCTGAATGACACCAACATTTCTTTGTACAATGAAGAATAGCAAGTAGAATGAGGAGCCCTTGTCAGCTTTGATATCCTTGACATGTTGTGTGTAATTTACAAGGCTTCCGTAGGAATGGAGGCAAAAATACCTGTTGCAGTTGCAGCTGATTGTCATAATGTCTTAAGCTTCCTGAGAACTAGATTTTGGGAGGTGCTGAGTACACTTTCAACCCCTTTGATATCAGTAAGAGTTGAAGGTTTAATTCATCTGATCAAAAAATGATGATGGGGCAGGAGAAATATATATATTTTTCTCCCAAAATGTCCCTGTTTTATCAAAGTTAAAAAATTCACTGATTTAATAAAATAAATAAATAAAACAAACCAACTCACTCCAACCAGGCCCACAGTCACTAAAAAAAGTAGGAGGGGATTTTTGTGGAAAAATGTGATGAATATTTTCCCTTTTTAGTATAATTTTTGAATGACAAAATTTGAAATATTTCGTCCATCCCTAGTTCCAATTGGCATCTGCAGATCAGGCTGTAAACGGTTTTATTTCACCAACTTCTTGCTCTTTGTTTCTTTACCATCTATAGGTAACTCCATACAATCCACAGCAGATTTTCCGGTCACCTTACACCCCTTTATTGAACTATATCCCTCTGGTCCAGCCCGGTTATTCATACCAGCAGAGGAACCCCTCCAAACCATCTAGCAGCGTATGTGATCCACCAGCAATGGCGGGTGATGGGCCGCAGTATCATTTTTCTCATTCATATGGGTACGTCCACACTAATGTGTGGTCTAGTTCTCATAGCACATCATGGGAGGGTTTAAGTGAGTTTCAGTAAAAACCACATGGAGCTACTGACTTGAGCTAGTTGGAAAATGGAATTTCCATCCAGCTGGAAATTTCCAACATTTCAAACCATTTTTAATACCCAATCAGAACAAAAAGTCAACATTTACAATGGAACAGAATTTCCAAAAAAAATCATCGACCCAGAAACAGAAACGTTTTGTTGTGATAATGTTCAACTGATTTATTACTGTAGGGTTGGAACATTATAATATATTATAGAAAATTCGAGTCCAAACAAATGGAATGAAAGTCAAAACCAAATATTTTACCTGATCTAAAAAAAGTCAAAATAAATTTAGTTAATTTATTTGCCATCAAAAACATTGTGAAAGTTGCCATGTTCTTGCAAAGTGTTTCGATTTCAACAAAACTATACTATTGGATGGAAAACTGCTCCCTGTCCCCGACCTTCACTGCATGTTATGAGATGAGCTGTCTTCCAGACACAAAGCCATTCATCTTGAGTCTTAGTTTAAATAAAGGGAAAGTCATAAGAACAAAAATAAAAGAAAGAACAGTGTATGTATGTCTCCTCTAAAACCAGGGCCGGCTCTTGCATTTAGGCGGCTTAGGCAATCGTCTAGGGCGCCAGCATTATTAGGGGGCGGCATTTTGCCGGGGGGGGGCAGGCGGCTCCGGTGGAGCTGCCGCAGTAGTGCCAGCGGACGGTCGGCTGCTCACGCGGCTGCGGTGGACCTCCCGCAGGCACCACTGCGGCAGCTCCACCAGAGCCATGGAAGCAGCCGACTGTCCGCAGGCAGGACTGCGGAGCTGGGGGACCAGCGCGCAGGGCAGCGAAATGGCCGTGCGCCTAGGGCGCTCAAACCCCTAGCGCCGGTCATGTCTGCAACATGCAGCATCAGCCCTGCCTTGCAAAGATGACAGCTGTCCCTGCACACAGGCAGACTTAGAAATGTACAGGGTCACTACTCAGGAAACAAAATGTTAATGGTTACACCACTATATCCATCAAAATAATGATAGAACATTAAAGTGGAGGTGGAAGTTTTTTTGAATTTCTAGGACATTTTTCAAGCCATGGCAAAATTTTCAATCACCAAATTCAGGGTAGGGTTGGAGGAATAGGACAAAATAAGGTGAGACTTTTGTGAAAAAGAATTCTTCCCCTTTTTCAAGACTGGGCCATTCTAAATGTTTTGGATTTCCATTTTTTGTTGAATTTTTGGAGCCCAGCAAGGGCTAGCAACCCAAGTACGAACCTAAGGTCCCTGGTGGACTTGTACCGGGGCAGCTGGCCCATGCAGGGATGCACACCTCTGCATCCTCACTCCTATTGTTACCCTCACTAGCTAGATTAAAGCTAGCAGGGGCAGGGCCGGCTTTAGGCCAGTTCCCCCGATTCTCCGGAATTGGGCCCTGTGCTTGCGCCTAAGAGGGCCCCACACCTTAGGTGCCTTTTTAATTTTCTTTTTTTACATACCCAGCGGCAGTCTGGGTCTTTGGCGGCAGGGGGTCCTTCATTCGCTCTGGGTCTTCAGCAGCATTTCATAACCGGGAGTCTGGAACGAGTGAAGGACCCCCTGCTGCCAAAGTGCTGAAGACCCGGACTGCCGCCGGGTATTCAAATCGGGCCCCGCAGTTCCTAAAGCCGGCCTGGAGCAGGGGTATGTCTACTAGCTACATTTCACCTTAATTTGCTATATAGACATACCCCTAGACATGATGGTTAAAACGCTGGAGGACCACTTATTTGTAACAACAGTTTAGGGAGAAGAGACGTCTATCTATACAAGGTCTATGGCTCTTAGGGCTAGATTTGTAAAGGTATTTAGGCATCTAACAATGCAGGTGTGATTTTCAAAAGCACCTAGCTGCACCTTCAGGTATCTAAATACCTTTAAAAATCTGGCCTTTCGGCAAGATTTCAAACCTTTTACAAACAACAAGCTCAAAAGGGAAGGGTGAGAAGAAACCTGTGGAGGAAATCATAATGAAACTGGATTTAATTTGAATGTTTTTCAGGTTTAGTTCCACACCTGGTGGATCTGTGAGGACAAATCCATATTTCTCTTCCAGTGGGAGTGGTATAAACTTTTAGATCATCTAACTTTCTGATGCACCGTTTGGAGACCCTGAAGCTTCAGTCACTGTTAGGAATCCGGAGGTCAAATAAGGACTTATTTTGTATTTCCCATAGTGAAGATTTCTGTCTAGAATGAGCCTACATGACTTATGGGTAAAGAAACAGCTACACAACAATTTATCCAAAAGAGGAGAGTTTTGTTTAGTGGAAGCAAATGAGATTTTTTTTTTTGGTATGATGGAGAGAAATAATAAAAAAAAAATGTTTTATTTATGACAGATGCCTGAGCTGCTTAAAATTGAATTTTGCTGTAATAAAGATGGCTGATATAAAAAGGATCATGGCCACAAATTTCAGAGGTGATAACTTGAGTCGCCTATTCAAAGTTAGATTAACACAGAGGCATTCAGTAGCTATGGGGCTTGATTCTGTGGGGGAAAAGGCTTGTGTCTTGTATCTGGAACCATGATACTGGTCTACATTTTAGCATTAAGGAAGAGGAAACCAGAAAGCCTGTACAAGGAAACTTATTTTACTATGTTCCTTTTATTGAATTCAGAGTTTCAGGCTCTAACATTTGAAAGTGAGCTTTTGCCCTTGCAACATAGCTCCTGCTTGGGACTAGAACATTAAAACAGCCTCAGGGTGGTAGGCAATCTACAGACAGCTGTGATGGATGTCTTTCTGCCCTAGTTCAACAACGAGCTGTTGGGTTAAATGCAGAAAGGACTGAATGGAATTATATGGCCTGTTGGGCTGGAGGTCAGACTCACTAGGTGATCATAATGGTACCTCCTGGCCTTAAAAAAAATAAAGTTAATAACGTCTCTGTTGCAAAGAGTTTACAATCTGCAATTGCAAGGTCCTGCAACCGATAATGTAAGTGTCTGCTTATCCACTAACTTCAGTGGGTCTTTACTTAGGGCTTGTCTACATAGGGAGTTATACCGGTATATGGTTAAGTGTGAATACAAACAACTATAGTTGGACTGGTATAGCTCCCCAAGTGAACACTTCCCACTATAAGTGCCCGTTTTGATTTAGCTTATGTTGCTTTCAAAGCAGTTTAAGCAAAACCAGAAAAAAAGCTACTCTAGTCTAGAATAAGACTGTCCACGTAGGGAGTCAAACTATAGCAGATTAATTATACCAGTATAATTTCCTGGATAGATAAGGCCTTAGATTGTAAATCTCATGGGGCAAGTACCTTCTTTTTGTTCTGTATTTGTACAGCGGGTGCTGGTCCATGAGAAAGTCTTCTAGGTGCTTCTGCAATACAAATGGTAAAATAATGGGACTCTGTGCAGGCACTGTGTTCTGCAGAACGACGAGGGGAAATTGATCCAGAGAGGAAACGGACTATCCGGAACATAACGACAGTGAAATGGGATATCAGATTAAGCCCACACCATGATGGCTGTATAATTCCCAGACAGAGTCTTGCCCCATATTGCAGCTTTATGAGCTGCACATATGGGGAGAGCAATACATTCTTTTCAAACAGAAGGAAGTTGATCTCTGCCATCACACATCTGGGACAAGAGAGAAAAACATAAGAACAGCCAGACTGGGTCAGACCAAAGGTCCATCTAGCCCAGTATCCTGTCTTCTGACAGTGGCCAATGCCAGGTGCCCCAGAGGGAATGAACAGAACAGGGAATCATCAAGCGATCCATCCCCTGTCGCTCATTCCCAGCTTCGGGAAAACAGAAGCTAGGGACATCATCCCTGCCCATGCGTTTTCAAGACTTGTTCCCTGCAAGGTGGAAAGCACCCTCAACCCATATTAAATTCAACAAGAGTTAAGGGTTTTCAGCCCCTCTCTCAGGGCCTAATCCAAAGCACTTTGGAAGACAATTGAGAGATGCTCAATATCTTCCAAAGTGCTTTGGACCAGCCTTGAACACCCTTGATTTAACAGGCTTCGGATCAGGGGCAGAATGCTCAGTATCTTACCGGATCAAGCTCCAAATACAGACTGCAGTTACTTCGGGGTAGCCCACTCCACAGAGCCGAGTTTGGGAAATAAATTCAAACCTCCCTTCCCTGTGCACCACATAACGTGCTTCGTGGGATGTTTTTTTCCCCTGCCATATTTTACAGGCTTCAGATGAGTAAGGCCTAAGTGATTTCAGAGTTGCATCGTCCATATTGGCTACACTTGACATCTCATCTCACAGCAATCCTTCAGGTGACATTTCAAACATACTATTAACCTACGTTTTCTCTTTCTCCACACTGTGTCAGCATTTTATTTCAGGTTGTACAGATGATTGATTCTACTGAGGACAATTTATGATAAGAAATCCATGCTACGGCGCCAGGGGTAGGAGGTGCGCCACAAGCCAAACCATAGGCAAGGACTCTACCAGACACAATTAGGCTTACTATTAAGAACCTCCAGTGTTTTTGTGAAGTATCAATGTCCTTCACTATGTGTGGCTTGTGGGTAATGTGACAGCTTGATAATAGAACACAAGCTGAAATATTGTGAAAGGAATGCCAAGGCAGCTGGGGGGAAAAACAAAACAAAACAAAACAAAACCAAAGCTGAGGGCCATATGTTGCCCTAAAAACATTCATTGGTGTCAGTGACAATTCCTATAGCACCTTTCATCCAGAAAGGCTTGGCACACGTTACACATTGATATACAGGCTATCTATAGGGATCATTTCAGCCACTTTTGGAAGGAACATGACAGCTGTTTAACAAGGCCCATTAACATTATGCAACAGTTTCGGATAGGAAGGAAGAACCCATTTGATACTTCAAGGGCAATTTAGGTGAGAGGAATGCAGTTATTCCAGTTGGAATTTAGCCAGGACACCAAGGTTACTGCCCTTACCATACTCTTGAGCAAAACGGCATAGTATCATTAGTCGCTACAAGTGGGCCAAACTTCTGATTTATCCCTCAACCAATAATCATTTATTCATCAATAATACAGTATTCAATTTCATGATCACATACTCCTTTTCAACAGCATCCCAGTCTTAGTCAGGGCACAGGATGGACAGTACTCAATTAATGATTCAATATTTTGTTTTATCCTCATTGTTCAATGTATTTACTGCACAATATTCAAACCCTGCTCTGAAGACAGAATGAATCATTTCCTCGTGGGCTTTTCAATAGCACTTATCACTGTAGTACCTGCCTGCTTAACAAACATTCATGAATTTATCTTCATCAAACCGCTTTATGCTGAGGGCGTGGAATTATCTCTGTTTTACAGATGGGGACCCACTAATTTTGAGTGCCCAGTCTGAGGTCCCAGGACCTGCTGGTACTTTATATGCACTTTATATGTTCAAAGCGCACCTCAGATTGACTTCAGCTGCAGATGTGAATGCTCAGATGCAAAGCAAACCCCAGGCTCTCAAGTCAGGCACCCAGGAAATGGTGAACACACAATTAGCGACCAACTCTGAAAAGTTTGCCTGCCCGGCACCACCCAGGAACTCAATTGCAGAAGCAGGGATAGACTCTGATTCTCTAGGGCAGCAATCAGCTGCGCAAACCATGAGATGATCCTTCCTTTCCCTGCAATTCCTCTGCCACATTCAATACACACCTTCCAACTTCTGGCAACAAATGAGGCAAGGGTCCTACACACAACAGCCTCCTTCACTACACACCCCTGATTCATCCCCAGTGCAGGTCCATTCTATGCAGTGAATGAGGCGGGATCTCAAGGAAAAAAATAGTATGTGATCATGTAATTAAAGTCTGTATCATAATCAACTGTATAAGGAAGCTGAATTAACGTTGTCCAGGCCAAAAACGTTTATTAGTTAAAAAAAAATTCCCCAGATAGCTCTATAATGAAATCTCACCACCACATAAAAGAGAACTGGATAAATTCATGATGGTTAAGTCTATAAATGGCTATAAGCCAGGATGGGTAAGGAATGGTGTCCCTAGCCTCTGTTTGTCAGAGGATGGAGATGGATGGCAGGAGAGAGATCACTTGATCATTGCCTGTTAGGTTCACTCCCTCTGGGGCACCTGGCATTGGTCACTGTTGGTAGACAGATACTGGGCTAGATGGACCTTTGGTCTGACCCAATACGGCCGTTCTTATGTTCTTATGTTATTACCCCCACTTTGCAGATGGGGAAACTGAGGGTTAATAACTTACTTGTACAGTGCCTCAGTTTCCCAATGGGCAATAGTAGGATAAAAACACAAGCAAGCCTTTGACAAAGCAACAAATAGAATCTAGACCTTTCAAGTCCCAGAGTATTGCTATAACCATTGCACTATATTTTCTCCCACTTGGTGTTGCAATTTGAAAGGATTATTCCATATATGACAATTAGAGCAATTAAATTTTGATTACAGGATGGGAATAACTTGGAAAATTCAGGAGATCTGTTCCCATAATAATCAGGTGCTTATATCCAACAATGGGCAGACAAAAAAAATCATGAGATTTCTAACACTATCTAGTCCCACCCAAGTCAGAATATCCCTCTCATCCACTAGCCTAGCCAAAACCAAGGACTGAAAATATGAGCAAAAAAGTTTAAAATGGAACAAAATAAAAACCAGCCAAACCTTTTTCTAAGCCTGAAAACAGGTTCGGAATTTGGTTCGGTTCTGTCCAAATTCACCCACCCTGAACTACAATACATAGTCGGGTTCTTCAGTCTTTCAACCCACTGTGCGGTTTTTCTCCAATATTCCTAACACGATTAATGTAACAAGATGAATGCATCATCAAGTCCTATTACATTTTTCTTCCTTAGTAAAGGACTGATGACAAACTAGGAATCAGAAGCTATATTGAATTACATTTGCCACAGAAGAGTTCATTAAGTAATAGTATGTAATAAAAATCCTCATCTGTCAACTTGAAGGATAGACTAAGGAGAGACGAAAACTGCAAGTTGTTTTCTACAGCACTCTGTGGCATATGAACATTCAGCTGAGGCATGTGGGCAAAAGGGCACCAGACATGATGGCTGGTCTAGAGGTTAGAGACTAGAAAATCTGGCTTTATGCCCCTGCTCTGCCACAGACTTCCTGTGTGCCCTTTGCTGAGTCATTTAGGCCCAGATCCTCAAAGATATTTAGGTGCTTAGCACTAAGATTGTTTCAATGGGACTTAGGTGCCTAAACACCTTTGAGGATCTGGGTCTTTGTCTCTCATTGCCTCAGTTCCTCATCTGTAAAATGGGGATATTCGCACTGACCTACAGGGTGTTATGAGGATAAATACATTAAAGGCAGAGAGGGGCTCAGAGACTACAGTAACTGGTGCCACACAAGAAGCTTTGATGGAGTTAGCAGCCGTTCCTCTTCCAGAGATCAAAGGGCCCTGATTATTACTAATAATGATGTGCACTTTTCATCCAACAATCTCACTGCCCAGACAAGAAGTCCCACAGCACCCCTGCAAGGGAGGCAGGTATTCTTGCACCCACTTTTCTGAACAGGGAAACTGAAATACAGAGATGACGTGGGGGCTGCAGAGCGAGTGGCAAATCCAGAACCCAGGAGACCCAACACTCGGTGCCCTGCTCTGACAAGCCACATCTTTTCCTTTGCCGAAAGTCCAGTGTTTCCTATGCATCTGACACATTCAACCCAGGAAGACAGCGATTATTCAAAGCCATGAATCTGACTGTAGAGCCAAAGTTCAGAGCATTTAGCCTTAGGGTTCTGGGTCAGGGTCCATGAAACCCAGCCCCACAGTAAGATTACATATGCAATCACACAGATTTTCCTTGGTGGGGAGAAGGGAACCATTCCCAAAGTATTGTTTCATTTCTCTCTTCCCTTGCAGTGCCAAAAAACATTGTGTAGTCTGAGAAGAGCCCCCTTGTTAAATAAAGGTCTGGTTAATTTACTTTTTTTGTACTTTACTGTTTGTGGCGTAGGGATTTCTTTTTAAGGCGGAATTCTCTAGCCATGATTTTCCCCCTTAATCCATCATCACAAGGTATTGTTTTTTATTAACTGCCTTGGACTGTGGCCTCAGTCGTTTACAGAATGTGTAGAAAGAAAAGGGGTAAAATCCTGACCTTATTAAAGTCAAACATCATTAACTCCCATTGACTTCAGTGAGGGAGGATCTCACCCCATAAACCCTGTTGCGATGAGCTTCCAACCTAGCTCCCACAAAATAAGTTCCTCTTTAAAACCAAACCCCACCACCATAAAGGCTACCTCCACCCCTTTCAGTTCCTTCACATCTTTCATGGCCCCTGAGCTATCACCATAGCCAGATTAGGGAACCTAGTTCCAATATCAACATGTCCTAAGTATGTTTTTCCAAACAGACCAAATCATGTTCTAATTACATGAAGGCAATCGATCAATCATGCTACAACATTGATCCTTTCCCAACCACATCAGAACTGGATTCCTGCTCAGTTTTAACTGTAGCATAGACCAGGCCTAAAAGCACAATTCAACTCTGATATTCCACCACCAGCGTCTCTACTTAGACCCCCTGGGTGCATTCTTTTTCAACCAAAGAAAGCCACTTTCCTAAAGACAGGCTAGTCTCCAAGGAAGGGCTAATAGCGTCTCTTCTTAACAGTCATCTTGATTGGTTACTCCCCACTGTCTATTCTTAACACACACACTGAAGTTTCAGGAACCTTGGGAAGGTTTATGCAGCTTTTCAAAGGCTGATGTGCAGCAACAGGCATATGAGCTACTGGAATGTAATGGGCTTGGGGACAGCACTTTGTTTATGTTAGTTATTTGTTTCCTGTATCTCAGCTTGCCTCTCTGCAGGGCTATAGACCAGTTTAGTCTTTTCAGGACTTCAATTTATCTCTCTATGTTATACACAGAGTTAAAACTCTGAGAGAACAAAAGTGACACTAAATCTCTTTATAAATGTGTAACCGTTTGCTTAGAACTCATGGAACAATTGAGCCTATCGTCAGTAACAACATTTTAAAGATAAACCGTTCACGGACTTCCCCAAGTTGTTGCACTTATTACCACAGGCCAAAATGCAACATAAACTTTACACTCTGTTGATGGTTATGTCTCAAGGTTGCCCCCTTGGGGTAAAGGGAGGCACCTCACTTACCTCAGACATTTCCAGAGCAACTGCAGTCCTGGGGTCTGGTCCTGTGGCATAGCCCTCCATCTGTTCCTCTTCACAAGTCCACCCTCCCCTCTGGGTAGATATAAAACAATCCAAGCACAATGGAAATGGCCAGACCCCTCCCTCACCCAAAGGAAGGGAAGCGGTCTTTCAACAGGTCTTGGCTCCTGTCATCTAGCAGGGTTTAGGGCCAAAAATTCACTCTGGGGACTTCGACAAAAGAAACAAATCAGCCCCTCACCTTCCCTCCGAAGACCGGAGCTGGCAGTGTGCTCCAGCCATTCCTCAGAAAGTGGCCCTGCTCTGGGAGCTCTAGCACTGTTTGCTTCAGGGACCCACCCACCCCACCTGGGCTGAGTTCCTCTCGTTTAAGGGCCTGCCTCAGGCCGAACAAGCCTACAGGTGCATCGGGTGGGGGCTGATTGCGACCACAGAAGTTCTTTAACCCTTTCTTGGCTGGTGTGTGTGGGGCACAGGGGAGGCTATCTGCCTCACCACAGCATGTGCATACATAACTCCCTCTCCTTGGGCTCTTCTCTGGGAAGATTTACCCTTCTCAGTCTCTGTGGAATGGTGCCCACACCATCTGCAGGGCGTGCCAGCTCTTTAAAGTCGGGGAATGACTTCTAGCCCCACCGCCTCCTCCAAACTCCCAGTGAACCTTTGCGATCCCAGTCTGCCATCTCCAGAGCCTGAAGCAAATTCTAGTCCTCTTCTTCTCCATTGGGTGAGGGAACCTGCAGTGTAATTCAACAAAATTCCCAAAGCCCCTGGAACACAATCCTATACAACAGAACCTTCTGGTCCTTGTGCTGCTCCCCTATTGCATTTTCCAGTAGCTCCCACTCCCATTCTTCCTATTTATAAACTTTTCCCCTTCTCTGAGTTCCCATTGGTCTGTGACTCTGAGTCCTTCCAGGCTGCTTGCCCACAATGGAAATCACCTAAGTAGCATCAAACAGATAATGAACATGCCTAGTACTCTCCACATCCAATTTTTGGATGTTTTTTGCCCATCCAGCAGAGTTTCACCCTGCCTGGCTCTGCCAAATCTCCAGGCAGAGTCCCCCAAAACAAAACTAGAAAGTATATCTCCTCTCCAGTTTTCCCCCCATTTACACCACTAAATGCTGCAATAAAAGCATGTGGGTTATAGTATTAAATCCTCCTTTGATTATCTCAAGGTTGGTAAACCTCATTCCAGACAGAAACACCAGTCTGGATGAGAATGCTAACTCTGCTGTCTGAATCCTTCCTCTCTGTCTCCTTAAAAACATACTCAGGTAATTCTCTGAGGTTACATGACTTTATCCAAGAACCTCTCAAGATTAATGTTCCTCTGAGGTTTTTATCACTTCTAATTCATCACAGACAGAAGACAATTGAAATGGAAACTCTGTAGCTGGAGCTGAAGAAAGACTTTGCTAATATCATCCTGCTGGTAACACTATAGCATACAGTCACCCCAAAGTACAATTCACCTTTGTTTCAGTCTTGTCCACCACTGCTGCTGCTGAGGAATAAACAGTATGGCTGGTACCTGCGTTATGTTACAAGAGTTCTATATAAAGGAGTAGATCTGTATATATACATTGTTAATGCAATGAACACTACCTTCTGGCACATATGAGAAAGCATTACTGGTCACATGTTTGTAGGGTCAATAAAATTATTATGCACTACAAATCACTTCCTGAGTCAATCTCTTAACAGACCATAGTCCAGTTGCTGCGTTAACAGATTTGCCCTCAATAACCTTCTCCCCTCTCAAATTTCCCATCATTGCTACCACTGATGCAGTTTCATTTCTAAATATATATCTTTAGAATTTCTCCCCCCTTTCTCACCATGCTGTGGTTCTGTTCTTCTAGCCATTGGATGAAATCAGAATTTTTCCACTATGTTTCATATGCCTTACACTGCTTTTACCTGATGGTGAGTTTCTATTAGCTCTTGTGATGGGGGTCCCTATGGTTTTTGGAGCACCCAGAGGGTTTGAAATCCATCCTTGTTTCCTTTGTGTGGGTCAAAGTGGCCATGCTGTGCAGCATAGTGACAACTGAGAAGTCTGAAGTTTCCATAGATTTGTTGCAATGTTACTTCGGTGAGAAAACCATCTATACCAATTGGTCTGAAGCAATTTCTCCTCCACTCTCCTCACCTTTTAATGACCTGTAGTTGCCCTGAATGGATCATGTAACCACCGCGGCAGATTTTGCAAAGTCAATGGTTAACCCCTCTATCCAAAACAAACTTATTTTAAATTAGCTTGCATAGCTCCCAAAATCCCTTACACTTAAGAGAATATGTAGGGAGGGAGGGAGGGATTGACTGAATGGCTATTAATCAAAGGATGGGTTTTATTCTCGTGATGTCATAAAGTGCAGTAGCAGAGCTCAAGCAGTTTATTAAATTACTGTAATGCCAAGAAAAATAGATAGCTTTAATAACACATTTCTGCCTATCTGTTATATTTGTATATGTAGCTAAGAGGGGGAAATTAAAAGGTTCCCTACTGTATAAAAATGCAATTTAAAAAAATAAAATAAAACAGACTCATTGTCACTGATGCAGAATAAGGTTATGCCAGGCCAAAAAGTTTATACTGTTGTTGACATTAGATGCTACTGCAACGGGTGGAGAAAAATCTAAGATAAAAGCTTTTCTCTGTGTATCTAAAAGCATGAACCTCTACGCTTTGATCTAAAAGATCAAGTCCATTAATTTGGAGACAGTAGCAGACTCACAGATGTATTACATGGTCTACCCACTAGAGGGAGACAAAAAGACACTTGGTGTGTTACATTAATATCAGACATAATCATTGGTCCAGATTCTTGACCCCATTGTATCACCTTTGTGCTGTGTTGTTGGTGCATGGTCCCAGAAAGATGTCCCCGCTGGTCAGCTGGGGATTCCAACAATGAGCTGGAATCTGTGTAGAATAACACTAGCATAACTATTGGGTTAGGCAGCATGGTCAAATGAGGAGGAGATATGGTCAGAACGCCTCTCCTCTTTGCCAATATCCAGCTGATGTAGTGAGGCTGCTCTGACTTGTTCCAGGATTTGAACCAGTCCTCCGCTGTCCCCAGTGAGAGAGCGAATGCAGGAATGGCCCAAAGCCACCCATCCCACTCCAAAGCCTGTTAGGGAGGAAAGCTCAGCAGGACAGGAATATTGTGTTTGTCAAGGCAATCAGCAGATTTTTATAACAATTGGTGTGGTACTGACAGCTTCTGGGAAGAGAGCTCCTCTCTCGCCTCTCTTCCCCAGCCACATTCTTGTACTCTTTGGCTACCATCCACTTCTCACCTGCCTGGCGTGTCAAGAAGCACCCCTTCCTTTAAACTCATATTTACCCCAATTATTCTGTTACCTTCTTTTTCTATTGTCATTATTTCCCCTCAGGAATGCAGTGTCATGATATTACATTCTTAAGCATGTGCCCTGGAGCCAGACTACCCCAGCTACGAATTCAGCACAGCCCACAAGTCAACTGGGGTCGAATCTAGTTAGTGTTTGAATGGGAGGCGTCTAAGGAAAACCCACGTGTGCTGTTGATGATTCAGTAGCTGACTTTTTTCCCTCTGGTTAGAGGATTCACTAGGATAGTGCTAGAAGTCACAACAAAAGCAACATTCATCATAAGTGATAACCAGAGCAGCAAACAGGCCTGAATTGTCCCCAGATCCTTGGGGGTTCCCTCTGGGGAAGTTGCTTAGTAAGTGAGGGCGCTGTTGCATCACCAACACTATTTGACTTTCCAGTGTAACTAAAAAAAACAAACAAACTATTCAAAGATCTTGAGATCCACGTGTCAACTCCAACAGCAGAACAGAGGCGTCCAAATGACAGGGTGTGCAATGCAATCAACTGGCAAAGCCCTCTGGTCTAAAAGCACCATGAGGGGCTGCTGTAGTTAGGGATAGCTTCACTGTAGAGCCCTAAGAAGGAGAAGAGGCCTCTTGAATGACATGGAAAATTGAAGTCAGAACCAAGGAAATCAAGGCACTTTCTGCAAAAGTTACGGGAGCTAACTGTACTGCATTTATCGTCTGCTGGAATATAGCCGCATGCTTAAACCCCTTCTTCCTGAAGGAAGGGTATGCCTTATTTAGAGGAACACACTAATATTCCGCAAAATTCATTTGACAAGACAGAAAACCCTAAAATGAGAAATTAGGAGTTTTACCTGGAGAGGACTGTCAATTCCCCCTGCAGCTAGTTTCAATTGGATTCTGCTACCAGGTCCTGTCCTAAATCCTCATATAGTGTTCCTATGTGCTGTTAAACGCTGACATGCTCCACTCCAAAGCTGTCAGTCTTCTTTCTGGTCTTTGAAAAAGTGCATTGGGATTGTTGCAGCGCAAAAGTCACTTTAATAAAGCAATAAAATTTTCTTTTGTTTCTGTTTTTGGGACAACAATAAGGAGAAAATAGGAGGATTGGTCCGGGTCCATGTCCATGTCTCACCAAAGCCCACCACCTCTATACCAGGAGAAGGGAAATGGAATGATTTAGGGAGGAGAGAGAGCCTACACAATGAATTATGTTTCTGCATAAAACATTATCCCCATTATAAGATACTATCCCCATTAGACACTATCAAGCCTTATTTACTTCCCAGACTGGTTTTACACCAAGTTAACCCCACTCATTTCAATGAAATAACTCCTGATTTACACCTGCGTCCATTGTGTAGTCATTTCCATCACGTCTTGCCCAAGCCATTTTAAAACAAGAATTTTATCACCTTTTAAAGTGTCGTGAACAATAAATCTTATACATCGGAAGCAGCTCATTTATTTATGTTGATAAATCGGATGTGTGCTCCATGCCTTTAATTCTTTCAGTCTGTTAGTGGTGCTTTATACAGTAACCTCTTCTCACTCTACCTTACCATGATAGACACAGGTAGTAAGTGTATTGTACTGTTGGCAGTCCCTTGGGACTAGATCACACACAAAGTAGGTATTTATCAATCTGTATGTGTAATCGCACTGGGGGAGGGAAGAAGGCTGTCTACAGGATTCTGCAGGTAAATCCATCTCTGTGATTGAGATATAGGGAACATTGTCATTAGTTATTACCCAGGGTTAGAGGAGAGAGACAGAGACTAGGCTGACCAGACAGCAAAAGTGAAAAATCAGGACAGGGGATGGGAGGTAATAGGAGCCTATATAAGAAAAAGACCTCCAAATCAGGACTGTCACTATAAAATTGGGACATCTGGTCACCCTAACAGAGGCCCAAGATTGTATCTAATGGGTCGATATGAAAACTAATTCCATCTGCATAGTCACCTTTTACCAATGTGCATCTCAGTTAATCTCTGCTGGATGCTTATGCAAAAAGAGGGTAGCACCAGAAATTAAGTGTTTCATTGAATTTGTGCTCCACTCTCACCTTACAGATCAGATCACATCTCCTGGGAGGAGAGAGGTAGCCACCAGAGCTGAGCAAACTGCAGGATACGGTCTACACAAATTCATGACTGATCATATTTGCAATTCTTCCATGTTATCTTTCCACTAGCACTGAAGCAGTTACCCTGCCCCACATGAAGATGTGTGAAGACTGGATTTCTAGCTCAAATGCCTTCCATATTCGCCGACAGCAAATTTCAGTTTGCTCTGTGTTCATCAGATGGTGCAATTTCTATTCTGTGATTGATCACCTATGTATATAGTCAATAGGGTGCTGTGAAAATTCCAACCCAACATACCATTCAAAAATCGTACTGAGTCAACTTATTTAAGTTTATAAGCTACAAACATCATAATAAATAAGAAAAAAGAAATGAGAAGTTAGCCAATAGATGGATGTTTCCCTCACCATGAATCTTGAATTCTCTCTCCCAAAACCTCTGTTGTATTTCTATATGCACATGACACATCTTGTCTCTGCATAGACTATAAGTTGTTAGGGCAAAGACTGACTTTGACTTTACATTGGTACAGGGTCCCGCACAACAGGGCCTTGCTTATGGTTGGCTCTTGGTGCTCTTGCACCATATATAAGAGTTGGTGTTACAGTATTGATAGTATATTCTTTTTTAACAGTCACAGTCTGAATGATTTCCAGTGATGAAGAATTGCTGGCAGAAGAAAGCTCACTCATAATTTCAAAACATGAGGAAATCAGGGAATTTTGCAATCTGCATCTGAACAATTTGCAAAGAGAAAAAAATGAATCATTAGAAATTGTGCACTTAATGCTAGTTACAAGCATCAGGTACCTCAATGCAAGCATTTATTCATGAGTTATAGATCAGTTTAATTGTCTTCAAAAGCCAAATGGGCAAAAATAAATGTTCTTACAGTGACCCAAGAGATAATCATTGTGACTTCCTTCTCATCAAATATGTCAACCTCTATAGCTGAGTGGTTTTCCACCGCTTCATCGCACTTTATTTGGGAGAGGAATGCCGTTTAGTGACTATGATTAAAAAAAATATCAAGTGTTTCTTATTTTTAAATCCTTGGCTGCCCAACATTACCAGGCTGGGCCTGTAGGGGGAGTTCAGTTCCTGGGGGAAATGTATTTGCTATGCATCAGAAAGCAAGCTTTGGATTGCTTTGGCTTTCTCTGGTTTAGGGAGGCTCAGGGAACTGATACGAACAAGATAGTCCTGCTGGAAAATGTGCAGAGTTAATCCTGCTTAATATCTATCATCCATTTTTCGGCCATGTAAATTGGAGAAATGTTAGTTTCTATCTGTAGTAAGAACTTTTCAGAGACATATAGGTTATTTAAGGGAACTTTGGGGTTGTTTTGTAAGCATATAAACTTTTGTTTATCTGGTTTTTCACCCCTTTCCCCCTCCTACTGGTGGTTTAATGAAGTAATTTACTTTCAATCCATTCACCTGAGGTATGTTTGTAAAGGACACCCTAGATGCTTGATGCATGGAATTTCTCCCCTAGGACGCTGATATCCATCCATTGCCGGAACAGAGGCAGAATAGCAACATTCTCCCACTTATAAAACTTACCAAGAGCTGTGCTGGATTCTCAGTTACTGGAAATGTTTAAATCACGATTGGATGTTGTTCTAAAAGATACGTTTTAGTTCAATCAGGAATGAGTTTGGGGAAGTCCTATGGTCTGTGTTATGCTAGAAGACACAATGTCTTGTATTCCATGACTCTGTACACCACTTGCTCTAGGTCACTACCTGTTCTGCAGATATAGCAGAAGCATCTCTGCAGAATGAGCAAGAAGCGAACAAGTTCCACAGTTTATGGAGCTACCTGTGCTGGAGTTTATCCAGGACACTAGGTTTAAGACTGCAAGCAGAGGTGCGCCTACAGCACATGTAGACATATCTGAGCCCGCTTTGAACTAGCCAGCTTGAATGATGATAGCAGCAGTGAAGTCAGAGCACCACACATGGCAGCATGAGTTAGCCACACAAGTACATACCCAGGGTCCTGGCCTGGGTTGTACAGCCCATGCTGTTGCGGCTTTGTGGCTCTTGTTATTCAAGCTAGCTGCATCAGAGCTGACTCACCTCTGTCTACATGCCCTCCAGTCACACCTCTGACTGCAGGGCATACAAAGTCTGAAGGCTTGTCTACACAAATACTTAGTTCACAGCAAGCTGGTTTGTGAATCTACCCCATACTAAGGGCAAGTCTATGCTGCATCGGTGCAGCTGCACCTCTGTAGCGCTTTGATGAAGACACTGTAAGCCGATAGAAGAGAGCCCTTACTTACTTATGGCTTAGTTACTCCACCTCTGTGAGAGGCTGTAGCTATGTTGGCAGGAGATGCTCTACCGCCGACACAGTGCTGTCTACACAGGGGGTTAAGGTTGGTACAACTATGATGCTCAGGGACCCTTGAGCAATGCAGTTATGCCGAAGTAAGTGCGTAGAGTAGACCTGTCGTAAGCATCTGTGTGGATCCTGCTGTCATGCATTAACTGTTTGTTAGTGAGCTCTGAACTTTGAAATGGGACTAGATCAAAGCACACTAACAATCTGTGAGGCAGCAAGGTCCACTCGGACACTTAGTCCGCAGTGGATTCACACCCCAGCTTGCCACGAACGAAATGTTTGTGTCAACAAGCCCTGAGTTCTGTTCCTCTGGAATGTCAGAAACACCATGGGGTAGTCAGCATCTAAAAGCAGGCAACATCTTGGTTTTCTGTCACATCATGCCTGCAGCTTCATGACGATAGTTTAGTTTTGAAAGGACAACACGTTCCCTTCACTATCACCACTTTTGGCACGATTTCTTCTAGCCACTCTCCCTTCTAATCACTGGCCTGGCCCAACTCTGCTTAGCTTGCAGAAAAACTAACAAGATCACAGAATAAGGTGGTACAGTTTAAAAGACACACGCTATTTGGGAAGTTTATACATTACTGGTTCTACTTTTATACTTCTTCTTAGACACAAAGAAAGATTTAGATGCAAATCTCTTGCACTGATTAGGAACTGCAGGCAGTTTGTTAATCTCTGTTCTGGAGAGTCTAGCATTTTTTATTTATTTATTTTATTAATCAAGAAATATGCAACACAATTGTTAGCTTTGGTTATTCCATAATTTGTAAATTGTTATTTAATTTTGCAAACCAAGGATTCACTTGGATTCCAAGCCCCATCTTCCCTAAGTCCCTAACGTTTGTGGAATAGGGGGTAAACTGTTCTGGCTTGGGTCCATATTACAATTTTGCTCTTTTGTATATGACAGTAGCTCCTAAAAGCTCAGCTGTGCTAGGCGCTGTGCAAACGTAGTATGAGACAATGCCTGCCCCCACCCACCTCACGAGCTTGCAATCTAAATAGACAAGACAGGTGCATGGTGGAGGGAAATATCCTCTCTCTGCCTACCCAAGATCACGCAGTAAGTCAGAGGCCAAGCTGGGAATAAGAGCCAAGACTCCTGTCTCACAGTTAGTGGCTGATCCACTAGTCCACACTCTTTCTTTTTGTTTACACCATGTACCTGTAACATCCTGTCTTAAACCAAAATGGGAAGCTCTTTTTCACAGGGACTGTCTTTTGCTCTGTATCTGTGTAACACCTCGCCTAACGGGACCCTGGCTGTGATTGTAGGAGCTACTCTAGACCAGGGAATCCTCTCTATATTTTAAGTAAAGTTGCCTGGGGTGAAAAAAAATGTTTGCCAACTTCTTGACTTGATTAGAAATGGTAGGAATTTAGTAACCATCTCTTCATCGGTGCCTGCCAGCAATCCATCACCGTCACACAGCGATAGGGCCTTGAATGCTATCGCTTTGACCCATCAGCTCGCTCACAGAATGGGGGAGATGAACTCCAATGATTTACTGTCAGGGTCTTCTCCATCTGTGCAGCTGAAGAGAAGGGGCACGGCTGATAAGACAGAAAGTTCCCGTGATGGAAGCTGGGCCTCTGGTGACTTATTGCTTCTACATATTTTGTGCTAGCTGTGAGTTAAGCAAATCTTGTAAAGGGGAAGAATGTGAGTGTGGGTGAGGGATGACGGCAGAGGGGCAGGAGGTTGGGGAACAGCAAAGCTGAGGGGAATGACAAGACAGCACGGCCTATTCTGCTTAATGACGTTTGGGTTTAGAGCAGTCGTGTGTCCCCTCCGCCCCCACCGCAGAATTGGAGCATTTGATTTTCAAGCTGGGTGCAATTGAAATGCCAGGCTTTCTGCTGACTTCTCTCCACTGAAGCCAGTTCAGATACATGAGCAGAAACTTTGGTTCTAAAATGTCTACCCTTGATAGGAACATTTAAAATAAAATAAAGAAAATCCCCTTCTCTCTGTAGGCGTCATGCAATGCCAGTGCCCGGCGGGGTTCCAGCAAATCGGTGCCAGCTGGGAAAGGCAAGAGAGAATAAAGAAAGATGGTTTCAAAGCAGCCTGGACGACAAACAGTATTTGCCCCCTTTTCAGTCTGAGGATTGTGCTGTAGATGAGCATCAGGGTGATCCAGGGGTTTGAACTGAGGCCTAGGAGCAGAGACATTTTAGGTGCTGAGGCCAGCTCTGATACAGTCTCCCTATGTGGCCTTATACCAGCCACTTAATTCCTCCATCTTCATTCACAGAGCTGTAGCATAAGGACAATGCTGACTTCACAAGGTGATGTGAAGAAGAGCCAGTGTCTGCAGAGTATTTTAAAGAGAACGGCCAAGAGTGACCCTCAGGGCATGCGGGTTGGGTACACAGAGGAGGCTAGGTCTAAAATTGGGCACATTTGGACTGGTACGGACCCCATCAGAATGTGCCTGTCTTGGTGCTAGGGTTAGAAATGCAGTAGTAATAGATATCTGGATGGGCACCCCATCTCCCTCAAAAGGTGCCCACTTTCAGCTGTACACAGGGAGAAGGGCACCTTTGGGGTTCCCAGTACCTGCCAAAATATGCAAGCACAGCTTGCCCAGCTGGAAATTCAGAGGGTAGGATGGACCTATTTCGGTGTAGGACACATTTTGGTAAGACACCACTGCACTTCATTTGATTTCTGTAGAACACTGCTGACTCCACTTCCAATTCAGTTCATGTCCATGTGGGTACGCTCTGCTCTTATTTATACTGGTTGAAAAGAACAGAGCTGAGAATTCGGGGGGTGGGTGCACAGTTATTTCCCTCCTTCAGTAAGAGATCTTGCTAAATTGGAATAAAGGACTCCTAAATACCTATGCGTTGCTGTTATCCTTCACTATTTTCATGCTGCTGAATGTCTCTTATGGTGAAACATAATACTCAGAAGGTTTTTTCTTACTTCCTTTCATTTGTATAAACACGTCCCTCTGCCATGTTCTTTAATTACTTACTATCGGTCAGATGGAAGAGGAAATAAAGATGTTATGGCTAGAACAAACTCTAGTTCCCTTTTTTAAAAAGGGCAAATATGGAATGATTAGATAGTGCGCTGAGCACACTGGAAAATCAAAGGTAAAAAAGGCTTCCATGCTGTCTGTCAAAGAGCATCTAAGGTGCGCGTTGGTGTGTTACAAGCAGATTGCGACACTGGCGCCTAAAGCAGGTGATTTGCTGAGTGTCTGATTTTAGCATTTGGCTAAATATCAGGTTACAGGAATATTGTGAATGTTGGAAACGTGATATAGAAATAATTTCGACTCATCGAGGCCCTGATTCTGCAAAGTCCTATGTACACGTTTACCTTGATAAATGTGCCGTATCCCACTGTCTTCACTGGGACTGGTCATGGGTGTAAAGATAACCCCTAATTTGTGGTATTTAGTGGGAAGTAAGAGGTGCTTAGGTCTCCGGGCAGTGAATTCACCTCAGTACAAGGGCTGATGGTCATTCTCCATAAGCAGAGACTAATTATCTCCCCATTCCCTGAGCCATGTTTATCTACTGGGACGTAGTTACCACCGAGTCTGGCCCTATTCAGAGGGGATTGGATACATGGCTGGGGCATGTGATAGGGAGTCGGCAATAGACAGGAGGAGAGAGACCACCTGCTATTTGAGCAGGGGATTTTCAGAAGTGCCTCTGGGAGTTAGGAGTGCAAGACCCATTGGAAGTCAAAGCTAAAGAGCCCTGAGGCACTTTTAAAACTCACCCTGCGTTGTGCGCTAATGGGATCTCTGATGGGCAGCTCACATAAAGGGCCACCCTATGGAAGTTCTGCCGCATTCAAACATGGGACAATATCGGAGAAAAACTACCCCAGTTGGGTGTGCCATTTGCCATCCCTAATTGGGCAGGCTAACCCTAGGACATGAAGCACCCTTGGGGGGCTCATTCCAGAACCATGCAGTGCATGCTTTCCAGCAGGGGACTCTGAAGCACCAGGTGCAAAGAGACTTCATGGAATAGCTTAGCAGCGACAGCACAAAGAGGCACTTTTTAAAACATGGTTCTAAGCAATTCCCAGGAAAATCACCCTGCACACCCACAGTCGTGACCTAGGTTTTGCCTGCACTGAAAAGATTTGCTGCTAACCCAGGACTTTGGTAGATCAGGTCCTGGAGTCAGCAATGAATGCCAGTAACAGAATGCTAATAGTGCTAGCTAACAATTTTAAAGCAGCAGTAAGGCTTTCCAAAGCACTTCTTACAGAACGGATTCAATATCGCCAATACCAGCCATTCAAAAATCAAGATTGAGACCCCTGCTACCACCATGAAGCTGTCTTAAAAATCATGAAGGTTTTTTTTTTAAGATACATTTGGTGTTCTTTTTATTTGCCTTTTGTTTTCTGCACTTGCTTCACATTTTCCAGCTCTTCTCCACAATCATGGGACTAGAACAGGGATTCTCAAAACTTTTTCACTGGTGACGCCTTTCACAGAGCAAGCCTCTGAGTGTGACCTTCCCTTATCAATTAAAAACACTTTTTAATGTATTTAACACCATACATAACATAAATGCTGGAGGCAAAACGGGGTTTGAGATGGAGGCTGACAGCTCCCGACCCCCAGTTTGAGAATCCCTGGGATAGAAGTTTCCTGTTTTGAAAATGACAGTTGAGATTCTCATGAATCCAACTGCTGGAACTTTAAGGGAAAAACAGCTATCCTGAAACTTACAATGAAATCATGATGGTTGGCAAAACTGCTGATCAAGAACAACAGTGGCAGCCTTTACTTCTTGAAGCAGGTCATGTAAATGGAGCTGTAAAGTTGAATACTTTGTAGATGAAAAACAGGAAGATATTAAACAAACACTTAGCCCCAATTCATTCGGTCTTGCCTAGATACAACTTTCATAGCTGGGAGGTCTTGCTGTCCCAGTATTGCCAGTAATCTTTCCCTTCTCCCCAGCCTCTCGTTTAAAAAAATAAAATAAAATGCCGCAACCGTATAAAATACTATTGATGTTCCAAGATGTATTCTGCTGTACCTTATTTCTGTGCTTCAGTGTCACTCTGACACAGCAGAAGATGCAGCTGGGTTTATTGAATGATTTCACAAATGACTCTATTAACCACAGGAACCAAATCCTGTAAATGGCAGGTCACTTCATGCAAGCCCTTTTTTTATGACTCCTCTGCCATTGCTTCCCTTTGCTTCACTTTAGGGAATAAATTGTGGGTAATTGAAGAATTATTTGACTTGAGCCTTTTTTGCTCCTCTAAAATTGTGAGTTGAATTCAGTCCAGTCATGGAAGCAGATGCGTCTCCTAGAGGAAAAAACACGTCTGTTTCTCAGGCCATGCATTCACTATCACTTATGCCAGCAAAACTTATATTGCTTATGTGAAAAAAACACCCCCTGAGTGGGATAAGATTCACTGGCATCAGTGGTGACGGGCACAGCTGTCCCACCAACATAGCTTCCACTGCTCATTAGGTGGTTTTAGGATGTCCAAAGAAGAGCTCTCTCCCATCGGCTGCATCGGCATAAGCTCACTCACGTAGATAGAGCCTAAGAGATTCCATGCAAAATCTTCCTCCAACTGCCTGGCACCTTCAGTTTTCATTTACACCTGGGCATGGGGGGTGTAAATGAGAGAGGCACCATTTTACACCCGTGCAAATTGTGACAGAAGCCACTTGGTGGTGAAGCAGGTTCGATCATCTTTTGGACTGATGGGTTCTGTTAATGCCCACTCTGAAACTCTGCATGGGACAAGTCCCTGATCCCACAAACTCTTCTACATGCAAACAGCCCTTACTCAGCCACCCAGTCCTACTGAGGGCAATGAGACGATTGGGAGGAGTAAAGATTTGCAGTTCTTACCTCCCGCAAAACATCTAGGGGCCTGATCCACCATTGTTCCCCATCTTGGGCCTGATGCCCCATTGCTCTGTGTCATCATTTACATGCAAAGTGGGAGCAAAAGCTAATAAAAACTCACTTTGCAAGGGCAACACAAAACCAGGCCCCAAGTGTGTACCTTTTTCAAACCAGCGCCGAGTGAGTGTACATTGGGTTTAAAACACTAACACTCTGATTGTGCAGCAATTTGGCATGCACTTTCCATTTGACACTCACTGTGCTCCAGTGAAAAGGAGAAGGACAATGGTGTATCAGGACAAAAGACAGCAGTATTTGAGCTTATCTACTACAGGATTTGAAGACTGCAGCTAGGATCCATGATTTCTTTTGTCTTGTTATGCAGTCTGTCTCCTCTATAGCCTCAAGTTTAATAACCAGCTGTATATTTTCCTATTACTTTTCTATCACTCTTCTTTTTACATCCCTCAGACAGACTCTAATATTAACTTAAGCAATCACTTTTGTTCATATAGGGCTGTTCATTTTTACTGATAAATGTTTAAACAAAATACTAAATTATTAACATGAAATCTCTAGTTCTTTCCCAGATTGTCTTGGATGCTGCACTACGATCCATAGCCGAGCTTGGGAAAGGGAGTTCATTACCTGGTTCCATATGTTTGGGTTTGATGGTTTAACTTGAAAAAAGCCAGTTTTCTGGTAAATCAGTTTTAGAAGCAAAGTGATCAGTTGTCTCCATTAAGATGCCAATTAAATGCATGGCTTCCAGTAAGAGAACACCAATAATTCTTGCTTAAATTTCTGGGAAATTACGGTAAACGTATGTAGCAGTTTCTAATTGCAGTGCATTACCACGGCATCCATGCCTAGCTGTATTTATCCTTTCCCCATCAGGTAGGTATCACCCCATTTATACTCTTTCTCCTAAGTAATGGAGTGAGAAAACTGTTTGTTTAAATGGAACAAAGATTGAGTGCACAATTTAGTGCGTCCACTAAAACGGCTCAGATTAAAATCTGACTTTAGAGCTGCATATTGGTCAGTGACAGATGTGCCCAGACTATTATTATTATTATTTATGACATCAGCAGGCCCCTGCAGGGGCGGCTCTAGACATTTCACTGCCCCAAGCATGGCGGCATGCCGCGGGGGGCGCTCTGCCGGTCGCCAGTCCCGCGGCTTCGGTGGACCTCCTGCAGGCTCCACCGAAGCTGCGGGACCAGCGGACCCTCCGCAGGCATACCTGTGGGAGGTCCACCGAGCTGCCTGCCGCCCTCCCGGCGACCGGCAGAGCGCCCCCCGAAGCATGCCACCTCAAGCAAGCACTTGGCGTGCTGGGGCCTGGAGCCGTCCCTGGGCCCCTGTCATCCATAACAGAGGCCCCATTGGGCTAGGTGCATACAAACACAGAGAACGAGGCCGGGGCTTACAATCTAACTAGGCAAGAGAGACAAAGGGTAAATCAGAGACAGAGACGAAATCCCTTGTTCAGGTCATACAATAGGAATGTAACCCAGGGGTGAAATCCTGGTCTGTTGAAGTCAACAGAAGCTTTGCCATTGTTTTCAAAGTGGACAGGATCTTACTTCAGGTCACTAGTGTCCTGGTTAAGTGTCATGTCCCCTGGATCGCATTACTGAATAGCTGTGGGTACTAAAACAGGCAGAAGTGCTGAGTGTCTGCAGCACTGACTGAGGTCAACCAGAATTGTGGGTGCTCAGCCTCTCTGAAAAAAAACAACAACGAGGCCTTCAGTATTTAAAGGGACATTATTAACCGAGCTTAGGCCCAACATTTAGTTTAATCAAGATCCAACCAAATTTAATGACTACTGGTCCAGCTGCTCAGCTGTTGTAAATTGGTCCTACTCTCCTGACATGGATATAGCTACAACAATTAACACCAGCTGAGGATCTGGCCCAAAAAGTTTCCAATTTTCCTCAATTGTCAATTAAAAAAAGTTTTGTTAAAAAAAATAAACAGAATTCTTGCAGTGAGGGGAATCCAAATACAGCATCCATGCACCTGCCTGAGATCCAGAAAGTGAGACTGGCCTTTATGGCTCCACTGTCCAACAGAGATGGTTGGATGGTAAAACCAAACCAAAAGACAAATATTTTCATGAATAAAAGTTCTGAGTCCTGATCATTCTGACTCTTCCATTCACATTCCATTGTCTGTGAGGGACTAGACATTGCAGGATAATTAATGAAAAGAGTTCCCAAATCCTGAATGTTTGGTGGATGAGTGGTACACATTCATACCAGCCAGTGTGTTATTTGACATTTCTTATTCTGTTAAGTGTTTCATTTTTCCATCAGAGATCAGAGGCAATACCATGTGAACTAGATACCACCCTATATCCCACCAACAGCTGAAGCAAATAATCGGGCCCTGGTCTGGCAAAGGACTTAAGCACATCCTCAACTACTTTGCTGAATATGGGCCACGGTAAACAACACACATGGCGAGATTTTCAGAAGCACCTGTGTGACTTTAGGAACTCAAGTCCCATTAACTTTCACTGCTCCTCAATCATTCAGGTGCTTTGAGAAGTCCTATCCCACAGTCTGCAAATAATTCATTGAAACTATTTGGCAAATAATTCCCAATTATATTTGCTGAAGTCAGGGCCACTTTGTGAATACTTGAAAATAACATCCTCCACCTATGGCAGGAGCCATATCCCCCTATCTGTGCATACAGCACCGAACACAACAGAGCCCTGATCCCCACTGGGGTTTCTTGCAATACTACATTACAAACAATTAATAATATCAGTAGCACCAAATAGGGATTTATATAATTTTAATCAGAGCATGCTCCTTTGACAGGCGATTTTCAAGTATGTCTCTTTCTTAGTTTTCAAGACCAACTGCCATTTCTCTAAGAAAATGAGGTGAGAAAAGAACAGCAATGAGGGTAGACAATGACATTTTCCTGTGTGTCATTCTGTTTTAAATAATTCAGCTGAAAATCTGTAGGAAATACACAAAATAATTTATTAAGACACAGTGAATGACAGCTTGCATCAAAGAGAGAATTGTGTGATGGTAAGAAAGCCAATTTGAAGCAAACTGTCATTCTTTATACATTCATAATTGCTATGGGGAGAAAAATGCCAAATGTTCATCAGATTACATCCCGGCTCTATACAGAGAAGGGGCAAATTCTGGATGGTCCTGCGCATAGGTGTAAGTAAGAAGCTTGCAGCTAGCACAAGAATGGCAGAGCTATGAGAGGGACTGTGAAGGGACATTACAGAGCATGGAGAACATTTGAATATGTATATTCAGTGACTCAGCAATGGCTGTTATGCACAGCCTACCTAGCAGAAAATTCCTACACATGAGGGTGAAATTCACCCCCTTCAAACGGACACTACAAGGGCTGTGCTTCACCTAAATCCTAAGAATAGGACTTAAGTGGGACTTAAGTGAGGCATAATTATTTGTGCTAGCCCCTCTCTGTAGGGGTGATTCTACCCTCTAGCTATTAGAGATAGGTGAAGAATTTACAGGGAATCATTTGACATGTTTCCCCTCATGTTCTGCTCTTTAACTTAGTTGCTGTTCAGAATTGTGCATCCGTCACCAGTAGTTCCTGGTGTCCAGACCAACTTCAATTTTCAAAGATTCATGCTGCCCTGGGAACCTGCCCCGGTGACATGCTATTGGGTTTCTCCCTTGACTGGATGATGTATGTAACTAACCAGCCTAGCACTGGCTGTTACTGTCACAATCAAATTAGTACCTAAGCTAAATTATGACTTTATTGGTGTCACGGAGATTTGATGGGACAAATCTGGTGACTAGCATATTGATATAGAGGGGTATGGGTGGTGAGACGTAGACCATTTGAAAGTCTTTGGTGAAGATAAAGGGGAATAAAGGAATGGCATCATGGCAGAGATCTACTATCGTCCACTAGATCAGGAAGAGGAGGTGGATGAGGCATTTATAGAACAAATAACAGCAATATCCAAAACTTAAGACCTGGTAATAAGTGGGAATTTAACTATTCAGCGGGGTCGGCTTTAGGCCGATTCCCCCAAATCCTGTGAATAGGGCCCCACACCTAAGAGGGCCCCGCAGCATCCGGAGGAGGGCTCCCACAAAGTAAGGCCCCGGAAGACAACTGCTGCCGAGGAAGGACCCTCCACCAAAGTGCCACTGGAAACAGCGGCAACCAATTGAACTGCCGCCAAATTGCCGCCTCTATCTTCGGCGGCAGCTCAATCGCTGCTGCGGTCTTCAATGGCATTTTGGCGGCAGGTCTTTCAAATTGGGCCCCGCATGTCCTAAAGCCGGCCCTGCTATCCAGATATCTGTTGCAAAAGTAAGATGGCAAAATACAATATTTACAAAAAGTTCTCAGAATGTGTTGGGGACAACTTTTTATTTCAGAAGGTGGAGAAAGTAACCATGAGAACAGCCATTTTAGACTTGATTTTGAATAATAGGGAGGAACTGGTTGCGAATTTGAAGGTTGAAGGCCATTTGGAGGAAAGTGATTTGAAATGACAGTTTTCATGATTCTAAGGAAAGGAAGTGAGAGCAGCAGAATAAGGACAATGGACTTCAAAAAGCAGACTTTAACAAACTCAGAGAACTGGTAGGTAAGGTCCCATGGGAGAAAAATCTAAGGGACAAAGGAGTTCAGGAGAGCTGGCAGTTTCTCAAGGAGGTAATATTAAAGGCACAACTGCAAACTATCTTGATGCAAAGGAAAGATAGGAAGGATAGTAAGAGGCCAATATGGCTCCATCAGGAGTTCTTTAATTACCAGAAAATCAAAAAGGAATCCTACAAAAAGTGACACGTGGATGGATTACTAAGGAAGAGTTCCGAAGAATAGCACAAGCAGGTAGGGAGAAAATCAGAAAGGCTAAAACATAAAATGAGTTACACCTGGCAGGGGACAGAAAAGGCAATACAAATAGACCCTTTAAAACATTAGGAGCAAGAGAAAGATAAAGGAGAGCTTAACTGATGACATCAAGAAGACTAGGGTATTTAATGTCTATTTTACTTCAGTCTCCACTAAAAAGGTTAATGATGACCAGATATTCAACACAATTAATATTAACAACAAAGGGGAACGAAAACAAACCAAAATAGGGAAAGAACAGGTTAAAGAATATTAGATAAGTTAGATGTATTCAAGTCAGCAAGGCCTGATGAAATTCACCATAAGATATTTAAGAAACTAGATGAAGCAGTTGCCAAACAGTTAGCGATTATCCTTGAGGACAGCTGAGGTCCCAGCGTACTGGCCAATCATAGTACCTGTCTTTAATAAGGAGCACAAAGAGGACTCAGGGAACTATAGACCAGTCAGCATAACTTGAATACCTGGAAAGATACTGGAATAAATTTATTAAACAACCAGTTTGTAAGCACCTAGAGGATGATAAGGTTATAAGGAATAGTCAACAAGAACAAATTTTGTCAAATCAACTTAATGATGGATAGCAGGGAAACTATAGACATTATATATTTTGATTTTAGTATGGCTTTTGACACAGTCCCTCATAAGCAAACTAGGAAAATGTGATCTAGATGAAATTACTATAAAATGAATGCAAAAGTGGTTGAAAAACAGTACTCAGAGTGTAGTTATCAATGGTTAGCTGTCTAATGGGGGGGATGTATCTAGTGGGGTCCTGCAGGAGTCTGTCCTGACTCCAGTACTATTCAATATTTTCATTAATGACTTAGATAATGAAGTGGCAAGTATGCTTATAAAATTTGCAGATGACACCAATTTGAGTGGGGTTGCTTGGACTTTGGAGGGTAGGATTAGAATTAAAAATGAACTTGGTCTGAAATCAACAAGATGAAATTCAGTAAAGACTACGGCAAAGTCCTACCCTTAGGAAACAAAAATAAAATGCACAGCTCCAAAATGGGAATAACTGGCTAGGTGATAGTACTGCTGACAAGGCTCGGGATCACAAATTGAATATGAGTCAACAATGTAACACAATTGCGAAAAAAGGCTAACATCGTCTGGGGCCTATTAACAGAAGTGTCGCCGGTAAGACGTGGGCGATAATTGCCTCATTTCTCAACACTAGTAAGGCCTCAGCTGCAGTACCTTCCATTTCTGGGTGCCATACTTGAAAGAAAAAGTGGACAAATTGGAGAAACTCCAAAGGAAAGCAACAAAAAAAATGTGACCTAAGGAAAGGTTATGATCCAGAGTCATAACATTTTTCCTCTCAATGCACTTCAGATTGGTCAGTCCCCAAGCCTGTGTAAAAGGATCATTGCCTATTTGGTCTATAGGCCTTTTTCCAAAGAGGCTGCCCCACCAATGGGAGAAAGGTGTATATCTTTTTAGCTATTTTATCAGTAAATAAGAGCTCCAGATGTTGCCAGACTGGAGTGCGTATCACAAATTAAATACACTCTTAGAGAGGCAACTGCAGGCAGACAGAATAAACAAACTAACAAACCAAAAAAAAGTGTATTTATTTTTTCCAGTTGGGCTAGCGGTTTGTTTTCCTCTGCATCGTATGGATCCCCCCGGAGAGAAGGCGAGGTAACACTGTTTTCAGACATTTGTTTTTAATAAGTGAAAATATTTTGTCTGCTCCTCAGCTCTGTGGACAAAGCCTCCAGGGTAAGACAAAGAGAATCTTGCCTGTATAGTTTAATAGCTTTTTGTCAGGAGAGACAAATTAGTACATTCTTCTAAGAACACAGTGTGTCATTGCAGATACTGCATTTACAAAGAGAGTGCATCCTTTAAGACCGCTGAATTCATGAAGGAGAGGGAGATGTTGATGACTCCTTCTCCATGTGCTAAGGAAAGAGAATGGCCATAGCAGAGCAGCAGGAACTCAGACTCCTAGATCCCCTTCCTAGCACGGCCACAGTCTCAATGCAGTGCTGCCAACCCCAGGTGTTGAAAACAATAGCCAGGCAGGCTATATATCAGATGCTCAAAATTCATGAGATTGGCTTGAAATCAAAAATAAATGTTGGATTCTTATTTGTCCTATTTAAGGGGTCACTTCCTCAAATTTTCCTTTGCAATCACCAGGACTAGAAACGTACTTTACCCCCAAAAAAAGTTCAGAGTTCCACACAATCATATGACTCCAGGAGCTGGAAGTTTTCAAAAGAGCACCAATTATCACAAGACTCATGATGAAAATAGTGAGATTTGGCAACACTTCACTATGGGACCTCAGGCAAGTCATGTCACCTCTGGATGGAGAAACTGAGGCACATGCTGCCTCAGCAAACCAGCAGAGGACGAATGCACCAGTGATTAGGGGAATAGCTTGGAATTTGGGAGACCCCACCCTCCACCCCCACCATTCCTAGTTCTGCTGCAGACTTCATGTGCGACTTGGCACAAGTCATTTCGTTTGTCTGTGCCTCAGTTTCTCACCTGAAAAATAGCAATAAAGGACTGCCCTACCTCACAGGTGTAGTGTGAGAGTAAATAAATTAAAGACTGTTCAGATACTATCGTATTGGGAGCCATATAAGAAGCTAAGTAAATAGACTTCCACATACAATCCCGAGTCCTCCAAAGTGAAATTTGCCCCCCAGAGAACTGGTCTACTTTGTAGAAGTGCAAAGTATGCTGACTTCTTACCAGTCCTAGAGTTCCCAACTATCCTAAATTGTAAGTTCATTGGGGCACAGCTTTTGTACAGCTGTGAGCACATCAGTGATGTAGCAAACATTAATAGCTAAACACAAACAATATAAATACAGCAATACATAAGAATGAATGCATAAACAAGTCTTTGCCTGCAAGAACATTTTGCTTTTAAATGTTGAGCTCTGACTTAAACCATTTCAGTTTACCTTTTAAAAAAATATTTATTATAATTCCACACAATGTTTATTTCCTGTGTATTTGCCTTCCACAAATCTCCAGGAAGAAAAATAAAGGTTTGAACAAGAGATTGCCAGTGGGAAACGTGCTGAAGAATGTGTGAAAGGTGAAAATGATTTATACTTTCAAGCCTGGTAGATTAGAAATGCTTCCCTAATGTGAAAGTCCCTTTTCTAAACAGTTAAATATTGATGATGACTAAACTATTGAAATATTTAAAGTCAGCTAGCAAGACAGACGTGGTGCCTTAACTGCTATGGTTCATGAAAGTCAACACAACTGTTTTTTTTCTTTTACTCCAAAATTTGTCCGTAAGAGAAGCAAATCACCATAAAAAAACATGAAAGTTCATGGGGGAACAAGACCCACTGGGCTTGGCTGCTGCATTCTTGCACAGAGCACAGAAACTAAGGGAGCCTTACCCCACCTTTGCCGTCCTGTATTTTGGGGCTATTCAGGAATCAGTTCAGTGCCCTGGTATAAATTATAACAGCTTCAGGGATGCTGTAACTTATGCTCAGACTGCCCATGCCCCCGTAGGGCCATTCGTGGCTGAAAACAGATGAAGTGCCATGCTGTATGGATAGATTCCCTCCCTCAGAGCATGAGCACCCAGTGAATGAAATTTACCATGCTGCACAAGCTCAGGACTCAGCTACATGAAGCCAGCTGCAATACGTGGTCAGATGTCAATTCGTAAAAGCCACTCCAACAAAATAAATGTTATTTTCAGATTGAAAGAATGAAGTTTCCAAAACATCCTCCGAGATTTGTCCTCTCCTTAAACTCAGGAAGAATAGATTGTGCAATTCATCTTCAGTTTACAAATGGTCACACAATGGGGAAAAAATAATGAAGCATTAAACACAAAACCCATGTTTGAACTGAGCCTTTAAAGAGCAAAGGAGGCACAGCTGGATCCATTTTGAGTGCTCTTAGCCAGATTCAAAGTGCATAAAAGCACCTGATTTAGAAGCTGGGACGGAAGCTAAAAAGTTCAGAGAAGTGAAGAATTGAACATAACAAAATACTTGGCATCAGATTCTCTCCTGGTGTAAACTGGCACAGTTCCACTGAAGGTAAATGACTCCACAAGGCACAGAGCACTGGAGTGACATCAGTTTACACCAGACGAGATCTGGCTCCTGGCAATAAACATAGGAGTTGGGGAGGGGGAACAGGGCCAGATTCTGCTCTCAGTTACTGGTGTAAATCCAGAACAACTCCAATGAAGACATTGGATTCATGCTGATGTAAGTGAGACTTGGATCTGGCCACACATAACCTTTTGCAGTGCAAGGGAGAAAGAAGATACAGAGCATGATTTTTCCACTGCTGCTTAGTCACTTACTTCTACACTTCTTTGCACAGGGGTGCCAGTCAATGTCAATTGCAGAGTGTTGGAGAATCAGGCCCTGTGTTTTAATCCCACCTGGCTCAGAAAAATATTGGTGTAAATCTCTAACAAAGAGACAGTAGCCATAGACCAGACCTCCACTCACTGACACCAACCCACTTTACAGAGGTGTCAGTAACTAAGCAAGGAGTTTCCAACCATATTAAGGCCCCTGGAAGACAAGGTAAAGGCCTTAGCAGAGCAGGGCATCAGGCCCATTGGGGAAAGCAGCAGGAAACCAGCTATGCAACCTCCAGCTGCAGAGACAAGGTTTCATGGTGGGGACTCATTCAGATGTTGCTGTCAAAGGAGGGCCAGAAAGAGCAAGTGTGCCTCTGGCAAGTCATTTCCATTTACTATTACAGGCACTGATCCACCATGAAGTCGAGGCAGATGCAGCTGTTTGGATCATGACTTGTCAGAATGTGATAGGCTTCTGCCCCCCGCCCCGGCACATCGCCATGGCTCTTTGGGAAGTAGAGCAGCCTCCAGCAAACGGCAGCAACTTAGACCACCTGGTGGAGGAGAAAATTTTATTTTATTACTTACGTGGATCTGATGGGGTTTGCAAATGGAAGGAATAGGGCTATTTGAGGGCCTGATCCATGGTCTACTGAAGTCAGTGGACAGACTCCCAGTGATCTCCAGGGGTGCTGGATTAGCCTGTCTGTGCAGAGCCTTTCACCAATCCATTTCACAACACACAGAGGCTCATTCTCTGCTATTGCTTCCTTGTGCTGGGGCAGGGAAGCCATCTTTGCACCTGTTCTGGGGCCTTCCCAGCCTCTGGCATAAGTTAAAATGCCTTCAGGGCTGCTCTACCTTGGGTTCTGATTCCCCTGTGGACCCTAGGAAGTTGAGATTAGCTGCCGTGGGGCTACATCCTCAGTCTGCTCCCTGTCCTGGAGGCCAGGAGCAGGGCTGGAAGACAGCTCTTATGCTGGTAGTAAGCCAGTCAGCGTGGGATGGGGGCATTGCCCCAGAAAGTTATTCCCACCTAAACCATTTTGCACCATCGCTGAGGATCAGGCCCATAGATACATATATGAAGTGTACTGTTAATCAGAAATTGATTCACAACCCTTCAAGCTCTTTGTATTTCAGATGTGGCTTCCCGTTCTTGTAGCAAACAGCTCTGCCTACCTGCTGTATGCCTATTCTGGGAGCAGATTGGAGATCAGCTATCTGTTGCAGTAGCAAGCATCTAATTTGACTTTGGCAGCAAGACAGTAGTGTCATGAATGCTAAATTGCATCTGCAAAAAGGTCAAAGCCCACAGATACCTGTGCATTTACATAAGTCAGACAGCTCATCATCAGTCGCATTTATTTCATTCATTTATTTATTTTTAAAAAGCTGCTCCCTGGCAATAATTTTGACATGACTTCTGGGAAAGTGACTTTTATTGGGTCTCGTTCTTGGGTTTGACCTTGTTTCCATGGTGTTAATTTCTAACATTAATCAACTGCTTACATCTACAGAAAATTTTGCAATTAGTTGTAGGAATCAGCCCTCCCCGGCAATCGCTGCAATAAACATGAACCCCTGTCTTAGAATGAATAATGTTCTTTGGTCTGGTGTCACCATCCAGTTCCTCGCCCTAGCCCTCTCCCCTCCCCACCCGCAGCTCCAGCTCCATTCTAAATTATCTAGAGGTGTTCAAAAGACTGTGTTACAGCTAGTGGGCCAGCTTCTCAGTGGGTGTAAATGGGTGTAGACCGACAGAAGTCAGTGAAGAAGGACAGTTTCACTGTGAAGCCAACAGCCTGAATATCAGGAAAACTGGATTCAATTCCTGGCTGTGCCACAGACTTCCTGAGTGACCTGAGGCAAGTCATTTAATTGTATTATCTGAATATGGAAGAGCTGCAATAGAATTGAAAGGACTATTCTCCAAGGAGAGCAAAGACTAGACTCAGGACTCCTGGGTTCTACTCCCAGCTCTGACGCTAATGTGCGGTATGAGCTTGGACACATCACTGCCTCGCTCTGTGCCTCAGTTTCCCCATCTGTAAGAAAGGTCTATTAAATCCTACTTCACAGTGGGATTGTGAACTCCAGGAAATTACCATTTGACAAGAAGATTTAGATCCTTGGATGAGCAGTACTATGATAAGTGCTCATTATTACTGCTGAACTGTTCACATTTCCCTCTCACAGTTTATACCCTCCCTCAGCTGAATTACAGCTTTGCAATGAATCTTCTTCCTCTAGCGCTCTGTGTTATTACAGCACAATGATTGTTTCTGGCAGCACAATCTGAAATGAAATCTCTTCTTGGGAAATGCAAGAAGCAGGGGAGAGAAAAGGGAGCAATCATTTAAGACCTTTAGGTGGAGGTCAAGATAGCAGGGGGACATATATCCAGAGGGTTAGGGCCGACTAGTGTATATCAAATATCCATGCACCTTTGCACGACACTTACCACATTTGTGCACTCAAACTCATATTGTTGTAATCCTCATCAGCATGTCCCAGATCCCTTGGGGATTTTATCCCAGTGGATTTCACTCCCATTTTGACTCCTGCTCTCAGGTCCCCATTGGATTGTATTCCATTCTAGGGAAACAGTAAGAGACAGTCAGTTCCCCAAAGAGCTTGCAGTCTAAATAGACAGGACAGACAAAGAGTGGAAGAAAGGAAATATTGCAAACTCCTACCCCCGTCCCCCATTTTAAAGATAGGGAAGTGAGGAAAAAGAGGGATCTGATGACTTGCCCAAAGTCCCACAGAGAGTCTGTGGCGGAGAGAATCTCGAGTTCCAGTCCTGTGTCTTAAGTCCAAAATCATCCTTCATCTCTAGTCCTCATATGATACAACAAACTAGTCAGATCTTCATATAATGCAAGCCATAGAGACCTGGCCAGGTTGGTGGAGTGGAGAAAATGTGGCAGCATCTACTCGCAACACACTCTCAACAATAAATTGCCACTTTGATGTCCTTCCCAGCCACATCCATTTTGCCAAGTTTGTTGCCAGCAGGATAAAAAGCCCAGGGAGTGACAAACAGCTCTCCAAAGTTTAGATACAGAAAATTCAGAATTAATTCCCAGATATAGCTCTCCAGTATGGCAGCCCCATCTCTATATTAAAGGAGGTTAAGGCATAGGAATGGGACTCAAAGCGATTTGGGTTGGATTTTTGACTGTGCCACATATTTCCTTTGTGACCTTGGGCAAATTGCTTCATCTCCCTCCGTGCCTCAACTCCTCATCTGAAAAATGAGGATATAATATTTCCATTCTCCCATCTGTCTTGTCAATTTAGACTGTAAACTTCATGGCAAGGATCATCTCTTAGTATACGTATGTACAGCTCCTAGCACAACGCGGCTCCTTGGTATAAAACAATAATATTGTTATAGGTTTAACCTCTGCCCTTCATCTAAGATAGCTGTAAGAGACAGTCAAGCACATTTCACTGCCCAGAACCAAGAGATATGTGAATCTGCTCAGGAATTCAAACCATCTGGGTGAAAGAGGTGCATACAAGGGGACAGACACAGAGAGGGCAGAAAGAGATACACAGCCTGAAGCAGCAGCTGGTAGCACAACCCTGAGAAAAGCCTAGAGCGTTAGTTTTAGTAGGTACTGGCTGAAAGAGATTTGGTCTGTGACCAAGAAAACTGCTTCTTAATTGTTTGGTTCCTCCTGCATTCAGAGGATCAGGACTTTGACCATTCTTTGTAAATAAACAAGATGGCGGGAAAGACAGCAGACTCTACGATCAATTTTCCTCCCAACGGGAACAACCTGCAAGACCCCCAATTTTATCTGGCCATGTGGGCCAAAAGGGGTAACCATCACCATCATAAAATAGAAAAATATCTATTAAACTAATAACCCCCCTTTGTTCTTTAAATTACTGGTGATAAGATAAATATAACTTCTAGTGAGGGGCTTCATTGCTTGTTTTGGAAGGAAGCTTTATAAAAATAGCAACAACAACAGCCCTACACTGAACACCTGCATCATCAAAAAACACGAGAAAAAAATACTGTCACCCAGCTGTCTCCTCTCCCTCTGCTTATCATGGCATGTATCACTTGCTCCCAAGTTATTAGTCCAACTTCAGTGGTCTGTCTCATTAGCCAGCCAGCTACCTGCCTCCCTGCTTTTCCCTTCACCAAAATTCAGCCTCCTTTTATCTTTGCTGCTCAGGAGACAATTTTTTGTTTGAGGTCTGAAAGCGTGATGGAAAGAGACCTGGTTAGGTTAAATAAATCTCTCTATCCATAGAACATACAGTTGGTATGAATAAGCATCTCAAATCTCCCCTCCCCTTTGAGTGATGATAGCTAAATTACTTCTAAATATAGTCCTTAAAATCTGCATTAATCCCCTGCTTGCCACAAGTGAGTTGGGTTTTATTGACAACATGAAGCTATAAACCAAGCACCTGCACGGAACACAAGCTCATAAAGGAGGGAATGAGAGAGATCCAGGTGAAGTGTGATTGGGAATGGCCTCTCCTCAGTTTGGCTTCTTCTCTGAAAGCCACGCTTGCATCTGAATACTGCTCTCATTCCGTTCTGCTCTGTACTTCAACCTTGGCTTCTGAGCTTACAATAGCGCCATTTCTCCAAGTGTGGAAAATTCAGCTAGCGAGCTGAATTAGAACCCAAATTCTCTGGAGCTTTCGATTCATGTTTTCCTACGAAAAGATTAAGCTCCCTTTCTTGGTGTTTCCAAGCACTACTAGTAAATGAAGCTGTTTAGTTTGATTTTCCCTAATACCAAACACAGATATTACATTCACAGCCTTTGAGGAGCACTCAGAGGAGGTTAGCAGGGAAGCGAATTCAGTTGTTAATGGCTACATATTCCCAGACATTAAGAGTGCTTTGTTCTCAAGAGCATGCTTTTATGATTATTTTTAGGTGTGTACAATAATGGGCATCAAAATGTAAGCGTTTTGTCTGTCTACATTGTCACCAAGTTATTTTCAGTGATGAATGGGGCCAGGATAGCATCTTCTTAAGGTGCCTTCATGTCTTCCACAAGGACAGTGACTCTCGAACTTTTCTCCTGGTGACCTCTTTCACATAGCAAGTCTCTGAGTGCAACCTCCACTTATAAATTAAAAACACTTTTTTATATATACTGGAGGCAAAGCGGGGTTTGGGATGGAGGTTGACAGCTCATGACCCCCCATGTAATAACCTCGTGACTCCCTGAGGGATCGCAACCCCCAGTTTGAGAACCCCTGGCATAAGGATATGACATTAGTGACCTCTTCCAAACACAGAGATGAAACACGTTATCTCCCCAGCTGACGTGAAGTGGTAAAGTCATTCTGCACATTCGCCATGGGAAGTTAGATGCGTTAACATCCTGTCGTGATGGGAGTATGCACCCAGCCGACAATGCTAGCTAAACACTGTGCATACCTCAGGTGTGGATAGGTTGGCTTCCTTATTAATCTCTGTATGACAATAGTTCCTAAAGGCCCAATCGTGCTAGACATTGCTCATCATAGTCCCTGTCTAAGGGAATTTACAATCTAAACTGGCAAGATAGACAGGGAAAGCATTAAGCTATGGGGGGGCAGGGGCACTGAATTACACTAAATGATGCACCTGAGATTTTGTGGCCGATCTCAGAATTGAATCCAGACCACCTGAGCCTTGACCACCAGGATCTCCTTCCGGTCTTATTCCAAGCTCCTGGAAAATGTAGCTTCCTTCTGGTTTTCCAAGGCCTCTTGCTTTCACCTTGCTCTGCTACTCCAACCCTTTCACCTAATTCTGTGGGCTCTGCTATTGCTGCGTTTCAAGCTGACATTTAAACATGAAGATCAGGACAAGTTGCCACATGGGAATCATCTCTATGCACAAATCCGTCCTAATTAAGACAATGGCTGCAGTCTCTACTAGACGCGCAGGCTACATCTACACTAGGGCTCTGATTCCCAGGACGTGTATACGCACCCGCTCTAGCTCAATGAGCGCTAGCCATTGTAGAAACAGTATGGCAGCCCTGGCAGGGGCAGGGGCAGTGCTGGCTGGCTCAGCCATGCCGAGTACAAACCCTGTGTGTATGGCTGCTCCTGCTGTCTGTGCAACTGCAGCAATATTATACTCATGCTCCTTGAGCTACCGCGAGTACATGTACCTGAGCTGGGAAATCACCATCCTAGATCACAGCATAGCTGTAGCCAACGTGACAACAATCCTCTCGAGCTTATGGACAAGCAAGTGATGGAGAATTACATCTTCTCAGCTGGAACAAATGGAATATTCACTTGCGCACGTGGCATATATGTAGATATTGCACTAGTAAGAAATTCATAGAATCATAGATTTTAAGGTTAGAAGGGACCATTATGACCATGTAGTCTGACCTCTGCACAATGAAGGCCACAGAATCTCACCCACCCACTCCTGTAACAAACCCCTGACCTATGTCTGAGTTATTGAATTCCTCAAATCATGGTTTAAAGACTTCAAGGTGCAGAGAATCCTCCAGCAAGTGACCTGTGTCCTATGCTGCAGAGGAAGGCAAAAATCCCCCAGGCCCTCTTCCAATCTACCATTCCCTCCATGGTCCAAATCTCCACAAACTGATTCTAGCTGGGAACATTTGCCCAGTGGAAAGTTTGTTACATTGGCCAAGATTTTCAAGAGACACAACTGATTTAGATGCTTTCATTATGGGATGTCCAACCTAAGAAGCTTTAACCAGGCCTGAATTCCAGAAAGTGCTGAGCACCCACCCTCTGCACATCACGCCCCTTTAAAGATGTCCCACATTGGATCCTAGGAATGAGGATCACTACAAATCACTAGCCCTCTGAAAACCTTGGGGTTATGTGTTTCTATCCCATGTGAACGAGATTTGCTTTGAAAAGAAGATCTTCATGAACCTAGTTAATTCCTATTTTGCTTCACTCAGTACATTTTTCAAAATATAGTGCAGCAAAAGATAGGAATCTTTCATGCTGAACGGTCTCTTTTGGAGCAAGCCTCTTGGAAGGTGAGTGCAGAAGCTGGCAAGACTCACGCTTTGGCTACTGTCCTTAGTATTGTTCCACTGCTACTCCTGGTCCAATAGGCCCACAGCAAACCTATAAGCAGATGTAGGGCCTGATTCTCTTCTCTCGCCGTCCGGTGTAAATCAGGAGCAATTCCATTACTAATGGAGTTACACCAGTGCAAAAGAAAGAAAAATAAGGCTGTTATCACATTCTCTCTAAGGGCACCCCATCCCTGTTTGGTTTAATTCATTTTGCTGGGAGTTCTGGGCTAGTCGCCATCAGCAGTAATTGGATTTCAAGAAAGTCAGCTATCTGGTTCCAAGACACATTTTTATCAATATCTTTCTATTTACAGGTGTCTGTCATAACCTTCAAATATATTTAAAAAGCTCATCCATCCCAGGATAGAACATATGATGGGAAGAAAGCAGGATTCACAGACCAAAGCCACAACTATCACACAAGTTTTTGCCATCTCATCGTGGTAAGGCAAAGAGCCTTTCACATCCAGAAATTATTTGAAAGGCAGGAGAATATTGGCTTTAGCCAAGAAGTGGCACTGATTACTCTGGTTTAGATGAAAAATTTCTGTTGAAAGAGTTTTTTTTGACCGAAAATTTGGTTCTAGATTAAATGAGAGTTTAAGCATCTGTTCTCCATGGAAAAATTGTATTTTTCATCAAAAAACAAACTCCAAAAGAATGATTTGGTGAGGCTGCTGCCATACCAATGGAAGCTGTCATTCAGTTGTATCATGTTCCCATTCACCTCCATAGCCTGGTCAGACTATATCTGTCAAAATGAACCACAAGCAAGGACTCTCATGATGCACCATCTCCTCTCACCAAGAAAGGAGATTGTGTGGTATAATGGGACATGTAGTCTGACCAGGAAGTCCAGTTTATAGTAGAGATTGGGAGCACGAGTCACCCAAACTACAACTCTGATGAGTCACCTGACACATTTCTGAATGGAAATATTTCAGTTTTTGGCTGAATGGGGCGGATCACTATTCTGTTCACTCCCTCGGAAGCATCTGGTATTGGCCACTGTCAGAAGACAGGATACTGGGCTAGATAGACCATTGGTCTGACCCAGGATGGCCTTTGTTATGCATGTTGTAGTACTCAAATATTTGCTGAAAAGATCAAATTTATCCTAGAAACCTCTCCGTCATGTTTTCCACACACTTCTAGCATGTATACTGTTTAAGGGATTTGACATGCCCCAAGAGAAGGACTAACCAATTCTTAATTTCTTCCTTCCAATACCACGTCACTTTCCATCAAGACTTCGGAAATCTACTGTGCTTGCAGAGACCCGTCACAAAATGAATGGGCCCAGTGCCATTAAAACGTGAACTGGTCTTATAAATAGAGTTGAACTTTATTTTAGCCATGCCCATGAATCTGGCTGAGAACTTGAATTACCCCCATGGTTTTCAGAATGAGTCGGGAACACATTTATAACATGCTTTGGTCCCATCTGCATGCCAAGATAGGAAACACATTGTAATCATATAAGGTGACTGGGGCCCATGGCTTCTGTGACTGGATGCCTGTGATTCTCATACACTGATCTACAAATTCAGAGGAAAAATAAGATGCACTAGTTGACCTGAATGAATTTCAGAGCCACTGTAAAAAAAAAAACTTTATTATAGTTATAAGTAGGAGGATTGCCCTGGGACTGTATGTCAATCAGTGTTAGAGGTGCTGCAGAATTTCAAATACAGAGCAGACTTATGCACTTAACAGTGTATGAGCATTAGGTTACATGAATACATTTATTCATTTCAAAACCATATCATTTAATCCACTCTGGGTTCCAAAGAGTACACAGTTTCCTTCTATTTTTTTTCTTATGCCACACTTAGCTCGAATGAATAAGCCAATCTATCAGAATTCATAACCTATCTCAGATCTTTTGGCCTTTTCTGCACTAGAGTAAATCAGACTTTCTAATCCTTTGCTCATTTAAAGATCTGGTGAACCTAGATATACCTGCAGCTGAACCTTCAGTGAGAGCTTGACGGAGTCTGTCAAAAATAGTCCTCAGGCCAGTACAACCTGTACAGAATGGCCTTTCTTATTTTCAAAATTAAACCGTGAATGATTTTCCAGCAGACCCTGGCTCCCTACGTCTATTCTGAGCATGAGAACAACGCTTATGCCTTCAAGGTGCTGAACGGTGGTGTTACTCCCTTTTGCTATTTAATCCTAATAGAAAAGTTGAGTGTTTAAATACATTTATCCAGTCTAACTGAACGGATCAGTCTTTAACCACAACACTCAGTATGCAGAATAGTTTGAAATGATGGGCTGAACATTACATATCAAACAGTCCTGCAATTGCACATCTGTCTAGGTACTTATATGGCCCTCACAACACAGTAACTCTAAGCACCTCACAGTCTTCAAGGGATATAATCTTATAACCCTCTTACAAAGTAGGGAAGGATCATCATCCCCATTCTCCAGATGGGAAACTGAGGCACAGAGAGACTGAGTGCTTAGCTCAAGGTGGCATTGAAGTTGTGGCAGAGCTGGGAACAGAAGTCAGACGTCTAAGCTCCATGTGATGACCTTAAGATTGACCCACCCAGCCTTATGTAGCGGAAGTGTTAAGCCATGTAACTTACCCTGACAGAGCCTCATTTGCATATTGAATATATTCTTTCAGTAATAGAAATTGACCCAAACAAAACTTGGATCTAGATGGGAACTTTCCCAGAGTTTCAGGGGTGCTCACATAATATGCTTGAGAAGTGCATGGCATCCCTTGCTAGCCATTCATCCGCACACAGGATAACAGTCTATGGCTACTGCCAGTGAATGGGAGCTGCTCTGTTATTTCATTTAACAGACTCTGTGCTTTGGTGATGAAGGTCCTGGAGTCAATCCCAGCCCATGACCTGTGGCAATGGCTGTTACGCTGAAATTCAAACCTCTGATCTAGCCCATTGCACAAGGAGGACCCAAAGGACAGATCCAGATCTTCGCCATCTATTATTGATATTATGGTAGCACCTAAGGATCCAAACAAGGTCAGGGCTCCTTTGGTTAGGCATTGTACAAACACTCCCGGAAAGACGGCCCCTGCTGCAAAGAGCTTACAGTCTAAAAGGTCTGAATACAAACCTCCTCCAAAGCTCCAGGAGCTCTTGATTCAGTGTCAGTCTCCAGTCAAAATTAACCACAGCACTCCCTGTTCATGATCTCATCTTTAGGGTGACCAGATAGCAAGTGTGAAAAATTGGGATGGGGGCGGGACAATAGATAGTCTGCATAAGACAAAGCTCCCAATATCAGGACATCTGGTCACCTGATTCCTCTTCCCAAACAATAGTTATAGGGAGAAACCTTACTTATTTCCTACAGCATATGGAAAGTGGATAGGATCCCTTTAAAGAGTTTGCTCCCTCATGGTCCTCCCTGTGTTCTGGTGCACAAGCCACCAGAATCTTACAGGGCAACAATGTGTTTGTGTAACTTGGCCTTGCTGATAGGATGACCAGATGCCCCGACTTTATAGGGACAGTCTCGATTTTTGGGTCTTGTTCTTATATAGGATCCTATTACTCTCCACCCCCGTCTTGATTTTTAACTTTTGCTGTCTGGTCACCCAAACCTCGCACGGTCATCAATTGTTAAGAAACACAGATGCAGTTGAGTTCCAAAAAACCATGTTTTTCCTAACTATACCATGCTTCCCATTTAAGCAAGATTTATACCAGGGGCAAAGAGAGAAGGAGAAATGTGTTTTGCTACTTCCGGGGAAGTTATGCAATGAGAAAATGTGAGCGACTCTACCTGGTCTAATCAATATCAAACGGCTCTTGGCAACTCCGTCTTTTTCTTTGGCCTGTGAAGTATCTCAACCTATTCTATTGCCTGCTCTGTTTGCTCTACTCCCATGAGACTACTTTGCTCAAAGGTTACCTAATCATTCCAGCAACTTGCATGGAACACAACCAGCGTTACCTCCCTCTCACACACCCCCCCCGCCACCTCATTCCAGCCTTTTTTTCTTCTCAAATGTAATTTCCATAACAGTTCAGACTTTCGGTAACTTCACTTCACTAGTTGCAATTAGCTTGATGAGCCGATGGCAGATGCTCATTGATCAGTTTATTCTTAGAGACAAAACAAGAAAACGAACTGAACAAAGCAACAGGGAGAAAAAAAAAGACAAAAACACCCCCCCCCACACACACACACACATACCCCAATCCAGTTCTGTGACTGGAGTTATTTGGTGCTGTCACTGCAATTAAACCAATTCTCTTTGAAGAATATCAATGCCCATTCCAGCCTGTTGCCTCTCTCTCTGGAATAGTAGTTCGAGGGCATTAATCTGAATGCAGTCATTAAACTCGGGGGAAGGGGTGTACTACAGGAAGACACTCCTTGTTGTAGGAAAGAATCCACTCCTAGCATCATAGAATGTCAGGGTTGGAAGGGACCTCAGGAGGTCTCCTAGGACAACCCCCTGCTCAAAGCAGGACCAATCACAGGAGCCAATGCAGAGACAAAGGCAATGCAGCTGGGGTATCCCCTCTTAAGGGCCCATGGGAGTCGGTATAAACACCAGGGCACATCTTAGTGACCCTGCAACAGTGTCTCCAACTGATCTTTGCACAGGCACAGAATAGTTGGGGTCTTCTGCAGCTATGCCCCTTCGTCCTTTGAACCTGCTCCATTCCCAGCTCCTCCAGAATCCCCCTCCACCCAGGGCTGTTGTGGAGCATTCCCTGGGGTCTTACCCTACATCTCTTTGCACCCATTTAGGTGGCACACAGAAGTCCCCAATGTGATGTTGAATCAGGCCCATCAGGTGCAACCTGCCATATGCATAAAGAGCTGAGGGAAATGATGTATTTAAAAACCACCTTTGAGCATTAAAATGACATAGACAATCTTGCAGCTTACAGCTTGTTCAAAGCGGATTTTCCCTGCCCAGCACTGTCTGCATGATGTACCTTGTTTTTCTTTTAATCTTACAGCTGGTTCGATCGCCCAGCTTTTTAATACCTTAGCAACAGCCAATGGGCGCATACACATACAAATCCTTCAAAAACCCACCTGTATGGGGCACCGTCAGATGTTCCAGCCCCAGTTGCAAGGCAGGGAATACCAGCCTGAGCAGACAGGTGATTGGCTGCACTGGGCATGCCTACCAGTGCATTTTTAAATATAGATTCATTTGAGGGATGCCCTAAAAATTGCAGAAAGCAAAACAGTTCATTACTGGAGGCACTGTGCTCAGTTAGTTCACCTTCTACCATACCAGCAGCACCCTGGTCTGATCCTGGGCTGCCTCTGAATTTGAAAGTAATAGAGGAGCCTAATTATTACTGTGATTTTTAGGATGGCAGTACACAGATGCTCTGAAACTGGGGCCCCATTGTGCTAGGTGCTGTACAAACACAAAGTGACAGATGGGCCCAACCCCCAAAGAATTTGCAGTTTAAATGGTGAGGCAGATAAAAAGGGGGTACTATACCTGTTTTACAGATGGAGAATTGAGGCACAGGCAGGGGCGCTGGAACAATTTGCATAGTGAGGGTGCTGAGAGCCATTGAACCAAACCGTAAACCCTGGATATAATGGAAACCACTTCAAGCCAGTGCTTGTGCCAGTGGGGAGTGCGGCAGCACCCTCCAGTTCCAGCCCCTATGGGTACAGAGAAACTAAGTGACTTGCCCAAGGTAATACAGGAAAATTGTGGGAGAGCGAACCATTTCCTGAGTCGTTTTCCAGTCCTCTCACTAGAGACCATCCTCCCTCAGGTGACCTGCTCACTTGCTTCTGTAATTTTGAAGGTACAGAAGAGAACAGAAGTTGATTTCTAAGGCTGTCATAAACAGACAGCTAAGGGTTAATGTCTCTTTCACCTGAAGCACCTGACCAGAGGACCAATCAGGAAACAGGATTTTTTTTCAACTCTGGGTGGAGGGAAGTTTGTGTCTGAGTCTTTGTCTGTCTGCCTGCTTTTCTCTCAGCTTTGAGAAGTGATTTCTGTTTTCTAATCTTCTGTTTCCAAGTTGTAAGGATAAAGAGATCAAATAGTGAGTTATATGATTTCTTTTCTTTGGTATTTACATGTCTATAGTTGCTGGAGTGCTGTGAATTGTATTCTTTTTGAATAAGGCTGTTTATTCATATTTCTTTTAAGCAATTGACCCTGTATTTGTCACCTTAATACAGAGAGACCATTTGTATGTATTTTCTTTCTTTTTATATAAAGCTTTCTTTTAAGACCTGTTGGAGTTTTTCTTTAGTGGGGAACTTCAGGGAATTGGGTCTGCAGCTCACCAGGGAATTGGTGGGAGGAAGAAGTCAGGGGGAAGTCTGATTTTGCATTCCCTCTGAGTGAAGAGGAAAGTGCTTTTGTTTCCAGGATTGGAATTATAGAGGGTGGACTCCTTCTGCTTAGATTCACGGAGGTTGCTTCTGTGTATCTCTCCAGGAGCACCTGAAGGGGGGAAGGGAAAAAGGATTATTTCCCTTTGTTGTGAGACTCAAGGGATTTGGGTCTTGGGGTCCCCAGGGAAGGTTTTTCAGGGGGACCAGAGTGCCCCAAAACACTCTAATTTTTTGGGTGGTGGCAGCAAGTACCAGGTCCAAGCTGGTAACTAAGCTTGGAGGTTTTCATGCTAACCCCCATATTTTGGACGCTAAGGTCCAAATCTGGGACTAAGGTTTGACAAAGGCCATGTGGGTTGATGAGTCCAGCTGGGCTGATCTTACATATCCTGTATCATTTGTGGGGGGGAAGGGGAATGGATTTTGATTCAGGCCCATTGTACATTCCTCCCTACTCACTTCCAGTTTCAAGGGGATATAGATGCAGGGCTGTCCTTAGGATTTATGGGGCCCTACACAGTATAATTAAACTGGTGCCCCTGTGCCGGATGGCAGCCCAAGCTCACAGCCTGGTGGGGGAGGGGGAGGAGGGACTTGACAGCAAAGGATAATGAGATGCCCAGCCTGCCTCATCGTGGTGGAGAGTCACAGTTCCCCGCAGAGACTTCCATACCCTCTCCCTCATGCAGAATGGACATGAAGAAAGTACCTAATTAAAAGCACTAAAATTTGGGAATAAAAAATGTCAGTCACAGGTTTTTTGATATGCTCTGAAGTTTGTCAGAGATTTATTTGCAAAAACTTTATAGTAAGGGTGAGTCAGCTGTCCTGCTGAATACAACATTACATATAATGGAATACATGATACAGCTCTTCTCTGTTTTACATTTTCTTATTCAGTCTTTCTAAATTGAATTTATATTTTAAATGTACTCAAATCTTAAGCCAGCATTCCAGATTATTACATATTTAACTCACTGAAACAAAGACATTCTTTTAAATTAATCAGAGAGGTTTAGTGTGTTCATAACAATGTTCATTGCTTTTAGAAAAAGGGAACAGTAATTTACTTTGTGTGATCTCCATAACAAGAGACATGGTTATGAAATTTCACCAACTTTAAAAAAATATGTTTCCAAAGATTTTAGGTATAACAAGGATTTTGTCTTACTAAGGTACTGATTTTGCTGGAGGGTTCTTTTAAAACTAGTTCGTCGGATAGTCAGAAGTAAAGAAAGGGAAACTCTTTGTCCAGCTATCTGGAAGGGAAGGACTGTTGTCCCTTTAAGGGATCTCTTCAGTGGGGAGTGGAGGGAGAGGTGGTGAAGGGATGGACAGAAAGGACAGGAAGACTTGGAAGCACTTTTTTTTTTAACTATAGTAATTAAAATGTGTATTTTAGATAAGGGAGGTCTTTTGAAGGATTTATTTAAAAAACTGTATGTCTGAAGATCCACGCATTTAAGGCTAAAGATGATTGTGCATCTAAAACTCTATGCAAGCATTTTTTAGAAATGTGATTTTATAATCTTCACCAGCTCACTAATGAAATATTTTTAAAGCAAATTTTAAACTAAGGTCCTGTAGACTGACATGTTCTGTGTAAATATTACATTAATGCACAACTGTTTTTGTCAGTAAAGTCAGAAACTGACAGTATAAAAATTTATTTGGGCATAAGCTTTCATGGACATCGGATGAAATGGGTTCTAGTCCACAAAAGCTTATGCCCAAATAATTTGTTAGTCTTTGAGGTGACACAAGGACTCGTCCTTGTTTTTGCTGATACAGACTAACAGGACTGCCACTCTGAAACCTGTCAGTATATACCTTGGGGTTGGCAAATGCCTGTTAAATGGCTTTATTACCCCTTGAATGTCTCTTTAACAGTTTCAATGTTGTGCTAATAGGTCTGGCAGGCTGGAGGTTTTTTCACTTTTAACTACTAGATTCCCTCCCAAGGAAGACTCACCAGGCTAGAGCAGCCATCTGTGGGAGCCTGCAGGAAGGGTCAGAACAGGGATAGGAAAACAAGAGGGTGGACACTAATACCCAGTGGTGCCCCAAATTTTCAGGTGCCCTACGCAGCTGCCTATGTTGCCTATGCCTAAGGACGGCCCTGTATAGATGTGCTGAATCAGTACTTCCAGGTTGTGACCAGAGGCACAAAAATCACACCACAAAGTCTGCTTTTGCCAGATTTCCACCCCAGGTGCACAGGCAAGCTGCTGGTAAAGCGAGATGTGCGTGCAAAGAGTAGAGGCCTGATTCGGGTCACACACCCCTGTGTAAATCAGGAGTAACTCCACCAAGGCCAGTGGAGTCAAACCTGTGAATGCCTGGAATAAGCAAGAGGAGAATCAGTCCTCCTAGGCCTGGATTCATCTCTGTCTGGTGCAGAGCTCTGTGCTGGGACAGCAGGGAGGTGATTTGCCCCAGCCTAATTCCGGGACTGCAGAAGGATAGCTCATTGGAGTTCCTGCTGCAGGTTAAGGCAGCCATGAGCTCACCACCAGGCCATCTGAATTGCAAGGGCACAAAAGACTTTCAGCCATACCCTGGAACACCCGCTGTACCACGGCCTTCTGGGGAAGAGCACACAAGAAGAGTCTCCACCAGGGGAAATTCATGGGGGGAGGGAGCTCCTGCAGCTTGTCCGGGTGTCTTTTGCACTGGAAGCTGCAGGGAGCTATAAAGTGGACCCCCTGAATGTTTATATCTCTTCTGTAACAGGTGTTACATGTGTGTTCTGTATCTGGACACACACACACACAGTTAGTGGATAAGGTGCCAATAGATAGCACACAAAAATAGGTAACAGTTCCTGCATTTTGAAGGACCAATAAAACTGAGTTGTGCACTGAAAATGGCTTCCGTTGGCAGCTCTTAAGACGGTGGGATTTGTATGAGAGCAAAATGGCTGCAGTCCCAGCAGCTAGGTAGAGTGTTACCTGGTCTCATAAATAATACTTGGTATTTTACTTAAAGCTCCAGTTCCTGGAGTCAAGTGATTACATGAGCATCTCTTCATTCATTTCAATAAAAGAAATGCACATTTTACCCTCCTGGTTGCAGTGAATCACTTGAAAACATGACCTGAATGCCTGCCCTCCAAAGGCTCAAAAAACAGAAAGCAAATTAAAATAAACACAAACATTCATTAAAAAAAAACAAACATGATTTTTAAGCCACTCTTGATGAGGGGGTGGGGTCCTGACTCACTATTTTGGGAGGTTTGAAGATGCATACACCACATTTCACTGCACCCAGCACTGAAAGACATTTCAGGAGCATAAGGCCTAGTTTAATACTCCAAGTCCATTCTGAGTAAGTCACTTGCAGAGAAAGATACAAATATGTTTATTACTCACACCTCTAGCAACTCATCCTCCATAAGGTCATTTATATTTATTTGCCTTACAAATGCCCTAACAGTTTAGACAAGGGGTTATAAATGTCTAATTAAGTCTATTATAGTGTCTTTAATGTTTTACCTTCATATTTAACTTAATTAGGACAGCAAGGAGCGGAGGGATTGGTAAGTGTCGCCAGCAGCTCCTTTTCAACATCTGAATTGGAAGGGCTGTTAGCCAGATGAACAATTACACTCAACAGCAGACAGCAGCGATCCATGTATGGAAGGGACATATGCTTCAGCCTAGTCCTAGCAAGGAGCTTTGGGTTGTTCTGTCACTTCCCAACCTGTTTCTCCAAGATACACCTTCTACTCCTGGCATTTTCATGCAAAAGTTTTTGAGATGCAGGATCTTAATAAGGCGAGAACAAGCCCCAGATCGCTAGCGCTCAGCCTGGCTGCCAAGCACCGGCTGATGCTCAGAGAAGAAAGGCAGGGATAGAAAACTGGCTCCTGTGATCTCCACATGCCACGGCTCAGCAGGAAGGAAGAGCTCTCAGTTAAGAGCATGATTCCTTGGGTAGGGTTCCTTCAAAGCCAGGCAGCAGGGCGCCTGGCGTAAGCAGAGGATGAGTGTGACAAATAACCTAATAGGCCACCGTGTTGTGGGGAAGTGACAAGGCTTTTTATGCTGATGAATGAGGAAAAAAGCAGCTCCTATGAGGCACAATCAGAAGCTCCTGGCAGCAGAACAGGGGAATTTTAATGACATTGCAAACAGAGTCCATTACAAAGGACAGTACAAATCCCCTGTATGCACCTACAGAGGAAGATAAAGCCTCTAAGATGCATTTTCAGTTACTCCATTTCTGAGCTTGGGGCATGGGCCATGCAGAAGCAGCACGGAGGTAACTGTGACAACCGCCGCCTTCTTGGCCAACACAATGGGGAATGAACCAGGGACCTCGGGAGCTGAATGGGTGAGGTGTTGCAAAGTGGGCTAAAAAGCCATGGCCCTGTAGCTAGAGGCAATAGCAATGTGTATCTTCTGTGGATCAGCACACAGGGGACTTCTAATACACACTCACCAGTGGGTTACATGACTCAAAGCCTCCTTTCCATTCCCTCTGTTCTGGGGCCACGCATGGCCCTTTCCAGCCCCTAGTGTCAGATAGAGTAGGCCTGAGGCTGCTCTAACTTACAGGGTGCTGCCTGGAAAGCAGAGAGTAACCACAATGCACTACAGCCTCACTCAAGCCCATCCTTACATCAAAGAGAGGAAGCAGTCAGAAGAGAGCCACACACCGTCTTTGCACTTGTGGGGGAGAGAATCTCCCAGGGCCATTTCCACCCACTCTGAGTCCCTTTTATATTGCCAGAGTGGGGCAAATTGGCCATAAGTGCAACAGAGAATCAGGCCCAATCTTTTCCTTTTGGCAGGTGTCACTGCAGTGACTCACACCGGTACTGTCTAGGGTTACTGCATCTACACAGCTAGAATAGATAATATTACTAGTACTAACCACATGTTGCATTTATACAGAGCCTTTCATCCAAGGATCTCATGCTTTCCAAACCTAAATTAATTAAGCTGCGATCCCCCTGCCCTCCATGAGTTCTATAAGTGCTCCATCAGCATTTCTAGAGTTCAGTGTTCTTTTTCAGTGGTTATTAATTGGTTGCGGGTCTGCAAATTTCTCTTCAGAGAGAAATTTAATTCTTGCAATTAAAACTTCAAACTGGGAGTCAGGAGTTCTAATTCCAGGCTCTGCCACTGATTCATTTTTGTGACTTTAGGCAAGTCACTTAATTGCTTTGTGCCTCAGTTTCCCCATCAACAAAATGGAGATGTGTAGTAATGCATTGGGGTGTGGTGAAGTTAAATGCATCCGGCGCTATAAAGTGCTTTGAGACCCTGACCCACAATGACCTGGCCCTTTAAGAGGGGTCCAGTTCTGCCCATTTCCAGGATTCTGGGGCTTGTCATTCAAAAAGATCATATGAACTAGAGGCTGGCAAGGGATGCTGGGAAAGATGCCAGCTGTATATAAGCTACCCAACCAACAAGAAGGGGGAACTGAGGAAGCAGTTACATTTCCAACAGAGACATAGTAAGCCTCTCTTAGCGTGTGTCTACACTGCACCTGGGAGTGAGCGTCTCATCCAGGTTTGACATATCTGCATTTACCGGGGCTCAAGTCAGTAGGCTAAAAATAGCTGTGTAGCCTCTGCAACTTGGGTGGGCTTGAGAGACGGAGCTCCTGCGCAGGCCACTCTATCAAAACAACAACATCTACACAGCTATTGCTAGTGCATTAGCGCAAGCCCCGCTGACACAAGTCTGTCGACCTGGGCTGGGCGGCTTGCTCCTCACAGACCCCCGGATGGAAGGTGCAAAAGGAATATAAACTATCAGTATCCTCAGCTGGGTATTTCTGAATGACATACACAGAAATCCCATTGTTCCACCGCCTCTCCATTCTGCGCCCTTCCCCCTCGCAGTCTTTAAAGTCCCTTCAGAAAAGGTAAAAAAAAAAAAAAAAAAAGTGAGGGCCAATTTCTGCTCTCATTTACATCAGTGTAAATCTGTAAACCAATGGAACCCCTGTTCCTGAATGGAGAGAGAAGCAACAGAGAGGCAGCCTGCTTATGTGACAGTCTCTGCCTCTGCGCATCCCCTGCCCTAAACATGCCCAGAAGTAGGGTGACCAGATGTCACAATTTTATAGGGACAGTCCTGATATTTGGGGCTTTTTCTTACATAGGCTTCTATTATCCCCCACCCTCTGTCCCAATTTTTCTCACTTGCTATCTGGTCACCCAGAAGCCATGTGGTTAGAGACGTTGTTCACTCCTCATCCTGTGTCTTCTGTAATGCAGACCTGAAAATCTAGCAAGGTAAATCTCAAACTTCCTCATTCTCCTGTCCCTTGTCTGTAGGTTGTTCTTTTATTTTTTTTTTGGCCTGGGGACACAAAGGGCAGTGGGACATTAATTTCCTTGTGTCTTAATTTGTTTAACCCTTAGGAAAGCAGCCTATTCTCTGGGTGCATAAAGTAATAAGAAGGGGTCTGACAATCTTCCATGATGTGCTTCCCATCCCAGAGGGTGCCCGACAGAAATCACCTCCCTTCACTGCTGAAATGCAACCGCTTCTAGGGTGAAACATGGCAGCTGTTTAATAGCACACAATTAAGGAAAAGAGAATGAAGGTGAACCCTGTGCCCTGCCAACAGTAGAAGCCAAAGGCTAAAATCCCACTAGTAACACATCTGATGTCTCATGACAGTGGAACCTATACGATACATAAAGGTCATTATAACTCTGCCTCCTATATGAGACCATATTGAGACATATAATACAAAAGGGTGGGTTCCTGGAAGGCACTAAAGCCTGGGGATTGGATTTCTCAGCTCTTGGGAGTGGAAGTCAGGCCTGATTCTGTTCTCCCTTGCAGTCATGTAAATCTGGAATAAAGTGGAGTTCCCCCCACGCTGGTGTAAAACAGATGTGAGTGGGAGGAGAATCAGACTCTGGAGGTTAATTTCACATAGTTTTCCCCATTTGATTGTTCAGCCTGCCCACTGGCCCAGCAGGGGGCTGGGGTATACACGCTGATACCTACGAGAACAGATTGTCAGTGCAATTGGCAGACATCCTTGACTCAGCCTGATATAAATCCCCGGAAATCTGGAGCGGGCTGCTTCTTCTCCTAGCTTGTTTTACATATTTATTTAAGTGGGATCAAGTAACCAAAAAGCAAGGTTAGACTGGGCTATTTCACTGTAATATGGAGCATTCTTCCTCTGCCCCTAACGCATTAACGCATTGGTTAGTCTTTTCGGGGGATGCCTTTATAGTTATTGCAGTACTGTGGTTCAGTGGACCAGGTACTGGACTGGGACCCAGAAGGCTTGGATTCTACTTCTGACTCTGCCGCTGATCCGTATGACCTCTGGTTTCCCTGCTGCCTCTGGTCTAGGGAGAATATCTGCTCTTTGGGCATGGGACTGTCTCTCCCTGTGTGTTGACCGAGCACTGAGCATAAAGAGGCCTCCTAAAGCATTACTGCTGTATTAATAATGAATCATCATCATCATCATAATAGTTAACATAAATAGCAAACAATCTTATGCCTATGGCTTATCCTTACCTCTTGTTCCCTCTGCCTTTGGAGGCCGCTCAACCTTTGTGCACACCTGATGGCAACTGTCAGGCTCAAAAGACAATGGAGTAAGCACCAAAGCAGCACAGTTACTGTGTGTGGCACTGCAGCATTGGGAGTGGCTAAGAAGTCCGTCGTGACACACAGTAACCGCTGACAGATAATGCGGGCGTAAGGCACAGGGTCAGAGCATGAAGCTGGCACATCACTGTGCTTGTCCCCTTTGCTCTCTTCACCTTCCTGTCTCTCAGCCACCTCCGTTCCTCCACTTTGACCAGCCCTGATGCAGCATAGCCATCCAATATGGCCTGTTAGTTGCATCTTCCCAGCTTACGGTATTGATGTTGAAAGTTTTCAAATCTCTCTTGCAAACATCCTTGAACCTGAGCCTAGGTCAGCCCAGGGTCCTTGGAGCATCTCCAAGTTCTCCATATTGGAGGTTCTTTGGAATGCATGCAATTACATCCCTACATTGGAGCTAAAAAGTCCTACTTGATCTGGCTGCTTCAGCAAGTCAGCAAAATAGCTCTGCATCCCTATTCCAGAACCCTCTGGTATCCTGTCACATTAAAAAACAACAACATATGAATCATTAGAGAGACTGCTGCAAAACAGCCACTTTCACTTCCAAAACCTGGGTCTACTCATTTAAATTCTCCATGCCTAATGCTGCCATTCGATACAAACATGCTTGCAACTCCATCGGAAATCAATGGGACCTCATCTGCACTGTGAGCTTTTAGGCTTTGTGCCTCATTTCCTGCTCCACCCATAAAAATGATGAGAATGCTGCTGACTAACCTTTGTGAAGCACTTTCAGATCCTCAGACCAAAGGACATGTCTATATGCCAGGTGCCGTAGCAGCCGTATTCTTTGCAAGAATCCTGTTGCCTCCTGCAAAGAAGAGGAGGATACAGACAGGAAACGGATGCCCCTTTGTCTTCATCTTTCATTGAACGAAACAACCAGATCATTTGATTTTTGTGTCCGCTAGAGGAGGTCAGGAGAAGTTGAATCCATGGGCCTCATGGGAAGATTTCTCCTCCACTGAAGTGACTGTAAGAGACAGACTATAAATGATGAATGCCCAGAGAACATCCGCCAACACTGGACGTGCTGTGGGTGGGAGACGGTGGCATAAAGGTATCTGAAGGGAAAGATCAAACAGTGCAAAAGAGCATTCATTGCTGCAGCCCCTGCCCAGAGCACAACTGGCCCAGTTCAGCCCAAATGTAACTCCATCTTGCCATTACACCAGGGACTGAGTTTGGCCCAGTGGAAACAAGGCTGCAGATAGGAAGTCTCCCAAAGAGCTCCCTGCACATTGAAGCAGAGAGGGAAAACAGTCAGACATACAGAAGGATCAAAGCTGGCAAAAAATCATGTTCCCGCTACACTCTGATGCAGCAGACAGGCCCCTATTTAAAATATATAACCTCATGCTCAGCTCTCAATAACCTGCTGCCATGATGAAAGGATGCTGTGCTGCTGGGAGCAAAAGGGCTACAAGAACAGAGTTTTAAAATAAATCAACCTCTGGGCCGCTTTGGAAGTAATCTATGAAAATAATTTGTCTGAAAACGGCACCGTATAAATGGCAGGCGTTATTCTTTTTGACAGTGAAAAAAAATACAACCAACCACCCACAGTTTCTTTGTATTTGCTGGGGAGTAAAACCATTTTGCAGATGTCTCCAGACAGGCTGCTTAACTGCTTCCAGCATCTTAATTTTCCCTTTTAAGTTTTTATTATGTTTAAATTAAAATTATGCCCAGGAAGAGGGAAGAATAATTTTAAAAATCTATCACCATTGAGCTTTCTACTACTCATGACACCTTCGCTCAGAAACCTGAAAATCAAATGGCTTCTTTCCCCATTAGATCTCATTCTTCTCTCGGTCTTTAAACCTAGGTATCCTTTCCCACCACCTTATGTTTCAGGGCAGCGCATTCCTAGCATATAGTTACTATATTATAACCTCACTGTCATTATGATCTGTGTCAAGGAGCCACAGTCAAGATGCCCATTGTGCTAGGCATTGTGCTAACCCATTTAAAAAGACATTCTCTGCCTCAAAAAGTTTACAATTTAAGTTTACATTAATAAAATAATAACAAGTGATTCCTTTGTCTTATTTAGCACTTTTGGTCAGTAAGATTTTACTTCTTTTACTATATTTATTCTTGTTTCACTCAGTCAAAATAAATACTCTTTAGACTGCAAGTATATGGCTGCTTTTTATGTATCGAGAAACTCCCAAGAGCAAAATGAGGTAAGACTCTGGATACATCATATATTCAGAGTTCTGAACTTCTGTGTCTGGATTTGTTCTTGTTTTCTGGGTCGAATGCGTCTTGTTAGATTAGTTTTAACTACTCTGCTAAGCTAATCTTCAGATAAATATAAATATTATGTATATTTAACATTAACATGAAGGTTCCTTAGATAGAATCTCCTGGGCCCAGCATGCACTGGGGGAAAAAAAAGAGGCTGTTTTATATATTTAGCATGTCTATTTTCTATTGATGCATGGCCAGATCCACTGAGATGCAAAACATCTCAGTCTCAGGGACGTCCTTCGTCTAACAAGGGGAACATCCTTTACCGAGAAAGCCAGCCCCTTTTTGCTCAGCTCAGCCTGGTCACCTGGAAATTCACAGAAAAAGAGAAGCACTTCACACCACCTATAAGTTGTGAAACATGCAGAGTTCTCAATGACAACTAGCATTTCTCAGCCATCAGATGGAGGTGATCTCATGTAAGGTATTTTAGGGTCCGTGTACACAGAGAAGTCACTGGAATAGCTATTGCCAAATAAGCTAAAAGTCACATTATTCTAGAGCGACTGTGCTGGAAGCTATTCCAAGATAGCCATTGAGGAACAGCTTATTCTGCAATAGTTATTCTGGTCAATTTCCCCATATAGACAAGTACTAAAATATATTAAGCAACACCACTCCTCAGACTCCTACAACTAAGGGCCTGTCTGCACAATGGATTGATTAGTCATGACTGGGCATATAAATCACACGGCATTATTTGCAATAAATCACTTAGCTTTTCTTGCTGCTCAAAGACTGTTCGGAGGAGATCAGTCACCCTGAACTTTCCCCCCTGTTATTCCAAAGGATTTGATTAATTTTCTTGGGATTTTTATTAAACCTGATTTTGAAAACAATAAGCATCCAGCAACTCCCACTGAGGTCGAAAGAGTTATTCTGGATTTGCACCTGTGAAACTGGCTGCAGAATTTGGCCCAGCATATGTGAAAACGTTAAGGTATACAAAATACATACATATTTTATTACATCCCTCTTTGTCAACCTTTGAATATCATGCAACTTAGGACCTGATCCAAGGCCCATTGAAGTCAATGGGAATGGTTCCTCCATCTTCAGCGGGCTTTGGCTCAGGCCTTTAGACTGAGATTTCCTAAAGTGGCCTAGAGGGGTTAGATACATTTCCACTCAGTTAATAGTGTCTAAATCCCCTAGATTGCTTTGAAAATCCCAAACTTCGGTTGAGAATTGTTTGATTTGAGGAATGTGGGATTTTTCAAGAGTAGCTAAGAGAATCAGGAGCACAAAGATTCCATTGAAAAATGATTGGATTTGGGCACCTAAATCCCTTAAACATCTTTAAGAATCCCAGTTTTTGACTGTCAATGGGACTTGTTCTCCCAAGCTGTGATGAAGTGAGGCTGTTCTTAATGTTTCCTCTGAATACTGTGTGGGTGCCTCAGTTTCCCCTATGCATTTCTTAAGTCTCTAGGGGGTGTGATTGTTGCAGAGCAAAGGGCCAATGCACATAAATGGCCAATGCTCTGTCTCCTGGCAGCTAATGGCCAGGGCCCTTCTCCCCTGCAAGGGGATCCTAAAGGTGTTGGAGAACAAAGAGATCAAGTGACCTCCTGGCCCGGGAAAGGAACAAAGCCCAGAGGAAGAGGGACTGGAGGGGGTTTCAATTTGGAGCTGGCTGGGGACGAGGAGCGAGGGCAGATGGGGTTGTCTGGCTCGCTGGGCCCCAGGATGGACCCGGCTGAGGGGTCCCGTTTGCTGGACCTACGAGCTCTGTTTTAGACCATGTTCCTGTCATCTAATAAACCTCTGTTTTACTGGCTGGCTGAGAGTCACATCTGACTGTAAAGAGGGGGGGCAGGACCCTGTGGCTTCCCCAGGACCCCGCCAGGGTGGACTCGCTGTGGGAAGCCCACGGAGGGGCAGACAATGCTGAATTCTCCAAAGGTCAGACCCAGGAAGGTGGAGGCCATGTGAGCTTCTTGCCCTGAAGACAGCCTGCTCACAGAGAGGAAACTTCAACAAAATCTTGACTGGCTTTGTAGGGAGCAGTTCCAGAGTATCGCCCGGGGACTCCGTGACACAAGCCCATTAGGCATTTTTGAAAGCTCACGTTGAGTCTTTCAATGTGTTTGTGGGTGTGCACACAATGTCTTGCAAATTGTAGGCACTAATGGAATACAAATAAATAAGGATAGATGTAATCTGTATACAGAACAGTAAGAACAACAAACTCTATTGTGCAGAAACAGAACATCTGTTCGATACAGCTCATTGCTAGAATTACAGGTTGCCAGAGTTATGTATGATACTGTTTGGCTGAAACCTTAAAAAAGTGAGATTCTACCTACGGCCTTATGAACCATCATCTTATTTTCATATCAAGATGCAAAATAAAACGCCCGTCAGGCATTCCTTCTGATGCTTATATTTTTCCTACAAAGTTCTCTAAGTGGAATAAGCCATGCAGTGAATTTCAATTTTTTTTTTAAAAATGTCCTATTTAAAGGGAAAAGCACTAACATTCTCCCTCTGTTCCCAGACTCTAACACACATGGCAGTTTAGTCCGAGATTACTGAGGAATGATGGGTTAGAGAATTTCACCTCAGGGCTGCGAGGTCAAATCCAGCCCATGTTTGGAATGACCAAAACTTTGCTATTGAGTGATGTTTAGCGGCTTCTGTCTTGTATCAGTTCAATTTGCACCTGCAAAGATATGAGCAGGCTGTGCCCTGTGTAGATGAATGGTATCCATCCACTCACCATTGATTTAGAGCCTGTGTCTGTGGCATGAAATGCTCCTTGACTTTAGTGGCACATCACTGAGCCCTCAGCTCCTGGGTCCTGTCTCGAGATGCACTGGGATCAGCACAAAATCAGGGATGGATTCTCTGAGACTGGGGGCAGTTTCACCTTTGGCGTTATCTACACTTGCGGTGACATCTAGGATACCTGTAGTTGCTACGTTCCACAGAGACAGGAAGGCTACATCACTGAAAGGCTCTGACAACTGCCCTGGCCAGAGCCTTTCCCCACTGTAAAAAAGACAACTTGGAAAGACTCTGGCAGGGGAGAAGCAGCCGGACATGACACTCCTAAAAATAGCATTACAGGTGGGAGGAACTACTTGGGTGTGCAGAGAGCTGTGTAGTGGAATAGCCCAGGGGTTCTGGCATGTTTCTACTCGACCCACCTAAGCAGTGTCTCCCCATTTACACTGCTACTTACACCCATGCTAGCACGAGGTGCAGTGCTCTGTACACGGCCATAAATGTAGACCTAGCCTGTGACTGAATGAATCTCCTGGTCAACGTGTTCCCAGCACATTATAGTGACTCCATTTGAGATGTGTAAAAGATTAGTCTGTTTTTAATCATTGCTTGATGATTTCCCCCACTTCCCCCTTTTTGGGGGGTTACAAAAATGATAATACATTAATCCTCAGTGAACTGCAATCATTCTCTGGATTTCCCCTTGCAAACTCATTTGCCAGGTAGGTTGGGAAGATACCAGGTGTGGTATTTATGGAGCTTTGTTTAATTCTCCAGTGCCATTTCTGTGGTGAGATTAGGCATGAAGCACACAACAGCGGTCACTAGTTAGACCAAGAGATTGAGGGGAAAAAATATGTGCCTGACTTAGGAGATTGTTTTGATGGCAAATGTTGACTCTGAAAGGTTTTGGTTATTAGGAGATCCATGGGCTCAGAGTGAAACCTTTTGCTGTTTGCTTTACTTATTAACACTCTAGGTCCTTGTTTGGAGAGGGTACTGTGGTGTGTGCATGTACTAACAATTCTGTAATCTCCTAGTGCAAGCTGCCACTGGATGCAGTTCACAAAAAAGCAACAAGGCTACTTCCCAATCAGAGCTGGGGAATTATTGCTGATTAGCAGGAGGACTCAGAAAATAGAATCGGTACCTGATCAGCACATATATGTGGTGTACACTGAATGGTGTGACTTTACCCTTTAGCAGCTAGCTGTTTTATCACTTATTCAGCATCAGTCCTTGAATCATAAATATGTTGTGCTTAGCATACAGTGATGAAACCTCTTTGATAAGCCAGCCACTCACCTTCCAGCCATTAGCAGCAGGAAAACATGCCATTTGAACCTCTCATTACTAACACAGCCGTATAAATTAGTGATGGGCTCAAAAGAAGGGAATAGCTCCTCAGCTGTGGTAAATTGGCATCATCCCATTTGCTTCACTGGAGCTAGTATAACCCACACCCACTTGGGCCTGTTTTAGTGGTGACAAGGCCATAGCTAGAAATTAATGAGCCTGCTGCAGTATTGGCTAAGGCCCTGTCTACATTCTGGCTACGACAGCAGTACTGCTATTGTGTAACTATGCCACTTCAGTGTTGCCCTGTAGATACTTCAAACAGCTGTTCATCTCTGGGCAGGGTGCCTAGGTCAATGGACACATTCTTCCATAGACCTAGTCATCTTTACTGCAGGGGTTTGGTCAGTATAGCTATTCCTATTAGGAGTCACTCCCCTGAACGATGTAGCTCTGTATTTTAAGGGTAGAGCAGGCCTAACAGAGAAGGGTCTTTTGGAACCAGATGTTCCAGGTTCACTCCCACTGGTGAGGATACACCTAGGAGGATAGCCTTACACCAGGTCAATTTACATCATCTGTGGATCTGGCTCACAAAGCCCAATCCAGATTTCAAATCTGCCTGTTTGTGAGTGATGAGAGCCAGAGTTTTGGGTCAGGCCTGTCTGGAATATAAATGCGCACAGATTCAGTTCTAAGGGACAGGCAAACTGATTTCATTAAAATACCCCCACTCCCCAGTGAACTGTCATGCCAAACTAAAGCTAAACTTAGTCTCTTTCCAAGCTTTTGAAAAGCTTTAGCTAACCTTTTTCCTGCTGTTTATTCATTTTACACTGCTGCCATGTATTCCGCTTCCCGAGGTGGCCATGAGCAGGAAAGACCAGGAACCTTGTCAGAGACACTGCTTTTCTCACAGCACATCTCCTGCAGACGTGCCTGCTCCACTTTGCCTGGGTTCACAGAGGAAGCCAGACACATTGGCTAAAGAAACCCTTTACAAGGTCTATGGTCAATCAGGCTCCTGCACTTAACTATTCTCAGGCATCCAGGGAGAGTTTAAAACACTGGGGCAGTGCCTCAGCTGGGGTGAATCATCACAGATCCATTGATTTCAGTTCAGCTGACTACATGACACCAGCTGAGGTTCTGGCCAACTTTAACTGTTTTACTCTTGGCAAGGTGGAGCAGCAGAGGCTAGCGCAGGGGTGGGCAAACTTTTAGCCTGAGGGCCACATTGGGGTTGTGCAACTGTATGGAGGGCCAGGTAGGGTAGGCTGTGCCTCCCCAAACAGCCTGGCCCCTGCCCCCTATCTGTCCCCTCACTGCCCCCTTCAGAACCCCCAACCCATCCGAACCCCCTGCTCCTTGTCCCCTGATTGCTCTCTCCCAGGACTCCTGCCCTCTATCCAACCCCCCTGCTCCCTGTCCCCTGACTGCCCCACCCCTATGCACATCCCTTCCCCCTGACAGCCCTCCAGGACTCCCAAGCCCTGTCCAACTGCCCTCTGCTCCTCATCCCATGAGCACACCCTTCCAGGACCCCCTGTCCCTAACACCCCCTTGGGATCCCACCCCCTTATCCAACCACCCCCCTTTGCTCCCTGTCCCCTGACTGCCCTCCTGACCCCTATCCACATCTCTGCCCCCAATAGGCCCCCCGGGACTCCCAATCCCAACCCTCCCTGTTGCCCATCACCTGGCTGCCCCCTCAGAACCTCTGCCCCATCCAACCGCCCTCTCCTCCTACTGCCCCCCAGGAGTCCCCGCTCCCTTACCCAATCCCTCTGCTCCCTGACCCCTTACCAGCAGCAGGAGCTCGCAGTGGCTGTACCCAGCAAGAGCCAGCTGTGCTCCCCATGCTGCCCAGTGGGAGCGGCAGGCCAGAGCGTGGAGGTGTGGTGGTGTGGCTGCTGGGGAAGGGGGACAGCGGGGGAGAGGCCGGGGACTAGGCTCCCTGGCCCGGAGCTCAGGGGCTGGGCAGGACGGTCCCGTGGGCTGGATGTGAATAGTTTGCCCATGTCTGGGCTAGTGCCCACCTAGCAAAGTACCTAGGCCAGTGCCACTTAACCAAGGCTAAGTGTACCCCTTGGGGGTACCCAGGTCTTCCAGGGGGAACATCAGCTCAACTAGATATTTGCCTAGCTTTAGAACAGTCTACATAAATAGCACCAGCGAAGTCAGTACAAACTAAAATTGTATACGGACGGTGACTTCTTTATACCACTCTACATACTACACACTGAAATGTAAGTACAATATTTATATTCCAATTGCTTTATTTTATAATTACATGGTAAAAATGAGAAAGTCAGTGCATAACTGGCTGGATAACCGTACTCAGAGTGTAGTTATTAATGGCTCCCAATCCTGCTGGAAAGGTATAACAAGTGGGGTTCCGCGGGGGTCTGTTTTGGGACCGGCTCTGTTCAATATCTTCATCAATGATTTAGATGTTGGCATAGAAAGTACGCTTGTTAAGTTTGCAGACGATACTAAACTGGGAGGGATTTCAACTGCTTTGGAGGACAGGGTCAAAATTCAAAATGATCTGGACAAATTGGAGAAATGGTCTGAGGTAAACAGGATGAAGTTCAATAAAGATAAATGCAAAGTGCTCCACTTAGGAAGGAACAATCAGTTTCACACATACAGAATGGGAAGAGACTGTCTAGGAAGGAGTATGGCAGAAAGAGATCTAGGGGTCATAGTAGACCACAAGCTTAATGAGAGTCAACAGTGTGATACTGTTGCAAAAAAAGCAAACGTGATTCTGGGATGCATTAACAGGTGTGTTGTAAACAAGACACGAGAAGTCATTCTTCCGCTTTACTCTGTGCTAGTTAGGCCTCAACTGGAGTATTGTGTCCAGTTCTGGGCACCGCATTTCAAGAAAGATGTGGAGAAATTGGAGAGGGTCCAGAGAAGAGCAACAAGAATGATTAAAGGTCTTGAGAACATGACCTATGAAGGAAGGCTGAAAGAATTGGGTTTGTTTAGTTTGGAAAAGAAAAGACTGAGAGGGGACATGATAGCAGTTTTCAGGTATCTAAAAGGGTGTCATCAGGAGAAGGGAGAAAACTTGTTCACCTTAGCCTCCAATGATAGAACAAGAAGCAATGGGCTTAAACTGCAGCAAGGGAGATTTAGGTTGGACATTAGGAAAAAGTTCCTAACTATCAGGGTAGTTAAACACTGGAATAGATTGCCTAGGGAAGTTGTGGAATCTCCATCTCTGGAGATATTTAAGAGTAGGTTAGATAAATGTCTATTAGGGATTGTCTAGACAGTATTTGGTCCTGCCATGAGGGCAGGGGACTGGATTCGATGACCTCTCGAGGTCCCTTCCAGTCCTAGAGTCTATGAGTCTATGAATAGAGCGCTATGACACTTTTATATTTTTAATGTCCGATTTTGTAAGCAAGCAGTTTTTAAATGAGGTGAAACTTGGGCGTATGCAAGACAAATCAGACTCCTGAAGGGGTGCAGTGGTCTGGAAAGGTTAAGAGCCACTGACCTAGGCCACATCCTCAGCTGCTTTCAGTGAGTGCAGCTCCACTGAAGACAATGGAGACATGCTGATTGACCCCAGCTAAGGAGCTGACCATTAGTGCGTGAGCTACACAGGGATTTAGGCTGTGAAACACGATGCATTGTGGTATCTCACTTTTTTCCTCATTCTTTTCTCAGTTTACTGGCATCTAAGCTCAGTTTCTCCTTTTTTAATTTTTTTTTAACATTCTCTCTCTTCGCCATCTGATCAGTCCAGTTAATTTCCTGCCTAATTACTCTCTCAAATCCATCCCTAATTACAAAGGAATGTTCTTAGTTTAGACCCAAATTTAACTCCAGCCCACACAAATCTGCTACAATCCGGTTCATTGCTAAAGCCTGATTGTTCTATTTAGGACTGTGAAGGGAGGGGGAAATAAATGAATTCTGGGCTGAGTTTCAGCAGGTTCAAGTATTCAATACCCAGGAAAGATCCAGCATGGGTGGCCGTGAGGTAAACTTCCCGCAGGCCATCCTGAGCCAAAGCCCATCAAAGTTCTTCTACTGATTTCCAAAGGCTTTAGATCAGGCCCAGTATGCCTTAACCTTGATGCGGAAAGAGCATCTCTAAGGGCAGTAGCTTTCCACACCGGTTCACCCTTACTGACACTGCTGGAACAAATAGAAATGGAGGTGATTTGCATGTTTGCCCATTAGTAAGTGGACTGAGACCCAGCCAAACTCGCTGCATGTCGACTAGCTTTCAGATTGCAATGGCATTCATTCTTAACCAGTCTAGACTGGGTCTGAACCGCTGGCTGAGAAAAGAAGAGCTCAGGATCCCATTATAAGTCCTTGCTCCGGAGCTGTTAAAAATCCATGGGCTTCACCAGTCATCAGCGCCTGTGAAAATCAGGCTCTTAGCTTGCAAACTCTTCAGGGTGGGGACTGTCTCTCACCACATGTTCGTACAGCACCTAGCACAGTGGGGCCCCATCTCCTTTGATGTCTCTAGGTCCCACCATAATGCATATAATAAACAGTATTCCGACTATTTGATGAGCGTTTGCCCTTCCCACAATATTCCTGCCAGTTGGGGAGATTAATATTTGAGGAAACTTTTATTTATATCATGGTATTACCTTGAGGCCTGAATCAAGATCACGGTTCCATTGTACTGGATGTGGTAAAAATACATAGGATGACATGGTCCGTCCCCTCCATTGCTTACCATCTAATTATGAACACAAAAGGGGTGTGCATGTTACTCAGGGATGGGGGGGTGGGTGTCACAGGCCTCCCGCTGTGCCCAATCCACAGAGGATGTGAGTCTGTTACAGCTTTTACTCTAAAGGAGTGGTTCTTTAGCTAAACTTGTGGCAACTTGGGCATTTTAGCTCTGGAGATCCCTTGTTCAGTGTCCCCCGAGCTGGTAGTTGTCAGATGAACAGAACCACACTAAATCCATTTAAAGATCTGAGTGAGTGCCGTTTGCAATATTCAGACAGCTAATGACTTACCAGCCTATGCAAGAGGTTGAAGCAGCGACCTAGATGTCAAAAGCTCAGTAACTATGTCCTGAAGATGTTCACTTCTCCCACCTTGTGCAGGCCAGTCAGGACTTTCCCCTCAAGTTTAGTTTCAATGGAAAAAAAAACATCTGGACTGCCCTGCTTGTATCCCCCCAGCCACTCTGAATAGCAAATGTGATGTTGTGCGGTACGTTTTTAGTGCACTGCATCAAGAATTAGATGCGCAACTCCTGTTGCCATAGCTTTCATCCCTCTGAGACTCCCGTGCATGACACATACTCAATGTGAGGTGCAGAAAGAAAGGGGGTGGGCAGAGACCAGGAGTGGAGGGAGCTAAAATGAGGCAGGAATCCTTCCTTTTAACCTCAGCCTCATGATTCAACATTTGTGATGTCAATAATTTGCAGCCATAAACAGCAAACTAACACCAGATCTATGTGGGAGGGAGTTAAATCTGAGATGAAAATGACTGGCAGCCTTCATAATCACCTATCAAGCACATTTAAGAGATCTGCCTGTCACTGCTAATAAGAATTCTGTAATGAACAATCTTCCCATCGGAGCTGCCATACCAGAATAGACCAATGGTACATTTAGTCCAGTGGCCAGTGCTGATGTTGCATAGGAGAGGTATAAAACTCTCCCATAATATGCCTAATTATGTAGCACAGTTCCCAGCACACACACCGTTAGCACTGGCAACAATCAGAGGATGTTACTTTCACAGCTGCAGAATGTAAAGGGGAGAAGTTCTGTTTCAATAAACAGGGCTTCCTTGGGATTCTTACAGACAAGTAACAAATTGTTCTCTTTGACAGTGTTTGTAAGAGGTGCCAATCCACTTCAGGGCTGTGCTGTAAACAAACAGCTATGATGTGTTGGGATTCCGGGTGGCTTCAGTTTTGCACGGAATGAATAATCTGCTTCAAGAATTGGCCTTTAAAACATGATGGACCCCTGGAATTTGTGCAGTCTGTAACCAAATGACATGGTGGAGTTTGTTGCTATGTGCCACTAGCGTGAGAGAGGCTGTTTATGTTCCCAACTTATAAACAGCCAAAGATCCATCACTTAGCTTTGTGGAGGCCACGATTGGGATTTGCAAAAGGAGTTTAAGGGAGCTAGGTGTCCAGATCAATTGTACATGTGTAATGAGCTGTTACTGCATCCACATATAGACACTGGTCACGAGAGAGGATCCAGCTCAGGAATGACCAAGATGAAATTGTAGAGCTTGCAAGATGGGTCTAGATTATCGTAATTGTCTTTCTGACCTTAATATCTATGCATCTTCTACCACTCATGCTGAAGGAAAGCTTATGTTCCCTTCCTACCTTTTTTTTAGATTCTTCCTATGCTCTGGACCTCAGTGATACAGCGTGTCCATGAGTTCCACAGGCTAATTGCTTCTTGTGTATAAAGTTATTGCCTTGAGCTAGTTTTAAATTTTGGTGTCTCTGAATGTTCTGGTGCTATAACAATGGGTGAACAGAAGGGCCTGGATGGTGATAGAAATCTCACAAAGAATGCACTTCCCCATGCAATTTCCATCTTGCTTCTGCATGCAAGAGATTTTGAATAAGCATCCAAAATAAACAGGAGTACTTGTGGCACCTTAGAGACTAACATATTTATTTGAGCATAAGCTTTTGTGGACTAAAACTCACTTCATTGGATGCATAATGTGTGCCACAAGTACTCCAGTTCTTTTTGCAGATACAGATTAACGCGGCTGCTACTCTGAAACCCATCCAAAATTAAAGGCTGAACTTTCTGAGGGGCCCGTGCTAGCACCCAGCCATCATCTGGAATATACATATGCTCCATCCAGTTTCTGCATGCAGGAGATCTGGGCTATGGGAAAGGACAGTTGCTGGAGAGGATTTTCTGTAGTGCTATGGAGCGAACTTTGGAGTGGAGTAATCCTCAGTGAAGAGCCAAGTGGCTTGGGCCTGAGAGGGTAACAAGGTTTTTCCAAAGGGCACAGAGTGTTCTCAGGTGCTTGGAATCAGAGAGGAGAGCAACAAATCTGGGGTGGTGGTGACTCAGTTGAGGTCTCCGGCAATTCTTTTGCACAGTTCCGGCCACCTCTGCCAAAGCTGAGCAGGATGTATGCACAGGGTTTAAATAAAGAACCTGCACCATCCCTGCATCCATCACAGATGTCTCTAAGCAATAGAAATTCACTTCCTCCCACTTATTGTTGATTGTCTTCACTATGGCAATGGGCTAGGACCCCTCTGTGCTAGGGGCTGTACAAACAGAAAAGCCTGCTGTGCCAAAGCCTGCCACTGTGTGCCCATAGGACAACAGTGACACTTACCTCTTATATACCCCCTTTAATCATCAGGTCTTAAAAAGCTTTCCAAAGGAGATTAACACCGCAATCCCCATTGGCGCCTAGGCACAGAGACTTGCCCAAGCTCACTCGGTAGCACAGCTGCCTTTAGAGTCCTAAACTAGGGCTTTAGCCACTAGGCTACAGTATGCAAATATTATTAATGCTGATGTTGTAGAAGTGCTGAGTGCCTCATTGGGCAAACACAGAGGAAAACAGCGTCCTGGCCCTAAAATGCTACCATCTCCTGGCATCTGACTGGAGCATCATCTTCAATACATCAGCCCCAGAGGGACCAAAACCTTGCTTGTCTTGCTTGCATGAGTAGTTTCATCAAAGTCCGTGGGTTGACTCTTTGTGTGAGGGGGGAGTCCAGCAGGCTATGGCCCAGCATGGGCTCGCAGAGGTGGGTTTTTTTATGCCGACAGGAGAGTTTTCTCCCATCGGCATAGAGCGTCTTCACCAGACGCACTGCAACTGCACTGCTACAGCGCTGTATGTGTCGACGGGCCCTAAGTGACCGGCACTGTATGTTTACAGTGGAAACAGCCAAATAGTTTCTCTCTCTTGTGAGGCTTTTATTGACCGTGGCATCTCACAAAATACGGCGTCAGTCTCTTAATGGTGCACTGCTTGGTTATCTGCGGAATCTTTCATCACAGATCCATGCTTATCACTTACCACCACTGTCATTATTAGTACCTTGGGACCTTACCGTGTGCAGCCCCTTCTTCACAAGGGATGTGGAGCACTGGCAGTGGGGCTGCCACAGAGCAGATAGATTTGGCTGTGTTTGGGTGGGTGGAATTATTCAGAGATCGAGACATCTCTTGGAAAATAATCATAAAAAAAAAAGAAGATGACAAGGCTGAATTGTTCCTGCTGCCTTATAATTTCATGATAATGGCCACCAATTAGCTTATGGAAACACTCATCTTTGAAATAGTCCCCAGGCTGGTGTGAAATTGGCTTTGATTGCTCTCGTCCATTTCAGTCCTGCAAAACCCCCTTTTTTTAAGAGGCGAAAAAAGGAGACATTTTAGTGTCGAGTTTTACTATTTCCAATGTGTTCCTCCCCTAACTCAAACTCAGTCAAGCTTTTGTAAATGCTGCCTTCCTTCCAGAATGACATGATCCTGAGTCAAAGTGTCACATGGTTTTATCGACAATGCAGGAGCTGAATTTGAACCTTGTTTTATTTTTTGTCCGATCCGGTAACGTAGTGCAGAGCTGAAGAAAAGCAATTACTCCCAGGTATTTCAACAAGGCTGCGTATTTCTGAGAGGCTGGTTTCTCAGAATTGAAATAAGCTAGCCTGCTTTCAGAAGTAATATTCAGCCCATCATGTCCTCCATATAAAGGAAAGCTTCCAATCTAACATCTTTCAAAATTAGCACTCTAAAGTGTGCCTGACAATATTTTTTTTGCAAATGAAGACCTTCCGTTCATGTCCTAGTCTGACCTGCCATCTCAACACCGCAAAAAAAGTTGCAGAGCTGCTACGCTACAAAATTGGTTTGTGATTTTGTTGCCAATTCAGCTATCTGAGATATACTCAAATATCACTTGAGAAGAACAGGGGCTGTAAATGGCTTGTGTTCAACTTTCATAGCTTTGTTTAAGCAGGGAGTTGTTGGGTTTCTTTGGTCTACTGTTGCGTTATTGTAGGACTAAATTGCTCTGAGCAAAGTTGTGTCAATTCTGTCAGTTAATCACCATGGGGACAAAAATAACCTGCTATTTGCTCACCTCATCTCTGGGGACTTTTACATTAATGGATGCAAGAAACTTGCTTCCAACATTTGGAAATCCCCATTATTACCACAATCTGCAAAGAACCAATCCACCTAATAGGAATTTAGCATTTTTACTTCCACTGCTGTCCAGAACAGACATGCTAGCTGTGGCAGTATTTAAATGTGGTGTTGCTAGTAGAATTCTAGCAATGTTTTCCTGACCAGTGTGTGGACAATTGAAAGCCGGCCTAGCCATACTGTTCAGTAGATGATTCCCATTATCCTATCTTTCACATAGTTTTATAACAGAGTCCTCCACCATCTTGGGTGGCTTCAAATAGCTGCCCACATTGGTCAAAGAAGAGCTTCAACCAGTGGGGCTTTTGGGAAGTCACAGACCAAAGTCTCTAGTTCTGATTAATAGATTTTAAGGCCAAAAGAGACCATTGTGATTATCTGGCCTGACCTCCTGCATAACCCAGGCCATTTTCACCAAGTCACGCTGCTGCATCAAGGCCAAAACTTCTAGCTGAACCAGAGCAGATATATTGGAAATACGTTCAGTCTTGATTTAAAGACTCCAAGAATCCATCCTGTCCCTTGAGAAGTTCTTTCTGTGGTTAATTACCCTGACCCTTGCAAATTTCCACCTTATTTCCATTTGAATTTGTCTAGCATCATCTTCCAGGAATTAGATCATATCATGCCATTTTTCTGCTGGATCAAAGAACCTTCTAGTTTCAGAAATTTTCTGCTCATGTATGTATCTGTAGAATGTGATCAAGTCAAAAACAGTCACATGATGGACAAACATCAAAAGGATCAGTGGTTCCGTTGGGACGAATATGCAACAGTGTAGACCCTTATCCAGAGGTTTACAAGAAATATAAATAGCTCCACTGATTTTTCAGAGCCTCTTGCATCTCTTCAACTGTCTTTTTTTAAGGGCCATGTTGCTGCAGCTGTGTTGGTCCCAGGATAATAGAGACACAAGGTGGGTGAGGGGATATCTGTTATTGGACCGAAGTCTGTTGGTGAGAGACACAAGTTCTGCAAGCTCGAAAGCTTGTCTCCTTCACCAATGGACATTGATCCAAGGAGACATTACCTCACCCACTGTGTCTCTCTTTTATTTACCCTGTTCAGTGTGTTTCTCCATCATGTCACTTCTGTCTGAATTATGCTGTCTGTATTTGGATGGTCAGGATTAGTCTGTAGCAAAGCTCCAGCAAGCCCGGCCCAATCCTCAGCATGTCCCCAGGAGGCGGCGGTTTTCAAACTGTTTGCAAACCTCTTTGCTAAATGGAAGGCAGAAATCTGAGGGGAGGGGGCATATGACCCCACATGTCCTCCCCCTCCCACCTTGCCTCTGAAGAGAGGTGTGTGTGTGAGAGAAAGAGATCATAGGTGGCTCCAGTGGTGAAACCTAGTGACTATAAAAGCCTGCTACTTCCTGCTACAGAGAAAATGTATCTCTTACCTCAAGGAGGAGGAGCCTGCGTATTGAGTAACAAAAGGTGGATGCTCAGATCTGACCGATGACCATATATTATGTAAGTATTTGTTACATATTCTGCCCACCCTCCCTTCAGTTAATCGTAAGGAGGAATGGATGGGGCTTTTGAGGCATACGTTGATCATTACAGAAGGGGACGCATCAGGTCAGATTCTAAGGAACCTGAAGCCCCCAGGGCTTGTTCTGAGCCTTGCTGGGTCAGCCGAACACCCACTCCGCCTGGCTCTTCGCGTCACTCTTGATTGCTGTTGAAAGTGCATTATTGCCAGGGCTGTACACACGACACATGGTACATTTTTTTTATCGTTCTCGTTTTCCTCTCCTCACCACTCCTTCCGTTCCCCGCTTTCCTGGAACTGTGAGGCCGCTTGACATAACTGATCTCTTTCAAAGCCTGGCTGTCAAACTCATTACATCTTTTCTTGTCAGCTTCCATTAGGACTCTGGGATACAGAGCGAAGCTGACACCACACAGCTGCTATGTACACGTTTCCCCCCTCCCTTTATTTTTCTGTTTTTTATATCGTTTTCTTGCAAAAAAAGGGAAAAAATAGAGCCATGAAACACACATGATTTTTACTGCTCTCTTTTGAGACTCTTCTTGCCACAGCATGGGCAAAGACAAGCACAGAGAATCATAGGCTGAGATTTTCAAGTGTGATTAGCGTATTTGGGGTTGCCTTAATTTTGGAATGTCTGACCTGAGACACCTCAAAGTGGGGCTGGTTTTCAGGAAATGTCTGAGCACCTTTTACGACCTCTCAAGTTGGGCTTGCTGCAATCAAAGACCCCTCAAAATATCACTAGCCAATGTGAAACCCTTGGCCAAACTGTCTGGTTTCTCATTTTATTGAATGTATTACTGTGAGACAGCATGGTGAATCTGAGCCAGAGATGGGTCAGGTAACCCACCCAAGATCACAGAGACTTAGCGTCAGAGCCACGAACAGAACCCAGGACTCTGGTCCCCTATTATTATTTTCCAATGGTTTATTTAACAGTTGTGCCTTGAAGTCCCAACCGACAGCAGGACCCCGTTGTGCTAGGCGCTGTGCGTATACATAATGAGAGACAGTTCTTCAAAGAACTTACAACTAGAATATCTCGGGAATTTTTCAATGAGTCGCTTTGTCACTGGTTTGGGAAAGGACGGATACAAAGGCTGTGTCTTACTCCCAGCTCCAGCGGGTGGAATTTCTCCCTCTCCCTCCCCCTCCACCCCCGCCCTGTAGGCCTTGAAATAGAATTCAATGCTGCTGTTTGCGTCGCACCTGGCTTTCCCAGCCTTATGTTAATTTTACATCTAACCGATGCCACTTGGCCCACGTGGGACTCTGTTCTCGGCTGTAGACTTTCCCCTCTGTTGTTTGTCGATATTGTATCATCAGTCAGATCAAGGGAGTGTAAGAGGGAGTCCCAAAGGACAGACATTGCAATACCCTGCCCATTGGGGTGGTTTTTCCTCAAATGAAGCAGAACAAGGAAAGGGAGAAGGAGACAGAGGCCTCGTCTATACTAGGTTTTGCCCTAATTTCACCTCCCAGACCTTTAGGGCGAGATTCTCACCCCTGCATGTCCTGGCAGGTTATAGAGGCCATACGATGCAATGCAGAGGCTGTCCTATGTGGCTCCCCTCACAAACTCTAGTGCAGAGGGTGGAAGGGGTTATATTCTGCCAGGGGTTGCTTCGGCCCTTTAAGTAGCCTGGAACCCAAGGGTGCAGATGTGGTGTAAAGCCACCCTTGTCCCTTACCCCCAGGACTGCACGTTCTCTGTGTCACCTCCTAGTTGCAGCACAGGGTCTTGCCCCTAGCATAGACAGTGTAAATTCCTATAAACTGCTGCAGGGGCCAGCCCCCTCTGTGTGAAAGGCGACACTGCCTGTCTCCACAAGGGGCTAGGGCCAGGCTACGTATGCTGGCAGCTGCCAGCAATGGCCGGAACGGAGGCAATCCCCTGCATTGCATGCACAAGGCTAGAGCATGTGAAAAGACATTTGGGCCTGAATCTCTGTTGCTTTGCACCTCGTGGACAGCGGTAGCTCCAGGGTCCTGACTCCAGCTGCATGAGTTTAGCAGCCCAGCCCCAGAGGCAGATGGAGCTAAAAGAAACCAACTCTAACTCCCACTGCGGGTGTTAGAACGTAAGCCATTGAGGAATCAGGTGTAGCGCAACTCAGCTCCAGCAAGCCTTCTCTAACCCCCCGCATGTCCCCCTCATTCCTCTTATGCCAGGCGGAGGGGGGCTGCCGGCATACCAGACAGCTAAACTGCCTCTTCTGACTTGGCACTGCTGGGGATTTCCCCTGCGTAGGGGGGGATTCTCCAGCTGGTTAAAGTTCACTCTGCACTGTCTAGGCAGAAGCAGTGCAAAGCAAACTTAGTGGAGTGGAGAATCAGTCCTGCTATTACACCCCTGTGCAAATCGGGTGTGATATATTATCCGTTGGATGTGGTAGTGTTTGACAGTCACTTTGCATGAGTGTCAGTGACTACCCAGGGCCTGGGGCAGCAGGAAGTGAGGCTGATCGATGGAGACTTAGAGTACGTCTACACTACAGGATAAATTCGAATTAGCTTAAACCGATTTTATAAAACAGATATTATAAAGTCAATTGCGCTCGTCCACACTAGGCAAATTAATTCGGTGGTGTGCATCCGTGGTCCAAGGCTAGCGTCGATTTCTGGAGCGGTGCACTGTGGGTAGCTACTGTAAAATAATGAGGCCAATAACATCGATTTGCGTCCACACTAACCCTAAATCGATATAGTAATATCGATTTTAGCGTTACTCCTCTCGTTTTGTAGGAGTACAGAAATTGATTTAAAGAGCCCTTTAAATCGATATAAAGAGCAGTGTAGTGTGGACGGGTGCAGCGTTAAATCGATTTAACGCTGTTAAAATCGGTTTAACAGCATAGTGTGGACCAGGCCTTAGGGTCTGTCTGCACTGTAGCTGGAGATGTAATTCCCAGCTCAGGTAGACACAGGCACTCTAGCTTTGATTGCATCAGTGTAACTGTGGCAGGATGGGCTAGCTAACCAGTTATGTACCTAGGGTCTTGGGCATGATCATACTTGGGCAGGCTAACCTAGGCATTCTCACAACAATTTTTTTGGTGGCCTCAAAGAGTGTCGCAATTTTTCCTAAAATGCTTAATTAACTTTAGGAAAAACAAATAAATATATACATGTATGTGTCCAAATCATTGTAATTTATTCATGTAGAGGTTTTTTTGCAAACTCAATAATAAAAATAATGTACAGTTGTCTCTATTCTTTACTGGTCCTAAACAGAATAGAAACACAAATAAGGTGCTTTGCACGTTCTTGTCTTTGTTGTTGTTTCTTTTGCCTTTTTTTTTTTTAAAGACTTGCTAGCTAGTAAAACTGCTGCTGCTAAAAGTAACATTTGTATGTTTGTTAATCTCACTTTTCACAGCAGCAGACTTACTAGCTAGCTGGAAGGCTGGGAAAAGTGATATTAGCGAACGTACAAATATCAATCTTCACAGCAGACTTACTCAGCCCTGGCAAGCCAGGGGACAAATTAAGCCTTGGATGGGGAGGTAGGTAGGGAGACAGTGGGGGCCAGGAGTGATGCAGGGCCGGTGCGTGAGCTGAGGGCCTGTACCCGCGGCCGGGGTCCAGGGCTGGAACCTGAAGCCCCATGACCGGAGCCTTCCACCCACCACTCCAGGGCTGAGTCCTGAAGTCTGAGCCTCACCACCACCAAGAAGGTGGGGAACTCACTGGTTGCCTGCTCCTCTGGTGTTTGTGGATCCAAAGGGGGGCAGGGCCCATCTATTGCTGGTGCCTCCCACCAGTCATTGCCCAGGGGGCTGTGGCCGCAAGAAAACCCCCTGGGCAATGACTGAAATGCTGGGCTAAACGGTCCTGCCCCCTCGCAGCTGCCACTGCACTGCCCGCTTTAGCACACTCGCCCGTTCCAAGCTTGTGCGCGTATCTACCTGAGCTGGAAATCACAGCTCCGGCTCAAGTGTGTACATACCCTTTGGCCCTGATTCACGAAAACATGGGTTTAACTCTACCCATGCCATTAACATACCTGTGTGCTGCCCTGAATCAGGCCGAGAGAGAGAGAAACAGAGGGAATGGATGGGAGAGAAAGCGTCTGGCTAGAGGATACTGACAACCAAGTGGCTGCTTTCAGCACAGTTTAGAAAGCACAAAGCACTAGAGATATTAGGATTACAAAATCCTTCCATCATGGAGCTTTGGAGATTGTGGCCTACTTAGGAGGCAGAGACATCTCTGCGTTTTGGGATTGAACGGCGAATCAAAGCCCGGGTGAATAACGGCTGTGTGTGCCGGCTTGAGGCTGACACCACTTTTGATTGGATTTCGTTAGTGCTCTCCTGCCCTCTCCCTGCTGTCGGTGCATAGGTGCCTTGGATGGTTTGCTGCTGATTGAGTGAAAAGGGCAGCCGAAATCACGCCAAGCTGGTAGTGTTCTGGCGAGGTCATGGTGGGAGACCCGAGGAGGGGACGGGGAGGAGCTCACGTATTTCTCATCTTGCAGTCAAATATGTGTGCATTTGGAAGGGCACGTGTGTGAACAAGTGGTGTGAAAATAAACAGAAAAGGCTCGTGTGAGGAGCAAATTACAGCCCTCCTTGGGGAGGACGACGGTCTTGCAGCTAAATCGCTGGACCGGGTTCAATTACAGGCTCCTTGGGTGACCTTGGGAACAGCATTTAGTCTTATGATGTAAAAAGCCCTTAATGGCCTGGGACCAGCCTCCTTGTCCCATCCAGCCTCAGCAGGGGCATTTGAGCTGGAGTCCCCTTGTTTTAAAAAAAGAGGGGGTGGTTGGTGGGCCAGCCTCTGTGTGGGCTCCAGGGCTCTGAACTTGCTCTCCCCCTTTGGGCCGAAATAGCCTGAATTTGGTGTCTTCCAGGTCACGCTGCGAAAGACACCAGTTGAGGGTCTCTGGAGAAGGCTGAGGATGGGTCTCCTAGATGATGAAGTGGGTAAGTGGCTAGCTGGCCAAACTCCTATGCAACTGAGTTCATTGCTGCTGAAGTTTACTGTTTGATTAATTAAGGTAGAGTACCTTGGACAGGTGGCTTTGATTATTTTTTTTCAAACTTTAAATAAATAAAGATGCACAACATGTAATACAACAGGGCCTGAGCTCCGCTGGAGCTGCTGCTGTAATGTAAATAACAATAATGGTTTCATATTATTTTTTTAATGATCTGCTTTGCGTTTCCATAGTTCAGCAGCATAATCTAGCCGGCGGGACTGGGGGCTTTCGTTAAATTGGAAGCCTTTTGGAGCCGGAGCTGTCTCTTCCGATGTGTCTGCGCAGCTCCTAGCACCGTGGGGCCCCAATCTCAATTGGTACCATAATTCATATCAATAACAATAGTGACTTCTGGACCCTTTTGGGAGGTCAAGAATGCAACCCACACTTCTCTTTGTTTCCCTCTAGTAGCCGTACTGCAAATAGAGGTTTCTATGAGTCTGCTCCCACCTTTGAGCTAAAAGGAATGATCCCATCACTGGAACCTCTGGGGGTGTGTCTACACTGCAATTAGACACCCACAACTGTCCCGTGCCAGCTGACTTAGGCTAAGGGGCTGTTTAGGTGCAGTGTAGACATACCCTGTGGGTTATGCTCTGAAGTCTCCGGTTCACCCCCTGCCCTTGCCCTGAGTAGGCGTAACACACCAGCAGTCTCCTAAACAAAGCAGACCCACCCACTGGACATGCTGCCACTTTTGCCTGTTCAAAACACAGATCTGGTTGTCGGAGGAAGAGGCTGAGAATGAAATGAGAGAAATACTCATATAATTGGAGGTATTTCAGTCCCTGCATCCCTCCCAGAAAGCAGGCCAGGCCAGTGATCAACCAAGCAGAATCCCAATTGTAATTGAAAAAAATATATTATTACTTTTTTGTGTATGTGTTGTTTTTTTTTCCCCTCACTGCAATTTCATTTTTAGGTACCAGTGACAACCAAGAAACCAAAATATATAGATACATCTATTTTACACCTTCTTCACATATAAGATCTCACCTGGTGGAAGTCTTGCTTGAGCAGATGCAGGAAATGGAAGGCGATAATAGATCTGTAGATTAACCAAGCCCGCATGATTGACTGAGGTACACACTGCTGAAGGGAGATGGGAAGGAGGGAAAACCCCCAAAGCATATATATTTTTTCAAGTTCACATCAATTATGTACATTTCCAGCTGGCTGAACTAAAATTAGGAGGGTTACTGTAGCTGGCTGACAAGTGAAAGTGAAGCAATTGTTTCTCGTCTTTACTGATGTATTACGTATTCAGTGTTTATAGGACAGAGACATCTAAAGCGGTGTGTGATATGAAAAAGAAAGGAAGACGGGTGAGGGTGGAGGGGGGGAAAGAAACTTAGCTGTAGTAAGAAAAGTTCCAAAGAATGTTAATTGGATACCCATCAGCTGCTAAAAATAAAGCCTTCTGCCCTCCTTTCTGCGCATGGTTAAGACAGACCCTGATTCAGCAAACAATCTCTTTGCAGCAAGGCACATAAGCTGATGCTTAATTTGAAGCACGTACTTAACTGAATCACATACTTAAGTTCCATTGTGTTCAATGGGATTCGGTTTAAAGCTAAGCATGTGTGCTTTGCTAGAAAGAAACGGATTTAAGCATGTGAATAAAGCTTTGCTGCTGAATCAGGGCCTGCAAAAACTACAGTGGTGGTGGCCACATAAATACCGAGACTGAAAAGTACTTAGGCAGATTCACATTAAGTGGCCAGATTTTCCCCACACTGCAACAAGATCTCTATAGGGTCGGTTGGGTGCTGAGCATTTTTTGAAATCTGGCTGCTTCATTTAGGGAGCTAAGTAAGCTCTTAGGGAAATCTGGCATGAAGCGTCTGCAGCATCAGAGCCAGAATTCTGCTATACTTTGAATTCTACATGTCTCCATTTACCTAGGAACATAAATGGTGCAGAGTGTGCTCTGGCCACTCCCATTCCCCAGCCACACCATTCTTCCTTGCGGGAGAAGTCATATGGGTGGCAACACTGGGCTGTTTTGCTGGCCCTGTACCACCTTGGAAAACCCCTTTAACCAGGGAATGCTTGGGTGGGGTGATCCAGTGCAGCGTTGCCAGCTCTGGCATTTTTATTGCAAGTCTGACAATACTTGTTTGTTGTTTTTAAAGCCCAAGTCCTGTGGTGAGGTGATTAAATCAAAATGTCACTTTGCACTGGAAAAGGGGAGTTTCTAGTCATCATGGTTGTGAAGAAGAGCTCAGACCTCTAAATGCTCAAAAATGAGAACGCAAAATAACCAGAACTCTACATTTCTTTCTTTAAGTCTCATGAATGGCTTAAAAATAATCTCATTATTTTTGGGTGGGGGTCAGGGAGGTGTAATTCAGGATTTTTGACCATTTGGGATAGGCAATACTGCAGCAGTTCTCCAGTCTCTTTTATGCTACAGGAGTTTCACAAAGGGCAGGAATATGAGCCAGAATTGAGGCCTATTTTTTTTTTGTTGTCTCCTGTTCTGAGACAGGTTTTGAAGGAGGCTTCAATCACTTAACTCTGAGGCTTAAAAAGATTTTAAAAAAAATCTCACCTAGTCTTTTCCCCTTAATGCTCAGCCACGGCAGAAATTTCTGTGTATAATGTACATGGGGGATATTAACACTTACCTGTCACAGGGGGTTTGTGAGGCTTAATTCACTGTTTCCAGAGCGCTTTAAGTGCCACAGCTGAAAGCGAAAATTATTACTATTATTATTGTACATAGGAAATGCTTTGCTCTCTAGGTAGTTAAAAAACACTTTGTCCATGCACTTAAAATACACATGCTAGGTAAATGCTTTCTCTCACTGACTTTAATTGACAATGGGGCAAGAGGGAAAATTCTCTCTCCTCTTCTCTAGTCTTTGGCTTCAAAATAATATTTACATCCAGTGGGAAGCCAAGTAGGTTTCCTATATCTTACGTTGTTATTATTTGCATTAGGGCAGGTCTAGCTAGGAAGTTGTTCCTTGTGATAGGTGTTGTCCAGATACACAGGAAGATATGTACCTGCCCCCGAGATCTTATGATATAAATGGACATGAAGTAGAGAAAAGGAAGCATCATGATGGAACAAGAGTCTTGGCCAACATCCCAGAAGGAGTCTATGGAAGAGCTAGGATTTGAACCCAGAACTCCTAAGTCCCTTACCAGTGCCTTAACTATAAGATCATCTTTCCCTTCTGGCTGTAAAAGCTGCAGTCAAGGGCAGTGGCCACACTGCACTTGGTGCTTTACACACGTGTCCAGACTTTGCCCAGCTGAGGGCCAGGATGGCAACTCCCCAGAAACATGGACCGAATTTTCAGTCTGGATTAGCGACAGTGGACCAGATCTCCAGCACAGATGTCCACTGAGACTTAGCTTCCTGCATGCACTGCACCGTCTCAATGCAGTGGAAAATGGAGCACCATGAATGCTAGCAGCTGTAATTTCCATGACTTGCACTTTGCGCATTAAAGAAGGCAGCCACAGTGTACATTTTTGGGACCTTTGCCTCCTTTTGGAACCTGCCACCACCTTCATCTAGAATTGGCTACTTGGCTGTTATCAGCCACAAACATCTGTGTCTTCTAAATACATTCCCTAACTCCGAGCAAACGAAACAACTTGTCCTGAGGGGCTTGATATTAAGACCGATGGGGATTTAATTAGGTTTCTGTAACCAAATGGCTTCTATTTGTTTTTAATTTCCTTCTGCTTTGCACAGTAAGTCGCTTCTCTTGCATCTTCGGCAGGCTCAGGCTTTGTGCAAGGTTCACGCAGAGAACTGTTTCTGTTTTCTCTTTCTGGCTGGTGTTAAACTTTGTCTGCGTTTGTGCTGGCGAGTTTAACTTGAACACCAGTGTGGAATAAAGCTTGACAGTAATTGGTACGTTCACTTGTTTGACTCACAGTTACAATAGACCCAATTACCGTACAGCTACCACTTTCTCTGTAGTGTGTGTATAATGTTGTTATTACAATGTGCAAAAGAAGGAAGAAAGCTCTCTCTTGCTAAGGGTAGATTTTACACATGATTGCATTAAAATGCAAAATAAAGAGCTCAGCAGGGCAATCTAGGCAGGCAGGATGGTCTTGTGGTTATGGCACTTAGCTGGGGTTTAGGAGATTGGAGCGTAAAACAGCTTTGCTCTGAGGTGTTGGTCCAGATTGCTCAAACTCTGTCCTTGAGTTTCCCCATCTGTAAACGGCAATGATGCTTTCATACCTCACAGAGGTGTGGAGAGAATAAATGAATTAATGAGCATGAGGTGCTCATGTGCTATTGTGATGAAGGCTAGGTCAGTACCTATGTAAACAGTGGTTTAGTAAACACATTCATTTTTATTCTTTATGAAGAGTTTGATTTTTGTTTAGTTTCTCCAGTTTGTTAAAGGAATTCTACTTGAGAGGTTTAGGAAAGGCTGTAGGATAATATGAACAGTGGGAAAGCCTGTCTGGTTCATTAGAAATAAGATATGAAGCAGGCAGGCAGAGTTATAAGGGAAAAAACTTCAAGGAACACACTAAGAGGCCAATGTTACATGCTGAGGTTCAGCTGTTTATACCCCAGCTGCTGCCCTTGGGCTTGCAATCCTGAGCTTCTGGTCCCTCACAAGTTTAGGTCATCCCTCTCAATCTTATCCTCCAGTTCCACTCATCCAGTGTTGCTACTGAGGATTTTCACCCCTGCTGGACCTAATAGTTTCCAAGGACAAGAGAAGCATTTTCTTGGGTTTTGTGGCATAGCAGACTCGCTTTGTGAGCCTATGGCTGCCAGGCACTGGACTTCATAGATAGGTTATGATTTAAAGTCTGTCAGTTCTCAGTATTCTGGAAGAATTGCAGAATGGCTTTTTTAATTGGGCCTCATTTCCTTTGAATTCTGGAGAGGTGTTGCAAAAAAAGTGTGTTGCTCTAAAGTGTCTGAGTTTTCCACATAAATATCTCCTTTCACTGGTATAGTCTTTATAGTTCCAAAGGAGATGATCTGTCCTTGCCAGGACCATGAATGTTTTTCATAGCCCGTCCTTATGTTCCTTAGTTTATTAGGAATAGACCACAGGAGAAGCTCCACCCCTCATGCAATTCTTAGCCCTGTCCATGGTGAAGCCCCTCTCCAGTAATTGGCTACTTCCCTACCTTCTAGGGTAAGATAGCAAATCTGAGCTGCTCCAAAGAGAGCCCAGGTACTGGGATGAGACTTGAGTTAATATATGGAGATATATCTATCTCACAGAGCTGGAAGGGACCCTGAAGGGTCATCGAGTCCAGCCCCTGTCTTCACTAGCAGGACCAAGTACTGATTTTGCCCCAGATCCCTAAGTGGCCCCTTCAAGGAATGAACTCACAACCCTGGGTTTAGCAGGCCAATGTGCAAACCACTGAGCTATCTCTACAGCATCACAGAACTGGTTGTGGGGTAGCAGCTGACACCATTCTTGGGATGTGAGGGGGCAGAAAGAGCGTAGCAGCTCAGAGTGGCTCTGCTCCCCCCTATGAAAGATGGGTCAGTTCACTCTCTGCTCCCCCACTCCCATCCGTACTTTATGGTTAGGATGGGGGAGGAACCCCTGCAGTTGCCCTGTCTCCACTTCCTGGCTTGGCAAGGGGGAGAGGGGACTCCATTGCAGCTGAACCACCATAAGCCTGGGCTAGGGCAGTGAACAGCCATTGAAGCTGCAGAAGCCGCTGAGGGCTAAGTGGCTGATATGGGGCTGGGGAGCAAAGTTGATGTGGGGGATGGGATTTGGAAAGTTGGGGGCAGTGGAGGGCACAGAAATGATATGGGGCAGAAGGGTGCAGAATTGCTGGGCTCAGGGATGGTATAATGTGGTACTGTAGGGGACACAGAATTAATTAATTAGATTTTGGGGGCAGCCTGGGGAGAAGCTAGAACTGCTGCGCCACCAGGCAATATTTGAATCAAGTCAGTCAGCTCCTAGAGTCCAGCGGAGAGGTGATTATTTCAGCCTTCATTCTTAAAGAAAAAGTAAGTTTCTAATCCTTGTGGCTGTGGGGAAAGCTGCAAAATCTGACCTTCATTTGCACTTAGGCCTGAAAAAGCAGAAGGCAAATAAAAAGAACAAGTCTATTGATTTTTACATGGTCTCAGGATTTTAAAGCCTATCTCAGGATTTTTGGCACGCCCAACTCAAGATTTTTGAACATTTGGGGTTGGCAACACTGGTTTTGTCTTTCAAAACTGGAGCTGTGTCCACCACTTACCCGGCCTGGAGAAGACTGCAATGGTTCCAGCTCACCTTAAGATCGAGGACGCTCAGGCCGTGGCTTCACTACGGAGCTAAATTGGCGCTGTGGCAATTGATTTAATGGGTCTGGTGAAGATGTGCCAAATGGATGAGTGAGCACTCTCTGGTCAATATTCTGTACTCCGGCTCCCTGAGAAGCATAAGGTTAATCAGTGGGGGAACGTCTCCCGTCGACACAGCATGGTGTAGACACCGCGGTAAGTAGATCTAGCTACATCAACATCAGTTAAATTATTCATGTAACGGGAGTAGCATAACTTTGATCGATTTACTGTGATAGCGTAGCCCTGGCCTGAGTCATGTGATGTTTCTTGTCCCTGCTCGGATGACTTCAGTTCCTGTTTGAACAACAAGGTTCACAAACATATTACAATAAAAATGCATCTTGGATTTAAGCAAATCTCCAGAATTTTCCTGCACTCTTTGCTGATCATTTAAAAACACATTCACCAACAGAAAAGAGCTAGAGACAGGGCCGGCACAACCCATTAGGTGACCTAAGCGGTCGCCTAGGCCACTAAGATTTGAGAGGCTGAGACCGCGGTGGCCAGACCTTCCGCTGCCTCTGTCGGGGGCAGCATTTTGGTGGCAGGACCTTCCGCCGCCTCTGTCGAGGGCGGCATTTCAGGGGCAGGCCCTTCCGCCACCTAGGGCGGCAAAAAAGCTGGCAGCACTCCTGGCTAGAGACCTTGATTAAAACTATTGATGAATTCAGTCCAACTTTCTGATTTGGCTCATGATGCTAATCCTGGTACATTTCATATGCTGTTGGGTTTCTTAAACAGGTTTGTGCATCTTAAGGCATCCTCCTCTTCGCTCCTTTAAAATGTGAGAACCAGAAACATACTTGCAAAAAGAAGAGTTGTGTTAGAAGGGAAACGAGATAAACATTTCAAATGAATTAGAAAGGGCAGGTTAGTGGAATCCTGGCACCCCGATGATAACCTTGGCAGCGGAAGGGGCTGTTTGCCTCTGGCATCTCACTGAAAAGCTCCATTATTGGAAAGGACAGGTTGGGGAATAGGAGAATATAAAAGTAGTAAAGTTAAAGCTGACAAACTGTTCCTACAACAAGTCTTCTTTATTACCCCAAGGCAAATCCCTCATGTGGTAAAGGTTAACAAGTGGGATTTAGGAGCTGGCATTTTCCAGAAGTAATCCCCACGGTGAGGCAGGTGTTGGCTGCTAGGCACAGGTGAGTGATGGCAGCTCTTTCCTGGCACTTTGAAGCCACTGAAGAGACTAGAGTGGCTACTCGGGGGAGATGGTTGAAAAGCAAACACTCAAAATCCAAACTCCTTTGGACGAGCAGTGTGGGTTTAGAGCCATCTCTACCGTTTTGGTTTTAACCCTGCTTGTAACACAGCAGGTACACAATGCCCCAAACTCACCCTCTCCCTCATTCCCGTGGTCTTGAAAGTAACGGATTTAGGACAGGTCTGTACATATTTCCTAAGCTTTGGAGGGGGTTCATCAGTGTTCCTTCCTGCCCTTTTCTATAGCTCTTGCTTGCTTCAGAAAAGCTTTCATCCTTTTATTGTCCTGAAAAGAGCTAGTCGACTCCACCTGCTTTGTCCACCAGGATGAGTCAGTAGAGACAGCTCTGCACTGCCATACAGGTACTCCTGGGATAGGCAGTGTGTGTGACCAGTGTGAGCCTAAAAAGACATTGAGTCAGCTAGCCCAGTGGTTCCCAACTGGGGGTACTTGTTCCCATGGGGGTACGCAGCGGTCTTTCACGGGGTACATCAACTCATCCAGATATTTGCCTTGTTTTACAACAGGCTACATAAATAGCACTAGCGAAGTTAGTACAAACTAAGATTTCATACAGACAATGACTTTCTTATACTTCTCTATATACCATACACTGAAATGTAAGTACAATATTTATATTTCAATTGATTTATTTTATAATTATGTGATAAAAATGAGTCAGTCGTTGTTCAGTCATAGTGTGCTGTGACACGTCTGTATTTTTATGTCTGATTTTGTAAGCAAGTAGCTTTTAAGGTGTAACTTCAGGGGTACGCAAGACAAATCAGACTCCTGAAAGGGGTACAGTTGTCTGGAAAGGTTAAGAGCCGCTCAGCTAGCCCATACAATTTAAAGATAGAAAGATGGCCTAGATGTCAATGGTTTTGCAAATGCCGTGTATGCAGGCTCAAACCTCAGTGGTACTGTACAGTACTGAAACACTTCTCACGGAAACCGCTTACACTTGTTGAGCTTGACAGATCGCTTCATTTACGACACTGAGCAATTGTTGGGACTCCAATTTCCTCCTGCAACTTGTTTTTCAAACTAGAAACCTTCATTCCGGTTTGCTTCTAGCTAAGCGGCTAAAGAACAGCAGGCGTGTTAACAGCAATCAGAAAAGCAACAGCAGGTTTAGCTAAGGGAGTTCTTCTCTCTGACATTTTCTGGCTCTGCCAGGGCCGGAAAAGCCTGGAAAGCCAAAGAACAAATAGCCAATGTAACAGGGTCTTAGTGCACCCAGCATCAGACCTTGCTGCTGCCACGTTTTCCCCTTCATGGGAGTCTCAAAAATGGCACTCAGACTCTTGTTAGTCAATCCCCCTTCCCATTTCATGGAATTTGGCTAATTAAAACATCGCAGATGAATTGTTGACTGAAATCAAAACAAATTTTTCTCTACTCTACTGGTTCCTCAACCGTGTGCTAGGGTCAATAGTTCTTTCCCATAATCCTGGTCTGCCATACGACTTTTTCTCAGGCTCTTGCCAGGCCTAGCTCTCTGGCTGGCGTGAAGAATCCCTATCACTACAGATTTCTGCCCTTACCAGAGCAGAGCAGACTCCCATTTATCTGCACCAATGTCTAACTCCCGGGGAGGCACCTGACAAGGAACAGGTGGGGCTGAGTTCAATGCAAGAGTTCTCAAGTGGGAGGTTGTGACCTTTCCGGCGGTTGTGAGGTGATTACATGGGAGTCACAAGCTGTCAGCCCTGTGGGGTTGACAGGCCCGAGCCCCCATTCAGTTAAATTAAAATTAAATTAAATTACTCCCCCCATTTTTAATTTCTAAGGGGGGGTCACCTAGGCTTGCTATATCAAAGGGGTCACCAATACAAAAAGCTTGAGAATCACTGGTCCAGCTCCTTGGGCAGGGCAGCCTGCCCTGTGCCAGCCAGGATATTTGAAAGAATCAGGGCTACATTTTTCAGAAGAGCTCCCATTTGGGCACCAGGACAAATGGCCTCATTTTCAGAAGCACCCAGTCCGTTTGGGTTTAGAGCCCTCTGGGAAATCTAGTGGAGAACATAAAAAGGCAGGCAGCTGAGTGCTGAGCACTCCATAACCTGCTCCTTGTTTTGAGCCCTCAGTAAGAGATGAGCTCTTTTGAAAATCTGCACCCAGTTGTGGGAACTGAGCCTTTGAGCTCTTGAGTATCTCTGTACCGCCACTCCTCCTTGTCCTCGTTTGCCTGCACCTTTCTCTCTCTGCTCTTTCATGTGCGTGCCTCTGTGTGGGTGATTAGGCTGTTTCTCTGGAATTTTCCAAATACATTTTTTTTCCTCTCGCTGTTGTTTGCAATAACCTCGTGTCAGCTTCAAACTGGAATCTGCTTCCCAGATGAAATTCATTTCCCTCCAGCACGCACATGGATTTGTTGGTGCTGGCGTGTGCCTTGAAGCATGGCTCTGGATGCTTGTTCTATATTGCAGCACGGCCTCGGATTGGGTTGAGTGCACATGGGGTTGTTGTAGGTTTGTGCTGAGCTGTGCCTATGGGTTTTTCATGGTAGGGTTGTACAGCACGCTGGGCTGTGCAGACTAACTTGTAATTATAGGGTATTCATGAGGGCAAGATGGGTTCTTAATAACATTTGTCCCCCATTTTACAGGCTTCGGTAGTGGTTTCCGAAGCCTCAGTTTTTAGGAGCTCTCCTTCGGACGCCCAAAAGGGGCCTGACTCTCCGGAAAAGATTGAGATCCCAGGGTGGCATCAAGGAAGCGACTTAGGCTTTGCAATGCTGACCATCATGGCGTCCAACTTCTAGGCACCTAGAAAATGGCAGCAGTGGCACTGTGAGTGGCACTTTGGCTCTATGTACACTGAGTTGGAAGAGACAGGCCCCTGGCTAGACTGCAGTCCCCAAAAGCCAACGGGGCTAGGTGGGGACCTGCCTAAGCTAGCCAATGGGAGATGCCTATGCGAGGGGTGTGTGCTGAGCTCACCGAGCTAGGTGCTGAGATGTCCAGGCTGCCGGGAGGCTTCTCTCTCCACTTAGCAATCCAGGTGCCTTGACAGCTTTTTGCAGGAAGGAGTGGGGCACCTGCCCCACGCTGCACAAAATGAGGGCAGTGACGGCGGCTCGGGTGCCCAACTTATAACTTCTAGCCCAGTTGTTCGTGCACTCTCATGGGATGTGGAAGAGGCCGGTTCAATTCCCCCTTCTCTGCCAGAAGGGGAGAAAAGATTAACGGGCTTAGGCTGCCCTAAGCATTGGACTAGAATCATTCTCTGTCTCTCTAGCCCCACGGCGATTCCACTGTGGATAAATACTTACAGATAGCCATTGGCCCAGAGAGAGGGACTGACACTAGTCTGGTGGTTGGGGCATCTGGGTGGGAGGAAGGAGACCCTGGGTTCAGTCCCCATGCTCCAGCCACTCTTTCCTTACTTATCCACACAGTAACAGCTTCAGCAGGAGAAATGGAGGCAGCCCTGCACCCTGGTGTCCCATAGCTCGGTGGTTAAAGCACATTTCTGAGAGGTGGGAGACCCTTATTCAAATTCTCCATGCCCCCCTCCAGGGGGAATTGAAGCTGGTGAGTGCTCTAACCCCTGAACTAAATGTTATAAGATGGGCTCCACCATCACCTCCTCCGGCTGGATTTGGAATGGGAATTGGAACCTGATCAAGGAGGCAAGCTCAGAGAGTGCCTACTGGCTTGCGACCACACGCAACACAGGTAGCCAAATGCCTTGACTCGCTTTGTGGCTTTCCTGAGTCAGGTGTCAGACGCTTAGAGGGAGGTGGCAGTGAGCATGCACCAGGGTCTAAAACATAGACAGAAAGGGAACACTTACTGCAGAAAGTTACTCACTGAGTGAGTGTAGGCCCCTGTGAGGTTAGGCAGCAGCTGAGCGGGAGTTTCATGGATCATATCAATGTTGTGCACGGGGACTTAGGGACCTAACTCTGGCGGTCAGGCACCCACATTGCTTAATGGCTCCCACCTCCTCTGAAAATCAGGGCCCTGTCTGTCATCTCAGGTTCATCACCCAAAATCAGTAGTCAGTTTGGAAAATTTAGGCCACTATCTTCTATAAAGGCTTGAAAGGATTCATTTGGAAAGAAAACACAAGTTCACAAGCCATACAGAGATATTTATCTCTATCTAAACTTATGAAAGGCCTGTGAACAGATCTAGCAAATGAAATCTGGGTCTACTGTCTGAGGTATCAGTCAGCCTTGATGCCCTTCTATTAAGCCCCATGCATAATTTGGATTCTGGAAACCTTGGCATTAGTAACTTGCAAATTCATTCTCTGCTGACTGCTGATCTCCTGAGGCTTAGTGAAATAGTGGAGGAATTCTCATGCATCCTGCACCCCGGAATGGCAGAGATGAGCAGCAGCAATGATGTCATGGGGTTGCGGGGAAGGAGAGAGAGAGAGAGAAGAATTCAAGGTCTCTTTGAAAACTTCCTAGCTTCACTCACTCTTGTGCCCCCCTAATTTTCCACATGTACCTTACACACTTATTTAGATGAATAGCATGCTATAGGCAGAGCAACTGCTCAAAAAACTGTGCATGGAGACGTTACTGTTTAAAATTGATGTCAGCAGAACTGTGCTGATTTACACCAGCTAAGGATCTGGCCTTTATGCTGTGAAGAAGTTAAGCTGGTTAATGGGACTCAAAAGGGACATCAAATTTGGGGGAAAGGAGAGATAGGAAAAAGTCTTACTTGGAATTAGGGTGACCAGACAGCAAATGTGAAAAATCAGGACAGGGGGTGGGGGAGTAATAGGAGCCTATATAAGAAAAAAGACCCCAAAACCAGGACCGTCCGTACAAAATGGGGACATCTGGTCACCCTACTTGGAATGCAAGAAAGTTTGGGGAACTGTCTCTTGTTTTTTCCTGGGACGTTTGATGGCAGCAGAAAGTTCTGCTGTCACTTGTGACTGCAGAGGGTGGTTCTGTGGTTCATTGCAGCCCAGGCTCACTAGCTATGCTGGTTCCAGTTTCTATCTCCTACGCTCTATGCGCAGTGTGGGCGGGATGCCCTGAGGAGGAAAACACAAGATGAAAACCACATGAAAAATTCAGGGAGAATTTTTTTATTAGTAAAAGGGGGGATTTTTTTATGTTTACAGTAGCATCAGCTTGAAGATGCTGGGTGTTCAGATGCTGCTTTGGATGCGAAGGAAAAACTAATACTTTTAAAATGAAAACAAACTCTTTGGTTAGACCTGACAAGCCCCTCTCTTCCACTCAGTGGTGTTACTCAAATGCATCTAGAAATGGGGAGAGGGCCTAAGGCTCAGACCCTGGCCTGACACTTGAGCGATCCAGGTTCAAGACCATCATGTGGGGCTCTTGCCTTCTGTGTTAATTATGCACATTCTTAAGCTTTTCAGGGCAGGGACCCAGGGCTGCCCAGAAGATTCAGAGGGCCTGGAGCAAAGCGGGAGAGCTGCAGCGGTCTGGTTCTTCGGCGGTGCAGGCCCTTCAGTCGCTCCAGGTCTTCGGGTTATTTATACTGCAAGGAGCACTAAAAAACCCAAATGAAATTGGAGCCCTGTTATTTTAGTTACTACAAACATATAGTGAGAGACACCTTGCTCACAAGAGTTTACAACCTAAGTAAATGATACAAAGGCGAAACAGAAAAAGACGCAGTGACTTGGCTAGGGTCATACAGGAAGTCAGTGGTAGAGCTGGGCACAGAACTGAGGTTTAGTTCAGTTCCCTAAACCCTGGACATGCACTGGCTGTATTTGACAGTACATAACCAGATTGCACCACAATGGACGTTGGCAATGGATCACTGAGATCGGGGCAATAGGCGTAAGCACACAGTATGGGGGAAAAGACATGAGGGTAAATAATAGAGTGGAGTGAAACTTTTTGGTCAAATAGTTTATTTGCTGCAAAATGCAGTTTTAGGGCCACTGAAACAATTAGTGAATTTGGATCAAATTTGGTGAAATATATTTGACCAAAAAGCCTCAAAAGAACAAAGAACCTTTTTTGAGAAAGTTGAAAGTCAGGGAGTTTTTGTTTTGTTTTTTTGATGAGTTTTAAAATGAATGTTTTGACTTTCCATTTTGAAACTATATTTTGTTTAAAAATTTAGTTTAATAAAAGGGTAAAATCCACCCACAAATACGGGAAACGAGGGAATTTCATTTGGGGGAGAAAAAAATGCTTTGTTTGACCCAAAATGAATTTAGGGAGATGGTGATTTTATTAGTATTATTTTGGTTCAGCCACCAAACAGAAAAATCAGCTATTCGCTCAGCTCTGGTAAAGAACGTTGATTGCCTCTGTGCAGGAATAACCCTCTGGCTCACAGTCTCTAAATCACTTTGATTTGCAATATTTATCAAGTGTTTGGGAACACCTGGACATAAGATGCTAAATAAATGTCAGCTGTTATTACTGTTTCTTGCTTGGGTTATTGATTTCTCCCACGCCGTTCTCGCATGGTTGAAGAGATTTGATGCCCCCAGTAGACCGGTTTACACGAGATACCCTTTTGTTCCTACAGCCTGTGTGTCTTTCTCTCTTGCAGTGCTTTGCATGTTTGAAAACACCAGAATGTATTTACATGTCTTGTAACCAGATATAACTTCCTTGCTTTGACTTCTCATAACTCTTCAGCTGCGTAGGTTAAACAATGCACAGATCCCACCTGAATACCATCCGTGCTGTCTGGGCACACAATATCCTTCATGATCCCCTGTGGCAATGTGCTGTAGATTTTCTATTCTACTACCCCTCCAATGCACGCACACAGCCCCACTTACCCTTTATCCTACAAAATCTGCTCTTGTTTGAATAAAAATATGTTCTGTTCTGTAATTTTAGCCTGAAGGACAAAGTTATCATTTTTGTCTTCTAGTAAATATTCTGCCCTGACCTTTGAAAGAGCAACAGTGAAATATGAACCTTTGGCAGGATTTGCTCTCCTGGGAGGCCGTCTGGTGCTGTAGTTTTACAGGAAAAGCTGTTTCGGTTTGAAAAAAGTGGCTTCCCCCCCATTAAAATAATAATATTAATGATCAGGATTCCCATTTCCCTTCCGTTGCACCCCGGAGCTCTCTCAGCTAGTTTGGATACTTCAGAGATTTTAAGGCCAGAAGGGACCACTGTGATCATCTAGAGAGGGGTTTTCAAAAGCCCTTAAGGGAATTAGGAGTGCACATGACCTTGAAAGTCAATGGGACTTGGGGGGAAGATTTTTAAAGGTGACTAAAGGCTTTAGGAGCAGAAGTCCCACTGACTTCCAATGGCGACAAGTGCTCCTAATACTATTTTGTGATTTATTTATTTTGGAAAACTTCTCCTTGTGCTCCAGAGTGACTTAGAAGCACTTTTCAGAGCCCCACCACGACCTCTTCCATAACACAACAGGGAATTCCACCCAGAAACTCTCTCATCAAGTCAGTGACTTGTTGAATAAGATCAGAGCTGAACTTTCAGCCAAACTTGCATTGATTTTTTTTTAGTCAGGAAAAGGTCAGATGCCTTTTTATTTTATTTTATTTTTTTTAATAAGGGCTGAATTTTTATCCCAGTGAAAGGTGCTGAACTGAAGACCTCTGTTTAGCCATAGAACAGAGCAGACTGCAGCATGAGCTGGCATACAAGGGCATATCTCCATTGACTTCAAGAAGAGACTTCAATGGAGTAACATCCATTTACACCAGCTGAGGGTCTTACCCAGTGAGAAGAATCAGAGGGGTAAGCGTGTTAGTCGGATTCTGTAAAAAGCAACAGAGTCCTGTGGCACCTTATAGACTAACAGACGTATTGGAACATAAGCTTTCACGGGTGAATACCTGCATGCATCTGACAAAGTGGGTATTCACCCACAAAAGCTTATGCTCCAACACGTCTGTTAGTCTATAAGGTTCCATAGACTCTTTGTGGCTCACCCAGTGTCGTCATTCCAAATCAGGGTTGAGTTTCCTCCAGGGCAGTTGAGAGGGAGCTGAGTCTCTGCAGTGCTAATGTAATACTACTAATACTCACAGCATTAACTGCTCATTGTAGACAAGCACTTCAACACTCACGGTACAGATCAGCCAGAGACCTCTTGACTGTGCAAACCCAGTGTCCTTTTATTTCCCTGTGTTCGTTCCCACCACCATCTATATACAACTCTGTACAATTCAATGGGAGTCAGGTAGCCACCGGGAGGCTAGCTAGGAGCAGCAGGTCCTCACTCCTCCTGTCCCCTTCCTTTTCCACTTCTTTCCTGCCAGCTTTATAGGCCTTGGCCTCAGCAGGCTCACAGGTGATTACTCTCAGGCTCCTTTAATGAGCCACACCCTGCCAGCTCCAATCAGTTCCCCTTGATGGGAGCTGCGCTAGCAGGTTCTGAGCTAACAGGGGCTGGTTCAGTGCCTCTTAGGCCAGCACCCCGTTACACTCATCATTTGCTCCGGCTATTTTCCTGCACTCCTGCCTCTGTGGAAAGGGTCCCTTGCAAAAAGCAGCTTTGAGACAAAGTTTGTTTCCCATACACCAAATACTAGACAGCAAGCCAACAAAGGGCTTCTAGAAGACAACCTGCTAGGCTATTGTTTTACAGTCTCAGCTCCCTTCCCCGCTCTGTATCCTCTTCAGTACTTGTCACTCCACTTCGAACATTAACTAGACTTTCTTTCTCTCCTGCACTTAGGGTAGGATTGTTAAGGTCCAAGCAGCTCTTTCCTGGCAAGCAAACATGACAATTCCCCCAGCTGGCAACAGTTCATAGAAGTGAATTTCTGCTTTGAGGATCACTGAAGTCTGCCATTCCTAAAGAATGTTCCTAAAATTAGTTCCTTTTCCAGGGCCTAGAGGCTGGCAGCTAAGGAGATGTATCCCCTAGACTCAGGAGCACTAGGGTGAAGGACCACACTCACCTACAAATTGAACTATCAACTCAAACTGCGATGGGGTATGGTGACAACCATACCATACATCATCATTTCTATCTGGTGAGAATTATTGCCATTTCCAAAACCATGAGCGACTCTGCCAATCTTGAGTGATATACATAGTATAACGTCTTCCAGTTTGCTAAGATTTATTATTTCAGGCTCAGGTCATTGGTCTGTTTTTGATTCAGGACATAGAAGTGTTTTAATGCTTTCAGCATCCCTTATACTCTGTGATAATAAGGTATCATTCATGGGCTGTCATGTCAGTTCTTAAAAATAAGGGGAGAAGGGTTTTGAATTTTTTTTTCTTAATACAGTAAATCCCGTTTACAAGAATTACTGTAGAGTGATTAAAATATTGATGAGAATGAAATTACTACTACTTAAATGGGGAAATCCTCTTGCAATAAAATTGCACAATTGGTTTGCATGCAAGGGCAAAATAACATCTCCTTAGGATAGCCCAGACTCAAAGTTCATTGAAGTCAAAGGGAAGGTTTCCATTGATTTATACAGGTGTCAGATTGGGACTTAATGCCCATAGTCAAAAAACTATCCCCATTCAGGAGAGCACTTAAGTATATGCTTAACTTTAAGCATATGCCAAAGTCCCATTAAAATGAAAGGCATGATTTAATGCCATCCTGAATGAGTGCCCAAGTGAATAGATCATAGTTGGACCATGGAAGATGCCAACAAGTGTTGATAGAAAGTAGTTTGGGATAGAAGTGTCCTAGATGATCATCATTAATTCCATCTTCCAGCTAGTACAAGATACAATGCCAGCCCTGCAAACTCAGTTAGGAAGCTGAAGGTCAAGCTGAGTTCTTTCTTCGTACTACATCTTCAACAATAAAGATTCTGCAGTTGTCTACACTTACAGCACAGTAGAGGTACAGCCGCACTGCATAGTGAAGGTGCTGCCTACACCGACAGGAAAGCTTCTCCCATTGACATAGATTGTCCACCTCCCCGAGAAGCGGTAGCTGTGTCAACAGGAGAAGCCAGGGGGTTAGGCTGGTATAACGACGTCTCTCTGGGGTGTGGATTTTTCACACTCCTGTGTGACACAATTAAACAGACCTATGTCTGTCGTGCTGAGCGGGGTCCAATCTAGCTAGCACAGGTAACAACAGCAGTGAAGATACAGCAGCCTGGGCTTTAGCATGGGCTAGCAATTAGAGTACAAGCCCACTGGGAGCCCTGGGGTCCCTGGTACGTACCCTGATAGCTAACCCAAGCCACCGCATCTACACTACTATTTAGATTGAAGCTCACAGGGGTCTGGCTATCCATGCTACAGTCACATCTTCAGTTGCCCTTAGACAGACCAACAGCTACAGAGGCATCAGTGGGGCAAAATAACAGGCCTAAGATCACAAAGCAGGTCAGCATCACAGCCAGGAGTGGAACCTTAGTCTTCTAACTCCAAACCAAGAGCCCTGTCTGTAGACTGCTTTGCCTTGTTGCTTGCAGGAGTGGTATCACATTTTAAGCCTAGTGACTTTCTGTTCAGCGCAGTTCAGCTGATGCCAAAGTCTGAATGATTACAGCCGAACAAGGAGGGCATCCTTGGCAGGGAGTTTGTGAGAAGATAGGAAAAAAAGAGTAATTTTCACCTAAATGTGAGTAAGAGTGACACTTTTATGTGTTCCTTCCCTGTTCCATGTGTGCGGTGGGAGCAAGAGGCGATCTATTAGAGGGCTTTTATAACACGAATAAAAGCTGACATTGCTAAAATATCACATTATCACAAGCTGCCATAAATGAGCTCTTCTAAGAGACACAGCTGGACTTTTTGAATATGGTAGCAAAGTGATTACCAGAAGCCATCAGCAGGCACTAGAAGAACTGCAGGAAAGTCAATAACTTATTAGCTCTAGTTTCTGGATTATCTGGTTTCCTAAAGAGATTTCTTCTCTCTTCCTGCCCTCCTCCCCATATCACTCAGCTAAATGGCCTTTTCCATTATGCAAAGCTAAAGATCACCCTTCCTTTTCTCAACTCCCTGCTTGGAGTTTCAACTTCTGAGCAGAGAGAGGATAGGTATAAGACGTGCATAGCACTGTGTGAGCTCCAGAATGGGCTTCGTTGGACTTGGCTCTTGTTTTCTTCAATATCTTTCCTGGAGTAGAATTATCCTCCATCCTAATGACCCCACCAAAGGCCAGCCAGGTTCTTCAAAGGAAGCTGCAGAGATAGTCATCTTTGTTGGTGCCTCTGTATTTTTTTCTGGTAATGGTTGTCACAGTGGTGAATATGAAGCTTTCCTATATTAGCGCCTTCCAGTTAAAGATCTCTGTGCACTGTGTAAAGGTAAGTATTATTAACCCCGGATGGGGAAACTGAGGCACGTTACAAGGGAGAGGGTTGTTCAAGGTGACACAGTGAATCAGTGGCAAAATGTGGAATGCTCCCCTGCTCTCCTAGCTCCCACAGCTGTGCTTTAACTTACAAACTGTGGGCCTCAGGGCTGTTTAAGTAGTAAGTCTAATGTAGCAATGAATAAGGATAACTTGCCTCCCGAAGTACTTTGCAAACTGATAGAGTAAGAAAGGTTTGGAGGAGTGGGATGTGGTGGACTCCCCACACTAGCTCAGCAAGAGCTGAATTGGGCCAGGTGGGCCCAATCTCCTAATTAGGCTGCAAGCAGGGGAGATTTAGGCTGAAGGCTGTTAATTAAGGACAGATTCAGCTGGGCAGTGTAAAGTCAGGTAGCTGGCTACTGAGAGAGGACTGCTGCTGGGTGTTAGCTAGTCACTGAGTGGAGGGAGCTGGAGGCTGGCAAACCCAGAGAGGGGGGAAGCCAGCTATGTAGGAAGAAGCCCAGGGAAACAGCAGCAAGAGGTAGGACTATACAGGGACTGTGTTGATTGTTATATGGTCCCTGGGCTGGAACCCAGTGTAGAAGGCATGCCTGGGCTCCCCTACCAGCCACTGGGGAGTGGCAAGGGCATTGGAGATGCTAGATCGGCAGCAGCTCTGGAAAGATTGTGAATTCCTTGGAAGGGGAGGACTTTAGTGACCTGACTGGAGGGCCAAGCCACAGAGAGGAAGCTGCAGACCTGGGAGTGAGCAGGGCAGCACGGCGAGACAAGATGGGAGAAGACACCACTGGTGGAAGAGCCCAAACTGGCAGATCTAATCCCCAAGATGGCCAGCAGGAGGTGCTGCGAGCAGTGAGTGAGCCCCGTGACAGGAGGCAAACCATCTGAAAAGGAAAAGTCCAGGATATATATAATCCCTTTGTACTCAGAGCATAATGCATCCCAAAGACTCCATGTATAGTAGAAAGGCTTGCCCTTCTCTCTAACGTGGTCTGTATCAGGCTACCCAGAATAGGCTCTATCCCCAGTATAGAACTTATCATAGAAATGTAGCACTGGAAGGGATCTTGAGGTCCTCTAGTCCAGTCCCTCATACTGAGACAGGTTTAATGGTATCTAGATCATCCCTGACAGGTGTTGGCTCTTAAAACCTCCAGTGTCAGGGAGGGCACAGTGTCCTGTGCTAACCTCTTCCAGACTTCACTGTCCTTAGAGTTAGAACGTTTTTCCTAATGTCTCACCTAAATTTCCCTAGTTGTAGAGCTTGTTAACACCTATGTCTTGAGACTGAGTAGATTTGCTGCCATTCCTTGGTATGGGGCTCACATAATGGGGTAATCATAGAACATCAGGGTTGGAAGGGACCTCAGGAGGTCATCTAGTCCAACCCCCTGCTCAAAGCAGGACCAACTCCAACTAAATCATCCCAGCAGGGCTTTGTCAAGCCAGGCCTTAAAAACCTCTAAAGAAGGAGATTCCACCACCTCCCTAGGTAACCCAGTCCAGTGATAATGAATGTCCCAAAATTACAATCCATGTGAATTAGCATGGCACAAACCCATCCTTTCTTAATAATAGAGGCAAGATCTTTCAAGGAGAGGTGATGAGAGAAGCACGTTCCTATACATTCTAGTTTACTCACTAAGTAATTATCTCTTCACTCCCTTGGAGTGATATAAAAGGGTTTTATCCCCTCCTCCCCCATGCAATGCAACAAGTACTGCTTTCAGGCTGTCATGTAAAAAAGGCCGTGAAATAACAGCGATTTTTTTTTTTCCATTTCGATGCATATGTGTTCCCCAGTGAGATGCAGGGCTTTCTAAACCACAGTGCTTTGTACCTTCCTGGTGCCTTTTAGCTGAGAATCTCAAAACCCTTTAATTAAGTCTCCTGAGGTAAGTAGCATTGTAAGAATGGGAAAACTGAGGCACAGAGCAGGCAAGTGACTTGCTTAGGATCAGACAGTAAGTCGGTAATTGTAATTTACTCGCTAAGTGGATTACTTGGATTGTAGGATCATTAGGGCAGGGGTGGTCTTTGTTCTGTGTCTATACAGCACCTGCTCCATGATTGACGCTCCCAGATGCTGCTGCAATATAAATAATAGTGGCAGAACCAGGAAACATTTCAAATATGGTGTTAGACTGGCATGGGTTTCAGCCTACAATTCTCAGCTGATTCCTCGTGACAGGCCAGTAAATTGTTGATTATAGACCCAAGCATCTGTCATCTGCCGTCTCACACACACCTCTAGTGTAATTCCACTAATTATTTGTCTAAACTACTGACATCCCAGATGTAAACATTCAAAACTGTGTTAAAAAAAGGCTATAAGCCTTTTAAAGGGGGTGGGGGAGAGAGAGAACCAGTGGATCAAGCACTCAGCTGGGACTCGGGTGATGTGGTTCTCTTCCTGGTGGTTCTGTATGATGCTGGGAAAGTCGCTTCCATGCTCTGTTCCTCAGTTTCCCTTCCGATGCTTTGACTTGTGTGTTCAATTGGTAAACTCTTTGGGGCCTAGCTGTCCCTCCCTGGGTCTGTGCAGCACCTGGCACAGTGTGCCTCAGATCTTATGTGGGACCTCACATCTTGGTAGCACCTAAAGAAAAGAACTTCCTCACACCATGTCTAATGAAGGAAGCAGCTGTGCAGGTTTGGTGTTCAGGTGGGTTTGGATGCTTCTCTTAACTAGCCAAACCCCTCTATCACCTGCAAAATCAGACCAGAAGTGTTGTTAGAACAGATGTTATCTTGAAACAGTCCTGCTGTTTCTTGCTAGGCTTACCTGTAGGATACCTATTTTGCAGAGGGGGCTTGTGACGCTTCTTTCATTTGTTTTTACATTGCTTTGAGATCCCCAGGTGAAACGGACAACAGACATTGCAATATTTTGATTGTGCACTCAGGCCCTGATCCAGTGAAGTCATAGCACATGCATGTAATTCTCCTGAATAGTGCCATTGAAACCAGCTGCTTAAAGTGACTGTGCTGGATTGGGACCTCACTGTGGTATCGTGGCTGGTGATTTAGGGTGATGGGCTTGATGCTAAACAGTGCCTCCACCCAAAGCAGTTAGCCTGGATTTCCTTGCTCACTTGAAGTTTTACGTAAACTTCAAGTCTATTCATTTCGCTATTCAGTTGTCTCCTCCTTTATAACTAACTGCAAACTGCGCCACAATTATGCATCTGGCACTATGCTTCCAAATTACTATCTCCTCAAGAAGTAACAAATGTTAGCTAGACAATCAGTTTTGGGGGAGAGCCTGGTGAAGAGGGAATTCACAAATGTGTTAGAATCTGTAGGTGGAGGAGAAGAAGGGGGAGCCCCACAGAATTTTTCATAATTATTTAACCACATGGCAGCATAACAACAGAGTGAGAAATGACTGTTTCCCTGATGCCACGGTGCAGGGACCTGGCTGGATCACTCCTTTCAGGTCTAGGACTCTTACGTCCTTTAGATGAGTGGTGTCTTCGTGCTTCATGACAACACACAGGCACTGAAATCTTATGAAACAGCTTGTAAGTCTAATTTTTGGAAAAGCTCACAACTATATCAAGCAGCTAATTGCCTTAGTCCTCACTCAGGCAAAACTTCCATTGCACTTCACTTTTTTAAAAAAAATATTTCTATTATAGTAGCACCTGGAAGCTCCAGCTGAGATCGGGGCTCTATTGTGTTTTGTGCTGTACATACAAAATAGAGACAGTCCCTGCCCTAAAGAGCTTCTTCTAAATCATCCATCCAGTCAACAGTTGGGAGAGGTAAACAGAGGCATAGAAGAGGGAAGTGAGTGGCAGAACTGGGAACTGCAGGGTTCAGAACCTTAGGATTGACATTGTGTCATTACAGGCTTTTTAAGGCCATTGTTAAAACCCTGTTTAGCCTGTTCCTTACTCAGCTTATGTAGGACTGGGGAGACACATGCTGCATTTTCATGGCAGTTTTGCAGGGCTCATTCCATTCAAATCAGTGGTGAAGTAAAGCCTGTTGGGGAGACATTGCCAGACCAAGATTGACTTATTTAATTTCTTTTGATTTACCTATTTAAAAAGTGTCTTTCCATAAAGCCCTAGGCACTTGCACATGATTGAAATATACAATCCATAACAACAAGACAAGAGCAGCAAACCAATTGAATAACTTAGATTGGCAAGGCACATCAATGCATCCTCCATTAACCAATCCACAAGAACAAACACAATCTCAGTATGAAGAGCTGACCCACTTGTAGGTCCAGGTTTTAAAAGGACATCTAAATCCTACACTTGACATGTCAGATCAATTGTACAGCACCTAGCGTGGTAATACTGGGGGGTCTTAATGCTACTTAAATACAAATAAATAATAGTAATTGCTTGGGCTCATCAAATAGGCATTTACCTGTCTATCGATCCCAGCATCCAAAGAGAGGAAGGATGGTCCTGTGGTGAAGGCACAGGGTTAGTCTTCGAAGATCAGAGTTAATTTCCCAGGTCTGCTAGAGGGTCCCTCTGTGACCTTGAACAAGTCATTTAATAATGCAGGGTCTCAGCTCCCCATCTGTAAAAATGGGGCTTAATAATCTTCATTTTGTCTGTTTGATTTACTTGGATAGTAGCTCTTCCAAGGAGAGAGAGACTTACCACATGTCTGTTCAGCGCCTCGTGCAACAGAACCCTGCCACTATAGTAGCATAAATAATAACAAATCTGTTCTATGAATGCTCTGGTTAGCTGCCCACACTGGCGGAAATTGGGTGTTGCTGTAGACTCTGGTAGCGCTATTGTGGTGCATGTGGCATTGTTGTATATGTTTGCCTTTGCTACTGGAACAGATGCAGAAGAGAACAAATTTGAATCTTGAGACTCACTAACCCTAATTGTGCTGTCAAAGTGGCTTAATTGTAATGACTCTGGGGAAGTTTAGGTTTTCTGTTTCTTGTTTTTTTTAATTCTAAGGCATTATTTATTGGTGTAATCAGAGCACAAGACAACTCCAACTATAATTTGTTCAGCGATGTATCAATTTTGTCCCTGCTGTGCTGGAGATTATCATCTTATCAATATTCATCAATTATTGCTGAGATAAATCCAGCTTATTAAGTTAAACGCAGTCCCAGAGCCAACCTTCACCTTACCTGTGTTTTACTATCCTGCTGTAGGGACATCAGAATAGCCACACTGATTGGACCCAAGCCAGTATCCTGTCTGGCAGTGGTTAGTACCATGTTCTTCAGAATCGGGTGCAAGAAACCCTGTTCTGGACAATGTGGAATAATGTCCCCTACAGAAAGTTTCTTTTTAACCCCCATTAGTTGGAGTTTGGCTAATGCTCTGAGGGAAAAGGGATTGCATGTGGGATGTTTGTAGAAATGTGGTGAAGGATGGGAGCTTGGGAAGATAGATTTTTGTTGGTTTTAGAACCAGGATTGATTCAGTCTTAACTCAGTGGTCTTTAAAAATAAATAAGAAAAACAAAGTGGTTTACATCTTACACTGTAGGTGGTCAAAGAAACAAGGGGAGGGGAGTTTTTATTAAAGGTTTTTTTCTCATTTGGGAGGTCAACAATCAAGATTTTTAATGGACATTTTCATTGGAATATCAGTGAAAATCTTGGCTAGCCCCATCACACCCATGTGACCGAGGGCAGAACTGGGCCAATGTAGACTCCTCTGAATATTTTGCGCTGTATAGGAAAGCTCCAAGTATACCTACACTTGATCTAATACCAGTTATATTTATTTTTAATCTGCTCCCCCTACTTGGTTTAGCTTTCCTGCTATAGATCATGTTAGCCCATTACTGGCACCAAGGAGCTGATTCAGAGCAAACTTATGCCAGTTTTACACAGATGTGACAGCAATGAAGGGAAAGATGGTCTTAGCAGCTGAGGCATGAGACTAGAATTCCAGAGACCTGGGCTCCATTTCTAGGTCTACTTTTGACTTTCACATGACCTTGAAAAAGTCACTTCATCTCTTTGCAGCTCAATTCCCAGTCAGTCAAATGGGCATGATGATAGTTCCTTTCTCCCAACCTTGTACAATTAGCTTGTGATCTGCGTGGCTAGACTACTGTGCCTATAAGCTGAACAATACAGGAGCCTTAGGGTATGTTACATTACAGACGCTGCAGTGACGTAAGGACTTTTCCCATTGCTATAGTTAATTTACCTCCATGAGTGGCAGTAGCTAGCTTGATGGAAGAATTCTTCCATTGACCTAGCAGTGTGTATACTGGGGCTTAACTACGTCTCTCAGGAGTGTGAATTTTTCACACCCTTGAGCAACACAGCTAGGTTGATCTAAGTTTTAGATGTAGACCAGGCTTCAGACTGTAAACTCTTCAGAGCAGGGATTACCTCTTTTATATATACAAACACACACAACCAAAATCAGTGGGACATCTGTGTGCTGTTTTAATACAGCTAATGTAATTGACTTCAATTGAGCTTCTCCTGATTTACACCAGATGCTCCAGAATCTGGTTTTAAATCTCTCCATTTCGATTAACTCTTTCATACTTCTCAGTCACATTTCTAGAGTGAATGGTTGTTTGAATCACCTTAGATGGGGACTTCCTGGGAAGTCTGGAGCTGTCAAAAAGAGATCACTTCCCTTGGAGCAGGCTCTTCATAACCTCACTGCATGCAACTCATCAATGTGGGGGAAAATGCCAGATGCTTCAATGGAGCTTTCAAGGGATGGGATTCTATTGTTCTCACTTGCTGTGGGGCTGAATATCAGTCTGGCTCCAGTCAAAACCCTCCAACACTCTGTACCTTTATCCCAGTTTTCTGATTTGCCTAATTATGTTGTGACTATTCCATTATACCATAATGGGCCACTTTAACCCACAGAGGTCATTGGTAGTAGTAACAATCCAGGTGAGCTTTTCCCACCATCCAAACCACCATTTGGCTGGTTACTTTGTTTTGTGAACTGTCGGGTTATTTTCTCATCTCCCTGCCCGCGGATAAAAAAATGTCTCTTTTCAGCATATCCTGATGCAGATGTAAAATCCTGCCTCTGTCTGCAGAAGCAATGGGATTTAAACCTGGGCTGCTGTTGGAGAAAGCTGGGTTAGAACAGAAGTCATGGAAGTGCCTGATTCTCATATCACTTTGGGACTGATCCAAAGGCCATTGGTGATGCTGGAAAGAATCCTATTAACTTTAACAGGCCTTTGAGCAGAAACTGGCACAGATTTAACTTCACTGAAGCCAGTGGAGTTACATCTGCACAAAAGCAGTTGGTGAGATAAGAATCAGACCCTCTGGATTTAAAGGATGGAAACTGCCCTTGGACAACCAGCTAACAAAAATTCCTATGCATTATGTAAGTCCCACTTCAATCCTATTTGGAGGTAAGCAGTGGTATGTACACCTGGTGCTGCTAACTCCCTGGAAAGGAGTCAATTTCGTGACACACAATCCCAATGCCTAGTAAATTTCACAAACCATTGCGCAATTCTCTTGCTCACCTTTCATATCCTCCATATCTAGTGTCAGGATATTCAGTAGAAATATCTGATTCGCAAACAGTAAATTTACTTAATAGCTCCACTCCACCCCCCACCCTTTTCTTGCTAGACTTGGATTAAAATGTTTTTTAATAAATAAATTTCCATTTTATTTTCTCACCAGCTGCCAACTCTAAGACAGATTGGGAGATCAGTTATCACAGCGGAGAATGAATCTAATTTTTCAATATAATTTGCAGTAATTCCATATTCTCTGCACTTGATGGAAACAGCCCTGGCTTTTTTCCAAGGAGTGATCTTAAAACCCTGACAACTCGGTGACACAGTAACCAGGACGCCCAGGGTTCTGCTTGTTTTGATAATGTACCAAAGATCGCAAGTGAAATATTTGTCTTAGGTGCTTTCTTTACAGATCTTTACAGCAAATTTACTCTCTGGAATTCACTTTGGGAAGAGCTCCTGCTGCAACTGATTTTTAAAAGGGTTGGATCACTTTATGGGCAATTACAGCATGCAGGGTTATGAAATATGGGCCTGTCCAAAGGCAACGGGAGCTATTTGGTGGACTTCACGGAGTTTTGAGTCAGGGCCTGAATATGAAATTCACTTCTCTCTATATGCCATGCTTTTCAATTGAAGCACCATCTTGTGTGCCCATCCACCACCTCACCTAGGCCTGAGACCTGAACCTTCAAGCTCTTCCTTACACAAGTCCTTCCATTTGGCCAAATCCTGAATGGTGCTGAGCACCTGTAGTTCCCACTGAAGTCAATGGGAGTTGCTAAGGCTCAGGGTGTGGCTAATTTTCCTACAATGGGAAGACTAGTACTACTGTCCTGGAAGCTGGTTTACAGTGTCTGGTCGCTGCTCTTGAGAGGGTAGCAAGAATTATGCCCCGTGGCTTTGTTGGAAGTTGGGAATGCTCAGTGCCCTCTCCAGATAAGGGCTTACAAAAGCAAGGTGCATAAAGTTCAAGCTTCAAGGTATAAACTGTGCATTGCAATGGTCAGGCAGGAATTCCAGAACTGCATTGCGCAACAGGTGAGGTGAATTCAATAAAGATTTGGCCTTCCAAGAAACCGGTATTGGCAATTGCTGGACCCCAGACTTGACAGACTAATAGTCTAGTTCCAGGAAGCTAATTCTTTTGGTATTGGTCCTGCAATTGGATTCTTACAGATGTACCTTTGCAGCCATGTGGCGTTTCGCTGAAGTCATCCAGGCTTTGCTCACGTGCCTCTGCTGGTAAAATCAGGGCCTTCGTTTGTATGTTTCTAGCTGGAGTGTGTGGCTTGGATTTGAAAGCAGGGATGGTATAATTAAAAAGCGGGACATTTATAGAGCTTTCGCAGGATCCATGACATGTACTTAGTTCCAAACGTGCCATGCAGGTGTCATGTAGTCATTTGTTATTGTTAGCGGCTTATTGACTTAAAATGTGGTTGGGGGAATTGAGGAGAGAGAGCTCTTTAAGAAATACAGCTGTCCTTGCGAGCATGGCTGCACCCAGTGTCAGCCAGTGATCCTTGCCAGTGCTGCTTTCACACTCACACACACACCCTGGCCCCAGTCTCAGGGTGCTCCCCTGCTGCTACTTCAGGGACACTTAAAATTATATATATTAAAATTATTATTTACTAACAAGGCTTCTTGGAATGCAGTCAAGGCAGAGGCATACCGTGGGGGAGGGAGAATGGGTGCTTATGGCTCTTCCTTCATCATCGTAAGCAGTTTCTAAGCACTCAAGTCATTTATGGAGAAGTATAGTGCTTAGCATACACTTGAAATGAGTTAAAATAATTAACAGAAATGGCACGCACAAGTTAGATGGGGAAAAGGGAGGGGAATAAAAAAAGGTTGCAACACTTGTTTTGTTTACTTTAAAAACTCAGTAAGTCTCAATTTAGATCTACTAGGAATACAGATTGTGTAATTAATTGGCTGTAATTTAGAAGTCCTCCATTTCCAAGGCCCCAGGATAAAAAGCTGGGAAATAATAAATCTGCTAACATCCGCTCCAGTTTGCCACCCAGCCTAAGACTCAAAACGAACTGGGGTGAGTTTTGCTCTACCTTTTCTCCCATTGTTTATGGCCCTTGCTGACAGAGTGACAGCGAGTCAATTGCACAGAAAACACCCTCCCCGAAGAGAGAGGACTTTTCTCTCCCTGGTAATGCTAACTTGCCAGTGCACAAATAGCAAGATAATTATTTTCAGTGTAGAATGGACCATGACTTGAGTAACTGTTTGAGCTATAGTACAAACATTGAAGCCATCAAGGAACACAATAACATGAAAGGGGTTATCTTATCTGGGCATGGATTTTTTTTTTCCTCCCTGTTCAGTGAATAACTGCAACCTCTCTTTATCTGTTTTGTGATGTGTCTTTGTTGTTGTTGTCTATACAATCACCATTGTCCTTTGTGGCATGAATGTGATTTTTCCATATTACAAACTAGACCTTTATTCTGTAGATGACAAGTTCAAGTAAATTTAAACAGTGCACGCTTCATTTTCCTATAACTCTGCTGAGGCATTGATTCAGCCCTGACGCAGATGGAAGAGCAGCACCTATTGACTCAACCTCCTCCTCCTCCTCCCCTCTACCCCCTTGTAGGCTCTGGGTTTTCTCTACAGGCCTGGAATCCTGCTTAATCCTGTTAATAGGATCGTGCATCTGCAAACTTGGGTAATGACTGTGTGCTCCATTTGTAAAGAACTACTCCGTCTCATCCACTAGATCATGTTGAGTTAGATGAATCGCTCCCAAGGATAAGATGGTGAGATTTCTTGATTGCAGCTAGATTGTCTCTGCTGAGGATGTAATGTGCCATCTTCATTCTTAAAGCCAGGAGCATGGACAGGAGACACTCCTGTCTCATTACCCAGGCTTGCAGACCATACCACCTTCAGACCTCATCAGCTGTTGTAAACTAAGGGAGGGCTTGTTTATTTGAAATGATGTTGCAGGATGGAGGCATTGAGTTCTAGTGGCCACAAAAAAGGGTCCATTTTCCAAACCCTTCGACAAAGAGTGAATTTCCTTGTTTTAAGGAAATGGCAGCAAACAGCATTTGGTTACAGGCTCCCACTAGATCAATGATGAAAAACTTTCAACCCAAATCAGCTCATCCTGATTCCAGAGGCCTATATCATAACCTTACAGCCTGAGGTTGGGGGAACATGTGCGGTGTAAGTCTCTTGAGAGCCTGTATTTAACATCATGTGACTCTAGCACAAAAGCAGCTGGAGGGCAGTGTGGATGGCAGTTCCCTTCAGTTCTTTGCCCAGCCTTCCAAGACGGAGCCTGACCCTTGGCCTCTGTAGTTGCACCTACTTCTCTTGCATGATGTTAGCAGCTGCACTTATTCCCAGGAGCAGACCATGATTGCAAGAGCATCCCCTAGCCAGAACTCCGTCCACTCTCCTCCCACCACCCTGTGCAGCTCCTGCGATGCAGGTAGCCCATGCAGGGATGGATGCAAAAGGGCTACTGACTCTAATTCCTAGTGCGGAGGTGCAGCTACTCCATATTGAGCCCCAAACACCTCTGCTGGAAACCCATTGACTTGATCGGTGCCTTGAGGTGAAGGGAGAGCAATCAAAGGCATCTATGCTCTTTCTATGACTACAAAACTGTCATTGGGCAGGTTACAATTAAGACAGGGTGTAAATGTGTCTATGCAACAAGCAAACACCCAAGGAAGTGAGTGGGAAGACTTCCCTGGCCCAGATCCTCAAAGGTGTATGTGCCTAATTCCCATTTAAATCGAGAGATAGGTGCCTAAATATCTTGGAGAATCTAGGCCCCATTGACTACAATAGGCATTGGATCAGGCCCCACATGGATGGAATGAATGAACATTTTTGACTGTTGCTGATGGTGGGCTGTGGTGGAGAGGGGACATCCTATCATGAAAGAAACCAGGTAGGAAAGATATAATATTGCTAGCCCCAGATGTTTAAAAATCACGAGTTACCCCCCATCCCTCAGCCCTGCACCAGACTATGAGGTTGGCTTAAGAATTGTGAATTTTTAGGGGGTATTTTTATTTGCCTTGCGGTTTCTGAGCTTTAAGTGTGCACTCAGTTATGCTTTTCCAGCCCTTCTTTGCAACCAGGAAGGCTAGACACTTCCTTTATTAAAATGGAAGCTGAGATTCTCCCCAGCTCATGAGATTCCAGCAGCTGGGGCTTTAAGAATAACACTAAATATTGTGAGACTTGCGCTAGAAATAACAGGAGTTTGCAGTACTGAAAATATCTCTAAAATCCCTGATGTCCATGAAACTATTCCTCTGCTGTAGTAAAATAGTTTATGAAAAGGTGTGTTTGGGAAAGGTAGAAGTGCGTTCTTCATCAGCTAGTCATGATAGTCATGATGCTACAGCCTGTGAGTAAAGAGAACAGTGGGTGTTAGACACCTTAAAATACTTCCAAGATTAAAGAATTTATTAACCTACTTGGTAAGGACCTGGTCTCTGTTGGCATCTCATCGCTGGAGAAGTTATAGCATCTGCTAGCCATTGAAATAATAGTGAATCACAATGGATCCCCTCCTGTATCCCCATACAGTCAGAGCAAAGGGCTGACAAGGATCTGCATGGTGACTAGGGTGAAGAGACGTCCTGATTAAATCAGGACCATCCTAATATTTAGGTGTTTGACCCACGTCCCAATTGATCTTTTGTCAGGAAGCAATTTGTTCTGATATTTTGCTCCACCGGCAGCACTTGGCTTTTTTTTTTTTAACCCTCTGCTGGTGGACCCCCCACGGCTCCCCCCACCCCCACATGTCCCAGTGTTTTCACCCTCTCATCTGGTCACCCTAATGGTGATGCAAGGTGTCGAAGACACCACAGAAGCCGAGGAGCTAACAGGAGGATGAACACCAGGGTGCTGTGCTGCCACTGGACATGTGGATGAGTGAACATGTTCTGTGGCCCACAGAGATGGCATGGGACCAGCCTCTGCCCTATGCTTTGGCAGTTCATCCTGCCACTGAAGAAGCAGAGGCCTGAATTCCTGAAGATAAAATATTAGGGTTCTAAGCCTGGATCCCCAACTCTAGGAGGGAAAGAGGAGGTTCTTTTTTATCATGGGGGGGGAGACATAATCTGATAACAAAATGTGGTCCTCTGAAATCTATTCCACCAGCAAAATCTCCAGCCATGTAAGGTTCAGTTCAGGATTTGGTGTGCTATCAGATGTAGAGAAGCAGCTTGGCCTTTTGGCTCAGGCATTCAACAGGGACTCGCAAGATCTCTGGTTTGGTTCCTGTCTCTGCCAGCGATTTCCTTTGACCTTGGGCACATCACTTGATCTCTGTGCTGTGCTTTCCCCATCTGTTTAAAAAAGGAGGCAGGGGGTATATTAATACTTTTGGTATATTTGTAAGCTCTTTGGGGCAGGGATGGTCTTTCTCTGTGCACAGTACCTTGCATGATGGGGGTGTGGGTCTCGTTTGGGGTCTGCTATAATACAGCCGGTTATTGGTAAGCCACTTGAGAGCTGATCATTTCTGTAAGTGGAGTGGTCCTATGGCACACTCCAAACCCAGCCACTTCTCTCTCTGGGACCTGCACAGTCACTGATCCTTGTTCTGCCTGAGCAAGGTCAGGACCTGCCTTGTTCTGTGCCATTTACAGAAGACTTGATTATCCTCGCCCCAGAGCATTTAGGCCTATAAATATTTATTAGCCTCTTCCAGGAAGTGTATCACAGCCAAGATGAAAATGAACATCCCTACGGCTGTGATTGTGGATAGTGGAGCCTCTTTCATCTTTCACAGGGCCTACATTTGAGCACTGGGGCAAGGGCGTTAAAAAACACATGGCAAAGGGCAGAAAGGGACCAAAGGAAACCAGTAAGGGTTGGAGCATAAAAGAGGCAAGAACTACCTGTCCACACCAGGCCAGAGGGGCTCCTGCTCCAGGGTCCTGACCATGATTCTCTTTGCAGACTTTTTTGCAAGTTGCTTAAAGTGACTGAGGTATAGAGAAATTATCTGTAAAATATGGAAGATCACACTTAGCTACTCTGCCTAATTCCCAATATATTATTAGTGACTATTGATCTTACACATTGGCCTCTGGTGGGGCCAAATGCTGATCTCCTTTCCCTGGGTGTGATCTCCTTTGAAGCTAGTCCATGAAGTCCAGTGGTCAGAAACCAGTAGAGGGAGCTCATATTAACAAGATGGTGCAAGTTGCTCACTAGAGAAGAACTAACCTTATTTTAGTGCTAGCACACCCTCCTGATTAAAAGCCAATTCTGTACCTGGACACCCAGGTAATACCCATTGCCTGCAACTTGATGGGGCTGTGATTAATGGTCCCAGCTGACTGACTGGGTCCATATAAGAGGTTTGAGGTTGCTTCTAGTTTCACCTAGTAAAGTTGGTAGCAGCTCATGTATTAACACTGAAGGTCCCAGGTTCAAATTCTGAAGATCGCCTGAGTGGAGCTGGTTTTGCTTATAGGCATCTAAGAGCTAAACTTAACTACAGTGGTAAACTCTGTTTTAGAAGTTAGCTGATGGAAGCACAAGGACTGATTGGCATTACATGCCCTTAAAAAGCAGACCCAGCATCAACACCCAAGGAGACAACAAGCTTCACCAGGGAGCTAAGCACTTCACACACCACAGTGGATGTCTGCATGAGGGATGACTTGGCATCTTCTTAGTCCAAGGGCATTGATACCACTGAAGAATGCAGAGGTAGGAAGCTGTAACAGAGCAGGGATCCCTCATGCTGCAGTCCTTGTGGGCGGACTCTTTGCAACACTGCTGGAGCATGTTCAACACCATATGCTTTGTTTACAATGTGCTATTAAGTGCTTGTTCCCTACAGCATGAAGCTTTACCTTCTCCCAGACATCAGGGGAGAAGGGGATGAGACCTCCCCTCCCTAAGATCCTGGGCTTTTCTGGCTGCTCCTCCAGCTTTCCTTCCTCTCCAACTGTCCTCAGCTGAGGAGCTGAATCACCTTGTTTATTGGCTACTTACCTGGTGCTTAATCCATATCTCAATTTGTCCCATGTGGGGATGCATACAACGTGCACAGCCTGGTGACTCAGCCATTGCCCAGACTTCTGAGGAGCAGCCCATGACAGAGGAATGCGTTTCAGAGGTGGTTGACTTCAGTCAGCAGATTAACAAGGGGAAGCAACCAAACGTCCCGGGGGGTTGTAATAAATTGTAGAGTAACTGGGAAAGAGAATCCAAAGGGCTGAGAGAAGTATTTATTGGTTTCTCATCATCAAATGAGTCTGCATCATTTTGTGGTATTGCAGTGAATTAAAACAAGTGATCCTGTCCAGGCTTGAGGGCTAACTGGGAATGTTCCAGTCTGCATAGAGTAAGAAGCAGTTTGCTTTGATATTTGGGAAGCAGGGCTCCAGCAGGATATAGCTGTACAGAGGTAATGGGAAGTCCTTTTACAAAGTAACTATTGATTATTTAATGGCCTGATAGATACCATGGCGCTACACTATAATTGCTCATTTAAACTTCCTGGCCTGAGCAGGCAAGTCTTGCTCAGTGCAAACATCAGTTTGATTATAAAGGGGAAGGCAGGACTGCAGAATGGGTCTTTGTGCGATTACAAAGCCATCTGTGTGGTTACCTGTCCTCAAATCCCTATCCCAGGGTAGTGACTCCATCATATTGCATCACAAGGCAACCTGTTGTAATGGCCAGAGAAGTAATCCTGGTGGTGCTAGCAGGTTTCAGTGTACATAGAGCTATTTCTTATCCCTAGCACCAGCTTTCAGATCTTTCTGTCTGCCTACAGGGCTCTATCTATTGGGTTGTCTCTAATGTACCACTTATACCATGTGTGTCACTGATTTTGAGCACCGTTTTACATGGTAACTACTTTTAGTAACTATATAATAGGTTTTATGTAATATACAAGTGAACAGGCAGCAATCGTGCTATATTGGATATGGTATTACTAAATGTAACTTTAGGTGGAGTACTGCAGCCTGCCATAATAGTGCTATTGTATATACGTGAGACCAGATTCATCTCTGGGTGTGGTTCTCCTGAGATCACTTGGGACTATGTGCGTATGTGCCTGTGTCCCTTAGGGGGTGTGTGAACTAGCGCTGATGAATAAGAACCCCATGAGCCCACTGTTCATATCTACAGTGGAAAGCATCATTCTTCAGGCTTTGAGATGAGGCTTCAAGTCTAATTCTGCAGACTTTTTTTGCATAGATGCTTTTCTGAGCTCCAAACCTCATGAGTCACCTACTCCATATATTCCTCCACTATTCCTTTGGGCTACATTCATAGTAGGCTTCTTAATCCCATTCTCAGATCAATAGGCCCAGTCTGTTCCTTTCCATCTAGCTGGGTTCCACTTGCACTCCCTTATCATTTTAATCAAGACTTCAGTCCCACTTAACCATACAGAAAATCATGGGTGGTCAGGAACCTCTGTGGATGTTGACCCTCTTTCCTCCTCTGCAGATAGAAACCCAGTTCTTACTCCTCCACAAACAGGTCCCAGTGCCCGGTGGCATCTCTGGAGTTGTGGCATTTCTGGGTGCTTTCACTTTGACCTTCCTGGAAGAAGTGGTTGCATTTTTGAACAATAACTGGCTCTTGGCAAATCTTGCAAAACATTTCGCTGTCTCAGGCCAGTAGCTGCAAATCTTCCTGGATAAAATATTGAGACAAACCGTAAAGTCTTTTTGTCCCTTCTTTCCTTTTATATTTTTTTTTGTAACCCAATTTATTAATGATAAGCCCTATTTACCATTTTGCAGCACAGAGCACATGGAGGCCAGCTGCAGCAAATATGAGAATTTAACCAAATTGTTACACTCCAGGGGATTCTTTATGATCTTTAGCAAAGCAGAAAGCAAAATGAACATTAATTTACGTAGGCTCCTCTATTGTAATAAAATTCAAATTGGCTATCGCAATGGCTGAACTGTGTAGTTTGCTAGTGTATTACATCTACCCCCTGCATCCTAAATTGAGTTTAGAATTGAATGGAGCTTGCAGGATGATGCCCTAAAGTGCACAACCAATCCCTTAATTTGGTGGGACTCAGCTGTGAAAAGTGCTGACTCTCCCTGCTGTACATTGTCTGGGTGCAAGGACTGGATTGGATGCAGGTAGCTTCCAGTGTTGGTTACAGGCTATGGCCTGCCATGTTTTCTCCATAAATAAAGGGATTATTATCTGCAAAATGAGATCTAATGAGAGGAGGGGACTTGGCTGAGCCTAGGCTAGGGCTGTGAAAGAAATAAAATATGCCATGGCAGTCTGCAAAGAGGAAAATCTGGGTAAGTATCATAAAATGCATGAGGGAGTTAGTGTGTTACAACTTAGAGAAGGGGCTAGAATGTCAGGACTTTGGGATTTTTTTCCCAGTTCAACAGGTGTCTTGCCACATTTTAGAGGAGTCATCTCCCCTCTGTGCCTCCGTTTCCTCATCTGTAAAAAAGGAGATAATACCTCCCTCACAGGGACAACACAAGGATTAGTTCATGAAAGTTGGCAAGGAGCTTTGTGATCCTTGGGTGGAAGGTGCTGTATAAGGGCAAAATATTACTGTTTCATTTATTAGCAATTTTATCATGTGATTGTATTGTGTGATCTCAGATTCAGCATGGGTATGTTACCCACTTGTATGCCAAACTCTGTGTTGCAATGTCATTTCTGCATGTAGCACTTCGTAAAGCACTCTTCCTCAAAGCAGTGGGAATCTTGCCATTGAATCGATGAGAACCAGATTCGGCCCATAGTGCTATATGGCCCATATATTTTGGAAAATGGCTAATTATAATTACTATCTTTGCTAGACTGTGAGTGCTTTGAGGTGGGGATTGTTTAAAGGTCCCTAATGGCTGGTTGGCCCTGCTACATGCCACTGTAATAGAAATTACAAACAATGCTTTTAAAAAGGAGTAGGACTCTCAATTAAAAATACATGCTGCATCTTGGTTTGAATTGCTTTCTGGGGGGAGTAAATTCCATGAGTGTGCAAACAACCCCCTACCACACACCACAGCATCTACTAACCAGCAAATAGGCACCCGTAAAAGTATGCCTGCATCAGACTAATATTCTGTCTCCCCAGCTCTGGCTCTGCAGCTGTGAATACTAAACATGTGCTGTTGTCATATCAGCATATCCATGAATCGTAGCAAACAGCGACCAGGATGTTTTCAAACAAACTGACTTCTTGCAGAAAGAAGATGATGGTTCAGAATCTGGTCCCGATCAAGACTCATCTATCAAAGACACTACAATGACAGCTCCTGTAGTCACACTTGTAAGCCAGTGTGATTGCAATCTGAGACACCTCCCTCAGTCTGGTTTGTTACTTGGAGCTTGTTTTGACTGTTTTTGAGAGGCACAGGAATCGGGATGGAACTGCATAAATCAGTAGGAACCTACAACGATTGAGGCAACATGTAGCTAATAGAAATTACTCCTAAATTTTGATGAGCATATGTTAATTATATCCCAGCTTCTTGCAAACTCTGTTCCATTGATCTTAGTTTTACCAGGGGTTCATTTGAAGCCTCTTTAATGAGGCAAACACAGAGAAAGAGAAGTCAGAAGGGAGCAGGGTTATGGATAGACATTTCTTATCGATGACCCCTATCAATTCTCCTTCGATTTCTTCCATGACAGCCTCACTTCCCAAACTGAACCCAAAATTGGTTTAACTGCCAGCCCAGCTGGCTTCAAACCAGCATCTGCCATGTACTGGCCCTGAGCAAACCTTGCCTGTTTCACTTGGCCGGGACTTCACTTCTGATTGGCACCAGGTTCCCAGCCCCTGAAATTTGCTTCTGAGGTTGGAGTTAGAATCTCAAGGGGAAACTCAGGCAAAATTGCTGAGTTCACCTGATTAAGCTTCCAAACTACATCTTGGGGGTTCTTATTCTGGGCCTGTCACTTTGGTCTCTGAGAAACTTCCAGGCTCTCTAAAAAGGTTTGGGATAATCCTTTTGATGAACCTGGTCTCAATCTCAATTATGTAGTGAATGCTGAAACAAGGGAGTCTTGTTCATACAGCAACATGGCTACCAGAGAACCTTCCTGGCAGCAGTGTTGATGTGATGCACATCACATCAGTGGACTGCCATTAGCCTTGCCTTTCCTTTAAAATTTGATTAAGCCATTTGCAGTAAAATTAGTACAGATAGACTCTCCGTGGGGCAAGCAAACCATGTCACCAATAAATTCAATTAATGGAGTGGTACACAGTAATGATGAGCATTACGGAATTGCTGCTAGTTCTTCTGTTAAGGCTGGTCCTTCCTTTCTGTATATTTTAAACAGAAAATGACACATCAGTCTGAAAGTTGATAGGGCCAGGATAGAATTTGTGGGGGAAATTGAGGCCGTTCTATCAAGGGGTTCCTGAGATACAGAACCTTCAAAATGAGCTGCTTTCGAAGTTTCAAACTTTTTCATATTTTTCCCTATACAAAGAGGGAACACTTGAGGAATAGGGGAGAAGATGCAGATGAAATTTCTCTTTCTGGAACGCTACCCAGAACCAGATCAGGACCCACCACCTATCACTTCACATTATTGATTAAAGGGCCCGTTCACACCTCAGGAAAACCAGCCAATGTTAGAAAAGCATCTTCCTATGAAAGCAGTCCTGCAGCAAGCCCCACGTTTTGTAATCTGTTGCTTCCATGACAGAAGGGCCAAGCAGAGTCCTACTGTGCTAGTCCTGTACAGATAATAAAGACGATCGCCATTTGCCCTACAATCTCGGTGTGCAGGTAAAGCTGTAATAATCCACCTTGTGTTGTGGAGTAAAGGGAGTCATTTCACCATGGGGCAGATTCATTTGTGGTGTAACTGTTGAGTCCAGAGGAATTACACCAGGCAAGCCTGTGAAATGTCTGAGAGGATGGTGCAATTCATAATTGTGCAAGGGGATGACTCCCATGGCAAATGATTCAGAACCAGCCCTTTTGGCACCTCTGGTTAATCACAGGAGGCGCCAACTCCCTTTCTCACTAGTTTGGAGCGTGCAAAGAATTAGAAATGCCCGCAGCATGATTTCCTGGGATCAGCCTGCCTAAGGCTGAGTCTAAGGTCATGGCAGCTTCTCTCACTGCAGCTGTCCAAAGAGAAGTAGATATGGGACAATCCCAGATCCTCCGTTAAGCAGCAGCCTCTCTCCTTACTCCTACTACTGCACTCCCATCTCCAGAAAAATGCCCCTTCTGTATAGACCAGAAGGGAGTCCATGAAATATGGCATTGTCTGTCTTAGAATTTAAGTCCACAGAACACATTGGGATATTAAACTCTGTCCTGCTGAGAAGGGTCATCAAGATTTCACCTTCCTAGTTCCCAGCCCCCAGGAGAGATCATACTTCTGTGTCCCTAATCCCCTCCAACGCCAAATGAAGTAGACCACCCCACCACGCTGTCATCAACCCTTTGCTTCTGAGGGGTTCCAGATGTCGGGATCTAGCTGTACCGCTGAAAGAGAGGTCGACAGAATTCTTCAACTGCAAGAAACCAGGAGCTTGTCCTGGTTCCTTCATACCAGTCTTGGTTTCTCTCCATCCCACAGCTAATCCAGTGCATTGTTGACAAGTTATCTTCCCACCCATTCCTAGCGTCCCTGCAACTCAATGCCAATATGAGTGCCTCTGTGGGAAGGAATGTCAGGCCTGCTTGGGTGTCATGTCCTGCTCTAGCATTTGTCCCACAGAAAGCTAGTGGGAGTTGTTTTTTAACTCTCTGGGGTGAGAATCCTACCCATAGATCCCAACGCAATGACCGGCAACAGGAAACTGCTGTGGCTTTGCTGCAAAGGCTCCTGAATCTTAAATATTGAGGGCAGTGAGTCATGCTGGGTGGAACACTGCAATGTCCAGTGCGACCACGGATTCGTTGCAGCCATTCCTCTGGTTCCCAGCTCCTGTGGCTTTATGGGCTCTGCAGCGTGGAGAGCAAAGAAAAAGTCTTTGCTTGGTGTGTGTTATTTTTGAAGGTGCATGAAGCAGCTGGGGTGGGAGACCCAAGGGGAGCAGTCACAAGATGCTCCCTAACATAGTGACCTTCATCCTGACTTGACTGCAGCTGGCCCAGCTTTTTGTTACTCACTGTTATCCAGGGCCTTTTAGTGCCGGAGGTAAAAGGAGCCAGTCCTGTTCTCCTCCCCTCACAAGCTTCTGCCCCAAACCCTAACTACTCCTGAGCCAAAGTTTTGGGGGGAGGTCTGATGATGTTATGTTCTTTCCCTATTCCCCTGATGGAGGTGAGCCCATTATCCTCATCTCCTTGCTTTTGTCCTACGATAGCACTATCTGTGGCCTAGATGATGATTGTGTATTACAGTAGCACCCCTAGGGCCAGGTCTCATTGTGTTACACGCACGCAGTAGGAGAGAGTCCTTGCTCAGAGCACTTACACGCCGATTAGGCACAGCATGCATGGGAAGGAAGTCGGAGGCCCAGAAAGGAGAAATCACTGGCTCAAGGTCACAAGGCAGGTCATTGGCAGAGCTGAGGATTGAACCCAGGGTCTCTGTCTCCCTGCTCATTGTACTCACCATCTATGCAGCGGGCACCAGTGTAAGCACCTTGCATTGAGCAAATGCCCTGTGTGCCTCCCAAAGCTCCCTGCGGCAATGTGCCTTCTGGAACCATTCTGACTAAAGATCCTCTTCATGTGGAGGATGATTTATTTGCATACTCGTGTGCTTCCGTTTCGTGAGCGCAGCCTGAGCACTGTAGAAAAAGCTGGTGCGACTGGACGTGTGCTGGAAGAATTCCTAAGTGCCATTAAATGCAGTATCTATGGGTGCTCTCTCGCTTCTTGTGCACACAGTAAGCAAAGGGGTGAACATTAAAACTCACCCTGGGGGCAGTCATGAAATGCAGCAGCAACATAAAATGCCTTTTATTTTCCTTCCTTAATGTGGCTCTACAATAAAAATGGGGGTTTAATGAATTAAAAGGAAGCAGTGTGGTGCTGGGTTGGGATTCGATTCACCGGGGCACTTTCTCTTATCATGTTTCTCTTTCAAGTATTTCTTTTGTTTTCTTGCTGTTAAAGGAAATAGTTCAAATGAAAGATGCAAACAAATCCCGCCCCCCCACACCTTTCTAGGGCTCTCTGAACACTGGTGCTTGCTGGAACAGTGGGGTGGTTGGATAAACCATCATGACAGCTGTCAACACGCTGAGGATCTCCAGAGCTGCTTGAGCTAGAGGTCATGGCTCTTTAACAGATTTCTCTTTTGTGGATTAAACCCAAATGGAGCCCTGTAACACACCCTTACCACTGGGTTATGCTGGCATGTGGAAACATGGTTTGGACTGGACAAAAATGGACCTAAATCTTTAATGGAAGCTTAAAAGGAACTCAAGTCCTTCTAAAGGTTCAGAAGAGTTTGGTGACCTACCTCCCACTCGCTTTGGCTGCCTTCTGCCATTCCAGGCTTCGGCTGATCAAATCCAATGACTGAGTCTGTATTTCTGTCCTGGACAGCAGCAGGAAGTAATAGAAATATGGTATTGCATCTCCTTTTTGAGATTCACCTGTTTCTAAGGACACATCACAAGAAAGCACTCATTTTAAAAAAAAAAATCTTGGTCCACCCCTCTTGAGGAGCGATGTCATTGAAATCAATGGAAAGGATAGATTTATTTTTATTATTTTTAAGGCCAGAAGGAACCTTTATGATCATCTAGCCTGACCTTCAGCATAACACAGGACATAGAATTTCAAGCAGTAATTGCCCATCTGGCACGGTGGATTTAGTGACTATCTTTTAGAGAGACATCCAGTCTTGATTTGATAGGACTCCAAGTGCTGAAGAATGTAAGTTATTCAAATAGTTGTTAAATCCACTGTTTAAAAACTGAGTCCTGGACTGAATTTGTCTAGTTTCAGTTCTATACATCAAGGAAGAGTGAGGCCCACTGTCCTTTACACTGGCTATTCAGGAGAACCAGAACAAAGATATGAGATACGCCACAGCTGGAACCCATGTGGTTAGCACCACTCACCCCAAAGACAGAACAATGGTCTCTCTGAAGAATTTCTTTTTCTACCCAACCTTGAGTAGTCATCATTCCTTTTTGAAAATGACAAATTACATCCTTCCCAGCCCCATTAATGTCTTTTGCTCATTAGCTGGTTTGACTTCTTTTCATGCACCTGGCTTCCACCTCCACTCCTGTAACATGCTGGGTGCTTTCCCTTCTCCAGTCCCAATCTCTCTGATTGAGCCATTGAGACAAGCATTACTATGTTTAAACAACATAAACTTTAAATTTGATGGCAGCATAAACAGCTGACATGCTTTCTTTGTTCATATTTCTCTGCTAAGACATTGCCAAGACATGTTGAAACATAATAACAATAATCCCTGTTTAAGCAACGGCATTTACTAAGGCTGGGAGGGATGTGCATTTAGTTAGCACAACTGAGTGAGAATCAGGACTCCTGTGTTCTTTCTCTAACTGTGACAAAGATTTATTGTCTGGCCTTGGGTGATAGAAAAGTCTAGGTGGATTGCCAGAGACATCAATAAAACGGGCATAATAATAGTGCATAGAAATTGGTCTCTGAAAAGTCTGGTAAGCATCAACAACCCAGTGTTAGCTATGAGGAAACTGAGGCACAGAGGGGTGGGGGAGAGTGACTTGCCCCAGGGTCCCTCGCAGAGTCAGTGTCAGAACCAGGATCCAGACCTCTTGATTCTCACTCATGTGGTCTGTCCACTGGACCACACTGATCCAGTTAACAGCAGTCATAGGAGTAGATGAATAGGCCATTAAAAAACCAAAAGGAAGTATTTTTACACCCAACACACAGTCAACCTGTGGAACTCCTTGCTAGGGGATGTTGTGAAGGTCAAGGCTATAACAGGGTTAAAAAAAGAATTTAGATAAGTTCCGGGAGGATAGGTCCATCAATGGCTATTAGTCATGGTAGTCAGAGATGCAACCCCATGCTCTGAGTGTCCCTTGCCTCTGACTGCCAGAAGGGGGCAGTGGACGACCGGGGATGGATCACAGGATGATTGCCTGCTCTATTCCTTCCCTCTGAAGTATCTGGCATTGGCCATTGTCAGGAGACAAGATGCTGGGCTTGATGGACCATTAGTTTGACTAAGTATGGCCATTCTTTTGTTCTTAGACTAGTTGTAATACATCCCCCTGCATTTTGATGCGGGTGTGTGCATTGCAGTGTGGACTCCAGAGCCCTAAGTTCAAGCAGAGGTTAGAAAAGTCAACGCAGGTGATCAAGCCCAGGGTTTCCCTAACACCAGTGAGCCGACTCTAGTCCCAGCTAACCCTGGGCTTACATTGCAGTGTAGACATGCCCTTAGTGGCTTCAGTGAGGTTGCTGAGCACTTTACAGAATCGATTCCCTAGTCAGTTCTAAGCTTTTCGAATGCTTGAATTTCTATTTCAAAATATTATGCACGTTCCCTTGGTTGACATGACAAGTGACTGCAGTAGGCTATTTATATAAGAAAGAAACCACTTCCATTTCCACCATTTAACAGCTAAACTAAATACAACAGCAGCAGCAACCGCTTAAAAAATAAAAACACAATGACACTGACTGTAGAAATTGATCAACTGAAATTGATTCTTCCAGAATGATGGTAAATAAAACCCACATTTTCCAGACTCTCTGCACAAAGCTTATTGTAGTGTCATGTAAAATATTTATGCCAAATTCATTTGGAAAGCTGTAATGTACATTATCTGCAAAATGAGTTCAGACTAATCTTTTCAAAAGGCATTTTACTTCTGAGCAGAAAAACGCTTTGTTATTGAAGGCCTCGTGTTTTTGGCTTTTCATCCGTTACCCTCCCAAGCTATAATTTTTATCCACCAAGGAATGATTTGTGTTGAAAGGATCATTGTTTTGTCTTTTTCTTTGGTCTGTTTAGAAAGTCCGTCTCTTCTGGATAATCAGTTTTTAAATATATTCCCCCATTTTCACAGCAGCTCTGTGGGGTAAGTGCTACATGTCCCTATTTTACAGATGAGGTGGATAGCTTAAGGTCACAGGGAAAATCTTTGACAGAGCAGGGATGTAAACCCAGATCTTTAAATCTTAGGCTAGCATCCAAACCACTGTACCATCCTTCCTCTCCACCTCTGTATCCCTGTGTACATCAGTTCTCCCATCTGTACAATGGGGATAATGACGCTTCTTACCTCTCACTTTTTGTTTTGTCTGTTTAAGACAAGACGAGTGTGTGTGCTTGTAGAGGAAAATATTTCATTTTCCAGCCTTTCAAGAGTAGAATTGAAAGAGAAGAGTAAGAAAACAAATCAAGCACCTCGTGATTTTGCAAATTATAAAATGTTCATGCAAGAGAAAATTTTGCCCTTGGTGACCAGCCTTCACTGGGGTTAATGTATGTACTGTAACAGCCAAAAGAGTATCAGAGGGGTAGTCATGTTAGTCTGGAATCCTGTGGCACCTTCGTCAGATGTCATGTATCTGTCGAAGTGGGTATTCACCCACGAAAGCTCGTGCTCCAAAACATCAGTTAGTCTATAAGGTGCCACAAGATTCTTTGCAGCCAAAAGACATTACCTTTGACTCAAGTACTAAAGATCTCTTTCATGGAGCAGAGTGGTCATCTCAGCTCACTCTTTCCACCCCTGGTGTGTGTAATTTACCTAGCACTCGTATCTATTCTCTGCAGCTGATGAATTCTTTATCCTCAGCAAAACCATTTTAAGGGCAGCTAAGCACTGATGGTATTTTTCATCTGTATTGTTGGTTTGTTTGTTTTTTCTTAAGGCTGTTATCGCTTTTCGGAAACCACAAGTGCCTTTTTCCTTGCTAGTGTGGGTCATTTACCCGCCTGCCTGGCTCCTTCCAGAAACCTTTTTAAATTGCAGAAAATAATGAGCTGATTCATTTGCAGGGTTTATTTATTTATTTTTTTGTGGAAAGGGCTCTCCTCTATTGACAAGGAAAATTGGGTTGTGACTGAAATGACCCTTTACTGCACCTCTGAAAAATGCCATAGCATCGGGAGGACTCTGCTGCAGTGATAAATATGCAACTTTCATGATTTTAATAATTAAAAATGCACTTTAAAAAAATCCTTCTGTAAATGCTATAGAGGGGATTGTGGCATTTTATCTTAGCCTCTCATGGATCCTTAAGTTTTTATGGGCACTTTAAAGCAGAAATAAAGATCCTTTTTTCTGTTGGAAAAGCAGATGTCTCTCGAACTGCCATCTCATTCCACACAAATGTAGTTATTTTCTCTTTTAGATGCTGCATCTGGACCATCGTTTAACAATAAGCTGGTGGGGAAGATATAAAACAACCCACAAAGCACTGTGTCAACAAACTCAGCTGCCTCCAATGCACCTTTATTGAGATGCAGACTGTGGTAGGCCCTGAGGACAGGTGGAGACGGTGCTCTTGAGAACTCATAGCCATTACCTAAGCAATCTACCCCCTTGTCTCAAACTTTTACAGAGTCATTCTATGATGACTTCATTGTTAAGCTGGGAAGACCCCTGGCCTGATTCTCAGGTATACTTCAGAAGCTTAAAGGAGCTGCAAAGGCCAATAAATGGCCCCCTGAGAATATCCTTTTCATTGAGGGACTCCCAGGCTGGTACAGAACTGGCCTACAAGATCTACATTGGTCCTACTGCTCCTGAAGTCGCAGGTACTGATGTTCCAATGGACCCATTGTTGGACTAAAACTCAAGTGAGCTAGCTTTAATTTCTGGTTCAGTTATCAACTTCCTATGTGACTTTGTGCAAGCCACTTAACCTACTGCATGGCTTAGCTCCCCATCTGTAAAATTAAGCTCATTCTTTCCTACCTCTTCAGGTTATGGCAAGGCTAAAATCCATTAATGACTTAGAGGCTTAGATGGTGAGGGTCACTTAGGAACCTAGAGAGACATGGCTTTTCTTTGCTTCTTGGAGACTATTGTGGGTGGGAGGAAGAAAAGTAGCTGTGTAATGGAAGCTCTACAATTGATGCTGGGGATTGTTAAAGCATAAGAAAATGCAGTGAATGAAAAGGGAAAGTTTTTTGTTCTGTACAGATATGAAGGCAGAGCTATTTTTTGGTATGAGACTCTCAGATGAAATCGCCCAGAAAAATAGAACTGATGAAACTAGTTTGCTTGGGAGGTATATTTCATTACTCTTTTCTGGCAGAAAATGTTCCCTGTAGAAAATAATAATAAAAAAACAATATTAGATTGGAAAAAAACAGTAATTTTGGAAGCCACTTTCATCCCAACTTGCTTTTTTTGCAGGGAGGGGAGGGTTGTCTTTTTTCATTTCTGAAGTTTCTTTGAGCTCATTTGTCTCATTGGCAACCAAGGAAGACTTACAGTGTGAAGTTTGATTAGCAAGGCACCCTAGTGCCTGATCTAGAAAATACAAGAAGGAAGGAAAAAAAGACTGATCTCTCTGATGAGCGAGGTGGGTTTCTTGATCACTAATGGCTTTGACAGCAACAGCAAAATACCCTCATGAGCGGATTTGGTGAGGGACTAATCATACTGAGAAAAGCTCGGAATAGTGCAGCCAGGTGCTGTGCATTAGCTCCGCCAGTGAACCCCAGTTCTGACCTACAGAAACCACCCATCTCCCTGCACTTCAAGTCCTGGCTCCAGACAAACAGCTCTGCCAGGACTTCTCAGCGTCGCCTCGCAGGACCTGTTGCTCATGGACTAACTCCACAGCTCTGCCAACGCCATTGCTGTTCCATTCCTGGAGTTCCCCCTACCACAGCTCCCCTCAGTCCCAAACCACAGTCCATCCTGCTAGTCTAGTCCATGCTCCATTCTCTTGATGCTACTTCCTCCACCCGCAAACAGTAGCTGCTGTATCTCTGTTAAACACATGCCACTTGTGGAGAGGATACATTTTCACTAGAGTGAAACACAAATCTACTTTTACTGGTGACAAACAAAATTCTCTGAGGCTGATGCTGGTGCACTAACCTACTGCAGCAACCTACTTCACAGGTGGCGCATTAGATGAAGGCAAAGTGTATCGGGCCACGTTCACTCCTTGTGTAATCCTGTTCCACGGGAAATGGCGTTACATCACGGAGAAATTTTGGCTCATGATAAAAAAAAGTAGGGCCAAATACTCCCCTTAGATACACTGGTTTGAATCAGGAGTAACTCAGTTTAAATCAATGGAGTTACTTGGGATTTCTACTTCTGCTTGAGCTGTAATTCATCTTTTTAGAAAGATTTTGAGTCTTGGATTAAAACTGTCAAGTGATGATGGAGTGCCCACAAGGTTCCTCAGTAAATTGTTACAGTGTTTAATTGCCCTTGCTATTAGACATTTTTTGCCTGATTTCTACTGTGAATTTGTCTAGCTTCAGGTTCCTACTATTGGATTGGGTGTGCCTTTTTTCTGCTAGATTAAGGAGATGCCTGCTGTCAGAACTCTCTTCCCATGCAGGGACTTGCAGAAAATAATTGAGTCTTAACTTCTTCCACAAAGGCTGTAACATTCCATGTGTCTAGGAACCAGACTCTCAGCTGGTATAAATCGATGTAGCTCCATTGAGATCTGTGGAGCTTTGCCATTCTGCACCTGTTGAGGATCTGTTGCTTAGGGTCCATCCCTGTTCAGGACAAAATTTAGATACATGCTTATCATTAAACCATGTTTAAATCTCAGGGACTTTAAGTACTGCCCTGAATTAGGATCTCAGTTGACACAAGGTAGCAAACAATTTGGTAGCAAAGACTGTTTGGGCAGGGCGGGATTACAGGCAATTGTAACAAACTGACCAAGAACAAAGTCTAACTATTATGGAAAATTCTCTGCAGCCCAGTACATCATTGCGATGGGGAATGCAGGCAGGCAAGCTGCATTGCGAGAGGAATCAAATATAAATCAAAGTGGTTAAAATAGACTAGAAGTGAAATATGAGGTTACCTTCTCACTGTCTATGGTAGAAGTTAGGCTTCAGATGGTGGCCTGGGAATAGGATTATCAATTGTTGTACCACAATCCCTTAAAAAAAGGATGCAGATTAAACCAGCCCTAGGCAAACATAATGAGATTAATTGCTCTTCAAGTGTGGGAGATGGGAGGGAGGTATAATATTGTCTAAGCAGAAGAGGAGAGTGTGTGATGGCCAGTTGAGGGTGGTGATTTTTAAAAGCTATAATAAGAAAGTGCATCAAAATATCTCTTGTAAGGGAAATGTGGTGGTGCATGAAGAAGATGCAGACAAACTATTCTGTGCACAACTAAGTGTGCAGGAGTCAATTGTCAAAGAAGGAACAATTCTGCGCATTTTTTGTCAGAAGGGCTCATGACTCTTTAGAAGCCTTGACTGAGTCACAATATCTCAGGGTGGGGATTCATTTTTATTGGGCCAGATTCTCATCTAGTGTAAATTGGTTTAGCACCATGACTTATATCAGTTTGAAGTTCATGAAAGTTCTCTAAATCACAGGGCAACAGAAGGGCCAGTAAATAAGATGTTGACCTTTGACCCATGGAATTGATGTTCTATTCCTGGCTCTGTTATATGACCTGGGAGCCAAATCTCTTCCCCTCTCTCTTTTTCCTGCTGTTTGTTCTCTATTTAGCCTGTAAACTCTTTGAGGCAGGAACTGTCTGTTTTTGTACTGCACCCACTGGGAGACACTGATCTCAGTTGGGGCCTGTATGTGCTACTATAACAACAATAATTGAGTTACTTACCTGACAGAAGGAATTTTAAATTCCTGCACGGATATTTTTTTTCCCATTTTGGGTCTGTGTCACTCACTGCATCCTGCATTAGGGACCCCGGCCCATTAATTTTTAAATGAACTGACCAAATTTCTCTGGTCTGATTCTTTTTTTTCCTCTCTCCATAGGGGAAAAAAAAATCCTAATGTAGTTTAGTTGTTAACAGCCAGGTACCCTTTTTCTGCTGCAAAGCTATAGCATGAGACCAAAACAAAAAAGTATTTTGTAAAAAGATAATGTCCTAGGGGAAGGAGAAGAGAGAGAGCATTCATGCTTGAAGGAATAACTTGTTGAAATGTCTGGAGTGAGTAAAGAGAAGTATGAAGTGAGGAAAGGTGCTTTTCCTCCCCCCCCCCCCCCCGTGCTTCGTGACAAGTAAAACAAAGCTCATTCTCTTTTCCTCACCCAATTTGGATGTCTGTGTTTTAAAATTTGCTCCTTTATGCTATTTTAACATCACTTCAATGCAATTGACAATTGTGCCACTTCTGGCTCTGTATTCATGTACACGTTGGGGGATGATTTTTTTTGTAATGTACTAAATGAGCTTTGTCTTCATTTCACCTGAGGAAGAATTGAAGAAGAAGAATGCCTGGTTTCAAGTGGTACTGAACACCCACGGCTCCAGGTGCCTTCTGAAAAGGAGACCCCCTTTCTCTTACAACAGCAACTTCGGGCCAAACAGAGATTAGGGCCCTGTTGTGCTTACTGCTGTATATCTGTATCCCATGGGTGAGTGGATGATTATTATGGATCCCTGTCTGTGCCCATTCACAGAGGGTATGAGTTCTTACAGCCCCCCTGCAGGTTTTGGCTCCTTAGCTCAAGATATGGCAGCTGAATTTTCCAGTTCTGGGAGGCCCCATGGTTGGAGTCTCCCATAGTGGTTGACAGATAAATCAGTTTGTTTCAGAGCATCATCTTCTGCAAATGTAAAGCAATGGGGGATCTGCAGATGTGTCCACACATCTAACAGACTGGGCCATGTGTTTTTGCTGCAGCCTGCTTTCTTCACTCATGCTTCTCTTTTGTTCTTTTCCATTCTGTCGTTCATGATGGCTTTTAACCACAGACCATCTTGATCTGTTGGGACCTATATTCAGGAAGACTTGGCCAGCTTTTAGCTGAGCTTTGAGAGTGTCTTTGTACTGTTTTCACTGGCCTCTCAGTGTACGTACTGTTCTTTTCAACTGGCCATAAAATATGGCTTTGGGAGTCCCTTATCCATAGTATGAGGCAACCAGCCCAGAGAAGTTGCACCTGTATGATTAGGGATTCAATGCTAGTCATGCACCACTGGTCCAGGACTTTGATGGTTGGTATCCTGTCTGACCACATGAGACACAGTGCGGGCATGTGAAAATGCTCTAGTTGCTTCAAGTGCCTGCTATACAGTGTCCATGTTTCACAGCCATAGAGAAGAGCGTTTAACACAATTGCATGATAGATGCTAATTTTGATATGACGTTGAACTCTGTCTGCAGGCGGTGACAAAGTCTTCCATAGGCAGAACTGGCTTTAAAAATGCACAGCATGATTTCTTCATCGAACAGGATATTATTAGATAAAGTGCTGCAAAGACAGCAGCATTTTCCTACTGTGTTAAGCCATCAACTGCAATTTTAGGGACAGAATACATTTTTTTTCCTGGAGCAGGCGGCTAAAGCACTTTTGGTTTTCTAGGAGGTTGCAGAAGGAGCTGTTTAGAAGAGGAAGGAATGCCCCAGCAATATTTCTGCATGCATCATTTTTGTGTTCCATTTCTCCCCCACCCCCCAGTCACCCATTCTGGGTCTTTATTACACATTGTATCCCACATTTGGGCCTTGGCAGGCTGAGAATTCAAGCCTCTGCTGTTCCAGTGGAAGCTGCTGAGAACTGAGCCCTTTGGAAAAATCTTCATGAGTGAGAGGTTAATTCCTTCTCTGTGGCCCGTCAAGGCCTTTTCCATCTACAGTGCCAGCAAGAGGGTCCATTTGAGGTCATGAGTTTTGCAATGTGACAATTTTTTCACTGGGATCCAGAGTGAACCCGTCAGCTCCTTACTCCATGAGAAACACTGGCCCAGATTCTGCACTTTGTGCCAAGTGGTTCTAAAGCTGACATGGCTGCTGATGGAAGGATTACCATGATGAGAGGGATCCTCTGGTGGTGTGGTGAGTGGCTGCTGTATCCTTTCCTCTTTTGTTCCTGTATCTGGTCTGGTAGGTAAAATGGCAGCATAGCTGAGTCTTCTACAGTCTCAGAAATCCCCAGTGACCCAACCCAATGACTTTAGATTCCTGCTGATCTAATGCTTTACAGTCATATATCAGCCCCCTGAGCCATCCAGTTCCCATCCACGATGTATTTTGATGATAGTGGCTCTATTTTAAAAAGAAAAAAATCAGCTTAGCTGTTGCTAGTAATATTATACAGGTGATTGGTATACATGGCCTTTATTTGTGAGCAGTTTGCAAATCGGTTATCTTGCTACTGCTGTCTCTTCATGAGATGCATAGAGGAAAACAGTAATATAGCCAAAAGCTATAATCACTTTCTGCAGATATTCCCTTCTGTTTCTTCCACTTTTGATATATCTGGCTACCTCATTGGAGTCACTGGTTGAATTATAATATCTTTTATTACAGCCCATCAATCAGATTTCATCATGTGCAGACCCTATTACTGATAATGTGCCTTTTTCATTCAGCGAATGCCATAAAAGGAAAAAAAAATAGAAAGGGAAGAGAATTGTTTCTGGAAAAAACAACAAGTTGGTTTGTCCAAAACTTGACAGGAACAACGGAATATTTTGCAGTCTGCAGGAGCTGTCTAGATATTTTATGTAAAAAAAAACAACAAAAAAAAACAAAAAAAAAACCCACGGCTCTCAAAAAGACAGATGATAAAAATTATTTCATTTCCTTGGGTTGCTTTCATAAATACCAGTGTGAGTCCGATTCAGCAGCTGTTTGAAATAAATGTTAAAATAGGATGTTTTGTATCACCATCATGTAATCTGAGAAGAACATGTCATCTTTGCTGTGTGGCCTACAAAGTTGGGGATGTAGCAGTAGATTTGTATATCAAAGAGAGCTGGATTAAATTGTTCAGTTGTGTATTACAAGGCCAGTAATGTAATAAATGAATTTTGGATAGTATTTAAACTGCATGATTAACTGGACAGCTAAGGAAATACACAGGTGTTGGAAACTTTGTAAATTTAAAGTGGTTAATAGCATACAGCGGGCATTTAGGGCCCGGCGCGAGGTAATTTAGCACATTACACACTTTGAAATACCAGGAAAGCAAAACAATAGCTTACGGTAGAAAAGGGGGGAAAACCGGACATGTTTATAGAATGGGAAATGAGGTGCAGAGAAACCATGACTCATGTGAGCAAGGAAATTATCTTTGCTTTGCGTGCATCACATTAATGCAATTGTTCCACACATAAGAGGAAGAAAGAGAAGTCTTGATTCCGTTAGCCTTTCCATTCAGCATCAACACAAATGTGTTGGGTAAGAAAAGAAAGGTCCCAAGAAGACCTCTTTGAAAAATGCCGTTTGTCTTTCATGGGACATTTAAAAAAAAAATTAAAAGAAATCGCAATAATTTTCAAGTATCAGAGGGTAGCCGTGTTAGTCTGGATCTGTAAAAGCAACAAAGAATCCTGTGGCACCTTATAGACCAAAACGTCTGTTAGTCTATAAGGTGCCACAGGATTCTTTGCTGCTTTTACAATAATTTTCAAGTTTTTAATGAAAACCCTAAACTATTTTTTTTCTAATTTTGATTTCATTGAAAAACTGTAAAATTTAGACCAAATTAAAATGTTCTTTGGGGCCAAAAAGCCATTTTTTCTTGGGAATCTTTTAGAGAAAACAATTTCAACTGGCGTTTCTAGGACAGATTCATCACTGTGTTACTGCAGTTATAAACCCATCAAAGGCCATCGATTTTTCAAATAGTAGTGAAACTGGAGCAATGCAGTGGTGAGTTAGGTCCTGTGTTTAAAAAAAGCCACATGATAAAATTCATTGAGTCTATTTCACTAACATAAATTTGTACAAATGCCCGGAAATCAATGTAAAGTGGAAATCCATAGTGAAAAGATGAAATTTCATCCACTGATATTTTTTATTTTTTTATGATCAGCGGTTTTTGTCTGATTCTTCTATCACTCCCACCAGTTTTACAGTGGTGTAACTCTGATCTCTCTGGTGTTCTTCCTGATTTATGTTAGCCAAAGTGAGAGGAGCATCAGGTCCAGTGTGTGTGTTTACATGGCGAGATTCTCAACTGAGGTAAATCATTGTAGTTCCACTGACGTCAATAGAACTGTGCTGATCTACACCAGCTGAGGATGTGTCCTAGAAACTTCTTTTCCTAATATTTTTCACCAACATGCTTATCTTCTCTATTGTTATAAACTCATCTGATTCTTCCTCTAATATTGGGTCTCTCTGCTTAATTGAGAGAATGGGCTAGTGGTTAAAGCAAAGGTTGATACTGAGGCAGGTCTCGTAAGGTATACTCCCAGCCCTCTGTAAATTGGTGTAACTATTCTGGGATTTTACAGTGGGTGGAAATAGCACCCTGAGAATAACTCCTCTACAGATGCCCTCTCCGGCTGGGGTAAGGGATCTTAGCCCTCCGTGTAGGTGGTACATCAAAGATATGGCCATCACGTACTCCACTGTGGCCATTCTCTGCTTCCCAGAGCTAAGTAAAACTCTACTCGTGTGGATGCAGTTATTGGTGTAAAGATGTTTCCAACTGGAGACTTGTCTACACTAGAAAATGTTGACTGGTATAATTAAGCCGTATAGTTGTACCAGCAAACCCCCTTAGCGGAATCACAGCTTATAACAGCAAAAGGGTTCTTTTGCAGGCATAGCATCAACCACTTCCCTGAACAGAATAAGCTACATTGGCCAACACAGTCTTGCTGGTATAACTGCCTCTACACTAAGATTTTTGCTGGCACAGCTATGCTGGTTTGGGGTATGAATTTTTTTGTTCACCCACTTACCCGTCATAGCTAGGCTAGTAATGTTTTCTAGTGTAGACCAGGCCTGGTGTAGCTATTCCAGTACAGGAAAGGGAGAGGGGGATAACTATATGGGTATAAGGCACCTTTATACCGATATAACTGTGTTCACCCTATTGGTTAAAATCACATTCCTAACTGATTTAGTTATACTGGGATAACTTTCAAGTGTAGACCAGGCCTTAGGATGATTTGTGTGCAGTATTGTTGAATACATACCTGATGATCCACTGTTCACCTCAGTTTGCAGCTTAGAGATTTTTATGCAGCTTGCACTTTTCTAAAGATTTGGGGTAAAATTCATCCCTGTGCAGAAAGACAGCACTGGGCCTTTTAACCCCCTTTAAGCTGTGCTCTTTGAGGTCCTAAGTGGGACTTACATGCTGTATAGAGCTTCTGCTGGACCTCAGCACAGGTTTAAATTCATCCTTGATGAATAAATTCCTGTATTTGGGATTCTTACATTGTACAGCTCGCTCGTGGAAGCTTCTCTTTGTGCTGACATTCACAGAGGAGTTGAGTCTATTATTCCACCAGCTAGAACCTGGCTTTTTAGCTCTAGCTGTAGCCTCTGATGACTTAAACTCTGGAGATCCCTGGTTCATCCACTGGTGTGCTGGCTGAGAAGGCAGCTGTCAGACTTGCAACAGTGCTTGTGTTGTGCATTGCTTGTAACTTAATAAATTATTCCTTCCCACCTGAGCCAGAGCTTCTGATAAAATCTTATGCTTCCCCTGCTTTTTGTGGCGTTTGTTTAAAACATCTTCGCTATGTTTTTGTCCTCGTATTCCTTTCCTTTGTCCAAAGGAGCCCAGCTTCTTTAAATGAAAGAGAAATCTTTCTTTGGTTTGTTTTAAAGAAGGATGTCAAAAATAATTAGTTTCCTGGAGAATAAAGGCAACTGCTCACTTCCTGAAAGTTCCACTATGTTACATGCTACACAAACTACCTACAAGAGACTTGGGCATAGACTTATGCTGTTGTATGTCACCAATTTAAACAGGGTTGGATGTCTAAATGGGGTAGGGATATTTTATTTGTTGTTAGAAGCACAAAAGATGGTTGAATATTTTAGTCGTACTTTGGCGCACAACCTGGCATTTTGCTGCAGGAATACCGCCAGTACTTAAGGTTGTACTGTCTGTTTTACAAGATGGTTGATATGCATCTCGTTACCTCTGAGGTATCTGGATAGATTCTGATCTCTATTCTGCCTGTGTAAAGCCAGTGTTACTCAAGCGCTGAAGAGGTTCCTTTCCTTTCTTTAAACACTTACTCTCCTGCAGTGCTAGAAACCCAAATCCAATAAAAGGATGGCAAAGCGATAATAGATGTGATCCAGGAAGATGAAGTGAAACTAACCAGTATTTGTTAATTGCGCTGGGTCCAATTAGAACTAAGGGCAAAAAGTAGAACACAGAACTAATGGTGAAATATATTATGCTTTCAGTTTAATGAATCTTCAGTTTTCAATGATTCAATGATTTCAATGATTTTTATCTTGGTGGCATCCCTTTAATGTTGTGTTGGTGAAAAGTTTTCTCTTTACTCATATTACTGCAGAAAATGAGAATCTTTTTTTTTTAAGTTGTTGGCTAGACAAGAGTGGTTCCCCCCACTCCTCCCACGGAGCATGTAGCATAGACAAACAAATAACCGGGTAAAAAGGAGTGCTTTAATCCCTCATTGCCCCTCTAGGACTCTAACACAAAGGGAAACTGACATATGATGCTTCTGAACATTGATTCCATGGCGTGGGCTGGTGTTCATACATTTTAAAGTGACATTAAGGTCAGTGAACATTCATCCTGACACAAGGTGTCATGCTGACATGATGATTACAGATTTGCTTTCCAGGGGTGTTCCTTTTTCTGCAAAATTGTATGTCAACCGAGCTATGTCCCCCCCCCCCCCCCTCCCTGTGATTCAACCCACAGCAGCTCTTAAAAGGCAAATGTTCAGTGGGAAAACCTATAATGAATAATCCCCAAGGCTGCCCCATAAACAACAAGCTACTGTATTTCACAGGGAAGACCCCTCTTTCTAAATTACAGCCTGTGCGGAACATTTAGAAAACAGGGCTGAGGCTTATCAATAACAGATTTCTGCAGTGCTGAGATAACAGAGAGCTAATGCAAGGAAAAGACCTTCTTATTAATACTGATTCTAATGCCTGAGAGCCAGATAGTCAGCTGTCATAAATTGCCATTGAAGTCATCAACCAGAATATAAAAGATCCTAGAGTGGCAACTCCAACCGCAATATAACAGGGGCTGGAATGTCTCTGTCAGAGGCAGAAGGATCTAGGGTTTGGGACACAGGAGGTCCTGCAACGAAACCATAAGAACAACCAATTTTGGGGAGAAAGCTTAGGCTGAGGGGCGGGCTAGATTCTGCTGATGAGTTACCATTAAAGGCAAAGGCCAGGAAGGAATTAAAGCTGGGACTACACGTAGTTAGCCAACTGCTAGCTATATCTACAGTAATGAGCCAGATTCTCATTTGGTGTAAACCAGGAAATCAGTACATCTATGCCAGTTTATACCAGCTGAAGCTCTGTCCTAGTCTGTGTATACATAATCTGTCTAGACATGGGTAACAGCTCCACCCCTATCCAGATGCTTTTTTGTGTATGAAATGGACACCTTTCCTCCAGGTATTTCTTCACACAACAGCCAGTCAACCTGTGGAACTCCTTGCCAGAGGATGTTGTGAAGGCCAAGACTATAACAGGGTTCAAAAAAGAACAAAAGTTCATGGAGGATGGGTCCTTCAATGGCTATTAGCCAAGATTGGCAGGGATGGTGTCCCTGGCCTCTGTTTGCCAGAAGCTGGAAATGGGCGACAGGATGGATCACTTGATGATTCCCTGTTCTGTTCATTCTCTCTGGGGGACCTGGCACTGGCCACTGTTGGAGGACAGAATACTGGGCTAGACGAAACTTTGGTCTGACCCAATATGGCTGTTCTGATGTAGATATTGAAGATGGCCACCATCCCCTTTCGCACAGGCAATTACTTTTAAAGTGCTGGTTCAATAAATTAGCCTCTCCTGCAGAGACATTCAGCATCTCTATTAGCTTGATAATTACTCACCAAAGTTCTTGTTTTCATTGCAGCAGAAACAGTTGTTAATCACATGCTGAGCCAGGATTGCACCTTATGTCAATCCCATATATTACTCTGAAAACTTGACATACCAGCCCCAAATGCAACTTCATGCATCTACCAGCAATTTTTATTCTTCCCGGACATAGAGTGTAAGGAGATTTTTGGAGATGAGCATAACAATGGCATAACGCTCACTTATGTGGAGGGAGGACATCTGTTGGCGCAGAAGTAGTGGGTATAATGCAGACCTTCTAAGAGAAACATCTGCAAGCACTGAAGGCTTGAAGGGATTGGGGGAGAAGCAGTGAGGGATTAGCAGAGAGGAACCTGAGATTGTGCTGACTGTAGTTGTGCTCAGATGCTATGGTGATGAGTGTGGTGTAAGAACAAGGCTAGCTGGCTAGATAGAATTAAAGGATAAAATGGAAGGATGCAAGGCAGGGTGGGGAATTTATAGATATCTGTGATAGATAGGATAGGAAATACGAAGCACATTGATGTTAATGGAGGGGACCTGCCAAATTCACGGTCTATTTTGTGTAAATTTCACAGTCATAGCTTTTTAAAAATCTTGACTTTCCTGGTTTCTCACACACACAAGAGCCAGATTTCATGGGGGAGGCCAGATTTCACAGTCCATGACTTGTTTTATCACGGCTGTGAGTTTGGAAGGGCCCTACTAATGGACCTACTCATCTGACTAAGGGACTGTTAGACTGAGGGTTTGCTGAAGCAGACTTATAACAAACACCTTTTGAATCAAACTTTAGTAGTTACAATGGGAAAGTGTCGATCTGTTTATCCATCCATCCTACTTCCAGGTGAATGAAGGATGACAAACAGACAGCTATCTACTGTATACTTTTATGAAAGCCTTTTACTAAAACATCTAGTACTGAAGACTAAAGGTGTGATCCTTCATTTCGCTTATATTTGAGGCCTTTCTATATATATATATGTCACAGATATAGATGGATAACTGAATTCTGTATAGCCATGAAACAAATTTAAAATATCTGCCTATTTGCCAGCGGAATGACTGCATTGTCTGAGCACATCACACATCCCCAAAATGGTTAATCATAAAACATCTAATGTCTGAGTTGTTGCATTATCCCTTGATATTCTTTATTGCAAAGTATAACGTGGAAGAAGCTAGTCTGAAAGGGTTCATAAAGTTAGTGTGATAAATGAGAAGAGGAAACACAAAAGGAGTGCTGAAGAAACCTCCACAAACCCCCAGGTAATAGGGAAAGATATTTCAATTTTTATCCACTTAATATTGGTGATGTGCCTTGTACACAGACCTTTGAGTGCTGAATCCTTAACAGTATCTTCTGGCCAGAAGGAAAATACCAGCCAAGAAAGTGACAGCTGAAACAGGAATCTCATAAAAGAAACTAAAGGTTCAGGAAACAAAAATATAGGGCTAGATTCTCAGTTGGTGTACGATCATTGGAACTGCACTGATTTATACCATCTGAAGATCCAGCCCATCATCTTTCAAGTTCAATTCACTCCGCTCTTTCCACCTAATCTAAAACCTATTGCCTTGGGATCGTCCTGTAGAATTTCTCAGCAAACCTGATATTCTGATATGTTCTGGTGGTTGGGATGCAGTGTGACAGGTGATACCATCTCTTGTTTAACATGCAGATTATATGGATTGCTTGGGGCAAACAAAGAAGAACAAGCAATTTTAGTGAACATTAAAAGCAGTTGGAAAAAATGCTGTGGGAAAGAACATGGTTTTTCTTTCTCGTCCCTCTGGAAGCATGAACCCTGAGTAAATCAGATGCTTCTGTGACTACATGACATGTACAGTTAGGAGAACAATTGCATATCGTTCAGCAGCAGTTGATGCTACAGTTAGTTTCTTGTGTTCCTAGCCCTTTAAAAAAAGAACACACGTGACCAAAATCCCTTCTGTCCTGCAGTGAGAAGTCGATTGGATAATAGTAAGTTCCTATAAATTGGACAGTCCCCTTCCTGCAGGCAAAATTAAAGGGCCAGGTCAATAATCACTACAAAAATGGCCACTGACTTATTAGCAGAATCCCCTAGGCCTCTCATTCAGAAGAAATGAGGGAGAGCCACACCTTAGCAACAGTTAAATGGAGGGTCTTTGGAGGAGTAGCTCAGCATGTGCTACTGATTACTAACTGGTTTGCCCCAGAAGGGGAAATGGTCACCCCCAAACAGGAATGATCTGGGCTGCTGCTAATGCTGCCCCTCTTGGTTTGTTTGCCACAGCAGCCAGCATGAAGGTGAAGGCTCCGCGTCTGTGTTTTCAGCTGTCCATCTCGACAAGGCAGCGGATGGTCAATGCAAGTAACCATGTTGTCATTTTTCTCAGGCTACTGGGTCTCTAAAGAAATGGAGCCATAAACAATTTTGGACTTGAATTCATTTGTCATGGCATCACCTTGTCATGGGGGGGAGCCTCTCCTGGAAACTTGATTGATATGGAGACAGTGTGGTCAACTGGTTATAGGCACTGACCTGAGATTCAACAGATCTGTTTTCATTCCTGGCTCGGCCACTGGCTCGCTAGGTGATTTGAGAAAAGATGGTCACTTCTCCTTGCCTCTGTTTCACTTCTCACCCTTTGTCTGTTTGAAACGTAAGCTGTTCAGGACATGGGCTGTCCCTGAGGCCCCATCTACCCGGCAGCTGGGAGGGGTAATTCCCAGCTCGGGTAGATGTGCCCCTGCTAACTGTGCTCAAGCAACTATGCTAAAAACAGAAGTGGGGCCCTGAGGTCTTGGCCTAGCCTCCAAAGCACTACCCCACCCGCCCATGCTTCCACACTGCTGTTTTCAGTGCATTAGCTCAACCAGAACTAGCGCAGCTACATCCATCTGAGCTCGGCCTCACACCTCCCCGCTGCGGTGTAGACATGCCTGTAGTTTGTGTATGTACGATGCCTTCCCGTCCGAGGCTTCTAGGTGAATCTGTAATATGGGGCCGAGGAATAACGATAAAAGAGGGATTTTAAAAATCTTTTGGTGCCTCCAACAAGTTTTGATCTGGTTCAGAGTTGGGAGTGTGTGGGCACTAGCTGTTCTTATTTCAGCTGAGCTAGCTTGCCACAGGTTGAGATACAGAACTCCATTCCCCCTGCTCCCTGACTCTATAGGTCAAATTTACTGCTTAGAAACTGGCCCAACATCTTTCATTTCCCTCTTGGTTTGAACCTTGCTTAGGGTGACCAGATGTCCCGATTTTATAAGTCCTGATATTTGAGGCTTTGTCTTATCTAGGCACCTATTATTCCACCCCCGTCTCAATTTTTCACCCTAGCTGGTCACCCTAACTTTGCTATAGCAGATATCTGTCCAAATGCCTCTTGCCAGTAATGCTGTTGGCACCAGGGAGGTATTTTTGTGTTTCACTGAAACAATTCTGATACATTTTTGTACCTTCAAAGGTGGGGCTATAGTGGTCAGGACTAATCTTGTGATAAGCACAGATGTGAACCTGGGCAATGCTGTGCTCCCTACATTCCCATCGGGAGCAAGGCCTCAGGAATCTGGATGCTGCATGAGAGAGTAATTCCTGAACAGCAGAAACAAAGGAGGATTCGACAAATTCATTCCAACTCTTCCTCTCCCCAGCAGAGGTGGGATTGGCTCTAACACATGTTAGTCACGTTGCAGTGGCATCCGGAGATCCCAGCTACGCAAGATGCTGTAGAAACACATCACGAGATACAGTCCCCATGCCAAAGCATTTACAATCAACAGACACCGATAAAGGGCGTGAGGGGAAACAAGCACACGGAGTGTAAATAGTTTGCCCAAGGTCACCCAGGACGTGAGGGGCAGACCTGGGAATAGACCCCTGGGTTTTGCTGCCAATCTGATGCCATCACTATAATTAAGCCTCCAACCTCCCTGGTTCTTGCAGATCTCCCACAGCCCCCCATTGACTTCAGTCAGCTCCTGGCAGCAGGAGCGCCGAATAAGTGTCGCTCATCTGCTTTGCCCAGGTATAAATAACCACACCAGGGCCAAGGGCAACTGTGATCCGACTCTGCTTTGTACTCTCAGGAGACATTTTTGTTTTGCTCTAGGAATATCAGGGTAAAGATTGCTGAAGCTGAATCAACTCTGAGAAGAACCAGAGAAGTTTGTAGGGTCCAGTGTGACCCTGGTGTAACTCCACTGAAGTCAAAGGAGTTACCTCAGAGATGAATTTGACCAGGAGTAGGTCTCAAACTGAGACTGCTAGGTACAGGGTAAACGAGAAGGCTCGTGGCTAAGGCTCTGGGCAGGAGCTAGGAGACTTGGGCTCATCTCCACACTCTGTGCATATATCTTCTCTGCATAGCTAACCTGTGTGAGCCGCACTTGGGTCTGAGTACCTGGATTAGCCTGGCCCAGATGTGAGCATCCCTGCAGCAGAACCCGATCCGTGTTAGTGTGTCTTCTCTGTTTCTGCACTTGTGTCTGGGGGTGTATCCCATGGTTCTTTGTGCCACCACACTTTGACTTTCCTAGTTAGTCGTATCAATTGTGGAAGAATGCGTCTGTCTTTCAGAGGAATTGTGGGAAGGCACTAGAAGGTTAATAGCATTCAAGTGATTTTTCATTTTTTTTTTGCCTGCACCCTCACTGCAAAGTGGTCAGTTTCCAGCCCTAGTGAAAATATAACGCTGACAGAGCAGGGGTGGGCAGGATTAGGGTTGCCCGCCCTCCAGGATTGTCCTAGAGTCTCCAGGAATTAAAGATTATGTCATGTGATAAAACCTCCAGGAATATGACCAACCAAAATTGGCAACCCTAGTCAGGATTGCACCTGGGACCTCTGAAGTTTAGTGCAATTGAGCCTTTACTGCTTGAGCAAAAAGCCACATGGCACTTAGCCACAGCTGTAGCAGACTCATCCACGTCCAGATGCCACTGGATGGGGGCAGAGCACCTCACCAAGCAGGCAGGGGTTGTGAAAACAGAGCCTGGGCTCTAACCAACAGCCTCAGTCAAGTCATCTAGCCCAGGCTTTCTGCGCCTCCATATGCAGGTCAGGGGGGTTTCTGTGTGGATGATAGAGGATTTGGGTTCAAAACCTGAGTAAGAACATGGCTTGGCTGTTCAGTGATGACACACCCCATGGGTCGAAGTATCAGTAGCCCATCTGGAAAATGAGACTAATAGTCATTCCTTTCTTCCACCCTTCCTTTGTCTGGTCTATTGAGTTTGTCAGCTGTGCAGGGCAAGGGAGGGGCTGTCTCTCTCACTATGTGTATGTACAGCACCTAGCACAACGGGGCTCTGATCTGCCTTGAGACCCCTCGGCACAGTCGCAATCAAAGAATAACAAGTGGAGTGAGCAGGACACGCACACTGCCGTGGGTGGACAGATGGATGGCGGAAGGTTTCTGTCTGAACTTTATTTCCTTGGGCGTTTGTTCAAATTAAAAATGCAGACAGCAGGAAGAAAACAAACGCAACAATGAAGTGATTGCAGGGGAAAGAAAACCAATTGATGCTGGGGCAAACCAAAATAATTTCCTTTCTCTGTGACTTAATTTTCTGCAGCCTGCATCTTGCCTAACAAAGAGATTGAAGTAAACCCCAGCGAGGGTGACCAGATGCCCTGATTTTATAGGGTCAGTCCCGACATTTGAGGCTTTTTCTTATATAGAAGCCTATTTTCCCCACGTCGTCCCCCCAACTCCTGTCCTGATTTTTCACACTTGCTATCTGGTTACCCTAACCTCAGCTGATCAAGATCACCACATGGGGCTAAACTGACAGCGAGAGGACTTTTCAGACAGTTCCTCTTATGACACATAGTTTGACTCAGCCAATGCATCCTGGTGCTGGGGATCAATAGGCTTTGAATGCTGTTTGGCACCACTTATTATGGATAACTGTCTGGTTTGGGGCTTTTTGGCTCTGCAGCAAACAAATATGGATTTGCTCGCTGCGCTTAGGTTAGAAAAAATCTCTTTAAGGAGACTTTCCAAGTAGGAGGGGCTCGTTCTGAGAAATCCGTCTCTTTGCTCCCGGGCCTGTCTATGGCACCTCTGAGTGAGTGGAGCTGCCTTCTGCGTTCTGCTCATTAGCTCTCTCACTCACGCTTTTGTGTGCCTGGGAGGGCAGGTATTGCCAGATGGCCAGGACTGCAACTATATCCAATCAAACTGTTTTGTGGGGGAGCTGCCTCCCCAGCTTCTCCCAGCAACTGCTTTGTCTTCAGAGACCACTCCAAAATTTCCTCGTGGCCAGACCGTGGCTATCTGTCATGCTCCAGCACCAAGGCAGGCTAAAACCCAATCCTCTTTGCCCCAAACCATCATTGTGAGCACTCCTGCTGTCTGGCCTTCAGGTGTGCTGTGTGGGAACATGCCCCTCTCTCACGGCCTCTGAAAACCTGCAGCACTGTAGGTGAGATTGACATGGGGAAGGGGGTGCTACTGGGACAGATTGGATCACAGAAACCCCCTTGGGACTGCCACCTGATGTGCTCAGGCTACCTCTGAGCCTGTTTTCCCTGGCAGCCTGGGACTTCAGTACCCTGCCTTGTTCTGCCAGACACGCTAGCTTGCCACTAACACAGACCCAGGTCTGAAGCATGTCCCCTCACAAAGCTGCAGACTTAACTGAAAATGGCTTAAAAAGTGTTCCTGTCTCTAGCACCCAGATATCCAGTTCCCAATGGGATCCAACCCCACATAAATCTGTTTTACTCAGTATAAAGCTTATACAGGGTAATCTCATAAATTGCTCGCCCTCTATAACACATAGAGAGAGATGCACAGCTGTTTGCTACCCCAGGAATTAATTACTTGCTCTGGTTTAATTATTAAGTAAAAAAGTGATTTTATTAAATATAAAAAGTAGGATTTAAGTGGTTCCAAGTAATAACTGACAGAACAAAATAAATCACCAAGCAAAATAAAACAAAACACATAAGTCTAAGCCTAATACTGTAGGAAACTAAATGCCAGGTAAATCTCACCCTCAGAGATGTTTCAATAAGCTTCTTTGACAGACTAGACTCCTTCCTAGTCTGAGTCCAGCAATCACTCACACCCCTGTAGTTACTGTCTTTTGTTCCAGTTTCTTTCAGGCATCTCTTTGGGGTGGAGAGGCTACCTTCTGAGCCAGCTAATGACAAAATTGAGGAGTTCCCAGGGGTTTATATAGTCTTTCTTTTGTGGGTGGAAACCACTCTACAAGATGGAGTTCTGCAGTCACCTGGGCAAGTAATAAGTCTATGAATGATTCAGCTTTTTGCAGGCCCACACCTGTGTTTAAGTTAGTCTGAATGTTCCCAGGAAAGCTTAGATGTGGACTGGCGTTTCCCAAAGTCCATTGTTAGTTAAGTGCTCCCAATTACTTGAATAACCCCTTCACACTAGGTTGACCAAATCTGCCTTATGTGCTTCCTACAGCAAACACTTTAAATACAAGCATAGAGCCAAAGCTCATAACTTCAAATATAGAAGTGATACATGCATACAAATAGAATGAATAAAAAGATATGCAAAGATACGTTATATGGCTGGGATCAGCAGCTTTTGGCATGTGGCTTGCCAGGGTAAGCACCCCTGGCGGCTGGGCCAGTTTGTTTACCTGCCTTGTCCGCAGGTTCAGCTGATCGCGGCTCTCACTGGCTGCAGTTTGCCGCTCCAGGCCAATGAGGGCTGTGGGAAGTGGTGGTCAGCACATCCCTTGGCCAGCACCCCTTTCCGCAGCCAGGAGCGGCGCCAGAGTTTCTGGTGCCTTAGGCAGAATTCGGGGGGCGGCATTTTGTGCGCTCCCCACGGGGTGTGCGGGATCTTCCAGTTCTGCTCCCATCGCGCTGTTGAAGAAGGACCCTCTGCCGAAATGCTGCAGGTGACAGCGACAGTCATTGAGCTGCTCAATTGCCTGCCTCTGCTTTCCACGGCACGTCAGCAGAAGGTCCTTCTTCGGCGGCGTGACGGAAGTGGAACCGGAAGCTCCCGCATGCCCCATGGGGAGCGCACAAAATGCTGCCCCCCGAATCCTGGCACCCTAGGTGACTGCCTAGGGTCGCCTAATGGAAGCGCCAGCACTGTCCGTAGCCCCCATTGGCTTGGAACGGTGAACTGCGGCCAGTGGGAGCCGCAATCTGCTGAACCTGCGGACTTGGCAGGTAAACAAATCGGCCCGGCCTGCTAGGGTGCTTACCCTGGCAAGCTGCATGCCAAAGGTTGTCGATCCCTTTTATATGGCATATCTAGCATAAAACACATTCCAGTTGTGTCATGTTTACATTCATAAGTATATTTCTATAAAGCATTATGGGATGCAACATCACAGTAACACCTTCCCCTTGGCGTGTCTCACCTGATCAATTCCTTGTTGCAGGGGTCTTGGGCCCTGGTGTCCCTGTGTTCTGCCTGTAGCATAACTGTTTAATCACTTGAGGACTGACATGCTTTGTCTAAAGTCATCGGGCTCAATAAATGGATATTTGGTGACATTTAATGGCTTGTGATGTGCAGCAGGTCAGACTAAATGATTTAATGTTCCCCTTCTGCTGTTAAGCTCTGAAATTGATGCAAGTGCTGCAAAACCCTGGTCACCAGCGTCACTTGATACCTCATCCAAAAGATGGAACTCCTGGGTCTCTTGTTCCAGGGTCATTATGACCCCTGTGAGGACAGTGGTAAAAAAGTGCCAGTGGGTCACAATTTGAGCAGCTAGAAACCTTTTTACAAGAAACATTTTCTCAGTGACAAATAACTTTTATGTCAAAATGGACATTTCTTTTCTGATGAAATTTTGAAGGAGATTTCCTTAGGGAAAGCCGAACACTTTTTTGTTTTCCGCAACTGGAAACTGCAAAGTTTCCATCATGTCAGGTGAAAAATGTCAGTAAACCAACATCTTTCCCAACCTGTTGAAATTGCAGTAAACTCCATTTAAAAAGTTCAATTTTTGTTTTTTCGATAAAAAATTTCCCCCCAAAATTGTAGGAAAATACTGACAGAAATGAAAAACGTTTCATTTTTGCCAAAAAAAAAAAAATTGTGGAAAACCTCCCATTACCACTTCCCAGCCAACTCTAATCATGACATCTCCCCCATTTCTTATGGCTAGATGGGTGAGAGGTTCCCAGTCTTAGTGCTATTCTAGCATGGAATTCTGGTATGGAAAAGGCTGAGAACCACAGCACTAGCCTAATGCCAGGACTTTGGATCAGGATCCAGCCAAGTAAAGACTAATAATTTTGTCTAACACAGAATATCTGCTCAGGCCTCAGTTTGCTTGATGTCCTATCCCTCCTGGAGTGATCCAAGCACTGTTTGCTGCTGCTTCCTTATTTTAAATATTTTATTGAATCCCACATCCCTTTTTAGAAATGTTCACATTTTGCAACATGCATGCTACCAATCTCTAGCTACAGCTTTAAAATAAACAAACTGGTGTGGAGACAATTCTGAATGCGCCAGGAGAATGCATTACCAGAGCCCGCTTGGATGCCCACTAGCAGGAAAGCGGTAATGTTGCCCTTGTGATTTGACTTCCTGGAACCATCTGGTTTCTTTCTTTCTATCTCCCCCGCCGCCCCCTTTATAACGTTATCACATCTCATCCAGGAAGTGACAATTATTTACCAGATACAGAATGTCGGGATGAATAGATTTGTTAGGTAACTTTTCTTTAGTCAGAAAATGGGATGAATTCTGACTCCTGCTGCCTGCTTTGGGAAAAGGGCTGTAAGGTGAAACAAGGAAGGAAACGATTTTAATTTATTTTAGGAGCTGGCTGATGAGACAGCGAGGCTTATTGGGCTGAATCCTCAGTTGATGTAAACTGGCATAGCTCCATAATAGTTGACATGTTTGCTCAATGCTCTAGGCGTAACTTTAGTCATTACTGCAAATGCTTAACAATGGCACTGCAAAGAGCCTTGAGACACCTGGACTGCGAACGGTGCTGTAGAAAGAAAAGAAGACACATTGCTTTGTTCCCCACTACCCCCTAGGAACTATGCCAATATACCCCAGCTAAGGAACTGGCCTGTATTTTGGTCCTTGGCATTTGGCTATTGTCCCGCTTAAACATCAGTTCCTTAGAGGCTGGTCCTCTGAAGGCTTTAATGTAATATAACGTGTGGAGAGACACAGTTTTTGGAATTCTGTGCTACAAATTCGAAGGAGCATCCAGGCAGCCTAGATTTGTGGGTTCACGAGTGCTGCATTGGGTGTGTTTATGAGATAATAAAGACTGTCTTTATTGTTGCCTATATTCCCGGAGGGAGAGTGTTTAGTGGGTCAAGCAGGGGAAGTCCTATCTTCTGTTCTCAGCTCTGTTGTGTAACCTTGGGCAAGTCACTTAACCTCTCCATGCCTCAGTTTCCCTAGTTGTAGGACAGACATGATAAACACTCATCCTGTTACTTCTGTCATCTTTTCATCTGACAATCTCCAAACCTTCTACTGGTATGACCTAACTTTCTCTATTTGAACTGGTCAAAATTTTTCTGAAGTTTTTTGTCAAAAAATACATATTAAGGTTGACTGAAACATTTCATGAATTTGTGTCAAACTTGCCGAGTTTTGTTTGGGAGCAGAGGAGAGGAACCTAAACCAAATGAAACAATGAAGAAGTTTAGAAAACAATGAAATGTTCTCTTTTGATATTTTCAGAATGAAAAATTTCACTTTTTTATTCAGAATTACTTTATCCCCAATTTCATTTTTTAAAACAATTAAACATTTTTTAAATAGCTCAAAAAAATTTCGTTTCAGGTTGAATGAAAAGTTTTATTTGGGGTTAATCAAAATATTTTGGCTCTCTGGTTTTTGTTTTTTAAATTTTTGCAGAACTTCCAGACATCCAAAAATCCATCATTTGCACAAGCTGTAATTACTCTCCTTATTTTATAAATTGGGGTTTTAGGCATAGAAAAGTTAAGTGACTTGACCAGGGTTACAGTAAATCAGTGGCAGAGCCAGAAAGAGAAGCTGGGAGTCCTGATGCACAGCTTTCACCCACAAACATTTCTTCTTATGAGCTGCCTGGCTAACATCTCCCGTTTGTTCATACAGCTGAGGATTTGGATCTGTATGTTCATAAGTGGGAGTTGATACTGAGCATATGATGGAGTCAGACTCCCAAAAGTACTCAGTTAGATTTTTCAAGTTCAAAGTTCCCATTTAAGTGGGCACATAAGGGCTCTTGCTCACAACCCAGCAGCTCCGGTTGTGATACAGATGACCAGATCTTCAATAGTGCTTACAGCCAGTGCAACTGGACATTTGGAAAATAACAATTCCTAGCTCATATATGCATCAGACGAAGTGGGTATTCACCCATGAAAGCTTATGCACCAATACATCTGTTAGTCTGTAAGGTGCCACAGGACTCTGTCGCTTTTTACAGATCCAGACTAACTCAGCTACCCCTCGGATACTTAGCTCTTATATGGCATTCTTCATCAGTAGATCTCGAAGCACTTTACAAAGGAGGGCAACATCATTATCCCCATTTTACAGATGGAGAAACTGAGGCACAGAGCAGGGACATGACTTGCCCTCAAACACCCTGCAAGCCAGTGATAGAACCCAGGTCTCCTGAATGCTAGTCCTGTGCTCTATCCACTAAGCCATGCTTTATTTAGGTGACTGAAAGGGAGCTGAGATTTTTGGAAAAATTTGGACCCCTCTGTGGGTGCTGAGCCCTTCTGAAAATTCCAGCTAAGGGGTCAGACCCTTAGCTAACTCAGCTTCTCTCCATTAACCTGAGTCGACTGGCCATCAGAGAAAATTCTTCCTCTCTTGGTTTGATATCTTTTCAGTTGTGGCTGATGCCAGATGAGGCTATTAATGTTGGTAAAGCACGTGTGGATCAGTGCATGAAAAATGTTGTATAAATATAATGTATTGTTATGTTTATGAGATCCCTTGGCTTAAATTATAACCCTTTTTTGGGGGTAATTGAACACGAATAATAGCCTGGAGGCTGTCAGGCAGAAATGGCAAGTTACAACCTTTCTATATATTATTTGCCACAAAAATTCCAATAAATAAAAAAAGTGTTTAAAAACCCACCTTCCGTTTAAAAGACATACAGTCACATTTAATATCAAATGCTCTCCATTATGAATAATAGGAAAGGATAGAAACGAACAATACAATGTGGCTTCTTTTTACAGCTCCATTCCTGGTCCATCTCTCCCAAGGCAGGCTGCCAAGCAATTATGAAGCCTTTTGAAATAATGACTAAATTTACTGATAATGCAGTGACTGTGTTAGGCAAATGTGGCAGACGTTATGGTCCAGATGCTGCACTGGTGTAAATCAGCATATCTTCACTGAAGTGAAAGGGGGCCATGGACTGGAATCACAGGGGGAAGGGTCTGGACTAAGGTATGTTAGCAGAGTTGCCTGGGGGGCGCCAAGACTGGGGCAGGGCCTGCAGGTGAGAATGAAGAGGCACTGGCAAAGCATTGGGGTGGGGGGACAGGGACTGGAATAGCAGGTCTGCACTGAAGTGTGTAGGCAGAGCCGCTTGAGGGAAGCTAGCTTTGCATTTTCCCAGTTAGTGTTTGATCGTATAGTGCAATCCTGCAAGGTTCTGAAGTCAGTGGGGACAGAGGGCACCAGCAGCATCAGCCCTCTGCCTTCATGCGCACAAGCATCCCTGTTTAAATAACATTCAAATCAGTCTTTTGAAATGAATGCCTTCCAGTGAAAGTCTGGCTGTTAATTGTAATTTATATTGGAAACGTTTAACAAAATCTTTGCTTTCCCGGAGTGCAATCCGTCATATTTTGAAATAAACAAACAAAATAGCTTGGGGAAAATCAGAGTTAAAAAAACACAAACCAGAACAATGACTAATGGTGCTTTACTCAGTCTTTGGATACTAGCATGATTATTCCTCCCCCTAATGATCTAAAGATGTTTTCTCTTCGCTTAAAAGATCCCTAATGAGGGTTTATTTTCCAGGAACGGAGGGAACTTTGCAATGTGACAGAGATACTGATTTGTCTCTCCTTTGTATTTGTTGTATGTTGCGTATCATGACGCGTGAACGTCAATGACTTGGCTAAAACCCTTGGTTTTAGGTTTCCAAAATCCAAATCCAAATCCACTCTGCCCCTCTTGGGTCAGATGCCCAGCTGCTGTACATCTATGTAGCTTCATGGGCATCAATGGTCCAGGTCCTGGGCAGGTGTCAATCAATGTAGATCCATTCGAGTCAATGGAGTTATGCTGATTTCATTTACTTTAATGGGATTTGAGCCCTGAATTCCAGCTTTGGTTTTGCCCATCGCTTTCCTGTGTCCTTTTTTTTTTAAAGTCAATGTTGTTTCCTTTTTCACTTTATTGGCAGCACCTATTTTCATGTATCGTAGATGCACAAGTGACTTTCCAGCTCACTCCTGGGCTCTCCCAAAATAAGCCTGCATTTCAAACAATGTTCTGCTTCCACAGAGGCTGGGTTTCAAACTGTAAAATAAAATTTAGTGGACAAATGCGTTTTCTGGGGTCTCAGGTGTCTGATATCAGCCTCTCTTGCTGATGCATCACAGCGACATTCCAGTAGGGCAATGGGCTCCTAACGATGTATTATTATAATTTCATATATCTTTATTATTAATAAAGGAGAGAGCTGATTACTTGGGTTGGGGAATTGGCAAGTGGTGGAGGGTATCCGGCATCATGATTGCGAGACTGTGCAGATGGGAATAAGGAGGTGGGGGAACAGAACTAAGGACAACAGAGTTTGATCTCAAAAGGCAAGTCCAGTTCATTTACACACACAGAGTGAAATGCACATGGGTGCAGGCAGCCTGTAGAAGAATTTAAATGGTGCACTTACCTGGTGTGGACAGGACTCAGTTTCACTTATAGCTAGTAAAATGCATGCAGCTTGTCTCACCTTCTAAAAGGCATCACACTTGGATTCCAGTGAATAGGTCAGGCAGTGAAGCTAGTTTCTAAGCTCTCACCTGGGCCCTAGTTCAGAAAAGCTGATTCATTTTCAAAAGGGCCTAAATGACTTAAAAGCAGAAATCCCACTGGCTTGTGCTCCTAAGGCATTCGGGCACCTTTGAAAATCCCACGTAGTATCTCTGTTCAGGAAGGTCACTTAAGGATGTGCTTAATGTTAAGAAAGTGCTTACGTGCTTTCCTGAATCAGCATCCTAGACCAGGAGCTGTATGGGGCAGGGACAGTCCTCTTTGTTACTTATCCATAGAATGTCTCACACAACGGGGCCCCTAATCCTGACTGAGGTTCCTACATGCTGGCATAGTCAAAATAATCCTCACTAGATTCCAGCGTGGAAGGACTGGGCTAGGCAGGGGATGCAGGCCTGCTTTGGGGCTGATAACTCTCCATTGGCTCAGCCAGGAGACGGCATTGTGGGGTGGCTGTGATCCGGTCCCTTGCAGATGGATTTCTTAAGGAATGTACTGCTGCTTTCCAGTTGGTCGGTGGGTGCTCTTGGAGTACCAGAGTTGGTTGAATTATGGGGTTCTTTTCCTCTCTCCTCTTCCTTCTGTTTTTGTGTGGTTCTGATTCTGGGTGATTTTCCCAAAGCCGTATCTTTTATTTATTTTTCTCTCTGTTATTACTTTTCCAGTCTCTCTGTGTGAGTCACACTGTCAGCCTGATTCCTCGTGAATGGGGAAGGGGCTGGACAGCCCAATTAAGCAAGACTTTCTTAGGCTTTGCTGCAATGACTGGGAGAAACGCAATCAGATATTAAGCAGCACAGAGGCGGAGGAGTCGCCTGATGCATGACAGTGGATGACATTTATTTCATTGCTTCTCCTTCTTTTAGCTCATGCTGGCCTAGCAGTTCACAGCATGCACTGGAATACACCGGAGGACTCATCCACCCTGGATGTGTTTTGCCTGGAGGCAGTGCAGGTGCAAGGATGTTTTGCGCCTTAGGCGAAATTCCACCTTGCGCTCTTTCCCCCCCCCCACGCCCCTGCCCTGAGGCACTCGCCCCCCCGTGGCAGCTCCCCCCCTCCTCCCTGAAGCGCGCCCCTTGCCGCAGCTCCCCACCCTCCACCCTGAGGCATCGCCCCACCCCAGCTCCCCCCTGCTCCCTCCAAGCATGCCGTGGCTGCTTCACTTCTCCCGTCTCCCAGGCTTGCAGCCCCCATCAGCTTAGGCGCTGCAGGCCTGGAAGGCTGGAGAAGTGAAGCGGCCACGGCGTGCTCAGGGAGGAGGCGGGATAGGGGTGAGCTGGGGTGAGGAGTTCCCCTGCATGCCCCCCCTTACTTGCTACAGGCAGCCCTCCCCACGCTCCCCTGCCCCAGCTCCCTCCGCCTAAATTCCGACAGCGACTGGGGGCGGCCGAAGAACCAGCCACCACGGTCGCTGCCAAAGAAAATGGCACTCCCCAAGTGCCAGCGCCCTAGGTGGTCGCCTAAATGGTTGCACTGGCCCTGCCCGGAGGTAGCCACATTAGAACTGTGCTAGTGCATGTGCCTAGCATAGGTGCTGTGGAATATGCAGCATCAGTGCAACATACTTTGGACTGGTAGGGAGCTGTGCTGCCGGACTTTTAGAGGTCTAAAATCTCCCAGATTAGCATCGGTAGCCTCCGGCAGATGGAGCCCGATTCCAGGAGACTTCTGGCCAAACCGGGAGGGTTGGCAACACTGCCGATGCACCTTTGTACGCAGACCTAGGCTAGCAGTCTCTCTAAAGCCTGAACAGCTTTGTACCTCTTATCAGCTTTGCTAGGATTGTGTTTTGCAGGATTGTGACCTGTGCACTAGGAAGGTAGGAGACCTTTTGCACAATCCTGGCAAAGCTGATAGAAGACCACATGACAAGTGAGCTGTGCATGGGCAAACACAACATAATCCACCCAGGAGACATGGCAGGCAGATGCTGGCTAAGCCTGTTCTGAAGAGGCCTGAGAAATAATACTGCATAATATCTGCGCAGCAGAAAGTGGCATTTCCCGTGCAACACAGGCTATTGTCTACACAGAAGATGCAAAATTGTGAGATTGCTCTTTAAATTGGTGAATCCTTGATTTCAGAGGCCCTTTGAAAAGCTGACCCCTAATTTCTGTCCTGACTGGCTTGGTACATCTTTACTGGAAAACCGTGCGTTGGTGGTATATACTATCCATCCCAGGCCACTACACTGGAGAATTAAATAGGCTTGTGTCTTCACCTTTGGATGCAAATTAATTATTTGGCAAGGATTTCACAGCCAGACTCCTTGAAAACAGTAAATCTGAAAGAAAATCCGCGTTTAAATCATTAAAAGCATTAAAAACGACCTTTACCTGCTGCAAACATAATCCATTAATAATGTGTCTTGTACTGGAGAGATAATGGGGCTCTTTCACCAGGGGATTAAGGGATTGTGGGAACTCAAAGCTGCTGATTCACTGAGAAAACGTTTTTTATCGCAGGTGGGACCATTTTAAAAAAAACAACAAAAAACCTAAACCACACAGGACAGATTTAACGATGTTCCTGTTTTACGTACATTCACGGAACAAAGGTTTTATGGAAAAGGCAGGGAAGAAAGTTTAACTCTTTGCCTTGAGCCTCTGAGGCCACCGAATGTGCAATAAAACCTTTGATGCTCTACAGGGACTTGTTTAGGGGCCTGATGTGTAGTCACTTTATTGCAGAGAGAATTTCATAAAAGCTGCTCTGCCTATGCATGTTGGTTTGTTATTATAGGGTTGTTCATGAGCTCTTAGATACCTATCTATCTTAGCTCCCTCCCTCCCTTTCTAATTGGGCTGGTTGAAACTTTTTTAACAAAACATTTTGTTTAGGGTGGGGCCAACATTAATCTCTGCATCTACCAGCGCCATCAGGGCACCTCATGGGAGGAGTTTTTCTGGGTCTGCCATACCCCCATTATAAGACTTGAGTCCCGCTCAGCAACCTATCCCATGATGCATGGCAGCCTCTTCTCGTGCCTGAGCTGCCATGGTTCATGGTGTGAATCCTGTGATGCACTACAGTGACTCCACCATGGGGAGAGGCTGCAATGCATCTTGGGAGATGTCATTTGGCTGTGGAACAAGGCCTAGAGGGAAGAATGGGGGCACGAAGGAACCTTAACAACAACTCTCAGGAGGCATCTCGGGTAGGTGCAGAGATTAATGTCTACCCAACCCAAGATGAAACATTTTGTCATTTCCAAAGTGAAATATTTCTGAACTTTTTGTGCCATTAAAAGTTTTGATATTTTGACTTTAGGAACAAAGACAAATGTTGAAATAGAATCATGGAATGTTAGGGTTGGAAGAGACCTCAAGAGGTCATCAAGTCCAATCCTCTGCTCAAATATTAGAGTTTATCCCATGCGATGGAAATTTTGTTTTTTGATCAGCTGTACTCTCTAGGTTCCTGGCTCATGCGATTAGCCATAGCATCGGAATGCATAAACGTACTATTTTGTTAATGCTAGATTGTTCATGAAGGCTGGACTGTGAACACTGGCTTGTTATAGGGTTGCCTATGAGGTCTGGGAGATGCATCTGTTAGTATAAGATTCCTGATGAAATCTTGTCTGCACACATTGGCTTGATATTGTACAGTAAGAGTATTACTATTATTTGTGTTGCGGGAGTGCCTAGAGGCCCGAATCCTGGATCCAGGGCCCCATTGTGCTAGGTGGATATAGGGGAATGCTTCAGTATTAAACTGTTGGCTGGTTTGTTTGTTCGCTTGCCTGCTTTTTAAAGAAAAAAGGCACTGAAATGCTTTTAAAAAATATTTTTAGGATGAAATTTACCCTTATGCACCGCACAAAGCCTACACCATGCTATGTATCGCTTATGCCCAGCTTTATAAACTCCGTGTTATCTGTCTGTTTACACTGGCATCCATGGAGTTATTCTGGATTTACGTCAGAGTAGAGAAGAGAAAAATTTGGTTCAATGTGCCAGATCCTTAACTGGCTTTAATCAGAGTGGCTCCATTGAAGTCAATGTCACTATGTTGACTTCCATCAGCTGAGAATCTGAGCCAGTGCTCCTATAAGACATTGTGGACTGCAGTGTAGAGAGAATTCTACAGTGGGCTGTACAACCAGAGCACCGATATGCCTGTGGGTACATTTCTGGTGTAATCCTGTGAGTGCTCTGTGGTGGTTTAATGGCACAGTCAGGGCAGATTTCCCAGCTTTATGTGAATAAGGAAAGGGGCTTAGCTAGCCAGCCTCATCCATCTTGGCTGACTCGAGCGGTTTGCACAAATAGAAGTTAAATGTTGACAATGTACCGAGCAAGGTGGACAAAATGTGTCATGACACTATTCTTACAGCTGAGGAGGCTGCATGGAGGCTGAAGCGTGTCAGGTTGATTTATCAGGCGGCTTCAGGAGAAAATAAACAATTCTGGTGGCAGGCATGAGCTTTGCTCTCTCAAGAGCCTTTGGATTTTCCAGGACAGTAAAAGGCCCTGGAGATAACCCCCAATGGCGGCGGGGACAGGGGAGCTAAAGCTGGAAAGAGAACTGCCACGTGAAATGGCAGTGAACGCTGCCACACAGGGAGAGCCTGTCCCTGCTAGGAAGTCAAGGGAGTCCTCCTGATTTACACACCCTTTACATTTTGACCTCTTTAATTAATCCCCATTTATTTTATTACTAATAATAGCTGAGATCAGAGCACAAGAGGCTGTGCTTTCCCCCAGCAAGCTAACAGTCGCACTGGACAAGGTGGCAGTGAGGAGGGATTATTCACCTGGCTTGTCTCATCAGCAGTTCTCAGTGCACTTCGCAGCATCATTATCCCTGTTTCACAGAGAGGGGAAGTGACTTGCAGGCTGGTGGCAGAGCTGCGCCTGGAACCCAACTCTCCGGAGTCCCACTCTAGTGCTCCACCCAGAAGGCCAGTCTGCCTCCCATTTGCCTGCTGGGGAGCGAGGCACAGGGAGATTAAATGATTTACCAAGGTCACACAGGGACTCTGTAGCACAGAGAGGAATTGCACCCATCTTTGCCTGCTGCCCAGGCCAATGTTTTAAGCACAAGACCCTCCTTCCTCTGTAAGCAGCACTAGTCCTGATCTTCCTTTCACGGCAGTCAGTGGAAGGTTAGTCGTTCACTCTAACGGGGTCAGGATTGGGTCACATATGTGGATGGGACGGGAGGACTCACTTTACGAAATGTAGAACTTACCTAGAATCACAGGGTCTGTTTCTCCTCTTTTACAACAGTTGTACACCAGAGTCACTCCATTAACTTAAGAGTTCCTGATTTTCATGCCAGTGGTAGCAAAAAGAGAACTGAGCCCCAGAATCACTTGCATTGCTAACTCCTTTTCATACTCTTTCTGATTTGGAGGGCTAATATGGCCTTCAATAGCACCTAAGCAATTTGCACAGGTGTGGATTTCACCCTTGGACAATATTCACCTAGATGCATAGATGTTAAAGCCAGAAGGAACCATTAGATCATCTTGTCGGACCTCCTGCAAAGCACAGGCCAGAGAATTACTGCTTGTTACTTACTTAGCAGGACCACAAGGCCTGTGTCCAGACCATTCCCCCCAAGGTGTGTGGTTATCTCGTATCACAAGGGAGTTTTTGCCCAGTCCAGGTAACATACATGGTTTGGTCCAGCTAGTCCAACAATGGATAGCAGCTGCTGTGCCATGACAACTGCTTACCACACTGATCGCTCTTTACCTTGTGCTCTGTGACTTGTTATATCTACCTTATATCTTGCCTTATATTTTATTTAATCTGTATATTGCAGTGGTGGCAAAAGGGCACAACTGGGTTGTATCCTAACTGACAGCCCTGGACCACTTTGACAGTAAATTCCTCAGGGCAGGGACTGCCTTTTCATGACATATTTACACAGCTCCTAGCACAGTGGTTCTGGGGGTCTCTAGGCACTGTGGCAATACAGATAATCAAGGAGAGTAACAATAGTCCTGCAGGTCTCAAACTGAGTTGCAACCTCATTCTGGGGGGTTGCCAGGGCTGGCTTAGAGTTGCTGGGGCCCTGAGCCAAAGCCGAAGCCTTAGGGCTTCAACCTTGGGCAGCAGGGTAGGTTACAGGCCCCCTGCCTGGACCTGAAGCCCTCGGGGTCTGGCTTTGCCCCGCCTGGGGCACTGAGGCTCAGGCTTTGGTCCCCCCATCTGGGGTCATGCAGTAATTTTTGTTGTCAGAAGGAGGTCACAGTGCAATGAAGTTTGAGACCCCCTGCAATTGCCTGTCCAGCTCTCGTTAGTGGCCTCCCCAGGAAACTACCCCGATTCATTGGACTTTTGAGATGTGACCTCTCTGGATTTATTTTTCCGCATCCAGTACTTAGTGACAAAGAAGACTCCAGAGGGGAGCTGGAGGGAGGCAGCCAGCGCTGCAGCAAAACCTTTGTGGCAGAGCTGCATGCAATCAATGAATCCAGATTGAAATCTCAAGCATGGTTGTATAATTATTCTTGCCACTTCTCTTGCTGTTCCCTTGGATTAATGATGTACGGGTGAGGCCAGGCTGATTCATCCTAATGCTAGGCAAACCGTTTCAGGAGAAGATGACAAGGAGAGGCAGGAAAGGCACTTACCCCGTGAGTATGTGGGGGTGTCGGGGTGTGTGCATGCACATGCATGCTGTGTGGGACAACGGGTTACTTGGCTTGGAAGCCTGCGGAATATGGAATGGAGGCTCTAACAGAGATTGAATCAAAGGAGATTGTGGGGTTGGAGGCCTCAAAGACATTTAGGAGAAAGGGCGAAGGCTACAATTTCTTCCCCTCTCCACGCTCCATAATATAATTTGAATAACATGTCAGAGTGGACTGCAGCATGGATTCTGGGTGTCATTTTTGCCATGCTATGGGAGGCAGTGTGATCTAGCAGTCAGGGTCTGAACTAGGAGACAGGATCTCTGGGTTCTATTCCAGATCTTGAGCGAGTCACTTCCTCTCCCTGTCTCTGTCTGTTTTGTCGATTGAGACTGCAAACTGTTCAGAACAGGAGACAGACTCTTACTGTGTGTTTGTGCAGCACCTAGATCAACGTGGCCCTGATCTTGGTTGGCATCTCCAGGCATGACTGTGATAGTTTAGATACCCAAGGTCTCAAGCTGTGCACTGAGATTTAGTGTCTGCTTTGACTAAAATCTTTAGGCATTGGAGGGATTGACAGCAATGACAGAAGTAAGATGCCAGCCCTTTACCCTCTCTTAACAAGGAACACCATGACCTTCAGCTAATTGGTGATGCACACAGGTTACAGTGTTGTCTTCGGTTCAAAGCATGCTTTCAAGCTTTTCTCTCTCAATATGTTATTCTGTAACGGTAGGAGAGGTTGCAGGCAAGCCAGGGATCAGCCATGGGAATCAAAAATTTAATTCTGTATTGGAGATGACTTTTTTCCTAATTAAGGATGATACACCTGGGATGTGTTGCTTACAGTAATTGGGCAGAAAAGGCTGGGCAAGCAGCCTGCTTTGAACAGCACATGCATTCCAATGGGCCAGGGCCATGGAGATTAGTTATCCAACAACACTGTACAAGACCATGCAGCAGAGGCTGGGTGACCATTCCAGTTCCATACCCAATAATAATACTTAGCTTGTATAGAGAGTTTTCCATCTGTAGTTCTCAAAGCATGTCACAAGGGAGAGGTGGTATCATTAACCCCACATTACAGATGGGGGTACTGAGGCACAGTGAGGTGAAGTGACTGGTTTGAGGTTGCTAGTGGTCAGGACAAGAACTTTGGTCTCACAGTTTGTCAATAGGAATCATTCTTGACAGGGCCAGGTTAAGGAAATGTGGGGACCTGTGCATACCACCACGTGGCCCTTGACCCAGCTCCTTTCTTGGGATCCTGGGAGTTATCTACACAAGAGGTCTCTGGTGAGGGGCCCCCATCAGTAATAATGCCTAGCTCTTATCAGCCATCAATCTCAAAGCATTTTATAAAGGAGGGTCAGTATCATTATCACCAGAGGAAAATGAGGCACCGAGAGGGGAAGTGACATACCCAAGGTCACCCAGCAGGCCAATGGCAAAGCTGGCACCAGAACCCAGTCTCCTGCATCCCAGGCCAGTGCTCTGCCCATCAAGCCACACTAACCACTCATTAGCACACTTGTTAAAATTAATGATTTGTTGTTCCCAAATGAGAAAAAGTTCCAGCTATCTAATCAGGGAGCAGGAGCAACACCAGGTGACTGCAGTGACCAATGGCACATGACAAATGATGAACAGTTATGGTCAATGGTCAAGCCCAGGGGCTGGAATTGTTCAGATAAACTATTTAGTATTGAATTAATTGCCTATGTCGAGAGGCCGTACCACAGCCTCTGCACTATCATTCTGGGCTGTATTAGCTGGAATGTTGTAAGCAAGACCCAAGCAGTAATTCTTCTGCTCTACTCCACACTGATAAGGCCTCAATTGGAGCATTGTGTCCAGTTCAGGGTGCCACATTTCAGGAAAGATGTGGACAAACTGGAGAAAGGCCAGAGACGAGCAACACAAATGATTAAAGGTTTAGAAACCCTGCTCCCTGGCTGGAATGCTGGATGGCGGAGCAGAGCAAGCCCTCACACCCCAACCCTGCTCCCTGGCTGGAGCACTGAGCAGGCGGAGCAGGACAAGCCCCCACACCCCAACTGCACTCCCTGGCTGGAGTGCTGGGTGGCAGAGCAGGACAAGCCCCCACACCCCAACCCCGCTCCCTGGCTGGAGCGCTGGGTGGCGGAGCAGGGCAAGCCCCTGTGCCCCGACCCTGCTCTCCAGGTGTATGCCTGGGCCCAGAGGGACCCCGGTCAGCATATCCATTGCCCCCTGTAAGGCTGGGTGGGAAGCATCCCCGATTTCTCTTATTCTCCCTGACCCCATCATTGCCCACCCATCCGAGGTCAGGGCCCACCCAGGTGTCCCGTCCTGGCTACGCCACTGTTGCAGGGTGTTTGTAAAGAGCAAAGCAACAATGTTTCTTGAGCTGATTTAAGTCACTTTTTTTTTTTCAATTCCCCAAACAAGCCTTGCCTCAGCTGACAACTTCCAATACGCACTAAACTGCCCCTAGGGAAAACATCCCGGTTAGAAAGCCCCTGACACTGGCCTGCAAAGTTGCGAGTGGTCTGGTCTGCTGCTCTAATCAAACAGGCCCAACTCCCAGATGGCTAGTTGCCCCTTTACAGAAATCAAAAGGGACATTTTAATGAACACTAATAATCAGGAAATCATAACTTTCAAATGATTGAACAATGACTGTGACTCTGAGCAACCCTCGAGCCATTGAGACAGCCATAAAGAGGTGGCAAACTCATTCTGATTAGGGGCTCACAAACCTTCTCTTATAATATCCAGGAGAGTCACCTTTTCTGCACTCAGCCAGCACATGCTGCCTTCATGCAGCTAATTCACTCCGGCCACCAACTCACCAAATCTCTCTGATGCCCATTTATTAACTGGGTGGGAGAAGAGGGAAGAAGCCATAAGGAAAACACATTTGGTCTGTAACGAGCTGTCCCCTTCCAAAATTCATTCCTCAGCACACTGACTGATAGGGAAGTTGATATGCACCCTGGATGCATGTGCTGAATATATTATTTATGGCTCTTTGGGAAAGGTTGCTGCCCCGTTTGGCCATAACTGTGGCTTGATTTAAAGACTTTCTTCCCCCTTCTTTGAGCTAAGCCTTTTATAGCCTTCCTTGGAAAGCACCGAGCTGAGGTTCCCAGCCCAGGAAAGGTGGTCTTGCCTGCCGTTATCAATGGCTATTTCTCTTGTCAATTTGTGTGCGCCAGGTGAAATTGAAAGCCTGGCTAGACAGGAGGTTAGACTAGATGATCACAGTGGTCCCTTCTGGCCGTTCAATCAATTAATCTATGAATATTCAGGGCAGGTATTGCTATTTACTGCACCTCTGAACGGTATCCTGCACAATGGGGCTTGATCTCACCTTGGGTTTTAGGTGCCATCGTTAGTCAAATAATTAACCACGAGATGCAATGGTTGTTGAAGGAACGTCAGTTTAGTAGCTGGGGTAAAACTACAGTCAGACTAGGGGTAAGGTGATGGGAGGGAGCGCCATGTAGTGGTTAATGCAAAGGTTCTGTAGTGTGGGGCCCAAAACTGGGCACAGTGCTCTAGATGAGACCTCACCAATGCCGAATAGAGGGGAGTAATCACTTCCCTCGATCTGCTGGCAATGCCCCTACTTATACAGCCCAAAATGCCGTTAGCCTTCTTGGCACAAGGGCACACTGTCAACTCATATCCAGCTTCTCATCCACTGTAACCCCTAGGTCCTTTTCTGCAGAACTGTCACTTAGCCAGTCGATCCCCACTCTGTAGCAGTGCATGGGATTCTTCTGTCCTAAGGCCGAACTCCCAGATGGCTAGTTGCCCCTTTACAGAGATCAAAAGGGACATTTTAATGGACACTAATAATCAGGAAATCATAACTTTCAAATGATTGAACAATTACTGTGACTCTGAGCAAACTGCATTAGTCCTTGTTGAACCTCATCAGATTTCTTTTGGCTCAATCCTCCAATTTGTCAAGGTTACTCTGGACCCTATCCCTACTCTCCAGCATGTTTACCTCTCCCCTCAGCTTAGTGTCATCTGCAAACTTGCTAAGGGTGCAATCCATCCCATCATCATTAATGAAGATGCTGAACAAAACTGCCCCAGGACCAACCCCCGGGGCACTCCGCTTGATACCGGTTGCCAACTAGACATCGAACTGTTGATCACTACCCTTAGAGCCCGATAATCTAACCAGCTTTCTATCCACCTTACAGTCCATTCATCCAGCCCATACTTCTTTAACTTGCTGGCAAGAATACTGTGAGAGACCGAATCAAAAGCTTTACTAAAGTCAAAGTATATCACGTTCACTGCTTTCCTCATATCCACAGAGCCAATTATCTCCTCATAGAAGCCAATCAGGTTGGTCAGGCATAGCTTGCCCTTGGTGAATCCTTGTTGACTGTTCCTGATCACCTTCCCCTCCTCCAAGTACTTCAAAATGGATTCCTTGAGGACCTGCTCCATGATTTTTCCAAGGATGGAGGTGATGCTGATCGGTCTGTAGTTCCCCAGATTCTCCTCCTTCCCTTTTTTAAAGATGGGCACTACATTTGCCTTTTTCCAGTCTTCCGGGACCTCCCCCGATCGCCATGAGTTTTCAAAGATAATGGCCAATGGCTTTGCAGTCACATCAGCCAATTCCCTCAGCATCCTTGGATGCATTAGATCTGGACCCAAGGACTGATGCATGTCCAGCTTTTCTAAATAGTTCTTAACCTGTTCTTTCACCATTGAGGGCTGCTCACCTCCTCCCCATACTGTGCTGCCCAGCACAGCAATCTGGGAGCTGACCTTATCTGTGAAGACCGAGGCAAAAAAAGCATTGAATATTTCAGCTTTTTCCACATCATCTGTCACTAGGTTGCCTCCCCTATTCATGAGGGGTCCCACACTTTCCCTGATGACCACCTTCTTGCTAACAAACCTGTAGAAACCCTTCTTCTTACCCTTCTCATCCCTTGCTAGCTGCAACTCCAATTGTGCTTTGGCCTTCCTGATTACACCCCTGCATGCTCAAGCAATATTTTTATATTCCTCCCTAGTCATCTGTCCAAGTTTCCCTATCTATACCTATAGCATCCTGCTCTGGCAATGTGAAGAACTCTTAAAGTATGTGCGAAAGGCCCTGTGAACATCCCCCTCCCCCTACACAGTCATACAGTTAATATAAGGCCCCAAACACAGACCTCCCCATCTGGGGTGGATCTGGCTGAGTGTGACCAAAGAGCATTGCACTATGGTTAGTTTTTTTTTTTTCCTTGGGAGTTAGGGGAAGCAAAGGATAACTAGAGCAGCCTCAAGGCTCCTTTAACTTATACCAAGGACTGGGCTGATCTCTGCCTGGACCCGTGATATGGGGTTCACAAAGGTGGCTTCAAGACATATCAGCCTCAACCTGTCTTTCACTGCTGCATCCCTGTTCCAAGTGCAGGAATGGAGTAACTGAGAACCAGGCCTGCTCACTGGCTTGACATCCCCATATGAGGATAGGTAGGGGAAGCAGCTGCTATTCTAGCCCATGGGATGCAGTGAGTGTGTTGCATATTGAGGGGAGTCCAGCCTCCCTATCTGCCCCCCATGTACCAGGCCAAGTTGCTAGAACTGTGCATTGGTGAAGGGTGGATTTTATGCTATGTGAAAAATGAGAGCACGTGTCTGTACACAGCTACAGATGGGTGCGTTACATCATATTTATTTATACTGCAGCGTTTCCTCATGGCAACTGGCAGGTTTGCTTTGTTCTTCACCAGGCCTTTTATTAACACATGGCTGGATCCCTCTGTCTATCTGCACCCATGTGTTAGTGATCAGAATGTGAGTAATTGTGCATCTGCCCGGAGAAACAGGGATGTGATGGTTGGGCAATTGGAAGTGGATGTATCTTGTGCCATGCTTTCAAAGGAGGTGTCAAAAGATGGTCCTCGCAGTATATGTAACTCCTGTGCTGGCATACACCATCCTGTCCCTAATGTCTGCAAAGACAAATGGACTTTGGGTTAGTGTCTCTAACGTATCCCCTACCAGGCCCTGTAACCTGCATCAGCAGGGGCACAGAATCAATGATCTAATGGGCTTCTGTGATCCTACTTTTTGCCTAAGAGCCTGTTTGGACAGATGCCCAAATTTGCCTAAGAAAAGGTGGGTTTGGGTGGGTTTTCAGAGAGCACTGTTCTTTGGACAAGCCTGGAGGGCTGGCAGCTCTATCAGAGAGATAGCATAAAAGACCATCAGAGGGCACTTTCCCAGGCAAAGGCCCTGTGCATTTCATACCTTCAGCTGGAACACACAGTTCCATCTTGCTGACTTCTCAGCTGTCTCCCTTTCAAGTCACCTCTGGGCTGAAGTCTGGCTCTGCTGTGCGGGGCTGAGTGAGGGACTCTATTTTCAGATGAGGAGCGCCAGAGTGCATGTTCTAGGCACAAACTGCTGGTGGCCCCTGCTGCCAACCCATTGCTCTTTGCAAAGAGCTTTAACTGGAGGCATCAAATCCCTGCTTTGGAGTTTCTCTCTCTCTTCCCTCCTTTTATGCTGGTTTTAGGGGCTGGTAAAGGGCCAGAAGATTAAGTGCAGCAGCCTCCTGGATAGAATCGACCATCTCCAGAGCCTTTAGTTAGCTCCCTTTAGTTTTACAAGCCCGCATAGCTCTGTAACCGCTATTATGAGCTGGCTCCGCTGGCCCACACCACTTATTCCTCCCCATAAAAATCTAAGCTCAGTGAGGAGAAAACAAGCAGCTAAACACAGAGAGCCAGAAACAGGGAATTTAAACAGGATCTAATAACCCACCCTTGTCTTCACACCCCCCCGGAATGGCTATTCAGGAGCAGCCAAGGACATCAGAGAGACTGGCAGGAATGGGCAGAAATTGCAAGGAATTAGTAAGTATGGCGTGTTTTACTCTCATGAATTTTTACCTCCTGTTTCTTCCTGTCTAACAAACTGATCAGTTTTATATTAAGGCTGCAGGGATCTTCTCTTCTCACATACACTGGGGTAAATTAGGAGTAACACCATTGTAAACCAGTGGGTTTGATTCTCCTCTCTCTCACCTGGTGTAAATCAGGAGTAACTCCACTGAACGCAGTAGGGCCAATTCTCCTTTCATCTGCCTTAAATAAATCAGAAATACCTCAGCTGTAAGTCACTGGGCGTGATTCTCTTCCTGCTTTCCTGGTGTAAATCAAAAGCTGCTCTGCCAGGCTAAGCTGCACTGGTGCAAGCCCTATCCTACATCAGTGTAGTGCATCTGCACTGGGGGGTTGCACTGGTGTTACATCGGAGCAGCTACAGCAGTGAAAAAAAATCTCATATGGCCAGGACCTCAATAGCACTCCACCTTCTGCACTTAGCTTAGCTGGAACAAGAGACAGAATCAGGACCCCTGTATCCTATCCCCCCTTTTGATTCTGTGCCAAATCAGCTCTGACCACTAGAAGAGACACCATATCTTGATATCTTCTTGTGAGGCACCAGTCTTCTCATGCTGCTCAGTCTGGTAAGAGCTCACACTAGGCACCTGTCCCCACTCTGCACAGAGACACAGATTGCAACAGAAAAACAGCTGAGCTTCAGCTAGCGAAATTCTCTGTGTTCATTGGGTTTCTGCTGCTGAACACTTCACCACAAGGATTTTGGGACGCATCTAATTCTGTTGCGGTTATTTCTTTTCCTCTCCTTGTGGCTGCGGTGCTTGCTGCAGTTTGAAAGCAATGCCAGAAAACAAAGTGACTTCTGAATTGGAGGAAGGAAGTTATATTGTCTCTGCATTTGGCACTGGTGCAACCACTTCCAGAATAAAGTGTCCAGATCTTGTGTCCACAATTCAAAAGGGTTCAGAGAAGAGCCATGAGAATGATTAAAGTATTGGAAGATGTACCTTGTAGTGGAAGACTTCAGGAGCTCAATCTGTTTTGTTTGACAGAAGAAGTTAAGGGGTGACTTGTTCACAGTCTAGAAGTACCTACATGGGAAACAAAAATGTGATAATAGAGGGCTCTTCAGTATAGGAGATAAAGGTACCCTGGAAATGGATGGGGTGTAAAACCTGGTGGGTGGATGGATGAATAGATAGATGGGTGGGTATGGGAATAGATAGCTATGGTTGATACCTCTTTGGAAATTTAGCTTTCAACTCCTCCAGTAGTTTGCAGGAATGTATGGGTATGTTGGAACATGGAGATTAGGCAGTGAGTCATGGGTAAAACAACACATGGAAAATCTCTAGAAAGTGTTTTGAAACTGGAAGAAGGAAGGTTTAGCTGTAAGTGATAGTAGCCGGTTAGCTCTGTGGGGAAGGGATGGTCATTTTGCTGAGTGTTTGTGCATCACCTAACACAGTGGGGTCTACAATTGGGGTCCCTAGGCACTTTCCAATACAAATTATTACCATTATTATTATTAAACAATTTGATCTATTAGTTTAGATATCAGTGGTCCATGAAGCACAGTATCTAGGGTGATCAGATGAAGGTGTTAGTTTCCCATAGCACACCTGGCTAACTGTGCAGAACTGTGCATGTGGGTGGAACAATGCTGCCCCATTCCTGGCCCTTGTGGTGATTGGCTCATGCCCTGAAGCATGAGGCTGATTTATCCTTAACCTTATGATTGTATAAGACAAATGTTATTAATGGCTGTAAAATGCCCCAGCCTTTGTTTATACCTATCAGTTCCCAGGTGCAGGGCAAGAGGGAATCTCCCCTGTTGAACGGTCGGTATTCCGTGATTACTCACACTGAGATCGAGGGGACAGTTTGCAGAGGAAGGTGGTGCTCCAGGGACCAGCTTGCAAACCTCTTACACTGCTAAGCAGTCACTCGCATGAGTAGTTTCTTTGCAGAGAGCACTGTTGAGGTGAACAGCTGCTCAGCAGTTAGGGTTGCCTCCAGGATTGTCCCAGTGTCTCCAGGAATTAAAGATTAATCTTTAATTAAAGATAATTTCATGTGATGAAATCTCCAGGAATTCATCCAACCAACGTTGGCAACTCTATTAGCAGTGTGAATAAGGGCTCAGGAACCCAGACCGAAGTGAATAAGGATTATAGAAGCAGGCCCTAAATTAGGACCATTGCTGTTCTCAAACACGCCCTCCTCAATCCAGTGTAACTCTACTAACAGGGATAGAATTGTTCCGGCATTATCCTGGTGTAATTGAGAACAGATTACAGTCCGTCAACAGTAAGGGCCAGATTCTGCCCCCTCCCCATAGCATCACACTCCACTAATAATCCCCTGGGTTTCATTAGCATGAGCAGTATGCATGGTGTATGCCACTACTTCCTGTGCATAAGGGAGGCAATGTTTGCCCAGGTTCTTTAGGGTGCTGGCCTCCCCAGTTCTCGGCCTCATCTTGCAAGAGTCTCCATGAGGCATAAGACTATTACTGGGGCCTGTCTCTTCTAATCAAAGTGCAGTGTCCAGCACCTGTCAGTGCCAAGCAACCACCATCGCTGCCCAGGTAGGATGGGCCCTGGCAATTGGTGTTGAATGACATTGTCTAAACCGGGAGGGTTTGTGCGTCAAGTGGACAGATCTGGTGCTACTCTGAAATCTGCTAGATCGAGTGACCCAACTCAGATTGTCTAGGAGGTTATTTATTTGTCTCATAAACTGTGGAGCTGCAGGCAGCTAGAAGGAAATTTTTGTCTCCCTCTCCTTCTCCTTTAAGCTTTGAACATTATATTTCACTCTGGCAGGAAGGATTTGTCTTGATTGGGAAATTGATTTTAAATCCTACTGCTCATGCTTCTGAGGGCCGCTAGCTGTGTCTATGAGTCTTTGCTGTCCTCTCTCCCTAGGTCTTTTATGCTTTTGCACCTCTGCCTTTCCCCTCCCTCCTCTAACTGGCACAATTTATACAGCTCTGAGCAACATCTGGCGTTTTATGTCTTCATTCAACGTATTGATTTGCTTTTATTGCTAAACCCTTCTGCTGCTCCAGAGGGAACGGCCACTTCTTGGCCCTGCTGGGTTGAATGAGGCCTGACAGGACCTCGGGACTTTTGTGCTTGAAAACAAACTCAATGACAAAAGTTGGCTGTGAATTCTCCGCCTGACAGAGCAGTGCTGGAATGGACAGTGCTTTTCAAGAGGAGAAAAGATTCCAGAAGTGCTGGGCTGACAGAAGAAAGTAGAAGCCTTGTAACGTGAGACCACCAGCTACAATCCCTTTGAGATCAGACAGCTGTTCAGTGGCCCCCATGTGAAATGAGTCTAGCGGCCACTGTGCAGTTCAAGTGCATGAGTGTCCACACCACGAAACCACTACCACCCTGGATGTTTGTTTGCCCCCTTGAATGATAGTCTCAGCAGAGGAACCAAAGACTGAATAAGCCAGAGCCCAGACTTCATGGGCCAGAACATCAGCTGGTATAAATGAGCATTCAGTAGATTGACATCCTCTGAGGGTCTGGCCCCATCTCTCTAGCTGGCTGAATCATAGAATCATAGACTTTAAGGTCAGAAGGGACCATTATGATCATCTAACCTGACATCCTGCACAACATAGGCACCAGAATCTCACCCTCCCACTCCTGTATCAAACCCCTAACCAATGTCTGAGCTATTGAATTCCTCAAATCATGGTTTAAAGACTTCAAGGTGCAGAGAATCCTCCAGCAAGTGACCCGTGCCCCATGCTGCAGAGGAAGGCGAAAATCCCCCAGGGCCTCTGCCAATCTGCCCTGGAGGAAAATTCCTTCCCAACCCCAAATATGGCAATCAGCTAACCCTGAGCATGTGGGAAAGACTCACCAGCCAGCACCCAGGAAAGAATTCTCTGTAATAACTTAGATCCCACTCCATCTAACATCCCATCACAGGCCATTGGGCATATTTACTGCTAATAGTCAAAGATCAATTAATTCCCAAAACTGGGCTATCCCATCATACCATCCCCTATCCCCTGAACCAGAACCCCAGCTCCAAACACTCCGAACAGGGGGGCTTGACATCCAGTTCCCAACTGGACCTTCCCCCAGATTTGTTATTTGGTTTAGGCTGGGCTCTGGGCAGCTCTGAACCCGGGGTGGATCAGAGACTCACACTCAGGGTTGGGGCTTTTGGTGTCAATGGAACCTGAAACTGATGCATAAACTTCATATTGGGTGTGGTCTTGAACCCTTGAGAAGAACAACTTGCCAAGTTTTGCTCTGATGTAACAAAGACCCTCCCAGAACTGTTTCCCGCTTCTGGAAACCAATCCAAATGGAATGGTATTAAAAAAAAATCTACTTTATTCCCCAACTTCTCTCCCCTGGTTCTCTCCTCTCCCTACCTTGCTAATTCTGTGTTTGTGCCAAGGTCAGTTCAGCTTCCAGCATTTCACGGCATTTCCAGGTGGCCTCAGGACCTTTGAGAACTGATCCACTGAACCTATTCATCTGGGATGCAATTCACTCCACAGCAGTGCATAGGAAGGATGGTCCAGTGTCCAAGTATTTGGAAGACTTGGCTTCACATCTCTGCTCTGCCCCAGACTTCTTGTGTGACCTTGGGCAAGCTATTTAACCCCTCAGGACCTCAGTTTCCCATCTGTAGAACTGAGATACTAGCACTGCCCTGCCTCCCAAAGGTATTGTGAGGATACATACTAAAGATTGTGATGTGCTCAGATACTAGAATATAAATACCATAGATAGTACAAGGCTTATGCATCACTTAAGTCCCAGTGGATCATCAATGGTGCATGGGCCCCACGCTGGGCTACACACAGGATGTGATTTCCAGCACACTTTAACAGAGCCAAGGCATCAGGATAATTTGGATCAACTTTGCACAAGTTGTCCAGACATTAGGGTGCTGCTTAGAATTGAACCCCAAACAATTTCAGGTCCCCTCAGTCCACTATGGAAACTAGCATCGCTCTAAGTTGCAACAGATCATCATGATGACAGATGGCATCAGAAAAGCAATTTTCCAGCTGCCCCTGGGGTAAGTGTTTTGCAGGTTTTCTCCTTCCAGCATGGTGATGGGAAGGGCTGAAGTTAAACTGAAAAGTGAAAAAGGGCTGGTTACTATATTGTCAAATCCTATCGATCAAAGCTTGGCTGGTCTCTGCATCCAGCCCCATTCGTCAGCTTGCCCTGAAGATGTTAAACTGAAACAAACAAGTGGAGGGGAGGGGGACCACTGGATTCGTAAGGACAAGTTAAGTGTGTTTTCTGCTGGGGGTCTTTTCCCTCCAGGATGAGTCATTATGTCATCTACACACATCTTCCAGGGGGGAAGGAAAACTGAAAAGTGACTGTGTGTTGTTGACATGTCTCCCAGAGACTCAGTTTAGATGCATGTTACATTTCACCGGGGAAGTGGTGTGTGTGTGTCTGTCTGTCTGAGAGAGAGCACACCAGGAAACTGATTTGTGTGTAAAAACAACATGGAGTCCTTGTGGCACCTTAGAGATTAACAAATTTATTTGAGCATAAGCTTACATTTGTTAGTCTCTAAGATGCCACAGGGACTTCTCGTTGTTTTTTGCTGATACAGACTAACACAGCTACCGCTCTGAAACCTGATTTGTGTGTGTATATGGAAATGAAATAAATTACGCTGTATGTAAAATGGAGGAAAACAACTTACACTTGTGTGTTGATATGTGAAAACCACAGGAGCATGGTTCCTGCATTGCTTGAAAAAGACCCATCACATCTGTTAACAGCTGGGAATTTAGAAGGGGGTTGTTTGGAATCTTCAGCCTGGATCTCTCCCAATAGCAGATTTTTGCTCACTAGATCCATGTCGTTGCTAAGTGGCTACAGAACAGGTTGGGGTGGGGGGGAGGTGAGTGGGAAGCAGGCCTAATTTCCTACTGTTTTATCACTAGCTCCCCCTCGGGAGGGTCCTTTTTGCCCTTCACTCCTGTGATGTACTGGTCTCTCAGGTCCTGGTGCAGTGTTCACAGAAGTCACTAGAAAGGCTGTGGCAATGGATCAGGCCTTTAGTCAGGTTCTTTCTCAATGATTCGCCTGGTCAAAAATAATGAGGGGGGAGGGGATGAAAAAAGGGTTGCCAGTCTGGGCAGCAGAATGGTCCAGGGCTGGTTTAGGATTCTTAGGTTCCACTCCCAGCTGTGCTGCTAATTTTCTGCAGTCACTTCAATTCTTTGCGCTTCTGTTTTCCCATCTATAAAATAGGACTATTAATGCCCACTCTCCTCTATGAAGAAACTAGGAACATTTTTGGGTGGAAAGCAGCCATATATGTGTTAATTACTAGTATGAGTAATTACAGCTGGCAGCCTCCATTCAGGCATGGCCTAAAACCCAAAGGGTGGGGAAGATGCAGGATGAAGGAACAGCAGTAGGACTGTGTGGGGAACCCAGGACTGGATGAGCAGGTGGCTCTGTGGGTTGAGACTGGAAGGTATTGGCAGAGCTCTGTGTGGGTGGAGAGCCCAGGGCGCGAATCGCGGGAGAGGCTGTGGATCAGTAACGAAGTGTGTTAGCAGAGCTGGAGTCCAGGGGAGAAGGGGCTCAACTGGAAAAGCAGGCAGGCTGTGGATCAGGCTTGAGGTGCATCAGCAGAGGGGTGGATGGAGGAGAGTGCACCAGACTGGAATAGTGATGGGGGAGGAGGGGTCAGGATTGAGGGGTGTTAGCAGAGCTGGGCCCGGAGGAAGCTTGCATTGTGCATGCATTCTGCCCATCCCTACTCAGTGCTTTTTCCTTTCACAAGCAACCGCATGATTCACCAAAAAACAAACATACAAACAAAAAAGACAAGCAGATGCAGAGCAAAAACTGGACCCAGATGCCCCTCCGATGGAGACTTACTGACTTAGTGGATAAATAGTGCAATAAATTATTGAAACTGTGTCTTGTACTCAGTGCTGAAAATAAAGCACCAGCCATGCCCATCACTCTTTGCCTGGGGTAAATCACCCTGATCTCTTTGCTTAAGGCTGTGGGTTTAAATAGGCATCTGCCTTAGGGAATGCACAGTCTGAAGGACTGGGAGAGAGAACATTTGTATGGCTCCCGCAGACCTTAACCCCTCCCCTCATTCAGACTCTGCAACCTAGTCACAAAAAACCTGGTTTTCCTCCCCATGACCTTGACGCGGCGTTAATAGAGCCGCCACTCATTTAAATCAAAGAACCGGGCCCCAAGTTCATCAGCTCCATCTCTGATGGGCTGATCCTACACTGAGAGCAGGAGGCTGGGTAAAATACTGCTCTGGGTTGCTCCAGCATTAACCCAGAGTACCATCCTTGAGATCAGTGGAGTTACTCAAGATTCACACTGGGGCAAATGAGATCAGGGTTGGGCCCCTGGTTCTAGCAGCTATTGAGCCCGATTCTGCTCTCGTAAGCCTATAACTCAACGTACAAGTTACTCTTGATCTACACCAGGGGGGGTGAGAGCCGGATCTAATTAACCCTTTCAGGGGTGTCGTTACACTATCTGCAGTGACACAGACTTCCTCTCCTTCTCTTCCCCGGTCAATATTTCTCTCTCTTTCTCCGTAGTAGCTACGTCCTCCACTCCCTGCAGAAGTAACCTTTTCCCTTTCTGTCTGTCTCTTCCTGAGTGTGTCTGTTTCTTTCACACCTTCCTCTCAATCTCTCTCTCTCTTCGAGTCTCTTTTGGTCCAAAGCCTTGTCGTTCTGAGCGGGGACTTTGCTCCATGTTACAACCACTGAACACTGTAGATTAGCAAATTAGAAGCACGACCAAACACCCTAACCTGACATCAGAGGTAGATTTGAAAGCAAGAAAACAATGCTCCTGTCACTTCTGACCAGCTGTGACAGGCTGCTTAAAGCTGACCAGCGGGCCCCCTGCTTAGATTGGAGCAGATCTCAGCTCTCAACTCACTTCTCTTTCAGATCACCAGGGAGAGAACTTCTCCTGGTTGACAGGACTGATCCTTGGAGTTTAAAGTTTATTCTTCCATCAGCACATTAATGAAAAGAGAATTCTGGCTTAGGGATGCAGCTTATCAAAAAAAAAATATCAGTCCCCTCACTTGCATACATGAATACATTAGGTAGCACGGTGCCTGGAAGAGACCAGAGATAATAGGTATTCCATGTGCAACCGACAAACCTTTTAAATGCAGAACAGGGGAGTGGCAAGGGGAGGTCTTCCATGTCTCCTGTGAACTGTTAGCTCTTCCTCCTGAGTCATGGCTTTGTCACCACTCCCCTCTTTTTATTAATTTGTATTGGGGTAGCACCTAGGAGCCCCAGTCATGGGTCAGGAACCCATTGTGCCAGGCCAAGCCACTTCTGTTTTCAAACAAGCACCTTTGTACCTTCTCCCCTGCTACCTTTCATACTCAGGAGGCGCTCCCTGCAGACACCCACAAAGCTGCCTTATTATCCTGCTTCAAACCCCTTTAAATTCTCCTTTGCCCTGATGCTTGCAAAACTTGACCAGGTGTAGGCCACTGGGGCACTGAGACCACAGCCTGTCCTGCTGGCCAATATTGTCATATTGGTTCCTTATACTCACTTATCTGTCTGCCTGTATCCACTTGCTGTTGCTCGTCTGACACTTGCATTGTAAGCTTTTATGGCGCTGTGTTTGTACAGAGCCTTGCACAGTGAGGGTCCGGTCCATGAGCAGGGTTCCTAGGAGCAACAGTAATACAAAGAAATAATTAAAAAAAAAGACAGTCCCTCCTTCTAAATCAGTAACATTGACTTGTGGTGATGGGGTTAAGGGGAGTTAAATGGGGGTGGCAGGGATAACTCAGTGGTTTGAGCATTGGCCTGCTAAACCCAGGGTTGTGAGCTCAATCCTTAAGGGGGTCATTTAGGGATCTGGGGCAAAAATCTGTCTGGGGATTGGTCCTGCTTTGAGCAGGGGCTTGGACTAGACCTCCTGAGGTCCCTTCCTACCCTGGTATTCTATGATTCTATGCATCAGTCTTTCTTCTCTGAAGATCAAGGCCTCCATTGCTGCAATTGGGACATGGCATGGGGAAGGTGGCTTGGTGTCTTTAAGCCCCCTTTGCATTCTCTGGTGCCCAGCATATTGGGCCATCCTATAAACCTAGTTGCATACAGAGCGTGAAACCATGTCTCATAGCCACCTTGCACTGGAGTCAATGATTGCATAAGGTGCAAGGCAAAGGGTAGCAAGCTCTATTGGTGTAAATTGTTCCAAGTGTGCTCTCTGCACACAGGGAAATCGCAGGCTAATAAAAACGTGCCAGTAGATGGCACCTGGGAATATGTAGCATTGGTTTGGGGCTTGGAACACCCAGCGCAGTCCAGTGTTGCGCACTACCCATAGCTTCCTTTGGGAGGTCTTTACAGCAACTCTTCACATAAGTGATGGTACAAGGTGCAGGACGATGGTGAATCAAGCTGCTTACATCCTGGGTCCAGATGTAAATTAGAGCCTCACTTCCCAATTGTGGTCATAGCGATCTGAAACTAAACCAAACCTTTGGGGATGAAATAAGCAAGGCCGGCAGGGCCAGGTCACAGCCAAGCTGGGCTAGGTATATTGTGGGTAAGTCACTACACTGCCTGCTGTGACAGGAGCAATTTATCTTGTGCTGAAAAAAGCAGCTTCTCTCCATCCTGTGCAGTGCAGGGTCATTCATCACTTTTTGTTGTTTTTATAACTGTACAGGGAGTGCTCTGGTTTCCCCTACCCCACCAATCCCCTCTGCAGATGGACAAATTAGCAAGTCTGAAAAGGATGAACTCAGGGACTATTTTTATTTATGTTTTTAATGCTGAAGCAGAAAGCACCTGGCCTCCCTTTGCACTGCTTCTGGCAACCGAGCACAGCTCCATCCAGCATTCTAGGGGCTATAGAGGGGAAAGGTCTGTTTGAGCAAAGCCGCATGTGCCAGAGAGTAGGGAATGGACTGGGGGACAGGGCTCCTAGGTTCTGTCCCTGGGTGTGGCTGTGGGTAGCTCTGGGCCTCCCCTTCCATTCTCTGTACAACATAGGGGATGATCGGGCTGCTTGGAGAACTGTGAGTGAAGAGCTTTAGGGATGGTAAGGAGAGCAGCGGCGTACGTAGTACAAGCAGGAGCTCTCACTCTCTGCCCCGGGAAGGAGCCGTTCACTCTGAACCTGAAGTCTGTGTGTGGGCCCAGCAGTCTAGCCAGCTTGGTTGTATCACAGTCCTGGGGCTTTAGATTGCACTGGGTTCTTTTATTCATATCTGCACAATGGGGCCCCTCACTCCTCCGTAGCAGGATAACTGGATGCTACCCCAGGGCAAAGCTATTATCAAAGCCCTGGCCACCAACTGCAGCTGATTCATGAGGAGAGAGAATATCACAGCAGAGACTTCCCTGCAACTCTGGATAATGCCCTGCTAGCTACTCCCTCCTTTCCACACTGAGTGGACATCTCCTCAATGGCTTCTGCCAATCACCTGTCGCTCAGCCAGCCTGTCAATTCTGTTGCAACCAAGAGACTTGTTCTGCAAAGTGGCATAAAACAAAGAGGGGGATTTGCATAATTCTCCGTTTGAGGGAACAGAAGCAGGAGGCTGGGTTCAGAGCCCTGCTTTCATGAAAAGTTTAAAGCGTGCTGGCGAATCCTCTCCGCTCTAAGTTATTAGGGCACAGCAGTGCTCTGAAGGTTGTGCTTGTAAATTTAGAGTCTGCTTTTGAGTTTTATGCATCATTTGAAAGAGTTTTCCAGTGAGTTTGTTCTGAGAAAGGGCAGTGAGGAGAAAGGAACAGTAGGCCTCACTCTGAATTAGCCTCCTGCCCCAGAGAGAGCTGATGGGGATACCTGCCCTTCTTGTATCCTCAGTAGGGACTCGCCAGAGATCCTCTCCTATCAGAGTCAGAAGTTGCTACCATAGACTCATAGATTTTAACGTCAGAAGGGACCATCATGATCATCTAGTCTGACCTCCTGCACGTTGCAGGCCACAGAACCTCCCTCACTCGCTCCCGAAATAGACCCAGAACCTCTGGCTGAGTTACTGAAGTCCTCAAGTCATGGTTTAAAGACTTCAAGTTACAGAGAATTCACCATTGACACTAGTTTAAACCTGCAAGTGACTCATGTCCCACGCTGCAGAGGAAAGCGCAACCCCCGCCTCCCCCCGCAGGGTCTCTGCCAATCTGACCCAGGGGAAAATTCCTTCCCAAACCCAAATATGGTGATAAATTAGATCCTGATATATGGGCAAGACCCACCAGTGAGATGCCAGGGAAAGAATTCTCTGTAGTAACTCAGAGCCCTCCTCAGCTAGGGTCCCATCTCCAGCATTGGAGATATTCGCTTAGAGTGTTTGGTGGCTCATGGGACATAAGATCAATGGGTCATAGTTTAAGGTAGAATGATGGTCATGTGGATAAAGTGCTGGCTTGGGAAGCACAAGAGCTGGATTTGCTTCAATTCTGGGCTCTGCTCCTGACTTTCTGAGTGACCTCAGTCACTTAATCCTTCCCTGCCTCAGTTTCTCCATCTGCTAGATGGCGGCCGTGCTGCTCGCTGTCCTGTGTAGAGATCTGTAGTTGGAAAATGCTATGGAAGAGACAGGTGTTATTGTTAAAACATTCATAAGGCCCCAGACCTCTGCTGGTGGGAATTCCAGTGACGTTAAGTGCATCTCTGTGGATTTATATCAGCTGAGGCTCTGGCTTCAGATTTCGTCAGTAGCCTCAATAATAGTCATGTGTCTCCCCAAATCCTCGTGGCTTTAATTGGAGATTTGGGGCTTATTTTCATAACTAATATCATCATTTCTTTCTTTGGTAGAATCCATAGTCCTGCCCCATCCAGTTCATCCAAAGTGCAGTCCTGAAGATGCCCTTTAGGGGTACCAGAGAGGAAGGATAGTCCAGTGGTTAGGACACTAACCTGTAACATAAGAGACCTAGATTCAAGTCCTTTCTGTGCTACAGGCTTTGTGTGTGACTGTGGGCAAGGCTTGTCTCCCTGTGCCTTCGTTCCCCATCTGTCCTTGAGGGTAACAGCCTTCCACTACCTTGCAGGGTGTTGTGATGAGAAATACATTCTAGGCTGAGATGTGCTCAGGGAATGTGGGTCACGTACATACCTTAGATAAAATTTCCCTTCTTTTAAATCCCACCCTTCCTCCCCACCCCGCCATGTAAAGAACTCAAACACTGAAGAGTTAACAGTATCATATTGCTCTTGTAACTGTCCTTACTTCAGAGACAAGTCCCTCCCTGCAGTGTCAGCCTGGGCTAGAAGCTGAAGCCAGTAAAGCCACAGGCAGCTGCCCTGTGCACGTGTTTGGTCTTTCCTAAGCCATTAAAATGCCACTCTCCCCATTCCGCAAAGCGCTGTGCAGCCTGCATCAGTTTCCAGCCACGGAGGGCTAGATGGGACTCTCCCAGTTCTTGCTGAGGCGATGAATCAGAAGGCCAAGCTGGGATTCAAACTGCAGGCCTGACATGGGGTTGCGTGGAGCTGGCTCTCCAGCTGGGGACCTTCCTGGCAGTTTTTTAAAAATCACTCTTGCACTTAGGATCTTCATTATCACTGCTGCTTGCTGGGACCGACAGCTGCTAACAAACGCTGGGGGATTCTAGACAGCTTTACAGCCTATCTTCGAGTGCCTCAGGCAAAGCCTGCGATTCTGACAGTAGGAGAATAGACTGGTTAGCTCGTCCATCTTCATTCATCACATTGCTATTTATCCCCTTGTATCCGGACCCACCACTAGAGGGAAGCCTATTAAATCATAATCCTAGCCATGGATGGACCTTGATCCATTCACACCCCATATCAAATTGGAAGGTGATCTTGTGTTTAAAGGAAGCAGAGAGAGGCTCGCGAGATCTGAGTTTAATTCCCAGCCCAGCCACAGGCTCCCTGTGTGACCTTGGAAAAGTTATTTAGGCCCTGATTCAGGAAAGGCAGCTCAGCTTATGTTCAGTTCATTCCTCTTCAAGAAAGCATGTAAGCATGTTCTTAACTTTAAGCGCACGAGGGATAGACTCAAGGATGTGCTTAGGTGTGTAGCCTGATCAATTATTATAATTACAGAATTATTTATTGGAGTGCAGCATGCACTTGTCGCAGATGACAGGCTCCTTTTCAGGTGCCTACTTAGAGTTAATTGAGAACATAAAATTTGGTGAAGCACACACAGAAACTTTATGGTCTTATAGTTAATTCAGACAAATATAATTGAAATCATAAAAAAAAAATCAATATGCCTAAGAGTAGGATGAGTGCAGTTAAAGTGGTTTTCCGCATTGTTCAGACTTACAATCTTATTTTGTATCTAGTTTTGCATTGTGGAGGCTATTGGAAACAAAGGTGGAAGTAAAAGTAAGTGGAGTCCATCAGCAGGGAAATCCTGATTCAGTTTACACCATCTGAGGGACCTGATGAATCAGCAAAATTAGGAAAGAAGACTGGGTCTTTTGTACCCCTTTTTATGTAACTTATTGGCTATACAACCATATCGGATCAATTTCCATAACCACAACAAGATTAATATCTGCCTATTATTCATATGCGGCATTCTGGGTGTTTATAATCATCCCCTAATCCTTAATATTAATAACTTGCATTAATCATTTCTTAATCATTCCTGTGCATCACTGTGGTCTAACTATCTCATTGCTGTCCAGTTACCATATTACAAAAGTCCCCCAAATCCCCTCCTGCTTGGGTAACTTGCCGTGTACTGGACATTTTGTGGTTACTTGTTTGTCCTTCCAAATGTGAGTGCAGAATTTGTGACCTGGAGTTATTTTCTTGGGCCTGCAAACTTTTTAGCTAAAATTCAGCCTTTAGCCTGACTACTCCCGCAAGGTCTCACCCCAATAAAATAAGACTTTAACCATTGCAACGGCTAATAACCCAGTTACGTGTGCTCTCCTATTTTCTACAGCTTTCATAACTTCCATTATTATTCCTATCATATGTGGAGCAAATCAATTATGTTTAACCCCAAACTATAAACCTTCCAAGATCAGGTCAGGGGGCAATGGGTGCTTTCTTAAATCATGGCCTTTATCTCTCTGTGCCTCCATTTTACACCTGTGCTATGGGGATAATATTTCCTTTTCCCTGGTCTTTGTCTATTTAGATTGGAGGCTCCTTGGGACAGGGGCTGTCTCCTAATATATGAAGCATATAGCATCACTTGGCCCTGATCTCATTTGGAGGCTCGTTGGAAAGCTGTAATACACATCATCATAATTTTTTTTCATGTCACGTCATCAGTCAAGGAGTAAAAATCCATGCTCATTGATGGCAGCAATCTTGCCTGTGGGTTACTAATTTATCTGGTTACTGCCTTGTGGTGCTGGAATTATTATAGGTGCTTGTAGGATTTATCCCTTCTAATCCCCCCTTAGCCTAATAGCCTGCTCTCTTTCATTGTAAACAAGCAAACAAACAAATCCCTAGAAAGCATAGTCTCCGTTTGCTGATTAGAACCATCCTGCCTAGTCTGGCCTGGAATCTTGGCCTGAATTCACTGGGCCATCCTCAGGATCCCATGGGGAATGGGTTATTTACATACCAGGAGAGGTGGCTTGAAAAGCAATTTCATTCAGGCAGAGGAGCAGATCAGAATTACCTGAGCTTTCTACATCACCTAGCTGGGGGACGGTTGATTCCAAAGGCCTGAATGTGCACCACCAAGTTTTAACAGGATGTAAATGAGGTTGTCAAGAGTCTGTTAATGACAAGAGAACAAAGAGCCTGGATGCCAAAGTATTTTCCTGCTCTGCATCTATTAGCAGCTAAAATAGTGTTGCTTTCCCAGTGCCGCTGAAGTTTGCTGGCAGCAGAGACAGTACAGAAACTGGGGACAATTGGAATGCAGGGGAAAGAAAAGGATTTTCCCTATTGCACCACTCCTGAGGGATCCAGAAAAATTAGAGAGGCAACAGACCCACTTCCTCATTTTTTTCCAGGTCTGGGGGCCAGTGTGTGTTGAAGTGGCTAGAGCAGGGGGTCAGGACTCTTGGATTCTATTCCAGTCTTTGCTACCAACTCATTGTACCTTTGCAATAAATTAAACTCTTCGTCCTCTTAGTTAATTTAAAGAGACCTGGCTCCCAGTCCCTTTCTCTAAGCACAGCATCACCCCCATCTCCCAGAACTGGGAAGAGAACCCAGGAATCCTAGCTTGCTGACATCTGCACAAACCACGCTCTTATGCCACAGGTGGGAAAAGAACCCAGGCCTCCTGACTCTAACCACTAGGTCACTTCTCTCTCAGAGGTGGGAACAGATCCCAGGAGTCTTCACGCCTGTCCCTCTGCTATCAACATTATGCCACAGTCCTATAGATGACTGGAATAAAGATATTGTAAACAAAGGGTTATTTCTTGCTTTTCCTCCCCAGCTCAGTTAATGCCCAGTGTGTGTATTGTCTCCTGGTGCCTTCTTCAGGCGGTAATTTCTCGCCCAAGCCCTCTCCATGGTGCTGAATGCAGATTCTTGGGGCTGGCTCTCGGCAGCCATTTCCCAAGTACTGCACTTTCTTTCCTTTTTCTGGTGACCAGGTGCATGGATGAAATTATCTGTTTGCATTTTGTACAGATGGGCTGACTTCTTGTTGTGTATTTCTTTCCCTGCTGCCAATCTGTCTCCAAGGAAGGATAAGACCCCTAAACTGCTCTTGCACAATTTAAGAGGTTAGTAAGCATTATGTCCATGCAGGACATCGAGTGTGCATCACTCTTAGGAAGTTTACCCCAATGTTCAGCCTAGATTATTCTGTGCTTAATTTTACCCCATTACTCCTGCTTGTACCCTCTTGGAGCAACCGAAACATGAGCAATGTGCTCCGACTCTCGTCAGTGCAGCATAATTAGCTCCTTCAAAAACTATCTCCAAAGAGCGATGCCGTCATTATGCTGGGGAGAGGAGAATTCAGCAGGGCGAGCTGGCTCCAGCAATATGATGCATTTCACTTCTGAGAAAGAACAGCAGACAGCCATTGACCACCTATGGTTAGTTTTATCACCGGTCACCCCAGGAGCTTGAAGGCATGCAGCGATGCCAAATGATTGAAGCAAACACCTTGTGGGCATCCATTTGTTTCTGGTAATTAAAATAAAGCCACACAGCTCAGATGCCATGCTCTTCCAAGGAAGCAAATGCATATGCCATGTCTTCTACGCTTGTAAAGACACGTCATCCAGAGTGCAAATTCAATGGTTATTTACATTGTACCCCAAAGGGTGAGCTACTGGGAAATAAGATTAGTTGGTTCTGTTTGTTTAATCAGAGAGGAAGGAACCGGTCAGTCTACTGATGATGGGAAACGTGGTCTTGCAATTAAAGCACTAGGGACTCAGGAGATCTGGTTTCATTTCCCAGCATCACTAGTGTGTGACCTTAGGCACGTCACTTCCCCTCTTTGCGTCTTAGTTCTCCATCTGGGGATAAAGATGCTTCTCTTCTCTTGTCTTGGTTGTTTTAAGCGGGGATCTTCAAAGGTGTCTAAGGACAGTAGATGCCCATTTCCTATTGACTAAGTCCCAAAGGCCCCTTTGGAAGTCCCATCCTTAGCTTGAAAGCTCTTCCGTGCTGGGACTGTCACCTTCCATGGGTCTGTGCAGCATCCAGCACAATGGGTCCTTGGTCACGGCTGATGTCTGTCGGTACGACCATGCTGAAAATGCACTTTGACTGGTAAGGCTTTAGGTTTTGCTTTTAACTAGTAATACTTACTACCTGCATTATGGAGGTAACAAAATAGAGAAAGACCTGAAGAGAAAGCTCCGGTTCTCTGGAACCCAGATTTTGAATCCAAATCAAAACTGCAGTTCTGGACTCTTTCCAAACTTTGCAGAAGTTTGGACCTGGCTGAGAACTTTCCAGCTTGCACCTGTCTCTAATAACAATCATACCATTTGCGTCTTTAGCATCATTCATCTAGGATCTAGGAGTGCTTTGAAAACATGAAATAATTAAGCCTGCCATTCCCCCTCTAGGGAAGGTATTCTGATACTTCTTTAACAGGTGTGTAAACAGAGGCACAGAGAGCGCTAGTTTTTTCATGTTCAAAGCACTTTGCAAACACTGCCCAATTAATCCTTAGACCAGCCCTGGGAGGTATTGAGGAGTCCCATTCAAGGACAAAGCAAAGTCATTGGCAGAACCCGAAAAGGACCTGGAAGCCCGACCTCCTGATCCCCTCCCCAACTAATGGGCATGGCATTGTCAACCTCAGACTGTTCAAAAAGCATGAGTCAGGCTCACCAAAAATCATGAGATTAGCTTCAAAATCATAAAATTATGTAAAAATAATAGATTTGGGGTTCTTTTTAGTTGCCTTCTGCTATTTGAGCCTTCAGTGCGTGCTGGGGGTCACATTTTTAGGCTTTCTCTACAGTCACGAGGGCTAGAAACTTACTTTATCTTTAAGAGCGATGGCTGAAATCATCACATCCACTTATCTCCAGGAGCTGCGGCTTTAAGTAAAACAATATTTATCATGACACACGTGACAAAATCAGGAGAGTTGGCAATGCCAGGCGCAATATTAGCTCCTCCTTTCTTCTAGGTGTCTCAGAATCGGAAATGATTAGATTTAAGTTTAAAAATGTGAAATCCATAATCAGGTTAAGAATAGAGGATATTAATAAGCCTCTGGGTATGGTGGTAGTTTCTTTTTCAGATATGTCACCTTGGTTTCCCCTTGTTAAATGGACTCATTGGCATGCCAGATATTTAGATAGCTTGCATAAGAACACACTAAGGAGGGCATTTACAGCTCTCCGCTTTCAATCCATACAGACAGCTTACTTAAAAGGCCAATATCCTGGCACTAAGAAATGTAACTGCCTCTGCCCATGTGTCTTAGGGCAGGTGGAAGACCTTCTCCATTATTTATTACATTGTAATCTATATTGCCACTGGAGGTCAAAATGGCTTGTTGTGTTTTTGTACCAGATGCCTTTTTCTACAACCTTTCAGAAAACAGAATATTTGTCAGGAACTGACAATATATCTGTGATCCGAGTGGTTACTCTATTTGCATGAGCAGCCTCTAAAATAAGGAAAAGGCAAGTGGCATGGTAACCATATACACTTTAACGGTCTTTGTCCTTTTTAATCTTGCTAATAACTATTTTAACATTTTAGAATTTTAGATTTAGTTTTAAGTTTCATTGTCATGCTTTTGGGGTTTTCGCACCTTGGCCTAAGACTATCGTTGCTCCTCCTTCCATCATTTGTGGGGATACAGGTTTGGGATTGGAGATTCATTTGGTTTAGGTTTGCAACAGGAGTTGGAGTTGGGAGAGTTGGTTGTTCGGAATCCTGCCGGATTTAGATAGCACACGCTGATGGCAGATGTGTCATTCTGCTTTGAAACCCCTTTGGAGTTTTGCTTTAACAGCGCCCTGTCTAATTTTCCTGTCAGAACAAAAACATTGTTTTAGCTTTGCTAACAGCCTTCTGCGCTGCGCTGATGGTCTGAGACGGCTGGTTAGAATTGTTCGTTCATTGGTGAGTTTAACTAAATTGGTGTATTTCACGTATCCATGGCACATCATCGTGGACCATTCACAGATGAGTTCTGGGTCATGGTGACCTTCGTATGGCTTTGTGTGAGTCTTGTCGCGTGATGCTTCCTCTTGGGTATTTAGTCAAAAACACTTTGTCCCAGTTATTTCCTACTGCAGTGTTGTGAGCTACGGGGCCAGAATCCTCAGTCAGTGAAAACTGGGACAGCTCCACTGACTTAAATGGAGATATGTTGATTTACAAGTCCTTGTCATTATTATTATTATTTACTCCATCTGAGGATGTGGACCATGGTTTCCAACTCTTCATGTACCAGTCCAGACAAAAGACCCATGACATTAAAGCTCCATGGCAGAAGTTCATGACCAAATGAGATATCACTTGGATCATCGAGGTCTCTTAGACTGTGAAGAATGTCCCAAGGACAGGGACGTATATTAGTCCTTTCTGTCTAGTATCTCATTACTCAGCCCACCTTAGTGAATAGCTGCTTGCAGAGCAAAGTGCCACTTAGAGATGTGGAGTCCAGGACTCCCGGGTTCCTGACTCTGCAGGTGTTTATTTGGCACTGTGACCCTTGGACAGGTCACTTCACCTCTCTGCACCTCCATTCACTTAGAAGTAAGCAGGGGTAATAATAATGAATGTCCTTCAAAAGTCTGTTGGGAGCCTCCCATGATATCCATAAAAGGCTTTGAGGTCTTTGGAGGAAGTTGCCTACTATAAGAATAAATGCCTTTGTCTATGCACACCGTACATAGGCAGGAAATACCATGGCCCCATTACCTCAGCTGGGGTAAATCTGCATGGCTCTGTCAAAGGCACTGGAGCTACGCATATTTACCCCAGCTGATGATCTGGCCCCATGTAGTTTTAAAAACCCATCTACCTCCAAAGGCCCATCGGAGCCCTTTTATTAGCCTGAAAGAAGGAAGAGTTGCATCAAGTTTGTGCAGCATTAATTATATTTTCTGCCAAGTTCTACTTACACTGTTAATTATTAATTAATCTCGCTCTCTGTTTTTAACAATTACCTGCCCTGAATCACCTTGCCGCTATAACTTCCTGGTCCAGTGCCAGCTCACATTGCTGAAATGCTCTGAACCAGTTTAAGATATTAATATGAATGTAATTCTACTTCTATTGCTTGCCCCAGAGCCACATGGGCCCCCCAGGGGCTGCAGAGGCGCATTGGCCCCTTCCAGGAGCAGCATGGGGCTGCGGCCACCCGAAGTAAGTGCCACCCCCTTCAATGAGCAGGTTCTGAATAGCTCTTCCACCACCTAACCTGCAGCCTCCCAGAGCCAGTCCTCCATGCCCCCTCCTGCACGCCAAGCCACTGCTCCAGCCCTGAGCCCCCTCCCAGAGCCTGTACCCCAAACCTCCTCCTGCACCCTGTACTTGCTCCTGGAGCCAGCACCCCATACCCACTCCTGAACCCCAAGCAATGTTACCAATAACATTAATATTACCATCAACCAACAAAGAACTCGGAGTGTTCGCCGTCTGTGTCGGGTTGATGGGACCAGGAAGGCATAGAGTGGAGGTTTGGTTTCCTATCTCTGAGGCATCAGAGATAGCCATGGTTGGAGATACGACACTGAGCCAGTACTCTGAAGTGGCACTGAGCATTTTCTCTTTCTCAGGGGCTTGAGTGGCTGGTTCTTGCTCACTTGCTCGCTGATCACTATATGTGGAATGGGGAAGAAATGTTCCCCCAGGTCAGACTAGAAGTCATCTTAGGGATGTTGGGTTTTTTTGCCTTCCTCTGCAGCATGGGGGTGCAGGTCACTTGCCAGTGTATATCTCACTTAATTATTTCTCTGCCAATGCAGAGGCCTCGGGAACTGGTTCACCTTGGTCCCTCCTATTCTCTGTCTGTGGCACATCATGGTCTATAGTCTCTTGTGGGCTGTAAGACTTGGACTAATTTTGGTTGCTGGGTTTAGCAAGCAGGTGCTGGGTGGTGTTAGTGGCCTGTGCTCTACAGGGAGTCAGACTAGAGGATCTGGGCTCCCTTCTGGGTTTAAACTCGATGATTCTACATGCAGTGGTGAATTAAACGCATTTCTGCACAGGGCGTGCCCATTTGCACACACAGGTTTGCTAAATGGGCCTGCACTTTTGGCACCAATGGCACATCAATGATCTTTGAAAATCACAGAAATTAGGACTGGACAGGACCTTGATAGGTCATCTAGTCCTGTCCTCTGTCGAATCCTCAGCTTAGTTCCCGTTGGTTTGCATGGAGCTCGGCCAATTTGATCTAGATGAAGGTCGACTTCTACATTTTAAAAAGTGTTAAGCAGCCAAAAGAACAATTTTTGCAGGGCTGGGGGCCGGGATGATGAAGGAGATTGGAACATTTCCATGTGTTTATGAACACTCTGGCACAAGACTTGGGGTTGTGCGTGAGACCAGGAAGTGAAAGTGACCAATGAGAGAGGAAGGATGGGATAAAATCGTGTCCCAGTTCTGGTTCTAGACTATCGAGCTGGATCACGGAACTGATTCTTAGCCAGGTGTGCGAGTACTTTTAGCTCATAGCTTCTTGGGGCTGGAGCCTCATTACATCCTTCTCTACTCCCCATGTGGAGCACTAGTCCTAAGTCACACAAGCCCAACATTACAGTCTGTGCCCCCGGCATACGCCATCTATGACTTTTCAAAGGGATTCCAGCTCCGAGTTGGAAATGGTACTGACGGCTGACCCGATCTCTTACATCCAGCTCCGCATGGGGCTGTTTATCTGGTATTCATCCACAGGGAGCTGGCTGCTCATGGCGCCGACCTGATTCCTATATTGGCCGGTTTGTCTAAATGCTCATATCTCATCCCCCAGCTATATGGGTGGCGTTGCACCCGCTCGCGAGGTTGTCTGCTGGTTCCAACCTTTCCTAAGTGCCAGTCAAAGACAGGTTTATAAAGGTTTAAGTGGCAAAAGCTGGACAGGTGCTGCTCCCCTGAAGGTGGGGCATAGACCAGGGAGCCCAGTTTCATGCAGTAAATAAGCACCTCGACTTTCACAATGAGCCAAAAATCAAACTAATCCCATTTCAAAACCAGCCAATCCCTACGAACCCCAACACTCTATGTGACTAGTTCCCCTTGGAGAGTACTCTGGGATGGTGGTGGGCCAGCTGTGCACCCCTGACTTTCTCCCCCCACCCTTGCCCCTGCTTACTGGAAGCTGATAAAAAAAAAAGAAGCAACAAACGACAAGGCAAAAACTAGCCAACAAGCAACTCACAAGCCAGTTAAGCCAAAACCAAGCCTAATTTAAGTGTTTTTTCCACAGGTTTGGCATATCTGCCAGGGAGGGATTTGCAGAATGAGCCTATCCTGCATTCACCCCACACCAGTGACTTTGGCAGCTCCTGTCCCATGGGGCTGGCTGGGCTCAGTTCCCTGCCCAGTCGTCCGATAAAGTGGGTATTCACCCAAGAAAGCTCATGCTCCAAAACGTCTGTTAGTCTATAAGGTGCCACAGGATTCATTGCTGCTTTTCCTGCCCTGGGCATTGCAATCTGGCCTCTGGCCCACAGGGTCACAATGCCACTCACTCACATTCGGCCCAAGTGCACCTGAGCAGTGCTGCAATCCCGCGCACTGGGGGTCAGATCGTAATGGCCAGAGTGGCGAGCCAAGCCCAGCCAGCCCCACAGGACGGGAGATGCTGCAGCTGGGACAGGGGGTTCTGTGGGTCTGTTGGGAGGTCTGTATACAGGAGAAGCTACATGGCTAGGAAATGCCAGAAAATCCTCCTAGCACCAAGCAACACCATATTAGGCCCTTTATGTTGCACCCTGGAGAATCATATCTGTTATAACTTGCAGTTAGTGTGCCATGAAAACATGTTTTTTTCCTGGGAGGCTATTCTGAGTTGGCCTCACTGCATGGAGAAGCACTGCAGGACTGAACGGCCCTCTTGGCCCTAGAGAAAATACCTCTCCCAGGAGAGGGCTGAGACACTTAGGGCCTGATCTTCTGCCACTGAGTTTCTATAGGGGTAGGATAGAGGCCGTGGTGGGGAAACCATGTGTAGGAATCTAGCATGGCTGCTGTCTGTGTGTCACCTGTTCTGTGCATGAACAGGTCTTCAGCAACCAGAGCTGTTGAGCCATCACCTTTCACCAGCGACAAATTCCCGCACATGCTGGAAGGATAAGAAGACAAAATTTGAGCCAGATTTGAGACTCGGAGCCAAATTTTCTGCAGGCGTAGTTTGGAGTGAGTGCAGCTGCACCAGGGTAGGCCAGTATAGAGTTTGACCGGGTCTGTTTCCCAGCTGAGCTGCCTAGGCATTAACCCATGTCTTGACACTGTTTGAAACGCACCATGCAAACCTGAGGCCATGAAGTCTGTAAGGAGGAATCATGTTCTTTACTGCTGAGTCAGCCCGCAGGTCAGCTGCTGCCCAAGGACATACACCCTTGACACCATGAGCTCCAAAAAGGGCCCTATTTGTTTTCCAGCACTTGAGCGAGTCAGCCCATGGCTGCCTGAGAGCTGATGGTCAGGAGACACTATGCCGTCTTCCTAAGCTCATTGCCTGCAAGGTCCCCCTCTCACATGGCACAATGTGTCACGTAATGAATAGGAGAAGCGGGGAGGAAAAAGCCCCCACACAGCAGCACAGCCATGCCTAATACACGCCAGGCTAGTCCACTTCCTCATTAAGTTCCTTTTGCTTCTCACACGGCAATTATTCACACCAGGAAGTTGCCCCAGAGCCATCCCTCTTAGCCGCCCAGGAAAAAAAGCATCTCATTTGTGCAGGTCAGATCTTCTCAGCCAACTGTGCTGCTTGCATACACAGCTTCATTTGTGTGCTCAGGCATGTCTGAGGCGTAGGTTTCCAGGCACAAGATAAAACCCTGCCAGGCAGGCTTTTCTGCCAGGCCTTCCTTTCTTCTACCTTCCAAAGGCTGCTTCCCCACTGCTTGGCTACTTGTCAGTCTGGTGGATGAACAAATGTCCACACAGCTGGTTGCAATGAGAGACAGTTATAGAGGAGCAAAGCTAAGGATCCTTCCCGGCGGCAGCCGAACATAACTGTGCTTGTCAGATGTTGTGTGTACCCCAGGCCTCTATCAGCCTCTTGCAGTTGGGTTAAAGGGTATGCTCCTCGGCTGGAGGAAATTGGTATTGCTCCATTGAAGATCAGGGTCCAGCCCAAGATGCTGATTCCATCCTGTGTTCCCTCAGGAATAACATACAGCAGCTGAAGGGGCCCTGACTGAAGCTGATCAGCTGCTTGCTGTTCTGTTGTAATAAGCAAGGAGGTGCTCACGGCTCCCTAACGAGGAGAATGTTTTTCCAGAAGGGAGGATTCAGAAGGGCATTGTCAGGGAGCAGCTGAGGCTTTGTATCCTGGGACAGTCCTTTGGGTCTCAAAAACACACAGGGGGCTTGTGCTATCCCCAGCATCTGAACAACCTGGTGGGAAAACTGCTGTGCTTGGGCATTTATGCCTAGAAAACCATGCCTTCATTGGGAGATGTTTCTGTGAACAAAGCTTTGTTTGCAGAAGGAGATAGGGGCACAGCTACTTGTGCAGATCCACATTTTCACGCATGCTTGTTCCTAAGGTTCTCACGTTCTTGTCTTCACAGTTGTTTGCAGGTTTGGGAATCGTCCAGTCAGAGAACTGAGCGGTTATCATGCTCCAGATTTGTTAACAGTATTTGGGCATTGCTCTGCTCAGCATTGCAACACCTAACAGATTCAGGAGCCTGTGTCTCATTTTCAAAAGGGATTTAGGCACTTAGGAAACAAAATCCTATAGAAATCTGGGCCCATGTGCTTTAGGCAACCTGTCACACAGTGCAAAGTATGAAGAGCAAATACTTAAAGCAAGATGCATGGAAAATACTTAGAACTAAGACTGTGAATTGGACTCCATGACCACCCAGAACAGGTCTTGGATCTAAGCATGTAGAAATAAGTATCTGCTTACTGCTTCCTTACAGAGCAGGTGGGTGAGGTGGGGTCTGGCCAAGCCTTGGCTCCACCTCCATGTACTAGACAGTTCAGTCAAGCCAGTGCAGGGACTGTTACAATTTTACCACTTGTGTAGTAAAGCAGCAAATTGGGAGCAAAGGCCTGGCAGAAAGGTGCCTCCTGGGGCTAATCCTTGGTTAATGACACTTACACACTTAACAGGCACAATCTAGCCCTTAGTGAGCAACCCGTAGGCTGAGGCACCTTTGTATCAACAGCAAACACGGTCTTCAAAATAGAAGCCTGGTCTCAACTCCTTTTTCCAGTAAAAAACGCCAAACCAAACCCAGGCTGAAATCGCAGAATAGATTGTTCACTCAGAATCGTTCACCCAGCTTTTTCCACCTCACGTGAAAGGGAGCTAACCTGCTACTTATCCAGGCTAAGATCCTGGTCCCACTGAAGTCAATGGGAATCTCGGAATGGATTTCAGTAATGCCATGAATTTAGCCCCTCTAGTCTATCTGGCCTGTTTGAAGGGAGTGGCTTTTCTGCAGTTAATTACTGCTATTCCTGCAAGGTAAGTTGAATTTAGGGTTCCTGGCTTACAGCAACATTACTCAGGTGTACTCTCCCCTTCCCCTCCTTCCCACAGTGGGGAACACTGAGGCTCCAACCCCAAAACACAATCTCGCAATCATCCATCACACACCTGCAGCCTTCGAGCAATCTGCCAGCATGCCCTGTAAGCTACCAGGAGAAGCCTTTTACTGCAAAGCGGATAAAGCAGCTGCTGCCCAGCAGGCTGGGAAATAGATGCCAGGCACCATCCAATTGCTTGGCTAGGCAAAGGCTGCTCTGAGTGCTCTGGAAAAAGCCTTGCTTTTATGATGCCATTGTGGAAGGGGATGGCCGTGACTCTGGACTCTGTAATGCCTGGAATCAGCTAGCTGACTTAAATGCAATTGCTTTATTGTGCCCAGTTGATGCTCCTCTCTTGTCTTTGTCACTCAAGGAACATCCTCGAGTCACATGGGTCCAAGTGGTTTAGGACAGTCACATAGCTATTGCACCAGACGGGGAGATCATCTCTTGAATCCGAGCACTGCAGGAAATGCAGTGAGCATTGGAACAGAGAAGCTTGCCTGTGGCCTCTTGACAAGTGAGGGACCTCCTGGGGCATCTGTTTGAAAGCATCAGTGACACAGTTTATTTAGCAGGCAAAGTCCTCAGAGTGTCTAATTTGGGCATTTACTTTTGGTTTCATGTTGTTTCTCAACTCCCTCTTTGCCGTCTCTGCAACAGGGATGAAATGGGATGAGTAGACATGGGTCAGAGCCAGAGGTGTTAGTCACCAGGGGATGGGGCCAGCTGTGAAGGGGCTTACTGTTTACAGTCTCCAGAATCCCCATCTGAGGCTGGTGACTGCTTGGTGGACTAATGTCCAAGATTTAGCCCCTGCACCTCTGACAACTCGGCAAGAACCGCTCTCATCCAGAGGAGCTTATGAAATTAACTCAGTACAAAGAGTTAGCTTGATCTTGTGGTTAAGGCACAGAATTGGGACCCAGGAGATCTGGGTCCAATTCCCACCTCTGACACAGGCTCACTATATGACCCTGGATAAGACCCATACTCTCTCTCCATCCCAGTTTCCCATCTGTAAACTGGAGCTAACCACTCTTGTGTGACTAAATTTGTCAGCACAGGGACTGACGCTTGCTACGTGTGTGTATATTGCACTTACCACAATGGGGCCCTAAGCTTGGTTGGAGCATCGAGATGTCAGTGAGAACTGATAGCAGTTTTCAGGATTATGAGTTTTATTGCTCCTATGTACATGGTATGGTTAACCCCACCACACTGACTGACCCCCCAAAGCTCTATCCCATCTAGTGCTGGGCTCAGTGCAAAATCTGGGGAGACTTTCTAGGTGCTGCAGCTGCTTGACTGGCTCTTCCAGAGTCCTGGTGGAGAATGTGGAAGGCAAATGTCCCAAGGCACTTCTACAACTAGCAACCACCGAAGTCAGCCATTGAAACTTCAGGTGATGAAAAATTGCTGTGACTCCAAGATTTTGTGAGAGCTCTGAGATGGCGGATCCCTGTGCATTTACCCATCCTTGCTCCAGTAAATGCCAAAGGTGTCGGTGTGAGTTGAAGAAAGGCTGAGAACAGAGACGGACACCTCTGCTTTCATTCTATCTTCTCCTCCACCCCGAGTGTCACGTCGGAGAAGCATGGGCACTCCACCACCACCTGTTGTCTGTGCTCCAAAATCTAACCAGTCACATGCCCTGGTCAGCGATGTCCAGCATGAAATGGGTTAAAGGCAGCCAGGAGAGGAGACGTTTTACCTTTGCTGAAGCACTGGCACATAGTACGGATCTGTTATTTTCCAAAGACATCCACGCAAACTGATATAATTTGAACAGATACGTTCTGTGCCTGTGAGGCTTCCACTAGGCTTAACGGCTGAGTTTGATGATAAACCAATATGACAATGCATATGTTTAAAAACTATTAAGAAGTTAGTAAAGATTTACTGCCAGCCAAAAAATAAAATTCAGGAGGAAGAGGATGAAAGTGGTTGCAAAGTCTAGGCTTGTGAGGGGACTGTGGTTTGAAGAATTATCGGCATTTGTAGTTTGTCAATAAGCTGGAAAGGGGCAGATCAAGCTTTCTCTGATGTATCTAGCTGTCAGCTGAAATAGACATCAGTTGTAAGCTGAGTCCCAGAAGAACTCTGTTCATGGAGCCATGAGGAGGTGAGCGAAACCCACAAGAGAAAGGGAAAAATCATATTTGAGGTAGGAAGACATAACCACCTTGACTCAGCGAAGATGATAAAAAGAAGATGGCAGAAAAGAGGCAGAAAGAGAGAAGAGAGATCCAGATTTTCAACCTTAGCTTTGAATGATCTTTTCTTAACTTCAATTCACAGCTTTTGGGTCTGATTCTGAGCTCATCACTGGGGTAAATCTCTGAATTCATCCCAGCAAGACAGGTGGAACGAAGTCCATAGCTTCATAGCTTGCTCTCAAGTCTAGGTGCCTAGAAGACGTTAGAATACGTGGGTGCAGAACTGGGCCTTCTATTATAAGTGGAGCTGGTAGCTTTGCTTACTGTTAAAGTTGCAGACACTTCCCATTATTATAAAACCCTGTTTTCAGTTGCTTCTAAGTTTGCCAAACTTTAAACATGGAAACATTAGGATGTGATCATGTCATTAAAGACGGCCTCATAATGCATATGCCCAAGAGGGCCAAATGAAGGTTGCACAGGCAACCTTAATTCTGGCATTTCCTTAATGTTCTGTTAACGTAGTTTTCAGTGTAACTGTCGCTGAAATTGACTTTTTAAATGAACTTCCTTTCTTACAGCATCCAAATATCCAGGGCTAGTTCCTTATCTGGTGTAAATCAGTAGAGCATCATTGAAATCAATGGGATGATGTGGATTTATATCTGGCCCTTTTAAGAGAACAAGAATAAATCACTACCTACAGAGTGTGTTAATGTCTTCTGAATGCTGTGCTCATCTGATCATCCATCATTGTCTTTCCCTACATGTGTGTTATTATTGACTGGATCAAGCACTTTTGAACCTCGCCCATTGCTAATGATTACCACCATACCCTTGGAGGGCAAAATGCTGTTCTCAGCGATGTACTGGTGCTATCACGCTCCTATTGGATTGCAACAATGTGGTTGACAGTTTTCATAGTATAGTAGCAGCTGAAGCCTCCAGCATGCTCAGTACAAACTCTTAATAAGAGGCAGTGCCCCCTCCCTCAAAAAGAGTTCACCATTAGTTAGAGAAGGCAGACAATCGAGCATTATTCATCTCGTTTTACAGATGGGGAAACCGAGGCACAGATAATACAATTTTCAAAAGCACCCAGGAGACATGGGAGCCGAAGTTCAATTTTGAAAGTGACTCAGGCATGTAGGTGCAGGTTGTCAAAGGTATTTACTTTGCCTAACTCCCACTGACACTATTGGAGTTAGGCGCCTAAATAGATTTTGAGGACCTGGGGTCTAAATCCCGCTGACTTTCACTGATTTATATTCCTAATTGCCTGCTACTTTTCAAAATGGGGCTTAAGCTCCTTAGTTCCTTAGGCACTGTTGAAAATTTTATCCACACGAGATTAAGTGACTTGCCCAGTGTCTGAGAACAATCAGTTGCAGAGCCATGAAGTGACCTCAGATCCCTTGGGAATCCCACTCTTGGGCCTTAGCCACAGTCTCAGTCTTCTCCTTTGGCTGGCTTTCCTCTCAAAGGATCCTAACCTGCTTTCCACATTTGCAAAAATCCCTCAGGGCAAGTCTACATTACATTGTAAACTTGGGTCTGTAGGACCCATACTTGTGGACTTGATGTTTCGAAACTGGAGCTTGAGTGTCCACGCTGAATAGTAAGCCCAGATTTACAATTGCTGGCCCAGGTCTCACAGCCATGCTAACACCTCCCTATTGCATTACACAGATTTTCTGACTTATACTCCTGGCTGGGTTTTTAACCCCACAGCCCAAGTCTGGCAAGCTGAGTCAATTGACCTGGGTTTTGAGATTTGGCGCCATGGGTTTGTTTGGCTTTTTTTTTTCTTGCAGTGTAGACATCTCCTTAGAGGCCCTGGTAAACTACCGGGGGTCTCCTGTCTGGGCCGATCTTGCCAACAGGAGACAAATGTAGCTTTTCAATTTTGCTTTCCTCTATCTCCTTCATGAATGCCTCCCCCAAAGGCACAGCAAAGCCTGCAGACCCCATCGCCAATAAATTCCAATTTTCCTCTTATATAACAATGTAAATGTAATAATTTCATCTCCCGCTCTGACTGTTACCCAATCGAAGTTTAGTAAAGGAATGGGCCATTAGAGAATTTGCTATGGCAGCTGCTGGCAAGGTTTAATAAGAATTTTGGTTTATTGTCAGATTGCTATTAATAACATTTCTGATTAGGGACTAACTTTTCTCTGAGCTGTATAAATGTCACGGAGAGATTGTTTGGGGAAAAGGAAATGTGCTATCTCCTCCCCAACTTCAACCTGTGTGTCACAGGCACTTCCACATGTTACAATCTTCCCATTGTTTTTCATCCTATTGTAGAAGTGCTGCAGCGGTGACTAATTCTTGCATAAATCATTGCCATGACAACACCTGTTCCATACGGCCAAGTGGAGCTGAAGCGGTGAGATTCCTTTGGCTCAGCCAAGGGGCTAGAGTGACACAGATTCAGGTTAAGTAACTATGCTGGGCTTCTTCTTGCCATGAAAAAAGAGGTCATGAGCAATGTAATTTCATTTTTTAAAGAATCTTTCTTTCTTTCTTGAATGGCACTCGCTCACTACCTCAAGGGTAAAATAAAGGGCCAGTGCCTACATCATGAACCTCTCTAAAGTGGAGGCATTTGGTATCTGCATCTAAGAAGTCTCACATGTTGATTATTGTGCTCCCAGCCAATCTTGCCCTTCCTTTATAGATCCTTCCATGTGTTTGGGTTGAAAGACTCCATCTCTTTTGAGAATGGTCTGCCCTGGGACACTGCTTTTCTTTTTGACGTTCTTCATTCATTCTTTAGTTGTGTGATGTTCTTCCTTTTCACGCCCATGAAGAGCTAACATGCTAGCTCTCAGCCGTGAAGGACTAGTGACTAGCTTTATTGGCAGCCAGGAGCCCAAGTCCCAGATCCTGCAGTTTGAGCCCATGTCTACAGCAAGTCTGCTTGGGTTATGGGCAAGGACAGGATTCTTGGTGCTGCCTGCATAGAAGACACAGTCCACATAATCCCTGGTAAATGTGTTTTCAGTGGGAAAAGCCCTGCTAGATGTTCAAATCTCACCCTGAGCCTGACAGTTTTAGAGAGAAAACTCCACAAGGGATTTCTCCTTAGTGTTATTCATACTGCAGTAGTGCCCAGAAGCTCCAGTCAGGGGTGGGCTCTATTGTTCTGGGTGCTGTACAAAACCATAGGAAGACAGACTAGAGCCTCACCTATACTGATTGACATGGTCCTCCCTAGAGCGATTCATCAGAGGGGTGGGTTTACCCCAGGATTTGACATAACTGGTACAAAAATAAGTGGTTGTGACTTTCCAAACGGCTAGTGATTTCAGATGCCTTAAATGAGCTGATTTTCAGTAAGTGCTGAGCACTTGCTCTGCGAAAACCTGGCTTCTTTAAGGTGTATCAAGTTGGCCACCTACAAATTGATGCTCCCAAAAACACTGTTGCTTTTGAAAATCTTGACCAATGGATTTTTTTGTTTCAGGGATGTTTGTTTTTTTTTCCAGGGGAGAAATTCTTATTTCAGTAAAAATGCAAGGGGCTCTGGTTTTATATTCTTCTATTTAAATCAAATTGGTAACCAGTAAATACATCCCACATGACTTTCTGTTCTTTTTGTTCTCTTTGTATTTCACAGTATGTCACTTAACTTCCCTGTGACTCCATTTCTCAGTCTGGAAAATGGGGTTAAGGATACTAATTTACCCTACAGCAGGGCAGAGGCTTGCTTAATTAGGGCGGATATTTTGAAAAGCTCTCAGCTGGGCCTCAATCATTTGTGGGCACATAATTGGAGTCCATTTTAAAAAGGAGGCCCATAATGTTTGTGTGATGAAAAGGGATCATGAGATAAAAGGTGCTAAAGAATTGGGTTACATAATAGCCTAGATCTTCAGTTGCTGTAAATAGGAGTAGCTAGCTTGGGGACGCAATGTGATCTAGGGACTACTAGGTCACTAGATTAGGACTCAGGAGACCTGGGTTCTGTTTCTGGCTCTGCTACTGACCTGTGGTATGACTCTTGGCAAGTCTCTTCACTTCTTGTCCCCCTCTGACCTTTTGTGAGTTTCTGTTGTAAGTTGATAGGGGCAGAGACCATCTAGTACCATGTGTCTGCAGAGCACCTAATGTAAGGGGTCCCTGACCTTGATTGGGGTCTGTATATTCGACTGTGATACACATAATAGTTAATGGAGCTAAGCTGCTTTACTGTGTCTGAGGACCTGGCCCACTGTGCCTGGGGGGGCAGTGGGTAAAGAATGGGTGGAGCCATGCCTCCACTCGGGCCATGCACCGGCTGTCACTAGAGTGTTCCAGAAAAGGGAGAGATCTAGGCATACATAAATAGCTAGTTCATAGATAAGGCGCCAGCAGATGGCACTCGAGAATATGCATCATTGCTCTTGGGTTTTCTAGGCCCAGTAAAACTTCTGGTTCTTGAGCATTGCAAAAGGCTTCAGCTGGATGAGTCTTTACACACAGCTCTTAACTTCAGGCATTGCAAGTGAGCCACAGTAGGATGGTGTCACAGTGTGCTGCTGGTGGATGTCAAGGAGGAAGTAGGGGATGAATTGTGACTCTTTGGGTGATGAGGCTTCCTGCCGCTATTCCTGGTGTGATGCAATTTATACCCCTGCAACAAGAGGCACAACTCAACCTTCAGATTCTCCGTCTCTTTCCGCCTCTTCTTCCCTTTTCTCTACCTCTCCTTCCTTCCTTGATCCTTATCTCAGTTACACCAATGCACTATTGCTCGCTTCAAGTGCTCCAAAGTCATTAATCGGATACCCCCAAAATCATGAGCTTGGCTTTCAAATATTTTTTTTAAATTTAGGGTTTGTTGTATTTGCCTTCTGGGTTTTGTGCCTCTGGGGAGGGGAATGTGTTACATTTCCCAGATTTCCTTCATATCCACTATGGCTAGAAAGAGAGCTTTCCTTTTCAATAAAGCAAGATTCTCACATAACCCCATGACTCTAGGAGCTGGGGTTTTAAGGAGAAAACTGTGAGATTCACAATAAAATGGTGAGAGATGGCAACACTGCCTCTCCAAAGTGACTCCATTCTTTCAGAGGCGTGTACTCCGGATTTATGTCAGTGTGCCTGAGAGTGGAGTCTCTCTCTGTCTCCTGAGTGTCACTGCTTGTTAAAGACTGCCAGGCACCTGGTGACATTTTCACATCCTGACTTTTCATCTCTTTATGCTTTAAGAGCTTTTCTCCAGACCTCCAAGTCTTTTCCCTTTGTTTCATTTCCAGCACAAGAAGGGCAGAGTAAGAACACCCCATCCATTCCCTTATAGCAAGAATTGCAGCATGAAAGAGGGAATTCCTCACCCCAGCAAAATCCACCCTAACCCCCTGCCTCAGCGGATAAAGGACTGAGAGGGCGTATTGCTGCACTGGCATTTTTAGAGAGTTGCGGACAGTGGATTGAATTTTACCAGGACTGCAAATGAAGTCTTGGGTGTCAGTGGCTGATCAAGATGAAGCTTTTTCTCCCCATGCTCTCACTTTCCAGATGATCAACATTCAAATTCACCCAGGGCCTCATTTGAGAGGAGAAAAAACACCCTCCGTAGATGACAGAATGCTCCAACCTGTATAATTTTATTCAGGACTGGCAGCCTGATTTGTGAATGTCTGACTCATGGAATAAACCCCTGATTACTGCCTAGGATTTATGGACAAAAAGTGTGTGTGCGTGTGTGCATGTGCTTGGATTTGAGTGTGTGTGCGTGCACACTTAAATTTGAGTGTGTGTGTTTGCAGGCTTATGAGTTTTTAAGTGAGTGTGTGTATAGTCTGTGAGGTGCATTTACTCACGTGTGTGCATTAGTGTCTCTGGATGTAAGTTAATATAACAAATCTGTGTTGCTGAGTATGCGCATTTCTAATTGAGTGTGTGTTTGCCTCTTATGTGAGTGTGAATTTGTATTTGAGCATCTTTGTGTGTCTCCTTCCATGTGTCTGATGCCATACAGAATATAGACTTGAGAAAAAGAAACAATATAATCAGTTTTGATCAACTTTCAGCAGAAAAGGACAGCCGCAGAGCTCTCCAAAGCCATTCCTAATACTTTGCACTTCTAACCTCTTTCATCTAAGGAGCTCAAAGCATTTTGCAAGTGGTAATGGTCCATGAGGAAGGCAATGTTTTTGCTAACTGCTGCCTCTTTTTGACTCATAGACTTGAAGGTCAGAAGGGACCATCATGGTCACCTAGTGTGATTTTTGTTCCTGTCTTTCTGAGCCGAGTGCGTTAGAATGAGGCAGATAAAACATTAAACTTGCATGGGCTAAACTTCAGTGTATTCCCCTTTCACCATCCCTTCTTTTCTCATCACCTCTGGAAAGTCCCTCCTGAAGCGGGGAACGGGTTTGGAATCATGTTAGAATTCCTCAGGTGGTTTTCATGTGGTCAGTGCCTTTAGCAAGGGACCAGAGAGGCACAGGTTTGGAAATATCTGCTAGTACCACTAACGTCCATTTCTTTAACAAAGTCCAATTTCCCACAGTGTGTTACCCATGGATGAGCTAAAATAAATAACAAGTATTCTTTTCATGGCTGCAGATCAAAGACTTTGTTGCTCCTGCAACCCAGATGTGTGCAATGAGCTTGGGTGCTTCTAGCATCCCTCCATTGTCCACCGCAAGCTCCCTGGGTGTCTCTCTCCTTGTCCCCTTTATTTTAGTTCTCCTTACAACTCCCCCACTCTATTCTAGGGCCTCTGTGTCTTCCCCATTCCCCTCTCCTCCCAAGCCATGGCTTTGGGTGCAACCCCATTTGCTCCCAAACCTTCTTAGAATCATAGAATGTCAGGGCTGGAAGGGACCTCAGGAGGTATCTAGTCCAACCTCCTGCTCAAAGCAAGACCAATCCCCAATCAGATTTTTGCCCCAAATCCCTAAATGGCCCCCTCAAGGATTGAACTCACAACCCTAGGTTTAGCAGGCCAGTGCTCAAACCATTGAGCTGTCCCTCTCCCCTCGTGTCTCCCCATGCCAGTATCCCCCATGCCCCCCCCGCCAAAGGTTCTGTGTAACTCCCCATTCCCCCCATATCAGGGAGTCTGTATGCCCTCCTGCCCCACTTTTTTCCAGTTTTCACAAAAATCAGTACACTTCTGCCCAATGAGGCCTAGAACATTCTCTGGAATACTGGGATTGATCAGATGCAACATTCAAAAATTATCGCATTACAGCCAGACAGAGAAATGCCAGCAAGTTGAGTGTAAGGACCTGCGTGCTCAGCCAAATAACTCAAGATTAAGCGCCAGTTGAGGAGCTGGCTCAAAGTTTCTTGTATTACCCATACAGCTCCTGATTCATCCCGATATTCACCACTGTAGGAGATCAGCCCATATGGTGTAATATCCAGGTTAGCAAACATGCAGTAAACGTATAGAGGGGGAAAAAAACACAGCAGGATGCGCCAATTCCTGAGCTGGTGCAAATCTGTGCAGCTCCAGTGAAATCAATTTATGACAGTTTACATCCACTGAGGACCTGGCCCCTAATCTTGAAGATTTTCAAATGGGACACAATTGCAGTGCTACCTCCAACATACTCCAAGCCTTGCTGAATTGGTGAGCTGTGGGATGAGCTTTTCCATCTCTGCTGCTATATTCTGCTGCATTGAAGGTTTCTGTCATTAGTTTTGTAGGAAGCCTTCAGTGGCCTCATTTGCTATTCATATACATCTCTTCCATTGGCGCCTGTTATTAATCTATTGGTAGATTTAAGGTTTCCATCTTGCAGTTGCTACATGGCCAGTCATCAAAGAAACAACTAAATGAATGTGGATATGAAACAAATAGTAGGTGGTAAGGTTACCAGATAATTGCTTTCCTGCTAAAATATATACAATGTGTCTCTCTATCAGCTGAAGGAAAGTCTACAAGGAACATGCAGGCAGTCCCCTCTGACCATGTTGGAACGTGGTGTTCTGAGACCTTAACGGGCCGGCAATATTTGATTAGTAAAGCCAGGCTGATTTGTTCCCCTGTTTATAAGTACGCACGCTCCTGCAGCCCACTGCTCTACTTCTTTGGCAACGATAATTGAGTAGCAAGTGGAGCTATAACACGGAGCTAATGAATGGTTTGAACGCTCATTTAGGAACAGCCCCCTGGAGAGGAGTTGGCTTGTACCAAGTGGACTGGCAGTCCGCAGTAAGCACAATGTTAATGAGCGAAGTTGCTGAAAAATGCTCGCTTGGTGCGAATTGTGGCTGGATGGGGACAGTCTTTGGTGCTTACGTTCTTTGAACATGATATAGGCTGTTCAGAGACTGGTTGGTCCAAATTCCTTACTTCAGATTTTCACAAGTGAATCTAAGAGTAGAGTTACTGAGGTTAATAGAGTTTATAGATTTATACGCGTGTAACTGAGACCATTGTTACTCTGGATTGAGTTATTATAGATTTACACCAATGTAACGGAGAGCAGACTTGTTCTGGATTAAATGACGTTACTGTAGATCTGCTCAAAGACAGAATGGTGAATAACTGGCTATGCTGTAATAGTGCAGGAAAGGGTCTGGGAATGATAGTGGATAACACATTGAGTATGACTCAGCTATGTGATGCAACTGAGAAAAAGGCTAATATCATCCTGGAGAGTATTAACAAGTGGCTCCTATGTAAGACATGGGCCATTGTCCCGCTCTCTTTGGTGCTGGTGAGGCCTCAGTTGAAGTGCTGTGTCCAATTTTGGTGCCACACTTTAAGAAAGATGTTCTTAAATTGGAGATACTCCATAGGAGAACAACTAAACTGATACCAGGTTGAGAAATCCTGACCTATGAGGAAAGGTTTAAAAAGTACTGGGCATCTTTAGTCTTGAGAAAAGAATATTGAAGGGATCTAATAACCGTATTCAAATACGTTAAGGGCTATTACAAAGAGGATGGGGATCAATTGTTCTCCATGTCCACTGGCGGTAGGACTAGAAGTAATCAGCTTAATCTGCGGCAGAGGAGATTTACATTAGATATTAAGGAAAACTTTCTATCTCTAAGGCTGATTAAGTTGTGGAGCAGGTTACCACTAGAGGTTGTGGAATCCCTGTCATTGGAGGTTTTTAACAGCTTAGGCAAACACCTGTCCAGGATGGTCTGTATATACTTGGTGCTACCTCAACATGGAATAATGGAGGAGATAACCTCTTGGTTCCGTTCTAGCCCTGCATTTCTGTGATTTACCCCGGAGTAACTGAGAACAGTGTAACAAGTACACAGGTGCAAGTGACATTTTGTAACCTAAAGCTATTATTTTAATGAGGTATAAAATGTCTATTAGCCCTACAAAGCATACCCTGGCCCTTTAACTGAGCAAGTGCATGACAAGATAGGTTACTAATTACTGAATGTTGGTGAGAAGTTGGTGTCCTGAGGGCAGTGATGGATGAGGCCTCATTTGTTCCCTCACACCAAATCCCCATATATACCAGACCTCACCCTCTCCGGAATAACTTTTTAGAAGAGAAAACTCCATGCCCATGAAAAAACGTTTGTTATGATGAGTCTTTTGCTTTCCACTTACAAAGATTATTATTCTCTGCGGGCCCCTTATGTGTCAAAAAGGATGCAGTGGGATATACTTCTAGGAAACAGACTGGGTCAGGTTTACCCTGAGTAATCACAGCTTTTACAGTTATTTTTATGTTTTGAAATACTCTCCTCATCCTCCTGAAATGAGATGGCTATTAGCCAGGACAGTTGGAGAGCTGCAAAAGATCTGCACAGATTCCAGCAGTTGGGTAGAAATGTGCTTTTTAAGGCTCTTCCTGAACAAAGATGGAAATTAAGAAAGATATTTTTGTCATAGGGCCAGATCCTGAGCTGGTGTAATTTGGTCTGGCTCAGTGCTTAATTCATGCCAGGGATGAACCCCGGCACCTCTAGGCTTGGCAGTTCATAGCCACGCCATCTCTGGGCCTCCCATGTCTGTGATAAAGGTAAAAAAATTGCTGGAGCCCCGGCACCTCTTTCATTGCAAATTAAGCCCTAGTCTGGTTCCAGTGATGTCAGTGGAGCTTTGCCAATTTACACCAGCTAATGAAACAGCCCATAATTGTTAAATAGTTATCATCATCATTTATTTTCTCTCCTTGTTAACATCTCAGAAGAAGCATTCCCGGCACCAAGCAGTCCAAATTTGTGAGGCAGGGTCCAAAAAATCAGTAGATCAGCTTAAATCATGGGATTTTTAAAAAACAAATATATTTGCTTTCTGCTTTTTTCAGTCATTAGGGCTCATATTTCCAAGTGGTGTCTGCAACCATGAAGGCTAGAAACTTGCATATTCACATGACTCCAGGAGCTGGGGCTTTCCGATAAACACAAACTACCAGGAGAGTTGCCATAGAATTGTGAACACTGGAGACACTGGAGAAGCTCAGATCTTTAATGTTCCCTTAACAATATCTTCTCTCACTACCACCACCCACACATGCTGCTGTGTTATCGTAATTCGGTTTATTGTTGTAGAGTTGCTCATGTTGCACTATTTAATTTTTGTAGTATTGTTCAGGAGCCTAGTGACTTGTTACTGTCATGAGCACTCCTCACTTAAGATTTGTTTTTGTTATTGTATGGTTCTTGATGGGAAAACTGGTGTGTTATTTTAGAGTGTTTAGGGACGCACTGGATTATTATCATAGGGTTGTTCAGGGGAAGGCAAGTCAAATGTTGACTCCTCCAGCCCTTTTAAACTTCCAAGGTGTTAATTTAATTGGTGTAATTCCTTTTTCACAGGCTTTCTCTTTCTCTGTGTAGTTTGCCTCCTGGGACCCTCCTCCTAACTGGTAGTTATCCGTGGGTTCTGACCCTCCTCCAGTCAGTAAGATGGGTATAATAATTCTTATGTGTCTCACAGTGGGTGTTGCATCTCTAAATGATTTTTGCTTGGCAGCTGCCTTGAAATTGCAGATGAAAAGTGTGAGAACATTCATCCATGCTGTCTTCTCACCTGCCTTGAAATAGGGACTGGATGTGATCAGACTTCATTTCAACTCTGTACTTGCAGCTGAGATTCTGTTTTGTATCCTGATTCTTCTTTGGTACATCAAAAGGGATATCCTTATACCTCCTGCGGCAACAGGAGATGCAGGAGGAGCTGTTACTCATCTTTGACCTTGCTTGATGGGACACTGTAGCCTTCTCAACGCTGCTCCCTAAACACCCAGTCTCGTAATAATACCTGTGCTAATATGAGCTCAGCTGGGCATGTTGTATTAATGGAATTACATCCTAAAAACTGAAAACAAAAGTCCCTCTCCCACCCCCTAATTTGGTCTTGGTTATAGCACATTTACAGCTTGGTTCTAAATGGTGAATTTTAATATCATTTTCTTCAAAAGTGTTACATATAAATTTAGTATCCCAGTATAAAAGTGTCTGCAGGCACAGAAATCATTATTGTCGGGCTGACTGTTAAAGACTGATATATTTAAAATGAAAATATATTCTCTCCAAAGTGAAAAGTCAGGGTGTAAATTAAATTTGTCAATAAATATGGAAATGGTTTCTAACTCTCCTCCACTCCCCCGACCCCGCATTGCTGAGATTAGTTGTCTCGGTTCCATGTCATCGGCATTCCACTCCCTCTGCTGTTTAATGTATGCTCAGTTTCAAGAGACATCTATTATCACAGCCTCAGATCAGTGAGTTAATTGTACATTCAACAGTGGTATCAACCATACGAACTCTTTAGGAACAGACTCTGGGAGGAGGTAATTGGATTTAGGGGATTCAAGAAACCCCCTGAGCAACTTGTCTTCTTCCTGGCAATTTGTGAGTGATGGAATAACCAGCCCATACATTTTGGTCCTCTGGTTTATACAAGTATTTATATCAGAGGGGAGCCCAGTGCAAAATCCTAGAAATAGGAATCCCCAAAATTTTAGAAAGTCCAGATCCCAGCTCCATTCTAAGTCTTAACACCCCAGAACTTTGGGAAAGTTTGGATCTTCTGAACTCTGCTGCTTGTATCTGTGTCTAACATCCATACAGTACAGTGCATGGAAATATTTAGCATCATGTGTTTTTCTTACCCTGATCTGAGGCATTGCTTGGTTAGTACCATGGCAGGGAGGAAAGAAGAAATCCCCACCCGTAATGCACCCGGCCATTGTGTCGTGTATTTGAATGCTCCCATCTGCACTTAGAAGTTTAAATTGATTGTTTTTGTGCCAATGGGTCAGATTCTTGGGTTGCACAAATCAGCATAGATGCACTGAAGCTAGTGGAGTGGTGGTAAATTACACTGGCTGAGGATTTGGCGTTGAATTTTGCTCTTGGATGTCGTGTTTGGGTATCAATGTTTGCAAAGCAAGGTCTGTGGGCCTGACAGGATCTATTGTCAGTCTGAAAAGAAAAAACCTACAGGCTGGAACTTTGAGAGTCTCTGATGACATAAAACTGGGTAATGAGATTTGTCTGGGACCCTCAGCTCCCACTCGAAGGACCAAACAAACTTAGAACTATCCAGAAATGTAATGAGAGCCCTGAACTCCGATAAGTGAGACCGCCGTATCAGAAAAGAAATATTATTTCATTTGATGACCTTATGGTCATTAGCATTGAGATCAAGAGGTCAGGAGGTTGCAATGTTGCCATGGCGTGCAGGAATAATGACACTCAGGTAATTTTTATGTCTCCACTTGTTAAAATATCCCTGTGTCCGCATTGCTCAACTGTCCCCAAGATTAATATCCATCCATGGCTATTTTGTTGAGTGGCAGGTGAGTTTCAGATTGATTTTGTTTGCAGCGGAAGGGGTTAGTATTGTTACAATCAGGATGGATTTACCATAGCCCTGCAGACCTTGAGATGTCACCCATTTTGGGAGTCCTGGGTATCGCCTTCCCCTCTGAAGAGTGCTGCGGCAGACCAGGATGAGCTGTAGCCAAGGTCAGGAAGGATGATTGTGATGATGATGGGATGACATTAATACTGCATCGAGGAGACATAGTGGAGAATGGGAATGAAGACTCATCTGTCACAAACTCCTCATTCGTCAGCTGGAGGTTGGCAGTTGACATGGCAACGATGACCTTCGTTTGTTGTGCTGTTGCTCTGCTCAGTTTGCTGTGTTTCAGGAGGGACAGAGGAGCACATCTGAGGAGTTGTTGTCCATAGCTGGCAACCAAGGGGACCTGAGATGCTATCTCTCTTTCCAGCCATCTGCTTACTGAGCTCTTGCACCCCACATCCCCCCATCATCTGAGCTTTCCCAACTGCCTGAATTCTCCCCACTAGCTGTCTGAGCTTTCCCATTCCCCACTCACTTTCTCACCTTCCCCACTGCCTTCTTCTGAACACTCCATGTCCTCAACCCACCAGCTGATGTGGCCTCTCCTTCCCTACCCGCCCCCCTCCTGCGGTGCTCCCCTCATTTTTCTACCCAATCTCTTTTCTCTCTCGCAGATACAAACAACCTACACTGATCTTTTCCTGGACCAAGGGACGTTGTCTTGAAAGGTCCCAGCTGAGACAAAGGAAAAACAGCCCCTGACTTCAGCAGGGTTTGGATCAGGCTCTTGGTCAACTGGATGGAAATTCACAGGTGAACGACAATGCCTCTCATGGGCAAATTCCCTGCAGCTCATGGCACGATGAATGCTCTGAATGCCCCAAACGCCATGCAGCAGAGAGAAGGCACAATGAGAAACAATGAGCAGATCTCCTGGGAAAACTTCTTTTTATTACCTCTCTCTGCTCGGCTGCTGGTACCTGCCAGAGGACTCGGTGCACAGTATTGCCTGTTGCAAGAATGGCTGGATTCTTTTTGCTTATTTTCTGTGTTTCTCGTTCTTATCTGTTGCTTTAAAACAGAATGTTAATTGTTAAGGGTGTCTGCCGAAGTCCGGGCTTTGGCTGGAGAGTTAAACCCAAGTGACATAATTTTGGTTGAGTTACATAGGCTTTGCCTTTATCAGAGTAACATCGGAGTTTGCCTTGCTGTGACTGCTATCAACGATTGGCAAACCCTACAGAACCTGGTACTGAACAGTCCCCAAGTTCAAAGCCCCTTTCTCATCAAAGTACATTAGCTTGTAACTAATTACATCCAAGCATTATCAGGACCAGTTCCTCCTTTTAAACACACTTAACTCCATCTTTGAAGGTTCTGGGCATAAAAACAGCCGCTTTGAATAAACTCCCCAAAGACATGCTGCAGTAGGTAAGGAATTGAACTAGACACCTTGGGTCCCCATTGGCAAGCAGCTGGAGTGAAGGTATTGGTTACATTATCCAAATGAAGATTAAAACACCAGGGTTTTTGTATTGTACAAGTGCTGCTGGCATAGTAAGCCGTCATTAAAGAGGGAGCTAGAAAGCTGGATTGTGCCATAAAATTAAGGTCCAGACCATTACACATTGAAGTCCATGGAAAGACTCCCATTAAGTTCAATGGGTGTTGAATCAGGCCCCAAACGTTCTTGGAATAGTTAGATACAAATCTGAGGAGCAGGCTATAACTCGCGTGATGGGTTACCCACACCACCCCGGGAAGGCTTATCAGCCTGGGCTTGTAGGCGCTGAAGTGGAAGCCTGATCACAATAGCTCCAAATATATGTATAAATGATGTCAAACATTAAGATGCACTAAGAAAATACCTCACTGAGAATGTTACAAACACATTGTCTGTGCATTAAGGACTCTACATAGCTAATCGGATGTTTTTCTCTGTCTCTTTCCCTTTGTCCTTTTATTATTGAAGCTATTTGCATGGAAATAAGAGCTTTGCTTGTAAAATGCTTATCTGTTCCTATTGCTTATTCTATACTCAAGGGAACCGTTTTCTCTCTGTGGCATCAAGAACCATTTACCCAGCATCCCATTGCGATATCCACCCTGTAATGAAAGTTTGTGATTTCCACTGGGAAACAGATCGTCAGTCAGACAAAAGAGAGCTTCTTTCTAGTTCTGATCACTGTGAGTGTACAGCGCCTCTCCCTTCTTCCATGATTTAGGAAGCACATGGAGTCTAGTGGTTACAGCAAGAGCGTGGGAGCCCAAACTTCCAACAGAGCTTAAAATCACTTCTTTACCATCCCTCTTTCATCTATTGGTAGAGCTAGTCACATTTTTTTTAACAACCTGCTTTTTTAGATGAAAAATGCTGATTTTGTCAAAACCAAAACTGTTCGAGAAATAAGGGTTGGTTTTGATGAAACTCCCAAACTGAAACAAAGTTTTGAAATCATCACAATATCCTGGTTTTGACATTTTCCAAACAAAAAGCGTTGGTCTTTTTGAGTCAAAACAACTTTTGCTTTAGACATTTGGTAACATTTAGAATAAAAAAAAGGTTAAAGAAAAGAGGGTCAAAATGGAAAGAAAATATTTCAACATTATCAAAATGAAATGTTTTAACTGGCCTGAAGTGATCCAGGGAGCATGTGAGAGTCCAGTGGTCAGAGCAGGAGATGAGGCATCTGTATTCATGGGCTCTTAAATTAGGCAACTAAATCCATATTTAAAAGCCTAAATAACAGTGGCCTGATTTTCAGAAATGCCAAGCATCTACAAATGTCACTAAAAATAATTTGCACTCAGCAAACATTGAAAATCAAAAAGCAGCAAAGAATCCTGTGGCACCTTATAGACTAACAGACATTTTGGAGCATGAGCTTTCGTGGGTGAATACCCACTTCGTCAGATGACATGCATGTCATCTGACGAAGTGGGTATTCACCCACGAAAGCTCATGCTCCAAAATGTCTGTTAGTCTATAAGGTGCCACAGGATTCTTTGCTGCTTTTATAGATCCAGACTAACACGGCTACCCCTCTGATAATTGAAAATCAAGCCACTTTTTTAGGTGCTTCAATACAGAGTTTGAACCTGAGGGGGACAGATCTTCAACTGGCATAACCCAGAAATCAGTGGAATTTTGCTGATTTGCACCACATGGGGATCGGGCCCAGGTTTTTAGTTGGGCCGATGACTGATTCAGTCTGGCTCATCCCACTGATATGAGTCCTTGTCTTTCCCGAGCACTAAAATTTAACCCAAATTACAACAAAACAAAAATCAACCAGTGCCATTTGAATTTTTTCTTTTCTTTTTTAATTTCCTTTTTCACAGTGCGACTGACCTCCCTGTGCTGCTTGGGATTGATGGGAGTGTGCCAACCTCCAGCTGCAGGCTGTGTGTCTTTGTGTATTAGGGACAGAAAAATACCCGTCTACGAGTACCTTGACAGAAAGGGAGAACAGAGGAAAAACGCAGGCCTGCGGCTTCTCATCCAAAAGAAGCCGCACAGAAGAAGGAGCTAACACAGTGGAAAACATCATGTCTGCAAAGCACCAAGGAGGAAATCAACACAACTTTAAGAAGCAGCAGACAGGGAATAGATTACAGCACTTTTAAATTAAAGGTGTTATGGGGCTCCTAGAGGGAACTGGCTGGGAGTAAGAAAGGAATTCGGTGTAGTTAGATTCACTGCACTCCTGACTCACCTACACTGTCTGGGTCCATTAAGCCTGTATCTTACAACGCCCTCAAAATGCAGACAGAATCATTCAGTATCAGTGGCAGCTTGTTTATCTAATCTCAAATGACCTTTAGCAGAGGAGGCTCCACAGGCGACATGAATATTTACAATCCCAGTGTTCCTGACCATCCTTTTAATTGCAATTAAGGGTGTTGTGGTGGTTCTGGTGAATGGCCTTCAGGTTGATTTACATGGTCAAACAGCAGGTGTTTTTAAGGCAGTTATTGATTGTAATATTGACAGTGGAGTTTTCTGTTCTATGAAATGAAAATGGAAGCAAAGGAAAGCTTGGTGTATATGTAAGCGGGGAAATAGTCCTGCTATTGTGGGGAACTTTCCTGGTTTATACCCTACCCCGGTGAAATGGGCTAGTGAAAGGATCTGAGGCCATGTCTACATCTAAAATTTTGCAGCGCTGGTTGTTACAGCTGTATTAGTACAGCTGTATAGGGCCAGCGCTGCAGAGTGGCCAAACTTACAGCAACCAGCGCTGCAAGTGGTGTTAGATGTGGCCACACTGCAGCGCTGTTGGGCGGCTTCAAGGGGGGTTCGGGGAACGCGAGAGCAAACCGGGAAAGGAGACCAGCTTCGCCGCGGTTTGCTCTCGCGTTCCCCGAACCACCCTGCAAACCGCAGGGAAGGAGACCTGCTTGCTCGGGGGTTCGGGGAACGAGAGAGCAAACTGGGAAAGGAGACCAGCTTCGCTGCGGTTTGCTCTCGCGTTCCCCGAACCACCCTGCAAACCGCAGGGAAGGAGACCTGCTTGCTCGGGGGTTCGGGGAACGAGAGAGCAAACCGGGAAAGGAGACCAGCTTCGCTGCGGTTTGCTCTCGCGTTCCCCGAACCACCCTGCAAACCGCAGGGAAGGAGACCTGCTTGCTCGGGGATTCGGGGAACGAGAGAGCAAACCGGGAAAGGAGACCAGCTTCGCTGCGGTTTGCTCTTGCGTTCCCCGAACCACCCTGCAAACCGCAGGGAAGGAGACCTGCTTGCTCGGGGGTTCGGGGAACGCGAGAGCAAACCGGGGAAGGAGACCAGCTTGATTACCGGAGGCTTCCTCAGGTATGCTGGGATACCTGCTTATTCCACGGAGGTCAAGAAAAGCGCTGGTAAGTATCTATACTTGATTACCAGCGCTGGATCACCAGCGCTGGATCCTCTACACCCGAGACAAAACGGGAGTACAGCCAGCGCTGCAAACAGGGAGTTGCAGCGCTGGTGGTGCCCTGCAGATGTGTACACCTCCTAAGTTGCAGCGCTGTAACTCCCTCACCAGCGCTGCAACTTTCTGATGTAGACAAGCCCTGAGTCCTCGCTCCCACTTCCTTTACTCAGAGCCCTGCCTGACCTCAAGGGCTCCCCTTCCACTCTCCCATAACCCCGACAAGTCTGGGCCCAGGATTCCTGGGGGCTCAACCCTCAACCTTGTTGTGGTCACTTAGGATAGGGGTTAGGGTGTCCCCACTCTGGGGTGCTCTTTCTGCACAGGATGCTTCCCTGACCCACTGATCATTACATACAGTTCAGCAAATACAATTTATTAAACAGCAATCAGTTAAAAAAGAAGGGAAAATGGGAAAGGTTAAAAGAAAACTCGTCACCCTGCTTTGGGAGCTAGCAACCAAAAAACGCACTGTGTTTTAGCCAACAGTCCTCTTACACATAGTATGGGGGATATGCAGAGTTCAAAAATGTGCTGGGTGCTAGGGGCCAGAATCTGTTTTTGTTTACATTGGCTTTAAATCCAGAGCAACCCCAGGATTGTTAGTCTGGATTCACATCAAATCTCTTGTACATTGGTGTATAACTGGAGTAACCTTAATAGTTATTCTGGATTTACATCTAATCTTATTTACATTAGTATCAGCCCAGAATAAACTTGGTAGAATTAGTCTGGATTTATATGTGATCTCATGTACACTACTGTCAATCTGGAGTAACCCCAGAAGAGTTGCTCTGGATTTCCATCTGAATTCACTCAGTCAGTCTGGAATATCTCCAACAGTTACTTGGCTTGGTGTGTAATATTTGACAGTAATTTCAACTGCAATTTTTAATTGATACTGACATATAAAATAAAAAGAGTAAATTCAATGCTTGTGAAACTCACCCAGCCCTGCCAATGCATATCAGTTCTTCCCTACAGCAACCCTTGCTATTCCAGCCCTGGACCCCCACCCAGCTCTGCCAAAACACCTCAATCCCTCCCTCTAGAACTTGGAATGTTCCAATTCTGCCAGTCTACCTCAGATGGCATAATCCCTGGTCCTGAGGATAGAGCTTGGCTAAAACACTTCAGAATCCCTTGCTTTTCCATTCCTGGCCTCCACGTCAGTGAACCTCCACCCTCTTTCCTTCAGTACGTCCAGCTATTGCTGACCTGCCTGACCTTCTGCCATTCGACATTGTTGGATGGTCTTTTAATGTGCATTCGTGGGGGCTGGGGTGAATTGAAAAAAACCATCAAACTCCCCTTCGGTTGTGAGAGATCAGAATTAGTATTAAAGTCTCCAGAGGTGAGATTTGATGCATTCATAGAATCATAGAATATCAGGGTTGGAAGGGACCTCCGGAGGGATCTAGTCCAACCTCCTGCTCAAAGCAGGACCAATCCTCAACTAAATCATCCCAGCCAGGACTTTGTCAAGCCTGACCTTAAAAACCTCTAAGGAAAGAGATTCCACCACCTCCCTAAGTAACCCATTCCAGTGCTTCACCATCCTCCTAGTGAAAAAGTTTTTCCTAATATCCAACCTAAATCTCCCCCACTGCAACCATTACTATTTATTCTGTCACCTGCTACCACTGAAAACAATCTAGATTTGTCCTCTTTGGAACCCCCTTTCAGGTAGTTGAAAGCAGCTGTCAAATCCCCCCCTCATTCTTCTCTTCTGCAGACTAAACAATCCCAGTTCCCTCAGCCTCTCCTCATAAGTCATGTGCTCCAGCCCCCTAATCATTTTTTGTTGCCCTCTGCTGGACTATTTCCAATTTTTCCACATCCTTCTTGTAGTGTGGGGGCTCAAAACTGGATGCAGTACTCCAGGTGAGGCCTCACTAATGTCGAATAGAGGGGAATGAGCATGTCCCTTGATCTGCTGGCAATGTCCCTACTTATACAGCCCAAAATGCTGTTAGCCTTCTTGGCATAAGAGCACACTGCTGACTCATATCTAGCTTCCCATCCACTGTAATTCCTAGGTCCATTTCTGCAGAACTGCTGTTTATCCATTCGGTCCCTAGTCTGTAGCAGTGCATGGGATTCTTCTGTCCAAAGTGCAGGACTCTGCGCTTGTCCTTGTTGAACCTCATCAGCTTTCTTTTGGCCCAATCCTCTTATTTGTCTAGGTCCCTCTGTATTCTAGCCCTACCCTCCACCGTATCTACCACTCCTCCCTGTTTAGTGTCATCTGCAAACTTGCTGAGGGTGCAGTCCACACCATCCTCCAGATCATTAATGAAGATATTGAACAAAACCGGTCCCAGTACTGACCCTTGGGGCACTCCTTGTGATACTGGCTGCCAACTAGACATGGAGCCATTGATCACTACCCGTTGAGTAGTAGTTTTGCATCCTGCTTCTCTCTAATTCTTAATTATTGATGTTCAGCTGAAGTTTGTAACTAAATACAGATGAGAACATGACTTCTTTATTTTCCCTTTGCCTTAAGATTTTGCTTTTGGTAGCTCTTAGAGATATTTGGAATGTCTTGGAACTGACATGGAGACGTGCCTGCTTTTAGTCCATAAGCTTTATTTCACATACCTTCCTGTATAGAAAAGCCTTATAAATTATGCCCTTTCTATAGATTGTTTTGAACCATCCTATATAATTACTTAGATTGTGTGTGTGTGTGTGTACGCGCATGTGCAGTACCTAGCACATCAGGGCCCCAGTCACAGAGTGAGGCCCCAGATGCTACTTTAATATTGATGTTGATAATAATAATAATAATATAATTAATGACTTAATAGGGGCCTAAATGCTTATGGCAAAAACAAACAGACTGATTCTTGGTTGATGTAAACTGGTCTATTTTCACTCAAGCCACCTCCCCCAGTTTATGTAAGCTGAGAATTGAGACTATTGTGTCTCATAAAGTTTAAGCAGCCTGATTACTGAGGTAGAATAGAATGATTTTTTTTTAAAAACTCTGCTGTGTAGCTCTCCTTTCATCTGCCAATCTGTCAGTCTAACACTTGTCATGAACCATAAAAAAGGGAATATTTCATATAACATTTTCAAAAAAAATCATGGGTTTGGGTCTTTTTGGTCAAAATTTCAATTTTTTTTTGAAAGATTGTTATTCCTAGTGCTGGTTGAAAAACAGGAAAAATGTTTAAAAAATTATTTTTTTTCCCATCAGGTGTGCTGATTTCATACCAGGGCAATGTTATTCGCTAAAGCTTATGCCCAAATAAATCTGTTAGCCTTTAAGGTGCCACTGGACTCCTTGTTATTCACTACACTAGTTAGTCCTGATTTGCACCAGTGTAACTAAAAGCAGAATCAGGCCCCTTGCAACCTGTTATCTTTGAAACTCATTCATGCAGCTGTAAGGAATTCCCTGCTGGCTCACTCTGATTCAACCTTTTCAGGTGGCATTTTGAAATCTACCAGGAGCATTCTTAAATAAATGCAGGTATCTCTGAAATCCCCCAGCTCGTGATTTTGTAAATTCACCTCTAGATTATACCCCAATTCTGCTCAATTAACTCTGCAGTCTTACAACTGAACAATAGCGCCAAACTTCATTTTAACAGCAGATATGCTATTCCCTTCGCAATGGCCTCATGCCTCGCTGAGTTGCCATCTATGTCACCAGCATACAACAGGCCAGTAAAATGTGTCAATTTCCTTCTTTAAATTTATCAGAGTGATGAGTTACACAGTTTGCAACTTGCCACCCCAGGAAAAAAAAAAGATAGTTCTGTCAACACTCACATCTGGTCTCTCATTCAGCTATAATAGGATACAATTAATTATTTCAGCCTGCTGTCTATCTGTCAGTGCATCATAAAGAATATTTTTGGTCTGCATTGTCTGTTTTTTAATATATAGCTGCTTTTCTTTGCTTTATAATAGGGTTTATATTTTGTCCTACTTTTTCCTTGTCTATTCCCCCCCTTTTAAAACATTCAATTCCTGAAGTCTACAGCCCTCCATCTTTCCCTGCTGCTGGTCAGTTATCCACAAGAGATTACATTATTACAAGTATAAGTGTGTTGCAGGTGCCATCATAGGTGGCATGTGGCTTTGTAGCTAATGGTTAGAGCAGGGAACTGGGAATCAGGTGTATATTCCCTGCTGTCAAAGGGAGAGTATAGTCAGACTATACCAGGGATCGGCAACCTTTGGAAAATCCACTGACGGGTTGGGACGGCTTGTTTACCTGCAGCATCTGCAGGTTCAGCCAATCACAGCTCCCGCTGGCCAAAGTTCGCCGTTCCCGGCCAATGGGCACTGCTGGAAGCGGCACGGGCCGAGGGATGTGCTGGCCATCGCTTCCCACAGCCCCCATTGGCCTGGAATGGCGAACCGCGGCCAGTGGAAGCTGCGATTGGCAGAATCTGCGGACGCTGCAGGTAAACAAACTGTCCTGGCCTACCAGCGACTTTCCCTGATGGGCTGCGAGCCAAAGGCTGCCGATTCTTGGACTATACTATACTAATAATTTCATAGACCACTTCGTGCCTAGAAGTGTCGGCCAAGATCAGGGCTCCATAGTGCAAGGTGCCATACAAATATACTAGAGCAGACAGCCCCTGCCCCAAAGAACTTACAGTATAGACCAGGCAGGCAGAGGGAGGGAAGGGATACAGAGGGACAGAGAGCTGGAGTAGTGTGCTGAAGGTAACAAAGCACTTAAATTGCCACACAAGGGATAGAATCCAGGTCTCCTGATTTCTGGTGTGCTACCCACTAGAGCACACTGCCTCTGCTCTGGTATCAGAGGACGAGAATCAGGACTCCTGGTTTCTGTCCCATGGTCTGGGAGGCAAATGTTGCCTAGTGGTTACAGCAATTGGCCTAGGAATCAAGACTTTTTGGTTCTGTTCCCAGATCGACCATGTGCTTTCCAGGAGACCACTTAGAGTCTCCCTGCCATGGCATCCCTAGCTGTAAAATGGACATAATAACTTACAGGGCGTACTGTGGCTAATTCAATGTTTGCAAAGCACTTTAACATTCCTTAGTGCAGAAATGCAGCATGTCCTTGTTGTTGCTATTAGATGTGCTGTCATTTCCAAAGACTCTAGTAGCAGTCAGGTCAGAGGAGCCTTTTCTCCGGCTGTATACGCCAGGTGGCAGCTGCTATAAAGGAGACAGATGTTTTGTTACAATTTTAGTGGAACTTTAATAGTTTTGTGAGATGTTGGGGAACAGAGGGCTAAGGTCAGCAACAAACTGCAATCTCCCAGAGCTGCAGGAGTGATTTTAACATGAGAAAAACGACAGTTTATTAGCACTGGGTAGAGCTGGGGAAAATATTGCACAAGAAAAAAAGGATGTGTGACCATTTGTTTGATACAAAACCCCCAAACTGGCTTAGTTGGTGTTTGCAAATCTCCTTTATCAGCCCTCCATGAACCATGGGCTAGCAAAGATTTGTCTGTAGGAATGTTCACAGAAAAACAGGTGATGCAAAGATGTGTGCAAACACGAGTATGTGCATCAGAGGAGAGCGTTAATTTCCCTTGGTGCATATAATGGTATGGCAACATGCCAGCTGTGATGCCAATACTAGCAGGTGGGAAGCAGCACAGGGGATCTATGCAAGGATTGAAATCTGGCCCCATTAGAGTCAGTTTCCCTATTGCCTTCATGGGCCCCAAGATTTCACACTGGGTTTTTCGCTACACCAGTGCAAACCTTTGGTGTGGATGCGATTTACACTGGTGCAGCATGGTTTGTAACAGTACCACTTGCTCCACAGTACCAGCATAGATTGTTTCTAAGTAAGAGAGTTACAGTCATGAAGCCCCACCCATGGCTAAAATCCCCATGGAAACGAGGCCCAAGAATAATTTTCTGGAGGTCCTGAAACTAGTGGGGTTTCTGCTGACCCCCTGAACACAGCATCCCATCTTACCCCATCCCAGGGCCTCATGGTGGGTTTGATTTCACTATTGCTAAACCCTCCCTGAGAGAGGAACAATGAACCTCTCCGGCAATGAATGATTGCACATCCTCCTTTGCCAGCTCCTTCCATTGCCTCTTTGTTCTTAAAATTACAAAGTATCCCCTTACATCTGCCCTTCTGCAGCTTGAGACGATGACTGTACAATTTCTTTTCTCCTTGTGGACTGGTGAGACTCAATCCCTGTCCCCTTATCAAAGGAATTCTCACACTGGATCAGACCAGGGATCCATCTACCCCTACATACTATTACCAGTAGTGGCCAATACTTTCTGCTTCCCCTCTTTTCTCTAGTCCTAGATGTGTCTGCATCTCTTAACCTCGCCCCTTATGTCTTAATTTCAAAACCATTTCAGAACCAAACAAGCCAGGCTGACTAATGGAATCACTCCCTTTAACTGAACACAGTTGGCCGTTCTCTGCTCAGAATCTGTATCCTGTTCCACTGCTCACTTCTTTTGCTGCATATTTGTGCATTGCTGCATGGGAACAGGGCGTGCTAGTCATCATCACAATAACGTCTGCTCACGTGTTCCCTTTCACACAAGGATCCCAAAGTGCTTTGAAAATGTGAGTTAGTGAATTCTCTCAATGCGTCGGTGAGATAGGAGTGATACATTGTGCAGAACGGGAGGGTAAAATGGAAGGGCAGAAGCTAGTAAGAATCCACAAAGCAAATCAATTTCACAGCAGCGAATAGAACTCCAGAGCTCCTAGTCCTCTGCTGAAATCGCTAGGCAGTGTTGCCTCCCTTGGTTAATTTGATCAATATGTTGTCTGCTAGCTGCGGATGTTGTGGATTCATAGGTTTTAGGGTTAGAAGGGACGGGTATGATCATTTACTCTGACCTTCTGCATGACACAGACCATACATTTCACTCTGTTTTCGCTGCATGAAACCTGACAACATGTGGTTGATCTGGAGAATAAATTTTAGAAGGACCTCCAGTCTTCTTTGCTATCGACCTTACCACCAAGGGACTAGATGGCTCTGGAGCATAGAATGGCTGGTAATAAGGTCTTTATAACAGTTCTCATTGCCACTCTGTGCTTTGCTTTACTAGCGAGATCTGATTGGATGGCAGCACAAAATAACATGCGAGGTCCGGTGCATCGGTAGGTTTGCAGTTAGTGAAATATTAATAAAGAATGGAACCCCTGACTTTGTAATTTAGGACAGGGATAGACACCTTTCCCCTCTTTCCATTTATATAAAATCTACCCCCTTCCTCCTGCAACTTCTTCACTTTTACACTCACCACGAACAAAAAAACCACCAAACCTATCTGCCTTTGGGTCTGTATGAATCAGGGCTGGACCATCAGTCACATGCAAAGCTCTGCTACTGCTGTAAAGCTAAGCCCTTAAAATAACAACAAAACAACCCCAAAACCATACATGCCAGGCCTTCATCTCCTTTCAGAAGCCAAAGTCTGTAGGATGATTCTTACTTCTAGGACAATAACATCACTTTTTGGAAGTTTAGTTCCTCGTTTGCATGCAGATTTCTCTGAGAGCAGCTCTCTCTCTCTCTCTCTTTAACTTTTTCTTTCCATTCTGTGGTTCTCAACAAAGCCAGTTTTTTTTCAGGGTTTTTTTTTAAACCAGCAGCAGAGAAGGCTTCGTCAGTCAAGCCAAGACTTGCAGCCCTGCTCAGCCTAACAGCAGATTGGAATGGCACAGGCTGGGGGTGGGCAAGGTCAGGGTGAAAAGTCATTTCACCCAGTTACAAATCCCAACGACTTCATATATTGAACTTTCTTATACTGACTCAGCTGCCCCATTTACAAAGCCCCGAGGGAGGGTGGTTCTTTAGTAAACCACAAAAAGGCCTGCTCTGGTATAAACAGCCCAGGAGGGATCTGGGCTAAAACTGCCAAGGAGATAAATCTCTCTCCACTTTTCCTCCCCTCTCTCAGACAGCACATGCTGGAAGAGCGTATGGTCGAAGAAAACCCTAGAGGACAAATTTCTACTTTGCCCTGAAGCATGAGTGTTTATCTTCCTCCCACTCAGTTATTGCCTACAATTGCTCAGCTGTATGTGGGGGCTGCTCCTTTGAAATGGACCCAGTGAGTCATCTAGTCTGATAAGCCACGTGGCTCCTTCAGGACAAAAGGAAATCCTCTGCACCATGCACCTGAATATACAATACTATGCCCAGAAGGAGAAATTCCCTCCTGAGCTTGGATGGTGATCAGCTTGTGCCTGGAAGTATGAGGACTGAGACCCTTTTAGAATTTCATTCTAGCCAGAGTAGCAACCCTTGAATCTCGTCACTCAGATTTGTTGATGTATTACCCCACAGAGCAGCGGGGTCAGGACTTAGTTGAAGGGGTGGGGAATGCTTCGAAGTTTGGCTCCACCCTCCTACTCTCTGACCAATGCTGGGAGTGGCTTGCACGGGCCAGCCGCGCATTCCCAGGCCAAGGAAGAAACAGAGAGGGACTAATTACTTGGAGGGTGTCTCCCTGTCTGTAGCGGCTTCCGGGCTGGTGCGGTTGGCACTTGACCCTGTGCTCGGGGTACTGAGCACAATCCAGCGGCCTGAATGTCTAAGGGGCCAATGCAGCGGAGCGTGAAGTGGGCTTTTTGCAGAGCAGCAGCCACCATTTCCAACAGCAGTCACAGCCAGGCTGATCTTTAAGATAAATGCTATTTAAATTGCTGTATCTCAGCTACTGTGGGAGCCGAGCACCTCATCTTAGCATGCTAAATATATCTTATTATTTGTCTTGCTCTTTACATATACCAGAGGCTGGAGCATCATTAAATACACTAGGAACATTTATTCCTTGCGGTTTTGTTCCTTATTAAGCTGTTCTTTTGTATAATGGCTTCTCTGTATGGGATAGGGCTGGATTTGGAGCGCTGCTCCCTGGCTTTCTTCTCCTCTGTCCACCAAGGCAAACTATTATTAATTAATATTCCTTGCTTTATCTTTGTTGTTTGCAGCTGCTTCGAAGGTAACCAGCATCACAGCCGTGAGTGGCTTTCCTTTTAAGAGCATTTGTTTCTAGGCTGTTGTTGTTTGTATTACAGTAGAACCTAGTGGCCCCAAACCGGATGCTAGGCACTGTCCAAAGCAAGAGGCAGGCCCTGTCCAAAGTGTTACAATCCAAATACACAAAGCACGTGCTATATGGTTCTCCTTTGACAAAGGGGAGACTAGACTCACCTCAGCAGTGTGCAAGTCACTGGTTGTAAATGCATTGGAAGAGCTTGGATTTGAGAGGCAGGGAGGTCTGCTAGATAGAACACTGGGTTGACATTTGGGGGTCTGAGTTCTTTCCCAGCGCTGCGACTGGTCTTCTGGGTCACCTTGGGCAAGTCACTGCTGCTCTGTGCCTCAGTTTCCCGATGTATAGGATGGCGATAAAGATACCAACCTCCTTTGTGAAGCACTTTGAGATCTATGGATTATGCAAGAGCTGGGTGTTCTTCTGCTTCTCTTATTTGTACTGGTGCCAATCAGGAGTGACATTACTGAAAGTCAGACCAGTGTTAGAAGTTGGAAGGAGGACTGGGCCCCTTGAGTTTGAAATGAGCTATCAGCCACTATACCAACCCACCCTCTTCTCTGTGCTGAAATGGAAGGTGTCCTCGGAGATTTTAGCCCTTTTCATTGGGCCTGTATATGCTCCTAGCCCAGAGTTGGCTAGGACTGTCAAAGGGAGTTAGGCACCCAAACACATCCATTGTGCTCCTTTGAAAATCCCACTCTGCATCCTTGTTGCTGCAGAGAAGGAAACCTGAAATAGCATTTTTCTGGCTGTAGCAAACGTTTTCTGGGTGGCAGCCTGACTGTACTCCACCCTACCAGCCAGATACAGGGAGTGGGCTTAAGAGTAAAGAAACCTTCTGAGTTCCAGCTAGTGTATTTTTTATGATGGCCTCTCCCGTTTTACAGCCCTATTTGTCCTTGCAATAAAGATAGTGAAGCACTCTGCAGAGCAGTATTCGCTCCATACATCTGCAACAGTCAAGCCTTTCCAGTCTCTCCCATAGCCACAATGAAGCAGCTGTGAGTGGGGAAAATGTGAGTTGGTACTTGCAGTGCAAATGAGCATGTTTGGAGGGACCCAAAGCTGCAGGGGGTAGCCAATGGCCACTAAGGGCATCTTGCAAGGAGCATTCTCTGTTCTGACAGAATCAAACCAGAACAGCCTGTTTTGTTTCCAGAATGAAAGCTCCTTCGTGCTCTTTCTTAAACAACTGAGCCCCTAAGGGGAGGTTTTCTAGTCTGCTTCCCTCCTTGAATGCATTTGTCAAAGGAAAAAATACAACAGCAATCATCAGCAACAAACTGTTGCATTATAAATATCCCACCCTTGGAAATAAACCCTGCACAATTCATCACAGCCTCGGCACCATGGTACCTCATGGGATTTCAGCTCCTCTGGCTTTAATGGGGTCTAATGGCCCCCATGTTGCACAGAGGTCTCTTTCTGTTCATGTGTCAAGTTGCTGTGGTTCCTGGGGTGTATTGTTAGATGTAACAGCATTTAATGTGCCTGATGTTTGTCATGCACCGTTAACATGCGATGAGCTGCTGGGCAAGAGGGACTCATGAACACTTAGTAAATAAATGCAAAGGAGATCTTCCCTCCAGTATTAATCAGGTAATATACTTTTAATATAACAAGCTGTTTGGACAAAATGTACCCTGCTGTAGTATGCTATGGAGTAGCATCTCAGAGTGGGACCTTTTAAATTTGTCTTAGTTAATAATGTACTCTGGACTTGTTTGGAAACGAGCATAGCTTAGAAATTCATTTTTTTTCTCTGTTCCATGTCCTATAGCTATACTGGAAGCCAGATTTTCCAAAGAACTTGTGTCTGCATTCATCCAGCAGCGTGGTCTCCTGGCTAAGACACTGGGAGATTTGAGTTCTGATCCTGGTTCTGCCACCGACCAGCTGTTTGACCTGGGGCAAGTCACTTCACACCTCTCTGTCTCTATTTTCCCTCCAATAGATCTTGACTATTGAGATCGTAAGCACCCTAGGGCAGGGATATTCCCTAAGTATGTATTTTATTAAGTGCCTAGCATGAGACAGTCCTGATCTCAGAAGGCCTTGAGACACGACTGGAATGCTATTATAAATAGGTTATTTGCACCTGGTCTCATTTTAGCATGAAAATATTGCAAAAATAGGACTGATCTTGAATTCTCAGTGAGCATTTCAAAGTTGTGCGTGCTACTTCACTTCTCTAAATGTCTGGTCCTGCGACATGGAAGGTTTCTATCTGTCCAAGGTACTTATATCATATGCTCGCCCACACTTTCACATACTATCATTATCTACCTGCATAACACCCCCTTTCAGGGTAGCGCAGTGCTATTATCCCTATTCTACAGATGGGAAAATGAAGTATAGACAGGCTAAATGGTTTACCCAAGGTCATACACAGAGTATGTGGCAGAGCAAGGAATTAAGCGCTGGTCTCCAGAGTACCACTCTTGGCACTCTAACCACTGAGCCATCCTTCCTCTAATTACATAAAAAGTAGCAATGGTAAAGCCTTGAGCTTGCAATTGGATCTTCATGGTCAGCCCTTCCAGCCGTGCACACTTCTGATTGGAACGGAGTTCTGAGTAGATGCAGAAATCAGTCCGAGGGGATCAGACTGCAGGATCAGGACCTGCCTTTTACTCTCTGATGGCAGACAGTTGTATTGCTGCCGTGCTCAGAAGATTCAGAAGATGACCTTGTAACCATTAGCTGGGTACCATATAGTGATATTGTCTTTATAGCACAGTTAACCTGTCAGAGAGTGAACGCTGCTTCACAGCTTCCATAAACTCCAGCACTGAGTAAGGGACTGACAGAGCTTGGCTAGTTCAGTCTAATTAACCTCTGTTGCAATGTGTACTGGGCTCTGTGCTAACGTACAATCTCGCCCAGATTTAAATTGATTATGCAGTGAATTCCAGCATAATTAAAAAGTGCTGGTTTGGGACTTTTGATAGAAAATGGCTTTTTCTGTTTTCAGCACAAAAATATTGACTTAAAGAGGATAATAGGATTTCCGCCACCCACACTCCTTCACTCTTTCCCCATATGTGTATCTGCTTTCATTAAAGTTACACAGTATTCCACAGCTTGGTAAGACTGAGCTGCTGGCTTTGTGATACACACGCACATAAACACACATCCACACACTCACGCCAATGTAACTGCCTGGAAAAATTAAATAGACCTGAATCAACTTGCTGGAGGCTTTTGAAATCAAACATTTCACAGCTAATCCCCTACGGACACCTCTGTTCAGCCTGATGCAGGATAAATAGTACTGTAAGCTGGTAAACATGGGGTCATGTTAAAACATTGCGTTTAGGTTTGGTTGTCATAAATGTAATTATTTACCAACTAATAGTTTGGAACCCAAATGCAGTTTGAGTCATTACTTAACTATATTATTAATGAAAACAAATCTAAACGCAACTCTGGTCGTTTGAATTTTTTGCTTTGGGAATTGAAAATTATAACTGTAACCAAATTGTGTAGCCTTTTGAGTGGATCTAAAGTTGCTGCAAATGTAAAATGTTTGTAAAAATGTGTCCCTTGGAACATTTTTGGAAGTCAGTAGAAGACTCTATTGCAGATGGCCTTGTTGCTTATGATTCCTCTGAATGTATACGCAGTTAGCACTTCGACAGATGCTTGTTGTTAGCTTCGATGTAGTTCTTTTTAGAAGCTGAGCATGTCACAAGCAAAGTCAGCCTCTTGCCTGACTTAGTCTCTTTCTGAGTGAGCAAAATCATTTTTGGGTGCAGAGCTACCGCATACAGCAAACAAACAAACAATGTTGCATGGTGCCAAAACATAACATCCTGCAGAAGCAAATGAATTAAAGGGACACTGGTGAAAATTGGCTACAAACTCCGGTTTTCTTTTCTAGAATCAAAAGAAAGATTTCAAAGTTTAGAAGGGGAAAGTTATATTTGTAAGATGAACATTTTTATTATTTACGGTAGCGCTTTGGAACCCTAGTCATGGACCAGGACCCTGTTGTGCTAGGTGTTGTACAAATACAGAACAAAAAGACAGTCCCTGCCCCGAACAGCTTACAATGGAAGCATAGGACAGAAGACTGCCGCACGTATCAACACCCCAAAGCTAGCTTTGATCTGGCTAGCCTGAATACCAACAGCAGCGAAGCTGAGTAGCACTGGCTAGCTGGTTGTATGTCACCACGCATGCTGCTGAGGCTTCACTGCTGCTGCCATTGGAGCTAGCTAGATGAAAGCTAGCTCAGGTGTGTCTGCGCAAGCTGCAGTCACACCTCTGACTGCAATGGAGACCTATCCTCCACTGCCCTACATCCACAACTGTAGATCCGTGGAGTTCAGCGGAGCTCTGCTGATTTGCACCAGCTGAGGATCTGGACCAAACCCTCAGCAATAGCTGCAGGCTTTCTGTTGAATTTCTTCAGGAACAAATAAGAAAAAAAAAATCTTCCATGTGCCTGTTAAACCCTGTTATAAACAGATAGCTAAGGGTTAATGTCTCTTTCACCTGGAAAGGAGTAACCTGAAACACCTGACCAGAGGACCAATCAGGAAACAAGACTTTTTCAAATCTGGGTGGAGGGAAGTTTGTGTGTGAGTCCTTTGTTCTTGTCTTGAATCTGTCCCTCTTGGCTATGGGAAGGATTCTTCTGTTTCCTGCTTTCTAATCTTCTGTTTCCAAGTTGTGAGTACAGAGATCATAAAACAATATAGGTTATGACAAACCCTCTTCTGGAAGGGTGTTTATTCCATGCACAACTGTGCACTGAACTGAATTTTTCGTTCAAAGCCAAACTACCTATTCTGGTGTTAATCACGCCAGTGCCTCCAAGATTTCTCTCATCCTCCCTGTCTCATGCTAGCAGTGAATCAATCAAGACTTACAAGCATTATGGAACTCAAAATAAGCCCATTGTGCGACCTGACCTCAGCAGCATCCATTCGATAATTTACTCTACATCTTGGGCTCTCATAAGCTAATCATACGGATTTGGGGAAGGAGGCGAGGAATTTGTTTGTTTTTGCCCCAGCCACAGGTGATATTTAAGCGAAGAAAGACAAATTAATCCCATTTTCTGATTTTGACTTACAAAGGATTTGCAAATGGCAGCAGCAGCTGATCAAAATTGCTAAGAGAGCATGCTAAAACGGTCCCCATGGAAAGCAGCGTTGTTCTGGCTCCTGAGCAACACTCATGCAGAAGTGTTATCCAGGTGGATCAAGGAACCAGGGGCTCGCCTGCAGGGACATGCTGAACATCCAGGCCTTCATTTAGGTCAAATGTGGAGATTGGGTGGTCAAGTACTGGTGCATGTTTGTCTGTATCAGGAGAGCATGGAACTACTGAGGCAAGAATAGCAAGTGTGACAAATCGAGACAGGCGGTGGGGGGTAATAGGAGCCCCAAATATTGGGACTGTCTCTATAAAATCGGGACATCTGGTCACCCTAGACAAGAACCAGGCCTGGAAGAGATTTGAAGGCCAGAATGGATCCTTATGATAATCTAGTCTGATCTCCTGCATAACACAGGCCAGAGAATTTTTCCTAGTTCATCCCTACTTGAACTAGAGCAGGATGGCAGTGCACCAGCACAGCAATGTGTGGGTGACCATGGAGGGTGCCAAGCACACTCGCATTGCACCAAGAGAACGTGTGGGGATCCAAACCTGAACGACCAGGGGAATGGAGTCAAGGTTATTTGGGGCAGAGGTGTGTAGAGGCCTGGGATAGATGAACAAGAGATGCTTGAGGAGGATTGCATTACACTGGCAAAGTGGTGGTGAGTGCTCACAGCTAGAATGGCAAAGGATAAGGCAGATCAGCATCAGCCGAGCCCAGGGCTGGAACGTCCGGGATTGCTGCAGGCTAGGTTTGAGGTGCATTGGCAGAGTTCTTGGGGTATAGCCAGCACAACCCCTTCCCAATATTATCCCAGCTCTTTTCCACACAGTGAGTTCACCTGCCCAACTCAGGAGTGTAAAACAAGCTGAGTTCCTCGCTTCTGAGCATTATGCAGGGATCTCTTAACATCTTCTGCTCCCATCAACTGCTCACTCTTCTTCCTCAGCCAAAACACCGTGTGTGTGTTGTCAGGGAATGGCTTCGTTCCTAAGCTGGCATCGTCCCGTTCTTGCTTTCCAGGCTGCCTGAAATCTCACTGAGTGGTGGAAAAATCTGTCATTTCATGTTTGCAAGCTTTTCTCAGTTTAGTACACTTTAATCAGAAAATTAATCAGGAAACACCAGTTCAGCAAGATAATTGAACAATGAAGGGACACGATAATTACTGTTTAGTAATTAACTTTGCTAAGTCTTTATTGGGAGCAGAGACTTCCTGAGTGAAACTTATTAAATGGCTCTCTCTGGAAAACCGAATCCCTGTCAAAAAGCTGGATTTATTAATGCTGTTCTTTAGAAATCGGCCGCGTGTCCTTAAATACTGATTAAGGAAACCCGCAGATGGGATGTTTGGTCAGAGCAATGAGTTACTGTCCAGGTTCTTCTCTTAGATCTTTAATTCATCTCTGTCTCTGTCTTTCACTGCCCTTCTTCTCACCTCTTTGCAGGTGGGTAGGGGTTGGGTGGCAGTGAAAATGACGTGGTTCATCAATCTATCTATTTGTCCTGCACACCTGGCTAATTATCAGTTTCATATAACACTCATCTCCCTAAACTCTAAGTGCAAGAGAGATGCACAGGTCATTGCAGATTTTCACCCATGAGGGCAGCTGTGAGTAATGACAAGAGCCTTTGCTGGGGTGTAGGCATAGCTACATGGTGGCTGTTGGTGCAGGTCAGGACTGAGCTGTGGTGCTTACGCTAGCAGGTGGTCAGGGCAACGGAGCATTGTCAGAAGCATATTGGGGCACACAGATTTTGCTATAGACATTTATCTCTAGGGTTGGAAGTTCCCCTTCTCCCCAACCATGAGGAACAAAACCTGACTTGCTGTTTGCCTCCAGGTCCTTGGCTCTGACCTCTAGCTATGTAGGTTCTCAGAGGACTCAAACAAGCTAGATTCATTGAAGAATATTAATGGCCCAAATCAGCCGTGTCTGCTTGGGCAGCCATTAGCATGAACAAGCAGCCTGCATGGTTACTCCCTCTCCCAGCCTCAGCTTCGTTTCCTTAGGAAGGGCACAGGATTAAATATTTATGGTTTTCATTGGGAGGATTGAAATAAATATTGAAATGAACTCGATTGGCTTCTGCTTTGATGAGAGAACCCTTTGGCTGGCCACAGTTCAACAAGAAACTTGCACTCAGGTAGCTCGTGCATTATTCATGATCGGGTCATGTCTGGAGAGGTGAGGAGAGTAACTCTCCAGATAAAACCCCTTAAGAAGAAGCCAGAAGACATGTGATTTAATAAACAGGGGCTTTCTGGGGTTATCCACTCCATGCAGCCAGCTAAGAGGCAGTAGAAAGTCAAGGGTTCCATTCTTCTTAATTATACTGGTGTAAAAACCGAGTGCCTCTTGTGTAATTGATGGAGTTACTCAGGATTGACACTGATGTAGCTGAGAGCCGACTCTAGCCCCCATGGGCAGGAGAGCAGCTAGACATGATCCATAATCTTTTTCCTGTAACAGCTGGGTTCTTTCACTAAAACAACGAAAGCAGCAAGCCTGGAAACCTTTGGAATACTTTGAAAGCAGGACAGGTCTGTATTTTCTGAAATTCAATTTTTGGATGACCTTTTTGGTTGAAATTTCAACAAATAAAACTCCAAAAAGACATTTTGAAGAAATGGCCATGCTATTTTCTCATGTCACTGGGCCAGCTATATAACTGGTCGGTGTTTTTCAGATTTCAAAATTTGGTGAAAAAGATGTATGTTGGTGACCAAAAAAAAATGCTATACTTTATTCCAGATCTCATAGTTGCGTTGATGTCAGAGGAACTATGACAGTTCTCAAATTGAGAATCTGCCCCCAAATGCTTACTTTAGGTGGCCTAGGGCCTGGTTTCATTAGATCTAATAGCACTACCTGTCTGGGCTACCGTGGCCTGACATGAAATGGAGAGCTGTGTTTGTAATGAAAGTTTAAAATGGACTTGGAACACAGACCAGATTCTTGGCAAATTTCTGCTGAGGTCCATGAATCTGGGTTCCATTTTCAGTGAAACTGATGCAATTTTATGGATTTTGTGTCACGTGCATTTTAACCTCTTGTGTGGCTGCAATATAAAACCAGTGATTTGGGTGGAGGTTTGGCTTTGAGTTCCATTTAACTTTAAAACTTGAGTTGCGGGGAATGAATCCCGTATCAATCAAGATAGAGGAAAGTGCTTGCAGTAGAGAGAGATCAAAACATGAACATTTTTTCTCTCTCTTCCTTCCCCTCCACCTATCCACAAAACTTTGGTAAATTAGATAAATAAACTTAGATGTGAAATATCCTGGCTTGGGGTTTTGCAAAATCAAAACCCAGCTGCTGAGTTCTTGGCTCAGCTAAATCCTGGTAGGCAAAAACCAAAGCATCTTATATGGATCTAGTCAAACTGGGGGTCGGGACCTCTCAGGGGGTCGCAAGGTTATGATCTGGGGGGGGGGGTCATGATCTGTCAGGCTCCGCCCTAAACCCCACTTCACCTACCGCATTTATAATAGTGTTAAATATATATTAAAAAAGTGTTTTTAATGTATAACAGGTGGGGGTTGCAATCAGGCTTGCTGTGCGAAAGGGGTCACCACTACAAAAGTTTGAGAACCACTGAGCTAGTTGTTTCTATAAAGGGATCGTGGGCACTTGTGCCATACAGAGCTTAGACAATGGTGGTAGGGTTAGTCCTTCGCATAAACTGCTCTGTCACGCCTTGCACCTTGACTTTCTCGTTAAAACAAGGGTGTGAGGTCACTTCCCACAAATGTTGTTGTCTTTTGCAGATAATTTGTGCAACTAATAGTCCAAACATTTTGAATGTCTCTTCCGTGAGTGGCTCTGTAATTGAATTTCTAATTTATTCCATCTAGTTATAATTAAAATAAGTATTCTCAATTATTTATGTCTGGCAAACTTGCTCTGTGTTCTCTGAAAGGCAGATTAAGATGTAGGTTCTGCAAAGCCCCCTCTGGTGCTCGTTGATTATTTTGACCTGTGTCTAGAGGTTGGAAATAATCTATATTATTATTACAATTACCTGCCTTAATCCACTCAGCCCTGAAGAGTCAGTGAGATGACTGCATCTCATTTGACTTCAGCTTGATAAATGGCTCAATGTGCCATTAAAAGAACAAATCTATAACATTTAATTTTTAGGCTCCATTTTCAGTCAATGAAGCAACAATGTGATGCAACAAACTGCAGTTGTGATGCAACTGTGCAACTTTATGATGCAATGACTTGACACAATGCCTGTGGTATGATGTCACATCCTTGAGAATGACATCATCTTGCACTGCTGCAATAGCGTGGGGGGGGGGGCAATCCCAGTTCCATTTCAGTTGCAGATCTCTTCAGCTTCAATTTCTACAGTCTCTCCTCTGGATGACACACACCCACCACTCCACTGAGAAAGGCACCTTTCCCTCCTGTCTTCTGCTAAGGCAGATGGGAAACATCCAAACTATTGTCCACACTCACTGCTGGCTTTCTTTATGCAAATAAGACCCCTACCAATGAGTGAATACTATTCCCCCCTTCACACCTATTGGCATGGATGGGGAAAGCAGTGCTCTCTGCCTCCCTGTCTGTGGATGGAGGAGTAGGTGAATGCAAAGGGCCTGCTTTCCCCTGTTTACCTGTGATGGCCACTATCTGGGCTGACACATCAGGGACTGAACTGGGGGAGGCCAGTGCTAAAAGCCTGAATTGCTAGACCCAACAGGCTCCCTAGCTGGGGCTGCAGCAAATTCGTGTCCTCAGTAGATCCAGCATCGAGGGGGACCTGTAACACACACTCACCAGTGAGTGACACACAAAGAGCCCTTATCTGAGGTCATGTATCAGAGGGGTAGCCATGTTAGTCTGGATCTGTAAAAGCAGCAAAGAATCCTGTGGCACCTTATAGACCAAGAGACGTTTTGGAGCATGAGCTTTCGTGGGTGAATACCCACTGATGAGGTGGGTATTCACCCAGGAAAGCTCATGCTCCAAAACGTCTGTTAGTCTATAAGGTGCCACAGGCTTCTTTGCTGCTTATCTGAGGTGACCACTGGGAAATAGGGTCTTCGTCCTTGCATGGGCATGAAAGTAACAACACAATCTATCCCTAAATGACTTGCCCAAGGTCACACAGTGGCACCTCTCGGTAATGAACCCACATCTGCTGCAGCCTAGCCTGGTGCCTAACTACAAACCACCTGTAGCCCTGTCAAGCCACCTGTGTTCCAGGAGTCACCCAGCAGATCTCGCAACTAACCAAGGCTCTTCAGCCCCACTTCTCCTGCTGAATTAATCATAATTTTCCCATCTTCCAGCCCCCATCATGAGCCAGTTGGGAAAGAACATTTACCAGGGACACAGTGCAGCCACCTTGCACAACAGTTTAACCACTCCCCACCCCCACCCTCCTGCCGCCCTCCTGCCCTTTGGTTAATTATTCTGCAGACATTATTGGTTACTGGAGGGTCACTCCTCAGATCTGCCAACTGAACTTGCCTTTCCCCAGGGAGACAGAGGAAATCCGTTTGTTTTTCTGGAGGGACCTTTTGCTTTTTTCCCCCTTCACCCCCAACTCCTATGTAGACATTTAGAAAATAAAATTGTTAAAGCTTTTAAACCATTTCCCTCACTGAACAAGAGCATTCGTTTATATTTAAGGAGGACAACCGGGCAAGGTTCAAAGCTGTAAAATAAAAAGAAAGGAAAAGAAAGGAGAAGTTAAAATGACAAAGAGAAGGATAATGGGGAGAGAGAGAGACGATGTTTTTCCAGAACGAGGTATTTAAAAAGCAAATGATTTGCAATTTCTGGCCAAAAGAAAAGTGCAATTTAATTCTTCTCTCTCTCTCTCCAGTTATAGGTTAAAAAATACCACAAATGGTAATTTTCTTATTTGGGAAGAGAGAAAGGAACAAGCTGACCTAAACCATCTCGCTGTCACCCAGCATGGCAGCTCCACAAATGGACTTGCCTTCTAGCTTGCAGTTCCTCATGCTTGGGAGGAGTGTCCCATTAATAGCTAGCCCATCGCCTTCCGTCAGCTCACCTCCTACATCTCTCCTTGGCAGTGATGCCCACGAAAATCTTGACACGAGCTAGGCCGCTGGTGTGCTGAGATCATTGCTGGTCACGCTGAGCAGTGTTGTCTCATTCGGTGCCTGTACTTCCCCATCCGTCTGTACCCACCTGTTCTCTCATGACTAAGTGTATGTCTACATTGCAACCAGGCAGGCTGACTGCAGCATGTGTAGCACATACCCGAGCTAGCTGTGATCTCACCCACGTTGCTAGAACAAAGCTAGAGTAACAGCAGTGAAACCACGCAGCACAGGTTTCTGCTGCTCAAGTAGGTCAGCCGGGGTGATGGGCAGACGGGGCTAGTCCATGCAGCCACGTTTTTTTGTTCTGTGGTCATACGGTGCCTAGAACAATGGGATTCTGGCCCATAACTGGGGCTCCTGAGCATGACAGCACAACTAATCATAGAGCTTTAATATGGGCCCTGGTCCACCCTTAAAAGTGGAATTCACGGCCGTGCAGGCAGGCAGTGCAGGTCTATATGCTCCAGTAACGTCCGGTTTTGTGGACTTAAGTTCTGGATGAACAGATCAGCTGCATCCCGTGCCAGCACTGCTCTGTACAGCGGCTTTTTTGATCCAGCTCTCACTGACATCACTGGGAGGCTTTCGGTTGATTTCAGCGGGACTTTGATTGGACCCAAAGGCTGGAATTCAGCCTTGTTCAGACCGCTAGCCCAAGCCCTGTGCACCATCTATGTCCTGCAATAGGAGCTTATAAACATTCAGCATGGGCTCTGGCTGGATCTTCCAGCATGCACTGGGATGTAAGTGGTGCTTAGACTTTGTGCTGGCCCCCATTTGGGGTGAATTTCACCTAAGGGTGCAATCCAGTTCTCATTGATTTCAATGGTGTGGGCCAGATCTGGTGCAGGGCCATGCCACTAGGCCATGGGTGGGAAGATATCTTTCCCTGCAGCTGTGGAGGGGCAGCAGACGTACTGCATAGCTCTTACTGTAGCCCTGAGCCCTTTCCTCAGTTTCCCCTCCCTTGCCAGGCCCACTAAACCCACTTCCTTGGGGTGTTCAGGGAGCCCAGAGATGCTAAGCTCTCCGGGTGCAGGAAATCTGCTCCCCAACTCCAAACCCTGCCTTTCTTCTATGCACCAGAACCCCCTAGTTACACCATCTCTAGGATTTACCAGAGAAGATGGGACTGAACCCTAAATTCAGCTTTCACACTGGGGTAAACCTGGAGTTAGCCCCAGTGAAGTCAGTGGGAACCAGAAGAAGGCCTGGGACTTAACTGGTGCAGTGACCTTGGTAAATTGCTCCCATGGGAAATAATTCCTCCCTGACCCCCTACAGCCATGAAACTTGAGATTTGCTTACCTTTGACTTTCAAAGTCACAAAAATGGTTACTGCTCGATGTGTAGCTAGTCACGGACTGCAGAAAGGAGTGTACCATGTTGGCCTGTTCCACCCTGGACCTTGCAAAATAGCATCCCCAAAGCTTCTAATGCAGCCAGGACAGCAGGCAGTCTCCTATTTGCTTTGCCATAAAACTTCCAGTGCAGCGCCTTCGATGCGCTTACCTGCATGTCTAACTTTTGATTCACTGTAACAGGCAGGTTATAGCACCTTAAATAAATACCGGTTGGTCATTAAGGTCCTATTTATGGAGGTTTAATAGCTCTGTAATAGACATGAAACTTGCTCTGCAGAGTTGTTCCAGCATAAATATGTGGTAATAAGCAGCTGGTAGTTAAATGCTTTGTAATACATGAAAGGCTGTAATTTGCTGATTAACAATGGCTGATTCTAATAGTTATTTCTTAACATTATCATAAGCCTGAACCATTACCAAAAAAGAATAAAATGAAATGAAATGAAAATGTCGTTGCAGCTAAAGCAGAAAGGGCCGGCACGATTGGGAATCAGAGGAGTGTTGGCCGAGAGTTCTTGGTGGCTTTCAATAGGGATGAGGTCGGGTCACTGTTTTAAGCAAGCAGTGTAAGGGCTGGATCCTTAACCCCCTCAGTGATGCTGATTCACACCAGCTACAGGTCTTGTCCTAGCAGCAAAGAGTCCTGTGGCACCTTATAGACAAACAGACGTATTGGAGCGTGAGCTTTGGTGGGTGAATGCATCTGACAAAGTGGGTATTCACCCACAAAAGCTCATGCTCCAATACGTCTGTTAGTCTATAAGGTGCCACAGGACTCTTTCCTGCTTTTACAGATCCAGACTAACACAGCTACCTCTCTGATACAGATCTTGTCCTATAACTCTAAGGGTGAGTAGAGAACTAACACAAGGTCTATGCACCACTTCTTTTCCCATCTCCGCTGCTGACCAACTGGGTGGCCTTGGGCAAGTCCCTTCACCTCTCTGTTTCCTCCTTTCCCATCCCAACCTTTGACTCTTGTTGGATCTTCAGGACTGGGACTGTCACTGTGTTTGTACGGCACCTGGCACAATGGGGCCCTGATTCAAGAAAGGCTTCTAAGCACTACTGTATTCCAAATAAATAACCATAATAAAACCCACTTCAGTCACACTCTTCCCTAGTATGGAAGGCAGTGCATAGGCACTCCTGCTTCACAAGGGTGAATTTCACCCTAAGCATACCCAGCGGTTCAACAAGATTTATCCTGATCCATGCAAAATCTTGCAGCCCTGCTAAATAAAAAATAGCATGCATCAACTACATCTTCAGATGCATCCTGCTGACACAGACTTGGAGTTTACAATGTTAATCAAATCTTGTTCATTACTAACAGCTCCTTCCACCTCAGCCTCACAAACGGAGACAAATAAATGCACGTATTTGAGAAGTCGGCATTTTATATCTGTTTGCATCCATGTGACTTTGCCTTATTGACGTTTTAGGAGGAAATCAGCCAGGCAGGCCCTGACTGGATTAATAATTATTTATTTATTTTTGTCAGGGATTGAGGACCCATTGTGCTAGGTGCTGTATGTGCATGTACCAAAAATAGAGCCCTTTCCTCCAGAAGCCTTACTAGCTACACAGATGATGAGAGCCAAGAGGGGGAGGGACATAAAGACGCAAAGAGGACCAGGTAATGGTGAGATGATTATGATCAATGTAATGGACTTCATGTGCAGCACATCTGCTGGCCAGCCACTCAGCGTGTTGGCGACGTGTAATAGGTAGGTTTTAAGGATGGACAATGACAGGGAGCTCTTCCCGTGTAGATGGGAGAAAGTGCAAAGGTGCTTGCAAGAAAAAAGTACTACTAGGCAATAATATGGCCCCAGGGACGGAAGCTTCAGTTTATATAAGCCCCAAATCGATGTCTGTTGAAGCTACTATCTCAAGCAGAAGGGGGTCATTAGAGAAAGACAAATTGCCAAGTTACTAAGGCTTTTGGCATATGCTGTGTCTTCCTTCTGTCCAGTGTCCTGTCACTTGCATCTTCCTTCCCTGCATTCCCACTTGTTCTCAGTGAGAGATACGGGCGAGGGCAGTTTGCAGAGAATGCTCCAGTAACTGACGGCCTGTTTCCCTCTGCATTGTAACAAACACCATGCCAGTTGGAGGCCTCTTCTGTACAATGCCAAGGCTCAGATACGAATGGCATACACCTAGCTCTCTCTCCAAGTCACGTCGGTGATGCCCTCATAGATCATCTCTGGGTGCCTTTCAGGGGGAGATAAATTGTCTTGGGCCAACCCTCCGAGGTGGTAACTTGGTGTAGCACCATCAAAAGGCAATGGATTTTACACCAATTTCTCACTTTTTCACCATTTATACTGCTGGGCACTTGGAAAGGGCATTATTTTAAGCGATCAGCAATTGTCATTTTCCATAGCTTCTAGAATAAATCATGTTAAGAACTCCTTTATCGGGAAGCATAAGTAATTAGCATCAGAATCCCAGGCACGTGCTCCTACTGACATTAGCACATACTATGAATTATGAAGCCTGTATTCTTGGTGAGACACTCATTCATTTAGGGCACAATCCTAAGTGACCAGCTGGGAGATCATGTGAGGAGCACTGACCCAAGTCATTCAGAATCCCAGCCTGTCAAGAAACCTGAGTTGCAGCCCAGTGCTCTGAAGAGGCTGGGGCTTGTGGGACTGCGGTACCTGGCCAGTGCTCAGAAGGGGCAGGAGCTCAGCCTTTCAGGGCTGCACTCACTTGGAGCATGGGAGCTGTGATATTCAGCAGCCATTAGCCCCTTGGTTTCCCCAGAGATGGCTGAAAAATGGGGGGGTTCTGTAGAAAATTTTGACTTTTTGGCAAAAAATCAAAAACTGAAATGTATTGGCCAAAATCACTTGATTCAAAAAGACTGCCACAGTGCTTTATGGGAGCTGTAGTTCAGGTGGATCATATTTCCATTCCTATCTCTAAGTTGGGCTCCCTTGTCAGACTACATCTCCTATCATGCACCATGGACTCCCTTTGGTGAGGTGAGGTAGTGCATCATGGAAGATATTATATTGTCTGGCTTGAAATCCTGGCCCGCAGAGGAGAATGGGGACTTGAGGCAACCGAACTACAGCTCGCATGGCATATCTGAAACAATTTTTTTTAGTTTTGGGGCTTTCACTTTTTTTTGTGGAAAGCAAACACTTTTTGAAAAAAAAATCTAACTCCCTAATATTCCATCAAAAACAATTTAGATGGAACGTTTTTGAGCAGCCTTACTAATGATGCTTACCTAATTCACAGAGGTCTTTTTGAGTCTTAATTAACTAATGTTAGTAAGACTGCAGTTTTCATCCCAACTGCACTCCTAGCATGCCAAGTATGATGCTAATTTAAATCCCATTTGGGGCATGCAGCCATCTCTCCCTTTGCCAATAGCAGGGAGACACGCTGGAATTTGCACACCCAGCCGCTGATAAGAGATGCACAAGCGGGTAAAGCAAAGATGACTGTGTAAATTTTGAAGTCCGACTTAATTCAGGAAGGATGTCTGTCTCTGTCAAAGGTGAGGGTGATAAATTATTCCGAGAGTGTTTTAACCTTGGGACAAATTAAATCAAATTCTTCTGTGAAGATTTCAGGCATCAAATTTGTTAGCTGTAACAATATATTCTGATGAGCAATCCAGGTTCCTTGGTATTAATTACTTTATTCAGTAAGTTAAACAAATGATAAGATATCTGAATTCAAGGGAGAGACACCAAGGAGTTTTATAAAGGATGCAAAAGTTAGTCCCGCCAAAGAGCATCCAAACTAGAGTTGTTGTGATTTTGAATTTGATGTGGAGAGCATTAATCTGTTTCAAAGCTGCCTTTCTTTCTATGGAATATTATATCAATTAGGGCCATAATTATTGGGCTGGCTTGAGCAGTGCATTCTTCCTATCCGAACGTTAACCATGTGCACGCTATGTGACGTAGCTGCATTGGGGTCCCTCTCTACAACTCTTCATCATGGTTTCTGAGATTCCTCAGCATCAGGAAAGAGCTAATGGCTGCACGATGAAGTAAGAAACATTCATAGGTTTTAAGAGCAGGAGGGACCAGTCAATCATCTGTCTGACCTTCTGCATAACACTGGGCGTGGCATTTCAACCTGCCACCTTTGCATTGAGCCCAATAACTTGTGTTTGTCTAAAGTATCTTCCAGAGTGGCAGCCAACCTGGATTTCCAGAGAATCTGCCACTTCCCTGGGTAATTTGTTCTAGTGGCTATAAAAAAAAAATGTCTTATTTCTAATTTGAGTTTGTCTGGCTTTTACTTCCACCTGTTGCTTGTGCGTGTGTGCGTGCACCTTCCTCTGCTTGCTTAAAGACTCCCTTAATACCTAATATTTTCTCCTCATGAAGGAGCTTACACACCCTAATCAAGTTACCTCTTGATCTTCTATTTGATAAGATAAACAGATTGAGCTTTTTGAATCTCTCACTATAGGCCATTTTTTCCAGCCCTGGAATCATTTCTATCTCTCTTCACTGCACCCTCTCCAAATTTTCAACATCTTTTTAAAAATGTGGACACCAGAACTGTATGCAGGATTCCAGTATCAGTCTCACCGATGCTGTGCATAGGGAGAAGCTGGAAATAAGATGCAAACTATGAGCATTCTGGGTAAATTACTCACTAGAACAAGGTACCCAGGAGTGGATGGATTCTACATTGTTTCTTGTCTCTACATTAAAAGCGGATGTCCTTCTAAATGAAATGTTCTCGTTCACCTCAATATGGGAATCACGGAAGCTTTACTCACAAAAGTATCCCCAAAGGGTTTGGATGCCTTTTCAGACTGAAGTTGATATAGGTGCACCCTCTTACTCCATTGCTGAATTTGGCCCTGTAGTGAGGCCGAGTGACCTCCCTTCGTCCTAGAGAGTGAGGGACCATGACACTTCCATTGGTAGCTGGAGCTGAACCCGCCCCGCCCCCCTCGCCGGAAATACCGGGGCGGGGCGGGAACTATAAAGAGAGGGGCCTGCAGATCCGTTGAGCAGGAGCCAGATGCCTCTTCCCTGATGCAGTGTCCAGGACCTGAATCTACACTATCCCAGATGAGACGGACCCAGACGAGGAGTTGCCGGGACTACCGTCGGCTGTGTAGCCCAAGGACTGGTGGATGCCCGAGATACCAAACCCTGGGGAGGTAGGAAGTAGCCCAAGGCAGCCGACAACTGGCCGGCTACAGGGCTGACCGCTTCTAGGTTGGCGTGTTGCAGCTGGATCCCTGCCGACCCAGTGGCAGACCTCTCTAGGGCTCAGGGCCGGGACGCGGTGGAGTAGGGTGGGCCCATGTCCCCCAGGGTGGCTGACTCCTCACCTTAGGCCAGGAGGCCTGTGCTCCGTGATCACCCTTGTTAGCACCTTAGACTGCCTGCTGGGTGCTCAACTCTTTTGGAGTCCCCTAGGCTGGGTGGGTGCTCACCGCTACCTGAATCCTGGGTGTTTGCTGGCTGCCTGAGCCCCAGGGTTAGGCTAAAGCCTGCTCCCTCCTCTGCCCCACTCATTGTGTATAATTGCTGGCTGCCTCGGCTCGGAGGCCTAGGCTATAGCCTGCTATGAGCCCAGCCCTGCCCCGAGGGCGGGGGCCTCAGACTGTTAATTAGTGTCAGCCCCGGCTAAGGGCTAAAGATTGTGTCGGGCGCGGCCCCACCCAAGGGTGGGGACGGGAGCCCAGACTATCATTGTGTGGTTACTTCTGTTAGACAGACCCCAAACCATAGACTATGTATGTCTCAGTCCAAGCCTGAAGACTACCGCCCCTACAACGAGGTGGAGTGGCTCCCCCTCCCCACTGGAGAGTGAGGGACCACTGCAGGCCCTCCATCCCAGGGGGTGCTGATATTTGCCTGCATATGTGCATTAAGGGGTGGTAGTGAATCAAACCTACCACCTGCTTGTTGCTTCTTACCAGTCTAATAGGGTGAGGGCAGAAGGTAATGTGGAGCCCCGTATCCCTGCCGCGCTGGTGTGAACGAGGGGTAGCGCCATTAAATTTATTGGAGTTACACAGCAGTGGAAAAACTAGTGAGAGATCCAAACTGGGCCAATTGTCTTTGGGTGGGAAGAAGCAAGAGGAGTGTGTTTAATCAAATTTCATTTGCTGCGGCATGTTGCCAACACAAAACTGTAATTAATGACCGGGTGGGAACCTGCTAGAGTCCTCCTGCTAAGTCTTGATTTTTAAATGCTTCTTTGCTGTGCACATTTCTCAGTTCATCTAACATCCCTCTGCTTTTCCCGCCATTTCTCTGCCCCTTTCTCCCACCCTAGTCTGGGTTGGGGAGCAATTGCTGTGAATCACAAATGCTAATTAGACATTTACTTTATTATCCTTATCGCTATATTATAACATTCCTGCTTAATAATCAGGGGATTACAGCAGAGCCTAAACAAGATCAAGTCCCCTCTGTGCTATGGGCTCCCTGTACACAGAGTAAGAGACAGTCCCTGCGTCAGGCAGACTGCAGCGTAAATAGACAGTATGGAGGAAGGGAATGATTAGTACCCTCCACTGAGATGGGACGTGACTTGTCTATGCTGTGGTGCAGCTGGGATTTGAACCCCAGACTCTTGGGAAATGGGTGACAGCGGATGGATCACTTGATAATTACCATCTGGGGCACCTGGCATTGGCTGCTGTTAGAAGACAGGACACTGAGCTAGATGTACCTTTGCTCTGACCCAGTCTGGCCTTTCCTATGTTCCTAAGTCCCATGCCGCTGCCTTGAGCGTAATGCTCTCTTTGCTTATAAGGGAGTGTTTGTGTTTTGTTCTTTCCTCTTCTTCTTCACAGTTTCTTCTGATCTCCCCCTTCTCTCTCTCTCTCTCTCCCCCTTAGGGTGACCAGACAGCAATGTGAAAAACTGGGATGGGGGGTAATAGGAGCCTATATAAGAAAAAGACCCAAAAATCGGGTCTGTCCCTATAAAATCAGGACATCTGGTCACTCTACTCTCCCTCCGCACAGTTTGCTTTGTGTCTCCCCCCTCTGTGCTCCCCTCCCCCCATTCCAACCCCAGCCCAGGGGAGGATGCGGTCACATTCCTGCGGAACTCTTCAGCTTGGTTGCTGGAATAACTGTTTTGCCTGGCTTATTAACCCAAAGCAAAGATTTCCAGATCTTTTCATTAAGAGCACTTTTGATGAAGGCCGTATTAATAGGACCAAGCAGCGCAGCTATTTTTGGAAAAGATCAAGCATTAAAATGCAAAAAAGGAGAAAGGGAAAAAACGTGATTCTCCAGTACAGTGCTCAGTTCATGGGCTCACTTGGCCTTGAATAACATTGCACATTTGCTCTGGTATTAAACTTAATTTATGTCCATAAAAAAAATGAGATGGGGGAAGGGTGAATGCAAAGCTCAATCCTGCCAGATACTTGGTGCCTCCTGCTGGCTCAGCACTTCGCAGAAGTTGGAGCAGCTCAGCACCTTGCAGGAACCATCTGCCTGGCTGCTTTATTGTGATTCTAGGCTGCAGAGCCCACCGTACAAGAGCAGCCGAGACTCCCATAAAATAAAAGTCATGCTCTGGTGGGAAGATACCAAACAATCTCAGACTCATCCCGAGGAGCTAAATGCTAAGAAACCATATCAGAAGAAAGAGGAGGGAGGGCAAGGGGAACTACGTGTCCCCAGCGTGCAAGAGGGTGAAGATGAAAAATAGCGAAGGGAATAGCGGGAGCCCCAAAGGAACACACATGAAACATTCTTTCGTTAATGCTCCCAGCGCTCACTGATTGCTGTCACATAAATATGGGAGCCAGTGACTTGTGTTCGCACCGGCCTGGAAAAGAATAGGCTTTCAAAGGAACATTTAGACCTAAAAGCCATCACTCAAAGTTACTGCCGCACGGCACAGCCTCTTACTTCCTGGCATTATTTATGGCCCAAGGAAGCAGACATCATGTCCTTAGAGGTTTTGAAGCTGAAAAAAGTCATTAAAGAACCAAACGTGGAAAAACCGGTTGCACACATCCATCCCCCACCACATACGCTGAGACAGACAAGGAGATCTACAGCAGATCATGGATGGCTGTTGAACACTCTCAGGGATGGGATGTGCTTGGTAAACAGTTCTTTGGGGAAGGTACTGTCTTACTGTACATTCAGTGCCGGGATCCTGGTTGGAACCTCCAGGTGTTACCATAATACAAATTACTATTACTGATAATAAATACAAAGGCAGTGATCCGAGTTTCCTACTTAGGTTGCTGAGTGCTTACTCCCCTCAGTAAATGAAGCTACTTTTTAGCTACTATAGCTCACTGGTGTGCATAAGGTTGTAAAATTGTTACTTTTGCAACCAGATCCAATGACCTATGGAGGTTTCCCACTGATTTCAATGGACATGGAGTCTATCACTAAATGTACTTGAATTTGAATCATTGGATTTGACGGTAGCACTTCAGAAATTAATCAAAGGGAATAGCTTTTCTTTAAACCAGGGACTTTAGCAACAGGGTAAGTTTCATAGAGTCCCGCAGTCCTTGAAAAAGCAGCACCTGCCTATAAACAAGCCCTCCCATCTCTCTGGTGCACCATAAAATTCCTCAGCAACTATCATCTCAGAAACAATAAAGCTGTTATTTCCAATCTCTGCAATTTATGGCTCTGATGGCAGAGGTGAGGTGACTGTTATATTGTGATGATCAAATGTTTGTGATGGGAAAATACACCCAGGTTCTTCCAAAGCTACTTTATTCAACAGTCAGGAATAGACTTCCATTCACAATATAATAGAAATATTTTTTGCAAGCACTTTCTTTTTAAAGTATAAGGGTGAAATCCTGGCCCCACTGAAGTCAATGGCAAAACTCCCATTGTCCTGAATGGGGACAGGATTCCCCCCAAGTCTCTGCTACACTTTGGATAGTGTGATTCAGAACCTGGGAGAGCTGCTTGGTGCATCATAATAATATAGATGATGATCATGAATAATAGCGTCTATATAGCATAAATGGGTGCGGATGTGATCTCAGTGGCCCCAGTGAAGAGCTAGAGTAACTCCAGTGCTTTGTCTCAGGCCCAGGGAGCTTAAGAACAACATTTTCGAAAGTGGCCACTGATTCTGGATGCCCTGATTTTAGGGTGGTCAACTTGGGACACCTTAGGCCCGACGTCTCATTCCAAGGGGCACGATGCTAATGCACCATCAATCCCACTGGGAAGGTGAATGAGGGAGTGGAGGGTGAAATACATGCCCCTTGCACAGCTCCCATTCGCATCTCTGGGGCCGGTGGGTGCTCTGCCCTTTTGAAATTCAGGCTCAAGTTTTCTCAAGTTAGGTGCCCAAACATTTTGGCATGGAAAATAAGTGGCCACGTTTAAATGGCTCAGTGACTTGCCTAAGAGGTGAGAGAGCCAGGATTAGAACTCAGGAGTCATGAGCATGGAGCTTGGAAGGTTAGACTCTGTTGCTGAGCAAAGGATAGGAAGCATCTTGAGCTGCACTGTGACTCTGGAGGCTGAAATACAGTTATTTCATGGTCTTTGGCTTCAGGGCAGCCTGCTGTGGGCACAGAGACCCTTGGGCTTCTAGGGTCTGCAGTTCTGGAGCAGCGAGCCATGTGGCCTGTCTCTGAGTTGTGTACCCCAGGGCTTTCCCTTTCATGGAGAATTTCAGACTTTTAGGTTTTCCTTTCTTCTTGGTACAAAACGAGGTAACAAAACCCTCCGTGAACTAGAATGGCATTTCTTCACACAGCTCTGGTTAGAGCTAGACGCCTGCCTTCCAACAAACGGGCCTCACTCCTACTACATGTAGCATTGAACTCTATGCATAGAGCTGCTTGAAGAAGCATTCATCCTATCCAGGTAGAAAGAGGATGATGGAGAATAGAGGCTTCATGACCAGTTCAAGAGTTTGCATTGGCTGAATTGGGCACACTACAATGTCTATGGGGGTATGTCTACACTGCATTGTTAAACCCTGACTCTAATTCAGGATTGAGCCACACCTTCCCCCCTATGGTCCACACACAAACCTGTCTGGTCAGCAAGCACTCAGGATCCAGGTCCTAAGACCCACCTGGGGGAGGGAGGAGAAAGGCCTTAGCCCAAGTCCTGCTGCAACTCAGTTCAAGCCCTGTCAATTTTCAGTGTGAAAGTAGCTGAAAGCACAGACCTGAGTTGGGAGATTTGCACAGTGCGGCATCACTGCATTTAGCAGGGTCGTGAGACCTGGATCCAGCAATTGTAAGCCCAGGTTTACATGCAGTGTGGATGCTCAAGCATGGGCTTGGAAACACCAAATCCACAAGCCCAGATCCCACAGACGCAGGCTTAGAATTCAGTGTAGACATACCCTGAATGATGGATGGGCCAGCAGGGATTTTAGCCCTGGGCCAGCTAGCTATTTCTTTCTGTGTTAAATATCATTCATTATTTTTATCCGAATTAAACATCCACATAATATATCCTGCATGGCTGCTAACGTGCAATCAAATGCAATTAACAGTAATAATAATTAGACTAGCCAACACAGTTGTAACTGGCCTAAGTTGCTTGGTAATTAGTACAATCACAATTCAGAAATCATTCACAGACTTGAAAAACCTGTTGTGTCCTAGGATAAATAAACTGGCCGCATAACTTATGTATGCCGAACAGTCACCTGGGCCCCACGCATATGCCTGCCCTGTGCCAATATATCTGTGTCTCAGAAAAGATTGTATTTTAACATCATAAAGTTTCTCCACATTCCCTTGGACTGGAGTTATCTGTAATAAGGAAGAGTGGTTAGAGTGAGTGTCAGAACCTCTGAGTTCTGGTCTCAATTCTAGGAAAGGAGAATGTGGTACAGCAGCGAGATCACCAGGACTTCTGGGTTCTCTTTTCAACTCTGAGAAGTGAGAGTGAGCTAGGAGCATATGTACCAGGACTCCTGGGTTCTATCCCTACCTCTGGGAATGGGGAATGATCTAAACGTTTGCAGGGAAGGCTGTTAAAACTCCTGGATTCCATCCCAAACACTCCCTACTGCCTGTTAAGTCACTTTAGAAGTACACTGACTGCTTACACCCTCACTGTCGTCCTTTCTCAGTTCACTGCAAAATCACAGACTGTCCCAATCTCTCTTCGGGTGGAGACTCTTTCTGTGTACTCCTGCAGGAATGTGACTGATTTCTCTTTTCAAGTAGTATCTTATTCACCTGCCCTGAGTCTCCCAGTCTTTGTTCTCCATGTCAGATCAGCAGTTCTGACTCCCATGATTTCATTTCTGACAGTAGTTCCTGCCTTAGTATCTGCTGCTCCAGTTCCCTTTCCTGTTGTGGTGGGGTGTCAGTTTGCTCTATGGCCTCTTGGTGAAAGGGCCGTTTTTCATCTGTTTGTTAGTTGGTGGCTATTCTCCCCCTTCGGGTTAGTAGGTAAAAGAATTCTTCCCAGGACATGTTGCTCCTCGGCTAGGCAAAGCTACCATCTGATCTCTGTCCTCCGAACTGAATGTGCCTAGAGTCAATCAGTTAAATGGTCTCCCTAAGATACAACTAAAAGATCTTAAAGTTCAATCCTTAAACCTTGTGCAGTCCTTTGCACTTGTGGAAAGTGTGCATAAAATACAACGCTGGCAATAAGTGAATGGTCTGGTTGGATTCCTGCACAGGTGTAAATGACTCTGCAAATCAGAGGAAAATGAGGCCCAAGGTATTTCTAGTCATCGATCCATCCACATCCGCTATACAAATGTCACTAAAACGCTGAAGTTATGCTGAAGACATAGACCCTGATCCACCAAAGCCTTTAAGCAAGTGCTCAATTTTAACCACACGAATAGTCCCACCGGCTTCCTTGGGAATACTCACATGCATAACGTTACGCACTTGCTTAAGCACTTTGGTGGGCTGGGGCCATAGAGCTGACCTTGCAAATCCTTGGTTATGGGCATTGTCCTTGCTCCCCTATTCAGCCCGATTAAGCTCAGTAGGTGAATTGCGTAAGAAAGGATTTGCATGAGCAAAATTTGGCAGGATCAGCACCATAATTCACAACTTTTTTGTCTATCCCTGATAGGGTGAAATGAAATAAGGACACTGTATAGATATTCCTAATGAGGTTAGGAAGAAACACATCCTGTGGGCCAGATCCTCAGCTGGCATAAATCAGCATAGCTCCGCTGAGTGCCCTGGGGCTGCAATGATTTGCACCAGCTGAGGAATTGGCCTGTTACATGAGGATCTGGCCCAGTACATATAAGATTAAACAGCCGCACCACAGAAGGGCCATCCAGTTAAGCACAGACACCATCCCAGATTTAACATCACCCACAGATATCCTTCATGCATCATATTTGTGCAGTAGTTTTCAATTATCACAGAGAAAATGTTAGCCCCTTTCAGTCAAGAGAAAGATATTTGATAAGGACAGAGTCCTTCTCTCACACACGCGTGCGAAAACACACACACAGAGTAAATCACTGGAAGGCAAAATACTGCGGTTAGCACTATTCCGATTGCTGAGGTGACTGTATTTTCAAAAGGCTGCAGTAGCTGGTTTGCCCAAAGCGACTGTAAGCATGTGTCTCTCCCTTGTAGGTCTCATCAGCACCATGCAGTTGTCATCCGAGCTTGGCACACATGAGAGAGATGCATGTCCTTGTCAGAACACAACAAGAGATTTGCAAAGGCAAAAATGAGCAACTAATGGAACCATCCCATCCAGCTGATGCTTGTAAATCCCCCCATTCTATTGTTTGTTTTTGTATTACGGTGGCACCTATGGGTCCCAAGGGAGATCAGGGCCTCATTGTGCTTTGTGCTGTATAGACACATAGTAACTGAAAGCATCTGCTCCGGATAGCTTACAATCGAACCAGAAAAGCTCACAATCTAGTGAGGCTGGCCAGAAGCAGAGGGACAGCAGTCTCGTGGTTTACGACCCGTACTGTGGCTCAGGAGATCCAAGTTTAATTACCAACTCTGCCACAGACTCCCTATGTGACCTTGGGCAACTCACTTAATCTTTTTGTGCCTCACCTTCCTTATGTTTTAAATAGGGGTGATTGTAATCTGTCTCTTTATATTGCCGATTCTTCAGGGCAGGTACTGTCTCTGTGTACAGTGCCTTGCACAATGGGGCCTTGGCTTTTGTTGGGATCTCTGGGTTCAACCACCTTTCAGATGATTAATAATAAGGTAGCATTACTACATCACCTCTTTCCATCCAGTTTCTGCCAAGACGATCTGATTGCATAGGGGGTTGGATTCACTGGCAGGAGTGCTGAGCCCGACTTGCATATCCCTTCATTTCACAGCCACATGCTTGGTTTTCAGTCACCTCTGCTACATTTCAAATGAATCAATTTAAGTGAACGCTGAGGCTGAAGTGCAGAATGAAGGAAAACACACACACATGCACAAAGACGAGACCGTGGGTGGGGAGCACATTTCCTTCCAAACCAGGGCTTCATTAAATCCCCTTCACATCTCTGAGCTGGGGTGAATAATGGATAGCTCTAGCAAAAATGTATGTACTGTGCTCACTGCATTAACCAAGGGCTCCGAGTGAATTTTTCCCCACAAGCGGTACTAATAAAAAGACTAAAAAGAGCCAGATCCTGCTTGACAAATGGCTCAAAGGAGGCACCTTTGAAATGCTTTTAGGATTTGCAGCGATTAATCAAAGAGCTGACCCGCTGAATGCTTTTGGGCGTGCGGGGACTGATGGAAAGGTGCTAAAGTTTCTTTTCCTTGATTGCTAATATATTTACTCTTCCACAGATAGGGGGCTGTCGCTGGACATAATTCAAACCCATTGGAATCAATGGGAATCTTTCTACGGCCTTCAGTGAGTTTTTGGATCAGATCTGTCATCTGTTCTAGTTAACAGCAATGTAAACCCAGTCACATGTCACATGGTTTTAAAACATCTTATTGTATTACTGTAGCATCCATAGGCCACAACTGAGATCTTGGCCCGATTGTGGTTTATGCCACCTGGACACACAGTTAGGGCCTGTCTCCATAGCAGGCATGGGGTGTGATTTCAACTCACACGAGCGTACCCCATAGCTCTTGCTTTAGTTCACCTGTGTATTTCACCCAGGTGAGTGCACTGTTGTTTAATTGATGTCCTATTTACCTTCAAGGAGTTTGATGGGTTTTTTTGTGTGCATCTCCCACTTGTCAATTCGGGCCACAGGCCTTGGTTCAACAGTCGGTCAGGAGGGGTGAGTGAATCGACAAAGAACGGGAGCCCTGGAACATGTAATAGATCAGCTCTCCTCTCCGCAGCCCTTCCACTGCTTTTCCTGAGTTCAGCAAGAAAAGTGCTGGGAGAGGCTTTCTGGAGATGAGGTTTTCTGGAGGATCAGCACAACAGCCTGCTGATTTATCACTGTGTGCGGAGGAGAAGAGTGATACGGTGCCACTCTCGGGCACTTGTCGTTAATTTTATGAACGACTTCCTCACTCGATATTATTCTCAAAATAATTCTCTGAGGAAGAGGGAGACAGAGACTGAGAGATGCACGTGAGACACAAAAAATGAGAGGACAAAATTCTGGCCATGAGGTGGGCAGCTGGAAGGAGTTTGTATAAACTCTAAGATCCCCCATTCATCACTGACCCTTTAGGTTAGTGTAAGGGGCCACCAGGCAAGTATAAGAGCCCCCACGTCTGGTGCAGGGCTGCCTCTGTATATGGACCCCACACACACACACCTGGTGCAGAGCTGGCTCTGTGTATGGATCCCCCTTATGGCCGGTGCAGAGCTGGCTCTGTGTATGGACCCCCCCCCCCATGCCTGGTGCAGAGCTGGCTATTCTGTGGTGTCTTCTCCACAATAGCTCAATGCACAGAGCGGTGTGCACAGGAGGGGGCAGGCGAGGGCATGGCCAGGATGTTCACACTCCCGAGCTATTCTCCAACTGAGGCAAGAGATGTATCTCGGGCTGCCACTCCAGCTCCCAACCCCCCTGAGTGGGCAAGGAGAAAGCGCAAGCTGCCTCCACTCTGACCCTGAGCTGGAGGAGAATCTGACCGTGAGGATCTGGACCTTTTGTGGGCCCTGCAGAATGAGGAAAGGAATGGGTCAGTCTGAACCAGCAGCACCCAGGCTCCTGTGCTGTGTAATGAGGGTGCTGGGAGTGGGATGGTCATGTGCCAACCAGGAGGGGATGGCGTGAGGGAGGATGAAGCTTCAAATCTACCCGGTCTCTCAGTCAGAGCAGAGGACTTTTAATGAGCAAAGGCTGCGCTGGAGAGCTGCTGTGTCTGCAAACCAGAACTCAGCCCAGGGAGCCAACAGATCAGCCCCCGTCTCCATTTGATCTTCCTCCGGCTGCTGTCTCTGTCCTCATTATGCTCAGAGAGCCTTTGGAAGAAGAGAAGCTTGCGCTGAGCCAAAGATGAGCAGGGTGATCGGGTGGCCAAGGCGGAAGGTGATCTGTCCCTCTCTTTGCACCGTCACATCAGGATCATCCACTTCTCAAAGCTAAAACTGATTCTGTAATGAGCCAACATCTCCCCTCATTCAGCTGGGCCATTAGCAGACACCAATTAATATTTCCACCCCTTTAAGAAGGGGAAGAGCGGTACTGCCCCCACCACCACTCAGGGCTGATGAGTCACTTGATCAAACGAAATGATGTGCCAAACAAGACCAAAGTTGACCAAATGGCTCTCTAAAGGTGCTCCCCATTCTGCTCAGCAGCCACTCGGTTACTGCCCAGAGCTCCTTATTTATCCATGCAAATTGCTTCATTTGCATATGTGTCCTTAACTCAAGAATTATGTCCTAATGAAGCAAAGCAAACCAAGTCTCCCCTGCTCACTCTTTTAGATAACCGCCTCATTTACTTGCAGGAGAGAGGTTGGCTAGCTAGGGACTGAACTCCTGGGTTGTGTTCTCAGCTCTAGGAAAGGAGCATGGTCTGATCTCAGATACGGCACGGAACTGGGAATCAAGACTCCTGGATTTTCCTCCCAGCTCTGGTAGAAGAATATAGTCTAGGGGACAGAGAAGCAGGGGCTTGGAGCCAGGACTCCTGGGTTCTCTTCTCAGATCTGGGAGATGAGCATGGCAGAACTCCTCCCTGATAGACTTTTTTAGGGAAGTTGCTAGTCTGGGACTCCGGAGAGCTGCATTCAGTTCTCTGCTCTCCCACTGCCTGCCATGCAAGCCACTCAGTCTGTCTGTGCCTCAGATCCCATCTGTGCAATGGAGATACAAATGCTCCCTTTGTCTGTCTATACTGTAAGTTCTTTGGGGCAGGGCTGCCTCTCACTCTGTGTATGTACAGTGCCTAGCACAGTGGGATCCTGATCTTGGCTGGGGCCTGTAAATGCTACCAGAGTACGAATAATTAATTAAAGATGTCCCTTGCTGGTTTGGTCCTACCTGAGCCCCATCTCTTTCTGCTGCAGCTGCATCTCCCCATCTGAATCAGTGCTGTGCCAGCAGCACTTGCAAGATGAGCTGAGGGATGTGTTTGCGGTGCTGGCAGTCAGGCCATCCTGCCCGGGCGAGATGCCCGCTTGCCTTGCATGGATGGAAACCCATTCACTGGCCCCTGCTGCCGGTAAGTTTGCTTTATCTTGTCATTCCCGGCTCTCGGCGCATCTTCCGGTCACAAGCAATCAATGCCATGGGGGGAAGGGGCTTCTGGGTGGCAAATTAAACACAGAGAGGATTGGGGGAGAGAGGGAATTAAATGGTGATGAAAGGCCCTGTGTCACCAGAGTTCAGCCCCTAGTCTCTGGGAGGGGCCCCAGCACTCACTCTGACCACTGCTCTGCAATCTCACAGCTGGGACTACTGGGTGCTCAGCACTTCTGAAAATTCAGGCCACTTATTTAAGTGACTAAAAGTGGACTTAGGGGACAGGCTTTAGGCACCTGCATTTGAAAATCTTGGCCGAGAGGCCTTAAGAAAAAGGTGCAAGTCTGGCCAGCCTCTGCTTGTCCTGCCCAGTGGATCCCCATTTGACACCCTCAAGGGCAGTGTAGGCTAGTGGGTAGGCTACTGGACCGGGCTTCCATTCCCAGCTCTGTTCTTGGTCCATTTTTGGACAGTACCCAGGACAAGCCTGATTTCAGTTAGGGCCTCTTGGTGATACCATAAAATGTACCCCCAAGAGGGGATGCTTTGCCCCTAAGGATGCTCAGCGGGGCCTATTCACCACCTTATTCCCTCCATAAGTCATTGCTCAGCTAATAGCTTTCTAGGTTAGGTGCTGCAACTTTGGTATTTCCATCAGGCAACAGCCAGTGTCAGGTGCAGATCCAGGGGTGAAGCCATATCACAAGTGGCTGGATTATGGGCTGGCCATTTGAGCTGGGAGCTGCACTGGTAGCAAAGACTTTCAGCAGTTCTCATAATAGAAGGTGCACGTCCATACAATGGGAAATGATTCACCAAACACTTAATGGAAAGAAAATAAGGGAGCCATCGTATCTGCTGCCATTCAAATAATTGCACTGGCCAGTTAACAGAGTTCCCATAACTTAAGCCAGGTGGAGCCTTTGTCCAGAGAATTTAATACCATGGCTACTAAAAGTCCCAGAGCTTTGACTTCAGTGGAGCAATGCTGATTTAAACCAGTGGAGGATCTGACGCTCTCTCCAACCCCCTTCCATTTGAAGCAGAAAAGCTTTCCTCTGTAGCATGTTGCAATGCAAACATTTCAGTGTTGTGCTAGCACAGGAGAACTGGGAAACAAAATTGACCAGAAACAAAAAAAGATTAATCTCTTTTCATTGGCTGTGTGGAGAGAAACGCAGGAGGAAAAGAGAAACAAAAGCGTATTAAATACTGAAAATGAAATTAGCTTTTGCCACTCCTTTCAGTTTGACTGATCTATGGTGCGGATATTTGTTCTCTAAAGCCACCATAGGGCAGATCCTCAGCTGGTGTAAATCAGCATCTGGTCCTTTATTTTTTAACCTGATAGTGTCTCTTTAAAATATTTTACATACAGACATACAGAGTGGAGGATAGGCTGGGTTAGACTTCTAAAGATACTTTCGCTGCCAAGTTCCTTGCTGAAAGCTGGGGTAAGGAACGGTGTCCCTCACATGAACGATGCCAGTCTACTGCTGGACATGCTGGTTGATGTGGCCTATGCAATCCTATTAGCATTTCCTACCAATTCGAATGAGCATGGGATTAATTATGAAGCCTGTGTTGGTTTTGCAGCCTCACTTTGTGCTCACATACCTTGGCATTTCATTATTTCAGTACAGCAAAATAATTTTTCCCTGAGTCTCGCTCATTATTTTGTTGTGTTTGGTGTGCGTGCTACACAAGGTTGGAGTTTGTTCTTTGGAAGGAGATACAGAACACATTTCCCAGCAAAGGAGAGAGCTGTGCACTGTGGGTCACCAACCCTACATTCTAACAAGTGTAATTAAAAGGACTTACTCCATTATCCAATTTCATTACAGGCAAATTGCTGGGTAAACAAGGAGAAAAGAAGCCCTGGGTGAACACATGTGACTGAAGTAGCCCTTTGGATCTGATCTTTTCAGCCTTATTTATGTAAATATGCTTGCCAAGTCCTCTCCGTCAGGTTCTTTTTGAAGTTCCCCAGATCTCCCCACGCCACTTAGTAATAGAGCTGAATGGATGATTCACCACAAATAATTTATCTGACCACTTTTGCCTTTGCTTTGCTTTATAAACAGACCACACAGCCCTCATGTTGATTCATTATTCAAGAGTTTCTTTCAAGGGACAAGTTCTCAACTTGCAGGTGTCTCCTGAAGAATTTGCTACAGTTGTTCGTCCTGGTTTGGTGAAGTCATCTGGTAAGGTTTCTGCTCCTCGATTCGCTGCAAAGTGAATATTACCATTGTGTATACATTTCTGAATTTAGCAGTAACAAGGCTCTCTGGCCCTTTAATGCAGTTCACAGGTCTAACAGAGTCTGGTTTCAGCCCAGGAAAGAGGCTGAGAATTGTAGTCCCCAAGGTGCATGGGAATGGTAGGCTTGAAGCAGTGAATGCTCGGGAAAGGGCAATGTGATACGTAACCTTCTTTGAGAGCGAATGGGCAAACCCAGTAATGGAGCTCCCAGCTGAGAGGAAATCAGGAAAGGAGCCTGTGAAAAGCCAGGGAGGAGTCCCAAGAAACAGCCAATGGAATGAAGAACCAATGCATCTAAGAGTTGCTGCAACACTGAAGGGGTTAATTGATCTCAAGATGAAGAACTCAAAACTCAAAAAGTATTTGTCTTCCTTTCTGAAACACTCCAACCCTCAACTGGGTTTGAGGACAGCCATCACCCTATGTTGTGGGGGTGGAATTCAGCCCTTTGGAGGATCAGATTTAGGGTGCATTATACCTACTAATGCCCAACTGTGTATGTTGTCCCACTGTGTGCTTTCATCCTGAAAATAGCTTGAAACCCTGTCTTTTCTTAAAAAAAAAAATTGATCTTAAATGAAGAGAAAGCATGCTCAGCAGAGCGATCGCCCATGTCCGCCCAACACAGCTCGTGTTCCTTCTCTGTCCTGCAGAGCTGAGGCCCCCTTAAGGTATCTTACATAGGGTCCCTCCCGGTGTCTGAAGCATCCAAACTAGTCACATCTGAAAATTTAGGACTAGACCAGTGGTAGCTAAATGACCAATCACACCCATTTAAGCACAATCACAGAGCAGGTGCACGCTGGCCAGTCTCTGCAGTGCAAAAGTCCAGGTTGTGATTCTGAAAACAGGCATCAGGTGTTGTCTGAATGAAGTGTGTCTGAACCAGTGTGTTATGCACACAGTATCAAAGTGAGTTAGCCCTGTACCTACTCACAGACCATTAAATCAAATCTTTCCTTCAGTAACACAGGCCTGCCCAAGGCCTGATTACTCAGTGCTTAACAAGTGCATTAGTGTAAATCAAGAGACATGTTTCAATTATCTAATAGAAGAATTATCGATCCACCTGCTCATTCTGGATGTTCAAATGTTCCGGTAGGAGGAACAATATTTGTCTAGCTGTAATAAACCCCAAACCTGAAATACAGTTTTATGTTTCAATTAGGTCGTATTTGGAGAACAGTTGCAAGATGTCTTTATACAGGCAGCTGTGGCCAAACCATAATGCATACATGGGTTACCTGGAGTTCACTGGCTGAGTTCTGCTTTTGTGATATTTATTGTTGCTCTCTGTGCATGTCTTCTCACTGGGACTGGGACCAGAACTAGCTGGGAATGTTTTGAGGAGCGTTGTCTTTTTGGTTTGTTTGTTTTTTTTGGTCAAAAAAATAGCAATTTATTGAAACAAAAACATTTTGCGGGAAAGGGTTGGTTTTGACAAAGTTCTTGACTTGAAACATTTTGGGGGAAAAAAAAGTTTTGAAATGGTCAAATCATTTTGTTTCAACATTTTCTAAATGAAAAATTCCAGTTTTCTAGTTCAAAATGAACTTTTTGTTTAGAAACTGAAACTCATTATAGTTAAAAAAAATTTAAAGGTGAAATCTAAATAAATGAAAAGTTTCAGTTGATCCAAACCTTTTATTAATGATTATTATTAGTAGTATTTATTATTTATTATTCTCTCACAAAAATTAGACATTTTGACTTTTCATCCTGATTTGGGACAGGGAAACTTTTGAGTTGTTTCCCCTCCAGTTCGAGGTGAGACAAACTTTCAAACTGCTCCATTCAGATGCCAATAGCAAACTTTCTCTGGATGTTGAGTAGGGCCCAATTCAGGGATGGTGTTGAACATACCTCATTCCTCATTGCTCTGAAATGGAGTTCACATGCTGAGTATCTTGTGGGTTTTAACCCTTATAGTAGAAGTACAACGAATACAGAATCTTTTATGTAATGGTTCCCAGTCTAGGTGAGGAGCCAGGTTTGAATGCAGCCCCTTTGGCTCTGGAAGCATTGGTCGCAACCACTTGAGTAACTCCATTATCTGGCAGCACTAGTAGGCTGTTATCAGAATACGCCACTAGAAGGGGACATCAGATGAACTATGCCAGTGAGGGTTGCTCCTGCACTCTGGTGTTGATGGGAAATTCTGCAGGAACATGCTTTGTCCTCTTTCATATCTGTAAAGTGCTTTGGGATCCTTGGATGAATGCTGTGTAGAAGTGCAAAATATTAGTATTCAAGTAACACAATGCAGTCTAGTGGTCACCACAAGGGAATTTCAGTCAGGACTCCTGAATGCCATTCCTGGCTGTATCACTGACTCATTCTATGACATTGCAGAAATCACTTTGTCTTTCTGTGCCTCAGTTTCCTACCTATCAAATAGGGTAAAATAGCACCCAAGTCTCAGATGGATTGTGAGGCCTAACTGGTGTTTGTAAAGTGGTCTAGATCCTGTAAAAGATAATAAAGACCTGCAAAGTATTATTATTTAACTTGGGTAACATCCTGAGTTCCCAGTTTCCAAATTGGCACATCCTGTGGGTCAGCCAATAGATTGCAAGAGACCTTGTTGATTTTTCTTTCATCCCATGTTTAACTTTTCTGCATTCATGATCTGGGACGTGTCAGGTCTTTGAAAAGCACAAACCCAAATGTACAGAGTCTTGGGCACCTCATTTGTAAAACAACGTCCTGGAAAAGAGCTAACGCAAAGCAGAAAGTTATTCTAAAGCATCTGCTTTGTGTCCATTTTCTTTTGGTCACTGTGCAAAATGCAAATGCAGGTTGTTCCTTTCCCCCCTCTCAGAGATAAATACTGGGGTATTTAACCCATTCCAGGCTCTGCTCACTATTTAAAAAAAGCCACTCAGTCCAGCTGCCAGTCACTGGCTTTGGCTTTAATTAAATAGGTTTGTAACCTTCACTGACAACCAAGTGTCTTTGGTAAGTTGCAGACTATGAGGAATCCTTTTCAGCCGAAGAAGGATGCCAAATAAAATGTCATTCATCTCCCCTACAAGAGAGCTCTCTCTAGATTTAAAAATAAATACACAAATGAAGTTGTGCTATATGAAGAGCTGTTGATAGCACTTTTCTAGGGCAGAGGGGAGCTTGGATTAGAAATGGAAGCAATTGTATGTCTGGCATAAGCAGTCTTGGTGGTGTGAAGATCTAGGGGCCTGATTCTCCATTGCCATATGCAGCTATTTCGCACTGGTGTAAATTGCAACCGCTCTGACTGGGCAGAGTCTCACACCCCCTTTGCACTGGTGTAAGTGCCTACACAAAGTGCAAGGCAGTGAGGAATGAGGCCCTACCTGTCCCACAAGCATTTTCCTGCCCTTCAGGAGGGAATTTCATTGAATAACACTGAGTCTCTGTTTATAAGGACTCAGCGGCAATTGGAAGCCTGCAGGATTGTGTATGTAGAGTATCTTTGAGCATCTGGGGGGTTATGAGATGGAGCTGAATGTCAGCCATTAGCAAGGGAACCACAGAGTCAGTTCACTCATTCAGCAGCCGATGGCAGCTCCCTCTGAGCGCCCTCCGATTTGTAGCAGCCCAGTCCAATGAACGAATGAACAAAAGAAAAACAAGAGCACTGTTCAGTGCTGTGCTGCCATCAGCCAGGATGCTCCTCTCCTTCTCCCACTGCGTAGTCTCTCCAGGAGCAGGAAGAAGAAGAATTTTTTGCTGCATGTAGCTAACCTGCTGGCGTGTGGCCGCTAAATGAATCTGACCCATGTCACGTTTTTTCATGTTCTACTTATTGCATACATGAAAATCCCTGGGAAAGTAATCAAGATCAATTTGAAAGGAACAGGAGGTGCAAAGCAGCAAGCTCATATTGTTGTTTTATTAGGAACGAGTCTGTCCGCCTTTTTTAAATATTTTTAGGGACAGGAAGCCTTTAAAGTGCCATAAAGAGTTTAGGGTTAGAGATGGGCCCAATCCTGGACCAGGCATAAGAGGTTTCAGATGAGCTCAGCTCCAATTTAGGCACCAAATAAGCTTTGGCTGTTGTGCTCTTGGGAAAACGTGTCCATAAGCCTGGATACTGAGCATGCTGGGAAATCTGCTACTCGGGGTGTTTGGATGCAGTGTTTTGATTCAAGCCTATGTTTGCACCAATGTGCAGCTCATGCCCCATTCTCCAAATAGCACAGGGGACATGGACTTTGTTCAGATAATCAAGAGGCCAGGACGGGGAGTGCAGGGTGTGTGATCACCTTGCTCCCTTATTCCTGTGACGCAGGTCTGCAGAGGGTTCCCTGCCCTGCTGGAGGAGCCATTCGGCAGCAGGATGGCCTTGCTGCAGCTGCGGTCTCTTCTCTCTCATCCTAACCTCCCCATTATCCCAATCCCTTCCTCTTCCCCGGGGGACAAAGAACAGATTTTGATAATGTGAATGTTCAGCTCATAGGGTTCTGGAAAATTGGGAGTAGACTGTATTCCCATGTGGGAAACAAAAACTTTTCAGGATGATTTTCACAGAATTTAAAAAGTGAAATCTAATTGTTTAAAAATGAAGATTATTTCAGACCACTCTAGTAGGGACAGGTTATCATCCCTTTTGCAGGTAGGGCAGAGAGAAATTAGGTGACTTGCACAAGGTTACATGGTGTGTCTGAGGCAGGATTTAAACCCAGAGCTTCTAAATTCTAGTCCAACACCAGTGTCTTACCCACAAGACTATCCTGCTCCTCTGCCTTCATGTTGTCTTTTCGCAGGAAGGCTTTATTTGTGACTGTTCAGCTCAAGTCTTTCAGGGCTACCCAACAATGATGCACCAGAAGCCCCTGGCTGCAGCTCTTCTACTCATAACTTTTCCGAGGATCATTAGTCACTCCCTCGTGATGGTTCTTTCATCACCTACTCACTGGTCATTTGTTAATGGCATGATAAATCTGCTCAGGTTGAAAGAATAAAAACAGGGCAAGAATTACATTTGTACTGACCTGCTTACATTTGTTGTTCTCTTGATGGAGTAGAACTAGCCAGATCAGTCAAATGCCAGGAGCTCAGGAATATTGACCTTCTCCCTAAGCAAACTAACCAGAAATTGTTTATAGCTGTTTAAAGAGGGTGGTTGGTACTGAGTCACATACACGCATTGGGGAGGGGAGGCAAAAGAAAGATACGCTCAGATGGAAAACAGGTCACTTGGCACTCCAGAGACTGTGGATAAGATTCTTAGTCACATGTGCAGAAATGCAGACTAACTCTGTGAACTTCGGAGAAGTGACTGGATTGGCAGAGCAGAATCTGTCTCCTAAGGTGTTCAGTTACAAGCCCAGTTAAGGGCTAGAATTAACGGCAGAGGAATCTGAAGATATGCAGAGTTGGTAACCATTATAGTGTCATAGAAATGTAGGGCTGGAAGTGACTTTGTGAGGTCACCTGCTCCATCCCTCTGTGCTGAGGAAGGACCAGGTAAACCCAGACCATCCCTGATAAGTGTTTGTCTAACCTGTTCTTAAAAACCTCCAATGATGATTCCAAAATCTCCCTTGGAAGCCTGTTCCGAAGCTTAACAATCTTTATAGTTAGAAAGTTTTTCCTCATATCTAACCTAAATCTCCTTTGCTGCAAATTAAATCCATTATTCTTGTCCTAACTCCAGTGGACATGGAGAACAATTGATTTCAGGGTTGTTGTTGTTTTTAAATAACAGTTTTCAAATAGAGGAGCTGTTATCGGGTCGCCCATCTGTTTTCTTTTCTCAAGATGAAACATGCCCAGGCTTTTTCACCCTTTCCTCATAGGTCGCATTTGCTAAACCTTTTCTCATGGTGGCTCCCCTCCGGACTTTCTCCGATTTGGCCCCATTTTTTCTAATGTGTGGAGCCCAGAACTGACTCCAGTTGAGGTCTCACCAGTGCCACGTGCAGTGGGACAATTACCTACCGTGTCTTACACACAACACTTCTGTTAATACACCCCAGAATGACATTAGCTTTTCTCGCAACTGCATCAGATTGTTGACTCCTGTTCAATTTGTGATCTACTCTAGCCTCCAGATCCTTTTTCAGCCGTATGACCAGCCAGCCAGTTATTCTCAGTTCGTAGTTGTGCATCTGATTTTTTTCCTTCCTAAGTGAAGTACTTTGAACTTGTCGTTATTGAATTTAAACTTGTTAATTTCAGACCAATTTTCCAATTTGTCAAGGTTGTTTTGAATTCTAATCCTGTCCTCCAATGTGCTTACAACCACTCCCAGCTTGGTGTCGATTTTATAAGTGTACTCTTACTCCACTACCCAAGTTGTTAATGAAATTATTGAATACCAGACCACGGAATGACCCCTTCGGTGAGGTTCATGGCAATGCCACCAAGGTTGTTCCTGTTCCAGGAAAGAAGACTCAGCACTTCATAATATATCATAGTAAAGCTTTCCTTGCTCTGTAAAGGAGTGCTAAATGCTCTGCCATACTGTGCGGCAGACCTCACTTTTTATTCCGTTATATTTCCATATCGAAAGAGCAAAGGGTAGGCTTGCAGTCCAGAATGGCTTCATTTCTATACTGGCATCCAGACAAAATGGGTCTAAAATGCTACCATCCGTGTGAGTGGAAACTTCCACTTGGAAGCCTTCATTTGCACAGATCTGACAACCCACTCATTTTGTACACATGTAAATAGCTACACAAGGTCAGGGCCGGCTCCAGGCACCAGCGCAGGAAACAGGTGCTTGGGGCGGCCAAGGGAAAGGGGCAGCACGTCCAGGTCTTCGCCAGCAATTTGGCGGCGGGTCCCTCAGTCCCTCTCAGAGGGAAAGACTCGCCGCTGAATTACCGCCAAAAACTGAAGCAGTGGTGGTAGAGCTGCTGCCAAAGTACTGCTGATCATGGCTTTCCTTTTTTTTCTTTTTTTCTTTATTTTGGCTTCGTTGCTTGAGGCAGCAAAAAAGCTGGAGCCAGCCCTGCACAGCATGCAAGGCAGTGGAAAAATTGAAGCCATCTGTACAATGCAGATCATGAATAAAGCTGGTTGAAACATTTTTGATGAAACAGATTTCTGTCAGAAAATGACATTTTGACAAAACCAATTTTTTTTTTGCAAAATCATGTAGATTTTGATGAAAAATCGCCAAAAAAAAAAGGAAAATATTTTCTTAAATATTGATGTGTCCTGTTTCAGAATGTTCAGAATGGAATGTTTCAGTTTTTCATTTTTGAAATGCCTTGTCATTTAGAGGTTGACTTGGTTTTATATATAAACGAGTTCAAAGTATATTAAAATGATTGGAACCAAAACGAAACATTTCACATGTATCAAAGGAAACATTTCAGTTGATCCAAACTGAAACTTTAGTCAGAATTTTCTTTCATGAAAAATTTCAGAATATTGGCTTTTTCCCCCTGAAATCTTGAATTTTTTTGTGCAATGGAAAATCTACTTTCTGACCAGCTCTAAGATTGATACTTACCCACCTTTATGAAGAGTGCTATATAAGTGGTCAGTATCAGAGGGGTAGCCGTGTTAGTCTGGATCTGTAAAAGCAGCGAAGAGTCCTGTGGCAGCTGATAGACTAACAGAGGTATTGAAGCATGAGCTTTCGTGGGTGAATACCCACTTCGTCGGATGCATGAGGCATGGACCCGACGAAGTGGGTATTCACCCACGAAAGCTCACGCTCCAATACATCTGTTAGTCTATAAGATGCCACAGAACTCTTCGCTGCATATAAGTAAGTGCTAGTATCAATAAAAACAAAACCAAAAAACCCTTTTCAAATGAACCCGACACAGTACAGTAGGTACAATTAAGTTATATAGCAATAACTCGATGTGTTTAACAAGGGGCACTGTGGCTATATAGTTGCATTATGTCATGACTGGTGTGGAATTAACCATACCTAGCTGGCCTGCCATTTGTCTTATGGCCAAAGAACACAGGAGGCTGTTTGTAGAAGCAACTATGCTCATGCTGGTTCTCAACTGCCTCTTCAACTTTAAGGTGACTCAGTTACTGCCCCAAAGCATATAAGGGCAGAATGCAGTATGACATATTAACACAAGAAAGCTAAAAAAGTTAGAGGAGAAAAGTAGATATGATATAATATCAGCAAGAACTGCTGAAAATCAAGAAGCTATTTATGAACCATTTACTTACATAGTCCTAAAAAGCCGCTAAGGCAGTACATGAAAATAGGTCTGTGATTGAAATCAAGTCCTAAACACAATGTAACTGTGGGGATAGCTCATGGAGAAAGATATAAGCAACTAGGTACCGTTATTTCAGAAATAGACTCAGTGGATGGAAGTGATGCTGGCTTGGGTATTGTTATTTTCAGATAAGGGAGGAGGAAGATACAAGAAGAAATATCATCCCATAGAACTCCTCTTTCCATTCTGAACTAACCAAGCATCTTGAGTGTGCAAAATCAGCCTAGAATATAATAGGAGTCGTCAGCAGGGTTCAAACCAGGAGCTTTCAGAACCACAGCACAGACCTTTGCTACTTGATCTGAAGTAGCAACACCATTAGCTAGTAGCAGTTATAGGTTGTTGTCCTATATTTGAACAGGGTACTGGGGGAGGAGGGGGAATTGACCCATGCATTGACTAGCACAGGGTTCGGCAACCTTTCAGACGTGGTGTGCCAAGTCTTCATTTACTCACTCTGATTTAAGACTTCGCGTGCCGGTAATATATTTTAACGTTTTTAGAAGGGCTCTTTCTATAAGTCTATAATATATAACTAACTATTGTTGTATGTAAAGTAAATAAGGTTTTTAAAATGTTTAAGAAGCTTCATTTAAAATTAAATTAAAATGCAGAGCCCCCTGGACTAGTGGCCAGGACCCAGGCAGTGTGAGTGCTACTGAAAATCAGCTTGTGGGCCGCCTTCGGCACACATGCCATAGGCTGCCTACCCCTGGTCTAGCATGTGACAAGGACAGACAGACTTTCTCCCTCTCCTTCCTACCAGAAGGAGGAAACAAAAATTGAACTAAAATGCATGGCAATGTTTAAAGTTAAACTAACAGACCATTGGGGGGGGGGTTGGTTTCAGCTGGAGTTAGCTTGTTACATTTTTCTATGCGCCAATTTAATGCTAGACTTTCTCTCTTTAACCTAAAGTTGAGAGTCTCTCAGATTGAACCAAAGTAAAATCTTCCATGAGAGAGCGATGCTGGTAGTTCGTTAGCTGGGACTGTCACTTCTGAATCAGTAATGACTCTGCGCTAAACATGTCGCTAGGGGTTGCTGCCTCTATGATGAGATGTAAATGTTCTAACTGGTTAACTTGTAGTTATTCAAGATCCCAGACAACTAAGAAAGTTAACTGACTTTTAGACCAAATTCCAAATAGGGTAATGACTTGCTGCTTCTTTAAGCCCTCACTGCCTGCAGTTTTGTATGAGTCTCACTTCCTGATCTAAATGCTTGTTTAGGGTGTAGCATTACTGGGAGTCACCAGATGGTGCTAATTTTTCAATATACACGATAGATCTGTTCATCTGAAAGCACAGGAGTTAGATCTTGGAGAAATGTGTATTGTCGACCATGATGCATATATTTTAGCTGCTGAGCATATCACGAGTGAAATTTGTTCTGCTGTAATGTGTCTGACCAACAATGCTCTCTTTCAGAGAGCTTGCTGCCTGCAGGCTATACCAACACAAACAAGCCAACGTGACCCAGGACACAGAAGCTGTGCTGGTTTAACTAAAGCTAAACTGATGTCAAGCAAGTTTAAATGGATATACAAGAGTCCACACTCAAGTTGCATTGGTTTCAGTAAATTGATTCCACGTCACACCTTTAGTTAAGCTGCTGTAACCTTGTGTTGAGACCAGGTATTTGTGCCAAAGCTTTGCACAGTGCTGCTGTATGCTGCCCAAACAGTGGTTGCATTCCACACGAGAGGTGTCTGCCCCTTACTGGCTGGTGAAATTAATCCCTGGAGATCCTTTATTTCTCTGATTTGTTGGGAGGTATAATTCATCCATGTTTCTAAAGCACATGAAAGGAGCTGGAGAAGTATTATGGATATGGCAGAAAACTCCAGGAGGAGGAAAGGAGCGTGGCGCCTTCATGAGAAACAAATGCATTCCAAAACATGACTAGATCAAAGAAAACTAATTCACATAATGAAGGCAGCAGAAGAGGGTGAGATGGCAGAAGCAGGGACTTCTGAAAACACGCCAATGACAAAAAGTAATATAATCCATTATTATTCATTCAAATGTCAATATGCTATTTGTAAAGTGGTATCTTGGTCATTGCAATCTCTACGGTATGCCCCGTGCAACCTGCTGCAACAACGTGCAGAGAGAGAGAGCGAATTGCAATGCAGCTTATGTGGAATTGCTGCAGAGAGACATGTCTATGCAAAGGTGCTGCAGAGAACTTGCTCGGGTCCCTGCAAGGCTTAAAGAGATAAATAGGCTGCAGCCTGGAAGGAAGCAGGGAAGGGACAAAAGAGGCTGAGCTGGCCTTGGTCTGAGAGCTACAGACTAGTGTGGGTTTGGACATTCAGTTCAGAGGAGCAGCCAGATTTTCCACGGATGCTGCATCCTCTTACCTCCCTGCTTCTTAGATCTCGTCATACCTAGCTGGTGGGGAACCTCCCCAAGAACTCTCCTAGGATGGAATCTGCCCCAGGTGTTATTCCGGGAGACTCTGCTCACCCTGCCTCCATCTGCAAATACTCCCTTTGAGCCCTCAAAGCAGCACTGGCGTTTGGGGGGCTGACACCCCTGCATTTTTCTTGCTGCCCCCTATAAGCAGGAATCATCTGAGATTGAGGCTCTGTCTGTATCAGTACAGGCAGCTCCAATGCAGAATGTTGCCTGAAGTAGACAAGCCCTGTATTAAATCCAGTGCATCTGAACTGTATGCCCCCATCCCTCCCTAAAAACTCTCACCCTCTCCTTTAGCCATTTCCACACAATGTTTAATTGTGCTGAATTCCTCTGAAATCAGGAGTGTGCAAAGGCGATACGCACCGTGCCATGCCGCGGCTGGCTCTAACTTTCTTTCTTTCACTTCTAATCCTTTATCCCTTCTCAGCACTTTTCCCCACAGCAGCCCAGAAAGCAGCATCTCTCTTTCTCCCTGCAATGCTGCTGAGTGTTTGATAATGTGCTGGCAGCTTTATTCCTTTCCAGTTTGTTCCATGTGCCATTTCACTGCTGGAGAAATTGTTTATCTCCCTCCACTTCCCATCCCAGGCTCCCTATAATTCTTATTTCAGGTGCACTCCAAGGTTATTGGTTAACAGAAGCTCACATGAGACTGCAGTCTGTGACTCAGGTCAGAGTGTTGGGTTAGAGCATAGAGCCAGAGAATGAGCTGATGGGCATATGAGGGGCCTGAGAGGCAATAGGTATAGGTGGATGTTCTCAGCCTCCTGGATCATGCCATGAATCTTTCCTTGTCTAATAGGGAAGCCATTATTAAACAGTTATTCCTTCCTCTTGGCTTTTGGGTACAAATGCTGGCCACATATTTCACATTTCACCTATTATTTCCTTTCATGTCTCAGTCAGCGGAATAAAAGAAGGTGTTTGAAATTCCGACGCTAGGTATTTAGCAGCTCATATTATTTCACCTTGAACCAGAAATAATTTTTCTGGACAGCAGGTAAAGAAAATGAATGCAAATGATGGCAGAGGCTGAAAGTTTAACCTGCACCTGCTAAGCAAGCAGCTAAAGAAATTCATCAATTTGCAACCCACTCATATGATCATCTTTGTTTGCATCAGTATCCAAAAATCCCCAAATAAGGAGGCCTCTGGTAATCCCAAATGTTCCAAAAGATTTGGGGCCTCCGATAATCCCAAAAGCCCTGGGGCATTTAAAAATCCCCTAAATCTCTGGGGCAGGAAAGAAAATCCACAAAATCCTCTGTGACTAGCACTGCACATGGAGTAGATGTTTTCAGAGAACTATCCATGCTGACTCCAAGCCCACATCCAGACTACCCCGCCGTATCGGCGGGTTAAAATTGATTGCTCAGGGATCGCGCTTACATCGATTCTGGAACTCCATCAACCCGAACGGAGTTCCGGAATCGACACGGAGAGCCGCGGACATTGATCCCGCGCAGTCTGGACAGGTGAGTAATTCGATCTTAGATATTCAACTTCAGCTACGTTATTCACGTAGCTGAAGTTGCGTATCTAAGATCGATTTTCCTCCCCTAGTCTGGACGAGGCCCAAGATCTCTTGATCAATGATCAGTGCATCACAGTAGCTCTCCGTGCCCTGTGGCCACCCTTACTTTACTGCAGTTGAGTGGAAAATGGCTGCACTCCTGACTGGTTATTATTTTTATTCCCCATTGTCTTTCATCTCCCTTTGGAATATATATGGGATGACAGAGGCTCGCATAACCCAAGGGAGCAGAAGGGATTTATGGCTATCAGGCAGTGTTTAGTACAGATGTGCAGTACAGCAACCATCAGTTGCCAGAATAGCTCAGGAGATATACATCATGGGAGAAAGTTGTCTGCAATTAATTTTCAAAGGGCTAAAACATTGCCCATTTTAACAGCAGAGGAATCTGACAGAGCACTCAGGGTAATAAATCATTAATACTGGTGGGAGTTTTTATGTACTTTGCAAAAGTGGTGTTACATTTTTTCTCACAATACGCAAAACACATTTTAACCCATTTAAACAAAGAGCCTTTAATTATCAAGAGTTCAAAACATCTCCCAGCTAACTTGATTTAAAAAAAAAATCCCTAAAATGTATCTCATCCAGTCCATAAAGAAAGATAGCTAATGACAATAATGGTCGTGATTTCAGCCACAGCAGGTGACTAGTCTTATGGGTGGAATTTGGAATTCTAGGAGGAGCTTGTATAGAAAACAGAATTTAATCCCCATCACCCCACAAACACACACATTCTGAGCCCTGATTGTGAGAAGTTTGTAAAAGGATTTGTGTGGGGGGGGGTTGTTAAATTGTATTGTGATTTTCTGCCATTGTTTTCACTTCAGGTAGTCTACTGGCCACCAAATTCAGAATAAGTCTGGGTCTCCTCAACCTATAGATGGCTAGGCAGCATCTATCTATCTATCTATCTATCTATCCCCATCCACCCCACTTATCTATCCCTCCCCATCCACCCCCTCTGTCTATCTATCTATCCCCATCCACCCCATCTATCTATCTATCTTTCTATCCCCATCCACCTCCTCTATTTATCTACTTCTGGTACATTGGTGAGTCACAGTCCTATCTGAATCAATAACTTTTAAACAGATAATAAATAAATAGCGACTGTCCCTATCAGACACAAGTTTCATTTGTCTTTAGAGCCACGATTCATCAAAACACTGAGGCACATACTTAACTGTGAGTACATGCTCGAGTCCAGCTCTATTGAGCAGAGAACTTGAGCATTATTTTAATGGGACTTAAATGCCTGTTTAAATGCTTTGCTGAACTGGTTCCAAAGCACTGAAGCATGTTGAACTTTAAGTGTGTCCTCTGCTGAATCATGGCTTAAGGCTTTGATCCTAAATGAGCCAGGCGTGCAAAACTCCCACTGACTTCTTAATGTGGGCTCGCAATATTGCACCCCTCATGCTGAAAGGGACGTGCCATTTCTAGCAGGTACCATCCAGGGCTTAAATTCTCATAGAGTGTTTCCCCAACCCCCCCCAATTCTCCCCTGCCTGCTATAAAAACTCCAGAGGGCTTGAAAATATTCACCAAAGCTGTGCTCTGGACAGCTCCAGCTCAATTTAAGCCCTGGTAGCACCATTTTAACATCGCTGTTTTTACCTCCCTTGTCAATAGCTTTTACACCTGCAAATAAGATAATGTGACTTCCAAAAAAGCCCCACGCACTTTGTTCTGCAGTGCTAGATACACATTTAATGTCCAGCACTCTGGCTTTTAATGCTAGTAAAGTTGACCATTACCATTACATTACATTATTATTTCTCCCTAATGTTGACAAAGCCCTTCCTATAATTAAACAAATCCACAAATCATTTTTTGTTTGTGCAAAGAAAGCAACACTGACCTCTCCTTTCCACTCCCCCACTGTGTTTGCTTTTTAAATGCAAAATATAACACGCAGAAAAACGTCTTAAAAGTCAGAGAGCCAGATCCACCGCTAATGTAGATTCGCATTTCTCTGTCTACTTCTGTGGAGCTACATCACATTATACCAGCTGAGGGTCTGGGCCATAACACTCATGAAACAAAGAACTTCAACAGACTCATAACAGAAAGTTTCACTGTCAGATTTCCCTTTATTACCCTTTCCTCTGTGGCCATGATGGTATTAGTGATATTTCCATTTGTCAGTTTCTGTATTTTGTTTACAGAATGAAAAGTTGCTCAGGCCCCAGGGTCCAGCAAAACCTTCTCAGGAATTGGTTTCATATCATGAAACAATGGAAGGCGAACAGGTGTCTGGGGAAACAAAAAGAGATGAAGAAAAATCATTTTTATTAGACCTTTGTTTTAATATATGAAAATAGTTATTACAGCATGTTGAGGAGGCAGAATACAGACAGCTGCCAAACAGGAAGGCAGCAGTTTTATCTGTCAAGGGCCCAAAGACTTTGAAATCAAAAGAAAACAGAAGCAGTAAGAAATGTGCAACTAAGATGCTAACCTGGCAGGAAACAAAGCTGTATCGCAGCTGGTTATTTCCTAAATGACTGAAACTTTGAGGCAAAGGAGGAAGGTTCATAACAAAAATACATTTTCAATTGAAAAAGGGGGTTCAGACTGGTGCATGACATTAATGAGATGGGATGGGGTCTATATAACTCCCTCAGACACCTTGACTGGCTATGCCAGATCTAAATGGATCTAGTTCAAAACAGCCCTCCTGGGTTATAAAGCTCTCTGTGGAGTAGCTCCAGACTGTATCACACCTATATATCTATTGTAGGGGTTCATACTGCTACCTATCACCATACTGTATGAATGCCTTCCATGTAAAATCAATAGCAATAGCTAAGTCCCTGGTTCTCTCTCTTTTATATAATACCTCCATGCTATTTCCATTCCACTATCACTAGTTTCTTCTCTCTCCTTCATTCTGTCATGTTAGTGAAAGCCTTCTCCTCCGCAGCCCTGGATGTGCAGAACACCATCCCTGCATTTCTTCATCCCATTGACACTTCATTTCAGCCTAGCCTGAAAACCCATCTTTTTCTCTCTCACCTGCATCTCTTCTCACTCTTCTTCTACCATGTGTAACTCTTTAAATCATGTGGAGATTTGCTTGTAAGGGGCCATAAACAAATAAAGTTGCATTGCGCTGGATTGAGATGAGGGACACTGCCAGGGGAGCTGATCCACCTGTGTGTCCCCTGATCCAATGCCCGTTAATACCAACAGAATTTCCCTTTGACTTCAGAGGATGTAAGATCAAGCCCTCATTGCCTGGAATTCTCTTTTTGGGAGAGATCAGGAGGGGGTTTCCAAACAGAAACAGAAGAAGTGAATGAGAAGAATCCACTATCCCTAAATTCTGGAGGTCCAGACCCACTGCCAGGCCATTGATTGTGTGTGGGTGACACCCACTCCATATGGACAAAGGAACTACGTGATAACCTGTCCAAGTTTGATCCAAGCTTGCGTATCTGCAGATCTGTTCTCAGTCACATAAATGTCTCATCCTTTTCTGTAACTCACCAAGCTATTTGCTTCAACAGTATCCTGCAGGAGCAGATTCCATGACAACGGGCGTGAGGCAGTCACCGAGAGAATATACACACACATGCACGCACACACACATGCATTGCACAAAAATGCACAGCACCAGTAAAGTATGTCCAGAACTGTATCTCAGTATAAGAGACCTGCATGCAGAGCAGGATGGCTTGGGGACTGGGCCTAGATTGCCTCTTGGTTAATTTAAACCAGTGGGGGTTGGAGGTTTTGGGAGGACGGGGTCATTACTTGTAAGGAACGGATGCAGCATGAGCTGGGCTGATATGGACCTTTCTAGCTTTGCACGTGGAGTGTTGTAATGAGTAAAGGGGTGGGCACTAGTGGATCCATGCTAACTATAGGGCCCCTTTCATCTCATCCCTGATCACCGTTTTAGAAATTCAGTGTCTGGTAGGCAGCGACTGTTTCTGGAAAACACCTGCGGTGCTGTGGGTGCTACAAGGATCTAAATCAAATTGGGGGTTGGGACCAGGGGGTCATGAGTTTATTATGTGGGGGGTCGTGAGCTGTCATCCTCCACCCCAAGCCGCGCTTCGCCTCCAGCATTTATAATGGTGTTAAATATATTTAAAAGTATTTTTAATTTGTAAGGGAGGTCACACTCAGAGGCTTTCTATGTGAAAGGGGTCACCAGTACAAAAGTTTGAGAATCACTGATCTAAATAGTAATTAATAGTTTTCTTTCTCTGATCAGTTATTTCCATCTCCAGGTGCAATACCATGCATCTGCGTTGTGCTGCAGGCAAAATACTAGTCTTTTTTGGTGACCAAATAGTTGTGTATGTCCAAAGTAGACTCTAATCTAATGACTCTGAAACTCCAGAGGCCAAAGGGGATTTATAGGAAACTATAAATAAATAAATAGCATAACTGGTTGCTGAGCTCTGTGCCTTTATCCTCACACACAACTATTTCAAATTTGATGACAATGTATATCTCCAGATCAGTGGCATCGCTATGGGCACCTGCATGGCCCAACAATATGCCAACATTTTTATGGCTGACCTGGAACAACGCTTCCTTAGCTCTCGTCCACTCATACCCCTTCTATACCTACGCTGCATTGATGACATCTTCATCATCTGGACCCATGGGAAGGAGACTCTGGAAAAATTCCACCACAATTTCAACAGCTTCCACCCCACCATCAATCTCAGCCTGGACCAATCTACACAGGAGGTCCACTTCCTAGACACCACAGTGCAAATAAGTGATGGTCACATTAACACCACCCTATACCGAAAACCTACCAACCGCTATGCCTACCTTCATGCCTCCAGCTTCCATCCCGGGCACGTCACACGATCCATTGTCTACAGTCAAGCACTGAGGTACAACCGCATCTGCTCTAACCCCTCAGACAGAGACCAACACCTACAAAATCTCCACCAAGCATTCTCAAAACAACAATACCCGCATGAGGAAATAAGGAAACAGATCAACAGAGCCAGATGTGTACCCAGAAGCCTCCTACTGCAAGACAAACCCAAGAAAGAAACAACAGGACTCCACTGGCCATCACATACAGTCTCCAGCTAAAACCCCTCCAATGCATCATCAGGGATCTACAACCCACGCTGGACAATGATCCCACACTTTCACAGGCCTTGGGTGGCAGGCCAGTCCTCGCCCACAGAGAACCTGCCAACCTGAAGCATATTCTCACCAGTAACTGCACACCGCACCATAGTAACTCTAGCTCAGGAACCAATCCATGCAACAAACCTCGATGCCAACTCTGCCCACATATCTACACCAACGATACCATCACAAGGCCTAACCAGATCAGCCACACCATCGCCGGTTCATTCACCTGCATGTCCACCAATGTAATATACACCATCATATGCCAGCAATGCCCCTCTGCTATGTACATGGCCAAACTGGACAGTCTCTATGGAAAAGGGTAAATGGACACAAATCAGATAATAGAAAGGCAATATACAAAAACCTGTAGGAGAACACGTCAACCTCCCTGGCCACACAATAGCAGATCTTAAGGTGGCCATCCTGCAGCAAATAAGCTTCAGGACCAGACTTCAAAGAGAAACTGCTGAGCTTCAGTTCATCTGCAAATTTGACACCATCAGCTCAGGATTAAACAAAGACTGTGAATGGCTAGCCAGTTACAAAATCAGTTTCTCCTCCCTTGGTTTTCACACCTCAGCTGCTAGAAGAGGGCCTCATCCTCCCTGATTGAACTAACCTCGTTATCTCTAGCCTGCTTCTTGCTTGCATATATATATACCTGCCCCTGGAAATTTCCACTACATGCATCTGACCAAGTGGGTATTCACCCACGAAAGCTCATGCTCCAATACATCTCTTAGTCTATAAGGTGTCTCAGGACTCTTTGCTGCTTTTATGGGAAACTATGCAGCTCCTGTAAAACCCCTTTGGCTTGTTCATTAATGAGTTCGCATTTACAAAAGATGCAAATATATCAGGAGTGTTATATTGTGATTTCACCCCGCCACCAGCTTTGCATCTGTAACTGAGTCAGAAGAGAGAACACTGCCACAACAGAGAACACTCTCTGTTGTAAATTCTGCCTCAAGATATGGACTCAACAGGAAAATCCAAGCTTTCCCCCGTGGGTGAATAACGGATTAAAATACTCATCCAATAATGGATTAGAAAAATAGCATCAAATTAATCAACTAAACTATATGGAGAATATTACTCTAGTTAAAATGATAGCATTAGAAGTAGCTTATTGTGCCATTGCAAAACCCCAGAGGACACGATCATCACAACAAGTAAGCAAATTCTGTAGGTTTGTTATTAAAACAAGGCACTGGTTTGTTGGTCAGTGGCCATGTAAAACGCAGGATTTACAGGTTTTTCCAGGGCCAGGCTGATGAGATGCAATATTTAGAGCTGGGCGAAATGTTTCAGCTGAAATATCTTTTTGCTGGAAAATGCAGATTGAGCGACACTGAAACGTTTTGTGAATTCATGTTGATTTTGCCAAGATTTTCATTTCGGGGGACGGGGGGGTGGAAATCCAGAAAAATGGATACATTTCAAAACACTTGAAGTTGGTCATGCTGAGGTTTTTGTTATGCTAATTTCACTGGCAACTGAGTCTTCTTTGCAGACTTTTCAACAGGACTCTAAGTAACAACCTGAGTGTATGTAATAGGATGTGGAGCACTGTGTGGTTGGGCATCTCAGAACCAGCATCCTCCTGCCTTTCCAAGCTTCCTGAGCCATACACGTGGTGTACAGTGGTGCCAGTTCAATTCTATACAGGATGCTGAAGGACTTTAATAAACCTGACAGAGCCCATTTAGTGTAGCTGTTCCTGTCATGAACTTTATAATAGGCATAAGACAAAACAGCTTGCTCGGATTCACAACACAGTAATTTCTGAGAGTGCAAAGTGCCAAGGAGAGGCCTCTCTAAAGCTTGACCAGGTGAATTGCAGCAGCTCTGAACTGGTTTCTTAATCTGAGAGAATGTAACTGGATGGACAGATCACAGCAAAAGAATGTGTATGGAACCAAAGGTTTCCTGGGGCCCTGAAATGTTCTGGTAAGTTTTTCTTTAATGTTTCAACAGAAGTCTTTAATGCTTCCAGGTTTCGGCAAGGGAAAAGCTGTGTTATGTGTTTATCTGCCCCTTTGCTTCATCATCATATCTGAGCACCTCACAGTTGTGGTTGGGGCTCCACTTCCTGGCAGTCATTCCTGTATTTCATCCTCACTACCCTGTTGGGTGGTAGGACAGTATAATTCCCATTTTATGGAGGAGGAACTAAGGCACATGGCATGGCTAAGCCAGAAATTGAGTTTGGGTCTCTTGAAACTGACCATCCTTCCTTCCTTTCCCTGCAGCTGGAAAATATGTCACCTTTTGCCCACTTCTCAGTGTGAGAATCACTGATGCATGAAATCCATCCATGGGCACTAGGCCTGTGAAGGACTTAAGTCTCTCTGGGTTTAAGTAGAACATGGGGAAAGACCGAGTTTTGTGCTGGCATCTGGCCAGGGTGAATCACCTTGAAACTAGTAATGTGCTCTTGGGATCTCACACAGAAGGCATCACACAGTATCAGTAGTCACCCAACATTATTACTCACCATATATTGGCCAGTCTCAAGGAGAAAGACTTGCATTTAAATACAAATATCTTGCCATTTATTGGGTGGAAAAGACCACGCAGACAAAGTACCCTGCATGGCTGGGGTATGCTATTATATTTCTTCAAAGTCTGTTGAATTGTGACAGTGTATATATAAGGCTTAGAGAGCCAGCTCTGATAAATTAGGGTATTTTTAATTTCTGGAGGTGAAGGTCTTTTGGGCAAGTTCATTTGCTGTTGTGAGACTTTGAGGTAATTAAAACATCTTTTTTTGGCACTGCGCTGTTGGGGATGAATGCCAAAATTTCCATTTCAGGTTTTATTTGATTTTTTTTCTCATTTTGCAGAGCATTATTATATAAACCCTTCCATTCTCAAGTTGTTTGCACTGCAATGACATTTCTGCAAGAAAAGTGTGCTCTGTAAGGTACGTCCAGCAGGAGAATTTTGCACAGTAATAAATAGAGTCGCTTCTGTTGTTTCCTGTAGTACTGGAAGAAAAGATTGTTCCTGTTTCAATGGCTAGGCAAACCAGTTTGGATAAATAACTAACATGAATCTTCACCTAAAACATCAACAAACCTAGAAATGATTAGGAAATTTTTGACAGTGTTTGTTTGTGTGCTTGATTGGTTGGTGGTTTAGTTCTTTGTTTGTTTTTTTGTAGGAAAACACTGAATTGTCAAAGTGGAAACTTTTCTTGGGAAAGGATTGGTGTTGAATTTCTTGACAAAAATTTTTTGGACAAAAATGCAAAATTGTTAAAATGCTTTGTTTTGACAGTTTTTAAATGAAAAATTCCAGTTTTCCGGTTCAAAATTAATTTTCTTTTGAAATGTAAGCTAATTATATTTAAGACTCTTGAAACATAATAAATGTTGCAATCTAAACACAATGTGTTAGACTTATTAAAATAAAATGTTTCACTTAACACATATCAAAACTTTTGGGAGGATTTTTGGTTCACTAAATTTTCAGGATTTCGACTTTTCATCCCAATTCTGGATGGTAAACTTTTTTTTCAAAAATTTCCATGGGACATGAAAACCTTTTCCCAGCCAGTTCTAAACAGAATCCCAAAGCTTTATTGAGATTTGAAAGTGCTCAGATCATTGCTTATTCTATATATTGATATAGTTTGGGCAACAAAAACCATACATTAAAAGAACATTGTTCATAAGGCAAACCCAAGCACTCAAAATTAGTCAGTGTCACCTTAATTTGGCCCCTTTATGTCAGTGAATTACGATACAGTCTTTAATTATGTGGTCGCATACTGGTTTTTCTCAAGAGCTGCATTTGGCTAAGACAAATTCAAACTTCAGATGCAGGAGCATTATTCCAATCCCAAATGAGCCACAAAAAGTCTGTGCTACTGAACTCCCCTTGGAGGATATTGAATGAGACACACTCAACCAGTGAAAGACAAGACAGGAGCATTACCGCATCAGAACAAGCTGTTATTGGCCAATCAGAGATCCTGAGGCCAGGCCATTGTTTCCTAGGAGCTGACTAACTATAGAAGAGACTCAAAACAATTTTCCCCACAGTCCACTCTTTCCGTTTTTGATCTCTCTTACAGTGTCTCTTTCCATGCCTATCTAAGACTATTACTGTGTCATGTCTTCCCTTCTGGGCCGTTCTAGGTGAATTTGTTCTTTCTAATTACGTTTCCGAAACCTGGCGACACCCAAGGAAAAAGTCATTTCTCTTCAGTTTTTTTCTTTTTTTGTGTTAAGCTGAAGCTCATATGCCAAGACTCTGGCAGTTTTCACTAAATATATATAGTCATCAATCTATAATCCTTTGTGCACGGAATTTCTGTCACTGAGGAGAGATGTGAATGGAGGGAATGGGGGGCCAATTTACCATCTTGTATGCTCCTGCAGACCTTTCTTTGCACCCTTTGAGATAAGACTGCAGTAAGCATGAAAAGCAATGAAATCATCTCCTACATGAACTCTACATAATACATAGATTTTTATGGCAGTCATTATGCACCGTGCTGGCAGAAAACCCCAAAGAAAGAAGATTCTTCATATAGAGCAAGCAATTTTTCTTCGACCTTATGAAACTAATTATTTTATATCCCCTAACTGAAACTTATAATTCACCGTAATTGGCAGGAGAAGTCCCACAGTTACAATAACAGGGTCTGTTATTGTTTCCTTTAGTACTCCACAGTATGAGTGCTGGAAACACAGCCTCCCGTTCTGTTGTTTAATGGCATGTATTAAAATAAATCATGCCAAACTCAACAACAGGCTCAACAATAAATAATTCCTTCTTCTCTGAGGTGCTTAAATCATGCTGGAGTTCAGCAAAGTAAAGACCAGGGCATTTTGCAATGAGTTTCTGACAGGGGGTTGGTTTACTGGTTAAGAAGAGAGGCTGAGGAATCAGAAAACCCAAGTTCTAGACCTGGTTTTGCCACTGACTCATTGGATGACCTGAGTCAAGTCACTTCACAACTCTGCCTCAATTTTCCCATCTGTAAAATGAGGAATATTTCTCTACATTACAGGATTGTTATGAGGCTTCCTTCATAAATGGCTGTAAAGTGGTGTAAGATTCTTGGATGCTATTTTCAAAGTATTATTATTCATTTTACCGTGGAAGCCAGAGGCCACAACTGAGATCAGGGCCCTGTTGTGTTTGGTGCTACACAAACACATAGTACAAGACAGTCCTTGCCCCAAAGAGCTTACAGTCCAAATAGCCAAGACAGGGGAAGGATGGGAGAAAGTTTGTGTTACCAGCACTGTGTTACCGATGGGGAGCAGAAGGATTGCAAGCCAGATTTTTAAAGGTATTCAGATGCCTAAAGACGCAGATAGGCACTAGTGAGACTTTCAATTCCATTGGACATTAGGTGAGCATCCATCTGCATCGTTAGGTGTCTAAATAGCTTTAAGAATCTAGCCCTGAGTGACTCACTCAAGGTCACACAGTGAATCTGTGTCAGAGCTGGGAATTAAACGCAGGTTTCCTGAATCGCAATCCAGTTCTTTAATCATGAGTCCATCTGTCCTCTTTTATTATTATTATTAGAACTATGAGCTCGATCAATATTCTCCCTAGACGTAATATACAAATAAAGAGGCTTGCTTTTTTTCCCCCATTAGAATTCTATTATTTTAGGAGTTGAAGGTTGAGCCATATGTCATCAGAAAAGTATGGTACTATAGTGTCACCGTTGACCTACCACCTCCCTACCATGCGGTCCTGATGTACCCTACATCGGAACAGCATGGGCAGGCAAATGCATGATTTTATTGCAATAGACTCACTATAATTTCATTAGGTATAAACTCAGCCAGTAGAAATTATTAATTTCTCACATGTACTTTATGCCATTCCTTGGGTAAGCAGCTCTGCTAGTAAATAAATAACGTGCCCGGTTAATGACTGTGGCTCGTTCTCCTGCAGTCTATAAGGATCCCTGCCAGTTAAATTGTGAAGTGGCAGAATGGTAGGCCAGGCTGGAGAAGTCTGCCATGCCACTGGGCAGCATGGACAACAGTAAAAAGAACAGGAGTACGTGTGGCACCTTAGAGATTAAGAAATTTATTTGAGCATAAGCTTTTGTGGGCTAAAACCCACTTCATCGGATGCATGGCGTGGAAAATACAGTAGGAAGATGTATATATACCCAGAGAACATGAAATAATGGGTGTTACCATACACACTATAAGGAGAGTGATCAGTTAAGGTAAGCTACTACCAGCAGGAGAGAAAAAAAACTTTTTGTAGTGGTAATGAAAATGACCCATTTCCAGGAGTTGACAAGAAGGTGTGAGGAACCGTAGGGCGGGGGGGGGGGGAGCTTGGAGAGAATAAACGGGGAAATAGTTTTACTTTGTGTAATGACCCATCCAACAGTATCATCCAACACTCTTGCCTGGGTTCTCATTATCTCACCTCTCAACTCCTGCAAGCAGGGCCGGCTTTAGGCCGATTCGCCCGATTCCCTGGAATCAGGCCCCATGCCCAGGCCTAGGAGGGCCCTACGCCCAGGCCTAAGAGGGCCCCATGCCTTAGGCACCTTTTTATTTTTTTTTTTACTCACTCAGTGGTGGTCCGCTCCAGGGGTCTTCGGCAGCATTTCGGCGGGGGAGGGTCCGCTCTGGGGGTCTTCAGTGGCAATTCGGCAGCGGGGGTCCTTCGATGCCATGGAAGACACGGAGTGGACCCTCCACCGCCAAAGTGCCACTGAAGCCCCAGACTGCCGCCGGGTATTTGAATCAGGCGCCTCAGTTAATAAAGCCGACCCTGCCTGCAAGCTCCTTCTTTCTGGTTTGGACAAAAGCAACCTCGTCCTCCTCTTAAATACGTTCCAAATGCTGCTGCCAAAATCATTCTCCTAGCCATGCCCCTAGAAGCATGGAATTCTGGGAGAGCACGCAGCTTGCCCCATTCTTTGCACCGTCTTCCTCAGAAGCGCCTCCAGCCTGGGTCAATAGCTTCGCCACAGAGAGAGTTTATGAGCGCAAATAGCGCTGAAGTTGAGGAGCACGCTGTGCTGAACTCTGCCAGGCGAGACAACAGCGGAGTCCTGAGGTACCCATTGTGGGGCAGCGGTCACTGGCCTGAAGCGAATGGGAAAGTTGCAGGGAAATGTGCTGCCAGCATCACAGACACACGAGGCCCAGCTGGAGCGCTGGGGCAGAAGTACCCAGCTGCCAAATCGGGAGCATCCTGATTTCCTCATAGAGCCATTGGGCCTAATTCTGCAACGCCCTGGCCCTGGTGTATGCATCTGGACCCGTGCACAGTGAATGTCGTGCTTCTATGGTAGCACTTTGCACTGGCACAGGGGATGACGGAAGGTGCAGGGCAATGGAGAATCTCCTCTCCCCATCAGCCTGGCCTCATGAGGCAACCCCACCCATCCCATTTAAAGTTAATTTTTGAGCCTGCTTCCCATGGATGCCAAGATCCCCTTACACCTTCCTGGCAGTGTAAAGGAGCCTTGCATTACATTCATTGGTGGATGCCCACTTTCAGAACCCGCTGCAGAATCAGACAGGTGGAAAGGGGCATGAATGTAACTGGGGACTCAGATTCCAATGACATTTTACTTTGCTGCGTTTCATGATATTCATGTCTCCACCAGCGGGCTGGGCACACCTCTAGTTAGGAAACCCCTCGGCCTTGAACAGAGGGGAGGCTACAGATCCCGGTCATGGTGTGTTGGAGGATCAGGATGGGGTGTCCTGAGAATAACTACGATTTGAGGACTTCAGTAACTCAGACATAGGTCAGGGGTTTGTTATAGGAGTGAGTGGGTGAGATTCTGTGGCCTGCGTTGTGCAGGAGGTCAGATTAGATGATCATAATGGTCCCTTCTGACCTTGAAGTCTATGAATCTATAACCCTTCCCTCCCACGGTGGAGCTGTGAAGAGAAATTCATGGACTTCTGTGAGGCGCTTAGATACTGTGGTGGGGAGGGGTCAGTTAAGTACTTAAATATCTAGATGAATTGGCAACCTCAGCTCAGAGAGGAGCAAAGACTTAAAGGGCCATGGGGACTTATCAGCTGGCGCGGGGGGCGGGGAGGCAGGCAGTAACCTTGCATCGCTGCTACTCATTCTGTATCTGTCCTGTGGATAAATAGAAGCCTCTGCACGTCAGAAGCTACATTCAACATTCTGTAGAGCCCAGATGTCTTTCTCAAAAGCATTAAATAACACCACTAGATTTCATCTGTTTTCCCCGCCCCCTATTATTTACTCCCTAAACTCCTCTGTCAGAGTCCATTGACTTTCCCATCCAACCTGTGACCTGCACAGTTTCTCTGCCTCTGATTGTCTTCGGCGTTTCAGCCAGTTGGATTTTTCATCCCCACCTCCCTACCGGCTGACTGCTCCAGACGACTGACACCAACTCAAGGCCCTGAAAGAGACAGACAAGAGCTGAGCATCCACCCTCCTTAAATCCATCCTGGCTGCTTAGCAGGCATGACTTTTCCTGAGCAGTGAGCACTACCTGGGACAGCATTTATTAAGAGACAGGACTCCGCCTTGAAGCATGAAGTCAGAGCAATGAAGAGTAGAGATGGCAGAGGGATGGCTACAGCAGATAGGAAGATGGAAACAGGGCAGATCCATTCCCATCAGACAAGACTCATGTTCCTAGCTTGTGTGTTGCCGTTGGGTTTTCCCTTTGCAGGAACATGGAAAGGGAAGTTTAGACTCTGCACAATTAGACCAAAGTGGCGACTAATTTGAGGAGCTTTCATTTTGGTGCGCCCAATTCAAGACACTTTAGTCTTGATTCTTCTGCTGCTGAGCGCCTGCAGCTCCCATTGACGTCAGCTGGGGTGAGAGCTGGGGAAATTTAATGAATAAAATGCTTTCCCAGCAATCTTTGGGAAGTCTTTGCAAGTGTCCCCTTCCAGCACACACACAGTGATGGAGGCTGGCCCTGTTCTGTGCCTCACTCTATCTCTGCAGACCATGGGTTCATATGCTTGTAACCATGTCCCTTGTTCAAGTGCCCAGAGCGTCTCCCTCCCACAGTGCAAATTCCCCCCTTGGCTGAGGAGGGGAGTGGACAGTCTTAGGAGCGGCTGGGGAAGGTGGGTTGTGAGGGTGGGGTAGGAGAAGATGAAACAAAACCCCACTGTGTACGAAGCCTGTCCTCACGTCAGATAGTTAGAAAGTATCAATGTTGCTTAAGCAGAGGCAGCTGAGATGGGGACACTGTTCCCTATAAAGAGCTGGTCCGTCATTAAGGCAAGGATGGGGACAGGAAGCAGGGTCTGTAGGGCAGCCCCTAGGAGAGGCTACCAGAGTCCCCTGCCTTACAGGCAGACTCCTGCTGATGCCAAGTCTTCCCACACAGAGGCACCTCTAGGATGGTGAGCACGTGGTGGAGACTGCAGGCGAGTGACTGACGGTTGAAAACAAGGGCAAAGTGATGGCGGGTGTGAGTTTGGGGAAACTGAGGCAGGAAGTCCTTGCAGCACCCAACCAGAAAGGGCCACAATGGGAAGTCAGGCCCTGTGACAATCAGTTTTGAAGCATGGTTTCCATGGGGCGTGGAATGGGCAGGGCAGGCAGGCATTCTCCGCTTTGAGGCCAGGATCTGGCTCCGTGCGAGAAGGAGGCTGGATTTATTCCAGTTCATGTATCTACAGCATCTCTTCCAGCACTTCACTTCCCTCTGCCTCATGTCAGCCTGGCCAGACAAGCCACTCTGTTCTTCCCAAGGGGTAAAAATCACATGCTCTGGGGCATTTCACATCCCTCCCCAGGGAGTTAAATAACAGTGGGAGTTTGCCCCCCAAAGTCCCCTCCTGTCTCCCTTCTGTGCCCTTCCACCCCAGAGGAGACTGCATTTGGTAAAGGGAAAATTACTGAGGCGAGTGGGAGGTAGAAAGGGCTTGTAAGATATGAGAAGCCCAGGGTTAAGGAAAGGTGTCCTGGAGAAAGGGATTTCTTGGGACCATTCTGGAAGGGAAGCCAGTGGATTCCACCTGCCCCCAAGGTGACCTTTACCAGGAGAAACGGCACAGCCAACTTCCCTCTGGGGAGAAAAAGCATCACCGTTTTCAAACCAGCCCCAAGCTGAGCTACAGACCTGGTCACCTGAAAGCAGAGAAGAAGAGGTTGGATAGAAGAAAGAGTATCTGAAGGGAGATAAAAAAAAATCACTCTGAGATTTCCTAGGCTGTGGACATGAAAGGCAGAGCTACAAAGGTATTACCCTCTTCATTCGGTCAGAATAATTCATTGGCTCACATCCCAAGATTCCTCCTCATACATTTTGCAGTGCACCACCAGCAACACGGCAGGTGCGGCCTGTGAAGCAGAAAGATGGTCAGTTTGAGGTCCTTGGTCTGTCTCCTCTTCATGGAGGAGTTAATACAGCGATGCCTTTTTGGGTTCCCTTTTCCAGCTGTGCTGAGTGGCAGACAGCATTCCTTCTGCACTTAACAGTGCAAAGAAGTTGAACTGAATATGTTTACTTAGGGGCCGCTTTTGACAGTCTGTCTCACAGGCCCTCTAAAGCTGCCTCCCAGGGAGCAACTTGATACATTAAGATTTTTTTTTCTAGATGCCTCTAATTTCTGCCTATTTGTCCCCCAGGTGGAGTCTGCGATGACAAGCTAAGCGAAGCAATGCATTTGTAAGCACTGAAAACCCTACCACCTTGACAAATTTGTGCACAGTGTGATCTGGGAGATGCAGCAAGAACATGATTAGGTGGTAACGAAAGGTTACAGACAGTGTTCTCAGCCATACCACTGGGATCTGGGTTCTTAATGGTGTGACGATGACCTCTGTGAAATTGGAGGGACCAAGACAACGAGGGGTTGTGAATGCTAACATCTTCATTCTGCTTCCGCTGGTAATGGACTCAGTTGGTTATGAATGAGAGGCCCATGCTGGGTTTAATGCTTCAGTAAGAGAGTTTGGATCACATCCTTTGCTGGCTTAAATCAGCCCGGCTCTGTTGACTTTGGTGTCAAAAGAGCTGGGTCAGTTACACCAGCTGAGGGTCTGGCCTTTTGTACTTGAAGACCTCAGTTCAGTAAGGCAGTTAAGCACATACTAAACTTTAAGCATATCCTCATGTCTCATTCAAATCAATGAGTACTCAGCACATGGTTAAATACGTTCTCGAACAGGGGTGGACTTAAGCACATGCTTAAAGTTAAGCAAGTGCTCTACTGAAATGAGGCCTGAATGCTGACTAGTAGAGCTAATTTGCCATTCAAACTGGGGTTATTTTTAATTAAAATGATTTTTGTTTAAATTGAAATTACCACCAAAAAATATTTTTGTTGATTTTTTTACAACCCAACCAAAAAATTTGAAGAAAAATTTTAGATGAAATTTTTTTAAAAAATCAATTTTGTCAGAATTATTCACAGGGAAAGAAAATCATTTCCCAACCAGCCCTATGGGTTACAGTTTCAAGAAAGAAAAAGAATAAGTTAGTTGAGTGCTGCCCATTGGAGTAAAAGTAATAATAATTTACAGTCAGTAAATGAGTACAAAAGATGAAAACCACTTCTCTCTTCCCTCAGTTTTATAGGAAGCTTATTTTACAGAGACTGTGAGTTAGGTTAGCAGGAATGGGATAAACCAAGACCCCTCAGGGGAACTTGATCACAACAGGGAGAGAGTCTGAATGGAAGATGAATTCCCTAGCGTGCTAATGTCCTAATTGGCATCTCTGCCTCCTATAATGATGGTGGCCGGCAGAAGATGAGGGAAGAAGCCCCATGGGTGGAACAGTGGATGGAGGGAGAAATGGAAGAGTCAGTATGAAAGAATGGCCAAAACACCCATTTGGCATAACCTTGTCCATTCAAAGCCACTGCTAGAGAGCCTATGTGATATTTATTCATGCTAATGTCAAATGGGAGTTTGGGACCGGTTTTATGGCAGTTGGTCTGCTTTAGAACCACTGAAATAAAGGGGAAACCATATGCAGTGTCCAAATGTCCGATATTTCAGGGATGGTGGAGACTGATAGAGAGAATCCTAGAAGTCAGCAAAAAGAACGAGGAGTACTTGTGGCACCTTTTTGCTGATACAGACTAACACGGCTACCACTCTGAAACCTAGAAATCAGAGCTGCAAACAACTGACTAGGTACATCAGGCTGTGAAAGGCCTTGGGATCCTTGTGAATAAAAGATGCTCCATAAATTTAGGATTATTTTGTAGCTCACCTGGCAACCAGGAGGTGGTGAGATCTGGACTGAGAAAACATCACAATAAATGTTGCCTAAAAATAGACTTTAGACTTGTATTATTTGGCTTGAGTGGGATCAGCAGTGTTGTCCCAAATGGAAAACGCTGTAGCTATATATCTCCCATTACAATCCTATCTTCCAGCACTGAACAAACCTTACATCTGCGCTGAAACATCCTGCTTCAGGAGTTGTTTTCGCTTCAAGTCGAAAGCAGGGGAATTAGTCCTTCCTTCCCTTTCAAAGACCTAATTTCACCTCCTACATGTCTGAGATGCCAGTTAAGGAACCCAAAGGAGAAAGTGCTGTGAAAATTATTGATTAGGGCCCTAATTGCTTATCTCTTTCTCCTCTCCAAGTGAAGTGAGCTTTATGGAGTCCTCTCAAGACAGACAGAGAAATGTGCCTGTGTACCGCTCAGCGTGAAATGTACCTTATTCCCAAAACAAAAGAAGCAAGGATATTTTTGAAGCTATTGTTTCTAACCAAGGCCGGCTTTGCCTCCCCACCGTTGACTCTCTTATGCCGAGTTACAAATGAGGCCTCAAATTGTGATTGGCTGAAGATGCTCGGAATGCAATGACCAGTCATTGGCTTCAATGCCCCATCTGTCGTTCTGATTGGCTGGGAAGGGTCTGACTGTCCGCTAAAATAAGTTGGTCCAATAAAAGATACTACTTCACCCACCTCATCAGAACTATCGGTGACAACACATTCCAAGTGATTGATAGGGTGTGTGCGGCAAAGCATCAGCATATGCCACTGAAGTTACTGGGTAATTAACTTCTTTTCACCTTGGAAACTCAGCCTGGTCTACACCTAAAATGTAGGTCAACCCAGCTATGTCGCTCAGGGCTGTGAAAAATGTCACTCCCTGAGCATCATAGTAAGATCAACCTATCCCTCAGTGTAGACATGCCTAGGTCGAGAGAAGGATTCCTCCATCACCCTAACTACCCTCTCTAGGTGGAGAGGTGGATTAACTACAGAATTAGAAAAACCACTTCCGCTGAAGAAGGAAGCGTCTGGATTACAGTGCTACAGCGACACAGCTACAGTGTCCTGAGTGTGCCATTTTCAGCAGCTCCTAAGGGAATTAGGGCCAACTTCCCTTGGCTCCCTTTGGAAATCCCAAACAAAAGTGTTTAACAAGTGAAGCAAAGTGCTTAGAAATTTTACATAGGCAAAAAGATCACAGTTTGACTCACTAGGTTTTCCTGTACAATAGGTGCACTGTGTGTACCGGTGGATCTGCCTACCACAGCGTGTTTTACCAGCTAATCAATTTAATCTAATTCTTATTGAATTAAATCAAATTGCCTTTAATTTACCTTAGGAGACAAAACTCATGCACGGATTCATGGAACATGCTTGGATTAAGGCTGCCACCTTGAGAAATGGCTATGCCAAGAGGAAAGACTTATTTTTCCAAAATAAGTTGCAAAATGAATTTCTGGGACTCATTGCCACAGGATTTCATTGAAACAAGACTCCCCACATGGTGCATTGTTGCACAAACAAGAATACTATGGGTTATAGCTTCCCCGCTGCCCTTCTAAATGATCCAGGATTGGCAATTTTCTGAGATAGCATGAGCTGGACTATTGGTCTGTTAGGATAGGGAAGTTCCTTTGTTCCTTCCTCAGAATCGGTTTATTCAAGTTAGGACAATAGCATTGAATTCCTCTTTAAAATGAAAAACAAATATAGTGAAATATGGAGCCTATATAATAGAATATTGTACACTGCAGTCATTGGGTTGACCGCTGCCACAGGCCATAAATCAATGGAGAATTTGGTCTGTAAGGTATATATAGGCCCATATTTTCAGCTGACATTTTCAAAGCTGCCTAGGGAGTTCAAGCACCCAATTCCCATTAAAGGGAATTGGCAAGGAAGGTCCAAATCTCTTAGGCATCTTTGAAAATCTCAGCCTTCAAACTTAGGTGCCTAAACAGAGGCACATCCAGCCTCATTAAGGCACTTATATAAGTAGCTTGATGTTCTATTAGGCACTGAGGACACTTCAGCTCCTGTTGACTTTACCAGATAGGTGCCGGAGTTCAGTACCTCTGGGAAATCAGGCCACTTCTTCATGTGACGAAATGTGGATTTGGATGCCTAAAATTTGAAAATGTCAAGCTTATATTTTATGCCCTGTATTGAATTCCAGACAAGGACAGGCCTGCGAAAGGTGTTGGAAATGGTCACCCTGGCTCCACTCTCAGCATTTCCTTGCTTAGATGCCTAGAGTTTTAAAAATGAACATCAGGCACATCAGCCGAGATGGGATTGTGCCAAATACTGGGGGCTTGGGTCTATGTCAGGTACCTCCAAGTCCAGGAGCAGTGAGTTCCGAGGTTTTGCACTAGCTCCTTTCCTACGCATAGGTAGACAGAGGCTGCCAGTCACTTTTGCTGCCGGTTCAGGGGAACGGATTTCTATAAATCACTCTAGACTGTTTAAAATGGAAAAGAACACTGGGATGGCATGCACAAGGAGGAGGTTCACTGTGGTCGAAATGGAAATTTGGGCCTGCTCAGCTTCCTAGCTCAGTCTGAGCCTCCTCTGGGGTGAACCAGGCATAAAGATCCCAGAGGGGAGCTGGCTATTTTGTGCAGAAATCATTTGAGGAGGAATAAAAAGCTGAGATTTTCAAGTCATCCAGTGATTTATAAAAGCTTTGCTCTGTTCACTTCCTTTCTCTCTGTCTGCTGGTCTAACCTGCCCACCCTGCCTCCCCCTCATCCTGCTAGCACTAAGCCAGCTCTGATTTTTCCCTCTAATCCTTTCTGTCTCTTATCCAGACTCATACTAGTCCCTTTTGCCTTTTCTTTCTGGCTGATTTTTCTCTTCCCACGGCCTTGTGCTACCAACATTGCTCTTGCTGCTCCTTAGTGGGCTGGAAACTTTTCTGAAGGGTTGTCCCAGGAGTTATTCCAAGAAAAGATGCCTGTTTAAAAGGACAAACTGTGTATTTAATGTTTCATTCTAATGGATAATGCTCCCAGTGATAGTAAAGGCTTGGGCTAAGCTAAAAGTAAAGCGCTTCTTGTATCTTATGTTTCCTACATATCATAGTGACAGGCATGTTATGAATGGGATGAGGAGGTACCTGCCATAGTCAGATCGGTAGGTAGATGATAAATATGTAGCAAGACAGGTAGGTAGATAGAAGAGCAGGTGGTTAGGTAGCTAGATGGACAAGTAGGCAGGTAGATGTTTATTGTTATATTGCAATAACACCTAGGAGTCCCAATCACGGACCAGAACCAGCTGCGTGCTGTACAAGCCCAGAACAAAAAGGTGGTGTCCGCCCCAAAGAGCTTGCAACCTGAACAGATGACAATAGATGGAAAGGCAGGCAGGTTGGTAAAGAAAGAGAGAGGAAGGCAGGTAGATAGAAAGGCAGGTAGGTAGGTAGAAAGAAAGGAACAAGGCAGGTAGGTAGAGGGGGGGGAAGACAGGCAGGTAGATAGAAAGGCAGGTAGGTAGAAAGAAAAGAAGGCAGGTAAGTAGAGAGAGAGAGAAAGGCAGGTAGATAGAAAGACAGGTAGGTAAGTAGAAAGAAAGGAATGAAGGTAGGTAGGTAGAGTGAGAAGAAGGCAGGTAGAAAGGCAGGTAAGTAGGTAGATTGAAAGGAACAAAGGTAAGTAGGTAGAGAGAGAGGAAGGCAGGTAGGTAGATAGGCAGGTAGGTAGGTAGAAAGAAAGGAATGAAGGCAGGTAGGTAGAGAGAGAGAGAGGAAGGCAGGTAAGTAGGTAGAAAGAAAGAAATGAAGGCAGGTAGGTAGGTAGAGAGGGAGAGGAAGGCAGGCAGTACATAGCCAAGTAGGTAGGTAGGTACATCAGTAAATCAACTGGTTTCAGTTTAAGTCCCCTTTGCTAAGGTTTGCTCCAGTGTAAAAGCCCCGCTTTAGTGACGGATTGCTATTAGCTGCTCACTACGGCAACTGACTCACATCACAGGAAACCGATTCTGTCACTTCCCAGATGTTGGCAGAGGTCTCCAGCTGTTAAGGCTGGAAGATGGAATTGTGCATCACTCTCCCTCGTGCACTTCAAACACGCCTATTAGCTCAGGCAGAGATCCCTTTGTCTGTCTTGCAAAGTTGTTTTACTTTTTTGCTTGCCAGCCACAGACGAACCTGACAAGCAAAACCCAATAAATATATTCCAGAGACTAAGAGGGAGCTGAAAATTTCATTGATGACATTATTGGAAAGGAAGGAAAACAACTACCCAGCAAATTTGGGGATGATGAAAACTACAAGCAAGGGGCTCCTGGGAATAAGAGAAAAATGGGACACTGAATAAGGACCCCAGTATAAGGTTGCTGTCAGCAAGGTCAAGTATTGTACAACAATTTGGTCTAAAGGAGGGCTGTGAACCAAATCAGCCTGAGATTGAAGCAGTCACAGAACCTTGGAAGCCTTGAAAACAATGAGGCACTAGAGAGATTGCAAGCAAGGACGGGGATGGGACTGTGCAAAAAATATCCCCTGAAATCTTCATACTTGGGGACTTGAAGTTATGTACTTAATGGTGCTATTTTCGGCGGTGCTGGGCATCTGCAGCGATTATTGAGTTCAACAGGAGCTACAGATGCTCAGCAAGTGAAAGTAGCCTGATTTTCTGGGCTATCATCGGCTTCAGCAAGGACGTAGGAATTGCAAAACTGAATCAAACCAAGGTCCTTCTTCTCCAGTCTCCAACAATGATTATTAGTACCAGCTGCTTTGGAGGAAGGCACAAGGAACCGCAGAATGGATCAGGAGGGGAGTTGTGGCCTCTTGGCACTTCTCAAAGGCAGGGCATTGTGATTAAGGTGTCTAAATAGGGCTCTAGGTACTCAGTTTTTGCAGCACAAGTTTGAAAATGTTGGCCAAAATTCATACCAGTTTTTCCAATGGCCAAAGGCCCCATTGTGGAATGTGATTGAATCACAGTGTGCTGTGGCTATCTAGCGATCTATCTACTATGCCACCAACCCCTCTAGCCTAAGAAGCTGATCCAAAGCATATTGAAATCAATGGAAAACCTGTCATTAACTTCAGTAGACCTGGGATCAAATGCTCTAGAAATAGAGGAGTATAACACATCTCCAAACTGTTGGGGGGCCTGTGCAGGTAGTCATTGAAAGACTTCCTCATCTAGCTCTAACAGCACCGATGAATAGAGCTGAGTGGGTCCAAAACATATCGTTTCAACACCACCCAAAAAATTAGAGTGTTTTGGGGCACTCTGGTCCCACTGAAAAACCTTCCCTGGGGACCCCAAGACTCAAATCCCTTGAGTCTCACAACAAAGGGAAATAATCCTTGTTCCCTTCCCCCCTCCAGATGCTCCTGGAGAGATACCCAGACACAAGCTCTGTGAAACTACGCAGAGTGATTCCCCCTCTCCGTTCCCAATCCGGGAACAAGGATTATTTCCCTTTGTTGTGAGACTCAAGGGATTTGAGTCTTGGGGTCCCCAGGGAAGGTTTTTCAGTGGGACCAGAGTGCCCCAAAACACTCTAATTTTTTGGGTGGTGGCAGCAGTACCAGGTCCAAGCTGGTAACTAAGCTTGGAGGTTGTCATGCTAACCCTCAAATTTTGGACGCTAAGGTCCAGAATCTGGGAATAAGGTTATGTCATGAGTGGCAGCGGCGGGATATAGACAGAATCCAGAAGCCAGTAGGAATATTATATTTTTCTTTTCTCTGCTAAGGGCTTTTTAGCAGAGAGAAACAGTTTGGTTTTAAAAGGGAACCAGGGAGAATTTTTTTTTCTGCTCTCTCTAGCAGTTTGTGGTTTGCATGTTAAGCGAGAAGACTGTTTAGGGTCTTTTGTCATGCAATAGCCCTCCCATTAGGAGGCAAAGTACCAGCACTTATATGCATGCAAATAAAGTGGTTTTTTCTGGTTTCCCTTAATTGAACATTAGCTAGAGAGAGAAAAGGGAAAAGGCACTGTTGCTAGGCAGACTTCAGGAGGCAACAGAGAACCTGCAGTTCAGAAGATAAACACCGGAGGGCACCCCAACACAAGAAAACAGGAACCATGACTTCTAAGGCAAAAAGAAACGCCGAAGAACACATCAAAGAAGCTGAACACAGGCGACAACTGGAAATGAAACAAAAAGAGATGGAGATAAAAGAAAAGGAAGAAAGCCTCAAACTGGCAGCCTTCCAAAGAGAACAGGCAGCCCAAGAGGCAGCACACAAAAGAAAACTAGCAGAAGAAGAGTTGGCCCACAGAAGAAGGCACGAAGAAGAAGAGGCAGCCCACAGAAGACAGATAGAACTCCAGAGGGAAGCCCACCAACAGGCCATGGAATTAGAAAAGGCTAAGCAACAGACTAAGGGTTAATGTCTCTTTCACCTGAAACACCTGACCAGAGAACCAATCAGGAAACTGGATTTTTTCAACTTTGGGTGGAGGGAATTGTGTCTCGGGGTCTTTTGTTTTCTGTCTGCCTGCTGTCTCTGAGCTTTGGAGAAGTAGTTCTATTTTCTAGTCTTCTGTTTCTAAGTGTAAGGACAAAGAGATCAGATAGTAAGTTATATGGTTTCTTTTCTTTGGTATTTGCATGAATATAAGTGCTGGAATGCTTTGATTTGTATTCTTTTTGAATAAGGCTGTTTATTCAATATTCTTTTAAGCAATTGACCCTGTGTTGTATCATCTTAATACAGAGAGAACATTTTGTATTTTTTCTTTCTTTTTTATATAAAGTTTTCTTTTAAGACCTGTTGGAGTTTTCCTTTACTTCAGGGAAATTAAGTCTGTACTCACCAGGGAATTGGTGGGAGGAAGAAATCAAGGGGAGAGCTGTGTGTTGGATTGGCTAGCCTGATTTTGCATTTCCTCTGGGTGAATAGGAAAGTCCTTTTTGTTCCCAGGACTGGGGAACGGAGAGGGGGAATCACTCTGTGTAGTTTCACAGAGCTTGTGTCTGTGCATCTCTCCAGGAGCACCTGGAGGGGGGAAGGGAAATAGGATTATTTACCTTTGTTGTGAGACTCAAGGGATTTGGGTCTTGGGGTCCCCAGGGAAGGTTTTTCAGGGGGACCAGAGTGCCCCAAAACACTCTAATTTTTTGGGTGGTGGCAGCAGGTACCAGGTCCAAGCTGGTAACTAAGCTTGGAGGTTTTCATGCTAACCCCCATATTTTGGACGCTAAGGTCCAAATCTGGGAATAAGGTTATAACATGGTGTAGCAGTGGTGGGATCTAGACAGAATCCAGAAGCCAGTAGGAATATTATATTTTTCTTTTCTCTGCTAAGGGCTTTTTAGCAGAGAGAAACAGTTTGGTTTTAAAAGGGAACCAGAGAGAATTTTTTTTTTCTGCTCTCTCTATCAGTTTGTGGTTTGCATGTTAAGCGAGAAGACTGTTGAGGGTCTTTTGTCATGCAATAGCCCTCCCATTAGCAGGCAAGTACCAGCACTTATATGCATGCAAATAAAGTGGTTTTTCTGGTTTCCCTTAATTGAACATTAGCTAGAGAGAGAAAAGGAAAAAAGCACTGTTGCTAGGCAGACTTCAGGAGGCAACAGAGAGCCTGCAGTTCAGAAAATAAACACCGGAGGGCACCCCAACACAAGAAAACAGGAACCATGACTTCTAAGGCAAAGATTGACGCCGAAGAACAAATCAAAGACGCTGAACACAGGCGACAGATGGAGATGAAAGAAAAGGAAGAAAGCCTCAAACTGGCAGCCTTCCAAAGAGAACAGGCAGCCCAAGAGGCAGCACACAAAAGAAAACTAGAAGAAGAAGAGGTGGCCCACCGAAGGAAGCAAGCAGAAGAAGAGTTGGCCCACAGAAGGAAGCAAGAAGAAGAAGAGGTGGCCCACCGCCGAGAAATGGAAAAACAACAAAAAGAAAATGAAGAGAAGGAAAAACAGAGAAAACATGAACTGGACTTGGCAAAAGCTGGGCTGCATGTGCCAGCCAACCCTAACAACCCGGCGCCAAGTCTTGCTCCACAGCACAGGAAATTTCCCACCTACAAGGCAGGTGATGACACCGAGGCCTTCTTGGAAAATTTTGAAAGAGCCTGTCTTGGGTACAGCATCCCCGAAGACCAGTACATGGTAGAATTAAGGCCACACCTCAGTGGACCTTTAGCAGAGGTGGCAGCTGAAATGCCCAAGCCGCAAATGAATGACTATAAACTTTTTCAAACCAAGGCCAGATACAGGATGGGGATAACCCCAGATCATGCCCGTCGGCGCTTCAGAACCCAAAAATGGAAACCAGAGGTGTCATTTCCCAAACACGCCTACTACATTGCAAAAAACTATGAGGCCTGGTTAACAGGAAACAACATTCAAACCTTGGAAGAAGTGAACCTCCTCATACAAATGGAGCAGTTCTTGGATGGTGTTCCTGAAGACATCACACGGTACATACAAGATAGAAATCCCAAAACTATCGCTGAGGCGGGGGAGATTGGAGCCAAATGGATGGAACTGGCAGAAAGCAAAAAAGCTACTGTCAAGGGGAACGATTACCCCAGGGGGCACACAGACCATAAACCCTACAACCGAGGACAGCCAAAGACCCTCCATACCACCCAAGTAAAGCCACAGATACCCTACTCTTCAACCTCACCAGTCTCCAGTACCTCACCTCGGCCCAGTGACCCATCAGATGGAAGATGCTTTAAGTGTAATGAACCGGGACATATCAAGGCCAACTGTCCCAAGAACACCATGCGAGTGCAATTCATTACACCACCATCACACCAAAGATCCCCAGGCCCGGATGCCTCTCAAATACCCTTGGAGCGAAGGGAAAATTTGAGAGTGGGCGGAAAGAAGGTTACTGCGTGGAGAGACACGGGGGCACAAGTGTCAGCTATCCACCAATCCTTCGTTGACCCCAAATTCATCAACCCAAAGGCCAAAGTTACCATTTACCCCTTCATGTCACAAGCTGTAGACTTGCCTACAGCTGAACTGCCTGTCCAGTACAAAGGCTGGTCAGGAATGTGGACTTTTGCAGTCTATGACAATTATCCTATCCCCATGCTACTGGGGGAAGACTTGGCCAACCAAGTGAAGCGGGCCAAGAGAGTGGGAATGGTTACCCGTAGCCAAACCAGGCAAGCTTCCAGACCCATTCCTGTTCCTGAGCTGTCCACAGACGCCCCGTCTGTGTTACCAGAGACCCAGACAGAGGTAGTGGACCCGGATTCCATGCCTACCACTGAAACAGCCACAGCATCTCCAGTCCCAGGCCCGGAACTGGAACAGCAACCAGCACCAGCAAGTGCAACCACATCTTCAAACTCAACGCCAGTGGGCGCCAGCGAGCCAGAACTGGCAGAAACAACAGACAGCCATACCAAAAAGGCTCAGCCAGAGCCTGAAATACCCTCAGGTGCACCAGCGGAGAGTGGTTCACCAGCAACGGAAACAACCCCATCACCTACATCGCTTCCAGAGGGACCAAGCCCAAGTCCACAGTCTGAGGAAGAACTGGTGACCCCAGCCTCAAGGGAACAGTTCCAGGCTGAGCAGGAAGCAGATGACAGCCTTCAGAAAGCGTGGGCGGCGGCACGGAGCACCCCACCGCCTCTCAGCTCTTCTAATCGATCCCGGTTTGTTATAGACCAAGGACTTTTATACAAGGAAATTCTTTCTGGTGGACACCGGGAAGAATGGCAGCCGCAAAAACAGTTGGTGGTTCCAACTAAGTACCGGGAGAAGCTCTTAAGCTTAGCCCATGATCATCCCAGTGGCCATGCTGGGGTGAACAGAACCAAGGACCGGTTGGGGAAGTCCTTCCACTGGGAGGGGATGGGCAAGGACGTTGCCAAGTATGTCCGGTCTTGTGAGGTATGCCAAAGAGTGGGTAAGCCTCAAGACCAGGTCAAGGCCCCTCTCCAGCCACTCCCCATAATTGAGGTCCCATTTCAGCGAGTAGCTGTGGATATTCTGGGCCCTTTCCCAAAAAAGACGCCCAGAGGAAAGCAGTACGTACTGACTTTAGTGGACTTTGCTACCCGATGGCCAGAAGCAGTAGCTCTAGGCAACACAAGGGCTAACACTGTGTGCCTGGCCCTAACAGACATCTTTGCCAGGGTAGGTTGGCCCTCTGACATCCTTACAGATTCAGGGTCTAATTTCCTGGCAGGGACCATGGAAAAACTGTGGGAAACTCATGGGGTGAATCACTTGGTTGCCACCCCGTACCACCATCAAACCAATGGCCTGGTGGAAAGGTTCAATGGAACTTTGGGGGCCATGATAAGAAAATTGATCAACGAATTCTCCAATAATTGGGACCTACTGTTGCAGCAGTTGCTGTTTGCCTACAGGGCTGTACCACATCCCAGTTTAGGGTTTTCACCATTTGAACTGGTGTATGGTCACGAGGTTAAGGGGCCATTACAGTTGGTGAAGCAGCAATGGGAGGGGTTTACGCCTTCTCCAGGAACTAACATTCTGGACTTTGTAAGCAACCTACAAAGCACCCTCCGACACTCTTTAGCCCTTGCTAGAGAGAACCTAAAGGATGCTCAAGAAGAGCAAAAGGCCTGGTATGACAGACATGCCAGAGAACGTTCCTTCAAGGTAGGAGACCAGGTTATGGTCTTGAAGGCGCAACAGGCCCATAAGATGGAAGCATCATGGGAAGGGCCATTCACGGTCCAAGAGCGCCTGGGAGCTGTAAACTACCTCATAGCATTTCCCAATTCCTCACTAAAGCCTAAAGTGTACCATGTTAATTCTCTCAAGCCTTTCTATTCCAGAGACTTACAGGTTTGTCAGTTTACAGTCCAGGGAGATGATGCTGAGTGGCCTGACGGTGTCTACTACGATGGAAAAAAAGACGGTGGCGTGGAAGAGGTGAACCTCTCAACCACCCTGGAACGTCTGCAGCGGCGACAAATCAAGGAGCTGTGCACTAGCTTCGCCCCATTGTTCTCAGCCACCCCAGGACGGACTGAACGGGCATACCACTCCATTGATACAGGTAATGCTCACCCAATCAGAACCCCACCCTACCGGGTGTCTCCTCATGCCCAAGCTGCTATAGAACGGGAGATCCAGAACATGCTACAGATGGGTATAATCCGCCCATCTACCAGTGCATGGGCATCTCCAGTGGTTCTGGTACCCAAACCAGATGGGGAAATACGCTTTTGCGTGGACTACCGTAAGCTAAATGCTGTAACTCGTCCGGACAACTATCCAATGCCACGTACCGATGAGCTATTGGAAAAGTTGGGACGTGCCCAGTTCATCTCTACAATAGACTTAACCAAGGGGTACTGGCAAGTACCGCTAGATGAACCTGCCAAGGAGAGGTCAGCATTCGTCACCCATGCGGGGGTGTATGAATTCAATGTCCTTCCTTTCGGCCTTCGAAATGCACCCGCCACCTTCCAGAGGCTGGTAGATGGTCTACTAGCTGGACTGGGAGAATTCGCAGTTGCCTACCTCGATGATGTGGCCATTTTTTCAGACTCCTGGCCCGAACACCTACTACACCTAAAAAAGGTCTTTGAGCGCATCAGGCAGGCAGGACTAACTGTTAAGGCCAAAAAGTGTCAAATAGGCCAAAACAGAGTGACTTACCTGGGGCACCAGGTGGGTCGAGGAACCATAAACCCCCTACAGGCCAAGGTGGATGCTATCCAAAAGTGGCCTGTCCCAAGGTCAAAGAAACAGGTCCAATCCTTCTTAGGCTTGGCCGGATACTACAGGCGATTTGTACCACACTACAGCCAAATCGCTGCCCCATTGACCGACCTAACCAAAAAGACCCAGCCAAATGCCGTTAAGTGGACTAATGAGTGTCAAAAAGCCTTTACCCAGCTTAAGGCAACGCTCATGTCTGACCCTGTACTCAGGGCCCCGGATTTTGACAAACCATTCCTAGTAACCACAGATGCATCTGAGCGTGGTATAGGAGCAGTGCTCATGCAGGAAGCAACAGATCACAACTTCCATCCTGTCGTGTTTCTCAGCAAGAAACTGTCTGAGAGGGAAAGTCACTGGTCAGTCAGTGAAAAGGAATGCTATGCCATTGTGTACGCCCTGGAAAAGCTACGCCCATATGTTTGGGGACGGCGGTTCCAACTACAAACTGACCATGCTGCACTAAAGTGGCTTCATACTGCCAAGGGGAACAACAAGAAACTTCTTCGGTGGAGTTTAGCTCTCCAAGATTTTGATTTTGAAATTCAACACATCACAGGAGCTTCTAACAAAGTTGCTGATGCCCTCTCCCGTGAGAGTTTCCCAGAATCCAGTAGTTAAAAAGTGTTCTTAAAATGTAAAAGTCTGTTAGTTATATACTTAGTAGTATATGTAAAGGTGCATGTGTTGTATTAATCTGTTTATTTTCAAGTTCTAGAAGGAAATTGCCGCCAGTGAGCTTCCCCACTGTCTGCAATTTGGGGGGCGTGTCATAAACAGATAGCTAAGGGTTAATGTCTCTTTCACCTGAAACACCTGACCAGAGAACCAATCAGGAAACTGGATTTTTTCAACTTTGGGTGGAGGGAATTGTGTCTCGGGGTCTTTTGTTTTCTGTCTGCCTGCTGTCTCTGAGCTTTGGAGAAGTAGTTCTATTTTCTAGTCTTCTGTTTCTAAGTGTAAGGACAAAGAGATCAGATAGTAAGTTATATGGTTTCTTTTCTTTGGTATTTGCATGAATATAAGTGCTGGAATGCTTTGATTTGTATTCTTTTTGAATAAGGCTGTTTATTCAATATTCTTTTAAGCAATTGACCCTGTGTTGTATCATCTTAATACAGAGAGAACATTTTGTATTTTTTCTTTCTTTTTTATATAAAGTTTTCTTTTAAGACCTGTTGGAGTTTTCCTTTACTTCAGGGAAATTAAGTCTGTACTCACCAGGGAATTGGTGGGAGGAAGAAATCAAGGGGAGAGCTGTGTGTTGGATTGGCTAGCCTGATTTTGCATTTCCTCTGGGTGAATAGGAAAGTCCTTTTTGTTCCCAGGACTGGGGAACGGAGAGGGGGAATCACTCTGTGTAGTTTCACAGAGCTTGTGTCTGTGCATCTCTCCAGGAGCACCTGGAGGGGGGAAGGGAAATAGGATTATTTACCTTTGTTGTGAGACTCAAGGGATTTGGGTCTTGGGGTCCCCAGGGAAGGTTTTTCAGGGGGACCAGAGTGCCCCAAAACACTCTAATTTTTTGGGTGGTGGCAGCAGGTACCAGGTCCAAGCTGGTAACTAAGCTTGGAGGTTTTCATGCTAACCCCCATATTTTGGACGCTAAGGTCCAAATCTGGGAATAAGGTTATGTCAGGGGGGCCTGTGCAGGTAGTCATTGAAAGACTTCCTCATCTAGCTCTAACAGCACCGATGAATAGAGCTGAGTGGGTCCAAAACATATCGTTTCAATGATGTTATTTTAAATAACGTTTTGTTTCAAATTTTACTTTCATTTGAAAAGGTTAAAAAAACTCAAAAGAGAAACCATCAGTTTTGTTAAAAAATGCCAGGGTGGGGTTGTTAACATTTTCAATTCTTTGAAAAATTTGAAAAAATGTAGTTTCAGGTTAACCCCAAATGAACGTTTGGATAGATTTTTTGGTTAGGCCAATGAAGTGAAAAATCACTTATTCCCATAACTACTGGTGAAGTAATCGGGGAGCCCTGGATAAAAACGGGTTTTGCAATGTGTGTGGGAGTGCGGCCAGGGGGAAAGGACTTGGACAATTAAATTTTTAGTATCCATTCGCTCCTGGAAATACAAATGAGTTTTTGAGCTATTTCAAGTGCACTTGTATTTCTAGGGCCACCCTGGAACCAAAACTCGTTAGGAAACATTATCGAAGGGTTACAGCATCATTGTAATATGTGATTAGCTAAGGTTTGGGGGCAAGGTTAATTAGCAAAAACTGAATTGATTCTTCAAAGAAGGATTTTTCATTATTTTTAAACAAGGGCTGTGTCTCCCAGAGATCGGAGCGATCACAGCTGCACCTACTGGGGGATTATGAAAATAATTGTCGCTTGCTAATCTCCGGTAAACTGTGAGAGGCTCAAAATAACTAAAGTGGGTGACTCACAATAGCTAAAGCTTCTAGGTGTGGTGTGTGGTGATTAGATTTACTGGACTGTGTGTACAACCATGGAGCACATGTAACGTTCTGCCCTCCCCCTTCACCTCCCAGCACATACAGGGATGCAGCACAGCATCAGATCCACTGAATTCTATGGGCCACATTCCGAAGTGGTGTAAACCAGTGGTTCTCAAAGTCAGTCCACCGCTTGTTCAGGGAAAGCCCCTCGTGGGCCGGCCAGTTTGTTTACCTGCCGCATCCACAGGTCCAGCCGATCGCAGCTCCCACTGGCCGGGGTTCGCTGCTCCAGGCCCATGGAGGCAGCAGGAAGCGGCAGCCAGCACATCCCTCGGCCCACACTGCTTCTCGCAGCCCCCATTGGCGTGGAGAGGCGAACAAAAGCCAGTGGGAGCTGTGATCGGCCGAACCTGTAGACATGGCAGGTAAACAAACTGGCCCGACCCACCAGCGCCTTTCCCTGAACAAGCGGTGGCCCGGCTTTGAGAACCACTGGTGTAAGCAGGTGACGATCCCATGAAAATTGCAGGCATGTTATTGTGGAGAAAGAACTTATGTGGAAGCCAGGGGACCTGAGTTCTAGTTCTGGCTCTGTCACTAACCTGCTGTGTGACCTTGGGCAAGTCATTTCGCTCTCTGTGCCTCAGTCTTGTTTATCTAGGTTGCAAACTCTTTGGGTGGGGGGGGCGCCTCTCACTATATGTATGTACAGCACCCATCATAATGGGACTCTGATCATGGTGGAAGACTCTAAATATGACTAATAATAATAGATCTCTGGGACAAATTAAGCTGTGACTTAGATAGGGCATATGTGGGGTGGAAAACTGGTATGAGTGGGCAAGAAGTGTAACTGATTTGGGGCAGCTACCCCACACAGGTGAACAAGAACTGGAGACCCAATTGACCCATCTTGCTGCACCTGGAGTCGATGTCAGGCTTGATTTGTTATTAGAGCCAAGTGAGGAGGAGGTAGGTCTTGTTAGAAGATGGAGGTGAAAGCTACAGGGAAGGTCCAGGAAAGGGAGTGGGGGCAGCATCTTCGGCTTCAGAAGGGCCTGAGGAATGTAGCTACAGGAATGGAATTAATCTCTGTGGTGGGCCCTGGAAAGGGGGCATCGAAAGAGGGTTTGACGTTCCAGTAGAGAAAGAAGGGGCTGAGAGGAGTTAGAAAAAAGCCAGAGGCCTGGGACCAGGGGAGAGGCTGGGTTAAGCACAGGCTGCAGAGAAGCAGCACAAGGGGTTCAGAGAGAAGAAGCGGGCAAGGAAAACAGCAGCACATTTGAAGGAGCAGACCTACCTGCTTAACCCTGGGCCCTGGGCTGGTCACCAGGGTGGAGGGTTGGCCTGGATACCTCTGCCAGCCTCACGGAAGCAGGCTACATGCCTGATGTGCTGACTATCAATCCCAGGGTGGGGCTGAAGACTGAGCCTCAAGGCTGGTCTGAGGAAGAGCCCAAGAGGAGGCATGAGGATGTCTTGTGCTGGGATGTTTGTGGATTTTGAGGACCCATTACAGTAACCAGGCCTAATTCCACTTTCCCTTACCTGGATGTAACTCAAGAGCTTCTCTACTGAAGTCGTTGTCGTTACAAAGTGTTAGTAAGAGCCGAATCGGCTTAATAGGAACAGAGCAGTTGACTTGAATGGGACAGTATCAGAACCAATGTTGTTGTTGTTGTTTTCCAGAATCATCGGGAGCTTTCAACCGAGACTGGAGCCCCGCTGTGCTGGGGGTTGTACATAGTCATAGCAAGAGACAGCCCTTGCCCCAAAGGCTTGCACAGATACCGAAGGCCCTGAAATTATTCCTGTTCAGGAAAGCCCTTAAGCACGTCTTTAACTCTGTGATCAATGGGACGAAAGCACATGCTTAAAGTGACATACATATGTAAGTGATTTCCTGCACGGGGGCCTAAACAGACAAGTTGGTAAAAGGAGTGTGAGGCGAAACAACTTACCCAAAGTCGCCGAGTTGGGCAGGTGCAGCGCTGAGAATAGAACCAGCTATCCTGAGCACCAGCCAGTGCCCTTCTCCTTGTCTGGGGAGAGATAAATATAATTTCATACATTGTAAGGCCAGGTGAGCTTTGAAAACCCAAGCGCCTTTGTGTAATTCACAGAGCAGCCTCGACTGTTGTGCTCAATCCCAGCTCTGCATGTGATCCAAATCACTATTCTGCTTGGTCTGGCTGAATCTGGGATAGTGAATCTCCAGAGGTGAACCCTTGGATGCACCAAACGGAGTGGGCTGCTGGGTCCATGCTGGTATTGGTACAAATAAGGATGCTGGCAAACAGGCTGAGGTACTGTAGCAACACCAAAGTCCACATAGTCTAGCAGCCTGGGGTAAGCTGGGGCCTTGCCCATGTAGCTTGCAGTCTGCCACAGCCTGAGATAAGCCTGTATGCAACATGCAGCCGCTTCATCTAGGCTGCTTTACAAGTGGATCAATGAGGAGCTGTCAAATGATAACGTCAGATCCGAAAGGACCCTGCTCTTACACCTGGAAGAAAGGCTGTGGAGCCAGAGGGCCTGGAACCAAGTGTATCCATATTGGTCAATAGCTCACTTGATCATTTTTAATGGGGTTTTGATTTTATCTAATTATTGTTATTTTGCTGTGCCAGGGCTATTTTACAGAGGGAAATTACTATAATTGTACCTACTGGCTTCTGAAAGAATGGTCTTTCTGCACAGAGTAAAAATGCCAGTAATAGTTTTGAACTGTGGGTTGTTCACTGTTATCAAGTAAATATCTTCAAGCTTTTCCCCCATTCCACTAGGTCCATTTTATCAGCGGGAGAATGTATCTTCTGATATCCATAGGGATGGCTCTGGCATAGGACAGGAGACAGGGGTCAGGGTTCTGGCATAGTACTTGGGAAAACCAGGTTCTGTTCCTGGTTCTGTGTGATCTGGGCAATGTACTGTCTTTCTATTCCCTCCCAGCTGTTTCTTATTGTATGTACATCCAGGACCTAGCACAATGAGGCTACAATTATAGTAGGGAGCTCTAAACAATGCTCTTTTGACAATAACAATCTTCATGATGATGGACAGTAGCTCAGTGATTCAGTGAGAGTTGGATTTGACCTTCAAAGCCACACAGAGCTCTTGCTTAGCGAGGCTGGTGGATGCTGGAGTGGCTTAGGGCGGACTACTGGATTCTCATCATTCTGTTTGCTACATGAGAACTGATTGCTTGGCACTGCCCTTTGATCTGAGGGAGAAAGCATAGTCTGGCATTTAACGTTCAGGAGTGGAAGTCAGAACTCCTGAATTTCCTTCTCTGTTCTGCCACTGATTCATCACATGGCTTTGGTCAAATCACTCAATCTGCCCAGGCCTCAGTTTCCCCATCTGTCAATTTTACAGCAAAGAGGAGGGAAGGGCTGTAGGATGTATTGGGTGGGAAGGTGAGGGATTTCCCATCTAGGAAGCTCCAGCTGCATCCTGGATTTTTACACCATAGGAGCATCACAACAGGACCACCACATGGCTCAGGAGTGACCCCACTAATAAACGTTTGCAATCATGTTCCATTCAGATTTTTTCACCGAGCCCCTTACCACGGTATTTGAGCAACACCCTGTGAGGTAGATCAATGGCTGTGGTGGAGGGGTTAAGTGACTTGCTCGAGTCCATGCAGGATAGCAGGAGTCAGAGCCAGGATAGGAACAGAGTAGTTCTGGCTCCTAGGCCTGTGAGCAGATCACAACACCTAATAGTCTAACATGCTCCTGCACACTCGTTCATCTGCTTGCCTTCCTGTCCTCCACTCTGGCAATGTGCAGAGCGCCCTCCCTCTGCTCCCGCTGCTGAGATGTTTCTGCCATGCTGCAGAATGACTAGTGTGAAGATTAGTTTTATCCCTTTACAGACTGCAGGCACATACACTAGGCATTCGTTTGCCCTGGCAGGCTGGAAAATAACAATGAACTCAGGGAAAATGAGATACTCCCTTGCTGATACCTTCGTTCCCTCTGCTGGCAGTTTCTCTACGCACATCACGACTTTCATTCTGCTACCTTCGAGATCCAGAGAGAAAGATAAAACATTCCTAACCCCACTGGTTTTGTCTTTTCTGTCAAAGTTCTGTCTCCCTCTCACTCTCCTGTTGTCTATATCTATCCTTATGTCTGTATATGCATAATCTCTTTATGTCAATAACTATATAGTCTCTCTCTGTTTCAGTACAGTTATTGGTATAAAGATGATGCAGATATAGACATATGGCTAGATATAGACAGTAGTTTATATATAACACCTGTGAGTGTGGGCACATCTTTTCCATCTCCCATCTCTTCTCTGCCTCCATCTGACTCATCCATTACCTTGCCAGCTTAAGAGGAATGAGGTCCATTATTTTCAACGACTAGTTCAACTGATTCTACGTCGTTCCAGTCTGTGCCAGTTATCATGGCATCCAGGCCTTGATTCTCCATCACCTCCCACCCCAGCACTGTTGCTAGCGGTAGCGCCAGGGAAGCAGAACAACTGTCTGTGCAGCCAGAGCTGCTGGAGGCATAAGAAAATCTCCCACCTCAGGCTGGACTGATCTCTCGCACTCCGTCTGCTTGTTTAATGTTTAATGAGCTAGTGCGGTAAGCATGGATTGGCGAAAACAGGAGGAAGAAGAGAAGGTTAATCTATACTCTAGCCTTGTTATTTCCTCCTCTTGATGGAATACAGCAGTGATAATGTCCCCTTTGAAGTGAAAAGCACTTCCTCTTCTCCCCACCAAATGGTCTTCCCTTTTCTAATCCTCTCAGGGTTGGCCAAGCCACTCGCCTGCAAAACCTTGCTAGAATATTTGCCACTCTGGAGCCAGCAGCTTCTTTATTTAGTAAATGCTTTCTGTTTAAAGGAGGATTCTCCTAAGTGCTCTAAAATCCCCATGCTTATTCCGAGTATCTTGACGTTTGCTGTGTCTCATGAGGGTGCTGGGTAGTGTGTGTTGAGCAAGGGGTTCCCAAGAGACAACCCCTTCAAAAACCAGCATTTTTACCATTTGGAGTCTCAAATTGTGGCTTTGATTGTCCCCCAAATATTTCAGCCCCTTGAGATTTCTCTCCATTGGTGCTTGGCAGCCCCTGTCCTTTGGGGAAGTAATATTGAAACTGGTATTAATGGAAGAGTTTGGCTCTCTGGGAGGGCATATGCTCCGCTCTCTCCCAGCCAGGGCAGACAGGTGTTTGGGATTATTAGACCCAGCTGAGGAGCATCAAGAGAGTAATTAGCTGACTGGGTGAATGTAAAAGGGGCTCCACGCTCACTCAAGAAAGGAGCTGCTGAGCTTGAGAGGAAGCACTGGGCTGGGACACAATCCTAAGAAGGAGGACAGTGAATACCCAAACTGGAAGGGAGAGTTTGTGAGCCAGGGCTAAAAACACACAGGCCGCAGGAAAGAGGGTTGTGAAATTCTGAATCTAAAAGGAAGCACTTTGGGGGTGGAGAGCTGGTGAATCTGAATAAACTAGCCCCCAGGAGAGGGGGAATATTGTTCTGAACTGCTCTGAGTGTCAGTGATTATTCTGGAACTTGGGGACAAATGGAAGCAGGGCCTGCAGGACCATCCCAGACCATGAGGGGATGGTTTGGGACAGCAGCTGTTTACAAGGGCCATCTAAGTATAATGATGAGCAAAACCACCCAGTCCAGTAATTCTATTTTGTTGATCAATTCAACTCTTCAATAAGCTCCTTGGGGACAACAGCCCTAAGAGAAAAGGACAAAAGTCTCTTTGATCAGAGCAGAGGCCCATGGGGCATGGGCTCGCACACAGACCCTTTCTAAGGAAGCGGCGTTCTCACCATGTCATGGTAAGTGAATTGTTTTAATATTAAAATAGCTTTGCTGGAGCACCACCGTGGGCCAGGGGAGGGGGAAGCAGAAGGTTTGTATTTTACAAAATAGTTTTAAGCTAATGCAGAAAGTATATGAATAAATCTCTTGGGTTGTAGCTCCAGGAAGCCTCCTGTGGATATCAAGAATGTGCCATCTTCACTGCTACAGGGTGTTTGATTGAATTACAAATTTGAGGCAACTCCAACAGCAAAGCTGATTAAGCCTCTTTTACTAAAAGAGTTTCTTTTTTTTAATAAAAAATTATCCTATCAGCAAATAATTGCAAATGGCATTAGATCCATATAGACGTATGCACAACAGCAGCAAATTGGTAATAAGCAAACTTGTCCCCATTATGATAAATACTATCATTAGTTACCTGTGAAGGAATGGGCTTATTAGGAAGTTAGTGCTTTTTAGTTTGAGGGAAGCTTTTGTGGAATGAAATTATGCACACTGGGTGCTTGTCTATGAACTGAGCCCTCTTGAATAGCCCAGATGAATGGCTGCAATGATCTAAAGGGACGGTCAGTCTAGGCCAACAGCCTGTCTCCACACATAGCCAGTGTTGCTGGATGCTTCATTTATTTGTTGTTACTGCAACAGTGCTTAACCAGGGCTGACTCACCATGGTCCCTCCCCTGAGTTTGGAAATACAAGCCATAACCGATAGATGAGCTAAGTGGGTGGAGGGGGAGAGAGAGAACAATCAGATGCCTGCAGTGCTGAGAAGTCAGGAGCAGTAATTGCAAGTGGCTATCCGCTACGCTTCAGCTGCTGCATCGTGTCCTCTCCATTGTAGGGCAGGATGTTTCTGGATGGGAGATGCTGCAACAGGGCTTTGATCTGGCTGAGCCTGTTGCAAGGGAAGAATCAGAATGAGGCCCCCACGCTATCTTCATCACCTTGTGCATGGGGCTCTGGGGGAATCCTTGTGACTGATTCACTTCTTTGATCCTCCTCTCCACACCCAGCTAAACAGATGGGAGGAAGTTCCTCCCTCACCTAGGCGCACTTAGCACTTCCACAGGACTTGTCATCAAAGGCTCACAAGAGTCTTTACAAAACAAGGTGCCATTATCTCTGCTTTCCAGATAAAGCAACTGAGGGAAAGTGTCTCACCCAAGGTCTCACAGAGTCTGTGGCAGAGCCAGGGACAGAACCCAGCTCTCCCAGTGCACTATCCTGTGCTCCCCACCCCCAATCCCATTAGTTCACTGGGTCTGAGAGCATGCCTGCTGGTCAGCCGCTCATTTCCACACCAGAAGTTTGGCGATTTCAAGTCTCTCAACTAGACTTAAGCTCAGGAGCATTGCAGGAGTATGTGTGTGCGCATGGGGTGAGGGAAGTGACACTCAGACTGAGGCTCACTAGCTGCGGGTGGCTCTTTAATGCATCTCCTCCAGCTCTTGGCAGTACATGACATTAAAATACCCTGTGATTTAATTATTAACCAGCCAGGATGCTTTCACTATGTTATTAACCAATTGCCGTTGTAAAATAAGGCTTCATCGGTTGTTTTGCTGTGACAATGATAGACATAAAAAAACTAAATATTTCCACTGCCGTACTGTTTAAATCTGAATCTATGAACCAATGAATTCATTCTACAATGTCTCTTTTGGGTAATGTCGGTCCCTAATTTGGCTCTGGAACCACTGAGGTCTGAGTACCACTGGGCTAGGGGCTGGACTCAGCGGTTACTCATTAAACCATAGAACCATCGGGTTAGAAGGCACCTGTTTTACATCACTCAGGTGAAAATTGCAAGATACCTGCAGTGTTCAAAGGGGCCTGGAGAGAATATCCCATACGATCTCCCATTGTGTGTGTCAGCTGTATTTGAGCCCTCGGTGGCTGTGGTGTCTGATCAGCATGGTCATTGCACTACTAGTATCTAACTAGTTGCTTTGTGAAACAGCATAGGTATTAAAGATGCTAGAGAAATCCATTTGTTCTTTCCTATTATACTGTCAATAAAGTATTGTAACTCAGCATCTCTTACAGTGCTGTCTGTCTGAAGAACACGGCGCTGGTCTTTACCAGCCCTTGACAAGTGACTTTTTCTAACAATCCGATGGGAAAACATGCTCTGTTAAGCTCATAATTGATAATATACCACTGCTGAAATACGCCTGTCAGTTCTGCAGGTAGATAGTTATATTGTGTTGATATTTGATAATAGCTTTCACATGCTGCATCAGAAATCATTGCCCGCCCCAAGCAGATAAAAGGCTAGACAAAAATATATGCATCTGTAGAATCCTACTTTCTATCTCCTCCGTGAAAGTGGAGAGAAGAACTTCACACAAACTGAGCAGATGCTATAATAATGTGTCACACTTACAGTTTGTAAGACCCTTCATTGAAGGGTTCTTTAGTGCTTGGCAGACAGATGTCACACCCTTAGACTCTAAGGGCTGGTCCAGACTGGGGGGGGGGGAAATCGATCTTAGATACGCAACTTCAGCTACGTGAATAACGTAGCTGAAGTCGAATATCTAAGATCGGATTACTCACCCGTCCAGACGGCGCGGGATCGATGTTCGCGGCTCTCCGTGTCGATTCCGGAATTCCGTTGGGGTTGATGGAGTTCCGGAATCGATATAAGCGTGCTCGGGGATCGATATATCGCGTCTAGATTAGATGCGATATATCGATCCCTGAGCAACCGATTTTAACCCACCGATACAGCGGGTAGTCTGGATTTCACATCATGCCGTGATGCATTGCTAAGCCAAGAGGAGTGGGTTATGGTTAGTGTGTGAGAAACTGACCCTCTTTACGTCTGCTGGGTGGTGGCAATCTGCTCTGAATCACAGGAGGGTATGGAGATGACCAGTCAGTGGTCCACTGTGCAAGGAAACTAGATGATGGAAGCAACTAACAGAACCTTGGGATTGATGGAAAAATAGATCTGGTGATAGGTGAGGAAACCCATCTATTGACTAGAGCACGGTCGTGGGAGTCAAGAGTAGCTGGGTTCTTCATCGCTTAACCTTTCTGTGCCCTAGTTTCCTTGCCTTTAGACAGGGACAGCACCGGGTAACTGGGAGATCCTCAGATGGAAGGTGCTGACAAAGGGCCTATTATCATGCTTGATCAATTTGTATGGAGAAATGGTCTGAAAATAAATGAGATGAAATTCAATAAGGACAAATGCAAAGTGCGCCACTGAGGAAGGAACAATCAATTGCAAAATACAAAATGGGACATGACTGCCCAGGAAGGAGTACTGCAGAAATGAATCTAGGGGTTATAGCGGATCACAAACTAAATGAGTCCACATGTAACACTGTTGCGTTTTTTGTTTTTTTTTTAAATTAACATCATTCTAGGATGCATTAGCAGGAGTGTTGTAAGCAAGCCATGAGAAATAATTCTTCCACTCTACTCCCTGCTGATTAGGCCTCTGCTGGAGTTCTGTATCCAGTTCTGGGGACCACACTTCAGGAAAGATGTGGAGAATGTCCAGAGGAGAGCCCCCATGCAGATCTGCCAGTATACTCAAAACTCCTCTGCTTCCTCAGGGCCTGGAGCAGGGGCTACAAGTCACTCCAGAATAATGTGCAGATTTTAGACATGTGCCCATATTGTACTGAGGGCTCCATCCAGATCGGTTGGACCAGAAGGGTATTCAGAATCTCTGAAAACTAGGCCCCAGCTGTCTCAAGTTGCTTGCTCCAAATCTAAGGTGCATTCAAAATTAGTGGCCTCTTTTGAAAAATGTGGGCTGAGATGACTTGCTCAAGATCACACGGCTGGTCAACAGCATGGGTGGGAACAGAACCCAGGATCTCAACTCCTAGATCATTACCCTGGCCCTGGGATCTGGCTGTTAAATAGAAAGGTCACCACAACAAATGGAATAGCTTTGTATCTTTCAAAGATGAGACAAATGCTATCGTTCTGAACTACTGCCCAGTGAGAATGGCATGGGTCCATTTGAGACAGTAAAATGCCATTGCTTTACCTCTCGGCCTTAAAGCTCAGGGGCTCACAGAACTGCCCCCATTCTGGTGAGTATCCTGCCCATGTCAGAACCAGCTGTGTGCTAACGAAGGCCACTGTCACACAGATTCAGAGGCATGAATCAAAAGCAGAGGACGGGGGAGGCAATGCTAAGACACCAGGAACCATTGGAAAGACCTTATATGTCTCATCCCTTTGAATCGTCTCCAGAGATATGAGGGTTACAATTGGAAGGAAGAGAGAGAAGGGCAACGAATGCCCCAATTTGATGCTTTCCCGCAAAAAAACCTTCCACAGCTCTGGAAAGGAAAGCAATAAATCGCTCTCTTCCCCTATTGACTAGGTGGAAATAACATGTGATGGGCAAGGCAAATGTCGGCCTCCAGCACCTCCCAGACTATAACCCGTGACCTTGATTTTGGTGGCAGGACTATGCAGCCTCCCTCGTCATTCAGTCCTCGGCTGGTCTGTTTCATGACAATCTGAAGCTTCCAACACCACTTCTATTGCAGCCCGTGAATCACACCACGCTCTTCTGGGAGAGCCACACACCTCAGTCCACATCCCGGCCTAACAAGCTTTTGGAGGCTGTTTTGGACAGGGTTATTAATCGTTCACGTCACCCAGTTAGCCCCCAATTAGAAGCTTGCTCTGAGCCTGCCTAACGTTGATAGTAGCTGTGACGGCCTCTTCCCATTTGTTAAGGTTATTGACTAACATTTGGAGTCAAATTAAGGAAGTGTAGCTAATGGCAAGCTTTGAATTCTCTTCAGAGTTGGCTGCACCTGGTGAAATTAAAGTTTCCTAACTCCTTATTTTCCCTCCACACACACACACCCCTGCTAATTAGTCTTCCCCAAGCCACATGGTTTGACATTTAAAATTAACTCTGTTACAATGAGTATTTTTCTTACCAGGCTGTAAACACCAATCAATAGCAGAGCAAGGGGGAGAGGCGACTGCATAGTCAGGATTTCCCAGAGCACATTGTGCCTGATTTCTCCTGCCCCTTAGTTGAGATTTCTTTTGGAACTAGAGGCTCCAAGTCCTTGCTCCACCACACACTTCCTGCATGACCTTGGGAAAGTCACTTAGTCTCTGCCTCAGTTCTCCATCAGTACAATGGGCATAACAGCACTGCCCTCCTTCACCGGGGTGTTATGAAGATAAATACACTCGACTGTGAAGGGCTCAGATGTTACGGTAATGGGAGGGCCACATAAACTGGTTAGATGCAACATAAGAATGTTTTACTGTCTCCACCCCGCCTCACCCCCGATGTCCTCAGTGAGAGATTTCTTCCTTAAAGCCGCAGAAGTCCGCAAATTCAGGGCTAAGGCCGAAAAGCCCCAGCTGGCTCTGGAGACCTAACGTACCCTGTAGAGCCAAATGCAAAAGTGCAAGTATGTGAATTAAGGCAGGAATCTCTGACCAGACTGTGGGACTCTCAAGTCCCCCTTTCCTGGCTTTGGTGGGTTTAAATCAAGATGGATCTAGATGTATTAAGAATGACAGTTGGCACTTGCAACCTATTTTATCTTCAAGGCTCTGCACAAACATTAATAATTGATAGACCGTGTCTGCAACCATATAGCTGTGGACATGTGCAGCTACCCTTGAGAGCTACAAGGGGCTTTTCATCACAGTGCTTTAGGCTGCATGAATTACAGCTGGTCACACCCCTGTGTGGCAGGGATTGCGTTGGTCTCGCGTTATCCCCTGGAGGATTGGAGGCACCAGAGGGTGGCCTATGAAAGAGTAAAGAGCAAAGCTGTGTCCTGAATGTGCCTCACTACATAAAACTAGTCACTCTAGTCAGATACCTGGGTAAGAATTCTGGCTCTGTCATTGGCAATCAAGGTAGCTAGATTAAAGCTAGCTCATGTCTACATGTGCTGCAGCCATACCTCTGATTGCAGTGCAGACATACCCTTAGTACGACTTTGGACAAGTCCCTTTGCTGCTCCGTGCCTCAGTTTCCCCCATCTATGATCCATATCTTACCTTCCGCACAAGGGTGAATTACAGTTTGTGAAGAATGTTGAGCTCCTCAGCTGGAAGGACGGTATTACGGTCAATGCACTAAAGTGAGGTTTTGGAAAGGTGCATTCTCCTCTCTCTGTGTTCTTCAGGTTTCCCTCCTTACCTCGCCAGAGGGTGGTGAGGAAGACTTCATTAGTGGCTGTGCAGCACTCTGATACTCTAGTGATGGGTGCTAGATAAGCAGATTTGAAATCGATCCATTGTTAGGGGTATGAATTTCTGAGAGCCAATGTAGTCGAGTGGATTAGATATTAGGCTAAGAGTCAGACCTTGAGTCTATTACTAGCAATGACTCATTGGTGCCGTGAGCTTGTTTCCCCTCTAGCACAATGATGCTCTTTGTTGGGCTATTGCAATGCAAATAATTAATAATAATAGTTGAGCTGATCAGGAATTTTTCAATCAAACTTTTTTTTTCTGCTGAAAAATGCCAGTTTTAATCAAAACCAAAACTGTTCCCGAAGCAGGGGCAGTTTTGACAAATCTTCCTGCTTGAAAATCCGGAGGAGGAAGTTTCAAGCTTGTCAAAACATTCCATTTTGACATTTTTTGAAATGAAAAGTTTCAGATTTTTCAAGTCAAAACAACTTTTTTTTTTGAAACTAGTAAATTTAGGCTGCAAGAGGTTTAAAAAGTGAAAGGTTGAAATCGAAACAAAATATTTCAGAGCTACTGAAATGTTCCAGTTCAACCACAAAAAAATTTGGTTAGCTACTTCATGAAGATTTTTGCCATTTCAACTCTGTCTCGATTTGGAATGGGAAACTTTTTTTTTGGTATCTTGAAGATTCTCATTGGATACAAAACCCATTTCCTGCCTAGCCCTAGTTATAAATACATTTGATCCCATGTACAATTTTCCTTTTTTAAAACTAAAGCCCATATCTGGAGAGTGACACAAATGCAGAGGAAAAGAAGGATCACTTTTCAAACCAGCTTTTGTTTCTCATCACATGCTCTTCCAACTTTAAAATAACCTCATCCAGGCGGATTGTTCTAACATGGAACAAATTCTTGGAGCCAAGGTCTGGATTCCTAAAAAGATCAGCTTCTGATGGAAATGCCAAGAAAGCAGAGGGAGGAGCACCATGACGATAACATATGAACTGATGAATAGCTGTATTTGAGCAGATTAGAAAGGACTTTGTGTCTACATTCTAGCCACAGTCTAATCCCATAAAAAAAGGAGAGGGAAAAAGAAAGCAAGCTTCTTTGCTGCACTACCAAAGGTCATGAAAGTTGTTCAAAGCTTGGTATTGACGGAAGTGGGTGCATATTTCCTGAGATTTAAAGTCAGAGAGGGAAGTGGCTTGTCCTTTAGGTGAGCCATGCTCAAAGTAAAGCATCTTTTCACTGATTTGAAGCAGTCTCCCATGCTCTAGTCTCCCCCGCATCTATCAACATGCAGGATAAATGGAGACTGCATCTCTTATAGGGAGGGAGGGATTTGGGGGCTGCTCATTATTTTTAGTGCACCTAAGTGTGTTACCTACAATTCAAGGGCAGAATCTGGGCCACACACTGTGGTTGACAAACAAGCGGAAAAGGGAGAAAAGTGAAGTCGAAAGAGGAGTTTGCTGTTGCTGTATCCCGGTGCCTGTGACTTGGGGGCAGGGATCTTTGCTAAGACATCTGGTTCCAAATAAATCCGAGTGGCCACTATCGCTTTTAATGGCCCAAAGTCCTGAATCCAAGCGCTCCAAGACTTGGGAGGAAATTCAGATAGGAGCTCAGGCTGAAATCTCAGCCCCATTGAAATTAATGGCAAAGCTCCCATTGACTTCAAAGAGGCCAGGATTTCACTCTGTGTTTTATGGCTTGAGCGCATCTCTGGACATCGTGTTAAATGCCAGTTACACTGCAGCATAGGAGAATTGCAGCGTGTGTATTAGGGTAAGCCACAAAGAACCCAGCTGACATCAGGGCTCTGCTGTGCTAGCTAATGTACAAATAAATACTGAGACAGTTCCTGTCCCAAAGAGCATCCAATCTAAATAGCCAACGCCAACAGAAGGAGTTTGATCACTTCCCTTTTATGGATGGGGAACTGAGGCACATAGAGATTGAGTGACTTGCTCAAGGCCGCTCACAAAGTCTGTAGCCAAATGGGATGGAACCCAGCTCTCCAGAGTCCAAAGTCAGGGGCTTCACTAGACAATCTCCTTGCCTCCTTAAGGCTGTTTGCTAAGTTCTGTCGCGTTGCTATGGAATGATGGTCCCGGAGCATTGCAAATTCCTCTTCCTCCTTCAAGGAATTTCATTCTCAGCAGGGAGAAGAGTGGATGTGGGATGAGTAACACTTCCTTGTCTCATACTCCTAGAACCTGTATACAATGCCATCATTGTGGGTGTATCCAGGCTTGGCAGAACTTGGTGGTTTTTTTTTTTTTTTTATAATTTAGACAGTTAATATCAATATTTATTTGTAAGCATTTTTTCTGATTTTTGTCTATTTACATTTTGACAGTTGTGGGAAATCATTGGCAGGGTCAGACAGTAGAGGGGGTCAGCCAATAATGATTGAATAACAGATGCTGAGATTCAAAAAGTTGACGCTTCATAATTCTTCAGACACAAATTGTCAGCAGCCCCTGTCAAAATATACAAAGTATGTATCTTTAAATCCAACTCTCCTACGTTGTCAAGCAGGGTTTTCCTTTCCTTGCCTATCTGTAAGCTTCTGTTGTTATCGATGGAAATATTCTTTTCCCCCATTTGAGTGCTTATGGTGAAACTGACGTTTTTCAACATTTAACAATTAAGACTTAATCCTTCCAAGCCTGCGTATCTCTATCTCTGTTCTTTCAGTGCTTGGGAAAGAATGTGTCATCTGCTCTACTGGGGAGATGTTTAGTTCGTAAATTTTATAGACAGCCCATAGGCTAAATTGCCACTGACAACAGGTGACAACTGTTGTCCTTTAACACCTGTGTGTACAGTTCCTACCATGATGGTGCCTCTAGGCACTGTTGCAATATACATCATAATCATTTCCCCAGTTTGCCCTTCCCTCTCGAAATTAAAATAAAAATTGCAAGACTTTATGGGAACTGCTCTCTTCAAATATATTTGCCTGGGCAGATGCCGTGGATACACAATCTCTGCCCCCAGATTTATAATACTCCTTAAGAATGGAACAGGGACATGTTAGAGGAGCTTAGCTCTGTCACAGTGGGAGGAGTGAGAGGGGTCGGGAGGGAGGGATCAGCTGTGCAGAAAGCCAGAGTCTGGTTCCACAGTCTTCCCCAAGCTCCGGCCACATGCTGGACACGCAAAAGATCCTTGTTTCCTTGGAAACAAAATATTGGTGCATGCACTGCAGCAAGTCGGGAAAGTTTGCCTTCATCAGTCCCCCACAGTGAGAGGAATAAGCTGCAAAGATGCTGTCCCAGGGATCGCAGTCTGATTGCTAGCCTGCTTTTTTTTTTTAATTTACAGCTATTAAAAATATCCCCCTGCGTTTCCTTCTAGAGATGCCAGAGACAAAGAGCTCTCCTGGCAACTTTCAATCCTCATGTTTCTGGTTTTCAAAGGATCACGGTCGCTGTTCAGCCTGACCTCCTGTATTGCACCCGCCATTTCCTACACTGAACCTGATAAAAATATCCCGTAGGGCCCCAGATCCTCTGACGCTCAGCAAGTCTTGGCCTGCAAACGCTGCTTCCACCTGGATGCCAGTGGCAAACACAGGAAGGCTTTGGCTCCGTCTCTTTCCTTTGTTTTTTTTTTTTTTTTTGCCTCTTTATTCACCTGCCAGTAAAGCAGCAAGAAGGGTTTGGAGATGAAAGAGCCAAACCAGCATTCTGAACAATACATCTCTAGGGCCAGACCCTCAGCTGGTGGAAATTGGAGTCTTTGTGAAGCCAGCAGGGTAGGGCTGATTTACAGCTGGCTAAGAGACTGAACATTTGTGCATTGAATGAGTCCAGCTCCGACTGCAAGACAAGATAAGCACAGACGGAGGTTAGTAGAGCCGTGACCAGCTGGGGTATCGTTAACATGGGTTCTCCAAAGCTGCTGATGAAATCGGTGTCTCCCTCCTGCTGCTTCTCTGAGCCCTGAGCTGTGAACAGAGGCAGCTGAGAGGAAAGCAGAGATGTGTTGGTGGGGAAATGGACTGGACCAAACCTGGGAAACGGTGCTTTTTCCTGGCAGGATTCTCTCTGAATCCCTCCAGTAAGGAAGAATGGGGTGGGAGACAGTGTCCATCCCACCTCCCACCCCCCAGGAACCAAAACCCTTGGATTTTCCACACCTCCTCCCCGCCCATGCACCAGAGGAGCATTATCATTAGTGTTCCCATGCCTATGCATTGGCTCTGTGGCCTTCTCCCGCTCCTATCACTCACTTAGTTCCCTGGCAATGAGGGTGCAGTGGAGCTGCACTGCCAGGGATTCCCCGGTTTCTGGCCATCCCTGAGCTCTCTTCACATTTCCTTCCATAGCACAATAATTAATGCAGCGTTAGGCTGCCTATTCCCTGCAGAGTTGATAGTGGGAGAAAGTTTCCCCTTCTCAGGATTTGTCCCCATCACATACCAGGTGCAAACTGCACTGGAGTAGGCATGGTTCAGCCCTTTGGCATCTGCTCTCCACATGACTCACTTTGTGGGCCCATAGATGGGGGGGCACAGAAGGAGGGGAAAGGACAGGGTATAGCCACTGGGTCCAGGAACCGAACGCAGGCACTGGCAGTAGCTGTATGGTTATTCCATCTGGAGTGAAGATCAACCCCATCTATCTATGGATTCCCCATGCAGGCCTACTGTCTCTCCCCTGTCAATGAAGGTTCTATTGATTTGCAGCAGTGCAGGGAAGGCTGCTGCAGCACCCAGCTTGGATCTACCAGACTGTGCTGTTACAGTGTGGTTTGCTGCGTGCCAGGGAAGCCTGCTGCCGGAAGAAAGTCCGTGTGCTGTGACACAAACTGTGCTGAGCTGCAGCAGACCCCACGGTGTCCTTGTACCTTGCTCTGATGTTGATTTGTGTTACTCTGCTGCAACATGCTGCACGAAACAAGAAAGCAGAGTGGCAAAGATAATGGTAATTCAACTGAGCAAATGGAAACTTCTCTGTCGTCTTCCTTCTAAGCAAACCTTTCTCACTGGATACATTGGAGGGCAAGCTCAAGGAAGCAGAAGAGCATCTGTTTTCAGACTGTACCAGCTGTCGGATGCTCGCTTTCATAGACAGAAGATGATCCAAAGTGGCTAGAATGAAAGGAGAAAATACCACAATACGGTACTATCTACCCTAGCATCATGCATTGCCTTTGGGGTTGCTCAGTTGCTGCTGGAAACAAAGCATCAGATTCCAAAAGCAGCAACTCCTCTGAAGTTTCAATCAAACTGCTTTCTGCAGAAATATATCAAATCCAGTTACCTACTCTTTATCATATGGACCTTTCTGATTCTCCAAACAGAACCCCTGAACCTTCTCAAGTTTGTCTACCCCTTCCAAAACTTCGTCTATACTGGGAATTTGCCCCCTTTCCAGCAGCTGATGACTAGATAGTGATGTAGCTGCCTCTATGCAAACCTCTGGTGCAGACAGATGAAGCTGCTGTTTGCATGGGTGGAATTCATCCGTGCTTGAAACCATTGTATAAGCTCCATTGATGCAAATCATGACTTTTGTCTATGCCTGGAGTTTTTGTGAAGCTATATATTTGGCCATTGCTTGGTGCAATAGGTCTTGTTGATAGTGGGAATTTGCCCCTAAGTCATAGAGGTAGAAAACAAGAATCAAAATCAGTCTGCCTGTGTATAGGCCTTCTCTCACTATGACAATCTAAGGCCTTGTTCATAGGCTAAGATCTTTGGCTAACCATCAGAGGCAGCCATAAGCTGGGAAGTGTATGGTCACATCCTTACATTCCAAACTAGTCACACTGAAATAAGGTGCTATTGGGCTGTTAGGAATACAATCCTGCCCTAATAATGCCTATTACCTCCAGAGAAAGGGAAGAGCCTAGAAGATGTAAAAGGAAAGTTAGTTTGAGAGCATCCTGTCTGGCAAGGACTCACTGATCAGTAGTTGGGATGTGAAATCCTCATTTCTTTGTTGTTCTATCACTTCCCTATTGTTTGTCTGTATAATCTCTGGTTCAGTGATTATTTCTGTCTGCTGCATAATTAATTTTGCTGGGTGTAAACTAATTAAGGTTGTGGGATATACTTGGTTAGCTAATCATGTTACAAATTGGTTAGTTAAATTTCAGTAAAATGATTGGTTAAGGTATAGCTAAGCAGAACTCAGGTTTTACTGTATAGTCTGCAGTCAATCAGGAAGAGTGTGGAGGGGAATGGGAACAGGGAATGGCGGGAATTGGAATCATGTTTTGCTAAGGGTGGGGAGATGGAAACAGGGACACAGGCAAGGCTCTGTGGTGTCAGAGCTGGGAAGGGGGACACTAAGGAAGGAAACTGGAATCATGCTTGCTGGAAGTTCACCCCAATAAACATTGAATTGTTTGCACATTGGACTTCGGGTATTGTTGCTCTCTGTTCATGCGAGAAGGACCAAGGAAGCGTGCGGGTGAAGGAATGAGCCCCCTAATAATGTTCAGTAAATCATACCCTTTCCAATGAGACCCTACATGAGCCACCTTGCATAAAGTATATCTTAGTCAGACCATATTCTCATCATGACCATATTTCCATGCAGAATATGGGGTGTAATGTCACAGTAATTGCACTGCACTCAGCAGAGCTTCTCTGGTGTAAGATTCCAATGCAGCAAGGCACTTAAGCATATGATACGCTTACCTTTAAGCACACAGGCTTAAGCACATCTGCCACTGAAGATATTGGCTATTAAGCACATGCTTAGCTTTGAGCATATGCTTAAGTGCTTTCTGACTCAAGGGCTAGAAGTGGAAGAATGTAGTAAACTCATTTTCCCTTTAGTGAACCTCCTGCCCCTTTTCAAAATGGTCTGCAGAACAATAATAACTGAACAGTAGAGGCCAATCTGCCCCAGCTAGCTGCTTGAAAGGTCTTTGCCAGCTCTAATTTCTCTGGTTTTTGCCCGACTCCTCTCCAAAGAGCTAGATACAGGGACAGAACTGCTTATGCCAGAAAGCTGGGGAAGCAACATGCAAACCAGTGCACAAACAGGAAAATGCTAAGTGAAAGAAAGGACAGACACTAATCTGATTCCTGGCTTCTCAGCTGAGCATTTCGTTCCTGGGCTCAGCTGCCAGTAAACGTGAATTCATTTTAAAGTGAATCTTTACCTGATTTTGAGCAATCATGGGTCAAATGTACAGATCTGGCTCAGAACTGATGACCGATTCACACTGACTTCAGCGCAAATCCCAGAAAGACTCAGCCTCTGCCGTGAGATCTTAACCCAAAACTCAGGCAGGATGAAGCCCAAGAAGGTCAAAACACAGAAAGTTTGCACAATCCCCTGGCAGGAGCGCCGCCAGCTTTTTTGGCGCCCTAGGCGGCGGACGGTCCCGCTTCTGAAATGGTGCCCTCGACAGAGGCGGCGGACGGTCCCACCCCCAAAATACTGCTGACGACTGCCACCGCCCCCCAAATGTTAGCGCCCTAGGCGACCATCTAGGTCGCCTAGTGGGTTGTGCCGTCCCTACCCCCTGGCAAATCAAAGCCTCTGAATTCTGCATGGCTCTGAAGAGGCATAAAGAGAAAAGAGATGCACATTTTTGTCTTTGGGTCTACAGGGCATGGCTGCCCTTCTTTGAATTCAATGAGAATGTGGCCTCTGTGATGAGAGCAACGGGATCTTAGCCCTAAGAAAGCAAAACAAACCACTTCTGAAGTCGCTTTTCTCCATCTGACTCCGGGGGGGGGGTTTCCTTTCCCATTGGGTTCACGCAACATATGAGCTTTCTGACAAGTCCTCCTAACCCTGTGATGTATAAAGCACCTAGCAACCCACTCACAGAAGTGATTCAGTATGACAGAGCTCTAGTGCAGCCTAGTGTTTAAAGCTAAGAATCTGAGCTGCCGCTCTGGCTTTCCAGGCCCCTCACCTGTAACACTCAAGCACTGATTCGCTTTCAAAGCTGGGACTTTCATTATTATTTACCCAGCACCGAGGGCTGTGGTAGTGGAGCAAGGTTTGCATGGGACTGGAAGCATCCAGTCCCATCATACCAACTCTCCTGAGGGGGAAAGGGAAAATGAGGTGAGTATTAGGGGAATCAGAGCCCCTTCCAGTTTTCCTGAATGTCTCATTTTAACTGCATTTTTGGTGGGTGTGCAGCCCATTTTGGGGAGTGTCTACTCCAGACACTGCTTTGGGCCCCGCTCCCTCAAGTTCACCCTTAGCGAATCACCTTAAGCTAGAGCACATGAGAAGTAGAGTTGTCTATGCACAGGGCACTGGCCTGGGAGTTGGACGCCTGGGTTCTCTTCCATCCTCTGTTGCTAACATGCTGCGTGGCCAGTTGCTTCCCCTCCATTTCCTCTATCTCCTTGTCTAGTTGAGCTGTAAGTGACTGGCTCTTCCTCTGTCTTGCACTACCTACCACAATGGGGCCCTGGTCTCACTTCTGGTATCTGGGTGCTCATGTAGTTCAAACAGAGCTGATTCAAATGCCAGTGCAATATTTCCTAACAGTGTGTGTGTGTGTGCGTGCGTGCGTGCGCCCGCACACAATCTTCACTGGTTTTTTCAACATGTTTGAAAATCCAAACCTTTCAAAGGGCTCTAAATACAAATAACAATCCAGAAGGCAGGTGGCCCTCTAGGTCACGGAGGGGGAATCTGGAGGTGGCTCAGACCTAGGCTATTCAGGGCTTTGGATTTGAGACCAGATTCTTAAAGCTATTTTGATGCCTAAAGATACAGCTAGGTGCCCAGTGGGATTTTCTAAAGTGCATTGGTGCCTTAGGCTTTTGTAATCCCTCGAGGTGCCTATCTGTATCTTGAGGCACCTAAATACATTTAGAAATCTGCTCCTCGTTAACCAGCCTTTGAACTGCCCCCACTAGATGACTGGCAGCCCATGCAGAGCACAGCGAATGGCTGTCATCTGCTCCCATTACCCCAAACTGCCTCAGAAAGCAGCTTGTGTTTGTATGAACTTTCTGGGTCCCATTTCCTCCCCCGCCCTCGACAGCTGCTGTTGCCTTGGATACAGATCATTGCAACAGACTTTGAGAGAGGCTTGCAAAGCTGCTCCTGCTCCTGTGTCAGACCTGTATGCATGTGAGGTTTAAAACTCTGGGCCTCCGAGTCCAGACCCTCTTACTTTATTCTCCTGCCTGTGGTGGGCATTCTGTAGCTCTCGCCGCATGTCTGGATAACTTGTAAAGATAACGGAATGGGCTCTCCACTCAGTAACTGCATTCTCCCAAACCATGTGCTACAGGACTGTTATTTGTAGGGGCTATTATGTGCTATGTGACACACAGGAGCTGAGCCCAACTGGAACCTGCAGCCAGGGTGATTGGCGTCAGCAGGACGAAGGACATTCTGGCACGTGACATGCTACCTTGGGACTCTGCTGCCCTGGATTTGGTTCCCAGCTCTGACACAGGCTCCCTGCGTGAGCTTTGGGAAGTCACTCGTCTCTTTGCGTCATCAGTAAAATGGGGATTATATCCTTGCCTTACTTCACCAGGTGCTCCAGTACAACAGCAATGCGGGGTGGGGACAAGTAGATCGACCCTGCAGGACTCATTTGCTGCTGCTTCAACCATGCATCCTCCTGTTGCCTTAACCATGATTCTGGTCTCCACCCTGCCCTTCCCGAGCCCCGGCTCCCAGTGCTGACACAGGCAAAGAGCCTGGGTCCTGTCACACTTCCACCATCTTCCCCCTTTAGTTCAGAATCCAGCCCAGCTGCTCTTTTCAGCTGGATTTTCATGAGTGCTCAGGGTTGACCTACCTCTGCTCCTGTTGAAAGCCAGGGGTGCTCAAAGAGCGCAGAATTGCGCCCAATGGGCTGGGTACTTGTGAAAAGCCCACCCAAGGCTCGTTTGTTACATTCTCCACGGGCTTCGCTCCCTTCTCCACTTATCCAGCATCTGCCTCTCTTCCAGCTTTTCTCTGCCCAAGAAGCCAGGGGCTCTTGCCATGTGGACTAGCCCTGTGCACTCTTCTCCATCCTTGACTCTCATCTCTGTTTTTAAATGCCATCTGCAAGCCAGATCCTCAGCTGGTGTAAAGCAGAGTGGCTCCCTTATCTATAGTGAAGCTAGGCTGATTGACACCTTTTCTCCTTTATTGACTCTCCCCATCTGCTGTTCTATTTTATCTGAACTTGGCAGAGACCTAAACCCTTAGGGGCAGAGTTCCAAGGAACACCAAAGAGATTTAGAAGCCCCTGTCTCTAAAAGTCAGTGGGACTTCCAGGCTATCTCACCCTCATTACTGCCTTGATCCTCACAACACCCTTGTGAGGCAGAGCAATTATCCCCATGTTACAGGGGAGTGGGGGAATCGAGGCACAGAGGTGATACATGATGACTTGCCCAAGGTCACACAGGAAGCCTGTGGCAGAGTGGGGAATTGAATGAGGGTCTCTGAGTTCCCAGGATGGTGCCACAACCACTAGACCTGCTCCTCAGGCCCTCAGTTGCATGTGAGAATCTTTACAAGAATGAGTGTTGCTCAATGGAATTCACCCCTCAGGCTTGGCGGGATTCTCAAGTTACCTCACTGGACCTGCATTTGCTCTGGTGATACAGCTTGTTTGAGATATGGCTCCCCCCATGCCTACTAAATGCCACCTCACTCCCTTCCTCGCATCCCACATCACCCACCATTGTCAGCACCACGCCTAGCGGTCAGCCTCCCTGAGAGATTATGATCATCTCAGGCCAAGAAGCCCCCCCTTCGCCCCCACTCCCGCACACACTATTGAACGCAGTGAAGCAGCAGCTACTAAAGAAAAATCCTCATATATAGGTTTGGACACTTAATTTGGTTTGCTTTGGTCAAATTTCACGCTGCTGCAGGTTTTGATTTATGCGCTTGGAGGGTTCTTTGCTGTGCTGCAGAAAGCCAGCTCGGCCAGCCTGCTACAATTAAACAGCCCCAACTCTTCAGAGATGCCTCTTCTTCTTTTAGTGACTTCAGTATGTCTGGATCATCCTGTTGGTAAACAAACTAAACAGATTGCTTTCACTTTCCAGTCCTTGTCATAAACAGACTCGGGATATGAGAAGCTGCCTGACAAGCTATTAAAATAATTTGATCATTGTCATAATAATCCCACCTACTTTAGACAATGCGCTAACCATCTCTTTGCAGCTGAGGTTATAAAACACAGATGCTAATGATGCAGTACTCTGTGAAATTATTTATTAGTGGCTTTTTTGGTAGCACCTAGAGGGCCTGGCTGAGATCAGGGTCCTATCGTGCTAGGCTTCCTACAGTCCCTGTCCTAAAGAGTTTATGACCTAAACAGAGGGCAGAAGGGGGAAACAAATACAGGATGTGATGTGTCCAAGGTCACAGGCAGAGCTGGGAATAGGGGACGGTATTTCTGAGTTCCAAGGTGCAAGAACATGTGGGACTAACATTCGGGTTGATGACAGTGGAGGGGTTGTAAACTACAAACATTTCTACATCCCTTTGGAAGCTCAGGCTGAGTTGGTGAAGCCTGTAAAGCTAGACACTGCAGGAAGTACCGCCCTGCAAGGCCTGAGTGGCAGCCCCCTGCAGTCCACTGATTGGCTCGTCCTGGAATATAAACCAGGAAGCCAGCAGGGGGAGCTGTCTCAGCAATGATGTGGGCTGCCTGCTAGCTCCTGCTCTAGAGTGTGCCTTGCTGTGGACCCTAGACTCTGGCTTCTGAGCCGGGTTTGTCCCTGTTCCTGCTACTTGCCTCACCCAGCTCGAACCTGACTGCTGCTTGCCTCTGGCTTGCAATTTGGTGCCTGATCCTGGTACCCTGACCTGGCTTGCCCCTGACTCTGCTACTTGGTGTATGCCTATGGCCTGGCCCTGACACAGTGACATCATCCCCTGTCTCTGCAGTGCACCTGGATGTAAGCACATATTACTATTAATTATCCAGATCAACTTTGGATTTCCATCTGGTAATGGGCAGCAATGAACCAAGCTCCAAAAGTTTGGGTGTGAGTTCAGTTCAGATAAACAGTCAAAGGTTTGGGTGTTTCTGCCAATTGCTCAAGGTTCTGTGTCCCTGAGCACAGCTGGGACACCTGCCATAACCATCTCAAAAGAGGGAAAGCATCAACTCCGTCCAACCCTGACGTTGAGCAGAGGAAAGGACCAGCTGCTGCAGGTTGTGAATTATTAAGGCATTACCTAGAGCCATCTGTACCACAACTACTACCTCCAATGTTTGCATACCATGCCACAGCCCTCCATAGGGTGTCATATGGTTTGAACATCTGGAGGGCCCTGTCCAGGCTTCTTATCCGTTTGTTACAATCAGGCATGCAACAGCAGCTTATTTCTGTTCTAGTGTCAACTCAGCTCAGGCCTGGAGTTTATGGCCTTCTCTTGTATTTGGGGAAATAATGAAGATGTCCACAGAGCAGAACAAAAACCAATGACTAGAAGTTCAAGCCAGACAAATACAAAATAGAAACAAGGTGAAGAAATTTACCAGCGAGGGTGATTAGCTGTTGGAACTAACGACCAAGGGAAGTGGTAGATTCTCCATCTCTTGATGTCTTTGGATCCAGAGCATCGCTTGAGCTGTGGCTGGGCCCAGTGGAGGGGTAGGCAGGTGAGGTTCTCTGCCTGTGTTATACAGGAGGTGTGACTAAGTGATCTAATGGTCTCTTCTTGTCGTGAAATGGATAAATCTGTGGAAAGGGAGAGCAAATATCTGTGGGAAGCATTCCCCCACCTGTCCTACCTGAGCCCTTCTGTGCCACTCCAGAGGCATAGAGGGGCCACTGATGCACCCTAAGCCAGGGTAGAATTACAGCAGCAATGTAGGGATAACGTCATTGGCCTTATAATGCACCCATGTTATGTTCTCACTTTGAAGATAACTATAAATCCACAGCAACCAGTCTTGTCTCCAGTCCTCTCTTTCATCCAATACTCCTGTATCCTTAATCCTGTAACCACCCCAAACACCTTCATCTGTACACTCTGCTGTGCTAGGGCTGTTTTCCCTCTAAACAGAGCCTCACAAACTTTATTTTTCCATAGCACTCTTCATGCAAAGCCTATTCCTGCTCCAAAACTTCTTTGCAGAATTAAACCGAACGGGGGCTCTACGGTGCCAAAGGCAGAAAACGCTGGGGTAAAGATACAGTGCAATGAAAGCCAATTCAATCATAACACTGTCGTGCAAGGACCCATTTGGGAACACAGCTATTTGGCAGAGCATACACCTAGAAAGTCTCTGATTCCAGAAATGCCATCCATGTACTGATATGGCTTCTGTTCCCATAGTATCCAGGCACCTTGCAATCTTCAATGCATTTAGCCTCACAATAACCCTGTCCTGCCTCAGAGAGGTATCTTCCACATTGTGCAGATGGGGAACTGGCACAGGCAGAGATCAAGGGTATGCTGACACTGCAAATGAGGGTGTGGTTGTAGCACAGGGACACATACGTGTGTTAGCTTTACTCTAGCAGGCATGGGTACCAAGAGTCATGCAGATGTGGCAGTACAAGCTGGCAACTAGAGCATGTACCAGTCCTCCCCATCAGGCTGGGTTGCTAGCTGATGCTGCAGCCTTTCGATTGCTCCATGCTATGTAGGTTAAAGCTAGCACGGGTGTGCCCACCCATGCTACAGTCACACCATTGCTTTTTCCAACTTCTTGTCAAAATACCAAAACCTCACGGGAAAATTTTCATTTTGTTGAAAACCAATTTTCCATCCAAATTTACACACATGCGCACACAGACCCCTGTACATATCGTGTCGTCAGAGGGCTATTAAAGTTGGAAGAACTGTAAACACCTTAGTCTTTACTCCCAGTCATTCAATTTCTGCGCTGAGTGCGAGAAGCTGCAGCACCAATGTGCACCATAAGGTTCTGGTCCATGACAAGGGCTCGTAAGTGCTGTGATTGTGCAAATAATAAACAATACTAAGACAGCCATCATGCCAAGTGGCTGCCATCTTTGCCTGTGCTAGGGGGAGGGTTAATCCCAAGGGTACTATTACCCTTTGTATCTGGGCCCTTTATGCTGCCAGAGGAGCAGAATAGGACTTTAGGCCCCTTGATTTCTTTTCACAGTAACAGCCACATGCTGAGGGTGAGCAATAGGATCCAAAGTCTAACCCTCCAGCACTTGAACTAAAAAACTACAGCTGGGATTGCCAAAGGCCCCTTGCGGATTCATGCGCCCAACTTAATAGGAGTTGGGCACCGAACTTCCTTAGGCTCCTGTGATGATTTGGGGACCTTTCTACAATGTATGAATTCAGTTTGCTATTGTGAACTTTCTTATGTTTGTTCCCTTATGTGCTTCAGCCACTATATGAGGACAAAGAGACACCTGGCCAGCTCACTGCAGCCCCATTTGTGTTCTTTGGTTAATTTCTCAACTTTTTCTGGGCTGTGACAATGAAACCAGACTCTGGTGTTTCTAGTCAGTTTTGCTGCCTGGTCCCGCTAGCACAGTTCTGTGGCATTCTCATTGCAGGTGCATAAAGGAACTTTGCAAAATAAATGAATGAAACTGTTTTCACTGAGCAACGTTTCAGGCTTCAAAGGAAGGCACAGCCCATCTCCCACAAGGTGCCCCTTAGCTGTTCAATGTACATATGGACATTGTGTGTGTGTGTGTGTGTGTGTGTGTGTGTGTGTGTGTGTGTGTGTGTGTGTGTGTGTGTGTGTGTGTGTGTGTGGCCCCAGCTGATGATCAGCTGGTTATTGCTGAAACATGAGGGCTGATAGCTCTTGCCAATTTTATGCTCGGTAGTCCAACAGCAACTAGTAAGTTAATTAGTACTTATGGGTGTTTGTGCATCTCTGCTGGGTGGAATAAGAATTGCTCAACTGCGTGTCACAAGCTCGGTACTACTAGCAGAGATTCTCCTTTAGCTCTTGAAGTATTGGGAGAGGGAGGGAGGGTGTCTGTGCTTTTGGAAAAGAAGAGTCCAATTTCTGTCTTTACTGTTCCTGTGAATTTACAAACGGCCATGTCCTGGGGACCTTGGTAGCGTCTGATTGCTGCCATATCCCCATTTTGAAGTTTGCTGTTTGCTTCAGCTGAATCCTGTGATGGTGAGTTCCACAGGTGGATTTCTATGTTATCAGCATTCTCCTAGCTCTCTCTACCACAAGTATCCAGATTGTGTTATTGATTTAGATAGTGAGAGGAAGGATGGTGCAGTGGTTAGGGTGCTGGCTTGGGATTCAAGGGAACCTGGTTACCTTTAACACAGACTCTATGTGACTTTGAACCCAAAAGCTGCCATCCTGGGTCAGACCATCTTGCACAGTATCCTGTCTCCATGAGGAGTGTGCAGAACAGGGCACTTATGGAGAAATCCACCCTGTCTTTCACTCCCAGTCAGAGGTTAAGGGTCTCCTCGAGCATGGGGTTGACCATCTTGGCTTATAACCATTGATGGACTGATCCTCCCTCCATGAACTTATCCAGTTCTTTTCTGAACCCAGTTATACTTTGGGCCTTTAAAACATGCTCTGGCAAGGAGTTCCACAGGTTAGTTGTGGGGGAAAAGTAACTTCCTTGTGGTTGTATTAAACCTCCTGCCTGTTAAACCAGGGTCACCTGATGTAATTTTGTATCGTGGGAAAGACTAAATAACATTTCTCTTCACTTTTTCAATACCAGTCATGATTTTGTAGACATCTGCCAGATCCTCCCTTAGTTGTTTCTTTCCTAAGCTGAACTGTCCTGACCCTTTTTTAGTTTCTCCTCCTATGGAAGCCATTCCATACCCTTGATCATCCTTGTTGCCTTTCCCTGAACGTTTTCCAGCTCCTCTCTCTCCTTTTTGAGATGGGGCAGCCAGAAATACTCCCTTGCCAAGCTGCTGTGAGAATAACTCTAAAGATCGAGAGGTGTTCAAATGCCTAAAATCAGTAGATCGGTTTAGTTGTGTGGAAAAACTGTTATCAGAGTCATAAGGAAATAAAAGGTTTCTGAGTTTACCAGACTAAACCCTCTAGAAGGGTTTCTGATAGCTACAACCAGCAACCTACTTTAAAAAAAAATGGATTCAATGGGAATTTCTATGCTCTGTTACTTCAGAATTCCCTTTGCAAGTATTTCCAAGCACATTGGCATCTTGCCTTTGTGAGGGATGCTGCTATTGAAAGAGTATAGATCAAAGGTGGCAATTAGAGGCTTTTAGCAAACACACTCAGTCTATTAAGTTGTGTAATTATGCAGAGACAATCCTTAGAGTATTTGGTGGTTTTGGGGGGAGAGGAAGAAAGAATGTTGAAAACCATAGGAAAGAGGCATAGGACACGTGTAGTTTGTCTTGGATCCGGCTCTCTACACTCACATCTGTTGTCATTCACATTGCTCTAGGCTGCTCAGAGCCAAGAACTCCCATCAGAATCCAGGTGCTCAAGTCTTGTCCCCCATCCCCAGGCTCATTGGCAATAAAGCTGGTGTAGGAAAGATGGGAAGGACTCAAGGGACAGGGGTGAATTGCTGGCCCTGCCACAGATTTCCTGTTGTGACCTTAGTCAAATCATTTAATCTTTCTGTGCCTCAATTCCCCATATGGAACTTACAGGTAATCCTTCCTTTCCCCTGCCCTTTGTCTGGCATTTCTGTGTACATTTCTTTTCGGCACATTGACTCTGTCTTGCTAGCTTACATTTTACAGCTAGACAACAAATGCCATGTCTACATTGGCAATTGAACGACACAACTTTTTTTTCTTCCTAAATGTTTATGTGTAGAATTGATTGACTGAAACTTATCTATTGAAAAATTTGCCTGATAAAACAGGATTTCATCCGAATCAATATTTTTCATAGGAAACCATCAATTTCCACATTTTCAAATTTTCCAAGGGGAAAACTGGAAACCAAACACTGTTTTTGAATCAACATTCAAAAATATCAGCAATGACAGAAGTTGACATTGTGAAATGAAATGTTTCATTCAGTACCAACATTTTAATATTCAAATGAAACGCTGGATATTTTGATGTTTCATGCTAACTTGAGATGAAAACAAAAGTCCAAGTATCAGGTTTTCCCATGGAATGGAAATTCCATTTTCTGAACACTTCAGTTCATGTGTGTCTGCTTGAAAGGGGCCTCCCCCAAGATGGCTCAGGGAGTGTCTGGATCCCAAGCCCAGTCTTTTGGATGTTTGAAATGTAGATCCACATCTGGATTTTCTGGCCTAGGGCTATCTCGTGTCCTCCTAGCTCGGTCTGGCAAAGGGAACAGAAATACTGAAAGTTCACAAGGCAAGTTGTTCGCGGGGCATTCCGGAGCTGTCAGAAACTAACAAACCCAGCACCAATCTCATGGAGAGCAAGTCGTTCCTCTCAGGAGCAGGTTGGGCTACATTTTGAGATAAGAATTTTAAAAGCAAGGGTCAAGATTGAGGGTCACTAGAAGAACTGAGGGGAAGGGGCAAAGACTGCAATCGCATGGGTTGCAAATTGGGATTGAGAGTCCTTGAGCTGATTCAGGGGCAGCACTGGAATGGCAAATGGCTGCAGGTTAAGAGTGAGGATCAGTGGCCAGGGGCGGCTCCAACCCCAGCACGCCAAGCGCATGCCTGAGGCGGCAAGCCCCGGGGGGCGCTCTGCTGGTCGCCGCTAGGGCGGCAGGCAGGCTGCCTCCCGAGCTTGGGGTGGCAAAATGCCTAGAGCCGCCCCTGTCAGTGGCAGAGATGACCGTGAGCAGCCTGGACAAAGCTTGTTTGCGCTATGTGTAGATTTCACAGCAGTGCTTCCTGTAGATGACTTTCATAAGCGCTCTGAAGCAGGCAAGTGGTGGGTGCACTTCCCTAAGTACTGGCTCAAAGCCCCTTTGTAGCCCAGCTGATCCTGTGAAACACTCTCCAAAATAATTTAAAGGGAGGACCAGGAGACGGAGGCCGCTGTGCAGTTTTAGTGGCACCTGACTCTGAGGTCTCCTCGTGGCTTTTGAAGGTTAATGGGTTCCCAGCATGTGTCACAAACACATTTCAATCTGCAGGAAGGACCAGTCTGGCAAGTCATAGCAGGATCCTTGGAGAGGAGGCAGCTGCAGTTCCCAATTATATTAATAGGAGAGGCAAGGTTTTTAGCCAGCGAGAATACAAAATACAGTGAATTTGTTTTTAAAAGTTAGGGAAGTCTTGATTCTCATGGGGGGCAGATGCTGCCAGATGCAAGAAAAGCGAAGACATTCACTTCAAAGCCTCTGACTGCCAACGTTTTCTCCTGTCCTCTCCCTCTGATTTCCCTGCTTCTTCCCAGATCCATGCCAGGCATCTCTGGTCTGCATGATGGCTCTCGCTCTATAGATCTAATTTTCTGCTTTTCGTGGACTGTCAGGCCACAGTTTTGCAAGGAGCATTCCTACGGGCACAGAGTTGAGTAGCAGATAGAAAACATCTCTTAAATGGAGTGGTGCAAACAGCACCCCCTCCGGGTGCACATCTGCCGTGCAGAAGGTGAGCAGCTGCTCCCACAGTTTGAGTTAAGTCATTCAGAAGAACCGTGTGTGTGTGTGTGTGTGTGTGTAAGGCACAGAAACCTTTTAAATCGTTCATCATGACCCTGCACCCACTGATAGCATCTTGCACCCACTTTGCACCAGGGATCCACTGCCCTCCACTTTGGCACAGGTATAAGTGACAAAATAGGGGGCAGGGCAACAGAAGCCATGTTTGAGGGACCACACAGGGCAGTTGTGAATTGATCTTCATAAATCTAGCATGTAAAATGTGTGTCCTTTGCATCCCATTGGCCTTTTTTATACCTCCCACTCCTCCTCGGTCCTGTAACTTCTCAGTCCTTTTCTTCTCTGCCCCTTCTGCGAAGGCTGCCAGGAGTTCTACATGTGCATTCCAGCACTTGAGGAGCAGATTCCATTACCCTCCTGATGCAGCAACCTGCTTGTAGGGAGGAGGCCAGGTTGCAACAGGGAAGAGTTTGGAGGAGCCACCAGGAAGCCAGTCTGTGTGCATGTGGCTGGAATGCTGGCGGCACCTGTAGCACTTCTGTAAATAGGTCTCTGAATAAAGAACCAGTTTAGTTTTAGAAATGTGGAGTCCTCTCCTGTTGTTACCCAGCACACGGTACATGAAAGACAAAGTTCTTTTTGTGCCCAGCATCCTTCCAAAATGAATCCATCTCTGAAGACCTGAAAGTACCTCTTTCCAGAATTCCCCTCCCTACCTCCCCCCGCGACAATGCACCGTTGTCTGAACACACACCCAGTGATCATCTCATTTAAATGGCCACATTAATCCTGCTGAGGCTGAGTTACTTGTAACCAGAGTCTCATTCCACTCCCAGTTCATGTGATTTATGTTTATTCCCTGCATATGAAATGAAGTGTAAAGCAACTGCTGCCACATTCAGAGTCACTCCACCTTGATTTGTTTTAGCAAGAGGGAGCGGTTTGCTTTGGTTTTTTTCTCTCGTAAGGAAAATGAAAATTTGAACAGGATTAAATCTGAATCCTTTTGAATTTTTAATCCTGAGCGGAATTCAAATGCTCCCCAGGAGGCTGCTGCAGTGACCCCAGCCAGCAGGATGAGGATGAGGAACTCTGCCATGTCTCCAGCAGTTTTCGACTGCAAAACAAAAGTGGGAAGAGAGGCTGCCCTGCCTTAATTGGAACCACATTATTTCCTCATTGTTTAAGCATCAGCCCTGATGGATGCTTGTTCTGCATGTGGTTCCTAAAGGGCTTTCATGGCCGATGCATTGCAGGGTGGAATTTTCGCCTACAGGTCATGGCGTCTAGTCATCGGGCTTGTCTACACTTCTAGTGCTGCAGCAATGCAGCTGCACCACTCTAGTATTTAATGAAGACACTTCTCCTGTCGGTGTAGGTATTCCACCTCCCTGAGACACGGTAGCTCTGTCAACAGGAGAAGCTCTCCCACTGACATAGCGCTGTCTACACCAGGGCTTATGTCGGTATAACGGCGTCGCTCAGCGGTGTGGATTTTCCGAAGTAAGTTGGTAGCATAGAGCAAGTCATTGGAAGCCTGGCACAAGCATTTCCAAACCTTGTTCTCTGCTCTACACTCACTTCCCATTAAGTATTGAGTCAAGTTTGAGATCTTGGTCCCTTGTCTTCAATTGGCACAGAACTTTCTTGGGGACAGGTCCCAGACTGTGGAACTAACTACTGTGAGAACTAAAGGCCATCACCACCCTCTCCATCTTCTGCTGCAAGGGCTAGGCACAATTCTCCATCCAGCCTTCTCTTACATAAACACAGAGCAATAATAACAAACCACCAAACAAAACTCTCCCCTGGGGAAAAGATGAGAAAGTGAATGAACCACATGCAACCTCATGCTTAATGCGCTAGAGGAAAGTGCGCATGTACTATGCTGAAGTGAGTGTTATAAGAACCTGAATAGAACTGTGGAGTGAATGACCTCCCAAACACACGCGCACACTCATACACTAATGCTCGCACCTAAATGTGCACACACGTAACTGCCTGTGGCTGAACACAGGCTCATATGCTTACGGCTCCGCAGTAGGAAGGCAGACAGGAGGATGGTCCAGTGATTAGGAATAAGAAGACCTCACTTCAAGCTCCATATACTCCCTTGGGAAAGTCAACCAGCCTTTTTGTGTTTCAGTTCCTCCTCTGTAAAATGCAGCCAGCAGCACTGCCCTACCTCCCAGGGGAGTTGTGAGGGTAATTACATTGAAGCTTGGGAGGTACTCCAATATCACTGTAATAGAGGCCACGTAAGCACCATAGAGATCTAGCTAGAATAACTTCCCACGTGTCTGGGACATCAATTAGCTGTGCAAGTCTCTCGATACAAGAGTGCATGAGGTTGCAAGTGTGTCTGTGCCTTGGACTGTGCATTTGGCTACAATTACATATGTATTGCTTTTTGGTAGCTGTGGAAGGTGGAAGAGAAGCCTTCTGGGGTGAGGGAGCGCATTATTGACCGTGTTGTGGGCCATGTGAAAGTTGCAAGGAGCACAGGAGACCTCCCCATAAGTTGTTACTGCCACACTCTTCAGGTTTTGAGTTGAGGGCATGGTTCCTGATGCACCTAAACTATCTTGAAACAAAGTTTGTGGGTGTTTCTTAATATCCGACGTAGTGCATTATTGTCAAGAGCAACTCGAACCCTCGTGTTACCCTTCTGGCTTAATTAAAACTGGTGAATGCACATGGGGAAAAAACCCACCCCTGACCTTGGCTGTGCAATTAAGACAATGCTGATCCTGACTGTGCCCAGAGATTTCCCCATCCTGCTGAATCCCAGAAGCAGCCAGCTGAAGCCAGAGAGGGACCCACTGCTGCTAAAGCAGATTCCCTTTAGGTTGAGCCCTTCAGGGAATTCTTCCTCTCCCCAAGGGGACCTTAATCTGCTAGCAGCTCATTCCTAATTCTCATCCAATGTTAATAAGCATCTCCAGCTCCACTGCTGTTGAAGACTTTCATATTGGGATTTTCAGGCAGCGAGCGATGTCTGTGAGTAATAGCCTCCTATTTTTCATTTTTGCTGTAATGGATGCTGGACAAGCTATTAATGCTTCCCCTCCAAACCCCTCTCCCTCCCCCTTCTCTTCCCCATCTCTTTCTCCCTCCCCCGGCTCATGTGCTGACTCATGGCTCCCCGCAAGCAGCGAAATCCAATAGCCTGGAAATTAAGCATACAGTTCCATGGGAGGGTGTCAAGTTTGCAGGGCACAGAGCCAAAGGAAATAAGTAAAAGTGAGCAAAAGCAGAGGGAAGAGATCACAATAGACAAGCTCAACAAAAGCCCGTCCGCTGACATTCTGGAAAGAGACAGCGCTGGTCTTGAATGCAGGAATCAATCATGTTCTTATGGACCAGGTGAAAACTGACAAAGATGCATCTGGTGCTGCTCAGGATTATGGAGAGAGAAAAAGCTTTTGAGATCCTGAAGGGCTGCGACTCAAAGCAAAAGAACCTTTTATTTATTTTCCCCTCAGCTCTCCACATGAGATGAATGTCTTTCTTTCTCTAGGGTGCGGATAGGAATGTACAGTTGCAAAGGATAAAAATATAAAAGCACATATGCCCTGGGTAGCAACGGTGGTCTTGAGGCCAGTACAGGCTTGGCTCTTTCAAGGTCTGGCTTCAAGTGACACCTCAACCATAGCCTGTTGCTAAGTCTCTAAAGGCTGGGCTTTTTCTAGTCCTCAGCAACCCCAATCTAAACTAGCTTTCCAAAAGAGCTTGGATCTGATTTGGGCCCCTAAATAAAGGCCAGATTTTCAAAAGAGCCCCCAGTCCGCACCCATCATGCTGAGTACTTTGGAGAATCTGTCCTTTAATCGCTCTGTGCCTTTCTTCCCCTGTCTTCCTTTCTCTGACCCTTGCCTACATAGATTGCAAACTCTTGGGGGAAAGGATTGGCTCTAACTATTGTGACAGACCTAGACCAGTGGGGTACAGGTAGAGGGCAAATATACTGGTCACTGGATGAGTAGTTTTTTGTTCCCTGAGTGACCACAGCAGGGGCTGCACTAGATTAATCAGGAACCTGCTAGAACCAATTAAGACAGGCAGGATAATTAAGACACCTGGAGCTAATTAAGAAACTTCTAGAATCAATTAGGACAGCCTAGCTAATCAGGGCACCTGAGTTTGAAAAGGACCTCACTTCAGTTTGTGGCATGCATGTGAGGAACTGGGAGCAAGAGGAGCTGAGAGTGAGAAGACAAATTACCAGAAGACTGAGGAGTACCAGCATTATCAGACACCAGGAGGAAGGTCCTGTGGCAAGGATAAAGAAGGTGTTGGGAGGAGGCCATGGGGAAGTAGCCCGGGGAGTTGTAGCTGTCGCGCAGCTGTACCAGGAGGCACTCTAGACAGCTGCAATCCACAGGGCCCTGGGCTGGAACCCGGAGTAGAGGATTGGCCCAGGTTCCCTCCAAACCTCCCAACTCCTGATCAGACACAGGAGGAATTAACCTTGATTGTGGCTTCTACCAGAGGGGAAGGTCTCTGTGCTGTTTCCCGACCCACAGGGTGAATCTGCGAGGCGAGCAAATCCGCCAATAAGTGCAAGACCCACCAAGGCAGAGGAGGAACTTTGTCACACTATGTGTATGGGCAGCACCCCGCAACGGGGTCCTGATCTCAGTTGAGGCACCAGGGTGTTAATGTAATGCAAATGATAATTCAAAGCCTTGATTGACACAATAAGCTGCTTTTGGGCTGTGGGAGGCAAAGGAGTTTGGGATTGAAAAGAGGTTTGTATTAAATATATTACATTAGCACTTGGGAGTCCCAGTCAGCATCAGTTGTGCTAGGCACTGAACATAGGGATGGATGCAGTCCCTGCCCCCAATGATCCTACGGTCTAAGACAACAAGCAACACATGAAGGGAAACAATCAAATTATACAACTTCTATTGTCCTATATACACTTGGGAAAACCCTCACGGGCTTTAATTTGCATTAGCTCTACTGCAGTCAATGCTGATTCACAGCAGATGAGGCTCTGGCCCTTGCTCTGTTTATCAAATTTAATTTTGGTTTAGAGAGAGACAACTAAGACAGCACTGCCCCTCAGCCTAGCCCGCTGCCCTGGTAGTAAAATCAGAATTTACCATATTGGGGTTTAGCGCTGCTCATGCTGTGTTAGAGCTTGCAAAGAAAATGGTTCTGAACACGTCGTAATACCCCTGCAGCCCAGTCAGTCAGCTGTGTGCCTCTATCCGTGCAACAGCACGTCAACTTCAGCAGAGTGGCAGGCAATGGAGGAGAGCGTGTGGCCAAGAGTTTTTGATGAGCAAAATACAAGAGAGAGTATGGGATAGAGAATAGAACTCAGGGCCAGAATGGGACAGGGATCAAATGAGGCCTATGCACCAAACCCTAAGACGGTGGTTCTCAACCTTTTGTACTGTCACCCCTTTCACACAGCAAGCCTCTGAGTGTGACCCCTTCTTATGAGTTAAAAACACTTTTTATATATTTCACACCATTATAAATGCTGGAGGCAAAGCGGGGTTTGGGATAGGGCTGACAGCTTGCAACCCCCCCTCCATGTAAGAACCTTGTGATCCCCCCATCGGGGTCCCGACCCCCAGTTTGAAAACCCCTGCCTTAAGATATCCTCAGGCCACTGAAACGCTGCATCAAATGAAGTGAGATCATTCCCCCAGTCCTCTCATGAGATCCTAGCCCCATGGCCAGCGAGGCAGCCCTGTCTCCTGCTGGAGAAGCGTTTTTTTTCAATGGGGTGAGAAGAAATCCAAACAAAAATTCGAGCACTGAAATGACACTCCCTGTTTCACCACTGTGTTCCCTACAAGGTCTGCGTAGCCTCGTCCACTACAAAATCTTACACATGACCAGTCGCTGTTGGACTCTATGGAGACTAGATCCATATGTGTTTGTGTAGCCCACTGCTCTGGGTGTGTCCCTGATCCCCCTCAGCACCCAGTTAGAGGCTGTGGGTCTGGCTGGCGAAGGTCAGGCTTTCAGCTCTTTAGGTACTTGGTTCAATTCCTTGTATCAGCTAAGAAAACAGCCCCTTGTGTTTGCAGGATCAGAGTGCCAGATTGTAAGGTGGGTGGGGTAGGGCCTTTCTTTTCCTTCATTCTTGTCTGCAAATCCCCTAGTTCGCTGTTTGGTACAATGCCCCCAATTCAGCAAAACATCAAAGCATGTGCCATTGCAGTCACTGAGACCATGAATTGGTGGGGATTTTCACAAGCACCTATATGATTTAGGAGCACAAGTCTCAAAACAATGGTAGTTGTGCTCCTAAATTAAAGAAGCTGATTCAGGGCCTATAGGAAAGATAACAAAATTCCCCCTGCAGTGGAAGGGTTTAGCACTTTCTCTCCCTGTTAGGAAAAACTCCCTGCTAAACTATTACCAGATAAATGCAAAAAAAACCCCAATAAATGCCTAGATGCAAAAGAAACAAAACTCTGTGTTTTCATGATGGTTAGTTTCGCCAGCTGAAATACAGTTATCCTTGTGCCCCACCCCCGGCACTGTGAAATACAGCGTAGGAATTCCTCCGAGCTTGAGCCTGCATTGAGTTCATAACTTTGCCTTCCTTGGATAACTTGTCAAGCTGTCAGGAAGATATATTTCTTTTCAGAGAGCTGGTTTTAATAGCAGCCATGGATTGACCGCTTGAATTTCCACTCACGTTTTGTGAATGTGTGGGTCCTGTGCTGAGTTATTTTTTAAACATAATTTGGGGCCTTTTTTAAAAAAAAGCAGGTTCAGAATCCGGGGCTTTGGCACGGAACCCGGAGCTGGAGTGCGGAGCAGTGGAGCTGCAGGTTTTTGCCTGGAGCTGGAGCGGAGCCGGAGCACAGCTCCAAAGCCTGGTCATAATCAAAGGTAGGATGAGCTTAGCGCTTTTCACCTTTGTGGTGCTTTAAAACCACTATGCCACAAAAACTGCAGCTCCCACAAATATAGCAGAGAGGTGGCATTATGTGGGGTGTGGTGGTCTGCGATCACACAACTCTTCCCCACTAAACAGACTTGCTTCCCACACCCTCTTCTCTCTTTTCTGTGCATCTGCTCGTCACCTAAGTCAAACACCTGCAGTGACTTTGTTTTTTGGAGCACCAATCTCCATTACACTTCAATCATTCCTTTTTTTGATGTAGGGAAGCTTTATTATGACTGTTTTATGGGCAGGTAAACTGAGGCATGAAAAGGTTGTGTGACTTGCCCAGGAAGAGAGAGAACCAGTGGCAAAGCTGGGTATGGAACCAGGTGTCTTTACTCCCAGTCCAGTACTGGACCAGTACTGGACCGTTATTAAAATAACCACTAGGGCCTGGACAAAGCAAAGGCTATGAGTGTAGTGTATGAGCTGGGCATGTATCATATTGTAGTGCTCCTTCATCTAGATGGTTTATGGTTCTGATACGGGTTCTTTGGCTGCCGAGGAGAAAGGAAGGACTCATCAGAGCTACAGTGGTGTGATGGGATAAGGCTCTTGTAGGGCCCAGAGTGAAGGAAAGAGAGTTGATTGGCCAGCTGGGCTGTCACTCACCCAAAGAGACAGAGGCGAGACTTCTTTTCCCCCAAAGGCTTCTGGGTAGGGAAACCCTCTACAAAACTTCTTGGCTCCTCTTCCAGCTAAGGGTGAGAGTTTCTGGCAGGTTTTTGCAAAATATTTATTTGAATATATCTGGGTGTTATGTTTTTAAAAAAATTCCTCTGAACTTGCTGCTTATTGCACAACCTTGCTGTTGCACTGCAGCAAGTAAGAATGGTGTAGATACCAGGAATCAGCTAATAAAATTCTCCATTTCTCAGGTATAATTTACGGAAGATGACATTTGCTCACAGCACCAGATTTATTGGCTCTGGTTAGTGTGCGGAGTGCCATGTGGAGTGCAGTGAACCCAAGTGGTCAGGACCTCTGTTTAACAAACAACTCACGTTAAAGATGGGGTCTTCAACAGCACGGTGCTCCTTAGGGGACATTACTTACCTAATGCTTCTTAGGGGAAAATGGCTCATGTTGAATTGCTAAACACTTTACAAAGAAGGTCAGTATCATTATCGCTATTTTACAGATGGGGAAACTGAGGCATGGAGGTATGACATGACTTGCCCAAGATCAGACAGAGCTTGAAGTAGAAACCAGTTCCTATTCTATGCTCCTTTCTGCTACCTAGCTGGCAGAGTTTGGCAGGGAGCCCAGATCTCGTAAGTCACAGTCCAGTGCTTTAGCCCAGTGGCTCTTAACCTTTCAAGACAACTGTACCCTTTTCAGGAGTCTGAGTTATTTTGCAAACCCCCAAGTTACACCTCATTTAAACTACTTGCTTACAAAATCAGACATAAAAATACAAAAGTATCACAGGCCGCTATTACTGAAAAATGGCTGACTCCCTCATTTTTACTATAGAATTATAAAATAAATCAATTGGAATATAAATATTGTACTTGCATTTCAATGCCTAGTATATAGAGTCATATAAACAAGTCATTGTCTGTATGAAATTTTAGTTTGTACTGACTTCGCTCATGCTTTTTATGTAGCCTGTTGTAAAACTAGGCAAATATCTAGAGGAGTTGTTGTACCCCCTGGAAAATTTCTGCATACCACCAGGGGTACACGTACCCCAGTTGAGAACCACTGCTGTAGCCAGTAGACAGCACTGCCTTCCATTTTCTTACCTTCTCTGACAGCGTTTCCTCCACTTGCTTTCCTATCTGAGCCCAAACCTGCTTAACATAACATCGGAGAGGATCAGAGCCTTGGGAGGTGGTGTAGCTACAGTGCTGAGTGACGGGCTTGTTGGGGAGGGAAGGAAGAAAATATATACTTACAAATAAACCTAAAAGGACACAACCACGGGATAAGTTTCTTTTTGTTAGAAAATAAGAAGTGAGGTTGTGTTCTGTGTACAGCTCTTCAGAGGCTAAAGAAGAACATTTTCTGTTTGAACGTGTCGCATTAAAAGCCAGCGCTCTCTCCTCAGCAAGATAAGGAACTTTTTTTTATTTGAAACTTTCAGTATCTACACTTGGCCAGCTGCAGGGAGTTGGATCCCTTTGAGGCATTCAGCAGAGACAGAGGAGGGGAATGAATGAAATATGGCTCAGTGCACCAGCCTAGAAGGTTTGTCTTCCTCTTCCCCCATCCTGGAATTAACTAATAAAAAACCAAAGGAGCCTGAATAAGGAGCATTGTGTCTTTTATTCCTTTGTTTAAAAGACGTAGATGAATCTCATAGCAATTACTAGTCAGTATTTTTACTGTAGTCCTCAATGTGTGTACATCCAGCGCCTACCAGAATGGGGTCATGATTGAGATCTCTATCGTACGGGTTCATTGTAGCATCTGGACACAGTCCATGTCGAATGCACAGCAATAGCGAATTGTTAGTGGATTTTGCGGCATTTCTGGCACTTCTCCCCTTTCAAGAGTAAAAAGTCTGCTGGTTATTTTAGGACTTTTTATCAATTTTGGTTGGTTTGCTTTAGGAGGGTTTTTTGTTGATATTTAAAAAAAAAATCCTAGTTCTATCTAGCACTTTTCGGTTGTAGGTGTCCTAGTCCTTAACAAAGAAGGCAGTAATATTACACCCATTTGATAGATAAGACATGAGTTGCCCAGGGTCACCCAGTAGGCCAGTGACAGAGTTGGAAATAGATCGCAGGTGTCCTGAGTCCCAGGCCTTTGCTTTAGCCACTAGACAACACTGACTCCCAGATTCCAACTCCATGGAGCCAACCAGGTGTTCCTGTAATTCTACTAGTATTTCAATTCTCTCTAACTTCTTGACAATATCTGTTCCATCACAACACTTGGATAAGGTCATCATCGGGCTAAAGCAACTTCACAACATTTGACTCATTCCAGTGTTTCATTAGCACGAAGTGATGTAGCAGGCAGGGCTATAGGGGGAAGGATATTCAATAAGCATGCAGAGACGCCAGTGTTGCATGCCAAGAGACTGGTGCTTGGGAGCGACCTGGTCCGTAGCTTGCATTCTGGAATTCCTGAGGTCTCATGAAACCTAAGCCTCTTTCTTCAGTCCCCCTCACGCTGGTGCAGGGCATGTACACTTTCTTCTTTGATAGGGGAGAAGATATTATTAGTCTTTCGAGTGGGGCAGAACTTTCTGAAGCACCTAAGTGACCTATGAACCTCAGGCTCCTAAGGCACTTAGCCACTCAAAAATTTTGCTTACCCTCATTGTCGAGAGAATAGATTCTTTGCAGGGGTGGCAGACACCTAATGCATAAGGGCTGCACTCCATCTCCCCCACCCATTGGAATTGCCAGCCAAGGAGTTCTGAATGAGAAGCTGCTGGGTGGTATAGCTGGTACTCTGTCTTGCCAATGTATTGAAATTCAATGGGAGGCAGAGCTGAAAGAAGATTAAAAGCACCGGTGCTTTTATTAAACCCAGAAGTGGACACACATATGCATTAATGTCGTCTTTCTGGCCCTCAGAAGTCTACAGTTATCCAGAGCATCAAATGCTAATATATCAAGACTCAAATACCTGCCCCTGATCACAAAGGAAATGAAAGTTGTTCTATTATGTATTTATCTGCTCCTGAAGGGAGGTATTTGAAACAGCAGGAGACAAGGGGAGAGTTGAAGACATTATTTCTATGACTCATCTGAGATGAGAGGTAAATCAGTGTCTAGAATGCACTATTTCCTTGCAGACCTGGGACCCTCTCCTTTGTCCAACCTCTTCTGTTCTGTGCAGCCGTCCATGCCAATCCTGGGACTACCTAGCCCTTCTCTTTTGTAGGTCTCAAAGCACTTTACAAAGGAGGTCAGTATCCTTTATTCCTGTATTTACAGATCAGGAAAGTGAGGGACAGACAGGAAGTGACTTGCCCACAGTCACCCAGTACCAGAGGCAGGAATAGAACCCAGTGGTCCTAAAACCAGTCTACTGCTCTAACCACTAGACCACCTTACAGTATCAAGCACTTGAGATTTGTGATGATCATGAGTCTGGCCCTGTCACCTCTCCCCTCTTCCCCCCTTCCCCCCAAAAGAGATTAATAGGACTTTTGATTTGCCTTCTGGGTTTTGAGCCCTTCAGGCCATGTTTTCTAGCCCTTACTCACAAGCAGAAGGGCTACCAACTTAAAAATGAAACGAAATCAACTGAGATTTTTCACATTAATCCCTTTACTCCAGAAGCTGGGGCTTTAAGAAAAGCACCAAATATCACATGCCTTGCTGTGGAGTAGTGAGGGCTGGTAATCCTGTTAGTTCCAATTCATTCTATTAAGAAAGTGCCTAGGAGTCAAGGCCCCTGTGCACTTTGGGCTACACTGGTAAGTAATAAAGGAATCACTCTCTGCTGCCAGAGAAATCACAGTCCCAGCTGCTGATTGCTATTGTTTGTTGAAATGCTGTAGGTCACATCAAAGACGGAATCTACAAGCTCCATGCCCTGGAAAGCTGGATGTCAGTTCAGTGCAGACGTAATATGCTTATTTTGGTAGCATCTAGAGGCATCAAGTGAGATCACAATCCCACTGTGCTTGGTGCTGTACAAATAGAGTGAGAGGCGGTTCCTGCCCTGAAGGGGATATTCTCAGACATACTGTAGAGATGGGGGAACAGAGGCACCGAAAGATTAAGGGCAACACTTTCAAAGGTGATTTAGGAATGTCAGTCTTACTGAAAATCAAGGAAGCTTTGGCTCCTAAATATCTTTTGAGATTCTGCTCCTTAGGCTCCTAACTCCCATTGAAATCACTGAAAGTCAGTGGGACTCAGGCTCCTGGGAAAGTCTGGTCTGCTTGTTAGAGCAAGGGACTAGGAGTCAAGACTCCTGAGTTTTATTCCCAGCTCTGCTACTGACTCTGTGTCCTTTGGCAAGTCTCTTCACCTTTCTGCAGCTTGTCTTACTGCTCTGTAAAATGGAGGTACTAGTACTGACCTCTTTTCCTGGGGTGTTGAGGTTTACCCAGCATTTGAGCTCCTTGAGTGAAAGATGCTCTACAAGTGAGCCAAAGGAACAGGACTTTCGAAAGGACCTAGCTGTCCCTCCCTCCCTTGTGGGTCTGGTAATCTTCCATTTCTCCTTTGTGGCTGCTCTCCTGGTGCGGTTGGATCCAGGAGCTCTCTTTCTGGGCCAGCCTGAGGCGATGAATGCTGGCACCATCAACAGCATCTAATTCTTCTCTCTGTAACTTTAAACCCAATCACGTCTGACTCTGCTTGAGGAGAGATCTCAAGATGCATGGAAAGCCCAGCGCCGGCTTATTTACCCTCTATCGCGCCGACTCTTCTCCCACCCGAACAAGTCGAACCACACCTGCCCTGTTTTCCTGCCAACCCAGGAGAGACTCAGTATGAAGTGTTATTGTGACTTGGGACAAAGCCCAGCAGAATACAACTTGTAGAGTGTCAGGATTTATGATGCTCTCCTCCGGGAACTTGCATGCTGGGACTCCGTGTACTGTTGTCTCCTGCATCTTGATTACCATGCTGAAGGTGAAATGTACAGTCACAATCTCCTGATTACACCCTCTCGCTGGGAGGGGAGACAGCGGCTGGTCTTGGTGGGAAACCCCAAGAGGGGAATAGGCTACGTGAGTGAATAGTGACCACTTCCCAAAGAGCAGCAGTGGAGTTTGGGCTTGTATTTGGAATAAGCCAGGAAGCCATCCCGGTGAGGCAGGCGGGGTCTCTTGAGCACCGCTTCCCGAAGCAACTGAATTGACAGAGTTTAAATTCTACTCTTGAACCTTGCAATGGCAAAACCCTCCACCAGCCCCTGCTGGGCTTGTCACAGTTCAGGGAAACTGCCTCTGTATTTCTCCACTAGGCTTCACCAAGGGCACCTACTCTCAGACTTCAAGCTCCCCAGCCATCACCTCTCCTGGGTAGAGACTCGCATCTCTCTCCCTCCTCTGCAGACCGCACAATTCCCTGCCTATTCTGAGTTCCCCAGCAAATCAGACTGCCTAAGCCGGCCTGCTTTACTTCTCCTCCATGTAACTGCCCACAGTTATAAGGGACCACGCAGATTTTCCTAAGCAAGCACATTTATTCTTAAGATGAAAGTATTCCAGAGAAAACAAGTCCAAAGAACCTACACCCATGCTAATAAGCTTACCAGAGATCACTGCATCTCCAGCAAGGGCTCTGGCAGGGATCGGTGCTTCAGACCCCAGCAAGGGCTTTTTCTGGGGTTACCAGTTCATAATTGCCTTGGCTCAGAACCAGCACCCTCATCAATCGGAGAGTCGCTCCCTTATACAGTCTGGGTCTCTGATCTGCCGAGGTAATCAGCCAGACAATGGTCCTCGCTTCAGGGCAAAGGTTGAGTCTTTCCTTAATCAGAGGTGGTAATTCACATTCACCTCCTCCCAGGTATTTCCTGGGAATCCCTCTACTTTCTCTGGCATATTGTTTAAAATAATCCTTCTGAAGCCCACACACTTCCCAAGGTTGACACTGGCCATGTCTGCCCCTCACATACAATCCCATAATAATACGTAAATGCTCACATCTTTAATACAACAAACTCCTAAGATGCTTACACTGAATTCAGTAAGGTTTGCCCAGGAAATTGCTACGTCTGCCATAGTGACCACACACAAGGGCTTGTGATGGTAAGAGCAGGTCTACATGGCACAGCATTTAAAATACCTGTGGCACCTTGCTGAATTTAGCACTCCCACTGAAACTATGCCCCCCTCCCCCCCCCGTAGGAGCTGAAGCAGTGTAGCCACAATGGGAAACGTGATGCAAACAATCTCCAGGCATAGAGATTCGCAGTCGCTGCTGGATGCTCTAATCTGTCCCTCCACCCTCTGTTCCATTTGTTTGTTTCATCATTGTTTTCACCTGCATCACCTTGATTGTGTGCTTGATTGGTGGGGGAAACTCAATGCTGAGCACAGTAGGGGCCTGATCTTTGATTGGGGTTCCTCAGTGTTACAGTAACAGAAATATTAAATAACCGTGGTTTGCTCAAAGTGATAACTCTCCCTAAATATTTATTTTTTATGAAAGAAATGCAGGAAATCACAAGTTATAAAACAATATGAATATATTAATGGTTGTGTTAATAGTAATGCAGTGTTACATAGTGATTTTAATACTGAATGCTAGGGTGGTATGTCATGTTAATAACTGCAGTAATATCAATGCACGTTTGTGTAATAAATATTAATAACAGTGCAGCTTCATGGGATTGTTTCTAAACTTTTGCTGCTTTTTTGTCATTTCTCTCCTGCCCAACAAAAATAAGACTACCCCCTCATTCTCCCACAAGAGGATGGCCTATTTTTTCCCCTGAAAAGCCACAAGTGAATAAACCCACCGGATGTGCTTGGTCCAGGATTTGGGTTGCTAGGTGCTATTTCCACACAAATAATAATGCAGGAAGTGAGCTGATCCAATCAGAAGGGACCAAAGAGATGAATACATTCTCCCCTGGCAAGGCTATGTCCAACTGTATTTCATGCCATGGTCTTTGAGAGTTTACCACGTTCTAATTACATTTAATCACCTACTCTCTATTCCTCTGTCTTCTCCCATCACCTCACCTAGTTCCACCTGACTCCATTTGGGGAAAATCCCTTCTCATTGTGTTCAAGAGCCTTCCTTTTCTCATCTTCTTTTCTTTCTCTCCTCACCCCCTTGTCCTATGGAGCTATAATTATTTTTCCTGGGTCATGAATGCAGAGGTCCATTGTGTAACCTTGTCTCAAGCTATCTGTCAGATCAAATTGCTCAGTTTTAGTGAGATTATGAGAGGAATAGCTGAATGGGACAGGTTTTGTTTACTTGGTTATAAGAGTATGGTCAGTGGGCCATATCATTTCAGAGAAGCTTTCTTTTTCTAATTGGAATTAGAGCTGGATTTGGGAAGGATACATTTGAAGGGTGATATCCAGAAGGGAAGTTCTTTAGGGGCTTCAAAGTCTGAGCAAACTTTGACATCTACATTTGCAGCAATGGCATTTCTGGTTAGAGATGGCTCAGGCTGATTAGAGATGGTTTGAAGGCTCAGGCTTGAAACTGACATGGAATTAATCCATCCCCTGTATCCATCCATGCATAGTGGTAATATTTTTGCCTACCTTTGCCATATCACATACTCGGCTGTGCACTTACCTGCATGTATCATTGCTATACCTGATACCTCATGCCTTCCAAACACCTACTGGAGAGGCAGGATGGACACGCAGGATAGGGCTGGAACTCAAGAGACATGGATTTGATTCCCAGCTCTGCCACAGTTTCCTTGTGTGACTTTGGGAAAATTGCTTAGTCTCTTTGCACCTCAGTCCGCATCTGTAGTAATTCCTTGGTCTATGCTGACCAGCTCTTTCGCGCAGGGACTGTCTCTGTCACGGCACAGGCAGACAGAGTACGTGGTTAAGGCCAGGGGCGGAGCAAGGGGTATAACTGGGGTCTCCCAGCTCTGTCCACTGCGCTCCTCACTAGGCCGTACTTCCTGCACACACCCCTCTGCTGTGAAACCTTTGAAGAAGAAATTGCAGAGATCAGCACCCCATGCTCACACCCTGTGGCCTCCTCACATGCTCCATTAACAGGCTCTGTCTATCTCAGGCACCTTAGCAGGGATGCTTTGTCATAAGATCCCAGCAGAGACAACCATTTAGCAGGTACTTATTCTTCTGACAGGACTGGTAATCACTGCATTCCACTAGCCGAGGCCAGAGTTCCTATTCATTTTCACAGGCTTTAGTCCTTTATCGTGTATTCGTCTGAAAGGGTCTTGCTACTGACAGACTTGAGGAAGGGCCAGAGTGAGGAATCTGTATCCTATTAGCGGTTTTCTAGTCTTCCATCAAGTCTCTAAGTGGGTTTCAGGCTGGTGGGAAGAAAAAGGTTTTGATTAAACAGAAATTCCATCTGGAGCGAAGCTCTGAACAGGCAAGTGAATGCTTCTACCTGGTGCTTAATGACATGGCTGTGAGGATGCAGTTGTTCTTTTTCTCACTCTCAGGGCCACTGGGAAGTTGTAAGTAGGCCATGAGTAGCCGCTTGGGAGCAGAGAGTAAACATCCAAAGGACACCAACGCTGTCTGCAGAGGAGGAGCGCCAGGACTGACCCCAGGACCAAACGCTAGCGGGGCAGAGTTTGATTAAAGCTTGTGACGCAGCCTTGGAAGAATGTGGTGTGGATTTATAGTGGGTGAAGGGAGCGGGCCTTGGATGCAGTGTCCTAACCATGTTGGCTGCCTGCCCTTCTAGAAGGGGGGTGGGGGGAGAACTGATTGTGACATTGCAGTCTATAAAATTTTATAAAAATATGCTAATGAGTGAATATAATGTAACTGGAATATGCTTCATGCAAAAGGTCTCTTGTAAGGTATCATTACAAGCCTTATAATCTACTGAGTGTGATCATCCTATTTTTATAAATGTACCACTCTTGTATCTGAAACTAGAAATATGAAATATAACTCTGAGAGCCTATTGTAATTATGCAAAGTGTGGGCCATTAATGGTGGTTTGAAATTGTGATGGCTCCCCTTAACCAAGGCCACGTCCAGACTAGGGTATTAAAATCGATCTTAGATACGCAACTTCAGCTACGTGAATAACGTAGCTGAAGTCGAATTTCTAAAATCGAGGTACTCACCCGTCCAGACGGCGCGGCATCGATGTCCGCGGCTCTCCGTGTCGATTCCGGAACTCCGTTCGGGTTGATGGAGTTCCGGAATCGATGTAAGCGCGCTCGGGGATCGATACATCGCGTCCAGACTAGACGCGATATATCGATCCCCGAGCAATCGATTTTAACCCGCCGATGCCGCGGGTTAGTCTGAACGTGGGCCAAGACAATTGTCTGCAGATGGGTGTGTTTTACCTGTAAGTCTTCCGGTATATGTGTGTGTTGGCAAGTGGGCAATGAAATCTTGCAGTGACGTGATCACATCACCTGAACTGGAATCCATCTTTAACCTGGTGTCTTTCCATTGAGAAGGAGGGGGTGGAAACCCAGAGTCGGACAAAGGATTCCTGCCGTATGCAAAAGATATATAAAGGGATGGAACAGAACAAAGGGGAGAGAGGAGCCATCATGAAGAATCCTCTAGCTACCATCTGAGCTGGAACAAGAGCTGTACTGGGGAAAGAATTGTGCCTAGGGCTGGAAGGTGTCCAGTCTGAGGAAGCGTCTCTGAAGGTGAGATTATCTGTATTCAGTTTGATTAGACATAGATTTGCATGTTTTATTTTATTTTGCTTGGTGACTTACTTTATTCTGTCTGTTACTGCTTGGAACTGCTTAAATCCTACCTTCTGTATTTAATGAAATCACTTTTTACTTATTAATTGACCCAGAGTATGTATTAATACCTGGGGGAGCGAACAGCTCTGCAGATCTCTCTATCAGCGTTATAGAAGGCGAACAATTTATGAGTTTACCCTGTAAACAGATTTATTTGGGTTTAGACCCCATTGGGAGTTGGGCAGCTGAGTGTTAAAGGCAGGAACACTTTTGTGAGCTGTTTTCAGTGAAACCTGCAGCTTTGGGGCAAGTCATTCAGACCCTGGGTCTGTGCTGGAGCAGACGAGCGTGTTTGGCTCAGCAAGACAGGGTGCTGGGGTCCCAAACTGGCAGGGAAAGCAGGGGCAGAAGTGGTCTGGGCACATCAGGTGGCAGCTCCCAGGGGGTTTCTGTGATCCAACCCGTCACACTGGTATTGAGAGAATACAGGGCAAATCAAAAGTGCAGGCCACTGGCAATTGTGTGTTAGAGATCCCCTGCTGTGCCCCATCCACAGAGGGCATGAGTCTGTTGTTGGGGAGCCTGGCCTCTTCAGCTCAAGCAGTAACCACTCATGCATTCAGCTCTGGAGGTCTAGGCTGCTGGCCAGGATGGCGGCCGTGGCACAAAGCTGGAAGTAGGAGGGTGAGAGGGGAGAGTGAGCAGAGAACCTTGCTGCACAATGCCTCCTTTGGGAAGAGGCTATCCAGATACTGAGGCTGGGCCTACATGTGGAGCTGTGGGTGTGATTTCCAGCTTAAATTGACAAACTTGTGCTATTGAGCTAGAGTACTAAAAATGGTAGTGTAGCCTCAGCACCGTGGGCAGTGATGAGTGGCTGCACGGGGCTTCCCACTGCGAGCCCATACTCAGGGGCGCTGGCGGGTTTGTACGCGGGGCAGCCAGCTCTTCTTGCCTCTCGTGCTGCCAGGGCCGCGCTTCTATTTTTAGCTTGGTCAGAGCTAATGGGAGTATGTCTCCTTGAGTTGCAGTTTACACCTTCTGGCTCTGGGGTAGATGTACTGGAGGTGCTGTCCAGGGGAAGTGAAAGGAGCCAGGCTCATGCCATGGTAGAGACTGAAGGTGAGCGTTTATCTGTAGGGCAGTAGTATTGCAGATACTTCCTTTTCTCCAAGCACCTAACGTATTAAATGCCCTCTAGAGGGGGACATCTCACTCACGCACACAAAGCCAATTCCCTATGCTCACAGTCACCATTGCTTCTCAGAGCAGCTAAGTCCCAGAATTCCTCCACGACTTCTGCCTTGTCCAGAAAGCTGGAGCAGCTATGACTGAGGGTAATTAATGCTCTCTGGGCAGTAGCTTCTTAGTCAAACTCTGAACAAAGGCCTGGTAAAATACCAATGGTGTGTTCTCAGAGAACAGAACAGCAGCTGTCTGACCTGCTGAATTTGTCAAAAGTTACCTCAGCAGGGCTGCCAGCCCCAGAAACCAAAATTGTATCCTGTTTCCTTTAATGGCTGATGAAATATGCTTAAAGACAGGGACAAAAGGGGTGTCTGGTGGCTCAGGCACTGAACTGGGAAGCAGGAGTCCTGGGTTCTATTCCTGGTTCAGCCACATATCTGCTGCTTGACCTTGCACTCTTTGCTCCACCTGTGTCTCTTCTCCCCCACCATCTAATTGGACTCTAAGCTCTGTGGAACAAGAATTGTCTCTTGACATTTGTAGGTCCAATACTGAGCCAAACAGGGCCCTGTTCTAAGCTGTGAGCCATAGCTGGTGCTACCATAATGCTATTAACAGCAGGTTTGCTTTAAGATGGGGCTGAATTTCATGTTGGGTCCTACTTAATCCATCCCACTTCATTCCTTCTTCTTGGGCTGCTGAATATAAATCTCTCCCAGGCTGGAGGCAAAGCCTGTTCAGACTGGGCAATAAAGGAGTCACCCAGCTGTATTTCATCTGCCCTGCTTTTTTTATAAAGAGCTTGCAAGCCCTCTGTCCTTATTAGTGTTTCCTTAATAGCTGCTTGGCTATTTTGTGCATCTTCTGCCGCACCCCTATATTCACCAGAGTCGTTAGAACATCTAAATCTTTCTAGTATGTCAAGACTGTGAAATTAACTGATTATTGGCACCCAGGTTGCAGAGTTGCAGAATTTCACCCAAATGATCAAGATAAGCGTAATTGCGCCTCATTGTTCCCTCTGAAAAGTCTTTGGTCTTTCTCTCTCCTTTATCTTAGCATGGAATTCAATGACTTTGCCTCTGGTTGACTCTGGGAATCTTTCTGGGGCGTTGTGTCACCTGATGTGTAGAGGGAGGAGTATGTATCCCCCTCTACTAATTGGGGGGGGGGGCGTCCACCTACCTTACTGGGGTAAGCAGTAGGGTGTCCCATTTTGGCAGGGACAGTCCCCTTTTTAAGCCCTGTCCCGGTCATCCTGACTGTTTTTTGGCAAAACTGGACATTTGTCTCATTTGCTTTTGCCAACTGATCATCAGTTTTGCCAAAAAAGTGGGGTGTGAACCATAGCAGGGCACCGAGGAATGTGTGAAGTGGAGGCCAGAGAGCAGCAAACAGCCCTTAGTGGAAAGGAGGGAGGGCTCAGGAAAGCTGCTTGGGCCAGACCCACCCTGCGCGCATGGGTGGCAAGGGTTCTCGGCCGATCCTGTGCGGGTAGGAGGCAGAAGGCAGGGCCTCGCACAGTGTCCCATTTTCCCTTTGGGTAAATATGGTCAACCTAGTAAGCAGCCCTCCCAAAACTTCCCCCTTCTCCTGGGCTGGTGCATTGAGAGCTCCCTGTTTTGTTTCATGCTACCTTATGCATTCCTGGATCCATGCCCTGCATTCAGCTTCACCCACCTATTGCACAGTGGCAGTGGTTCCCTGCTGGTGGGGAGATGGTCCCTGTGGATGCAGGGGTGGGATGTTGGCTGGTGAGATACATGGTACAAGCCCCACCTGGGCAATGGCAGGGTAACTGCACCTCTCCAGTGCCCCATCCTTGAACCCTAAGGTTGGGCAGGTCAACCCATTCCCTGGCTCCTCTGCCAAGACAGCCCAGATCTGAGCACTCATTTCATGCTGGCCTTTAAAGAGCCAGCCATGAGATGGTAACAACTTCTGCCCTCTGCTGGGCTGGGACCAGCTACCCAGAGACCATGTGTTCCATGTCCCACTGCTGTTTCTCCTGAGTGTCAGGGGATCCCAAAGGAAAAATGGAAAAGAACATGTCTGCTTCTTTTCAGAGCTTCAACCAGCCCGGTAAGCTGCCTCCTGTTAGATGCTAAGGCCGTGCCGAACCTGGGAAAGTTTGCTGGTATTTCTCTGTGAAAACGGAGAGGTTTGCAGGCTCAAATGTTCTGGAAGCAATTGGTGTCTCTGGGTCAAATGCCTGTTGTTGTGAGGAAGTGGGAATGTTCTTGATGTGTTGTTTGAATACTGAGTGGGGAGTATGGACCTGGGAAGATTGCAGGGGAGTTCTGCTGGGACTGCCTGCACTGGGGAAGGGAGGAGACCTGTGAGCATGTAACATGAGAACCCAGGATGGGGTTGAAAGCCAGGTGACACCTCTGCCTGGGAAACTGGACAAAGGACTTAAAGGCTGGGGGAGGAGCCGGGGGAGGCTCAGGGAGACAGGGAGTTTCAGTTTGGAGCTGGCTGGGAAATGGAGAGCGGTGCCCCGACGGGGCTTGGGCTTCCCAGCAGGGCTGTAGCCTCCCTGGGGCCCAGATGGACCTACCTGAGGGGGTCCTGTGGTCTGTACCTGCAAGACCTGTCTTGGCCTGTGTTCTTGTCGTCTAAATAAACCTTCTGCTTTACTGGCTGGCTGAGAGTCCTGGTGAATCGCAGGAAGCAGGGGGGTGCAGGGCCTGGTCTCCCCACAGCCCATGGCAGTGGTAAAGAAGAGAACAGTCTGCTGGAGAGGCAGTGAAGCAGTAGGCAGGAAGGGATTAAAGCCTAGTAGCACGGAGTAGTAGCGGGAGTAGGATGATGTGAGGGAGAAGCACAGAACTGGGGTATTCTAGTGAATGCTTCACTCAGCCAGAAGCATGGGGGCTGCTTGGGGTGTGTGTTTATAGAAGTTGATCTCTGGGGAAGGAGAAGAGTTCTCCTGGCAAAGCCAGACAATGGAATGGAGAGAGGTAAAATCTGCATTGGGAACAGACAGCTGCAGCTCAATTAAATATTGGAGCCCTTCTGTAAATAAGTAATAACTCCCACCACCAAGAAACTGGGGTGAGGAATGCGGTGTTACAGCTGGAAAAGGAGAGGTGAGGGAGTGAGCAGGTCCTTTGCAAATCAGTTCCCTTCCCCTCCACTACAGGGAGGAGCTTGTTAAAATAATTGTCTTCTCTGGGTTTGTTGGTTTCAGCAGTGAACCTAGTGCTGCTAAAAGCTGCCAGCTGGGAACTCTCTTTTTATCTATTGAACAGCAGAGCAAGCTTCCTGCATGTGGCCCTGTCATGCTGATATAACCCTGAGCTGGAAAAATACCCTCTAGTGGGGGGGCGGGAGTGAGCTCTTCACAACTCACAGAATTGAGTCCAAGGACTCTGTCCACAACAGTGTGAATTCATGCTATGTATGTGGCTGGTTTTTTGTTATGTGGACACCTGTCCTGTGGGAACTGGATTAAGCCCCTCCAAATTCAGTGCACACAGGATGCCAGTTGGCTTTCAGGTCTTGATTGGACCACGCTGGAACTGACTAGGAGATTAAATGCCCTTTCTGTTACTTAGGATTTTATCTGTGTTCAGTTACAGCAGGTCCAAATTTTTCTCTCAACTTTTTTCAACCGACACAAATTTAGAATTTGGGATGCATACATCATTTTGGCCTTTCCCCTCTCCTCATCCCCGTCCGAAAAAGCAAGGTGGAATCCAATAACCTTATTTTGAGAAGTATCACGGTTGAAAATGTATCATAATAGCTAACGCCTTTATGGCATATGGCCACACCATGCCAAGATATGGTATAGTTAGCACCTTCCAGCTAAGCAAATCTGGGCTAGAAAAGTTGATGGAGCTGCAGAAAGAGGTCTTGGTGATTCAGTAGAGGATGCTTTTTCCCCTGCCTTAGCGCTGATGCCAGTGCCCCATCCTGGTGGTAGCAGGCCCTGTACTGCAGGGAGCAGTGTCAGTAACTCTGTAGGAGGCACTTTCTTTCCTACATGGATCTACGGACACCAGTGCCTTTGTCATAAGACCATGCTGCTTCTCTGTGCCTATGCAATGACTTGTTAAGATAAGTATAAATCAAGTACTGGCACCTCTTAACCATCTAGCAGGAACCCCAATGAGACAAGTGGAGGAGCAAGCACTCAGATTTAACTCCACAACACTGAGGGCTGCAAAATGACAACAGCACATTTTCAAGGGGCAAAAAGGCCACTCTTTAAAAACATGGCCCAGAATGCAGCCATCCTCCTGCTGAGGGACTCCACTGTGCTCTGTGTCACATGGGGAGGGACTCAGCTACTGGGGTAATGGGAAAGAGTGCAAACCCCACCCCCCAAGATGGATGGATAGTAGGAATCACCAGCAGGCCAAACTCTCAGCTGGTGTAAATCTCTGTAACCCTGTTGGCTTCAATAAAGCTACACTGATTTACATGAGCTGAGCATCTGACCCACCTTGTTTTCTTCCTCATTTTTGTGCCTGGCAGCCTCTCTCATAGGGAATCTTCCATGCACTGTCCATGGTGCTGAATGCACTTAATATGGTGACCTGAATGCCTCATGGACTAATGCTCTGCCTTGCAGTAAGGGAAAGGACTCTTTGGTTTGAGAGTAAGTGGGGAGGGAGGGAGGAAGGAAAGAACTCCTATCCAAGATGACTTATTCCAGGGGGGTTTCAACTAAGAGGGGCCACAAACAGATGTTACGACCAATCTTCCCTTTCCATTTTGCGACATAGAAAGGGCGTCCCAGATCAATCCTGTTATTAGAGAAGCATCTGGACAGGCCCAGTTTGGAAAAGTTTGAAAGTCAATTATGTCTATGGATGTGGGTTCTGGGTCTAAGAGAGAAACTGCAGTAGCATCTGACAATACATTTGCAAGTAGGAGGAGGACCTCTTGAGGAGAAAACGTGTGTGCACGCATGTGTGTAGCCAGATGTGCACAATCCATTCACTGAACCCTGATCAGTCCCTGCCTCCGAAAGACTAACATTAGGTTTCTGCAATCTGGAGTTGTGTCTTTAAGCATGAATGGCAATTCATCAGCTTGGCCTTACCAGGCATTTGTGTTAATGATCAGCTGTGGGAAGGTTGCCAGTTCCAGTGATAAAGCAGAGACAAGACTAGACTAAAGCATCATTATTGATCGTTATTAGTTTCTTGTTAAATGAGGCGTGACATTGACAATTTACCTGCCTGGGGAGGAAATGGATAAGTAAGGTGAAGAAATTCCTTTCCTTTCCTGTTACCACACAGAGGTAAGAATTCCATCCTAGCTTTAAGTTTACTCAAGCACTGCCCAAACGTCCTTCACACTTTTATCTCTTCCACTTTCCTTGAGGACACTTGGTACTTTTTACAGCCTTCCCATTAAACAAAGAAAGTGACTGGGAACTAATGTAGCAAAAGACTTTGCTGACTAGAATTTCTAAGGATGTTTTAGTGTCCTCCTTTCCCTTCTCTCTGCATTCAGAAAAAAATATTGATTGCTATTTTTAATTTAAATCTTGGACAAGATTCCCCCGACTCCCCCGCCTGGGTCTTTTGTGTTACTAGTGATGAAAACTGATTGCAGTTTCTGGGAGGCATTTTGTACTGGGGATATTTAACAGAGCAATGAATGGCATTTGAGAGAGCCTCAAAAGCCGGGTGAACAATTTTCATTGACTCTGTTGGGGGAGTCACACTTATAGATCAGGGAGTAGAAAAATTCTCCAGCGTCATCGTGGTTCAGAAATAAAAGGATTGTTGAATCGAGGACTTTATTAACTGACCTTTTCTGAAAATCACCAGGATGTTTGCAGTGAGGGAGAAGCTGGGGGTGGTAATATATCAGTCTATTAATAAACATGCATGTTCCAAAAGTCATGGGTCACTGTGCACCAGGGGTTTTACTTCAGTGCAGACCTACCCTCTTTGACCTCCACGGCCATTCGGAGCTCAGCTGGAAATGAGGCTCAAGGCTGGAGAGGTGATAGAGCCCTCAGCACCCAGTGATGTCCAGGGAAGTCAAAGGTGCTGAGGCCTTTGTAGGGCTGAGCCCGTAAGGCCTGGTCCCACGTTCTCGGAAACCCACAAGAGTCTTTGCACTGACTTCATTGGACTCTGGAGCATGCTACTGTGTGCACTGATGGGACATGTGGCTCTTTAAACCTGCACCGAATGAACTCAGAGGCTGGTCTTTACCATGGGCCAAATACTAAAGGTGCCAGGATGTGTGGGGTCAAGAATCCTGCTCTGAAGCCATGGAACTGCACTGGAGCTGCCATTCTAAGCCTGCAGGAGCCCCTAAGCTTCCTCTCTAGTGGGGATAAAGTCCGGAGGAGCAACACTCTGACCAGGGAACCATATCAGAATGACAGTTTTGTGGTTAAGGGACTGGACTAAGACTCAGGAGTAATGGTACAAATCCTGGCTCTGCCACGGACTTCAGGGAAATCTCTTAATATCTCTGTGCTCTGCCTCTAAAATGGGGCTAAAATATTCCCTCTCCCACCAGCTGTCCAGATTATAAGCACTATTGGGGCAGGTCCAGTCTCTTCCTATGTGTTTGTACAAAGCCTAGCTCAGTGGGACCCAGATGCCTCAAGATGGTCCTGTCATATAAATAATTCTAACAAATGACATTTTAGGAATCAGAATCTCAAAAGCTGGACTTTGAAAAGCTGAAATGACTTTGGAAAAGTGCTGGTAAAATTCACACAAGGAGTGGCAATCTTGGCATTTGCAGTAATAAAATCTGGCATTCAGTGTTTTGTTTCTGCTATCACAATAGACAGAGTTTTCAGAAGTTATATATGCTTCAAAGGTTAATATATGTTTATTATGAATGTGCTTCTTGTAAATGTTAATTATCGCTGGTGCAATTACAGGATTTTTTTCACTCCATAGCATATGTCGTGGGTGTGTGTGTGTGTATTTTACTACCTCTTATTATTTGCCACACTGCATTGTTCATCTAGGAGATAACTCAAGATTAAAGGCTTGTGGGGGCTGTAATTAGGAGCTGAGCAGTAGAATTTTGGACAATTTTAAGGAGGAAATATGTAAAGCTGCTTTAAGGGTGAATGCAAACAATTTCCATAGCCACGCTGAGACAGCTGGGGAATGGTGCTGAGAGAACTGCCCTGGAGACCTTTTTCAGCTTGGAGTCGCGCTCCCGAGGGCTCAGAGCTAGCAGTGAGTGACTGGCACATTGGTAGCTTAATCTGGGCCTGCTGCTGCAACCAGGCCTCTGAAGGTATGTCTACATTGCAATAAAACACCTAGGGTCAGCTGACTTGGGCTCACGATGCTGAGGCTGGGGGGCTATAAAAAGGCAGTGCAGATGTGTGGGCTCGAGCTGGCAGCCTGAGCATTACTGGCCTCACTCAGCTGACCAGGCCAGCCACAGATGTCTTGTTGCAGTGTAGATGTACCCTGATATACAGGCCTCTGAATGCTTTGGAAGAATGCAAGTAACCCTTATCCATGCCCTGGCCAGTGGGACTCCCCCGGCCCTGTGTTCCCCCAGTGCTCAAGGCTGTACAGATGCTTGGGAAGAGATAGCTGTACCCTAACCTGAAGAGCTTGTCATTTGATTGCAAATATAAATGAAGGACTTTCCAAGCCTATGAGCCTTCCTCAGTCCTCCCCACCCCAGCCAGAATCTAGAGGACAGACAGCCCGGTGGTTAGACCACTAACCAGGGCTAGGGTTCAAGTCCCTCTTCTGCTGCAGACTTACTGTGTGGCCTTGAACAAGTCACTTAGTCTTCTGTGCCTCAGTTTCCCCATCAGTAAAAGAAGAAATAATCGTGGGACACTAGATGTGATACTATAGTAATCGGGGCCATAAACGTGCCTGAGAGAGAGAAGCTTTCAGAGCAATTAATTTCCAAAGAAAAGGTTTGCACTAAGTGCTGTTCTAAATAGATTCATTGCCCTTGAAAAAAGCAACATTTATCCGAGCCCTGCGGGGATGCATAAGGCAACGTGGGACAGTTTAGGTATTGGAGCACTGCTGCATGCAAAGGCTGGTGATGGAAATTAATTAAGATTAGAGATTAGACTTTTTTTCAAATTTTTGTTTGACCCAAAATATTTAATTGTTAAAGTGGCTTTTTTAAAAAAATGTGAATTTTTCCTGGAGTTTTTTTGTTAAAATACTAAATGTCACATAGTTTTTTTGAAAACTGATTCAGGGGGTTCCACTTATCATTGGGTGGGGTGACCAGATGTCCCAATTTTATAGGGACAATCTCAATTTTTCAGTCTTTTTCTTATATAGGTTCCTATTACCCCGCCCCACTCCCATCCCGATTTTTCACATTTGCTGTTTGGTCACCCTATCATTTACAGGGGGGGAAGAGGAAGATATCCACAAAATGGGTAAGGGGGATATTTTTCTCCTTTCAAAATCTTGCATGGAAAGGAATTGCCATTTTCTAATGTGCTGTAGCAGAGGTCAAACTACTGACCATTTTTTCTAACCTGCCAGGGGGAGTATGGGATAAGATGGTGTCAGATGCTTGCTTCCAGCACTGCCTTTTGATGCTAGTAGAGTGACTTTTCTCCCCCTCCCCCACCCAAAAAAGGTCCTGTTTTGGTCCAAAATCCTGGTTCAGTCACCAGAAAAACCAAAAAACTGGTTCAGTCTCGTGAAATAAAACTGAACTAAGATGCAAACTCCCCAAACTGTCAGGTTCCCAACCTTTGCTGAAGTGTTTTGTACAATCCTAAAGCTCCTCAAATTATTACGAGTGTTTAGATGCCTGAATAGCCATTGCGCTAGGTGCTGTACAAACAAGTAGTAAGAAACAGTCCCTGCCCCAAACACCTTGCTGTCTAAATAGCTAAGACAGGCCAAATATCTTGGGTGCCTTCTCAGGACATTTTCAATCTCTTCTTTAACAGGGAGAAGGATCATTAATTTAGAAAATTCATTACAGCGCCATCATTGTAGGGTGACCAGGTGTCCCGTTTTTGACCAAAACACCTGGTCAAAAAGGGCCCCTAGCAGCTCTGGTCAGCACTGCCGACCAGGCCATTAACAGTCCAGTTAGCAGTGCTGTGGTGCTAAGGCAGGCTAGTCCCTACCTGTCCTGGCTGGCTCTGTGCTGCACCCCAGAAGCACCCAGCAGGTCTGGCTCCTAGGCAGGGTCCACAGGTCTCCATGTGCTGCCCCCAGCTCTGCACAGCCAATGGGATCTGAGGGGGGTGGTGTCTGGGGGCAGGAGAGGCACGTGGAGCCTCCTGGCCCCCATCCCTCCCAGGGCCTGGACTTGCTGGCTGCTTACGGAGGGCACACATCACAGTGCCAGGACAGGCAGGCAGCCTGCCTTAGCCCCCCAGTTTCACTGCTTACCAGGAGATGCCCAAGGTAAGCCCATCCCCAACCCCCCAAACCTGGTGCACCCTCTTGCATTCCAAACCTCCCCAGCCCCACCCCAGAGTCTGCACCCACAGCCAGAGCCCCCTTCTGCACCTGAACCCCTCATTTCTGGCCCCACCCCAGAACCCTCATCCAGTTAGAGCCCTCACCCCTTCCTGCACCCCAAACCCCTGCCCCCAGTCCAGTGAAAGTGAGTGGGGGGGGAGAGCAAGGGGGAATGTAGTGAGCAGGGACATGGCCTCACGGAAGGGGCTGGGCTAGGGTGTTCAGTTTTGTGCCGCTAGAAAGCTGGCAACCCTAGCTCCACGAACATTAATTAGAACCTCAGTAGTGTACTCCGTTACCCAAACATCATAGCCTGAAGGATTGGCTTCTAAATGCCTCTGGAAGGGGAGTCTGGCTAGGGCAAGAGAAGAAAGAATAATTTATAAATTATTCCATTTCCTATTAAGTCATATGGCTGTTTATAGCTACTGTTTGATAATAGCGTAGGAACCTGCATTAATCTTTTAATGCTGGCACAATATCTATCCTTTACAATGTTTTGCAGCAGCTTGTCATGGCATCACCTCTTAAGCATCTGTTAGCGATGCCATGAACAATAGGCCTTTGTGCTAAGTTATTGGTGGCTGCATTTAGACCTTGCTTTTGCAACATGATCTCAACACACAGTGCTCTAAAGGTGACTCTGTCTTTTGCTCTATACACGACAGAATTAATATGAAGAAACCGCAGGAGAACTGTTAGGTTCTCTAATAACCATGTTGGCTAACTCTATGCCACAGTGTAAGACCAGCGACATCAATTCTGCTGGGAGCTTACGGCTTCTGAAATATAGACCACACTGACTATTTAAAGGGGTACTACCCTATTCCTACACTCAAGTGACAGGGTGAATCGAGTGACGGCATGGTGTTATATTGAGGCAGACAGTGCATAGCAGGGGGAGCACTCAGCACCTATAGCAGTGGTTCTCAAACTGTGGGTTGGGACCCCAAAGTGGGCCCCAACCCCATTTTAATGGGGTCATGCAAGCCCCCACTGCCTCAGGCTTTGGCTTCAGCCCCGGGCAGCAGGACACAGATGACAGGCCCCCTCCCCAAGGATGAAGCTGGTGAACTTCGGCTTTTCTCCCCAGCCTGGCATGGTGGAGCTCGGGCATCAGCTTTGACACATACACCCTGCCTGCCCTGAGCGGCTGGATTCAGTCCCGCGTCCTGGAGTCGTGTAGCTTGTCAGAAAGGGGTTGCGGTGAGTGAAGTTTGAGAACCCCTGAGCTACAGCTTTGTCATGAGTCAGGACTGGCCATTGTCTATTGCTCTGCCTTCTAAAGCACAGGAGACCTCTAGGGAATCACAAAGCAAAAGTTCCATTTGGAGTTCTGCATTTTCTGGGGCTACCATTTGCCTCCCACCTGGCTGCTGGACAATAACTTTACTTGACAAGTTCAAAATATTCTTACATGGTGACCTTCTGCTGAGACTCAGAAGCTGCATGAATAAGTGAGCTGCATCTTCCTGGGCAGACAAAAACCAGGTAAAGAGGGTGCCCAGGGCATTGTGGCTGTAACCCCCTGGGGTGTGTGTGTCCCTTTCTGTGCTGGATCCAGAGAGGATAGGAGTCTGTTAGCCCCCAACAAGAGATCTCTAGCTTAAACTGCAGCAGCTCCTGCCTTTAGCTTTCATAATCTTTGGTTCAAGTGCCATTGTCAGCCAAGAGAAACTCTATCCTGGGTCCAAAAGCAAACACAGGAATCTTGATTGTCCCCTGGTGCTGATGTTGAGTGGTCAGGCCTGGGCTATTTGTACCACCAGAGCACTTACTATGCTGTAGTTTCTGCCCTTTGCACTGCTTTTGCCACTAGAGTCCTTAGCGGAAAGGTCGTCTGTGGATTTAGCTGACACACCCTGGGCTTTGGACCTCAGCTGAGATCTGAATCCAGACTTCCCCAGAGTTTGGTGGATTTGGGCGGGAAGGGGTGGCCTCAGGGATTCAGCTCCAAGGGTTTGATTTGGGTCCTGTCATATTTTCAGATGTAAGGGATCAGCAGTTTCTAGGTCATTGAAGTTGCTCCACCCCTCTAATAATTAGAGCTCTTCGTTTTGGTCCCATACATAGATGTAAGAGACCAGCTGTAGATACTGGGAACATAAGAACGGCCGTACCGGGTCAGACCAAAGGTCCATCTAGCCCAGTATCCTGTCTGCCGACAGTGGCCAATGGCAGGTGCCCCAAAGGGAATGAACAAAACAGCTAATCATCAAGTGATCCATCCTCTGTCACCCATTCCCAGCTTCTGGCAAACAGAGGCTAGGGACACCATCCCTGTCCATCCTAGATAATAGCCATTGATGGACCTGTCCTCCATGAATCTATCTAGCTCCTTTTTGAACCTTGTTATAGTCTTGGCCTTCACAACATCCTCTGGCAAGGAGTTCCACAGGTTGACTGTGCAGTGTGTGAAAAAATACTTTCTTGAGTTTGTTTTAAACTTGCTACCTATTAATTAATTTGGTGGTCCCTTGTTCTTGTATTATGAGAAGGAGTAAATAACACTTCCTTATTTACTTTCTCTACACCAGTCATGATTTTATAGACCTCTCTCATATCCCCCTTTAGTTGCCTCTTTTCCAAGCAGCGGTTTGAAACGGCTGCCTACCAACCTTCACGTGCCTTGGATTCCACAGCTCTAAAGGGAGGTTAGGGCACCTTTGCAAGGTGCTTTGAGATCTCTGGATGAAAGTGCTATGTATTATCATGTGACTGCATATTGCCAGGTTAAGAGGAGGGCGGGGGAGCTCTTCTCAGATGCCACACTTTCTCCTATCTGCTAAACCCCTTTTCTCTTGTCTGCCAGCCTTCCTTCCCTAACCCATCCTCCGTGCTGACTCTCCCAGCAGGAATGTGGAGGCAACAGGCTTAGACTCATAGACTCACAGACTTTAGGGTCAGAAGGGACCAATATGATCATCTAGTCTGACCTCCTGCACAAAGCAGGCCACAGAATCCTACCCATCCACTTCTATAACAAACTCCTAACCTATGGTAAGAGACAATTATCCCCCTGGCTCCATTTCCTATTTTTCTGCTCATGCCTGTAATCCAGTTTAGACCGTCAGGGATGGGAAATTTGAGCTACAGATTTAATCTCAAATCCCCTTCCATTTGCGATGCGGGGAGACAAACGGCAATTTCAATCTATGAAAGGAGAGAGGAGATTCCCAGCTCACGTTAGCGGATGATAATTGCTTTGGGAGCAGAGACTCAACCTCAGCAGTGGATTTTGTTTTTCCTTTTGGTTCCTTCCCTATGAGTGAATTTGCAGAAGGATTTCCATTAGCTGGGGAAGGCAGAACGTTCCTGAGATGTCTCCAAACATCACCTTCCCTTCTAGGCTAGCCCCATGCAGGGTGTCCTAGTTGTCGAAGCATCATGAGCTTACAGACTAAATAGGTGAGACAGACAGAATCCAATCCAGCTAGCCCAGGATCCAGTCTCAGACAGGGGTCAGCCCCTGCTGCTTAAGGGAAGCACAGGAAGCCCTGCAGCAGGCAGATATGGGGATAAGCTGCCCCCATGGATTTCTCATCCTAGCCCCTAATAGTTAGCCCATCAGGATCCCTCAAGCAGAAGGTTTTCTATCCCTTCCACCATCATTGGTCGACAAGGAGGGAAGCAGAGAGGGGAGGTGACTTGTCTGAGGTCCTACAGCTGCTTGGCATCAGGAGAGCTGGATTCTAGTCCCAGCTCTGATTCGTAGACCACTAAATCACATAGCCACCCTAAGCCAGGTACTTGTTGGAGATGATCAGCAGACTTCAGTCCCTTCCTTTGCCAAGCGAGTGGCTGGTGAAGAGGGAACTTCCTCTTCCATTGGACGGCAGCTGTGCAAGCCTGAAGAGCTCTAAGGAGTTTTTCACCACTGGGTTCTTTCTGGCACTGTGGTCATTGCACGGGAGCTCCCTGTTCCTTTGTTACCCCAGGCTAGAAATTGTTGAACCCCTGGATCCCAACCTGGGGCTCCTGCATCTACACTGCCTTATGTGGCCCCAAATTCAACCATCTGTATCCCAGACTGCCTAGTGCCCTCCTGAAATGTGTCCGCTCTCGCCCTTTGTTCAAGGTGCTGTGTGGGAAAACTTTGATGGTCCATCAAATCTGACTGTCCAGTAGGCACAGAAAGTTAGTCTGTGGGATTGTGGGATACTTTTGGCAGATTCCCAAAGTATGAGTCCTGTGGGGTTGCATCTACACTGCAAAACAAGAGGGCCAGAAACCTGGCTCCTGGCTTGTGCCAGGTTCAGACCCTCCACCTCCATGGGGTCCTGGGACCTGGGTACGAGACCTGAGTTCGTGCAATTTGTGCTGTCAAAAGAAGGGGCAGGGGGGGAGGCTTGAGCCCTGGGGTTAAACTGCAGTATAAACATACCTCAAAACCCCAAGGCATGGTCTTGTGGTTAAGACACTGAACTGGAGCTCAGGGCCCTGTTCTTGACTCTGCCACCATCTCCCTCTGTGATCTTGGGCAGCTGGCTTAATTTCTATGCACTTCAGTTCTCTTTCCGAACAATGAGAAGACAATGGTTCCTTTCTTCCAGGCATTGACTGTCTTGGTTGTGTAGCCTGAAAGCTCTTTACTATTGGAACAGTAAAGTTCAGCATGGGAGGGATGTACTAGATTCTCTCTTGAGGTCCCTTCCAGCTCAGCATTTCTATGAATCTCTGTGTCCGGGACTGTCTCTTACTCTGCATTTGTACAGCCCCCAGCTGTGCACAGGGGCTTCTAGGTGCTTGTGTAATATGACTAATAAATAACAACTGTCCACCCCACCAGCTTTCATTTAGGGATTGTTTATTTGTGTTATCATAGTGCCTGTGGATCCCAGTCAAGGATCAGTGCCCCCGTGTGCTGGGTAGGGTGACCTGATGTTCCAATTTTATAGGGACAGTCCTGATTTTTGAGTCTTTTTTCTGATATAGGCTCCTATTACCCTCACCCCCATCCCAATTTGTCACACTTGCTGTCTGCTCATCCTACTGCTGGGTGTTGTACAGGGGTGAACTCCTAAAAGTTTAAAATTCAGGTATGGTTTGGAAAAGGTGCCATGAGGTTTGGATGCTTCTCTGAACCTCTTGGGACTGTGAAATTGAGCTGGGAATCTCATGAGAATAGCTCATCCCTTCACACCTCGGGAACAAAGAAAATGAGACACAATTTTTCAAACCTCAAGGAAGTTTTCAATCCAAGTTTTATGACCATTGTGGGAGGGAGTTAATTTATCAGAACTTGTTCACCGATTGCTAGGTTTAATATCAGCATTTATTTCATTTAGAGGGTAAGGATTCCCCTGTTTCCTGCCCCACAGAACCCTCTTTTTCACTCCGCTAATTCCTCTGGCCTAAAGAACCCATTACTAGTGGATTCTGAGTTGTGAAAGGGGCTGGGGCATCCCTTTTCTGCACTGAATTGGGAGGCCTGACCTAATTACCCCAAGGAATTAGTTAGCAGTTAGCAGGCAAATGCCCATAAAAATAAAATGGTGTTTCAAACAAGGCATCTTCCCTTCCCTGCAACCAATGCTGTTTCCTTGCTACCAAAAGGTCAATTGAATTCATTACAGTGTAAAATGCAGTTCTCTGATTGAAGGTTCCTCTTTAACATTTCAAATAAATGTTAGTTTTGCTTGATGGACTGCTTTAAAGGTCCATTATAAAATACCCTTTTGTATGAGAACTAATTTCTTTACATCACTTGTCTTTTCTTTAATTTCATGGAACATAATTATTCCTTCCACCCTCCCTTCCCCACCCCATCCCCTGTTTTTTATCCTCTTTAACCTCTTTTCCCAGTGAAAACGAAACAATATTCTTTAAAGGGATACAGTCAGGGCTGATAGAAGATTAAAATATTGTGGATATGATAGAGCTATCTAAGGTATCCCCCTTACCATTGTAACTGAGCATCTCACAACCTTTTATCTAGTTATCTTGCAACACTTCTGTGGGGCCAAACAATGTCTTTATCCCCTTGTTACAAGTAAGGAACTGAAGCACAGAAACTGTGACCTTGCCTGAGTCACGGACTCTCTCTGTGCCTCAGTTTCCAGTTGTAAAATGGGCACAACAGTAAATCCTGTTTGGTTTGCAAGATGCAGGCCAAGGAATTTTCAAGCTATATGTATGTACAGCACCTAGCACAATGGGGAACCTCCAGGTGCTTCTACAATGCAAATAATAGTATGTGTTTTAATAGCACTAATAAGATGCACTTTTCTCCTTTCTGGCAGCTCCCCATTTAAGGATCTCACAGTTATAGGCTGTGGGTTAAACTTTCAGGCAGACCAGAGTGTCAGACACAGAATTGAAGCTGCCTGAAATGTTTTGTTCATTTTTTTAAAGAAAAATCACCATTTAGCAAAAAAAAAAAATGTATTGACAAATTTTAAGGTTTTTTTTTTCTTCATTTTCTGTTTCATTAGTGAAAAATGAAACCCCAAATATTTTGGGTGGGAGGGTTATTCCCTTCTCCTCTCCCTTTTACAGTGGCAAGATGGAAAGAAAGGGATGGGGGAAGTCAGAATAAAGGGAAAAGGGCGGGAGAAGAGGGTTGGAGAAAGAAGAGCTGAAAAGCCAAAAACTAAAATACTTTTACTCTAGGTTTTTATTTTATTTTTGTGGAAAAAATTGGAAAAATTTGGATTTTTCTTTGTGAAAAATTGAGGAAAGAAGAAAAATGGGGTTTGGGGGAAATAAGAGTAATGGAAAATATATGGCTGTTTGTTCCTTCCACTTTGAACTCATGAGATCTGTTCTACCAAATAGCCCTACAGCGTTCTAAGAGGGCAAAAGTCCCAGTTTTGCAGGGAAAAGGAGTATGCACCTGTTATGTCCAGTTCCAGGTGTATTTTGAAGTCTTCAGTGGGGATTATGTGGCACAAAGGACTTCGTGCTGCCTCTCTGCATGTGTGTGAATTACACTCTCAGAAACCTGTGATCAGTCTAGAGCCTGAAGAGAAATTCAGTGAATAATAATTTCAAATAATGGATATATCCATGAGGTACCCACACCTTGTGTCCAGTTCTGTTTGCCCCATCTCAAAAAGAATACAGCGGAAGTGGAAAAGGTTCACAGAAGGACAACAAAAATGTTCAAGGGTCTGAAATTGCTTTCACATGAGGAGAGATCAAAAAGATTAGCGCTGTTCCTCTTGGAAAAGAGATTAAGGGGCTATGATAGGGATCTATAAAATCATGAATGGTGCGGAAAAAGTGAACAGAGATATTGTATTGATCCTTTCCCACCATACAAAAACAAGGGGTCACTTGATGAAATTATTAGACAACGAGTTGAATACAAATGAGGAAGTATATCTTCACACAATGCACAATTACATTGTTGAACTCACTGCCAGGGGATGTTGTGATGGTCAAAAGTATAACTGGGTTCAAAAGAGGGCTAGATAGATCCATCAGTGGCTATTAGCCAATGATCAGGGATACAACCACATGCTGGGGTGACTGTAAACCTCTGAAGTTGGGAGGAGAAGATGGATGGATCTCTCAAAAATTGCCCTGTTCTATACACTCCCCCTGAAGCTCTGGTACAAGCCACTGGAGACAGGATACTCAGCTAAATGGCTGATGGGTCCGACCCGGTATGGCTGTTCCAATGTAAATTCTGTTCTGTTTGCAACTATCCCACAAAGCAGAAAAAAAGCAGTTCAATCTGCTAAGTACATGATGCACTGCAAATCACTGGCTCTGCATCCTTCACAGCATTGACAGGGCATGTTCTTTTCATTGGCTGATGGTCGAGTCCTCTCCAAGTCCCTTCTATCATGACTGGCATCGTTGGCATTGGATTAGCCCTCAAGCTGTAAAACCTGTGCCCTTTCAGAAAGGTCACTTGAAAACAAAACCTCTTCCGGCCCCTTGCCTACTCTTTTAACACAAAGAGAACTATGAAGTGAGGAGACAGCCCTTGTCATGGCTACTAACATGGGACCAACCCTGGCAGTGCTTCAACAAGCCGAGTCTGCCAAGCGCAGGGCCCATATCCAAGAGCAACTTGGGCACTCTCCATCATGCCAAGGAAACAATAAATGCAGCCCAGAGATGACTTTAAGGGGTGCGTGTGTAAACACCCACCAGAGAGAAGCCCTGGGTGAATCAGTATGGACTTTATATAGGTCACTGGTAGAATTAATGTTCCAAACAACACAGATGCAACCGCATAAAGGGAAAAGCCAACCAAGGTTGGTTTGTTTTTTTAAGGGCCATGAAGCATTGGGCCAGTCAGCTCTGTATTTAGCCCCACCTGCAAGGCCTGTGCAGGGTGTGGACTTACAAAGAGGAAAACACGGCAGTTGAGAGCTGGCCGGGGTGGAGGGCAGATGGGCCAACAGAGGAGGAAAGTGAACAGGCTGCCCAGATGTGAGGCAAGAAACTGCATTTGAGCTCAGAATTGACTGAAGCCTGTTGGAGGCCCGTGGTAGGAGGATAAACCTGACTCAGATGACTGGGGCCCAGGAGCCAGCAGGGAGACAGGCAGTTGCGACTGGAGGCCTGCCTGTAAGGAAGGGGGCTGAAGACCTTGCTCAGTTGGGCTGAAGAATTCTTTGTTTTTGTGCTTTTGGTTGGACTTTATCTATAGGACTCTATTACCTCAGAAAGGGTTGAACTCTCTAACGTAGCTTGGCTGAAGGGCCAAATTCCCTTTACGGCAGGAGGAGGCTGAAGGTCATTGTGGGTAAACTGAGGTGGGAGTGTTGCTGTGCCAGTCCATACCATAAGGGAATGCTCCAGGACGGTGAATCTTGTGACGTGGGTATTAACCAGAGACTTTGAGTCAACAAATTTAAGCCTGTGGAGGTACTCTCTTTGACTGTCCGCTCAGCAGTTACTCTTGGTTAAAGATGATCAAGATGTCTTTGAATTTTAAAATCTCAACTAAAAATATTATTGAAGTTTTGAATTTCACAATGGTAGAAGGGGGGAGGGATATTTTTACAATTCCCCTCCCCCTGTGGTTTTTTGTTCCTCAACCATTTCTTTACATGGTGCATGATGGTTCCCTACATCAGATGCTTTTGCTTCTTGATTGGATGGTGGACACTGTTAAAACAGACAAATAGCAAATGGCTCTAAACCATACTTCACTGCTGTGACTTTTCATTCATGATAAAACTTGGGGTCCATGAATATTTGTTGCCCACACCTAGACTTACAGAGAACAATAAATATGAACTGTTGAGCTTCTTCTGCTAGATAAGGGAATTAGATTCTTAGACCTGTGAAGAATGGTTCACTATTTCAGCAGTTCTCCAGGTGGATGACAGTGCCAGTGACCAGACAGGGATAGAGTCTTACTGGAAATACCTGATTTTACAAATCATAGGTCTGAGTCTCCATTGTCTCTGCACCTCATATAGTCATTTCCACCTGTGCAAAGTGGTTGTAAAATACTATTATTCTGCTTGTTAGTGACTTCCAAACAATAAATCAGGGTTATAGAGTAACTGCTATATTCATTGCTGAAATGCAGCTGGTTCTGGGATGGAACTGATGGATATTTCACAGCCACACACCAATGGTCAATGCTTTAGGACTGGAAGTGAAGAAGAATATCTAAAATTCTTCTAGATAAGGGAGGCTGCATGTAATGACCCAACGTGGACTTTAGCCTGGACCCCAAGGCTCCCATCCCAGCACGTGACAGAAGTCACGGGATGTGTAAGTATTGCAAATGATTGAGATCAGTTTAAAGGTCCAAGTCCCCAGCTGGTGTGAATCATTGTCGCTGCATTGTTGTGGAACCCAAAGCCCCACTGTGGTGCTGGGGTTGGAGAGGCAGGGTTGCTGGAGGAGAGTCATCTTCTAGGTGGGTGAAAAGCCGAAGGGCAAGGCTTTTGCCTGCCATAAAGTAGAGTAACTTCGCTGAAGTCTTTACAACACATCCAGACGCTGGGACCTCAAGTCCACCCCCAGAACCATGGTGGGGTGTCGACTCAGGGAGGGGTGTGCTGCCAACTGAGTGAACATCAGGGCTTCTTGCAGAACCCTAGTGTTGCTTGGAGTGTCCCCCACCCCCAATGCAAGTCCTGACCAGCCAGCCGCAGGTGGGCAGGACAGAATACAGGAGTGCCAGGGAGCAGCATACTGCATACCTCACCCTGTCTCTTCACTCGCAAGAATTGAGCAGAACAATCCCACCTGCATGTTTAATTTCCAGATTTAAAAAGACCGAATCCCTGTGTCCATTCTTCCCCAGGAGCTGGTCTCGGCAGACCTCACTGTTTGACAAAGTGCCAGTTCTAATGCAGCCCAAGTAATGCTCCTTGTCGGCTCTGATAAAATCTGGAATCTATCACAGGCTTTTTCCTCACAAGCCTTTGTTACTACAGAAAGTAATTACAATTTTTGCTTAATTCCCAAGTATTGCCTAGAAATATACGGGGTGAGGGGAACGAAGAAACTGTTCAAATGGACTGCTGGCCAGGGACTGAGGGACTCTGTAATTGCCCAAAACCTCACAGCCTCACATGCATTCTCTTTTGTTATCTTGTTGGCCGAGAAACCATGGTAGCTAGAAATATTCCAGTGAGATTTATGTGGTGGGGAGGGGGAATACATGATTATCCCTTCCTTGTACAGAGATACCAACTCAGATTTTCAGACCCAAGTCCTTCAACCATCCTGAACCCGCAAGACTTCCACTGTAGCCAACAGAAGCTGAGGAAACTCAGCAGCTCAGCACCAGGTATGATAGGACTGAGTGGATGACGGAGTGGTCACCTTGGTCACATGGCGTTCTTTCGGCTTCCTGATTGGAGAAGGGAAACCTTGTCCACCAATAATACTTGTAGCATTTGATAGGATCAAAGCACTGTCTGCATAGGATTCATCGTAACGACGCCCCTGTGATGGAGCTAATAAGTGATGGTCTCATCTCCATTTTCCAGAGAGGGGCTGAGATATAGAGACAAGGTGACTTGCCTGAAGTCACACTCGGAGTCTGACATAGGCCTAGGGAGTGACCTCAGGTCTCCCAAGATTCCCCCTCCAGTCCTTTAAACACAAAACCGTCCTTCCTTTCGATTCAGCATGTGGAGCCTGTCTTTACCACTGCTTGGCATCTCTTGTCAGCAAACTAGCATGCAGACCCTGAGCCTCCACTTTCTGGGCCCAGTCTGTTGACCATCATGTCATTTCCATCTTCTTTCCATTTCTCATCCCAGTTTGTTTGCTTGGAAAGGCTCAGACTTTTCCTGGCTATTCGGTGGTCGACTCCACCTACGACTAGTGAATTTACTTCCACATCTGAACATGCCAAAAGCAATTCATGCTCCAAGCTCCCAGAGCATCACCCGCCAGCTCAAAGCTATGCCATCCACCCTCTGACTCTCTCTATAGCTGATGAAGACAGAAAGGAATTCAAACAGTGCCATGTGAACGAGGAAGCAGGGCTCTCTCCCAATCAGGTGCCTGCTAGGAATTCAGAGAGGCATTGAGATTTGACATGTGCCCGGTGGGACGGCTTGAGAAATGGGTTCATCATGTTTGAGGCATGTACAGCTTTGAGCAGTGAATCCAACATCAAAGGTCCCCCTCTCCTGAGCAGCAGGCGCCTCCTTTCAGCAATGACAATATCAATTCCCCTGTTTAACCCATTTCAGCTGATTAAGGTAACACTTGTATTTTTAAATCATTTTGTTAGCATTCTCTCAGCCAAGCGTCCCTAAAGCCTGGTTTTCAGACAGAGGATCCAGCATGTAGGCTTTCATCCCCAATCACAAGCAGCAGGGGATCTGCAGTCTGGAGGACTGCGTAGACAGTTCTTTGAGGGAAAGGAAGTGAAGTAGGATTGATGTGATGGGAAGAGTTAGGTAAACTTTTTGGGGGAGGAGGGGGTGAAAATGTGGATTTGATGACACAAAACATTTTGCAAATCTATGTCCATTTCACTACATTGTTCATGTGGGGGAAAAAAACAATTGATGTTTTCAGGTCACGTTTCAGAAAAGAAATATTTTGATTATTGGTTTAAAGACTTCTGATGTCAACGTTTCCTTTATCCAAGGCTCACTCTCCCTCCCTCTTTCCTGGATCCTGTTTCTGTTAAGGGAAGCACGCTGCATTCACGTGGTGCTCTGGACTTGCAGCGGATTGCTGGCTTATCACATTTGATTGATTGAACAAGGTTGTTTTTTGACCCCAATTGTTCTCAAGGAAGGGGAAAAAATCTTCCATCAGACTCTCGATCTGACACTGAAGATGAATTGAGGGCTGCATCTAAAGTGCCAGATACATAATACATTCTAAATAGGCTTCATTAATAGCTGCAATTAAATTTACCATCGTGGATTGGACATGTTTTCTATTAAATTTGCCCTTGTGATCCCCAACTCTGATTTGCCTCATAATAATGAATCATGCCACTTCTGATCTATTTCTTGTAATCTCTCTCCCCTCGCCCTAGGCAAAATATGATGCATAGATAGAACTATAATCCTTATGTCACGGACATTTACTCTCTACGAATCAGACAGGGTGAGAGGAGAGCCTGGGGGAAGGATCCCTGGCTAACACTGACTGTCTTTTACAAACTTGCTTCATTTTTCAGCACACAGCAAGTAGATTCTCAGATCCACTTTCAGGCCTGTATCCTAGCCTCTTTAAGCTGCTCCAGCAGGGTCAAGGCGCTGGAAGCCAGTTAGATCTCCCCCTGGGGAAGTGCCCCTGGCATAAAAGGGATGATCTAGTGCTGCACAGCTGATATAATGGCCCTATGTGGATCCTCTCACAGCCCTAGGGGTTGGGGGAATAGGAAGTAAAAACAGAGAACAATGTCCTCTGGCTGTTCTGGGCTGTTGGGTGGTCCCTTGAGGACAGTTTCACCCCAGGCATCAGTTAGAACAACTCCTGGGGCTGGATCCAGTGTTCATGGGCTCAGCTCCATCCACTTACACTAGGTTTGAGCTGGGCCCAGTCTGTTGTTAAGCTCACTGATACCCCTCATAATTGGGAAGGAAGGGGAGAGAACTAACTTCTCTTCTATTCCTGTATATCTATATAATATTGGCCTGGTATCTATTATGTCCCCTATCCAGGGGCTGATCTGCTTGATAGAGGATAACAGCCTACTACTGCTGCCAGCTACCAAAGTTACTCAAGTGGCAGAGGTCTGTGCTTTGGTGCTGAAGAGCTGAGTTCAAACCCTTCCCCTCGACATCTTCCATTTTAAGGCAGTCTTATAAGCTACATCTGAATGAAGCATCCTCATCATAGATTTCTCGAGGAACCCGGATGCTGGCAGTGGGAGGCCTGTACATAACCCCCTGGTGAATGTACTAGAGGTCCCCTTCTGTGCCCCATCCACAGAGGATGCGAGTCCTATCGATATAGCCTGGCTCTTCAGTTCAAGCTGTAGCAGCTAGTGCTTTTAATCTCTGGAGGGCCCCAGTTCAATCCACAGAGTGGTGGTTAAGATGGGAGCTGTTACATATTCACCACTTATGTTGGCATTTATTTTTGTCCATCCCAAAGACTGCTCTAAGTTACTCACTGGCTGCGGCAGTCTCGCCCCTCCTGCCCCTAGCATGCCCCACCACAAGAAAGGGAAAGCAGTTCTTGTTGTTGTTTCCTCAGGCTCCCCCATCTGTCTCTTGTCTTGTGTGGAAACAGTAAGCTGCTTAGGGCAGAGGCTGTCTTGTTCGGTTTTTGTACAGCACCCAGCACAATGGCACTCCGCTCTATGATTGGAGCTCCCGCTGTTACCGCAGTACACATAATTCATAATAATGTGGTGACCCTTTGACATAGGGGATTAGCTGGGTTTAAACCTCCAGCACCAACATGAGGTTTAAGGGGGATGTAGGCCTTCTGAATTTTCCCCACTGAGAACAGAATTTGTCCCTTTAATCTTTGCTGCCAATCCCGAACCCTAGCAGAACGCCCATCTACACTGAGGGAAGCGCAGAAACCAGTTTGTGCCCCAGAATGAGGATTTCAAATGAAATCACCCAATTCCCAGGGAAGGGACTGATGCCGCATCTGCCTGGTAATCTTTACATATAGGGAGATTAGGCTGGGTGGGGATAATTTCTGATAGAAAACATTTCCTGTCTGAAAGGCAGTCATCCTTCTGGAATTAAAAAGAGCAAAACTATCTGAGGATAAAGCTTGCCTCTCTCCTTCCATCTTAGTGTTTCTTTTATCGAAGGATTTATTGCTCCTTGAATTACATTTTTAATTTCCTTGTTTTTGATGTTGGTACTTGAGAAGGATTTGGGGGGAGAGGGGGGGCAGGGAAGTGCTATCTACATGTCATGCTTTTAGCATCGTCAAAGGCTGCCCTATAGCAGGGCTTGCAAATCACCTTGCAGGGGAAATGCCAGAGCCCCATTCTTCGGAAGATTAAGGGCACATCCCTAGGTGGTGTAAATCAGAGTAGATCCCTTGGAGTCAATGGGCCAGATGCTCAGCTGATGTAAGTCAGCATTGCTTTAGGCCAGCTGAGGATCTGAGTGACACTAAGAAAGTGTCACTGTAAACAGGTGAGGCCAATGCTGCCCTTTGAGAAATTTTAAACAAAGGGAAACGCGAGGCCAAATTAATCTCTAGCAGAAGTCTATTTTCCATTGCACTCAGTAGGGCCCAGAGACTCCCTGCAGGACAGCTGCTGTGTTTGGCCCAAAGATCTGCCTCATAAATCTCTACCGCTGAACCTCCAGGAGTCACTTGGGTAGCTGGTAGACGTGGTGACATGTATCGTGAATCCTTCTGTGAAGGATTTCCAAGGGGGCATTTGTAGACCCCAAAGTGCCTAAATATTCTTTAAAGAGACACATGCCCCATTTCTGATATGGTGCCAGCCCTGGCAAATCCAGTTCAAGCTTCATTCGAGGGCCAGTGTGTGTTCACTTGGGCTGGTTGGAAGAAAGCTTTCTAGCTCTCTGGACCAGCAGGAGAGACTCAACAATGCGGGTTGTTCTTTGGGTTAGTTCTGAGACACCGCATAGAAATTCTAGGTGGCTGAAGATCTCTCACGCTGTCCCATTGCCAAAGTTTGCCGCTGGGTATCTGGACATCAGCATCACATGTGGAAACTGCCATTGACTTATGGACTTCTGGCCAGAGTGACCCTAGGAACCTGAGTGGGATCCCAGCCTTGTTGTTTTGCTGATTTCTCCCATAGGGAAGCTGGGGCAAGAGCACTCACTCAGAAACATTCCCCAGCCGAACCTGCTCACCTTCCCCTGTGGTTCTGCATTTCATATACCTCAGCTGGGTTCATAAACCTTTGCCAAGTGCACAGCAGCAAAATCCGCCTGACTGTTAGCCCCCCCGCCCAAGCTTAATGTCTTCATCTCATTATATCAATAATGATTAAGAGGAAACTGATAGTTAATCCCCTGCAAGGCGTTTTGATGATTAAATCGAGAGTACCTGGTATAGAATTACAGCATATTACATTGGACTCTGGGCAGAGAGGGGCATTTAGGAGCCTCCTCTCCAGCGCTCCACGTTGCAGGGAACCATTTTTGCTTGGAGCATCTTTTGTTTTATGTTGAATATTTTTTAAAAATATTCTGGGTAAGTGCAGAGCTGGGGCGGCAGCCTGGCAGATCCCATAAAGGTTTCTGCCTCGCATTTTTATTAGCGAGCCCAACGGCAATCAGGGTCCCATGGTGCAAGGCGCTGCACAGACATAGTGAGAAACAGTCCCTGAAGAGCCTATGCTCTAAACAGGATTGGAGAAGTGTAATATATTAGCATCCACTGGCTTATACACGACAGATCATGTGACTCGCCCCAGGTCACACCCACCATCTCTGGCAGGGGTAAGAATTGAGCATAGCTCTCCGAAATCCGAGCCTTGTGTCAACCCCCCAGACTTTCCCTGCATCCCATTAGTCACTGCCTCTCAGCTGGGGATCTCTAAACACTTTCACAAATGTTCATTAATCAGTTGATTAAGCCTCCCCATCACCGGTAATGTAAACTGGGCAACAGACCTGTGTGAGGTCTCAGAGCAAGGCTGGGTCCCAACCGGTAATGGAACCCAGGAGTCCTGACTTGTACCCTTGGACTGACTGCAGCCTGGAGGGTCCCCTGCCGGAGAACTTTTGTATCTGGGTGACGAGTAGGGAAATCAGTCCCCGGCATCTTCTGCCTGATGTGAAATCAGAATGACAGAGCGTCCGACGAGTGAGATCTGCTTGGCTTCCTCATCTGTATCTGCCACCCCCGCCCCCACGCCGCCAAGGGTTAGTTAGACGGACAGGTATTTATCTCACTGCCTCTGCAGAGCGGGTATGACCCCTTCCTCAGCCCCTTTGGCACCATCAGCAGAAGGTTAAGGGCCCCCGTCGGGCAAGCAGTGTTGGTGGCTGTTATTTAGGACAGACGAGCTGGACTGAGCCACCCCCCTGGCCTTGTGGTGTCTCCCAAACCCTGCTTTGCAGTGAGATCTGCTCCCATGGAAGGGGTGTGCGCAGACGCTGGGAACTCATGTGACACTGGGGGAGCTTGGAGAATCTTGTGGGTGAACTGGAGATGTTTTAGCAACTGGGGATATGAGAGGTAAACTCAATTGGCTTGAGCACAAGTAATTCCTGGAAAGATGCTCTGCAAGCAACAGTCCCAGCTCTGCAAGGCCTGCAACTGGCAAGCTCCTGGCACTACTGTACCAGGTTCTGGGGGCCCCACCCCAGAGCCCCTAATGCATCCAAGTCTGTTCCTGCAGCACCCCTGGCTGCTAGTCTGGCATCACCCAACAGCTTGGCCAAGCACCTGAGTGCAGACCTGTCTCTTTCCCCTGCTCTCCTAGTTCTGGGCTCCATCCTCCTACAGCCCCCGCTCTGCTCCATGCCCCTCAGGCTAGAACTGCAGCCCTGCTTCCAAGTTATTCAAGATGCTGAGGCTTTGGTCCACATCTGCATTGCCTCCTGCTACACAACATCAGTGATGGGCTCCCCAGAAGCTCCGACTTTTAAGCGCTCATTGCCTTGCCACTCCTGGCCTCCACACACATCTCCAGTTTCACTTCAGCCCTAAGGAACTTCTGCATCCTCTCAGATTGCAGTCACAGTTGGCTTCCCCAGTGCACTTCAGTTGTGACATGCCGAAGCACCAGGTCTATTTCACTCCGAGGATGTCCATGCACATCCGGCAGAGTAGGATAGACCTGCGTGTGCTGCAGCTAGCATACTGGGCTTGGCTGTGCCCCCAGGAGGGCATGAAGAAGAAAGCACAGGAAAACACACTGCGCCAAGTTCATTGCTGATCTAGCTTTGCTCATGGCAGTAGAGTGGACCCTGTACACCAGTGTCTGCTGTAGCACAGGGGGCATGTCACTGGCCCATTTTGCAGGGTGCAATAAACAACCTGAGCCTAGCAATATGTTAGTATTTGGCCCCAGTTCCTTTCTAGATTTTTTTCTCCAGAGCTGCACCCTTCCAGGTACCTATATTTTCACACAACACCCAAGAAGCCTGTGGAGCTCATTGCCACAAGACTTCATTCCCACCAAGCACTTAGCAAGGATCATACATTTTCTCCAGAACATCCAGAGTTACAATGGTGTGCATTTAAAAAAAAAGATGGTGTAAACTGGCACAGATCTATTGAATAATGGAGCTATGCTGACTTACTCCAGCTGAGGAGCAGACTCAGAGAGCTTTGGCAGGGATATAAATCCTCATGCTTCATGGCATAAATCAACCTCTCACTAATGAAGGTCAGGAAGAAATGTCTCCTGGGAGCGGGTTATCCCATAACGGCAGGGTTTCTTGCACCTTCCTCTGAAGCGGATGATACTTGCCACTGTTAGAGACAGTATATTACATGGACCCTGGGTCTGATCCAATGTGGAAATTCCCATATTCCTCCTCTGCCTCACTGCTGTTGAGTGTCAGGCTGAGACTCACTCGCTAACACTGCTGCATGCTGAAATATTCTTCCATTGCTCTCCACAGACAGGCCTGTTCCTCTGGACCCCGCTGATGACTTTGTCATTGTCACAGTCTCATTGCCATGAGCCTGACAAGTTCACGAGGGCTGGGGTGGGGCACGGCTGTTAGTTTGGCTTTTTTTCCCCCCTCCTTCCATGTATTTGTTTTCTGGATGCCTTGCTCTGAGTAAACAACGCGTCTGAGATGGGAGCTGTGACAAATGCCTTTCTATCATCAAGAGTGAACAGACTCTGATGCCTCAGAACCTTTCCTGATAATTAAAAGAAACGTGCTGGCTCCTTGCTGGTGCTAATTTATTCTGCCACTCTGCCTTAAAAACCTTGCTGACAAGAAATGTCACAGTTTCCTGTATCAGGTCGCGCTTTTCTGAGCTGCTCGGAGTTGCTCAGACATTCAGGTCTTGACTGTCCATAAGTCCCCCCCCTTCCTGTTTTATCAACTCTCCCCGAGCCTCCATAAATATGCATGAAAAAGGCAGCACGCATGAATCCCAACCCAATGTGTCAAGGCTTGTTTCTGTCCTTGTCATGCTTATCCATCTCCACGGGTCATGCTCACCTCTGCCACTTGGCAGCATCAGGCCATGTTTGTCCACACCGGTCAATATCAGCTGGGAGGCTTTTCCAATTCACTGCTGCTGCTAGAGGACGGTCCCTGAGCTCTGGGGCAAGTGTGGCTTTCCTTGCAAAGATTGGCAGAGCGAGTGCCCCTCGCAAACCCCTGATCTGCCAAACGGTGTAGCCACCCACTTGGTCTTGAGCGTCTTCCTGAAGCAGAGCAGGCTAAGGCGGGTGGGTAGGAAAGCTACTTTTGCAGTGTGTGGCCACAGGCCTCGGAGGTTGAATTGCCTGGTTTATTGTAGCACAACACTGACAGTCTGCACCTGAGTGCACACGATTCTGGCTCAGTCCTGCCAGCCAGCCATCGCTCCAGCTGCTGACCCAGCAGTCTGGAAGAGGCAGAGAGCCATGTCCAGAATTAAGGGAAAGACAGGCCGCTTCCTTCTGGGAACTGGTAGTAGCTCCAGTAACTCAACACCACGCTATTTGCCCTGTGGTAGCCAGCACCTCCACTTTGACTTTGCGTTTGCATGTCCCGTGGAGAAGCTGCCGGTGGTGGAGGTAGCTTGCAAGTAGATCTCCAGGTATAAACTTGGAGGGGTTTCAGTGAGTGACTGCAAGAAGGTGTGTGTGTAGTGAAAGAAAGGACTCTAGCTCTGCCGGGGCCAGAAGTCTGAATTCTTTGCTCTGTTCTCGCTGTGTCAAAATTCCCACTGGCTTTGGGGTTTGATCCAGGATGCAATGGCTTTTGCAATTACATCAGGGGCTTGAGAAGTGCTGGGGAGAAAGCAGGTCCATTAATAAATGAGGAGAAGGATGAAATGAATAGGGCAAAGGGAAGAGATGGGAAATGGAATGGTGTAAATGCCAAGGATAGGCAGAAATTATTGTGGCTGATACGGCTGGCGGGGGGATAGTCAAGAGGGCTGGGATGGAATTAAGCAGGGGAAATGTATGCAGAGTAGCAGGGAGTTATTTAGGTTGGGGAATAGTCTCCCCCAGAAAAGCAGTGGGAGTCCTGTTGGTTGGGCCTTTGGCAAGTAGACAGGGCAGCCCACTAGACAACGTGCCACAGGGAACAATCCTGCCCTGGCAGAGGTGCAGCAAGAATGAACGGGAAACAGCTGATGTCTGTGTCTGGACGAGGGCCTGGTTCTCAGTCAGCAGGTCCCTGGCACAGTCAGTCACGCCGCAGCAGAGTGGGTATTAGTTGCAAATCAGCATGGCAGCATTTGATAGTGGTGTAAACATAAATGACTGCGCAGGGTACAGAGCAATGGAGAATCAAGCCCAGTGCACTGAAAAGAAAAGCATCTGCTATTGCAAATCCTGCATTCTGACCTATGGCACCCCTTTCTCTAATGCCCATCTCCTTGACTCTACTGGTATTTCCAGAAACTGATACCCTAGGCGCTAATATTACTTGTATTCCAATAGCACCTGTGAGTCGCAGTCATGGACTGGGATTGCATTGTGCTAGGTGCTGTACAGACACAGAGCAAAAAAGATGGGCCCTGCCCTGAAAGCTTGTGTAACGCTGACGGACCCAGTCAGTGGTGGGTGGGATCGAACCTGGGACTTCAGGAGCTAAATTCATGAGCCAAAAGCCACATGGTTCTTAGCCAAGGCTGTAGCAGCTTCATCAACCGGTATGTGCCACTAGAGGAGGACAGAGCACCACCTCAAACAGGCATAGCATTTGTATATTACGATAATCCTTCCCTGCTGTGCTTCCAAGGGCTGCCTCTTCCAAGATTTCCTATTACCCTCTCCAGCCCCTCCTAAGCAGACCGGCTCTTCGGAAACCATAGTAAACCCATATAAAAGAGCTTGATTAAATTAACAGAAAGGAGTCGACAGCTGCCTTGTGGCCCTGCAACGTCTGTTCCAACACACCGTTTTACGGTCTGTCTCTTCCCCAGAAATACTCTGTCTATCTGCCAAGAAACGTTGTCACTCTGTTGGCTTTCTCCCGAGCACTACGGCAATAATGCCCTTGCCTTTGTCAGGATGAGTGGCAGCCCTGGGAGGAGGAATACTGCTCCAGTGAGAGTTCTAGTTTCAGAGCAGTGAGTTATCCAGAGCAGGGAAAGGCTACCTATCCATCTGCAATCGCCATCTGTAATGAGTTGTCTAAGGGGACTGAACTTGGGCTATCTTGATCTAAAATCACAAACTATGACTATTTGAGCTAAAGGGCGATGGTGATAGCGCTCATAAACCTTGACATATGTGGTCTCTCCAGTAGGGGGAGACAGTGAGCCATGCTGTGTTAGCGGACGGTCCAGACCTACTCACTCACTTGCCATAAGGATTTCTAACCCACCCACCACTGCATCTCTCTTTCCTCCTGTTCGTACTTTCCTTTGACTTGCATCACTGTTCCAGCTAGCTACTGCTCTCACGCAAGTCCTTCAAGACCCCGGCGTGACCTGCTCACAGGTAGTTGTACCTTTTTTCGTGCACTGCACCTTTAAATTTCTAAGCCCTCTGTGTGCCGAGACAGCAGCTGTTTTGTTCTCCAAGCTGCTGCAGCAGGTTACAGAGATGCACACATTGTGCCCTGGCCTGGAGACTTTGGTTCTTGTTGGGTAGGTTCCTTCCCATCCCATTCTCCTCTACAGCTGGCGCTTGAGGGCTGAAAGTTCATGGGTGCTCTTTACATGTGGAAAAATAGGGATTTCGCTCTTTATGAATCACCTATATGGTGGGAGCCCCTAGAGGCCTCAACCCCCAGATTTCTCGAACACTAACGTCTCTTGTCTCTGCTGTCCACTACCCCACCGCCTTTTTACACTGTGGAGCAAGCAGAAACTTGTGCTGTGGGACCAGCCTGGGCTTTTGGCCAATGGAAGGCGTCAGACGGCAAGTGAAAGAGGGGCAGGGGAGCGGCGCCAGCTTCTCTGCACTCAGCAGCATGCCTGGCTTTGCACCCTGCCATAGCTGTAGTGAGAATGTTCCGCTCACCTCAGAGCTGAGACTCAGCCCTGCCATTATTATTCAACAGGAAAAAATCAATGTTATTATCCACTATATTACCACCCCCACCCCCGCAATCAAGGTTAAGTGGCAGGTTTCTCCGACCAGAGCACCACTCTCCAGTTCAGTTACACATCTACGGCAGAGGCAAAAGAGACGAGATTCTTCTTTTGAGCCGGGCACCAGCTATTTGAATGGTCTAGATGATTCTCTTTGTGCTTTAATACGATTCCATTGCTAGTGCTGGATGCTGCCTTCCTTGGACACTGCCCATGTTCATTTCCCCTAGTGCTAATTGGATGCCTTTGGCTTCTGCTCCACTTATGTCAACCTGGCACAGTGTGTCCCTGCATTCTCTGGAGATAGCCCTGGACTGAGGCTCAGGAGATCTTGCTTCTATTCCTAGCTCTGTCACTGGCCTGCTGGGTGATCTTGGGCGAGTCACTTTGCTGCTCTGTGCCTCAGTTTCCCCATCTGTAAAAATAGGGATAATGATACTCACCTTCTTTGTAAAATGCTTTGAGATCTACTGATGAAAAGTGCTATATAAGTGTTATTATCTGGGCTCATCTGGAGAAAGGTGAGGGCACAGAAGGCTAACAGAAGTACTTACTTCACCACCACAACGCTTTGCTCTTCCAAGACCTGATGCCCTCCCACCTGTACCCCTAATTAGCTCCAGATCTTTGTTTGCCTGTCTTCTGGAGAGCAGAGTCTTTTAAGGTTGCTTGAGTAAAGTTGCCAGAGCAGGCAAAAATCATGATGTGTTAACACGCAGAAAAGGTTGTGACGTGAATTTCATTGACTCCTTGTTATTTGTCTCTGCAGATGTTGACAGACAGTCCTAGTGACCATGCAGATGAACCCTTTGTACATGGTGGACAAGAAGAGCTGAGTGGAAGGGAAGATGGGGATCAGAACAAGAACTACCAGGTGGTGAGGAATTGGCTACAGGGGAGACAGCAACGGGTTGTGCTGAAAGGTGAACTATCAAACTTCTTTTATTAATGACTCTGGCACAAAAAGTAAGAGTGTGCTAAGGAAATTTGCTGGTGATATAAAGTTGGGAGGGATTGTCTGTAAAGAGGAGGATCGGAATATTATTTAGTAAGATCTGGATGGCTTTGAAGATGAGAGTGACAATTCAATGAGACAAAGCGGAATGTCACACCCTGAGGGTCTGCTGAATTTCTGATGCAAGCTCATCATCGGAAAGAACAGAGGAAGAGAAAGACCTGGCTGTGTGGGTCAAATCCCAGGATGACTGAGCCACTGTTGTGATGCGGCTGTGAGAAAGGCAAGTGTGATGCCTCGGGTGTGGCATTTCTAGGAGAGATAGTGCCATTGTACAAGGCACTGCTAAGACCTCAGCTGCAACACCATGTCCAGTTCTGGTCACCCATGTTAAAAAAGGATGAATGTAAAAGGGAACAGGTGTAGAGAAGAGCTATGAGGATGATCAGGGAACTGAGGGCTTAGGAGACAGAACTGGCAGAGCTTGGCTTGTTTAGTCCAGGAAAAAGATGGCTGAGGAGGGTATGCCTGCTCTCCCTAAATATATTGGGGGGCAAATACCAGGGAGGGTGATGAGCTATTGAAGTGAAAGGAAAATGTTGCACAAGAGCAAATGGGGATAAACTGCCCAGGAACAACTTCAGGCTGGAAACTAGGTTTCTAACCAATGTGGGGTGAGGCTTTGGGACAGCCTCCCAACAGGAACTGTGGGGAAAACAACTTCTTCAGTTTAATGAGAGAGTTGGACCAATTTCTGAGTGGAATTGTATGTTGGGGTTGTTTGTGATGGTGGGGGGCAGGGCTCAAACGCCCCGGGGCTCACTTCCAGTTTGTATCTTACGTTCCCAAAGTTCATGCTTCAGGGTTTCAGCTGGCCACCCTCAGGGGTCAAAAAGGGATACTCCCCCTGCCATTCATTCTGTTGGGGTTTTTTAATCCCCTTTCTCTGAAGCATCACGGATGGCCACGGCTGGAGATGGGACATTGGGTGGGGTAGGCAGGCTGTGAAGTGGCACCGAGCAGTCTCTCTGATGGGTGCGTGGCTGGCTGGTTCTTGCTCACATGCTCACTGATTGCCATATGTGGGGTGGGGAAGGAATGTTCCCCCAGGTCAGACTGGCAGTGACCTCGGGGTGGGGGGCGTTGCCTTTCTCTGGAGCATGGGGGTGTGAGTCACTGGCCAGGATTACCTGGGGCTATCTCATTCATTTCCCTGGCACTGTGGGGGCCTTGGGCCTGGGACCCTCCTATCCTCTGCCTGTGGCACATCATAGACTAGTCTCTGGTGGGCCGTTCGGTTGCTGGGTTGAGCATGCAGGAGCTGGGTGGTGTTGGTGGTCTGTGCTCTCCAGGGGGTCAGACTAGAGCATCTGGGGGTGGGGGGGGGGCGCTTCTGGCCTTAAACTCTGTGCCAGAGCTGAAAGAACATCCTAGGAGTCTTGGCCTGCGTCAACTGCTCTAACCACTAGCCGTAGCTCTCAAAAAGATGATGCAACCCTGCTGTTGTTCTCCAGGATTTTTCCTGCCTCGGACGTCAAGCTCAGAGACGCGAGACTCAGGAGAGCTCTGCTGGACCCTTTATCATTTGCAATGTTTCCATGCCAGTCTCTTCGGCAAGGCACTGACATTGCTCCTTTCCTACCTGGGGGCTAAGAACAATATTCAGCATCTGATTAAAGCTTTATGCCCTCCAAAATCTAATACATTGTAGCAAACATCCCTCTCTACTGTCTGAAAATGCCATTGTCATGCAGGCTTTCCCATCTCCCTGGATGGCCGTCTGGCGTATGCTCCAGCACACACAATCTGTGTCCAGAGGCCATCAGGAATGCCATTGTGCTAACAACCCTGGCTTGCCTCGGTTCCTCTTCGCTTAAGTTTCCCTTCCACCCGAAGGCGGCAGGATTTGGCATTCAGAATGGAGGCGAGGAGAGAGCCGCGCAGCTGTGTTAAAATGCTTCACCAGGGCCCCATAAAAGGAATTCACAACTGTCCTGAGAAGATACTTGGAAGCAGTGAGGCTGTATTGTTAGTGGAGCCTGTAATCAGCGTGGTGTAGATGCCTGAATGGATTATTATTGTTATTTATTATTTTAATCTGTCCATAGTCCCCTTGTGCAGGCCTGCCACACAAAGACCAAGAAATTGAGCCTTGTCACCCTGCTGTGAGCTGGGGAAATGTTAGTCCCCTATTTTGCACATAGACACAGAGACCTAATCATTTGGGGTGTCCAACACCCTAAAGGGGCCTGATCTTCAGACAGTAACTGAGCCCCCACCCTCTGAAAAGCAGCTCCCTTCAAGGGCTTCCAAGCTGGGCCCCCAACATCACTTCTGAAATTCTCAGCCAGAAAGATGAAGATCCTGATTCAGGGAAACATCCCAGTTCGTGGCAGCCCCGAAGCATGTGCTTAACTTTACATATATACTTACGCTTCATTGAAGTTAGTGGGGGTCGTAAAGCACATGCAGAGGTCTGGCCTGCAACAGGGTCTAAGGAACTCACACAAAGAATCTACGGCAGAGTCATGACTTGATTTCCCCAGTCCCAATTCAGCGCATTAACCACAAGACCAGCCTTCCAGATGCAAAGCAGGCCCATCACAGACAATCCATAAACAATAAGTCCCCTGCCTGGAGAACCACTGACTGCAGAGACCAGAAGCTGAGGGTGCTAAAGGACATTGGTTATATATACGTGGTTAGACAGACAGATGGCTGGCTGGAGGGACACTTATTATTTATTAAAAACAGAACCTGAGCTTGTATCAGTCGCAGTTTGGTTAAATTTCAGAGTAAAAAAGAAAGCCCCAACCCCAGGCATTTGCTGCTGAGTGTTTTATGTTTTCAGCCTTCCTTCCATGACAGCATATTCCATTTAACACTTCAGTGAAAACGCCAGAGGCTCTGCCTTTTATATGCTTTCTACTAAGCATTATTCTGCCCCCCCACACACACTTTCCTTGGCTCTTAACCTTTCCAAGAAGTTTTTAATTAATTGCGATGAAGCAATTGCAAAACTTTGGCCTGCTGGAGGAATGAGAAGTGTTGAGAATGGAGCCTGTCACCCGGGAACAGTTCACAGGGAAGCAGGAATTAGCACCTCAAAATCTTAGGGCAGAACATTTTGGGAGAGCACACGTAAAGACACTTCGTAGGGATCTGAACCCTGCACCTTCAGCACCAATCTCTACCAATCAAGGAGGATCTAATACACTCATTTGGGACTCATGAATACAAAATTTTGGATACAAAATTCCCTGCTGTGTCACAGGCTTCTGGTGTGACCATGGGCAAGTCATGTCCTCTCTCTGTACCTCAGTTTCCATCTGTAAAATGAGGATAATCTTTTTCTATTTAGACTTTCAACACTGTCAGTGACTGTCACGTACTATGTCAATACCACAACAGGTTCCTGATCTCAGCTGCATCCTGTAGGTGCTATTATAACCCAAATAATAATGATAATCTAAAGGAGTAACCCCCTGAGTTAGCAGCAGCAGTAGGCTGTTACTCTCGACAAGCCATGTCATATGCTTCACCAGCGTGTTACATACGCCCGCAGCCAGGCAGTATTTCTGTAACAGGATTGTACTGATCACAATGAAGGTGTGTTTCTGCCTTTTACTATAGACTTCAGGCCACTAAACATGTTCATTTCGATGCAAGCTGCTGCCTGCTCTGTCTCCATCAGCATCTTGCTGCTAAACCTATCAACAAAGGTGATGTGCTAGGTTAGTCAAGCATGTTCCTCCTGTTACTATTATGTATTAATTTACATAGCACCAATCACAGGCAGCTTCGTGCTTCCAAAGATACAAGCAGGATTTACGGAGGCTTTGAAGCAGGTCGGATCCTTTCGGTACTCCACAGGTGCCATAGCTGTGTGTGCTGTCACATCAACAGGAACAATGGCCTCGCACGGTCACTGACAGTAATACTGGCCCAGGTACAGTGGGTGGTGCTCTCCACTTTGAGTCCTTGCAGAACTGATGATGTAACGTGGTTTTCAGCTGCTGCAGCCAGTGAGTCCTAAATCCAAAGTTCTGACCCCGTAAAGCTGATTAAAACCATCCCACAGCACTTTTAGCAAGAGTAGAAGGGTCCTGGCAACTGAGACACCATTTCCATCCCCAGATCTGAAGAAGAGCTCCGTGTAGCTCGCAAGCTAGTGCCTGCCACCAACAGAAGATTGCCTAATAACAGACGTTCCCTCACCTACCTTCAATACCCACTTCAGTTGGATAGAGTGGTCTGTTTCACTTCCTGTCCTAAACTGTTGCCAAGCGCTGAAACAAAAGCTGCCAAGCTTCATCCCAGTTGAGTGCTGATTACCTGCTGTTACAAGCTGACAAAATGCTCTGGGATCCTTCCGCAGGAAACGCACTATACAAATGTAAATTCATTATCAGTCATTTTGAAAGGAAAAATAGCCTGGAAAAGATGAGCATGAACTCCACTTTTTTAGGTGCCATCCTTCTTTGCCCCATTGGGAATGGGCAGAAATTACACCAGTATTTGAATGGATAAGGTTCTGTAGAGGGACACGTGACCACAACCATCTTCAACAAGCCATCGGGGACTGAACCAGGGACTCCAAAGCAAATGTCAGGCTCTCTAGCTGGAGAGTACAACAGACTCACTTTCTCTGTGTGTCGGGCACAGAGCAGGACCTGTCCCACACACTCAGCTGGGGGTTGCAGAAATGCTGTATAATTCTTTAGAGATGTATGACCATGAACATCAATCCCAATCCTGCAATCTTTACTCTGGCAAAACTCCCTCGGATCTCAATGGACTTGGCTCCTGAGCTCTGACTCATTTCAAACAGGAAAAAATAACTAAATCACAAACGCTCAGGGAGAGAGGAAAAGCGCCAGCACAGGTTCATCCCAAAGGTTTAGCGACATCAGCAGATTGGATCTGGAGTTGGGATTTTCTCCCAAAAGTGGAGCTCAGCTCTGTCTGCTGGCAACATGCAATACCTGAGCATCTCATGTACATTCAAGAATTCACCCTCCCGACCTGCCCTGGGAGGCAGGTCAATATTCTGACCTGCTTTACGCAGATGAAGAAACTGAAGCTCCAATGCCCAAATTTAGCAAAGCACTTAAGCACACGCTTAAGAGCATTCCTACTGAGCAAAGCACTTACATATGTACTGAACTTTAAGCATGTGAGTTGTCTCATCAAAGTCAATGGAATACTCATGCTAAAAGTTAAGCGTACACTCTGCTGCATTGATACCAGAGCCTGGAGTGGTTAGCCCGAGGTCACACAGGACAATTGTAGCAGGACTAGGAATTGGACTCCCATCTCAGTCCCAGACTAGTGGCTTCCTTTCAGGGTCCTCCTTCATCCCTCCTGGTTATACCAAAAAGTAGGAGACCATTTTTCACGTGCACAATATAAATCTTATCCAGAGAAGCATTTTTAAAGTGAAGATCTGATGGAGGAATAAATTCCCAGAGAAGCAGAAAGCAAAATGTCATCAGACTCCACAAAGAAAGGAGAGATCTGCTGACAATGAGGTTTGCAGAGCACCAGAATCAACTATATTTTGTGCAACAGCCAAGATGTCAAAAGCAAATCCCTGCTACACGGCTAGTGCTGACAGAAAGATGAGAAGCTGGTGTGATCTATCAGAAGGGAAGAAAGGGCTCGCACAGCATGTACGCACCCGTAACGTAGCCCAAACTGGAACACAGAGCTGATTGGAAAGTGGTTTGTTGGGTTTTTTTTTCCTCCCTGGAAATTTGGATGTAAAGAGTAGGGATGGAGGAGGCGGGGGAATTGTTGAAAATTTCAGCAGAAAACTCCAGCTTTTCATAGAAAACTCAAACACCCCAAACCTGTAGCATTTTCAGACAAAAGCTGAAAAGTTTCAGGCGAGAGCTTTTAGTTTTTCTGTCCAAAAGTCGACGTTTTTCACTGAGCGCAGACACTTCCTGTGGAAAATTTCATTTGGAGAGTCAAAAGGCCCCAGGACAGGGTCCTGTGCCATTGATTTCATTGTGGGGCCAGCTCAGGCCCCATATGCCATCCTTACCCTCTGAGCCATTAAGTCCCTCGGTCCTGGGGGGGATCATGGAAATCCTGGGAGCGGCTCTGTCCAGATCCCAGCAGCCCCGTCAAGGGATTCACAACAGCTCAAATAAGAAACCTCAGGATTTCACTGTCTGCTTAGCAGAGCTCTTCTTGCTCTGCCTTTTCTCTACACTAACCCCCTTTCCACACCCTCTGTGCATCTGCTTTCACATTAGGCCTCTCAGCTGGTGCAGCTTCAGCTCCAGCCCATTGCTCGGTGGCTATTAATCCCATTACTCCTGGGAACCAAACCCGCTGAGGTTCAGCCTCCTCGCTAGTTAGCACCCGTTGTAGGGATGCATTGGGCAGGCTCTTTTGGCCATGCCTTGCCCTCGCATGGGAGCTCCCCTAGCCCCAGCACTGCTGAGCCTCGCTGATCCGGCCTGAGCAGTGTTTGCAGCTTGGAGTGGATCGTGCAGCCAAGAAAATCCTGTGTTTAAGCTGCTTATCTGACACCTGCTCGGTGGATATGATAGGAGGGATCAGTGTGGCTCCCCTTTGGTCTGTGGGCTCAGTGCTATTCTGGATAGCCAAGCACTGTCCCTTCTCCAGAGCCTCCTCCAGTCCCAGTGACGACCCATCTCCTGGCACATACGCAGATACAAAGCCACAGCAGCAGCCCCATCTACCCACGAGTCCACTGACTCTCAGTTCGTTTCAGGACCCTCCCCCTTCCTGCCTCTAAAACACTCTGTGAACTCCCCCACTTGCCCCAGGACCTTGCTTTGCTCAGCTCCCCGGGGGCACCTCTCTCCCTTCACCTTATCTCAACATTGCCAACACGAAAGCCTTCTCCTTGGCAGCTCCCGTCACCTTGAACGTGACTGGATGTTGGCAACTCTGCATCTCAGTCCAATTCCCAGCTCCCTTGCTTGTGCCTCTTAATTCCCCTCTTGCTCGGCCACTCGTTATCGCTGTCCTGCTGATGAATCAAGCCCTTTTCTGTTGCCCCGGACTGGCTAAAATGTGGCCCAGGCACAGCTCCGCCCAAAGGCAAGAAGTTAACAAAAAATCACTCCCACCTCCTGTAGGCTGCTGAAAGTATTGGCAAACGGGTAAGACGACAAGGCGCGTTGGCATATATGGTGCATTGATCATAGAGCTGCCTAGAGAGAAATACACAACCAAATCAAATCAAAAAGCACCTATAACTGCTCTCTCTCTCTCTCTTCTGAAGGCTGGATGATGCACTGTACAGCCCAGGCTTATGCAGCTGAGTACTTTGAACTCAATTCATATGTGTGGCTTTGCAGCCTCAGGTCCTTGGGGCCCAATCCTGGTGTTTATGACTTCTTTGTATTCCAGTAGCACCAAGAGTCCCGAGCTGAGATCACACACACACACATGCACACACAGAGTGAGAGACAGCCCCTGCCCTGGAGATCTTGCAATCTAAGCAAGAAACGCTTTGGAGCAGAGACCATCTGTTTGATTTGTGTTTGTCCAGCATCTAGCACAGTGGGGTCCTGGTGCAGGGCTCCGGCTCCTAGGACCAGTAGTACTCAGGAGGGTGTGTTCTCTCCACGGTCTAGGTGGGGAACTGAAGCCCAGAAATCCTTGAGTGACTTGCTCAAGGTTCCAGAGGGTGCAATCCTGCTCTTGCCTAATGCTTTTCATCCATAGTCACCAAAGCACTTTACATCATTATCCCCATTTTATAGATAGGGAAACTGAGGCACAGACAGGTAACACAGCTTGCACTGAGACCAGTGGCACAGGTAGGAACAGAGTCCCCATCTCTTGTGCTGGTCATTAATGCACAGCCTCCTTTCAGGTGGTTGAATCGACATATCTTGTGTCCAAGTGTACCACTTTAATCACCAGCTTTTCTTTCTTCTTAGCCCGGCTGCTGTGGGACTCAGCAACAAAGATTCCTGTTGGCTGCAAGGGAAGCATCCAGGAGCTCTGTTGCAGCATTGTCTGGTACTGGTCATTGCAATGGGTGCAGAGCTGCTAAAGCGTTCTGCATCACATCAACCAGCTCCCTTTTGATCCTATCACCTCAGTGATCTCCACTGACTAGCGGGGGGTTATTTTCTGCCTGTTGGTTGAGTTCCTAATGACAAGCCCTCTTTTTTCATTTCCACTTTTGAAAAATACGCATTAATTTGTCTTTCCTATCAATTGATTTTCCCGTTAAAGCTGCTCTCTGCCTGTCCTTGATCTATCCCCTGCAGGAAAATCTCTGTAAAAGAAATGGATACCCCATTGCTTAAGAGAGTAAAATTTACTGAAGACTTCTACACGTCAATCCCCAAAGGGTGCAAGGAAATGATTTGTTCAATTAATTATAAATGTTTTAATTTAAATGGCTAATGTAGAAGATAGATATAAAACAGCAAACTACTGAAGTGTTTTATGGGTCCTTAAAGACCACTAAACACTTGTTCTGATTCTGCTAAGATCACCCAAATGACTTTTGTTTCTGCAGTTGGGAGTGGGTGGGAGGGGAGAGAAATTTCCCGTTGTATTTTAAATACATCCAGGCAAGTTGTGATAAACGTTGAGTGATTCATTACTCTGGAGCCGGAAGTTTCCTTCAAAAGACCGAGAGGTCCCTGGTGCAATGGAGGGCTGCAAAATGGAGGAGGGAGCAAAGGGAATTTTGCGGGATGAGTTTCAGTGTGTTCAGTGTGGAACCAGCACAATGCTTGTTACGTCACTTATGTCTCATCCACACTCATTTTAGTTCTAAGGGCCTTGAGCCTGAAAGATATTTACACACCCGACTCCCACTGAGTTCAGATACCTTTGAGGACCTGCGCCAAAGTGTCACACATTGCATGCAGATTTGAAACCAGATCCTCAGCTGGTGCAAATCAGTAAAGCCCTATATATTCCAATGGAGCTACACTGACTTACAGCAGCCGAGTTCTGGCCCTTGAGGTCCCCCTCACTTGTCACAATTAATTTTCATCAGAACAACTGAATCATGAAACAAAGTACTAGAAAGAGCTATTCCCAATAAAGGAAGGAATCCCTCAATGTCTGAAGTTTCCTGAGTTAATCATTTTGTATGTGTCCCTGTAACAGGACACTGGCCCTTTAAAGGCTGCTAGAGGTTGTGCACCACCCTGCATCCTGGCTCATCATGGCACAAGGGAACTGTGGGAGCTGTAGTTTCCAGAGAGACTCTGGGAATTGTAGGCTGCAGCAAGGCATGCTGGGAAGGAGTGCCAGGGATATAAAGAGCAGACTGGGGAGGAGAAGGGCAGTTGAAGTTGGAAGAAGTGGTGTTGTGAGTGCTTAGTGTCTGCATAAAGCTGGTTGTGGCTGTCTGAATAAAGGGTTGGAGGAGGAGGAGTGCTGGGGAGAGGAAGAAACCTTGGCAAGGTAAATGGTTCATTAAAGCTGCTGAGGGGTGTTGCAGAAAGGAATGAATCTATAGGCTTGTTGTGGAGGTGGAAGGACATGAGCTGGGATGAAACAAGCAAAGGCCTGGTATGTGCCCTCACTCTTACTTAGGGGCCTCTGATAGGACCTAAGGGGGGGGAAGCCCCTCCTTCCCTCTCTGCCTCAAGGGAGCAGACTAGGGCAGACCTTGAACAAGACCAGTGTAGTCCTGGGATGGCAAAAGACTATCTGCTGATCTTTTCCATTAGAGGTGGATCTACTGGGTCCAGGGGTGCTGATTGTCTAGGGTCTTGTAGCATTTTGGTGCCTCTGCTCCCAACTGGGAGCTGGGAATGTGATTAAAAATGAAACCTGCATTAAGTGGAGTGCGGGAAGGGTGAATGAACTGAACTCCCCAAAGGTTTATTTAGAATTCTGAGTAGATGCATTGTGTGTTCACCCCACCTCCATAGCAGCCTCAGGGGAAAATATTCAGCACTATTGGGGGGGGGATGCCAAAGGTTAGAAGTAATGTTTTGCCTTTGGGGTACAGATGGCCACTGGCAGATTCATTCTCATGATAGTGTCTGTAACTGGCTGCTGGAGTGATCTGCTAGAGGGGTGATCTGGAACTACCTCTAGCTCTGCTCCTGCAGTTTAATGCAGGTGAGTTAATCTCTTCTGAGAAACCCAGTGGTTGTTTTCTTTTGGTTGCTCCCTTGATTCCCCTGCTCTAAGCACAACACCTCTTGCAGTTGCTACCAGTGCTAGACACTTCATCCTGGCTCTTAATCCTGGCTGATCTTTGAAACAGCATTTGAAGCTCATGCAAATTCCATTATCTCTTCCTTTCATCCCTCTGTATATATCCTGCAAGATGATACTTCCCATTAGTGTGGCTGCTGCTAATCCTCCCCTGTCTTTTATATCTTAATGGTAAAAGGGAAGAAAAAATAGACTGGAAAAAGTAAGTTAGTTGCATAATAAACCTATTGACTGGCAGGGTGGAGGGGAAATGCCCTTATTTCCGATTGCCCAGCCCTGAGCAGTGCTCTCCTGGAGTTCTCAGTTTATTGGTTACTAAAGCTTTGGGGTGATTATCTCAGCTAAATGTGCTTCTTTTTCCCCTCCAGTTGAGTCTCATTTGCTTCTATCTTAACCTGTCCTCTCCCAATCCAAATAAAAACAATTAGAGGAACAAAAGTCCTCCCTCCGGGAGCAGATGTATGGAAGGAGTGCAGGTTTCAATACTCCAGTAGCCTGCTGCACTCTAAGAGGGGCGTGAGCTCTGGTATCCTGTAAAATTTTCAAATGAGGCAGCTGCATTTGGTCTGTGTCCACTGCTCCTGCTTCATTTGAATGCAGTGGGCCTTATTTGGCTGTCACGCTGGTATAAATCAGTGGTGATTCCATTGAAGCCAGTACACTGACACTGGTTGGGTGCAATAAAAGAAACGGGGCGGGGAATTGTACCAAATATATAGTGTTGGTGTTTAACAGCTGCTGTCTTTCACGCCAGCAGTGGCTGCATTTTAATAGTGGTTTGTATGCTGCTGGTGGTTTTGATTCAGAAAGATGCTGCATGATCTTAAGGGAATACACACCTATTTCCAGAAAGCTCCCTCAGGTTAACCATGTAGATATTATGAAGTGGACCCTGCTGCTCCATGGTTGAGGTTGAGAGAAGCATTGTGTTTAACTCTCCTCCCCCCCCCCCCCCGCAACTACTCTAAAGTTCACATGTGAATTTGGATTGTCTTGAAAACTGTTATGCATAATCAGGGCTTGGAACAAGGTTAGGGGTGTAAATGATGCCTGAATGGGGTTGGTCTCAGCTAGTGTCCATCACCCCCTACTACATGGAGTGAACAATATTTAAACAGTTTTTTTTGTTAAGGATTTGATCTAGTTCTACAAACTGATGTGCACTTAGGATCTGCACTAGAGGAAGTGACTGGTGCACATGCTGTGAGACTGCTGCTTTGTTTGGCACTAAATGTTCCCCTATAGTATCTCATTGCAGGGGAAGAGAAAATTGAAATTGATGAGAACTGCTGGAAACCGACATGAAATTGACTAGTTAACTTTTTATTGTTGAGTGGAATGAAGAAAATAAAAATAAGTGGTAGGAAGTAAATTGCATTTGCAAAATTCTTTCCATTTTAATAATCTCCAATGTAATATTAGTAAGAGCAAGGAAATTGGTTTTTTAAAAGTTGTTTTTTAACCTGAGTGTTTCTCTCTCAAGCTCCAGTTGGGGAAACACTTAAGCATGTATGCAATGTGGACAGAAGCGAAACATGCAGTTATGTGTTTGCAGGGTAGGGGCTTATGTCTGCAAAGGTCACTGAAATGCTCACGTGACAGGAACAAGGGGCAAGCACGGGATAATATTTGGCTGCTTTTGGAAGGGCACTTTGTGCCCTTCCCCCACCCCGTGGCCAGAGGAGCTGCCTCTTCTCACCCCCTCCTTCCCCCATCAACACATCTGCCACAGAGGACCCAATTCTCCCTGCCTGTGGAGCTTGCTCTCCCAGAGCAGCAAGGGGAGCTGGATCTCCTGCCGCAGTCCCAGGGCTGCTTGCTCTGCCTGTCCAGGCTCCGCTGGAGTTCTGCCCCTGCTGATTTGGGGGGGAGAGTGTGTGCCCCTGCCTGCCCCGACTTGCACATGCCTTGCTAATAATCAGCCATTCTGCTGAAGCTGGAACACATGGACTGGGAGTATCTGAAGAGACAATTGAGTAACTAGATTTGGTCCAATATATCTGACCACCCTGGGCCAAGATCTTCAAAGTGTTTCCAAATGCCTTTAAAACCTTGAGGTTTGACCAGCTGACATGCTGGCTACTCCACAGGCAATTGCCTAACATCTGTAAGACTATGGCTACACTACATGGCTTTTAGCCACACAGCTGGGCCATTTCAGCCAGGCTGCTAATAGCCACACAGTGTAGCTGGCAGGCCTCACAAACAGCAGCTGGACCTAGCTGAATTTCACACTAAATAGGTGTGCTGGACATGCACTAAACTCATGTGTTCTCTCCTTCCTGCTTGTCCAAGAAAGGCTAAAATACTAACCTCAGAGGTTCCTGGCCTGTCTTAAATCTTAGGCAGAGATGGTGAAAGAGACTCTTCTTCTGGGTCAGCCAGTGCAGTCACTGACACCTTTTTAAGTAGCTTAGTTTGTGAGCAGACCTTTCCGACGGTTCTCCCCCGTCCCCTATTCAGCTTGAGCAGCTTTTATGACTGAAATATTTCTTGGCATCTCCGTCAGCTGCTTGTTTCTCCAGGTTTGAGTTGTGCTTTAATCTGGCTATTGATCCTTGTTGAATCTCCGCCTGAATAAGAAAGGAAAATGCGTGTGGCAAGAGAGGGCCATTGGGCCAAGCAGACTCCACTGTGCCTGTGTCTTAGGGTTGCCTTGCAGGTCCCCATCCCGCCCCCCATGCACCCAAAGAGATTTAGGAGTAGGACTGGTTTATTTCCCCCTCGCCCCCCCCCAAGCACAATCTGCAGCCACCCTAGCCACCTCCACAGTGACTACACCACACTCCCACCCTTCAGTGTGATGACGACAGCAGGGGTGGTACTCACAGCCTCATATTCCAAAACACACCGGGCCCTGATGCTTGTGCTTCCTTGGCAGGTCTCCTCCAGCTGTTCTGCTGCCATCCAGCCCAGGGTAATGGTAACCTGTGCATCCTGGTGCGTGTGTGGCAATATGTTTTGAGGCAGAGGAACACAGGGCCTGGTTATGAGTTGCAGCCAAATTGGGGTTGGGAGCAAAGGTAGCTTTGCAGGCCTCGCTGATGCGTCTCAGTTGCATGGGGTGGAGGGAACAGGTGAGAAGGGAGACAACCAGTGCAATGCAAAGCTCTCCCAACTGCCTGTGACTCCCAGGGATTGCTCAGGCAGCTGAGGATAACTGATATGCTAAAACTATGTTCTGTTACACATGGTTCCACCTAGGGGAGGAACATACCTGACCTGAGCTGGTAACAGTTATACCTGTCAGTGCATTGCCGTCTCTTAGAGAAGGATCTCTTGTGTATCTGTCCATGAGGGAAGCCCTCTAGCCAGGCTAAATCAGCTATGGAAGCCTGACCTGCTAGTAGCAGGCCTGCTGCCTAGCATGGACAAGGAGTACATGACAATTTCCATGGCACAAGGATGCCCTGGTATGCCACCTACACTGGCTGCAGGACATAGATTGGTGTAGGATCCCTGATGGCAGTTCTTTGCCATCTGGAGACCATCCTGCAGCGTGATCCACTGGGTTTAGGGTCCAAAGATGGGGCAGGATCTGGCTGAACATATCCCCTTCCTATGTGCCTTCCAGTTCACATTGGCTGTGAGTGCTGATGTGCTGACATTAGTATAATACTGTGGGGTATCTGGGTGTGAAGTCACATCTACGTATAGGATTCATAGAGCAGGTCACGTGACCATGGACTTTCACTTCATGATACCACATTGGCTCAATCAGCCAGGAGCAAACTGTGACAGCCATGTAAGGCAGGGAGGCTGTCTGGAAAGCTGTCTCCAAATTGCTGGGCAGTTGTAAATACACTACTGGCTAGGAAACAACTGCAGTCAGGCTGGTGTGTAAGAACCAGAACCCCTTAACTGATGGTGGGCTGGAAGCTGGTGGAGTGCAGATTTCAGCCCTTTGGAGGGGTTATTAGCAGTTTGCTGACTTCAGGAGAGTGCAGCTGGGTGAGTTACTGTGGATTGCGCAGTGGAATGCGTGAGTGTGCTTTAGCTTGCACCATCCCTGGAAAGCCAGGGGAGCAGTGACCTACTTGATGTGAGACCTGTAACTGGAGCATAGCAAAGGAAGCAAGATGCTAGTGGCACTGTGCTCTACGAAGGTGGTAGATATCCCTGTTTTCCAGACCGGTAAACTGCAGCACTGGGAGGAAAAGTGGCTTGTCCAAGGTCCTATAGCAAGCTCATGCCAGAATCCAGATCTCATTGCCTTGCTCTGACCACTAGCTCATATTGCCTCTCCTTCTAATTGCTCTTGGCTGATGTGTGGTGAAGGTAGAGGGTTCGGACAATACCCCTTTTGTGGGCTTCAACATGATTATTGCTGGCCCAGTTCTGCAACCATGAGTAGAAGTGGAGCAGCTTTAGGATCAGATCCCTCACGGGTAACTTGCATGCTTTGCAGAGTGGTACCAGTGGGCCTGAAGGAAGATGCTGGGATGAGAAGGTTTGAAACTGAACTATCCATTGTCTCTGGATCCACCTGGACCAGTTCTCTGCTTGAGCATTTAGAGTTAAACAGCTAGGTCTGTTAGTTGGAGCAGCAAAGCACTCAAACCTCTTCCATGGTCCAGCCACTAGAGGAAACACAGGACCCCCGCCCCCTTCCCACACACACACAGCTAATCTGAGTGAACAATTCAAAGATGGGTCTAGGTTGACTAGGAAGATGAATTATCTTTACGGATATGACTGACAAACCTGGGCTGGATTTATAACCACTGCATACCAAGGGTACTTTGCCTGGCTTGGGCTTCCATACCGCTCTAGTTAGGAAACCAAACGCTGACCCTTCTCAATTAGTCTTGAGGGCCAAAGTGCCCCTTGCCATGATCTGCTTCTAGTAAAATGGCCTATTTCTGCTTCTGAGTGGGAGGAGTCACACTGCTCATGAGGGTCTCCTAGCAAGCTTTGTTGCCCTAGCAACCTATTGCTTTGAGGATGTGGAGTGAGGAAACTGCATCTCAAGGATGGGTTCTTTACCCTGAATCTCAGATACCTGGTCTGTTGGGTGAATATAACTGCTGTTCTCCTTGCCATTAACCCACAGCCAGTCGGGGTCAGGAGCAAGAGCATGAGACTGCTAAGAAGGATGAATCATAATCTTTTTTAAAAAAGCAGGTGTCTCTCAAATGATTTCCAATTTCCCAACCACCTGCATAACAGATTTCTTGCTTTTATAATTACTTCTAGGCGCTTATAAGATCTAGTTTCCAGGCAACTTGTTGCATTTTATTTCCTTTTGCCAATCTGTTGTCTCTGACTTTAAGTGTTGGAACAACATCATCCAGATTCTTAAAGCAGAGTTTGCGGAGGGGACAGAGCAGTTTTTCTCCCCTTAACTCTGCTGGGTAAAGGTAGTGCTGTACCAGCATTTTAAGACCAGGTCTTGGGTGACAAGGTGTAGCTATTAGCATGGCACACAGCCAGATTCCAGTTTCCATAAATCACCTTTGTTTTATTCTCTCCTGGAGCTAGGCCACTTTGCACTGGCTGAGGAGTTAGCCTACAGTATCTACAGGCTCCGATCTGAAAGGGCACAGTGGGCAGACTTAGCTGAGCTAACTCAGGGAGATCTGACCTCCCTGCACAGCAAGGCTCTCTGTGGGATCTTCCTATGGGAAGGCAGGTAGCCTGCTGGCTACTTGCTCTTGAGGTTTGAGCCAGGGACAGGCAGGGCTAGTCTGCCAGCGATTCAGTAGAAGGTGAATGTATGGAAACCTGGATGAAAACACTCTGCTGATGTAAATGGAGATGGGACAGTTTATACCAGCTGAGTCTGGCCCACTGTGGTCAGGTTCTGATAAATGGTGAGGCCACAATTCAAGACCCTCTCTACTCAGCAAAACATGTAGGTACTGGTCAAAGTCCCACTGAAGACAATAGATTTAAGCATGTGCTTTGGGGCCTGGTTGTGGAACCCTTATTTAACCCTACAGATGAGCGCTTACTCCAAGGGGGCTGCTTTGTGCAAGCACCTTTCAGCAGGTGTGATGGCCATACAACTGGGTCCTTCCATCTGTGCTGATCCGGGTGCAATGCTGAGCAGCTGATCCAGCTGGAGATCCCACCACAGTGGTGTGGCAACATCTTACTCATCCAGGGCCTGCATCCTAAAGAATGGGAAGAGCAGAGTGGCAAATTCTTTCTCAACACTGGCGAAGGAACACCTCCCAGGCTGGGCCCTATATTTCTGTGCAGTACTCTTTGGAAGGGTCATTTTGGATTGGATATAAACATTGGGCAAAGGCCAGTGGAGAGGTTCTGACTCTAGACAAATCAGTTTGTCCAGCTCCTGCGTCAGCTTGGAAGCCCTGTGTTCCCAGCTCCCTAGCACATAGTAGCATATCCCATTAAATGGCACCTGCTGGAAGGGGTTCTCTGGATCTTGTGCAGAGCTGGAACTCAAGCTGCAGCCTGTGGATTTTTGAAAGCCAGGGATGGTTGGGTTTGACCAGATCTAAAGTGGATGACCATCTGCAAAATTCCCATGTGGATCCAAGCTGAGTTCTCAGGGCATGTGAATTTAGGATTGTGGCTCAAACCATTGCTTGTTGAGACAAAATTCTAGGAGCTGGATTTGCATCGTGCAACCTGACCCTTGGAAGGGGCTGCATATACAGGCATCAGTGCTGCATCAGGAGCACGGTAGGGACTGAACTGTGACTCAGGCTTTACATTTAGTTCTGGCTTCCCTCTTGCTTCCCCTCCCCTCATGAAGGCAGTTGGGCCAGCCCTTATCCTGGTGTAGGCTATTGCTCAGCAGTACTGGTTTCCATGCTGGTTGGAAGAACCAACCTTTCCCTTGCATGCCCACTCCCTGCCCACCTGTGTAGAAGGGAGTAGCCACCTGCTGACAGCTGCTCTCCTTACCACACATGGTCTGCTGATGTGAGCAGCTCATGCAGGGGAGGACGGGGGCCTGGTCAAAGCCAGCTTCATGCCTGAGCCCATTGAGACTGGAGTTGCTGCCAGAGCATCAGCTCAAAGCCACAGTGTCACTCAACATTCCCTGAAACAGTTCTGTGGGTTTTTTAATGGCCCTGCAGGGGACTGTATGAAGCTGCCTTCCTCGAGGAGGAAGGGGAGGGAAAGAACAATGGAAAGGATGCTGTAGTTTACAGAACAGAGTGATCTGTGCATTATCAGTGCAGGCCAGTCAATGTGCTCAAAGGTTAAGCATCAATATGCTTTCAGAGTGTAATTAACGTTTGCTTGACTGTTCACAACCTGCATCTCTGAATTATTCCATATGGGTCACACAGCCAAAGACTGGGCCATATTGCTCACCAGACTGTTAGTCTTGGTGGCCTTTGCTCTCCCACCCCAGCCCTGGGCTGACAGCTGTCATTAGTGGTAACAATTAGGCCATCAATTAATAGGCTAATTCTCCCATTTGAAATCATTAGGGACACTGGATCTGAACATTGGCTTTTGCTAACGATTTTTGAAAGTTGGTTAAATATGGCAGGACCTGCTCCGTGGAGGAAGCAATGGGGAATTTGATTTAGAACTAGCCTTCAGTGAACATGACCTCAGTTTTAATGACCAAGTTTCTTCTGTTCTCCCAACTAACTTAAATAGATAGGGACAGACTATGGGGAGGGAGCAGATACAGGGTGATGAGCACTGTACAATAAGACCTAGGTTGTGGGGCTTTTTAATGGGTAGTGATTTTTGGGGAGTCCAACTTAATACATTTTTTTTCCCAAAGGGTCTGATTTCATATTACCAAATGGGTGTGTGGCACTTCCTGGCCCCTTTAAGGTATCTTGTCTTTGCCTAACATTCTAGTTGTCTAGTAATGTGACTGCTTGGAATCACAGGCTTTAATTCCAACATCTGCTTGGCATCCTTCTGGAGAGCCTGTGTCTAAGGCAGAGGAGACAGACTCTGTTGTAAGCAGGCCTGTTGGATGAGCCTCCTTTTTAAAATGGAAAAAGCCTGGTGGTCTAGTCTGTCTTAGAGGTGCTCAGCACCTCCTAGCTCTCATTCACTCCACTGGGAGTTGTGGGCACTCAGCACCTCTGAAAGCCAGGTCACAAATTCCTACCTGACCAGAATAAATGCTGGGTCCCAGGATGCTTGTGTTTGTCATTGGCTTTGCACAATAACAGGAAGGGAATGTGTCAGCCACCTGCAGGCTGCTCTCCACCTCCAGAGGTGGCTGCATTTCCATGGAGCTACTCTGTGTAGAGGGCCACATCCTTTGTGCTGGATGCAGTCTTCCCATGTCCTTGCTATCCTGGCATTCGAGAGCAGCTGGGATGCTAATTGTTCCTCCAGCCTGCTCAGGAATTCTGCTTTTCCCTGTTGGTCCAAACAAGCCTTAGTGTGGTCCCATGGGAGCACAAGAGTTTGATCTGCTCAAGTTCTAGGCTGTTTTTTTTCACACTTTGGGTCTAACTCACTGGTTACCATGGGAACACTTGGATTTTAAAAAAATGATGAATTTTTAGATCCTGGGGAGAATTTGTTTCCCTGTCTTTGACTCCCCAAATTGTGGGATTCATTTTTACTGGGCATGTCTGTCTCTAGAGGTCATGACACACAAGATCAGCAATTGACAAGTTTGTTCTTGGCTGGCCTGATACAAGAATTGGCAAGTCATTGAGAGGTGTTAGCTGCTGAGTGCAGAATGGAGTCCAAGTCACCGATTGCTCCAGATGGTGTGTAACCATCACTCTTCCTGAATATACCTTGTGGACCTTGGATCTCGTCCATAAATCTAGCGGTGGAATAACCCCTTTCACATTCTCTGTAAGCTCTGTATCCTAACACTGCTACTTTTCTCACCATCACTTACTTATTTAAGGGCAACGTTTTACTGAGATTTGTCTGCACATGACTAATTCTAGGGGATGCGGTGTGATGAGGAATGAGCAGTGCATTGTGACTTGCAGCACCAAGTCCTGGTTCGGAGCTGGAAGAACAGGTGCAGTTGGGGCCCCATGTTGGGACTTGGGAGTCCTGGGTTTGATTCCTGCAACTGCTGTACCAATTTATTTTGGTGGGTGGCCAATTATTAGGCTTTTTATGCCATTCTGACTACTGGGCAATGTTGCTCCTTTGCGGTGGCAGGGGTGAGTATGTATATGAGAAATCTGAGGAGCTTCATAGTTTGACTCCTTAAAAAATAAAAGGAAGCAGACAGAGCCCTTAGCAGACGTAACCTGCAGTCTCAGAGCTACAGTAGCGGACATCAGCTAAGGACCTTGCGCAGTGTGGTTCTTATCAGCACGTCGAGTCTCAGATACCAGCTGACTTGTTCTCTCCTGTAAAGCTTTAGCTAATCCTGAACATGACTCTCACGTTTCTGTTCTCCCTCACATACACACACCTGTCTTAACAGAATCAATGTGGTTACACTCAACTTCTCATTTCACCTTGGAATGGTTTCCTCTGAGACAAATTAACCAGTTCCCCTCACTATAATTCAGGTGTGGGTGGGAAATTGAATATTTTTGGGTTCCGCTGTGAACACTGGTTGGTTGATATGTGCTGTTTTCTTTAAGAAAGTGTCTTTAAAACACAAGCACCAGACATACAGCTGGTACAAATTAGCATAACTTCACTGGAATCCAGTGGGGATACACTGATTTACTCCTGTTGACATTCCTGTGTGGAATGAGATCTTATTGCATCTTCATAAAATGACTTAATCTCTTCTCAGCCTCTTTTTTTCTTTTCTTTTTTTTCCCCGCCCCCTCTCCCCCAAGTCCTTCCCCCAGTGCCTGGACTCCATGGCAATGGACACCATAGAAGTGGAGAGAACTGAAAGCTCATGCTCCAAAACGTCTCTGTTAGTCTATAAGGTGCCACAGGACTCTTTGCTGCTTTTACAGATCCAGACTAACACGGCTACCCCTCTGATACCTGAAAGTTGTAGTACAACATAATACACAATTGTCTGAAATCTCAATGGGAAAAGCGTTTGCCTTATACAGGAACTTAAAGTTATTGTAAAAAGAGCTTATCCACCAGTCTTGCAGGTTTCCCATGTAAAGCATTAAATCTGGATTTGAAGGATTATGATTCTAAATCCCCTTCCCACTGTACAGAACCATACTAAGTCTCAAGCCTGAGCCACTTGCTTCTGTACTCTCCAGCATAGGAGATGTTAAAGGGGTGGGGCCTGGGTAAGGAACAGGAATTTAGGGATCTTCACCTCCGGTGTCCCCATATCTCCTACAACAGTTCCTGATGGTGCTGACCATGCCCTAGAGCTCAGTCAGGTAAACTCTCCTCTAATTTTCAGACCTCTCTCAGCCCCAGTAGGGTCAAGTTTTGATCACCCCAAGCCATCCAATGGGATTGCTTTCCTTGGAGCACACCCGTGAATTTTTCCACTTATTGGTTCCTTCAGTGGCAGCCTCTTACCGTCACTTGTCTTATCACACCACCTACTGGCCCCAGCCCAGATTGGGACCCCCATTGTGTTAAGTGCCACATTCAGAGTAAAACAATGGCCCTGCCTCAGAGTGCCATCTAAATACCCAAAGAGTGGGCAAAGGAAGTGCCACTATCCCCACTTGACAGATACGGGGGACTGAAGCACAAAGATTAAGCAAGCGAGTAGCACAGCCAGAAACAGAACTTGGATCTGCTGGGTCCCAGTCCACTGCTTTCCTCTCATGTGAAGAGCAAGGGGCAACTTGTCCAGGTCTTGGACTGAATTCCTCTTTGCCTTCTCGAGGGCCTGTTAAAGTTTATGAAGCCTGGGAATCCACCGAAGGCCAGATGGGAGCCATTACAGTACTTTGGTCTGACCTTCTGCATAACTCCAGTGTGGTTTTCTGGCCTGTAAATTCTGCATCAAGCCCGTCGCTGATGAGGTCCAAGCTTGATGTGAAGCTCCAAGTGAGGGAGAATCCACCAGGTCCCTAGCTAGGTTGTTCTAATGGTTAATTACCACTAATATCCATATCCGTAACCTATAGAGGTGCTTGTGGTGCAAAGACAAGGCTATTTTTCCAGAAAAGGGAAAAGTAGCAGCAGTTTGAAAACTAATGGGGAGTGGTGGGTTTTGTTCTCACTGATCAGAAAAATGGAAGACAAAAGGATATAAAAGAGGAGCGATTGGCATTGGCTGGCTCTAGAGTCTGAAGTTGTGGTTGGATTAATTTAAAACACTGAACTTGCTGCTGGAACAAATCCCATGAACTGTGATGTGCTTTTCAGTTACACTGGCCCTGCTTTCACTGCCTTGTGCTGTACATCATGAGTGCTGCAACTAGACCCGTCATTCATTAACCTCCCCTGGCTTCTGCAGAAGGCTCCCAAGAACACCAATATCCCATGCTAATGCTAGTTGCTGCAATATGTCCGTTCTGGCACTGAACAGATAGCTGGTTGGCAGGCAGAGCTTTCCAATGTCTGGGTGACTCAGAGCTGTAGTCCATCAAACTGAGCAATTTCCAATCTACTTCAGAGCAATAGAGGAAACAGGATCCCTAATCTGCTAACACGTGGTCTTAAGTGTCCAGTGATTATGAATTAATTTAGTAATCATTGGAATGGCGATGAGCATAATGAATTGGCTGGCTATTTACAAGAAGGCTGTTCAGTAGTAGCTGAATGTAATGAAGACTTTCAAACCCAGATGACTGCATGGCTCCAAAGTTTGATATTGGGTTATGGAGCCTTTCCAGTGCTTGTCCTGCCTCTGACCTCCTATGTTAACACAGACAGGTCTGTGTCCATGCAACCCAGCCCACTGTCAGCCTTATGTAATCCTAGAATACCAAGTTTGGAAGGGACCTCAGGAGGTCATCTAGTCCAACCCCCTGCTCAAAGCAGAAGTAATCCCCAGACAGACTTTTGCCAGAGTCCTCTAAATGGCCCCCTCAACTGATAACTCTGGGTTTAGGATGCCAATGCTCAAACCACTGAGCTATCCCACTCAGCAGTGGTGGGAGGGATAGTCTTGCATCTAAATGTTACTAATTCACAAGCCTTTGCATAGTAGAAGCTGAATTTCTGTTGCCTTCTGCACATTAGGCATGTTGTTGTTAAAATACCTTCCGTTGAAGATTAGTGGGAGTTGTGTCTATTAAAGACCCCATCCTTGGTAATGCAGCAAGCATGTTGCTGAAACATGCAGGGAGCGGATGCTCCAGACTAAGGAAATTACATATGGTCTGTAGTACTGTGTTCAGCCATAGCCCTTGCCTCAAAGAGCCATGGGCTATCTTGGTATAGTGCCCAGCCCAATAGGGCCCTGGACCATGAGTGGAGAGGGAATGAACATGGGGAAATAGTTATACTTTTGTATAATGGCCCATCCACTCCTAGGCTTTATTCAAGCTAGTTTGATGGTGTCCAATTTCCAAATTTAATTCGATTTCCCCATGCTTATTTCCCCCTCCCCCCCCGTTCCTTCCATCTCCTTGTCAATTGCTGGAAATGGGCAATTTTTCATTACCACTACAAACGGTTTTTTTTATCTCCTGCTGGTAATAGCTCACTCTAACTGATCACTCTCGTTAGAATGTGTATGGTAACGCCCATTGTTTCATGGTGTGTGTACTCTTCCTACTGTATTTTCCACTGCATGCATCCGATGAAGTGGGCTGCAGCCCACGAAAGCTTATGCACAAATAAATTTGTTAGTCTCTAAGGTGCCACAAGTACTCCTGTTCTTTTTGCAGATACAGACTAACACGGCTGCTACGCTGAAATAAGTAAACCTGATCACCATTGCTGGGTGGGGGAGGGGTGTGGTGTGGGAAAAGGGGGTGAGGTCAAGACACAGCTGTGCCCTGCTGATACCTGGTTGCCATATCCACTCCAGGGGCTGTTGGAAGCTGGTGCAAGATAGAACACCCTGAATGCTGCTCTGACTTAGGCCCAGGGAGCAGAGCAGGTTGGGGATTGGGCAAGTGTAAAGGGGGTTTAAAGCTACATGTGCATGTATAGGCCCATCTTCCTGAGTCACTCTGCCACTTTGCAGCCATAGCAAAGTCGCTGGGCCAGGGAAGGGGTCAAGTGACACAACAGAAAGTTCTTATGCTTTAGGTAATAAAAACTGAATCCCCCGCAATCCTGATCCAGCAGCTGGAAGGAAGAAATGATTTCCCTTGCTGAGCAACCTTTCAGACCACCAGAAAAATTCCAATCCTAGCTCATATCGGAGTCCATAGTAACAATGGTCCCCTTGTGCCAATTGGTAAGCCTGGCCCACAGCAGGGAAATGAGCTGTACTTTCTGTTCCTTTTGTCCTTCCATAGCAAATGTGATTCACAAGCCTGAATCTTTAGCAAGGGCACAGTTTGAGAAGGCAATAATGCAGCCTGACTCTCTTTCCAGCCCTCATCCCTCTGTTCACAGCCTTTCATTGTGGTGTTCACACCTATGCAGAGTGGTTGTGCAATGCTGCTCTCTTCTCCCCTCCTCACTCACATGGCACTTTGTGCCGTGGCAAATGAATGAGGATCCTTGTGAGTCTGAGCCTCATAACTAGAGGGAAGACATGAGAGAAAGCAAAGCTCCTTTAAAACTCTGGGTACAAAAACAGCTGTGAAACAAAGCTCAGCAGTAAATGAGGCTGGAAGAGCAGGAATTGAATGCTCTGGCCCTGGTTTCCTAAGGGGCCGCAGAAAGTGTTTAACCGTCTGACTCTCTGGGTTTGGTTTCAGCGAGTTGTGCTTGCTTATATCTTGTGTAATACAGTAATGAATTTCCCCACCCTGTCTCCAGAATAGCCTGGTTAGAATTGGTTGGAAATAAAACATCCCTCATCCTCTTCTACACCTCCCCACCCCCACCCAAAACAACAGTGTTGTTCAAAATGGTTTGTTTGAAAATTTGGGGTGAACTTTTGGTTTTCCTGTTGGAGGCTTCAAATGGATTCAAAAGAAAATATTTCAAAATCAGTGCTTCAAAATAAAATGTTTCAGGTTAGACCAGAACCACCAACACAGTTTTGAGCCAAAACCTAACTGTCACTCAATTACCTATACTGTATATTGATAACCAAATGACACTAACTCTGATTTAGAAGGGAGGTGGTTGTAGAATGCTTCTCATGGGACAAATCCAAAACTTTTCCCAGAATTTGCACTTTCTCAGGGGGCAGCAGGGGGATACAAATTTTAAAATTTGTATCTTTCTGTGCAAACTTCTACCAGTTCTTGTTCAAACACAACTTTAAATACCCCTTCCCTGAGAGCCCCCTTTCTGTGGGACCAGAGCCCTACTTTGCAGCTGTAGGCACCATGGACACCAGTTCATCAGAGCACGTTATGTAGTCAGTGGGACTCCTTGGGTGCAGTGAGACAGCTCAGCAAAGTTTTATGCTTGTGCTTAAATCCCTGTGCTGGACTGGGGCCAGGGCACTCATCACTTTATAGAACTGAACTCATAATCATCTTCTCTGAAAGCTCCATGTGTTTTTAGCTTTAGTGTAGATATTTAAATCTTTTTCCAGTACGCAATGCATCGCCACTTTTGGAATCTCTTCATTGTCAAGGCAGGCTCAGAATGACAGATTAAAAAACTTTTATTTAAAAAAAAAAAGTCCCTTCTCCTTTCCTTCCTAATTCTTCAGTGAGGCAAATTGTGGCATTATCTACCAGACAAAGGTTTTAGGGCCCCATCCTCTCTGGATAAAAGCAAAGCCTCAAGAGAGGATTTGCCTTTCTGTGAAGGTTTTTCTTTCTTACCCATTATTTGTTACCTATTATGTACCTGTCCTTCATGACACATGTTCTATCCAGCTACAAAATCATATGGATCATGGTAAAAGCAAAGTTAGAGGTTTGAAATCAGTCTCTTTTTAATAAGTCATTTAATCTCTAAGGAACTTTTAGTGCATCTATAATAGGGGGGAAATCAGTCACCCTTCATTGTAAGGTACACTGACTGCAGTCAATCTGCACAGTTGCACATGGGAGTTGTGCTTTTTGATACCTGTAACTGCCACTAATTCATATAATGGAAAAGGCCACTCTATTACCACTGAGAATAACTAGTGGAAATGCAATGTTTTTAATATACTTTGGGTCTAATTCTCTGTATCGGCTCCATGTCTGTCACAGTGATGTGATAACTTCGTGAGCACTGTATGTACAGGGCCTAGTCAGTGAGCAGAAGTGACTGTGCATTGGGGGATACTGGAATATCTAAATGCTCATAACACTTGACTTCAACAGGAGCGGTGTATGCAGGTGATACAGTGGCTTGCCAGATAAGAACACCCAAGCATATACTTGAAAGACAATGGGGGTGAGCATCAAGGATCCTGTATCTGCTCTCCGACAAGTGGCAAAATCTTGCCAACACTAGGAGCCTGGAGATCTAACACTAAAGAGAGCCCTTCTGAGGAGAAGTGATAGGCAGACACAAGTTCTGCAGCATTAGGCCGGGCTAGAGCTGGGCAGTGATAAGCCATGGGTGACAGCAGCGAGATATGAATACAGGCTGGCTCGCTGGCAAGCACGTTTCCTCTTAAAAGTTTTTGTTCTAAATAAAACTCCTGTATGAGAAGGCTGGTTACCACTGTAATTGCCCTAGAGGGAACAGAATTGCAGGGCCTGCATGTAAATGCAGACCTGATGAGACCAATTATAATAGGGGACTGCAACATAGGGCCTGCTCTGAAAGTGGGAAGCTCCTCTGATTCCATCCTTAGAGAAGATGGTAGCTAGAGGTCTCCAACGTGAAAAGGCACTGGGTGGTGGGCAGAGCAGGGTGTACTCAGACCAGGCAAGGTCACAGGTGCAGTTATCGGATGATGGACTTCGTTCCCACCAGTCAGTTTACCTTCTGGTTATGAGCTCGTCGTAACTGCATAATGAAAAGAGTCTACAGTGTAGCACTCTGGTTATCATGCACAGCAGAAAATCATGTGCACCTTTAATGTACAATCTTGGAGTTGGGTACTGTGCAAACTATGAAGCAAAGCCTTTGGGGGAAAAATGCAGTGTGTAGTGTAGATGTCTTGTACTGAGGAAAGTAGGTCTGTCACAGAACTAGACCAGCAAAGTTACTGATAGAGGTGGGTAAACGAATGCAGAATTAAGAACCAGATTCCTCAGCTCAGACCAAACAAATTCCCTTTGTGACAACTTGAAAGTTTATCTGGTGGCTAAAGGAGGGGATTAGGAATTGAAATCACCTGGGTTTCATTTCTGGCTCTGGAAAGGGAGTGGTCTCTAGTAGTTAGACAAAAATAGCTGACAGGACTCCTGGCTTCCATTTCTTAATATGACATTAACTCATTGTGTAACCTTGGAGAAAGTCACCTCTGTTTCTTTAAAAAGCAACAGTCCTGGGGCACCTTATAGATTAACAGAAGTATTGGAGCATAGGTTTTCGTGGGTGAATACCCACTTTGTTAGATGCATGTTTCTTTAATGATACAAGGGATAAGACTTACCTGAAATTCCTCACATTCTGGCTTCTCTTCTGCCATTCCTTTCCTAAACTTAATCTCTCTAGAAACTTAAAATACCACTAGCCTCAAATCATTCTCTTTAATGAGAGTTCACAATAATACACAGAATATTGTCTTCTAGGAAGTGGGGAACATGGTGAGAGTTTTTGGAGTCTTACAAGACTCTAGAGCTGCTTAGGTTTTGGGGTGGTTCTTCTGTCAATTTTAAATTGGTATTGTAGGTTGGGCTCCCCTAGAGTGCAAACTTTCTGCTGTGTGGGTGTGTTGAGACTGAATGGGAGGCTTGAAGGAAGTAGCTGGCAGAACCCCCAAATAGGTCAACCCCCTTGGGCTCAATAAGGGGGAGTGGAGGGCTAAGCACCATTTTGGGTTACTTAGGGGGAGTGAGAAGGAACCTGGTCTGCATCGCAGAGGGATCAGGGAGGAAGCACTGAAGGCTGTGGGGGATAGGGTGTCTCTAGGATCAAGGAGAAGGGCATCTGCAGGGAAGGGAACTGCAGATTTTCAGGACCAAACCAGCTGACTCTCTGGGGCAGATTCTTGTAATGATCATTGTTGCCACTGAAACTGGCAAATAATTCCCAATGTCTCTATTGGGCCAGGACCTCAGCTCGCATGAACGTCAATTGCTAGTGCAAATTGTTATGCAGCCGAGTGTCTGGTCCCTCATGTACTGGTTACTGGGGGGGGGGGGCGCAGTTTACCCCACTTTCCTCAAAGTTATTGCTGTAAGTACTTCATTACTGCACGGTTACTGTAAGACACCCATTACTGGATTCATCACTCTAACTTCATAAAGATCAGAGCCCCACTGTTCAACACTATACAGTAGCCCCCTAGGATTATGCCCCTGGCTATACATTGGCAGTGGAATCCCCTGCCTTAGCCACTGGGGTACCAGGAGAACAAACCCAAAAGGGAAGAATAGGGACTTGCCGGAGAGCATAAATTGCCAGCAGGTCTTATTGCCACAGGTCTGCTTTAATAATGACACCCTAAGTGGGGAAACTAGCATCTTACTGCCGACACTATTTATTTAAAAAGTCAGCCCTTGCCAAGAACTATGGTACAGCAGTCTGAGTCAGCAGATTCCTCCCGCCCCAACCCCAACCTCTTCCCCTGTGCTTAGAATAGGAAACTATTGGGGGAAATCTGTTGGTGAGTGATCTGTTGATAGCAACTACTGTATCTTTAGTCCTCTAGCCTTTTCAGAACCTCTTGAAGAGGGGGCAGGGAGCAGCTGCCCTCACTCAGAGCTGGTCAAAAGTTTCAAAGAATTTTTATTCTGAAGAGTAGTGTTTTTGTTTTTTTTTTTTTTTTAAAGCCACTCTTTATAAATGGGGGGGGGGAGGGGAATAAATGTTTCTCTGGTTTCATATTTTATGGGATGGAGGGAAGACAAACACTTTCCAAAACCATGCTCTCGCTTTAGAAAAAACTCAGGTCTTTTATCTGCTTTATTTTGAGAATATTAAATTGCCTTTTTTCCCCCAGCCAGCACAGTGGCAGGGTAAAGGGGCCTCTGGCAGCTACTTGAAGTGCTATCTGCTGCTTTTTGGTCTTAAATCAATCAGACTTAAACAAACCAAAACTAATGGTGTCTGGATATCCCAGTGATAAATGCTTATAAACACTGTTCCACTCTGTGAATAGGGTAGATAAATGCCTTCGATAAGACAGATTTATTGTGATGAAATTCATATAAATCAGTTGTTTATCTTCAGCCCTCCCTTGGATGTTGCCAACACAATTGCTTTGGATTTCTCCTGCATTGCAACAAAATGAAACTGACTAGAAATCCTGGCTCCATTGAAGTTGAGGAAGCTTTGGCACCATTTAAATCAATGGCAGAGGCATAACTGACTAAATAGACTAGTCTTCAGGCCTGCTCCTCTGACTGCTTTGTGTCATTTGGGCAGCAGAAGGGTACAGGGAAGCTTGAAATTCCCATGATGTAGGAGAGTTCCTGCCAAGTGGCCCTTATGAGTGGAGAGTCAGGGTGAACAAGGGGAAGGAGTGGGCACGCTGATAGATTCCCTAGCTGGTGGATTGGTCAAACAGGCATAACATAGAGCAGCCTTTAGGCTGCTGTAAATTACATAAGGGCTGGAAAAGTGGCTTATAGATGGATCATCTGTTCTACTCTAGTAAGTCCATGATACAGATAAGGACATATTGTAAATAACTTTTGTCCTATGTACTTAAGCCATCTGAATCTCATTTTGATTTGGACCATGTCTCCTATTCAGTGTCACTGTCTTGCAGGTATCAGTGTGTGGGCTGAGTAATAAAATTCCCAGCTGTGTTCAGGCAGTTGGATGCTGCATTGAACAACAGATGATGCACAACAATCAGCAGAAAAAAAAAAAACAGCTGGTGTAGCAGAAAATAGATTTCTGATGTCTTCTCCTCCTCTTCCCTACAATCCCCGCCTCAAGGCTGAGACTTGATGACTTGATTTGTAATTTTCTCTACTGCCTTTGCCGCTCCCTGTGGGAGAAGGGGGTGGGAGGACAGAGTCTAATGGTGGCAACTGGAATGATTGTGTCCCCTTATGCACACAGAGCACCAGCCCTGCTTGGAGAGGAGAAGGGGGCTGTGAATGGTCTGTTGATCTCTGACTGGGAGGAGACAAGGTAGGGGGAGGCACAGTGTTCCCAAGGGGATGCACCTCTGTCATTCAGTACTTGGTGGATGCTGCTGAGATGAAGTCAGCCTTGGCTGCACATCATTCTCCTTTCATCTGAGCTCCTGGATAGAGACCAACTTTCATGGAAGGCATCAGTCTCTCTCCTCAACCCACTTCAACTTCCAGACCTGTCCTCTTCTCTCTTGTGGGTGTCTGGCCTGTCTTTAAATATTGCTCTCCATGTAATTTTCCCTCTTTACTCCAACAACCCCCATCCAGCTGACAGCAGTTAAACCATCATAAAGGCCACTAGCAACCTGGTGTCTTCTCAGGAGAACTCCAGGGCCCAGGCCAAGCCTCTGGCCTGCATAGGGACTGTGGTATCTGTCACATAGCATTCATCAAATCTACATGATCTGTGTTTGAGTGTCACTGATATGCCAGGCAGTCGAAGTTGGACACCTGTTGTCACCAGTAACTTTCTGCTGTCACAAACAGGCTACAATGTCCTCTTAACAATGAGGAACCTTGATGGGAAATGAGATCAGGTTTGTCAATTAGCAAAAGGTGAAGCATGTCAGACTTTATGCGTGCTTTGAAAATCTTAGGTACTCATACAGCCCTCAGTACCATAGCAGCTTAAGCACTGGACAAACTTCCTTCACAGAGCAGCTGTGAGGAGAACTAAAGGAAGTGCTATGTAGCCCCATATTACAGACCGGGAATGCACATGGAGACTAAAGCTTTGTCTACAACCACAAGTTGTAGCCACTTAACTAGACCAGCATAGTAAAAGCAACATGACCCTACTCATATGGACACAACTATACCAGTCTAGCTTGTTCTCCATAGCAACTAAAGTTACGACAAGAAGTAATGGGCTTAATCTTCAGCGAGGGAGACTTAGGTTCAATATTAGTAAAAACTTTATTAGAACTCTAAGAGTAGCTGAAGGTCTGGAACAGGTTTCCAAGGGAAGTTGTGGAACCTCCTCCATTGGAGGTGTTTGCCCAACCTGTTCTTAAAAACCTATCAGGGATGGTCTAGATAATACTTGGTCCAGCCTCGGTGAAGAGGGTGGGACTTGTAAAGACTTTGAGAGAGCATTCAGCTCCACACGTCTGTGATGGTATCCCCCAAAGGACAGAAAATACACTAGCCTGCTGCACGACACTGTTCTCCCAGCGTAGATGCGCCTCTGTAACTACTTCAGTAAAGTCTCTCCCCAGCTGAAATAGTTACACAGGGACAAAACTTGCACATAGACCTAAGGGACTTGCCTAAGGTCATGTAGCCTATGGCAGAGCAGGGAGTTGAATGTGGGGGTATGTCTACATCTACAATTTTGCAGCGCTGGTTGTTACAGCTGTATTAGTACAGCTGTATAGGGCCAGCGCTGCAGAGTGGCCACACTTAAAGCAACCAGCGCTGCAAGTGGTGTTAGATGTGGCCACACTGCAGCGCTGTTGGGCGGCTTCAAGGGGAGTTCGGGGAACGCGAGAGCAAACCGGGGAAGGAGACCAGCTTCGCCGCGGTTTGCTCTTGCGTTCCCCGAACCCCCCTGCAAACCGCAGGGAAGGAGACCTGCTTGCTCGGGGGTTCGGGGAACGTGAGAGCAAACCGCAGGGAAGGAGACCTGCTTGCACGGGGGTTCGGGGAACACGAGAGCAAACCGCAGGGAAGGAGACCTGCTTGCACGGGGGTTCGGGGAACACGAGAGCAAACAGCAGGAAAGGAGACCTGCTTGATTACCAGAGGCTTCCTCAGGTATGCTGAGATACCTGCTTATTCCACAGAGGTCAAGAAAAGCGCTGGTAAGTGTCTACACTTGATTACCAGCGCTGGATCACCAGCGCTGGATCCTCTACACCCGAGACAAAACGGGAGTACGGCCAGCGCTGCAAACAGGGAGTTGCAGCGCTGGTGATGCCCTGCAGATGTGTAAACCTCCTAAGTTGCAGCGCTGTAACCCCCTCACCAGCGCTGCAACTTTGTGATGTAGACAAGCCCTGGGTTTCAAGAGTCCTAGCTTAGCATCCTAACCACTGGGTCATCTGTTCATTCTTTCCCTAATGGCTTGAAAGCAGGCAGAAGAGAGGAGGTTATTCGTTGCCCATATCTAGCATCACCCATATACTGAAGTACTAACTCTGTATTGCCAAATAGCTCAGCTCACAGCTGTCCTGGGAAACTCAGGGAGAGCGATGGGCTTTCTGGAGACTCCCTCCCAGCCTGTGCATCTTGTGCAGCGGAACAGCAGCAGGTGTTCCTCCTAATTGCTTTCCTGTTTTCACCCTTGTAGATGCAGCTCCAGCCACTTGACTAGAACCTGAGAGTCCCCTCTTCCTCGGAAGCTATTTCCATCTCCTTGGAGCTGACTGAACTCTTTATAGGTCACTCATTCAAGTGCACTTGCTTCCTGCTCATGCTGTAGAACGGAGCTGGACCCGCTGGTGATGTAAGGGCTACAGAGCTTTTGCAGCATGGTGCAGGTTGCCACTTCGCAGTGCGGCACGCTGGCAGCGATTTCACATCCTCCCGTGCTAATCCACATAAATTCTGTTAATCGCGGATTTAATCTTTTAAGCATGCCGTAATTAAATTACATGCCAGTCAGTTACAGCCACATTAACATAATATGCGAGGTTCGCTCTCCCTGCCGTTGAGGAGAAGTGAAAGAGGAGCCAGGATAGTTTTTGTGGCTAATGCGCTGGGCTGCATGGTGGTAAGATCTGGGTTTTTATTCCCTGCTTTGGCACTGACTTTCTGTGACCTTGGGCACAATCATTCCCCTTTCTGGGTCGCCGTTTTCTATTGATAATGGGGACAATGATGCTTCCTTTTGTAAAGTGCTTTCAGGAGTGTGGCGGAGTGTGCTCTGAGAGCCAGGTATTGTTAATGGGAGCTCACTGGAACAGCCTGGAGACTCCATGCAGGCGCTAGGGCCTAATCCAAAGTCCACAAGAGTCTTTCCATTAACTCAATAGACTGTGGATCAGACTGCTTGTGGGCAGTTAGCTGGCACCTGTCGGCATCTGTGTGGCTGTCAGTCCCAGCAGAGAGGCAGAGGATTCAGCAGGCCATGCAGCCTGAACTTTGACAGCCAGTAGCTAGGGTACTCGCTGGGCATGTGGGAGACCCTGGTTTAGCTCCCTGCTCTGCCTGATGACTCATTCTTGCTCTTTTAAGCCTCTGACTGTCAGATGCTGGGACTGGATAATGGGGGGTGGATCACTTGATGAACGCCCAATTCTGTTCATTCCTTCTGAAGCACCTGGCACTGATCGCTGGCAGAAAACAGGATATGGGGCTAGATGGACCATTGGTCTGACGCAGTATGGCCATTCTTGTGTTCTCTCACCCCTCCAGCCGCTTTCCACATCACAGGTGACGTACTGGAGCATGGTGTGGGCAAGGCCTGCCCGGCCTCACCCTGCTGCCCCCATCACATGGGTGTGACATCAGTCCCCAGGTCTGGTGAGCTGATGCCTTCCACCCACACTAGACTCGCTCTCAATTCAAAAGTCCTCCAAGTGACCCCTTCCGTGCTGGGGTCACTTCCAACTGTGACATTTTGGACCTTGGAGGCACCTGAGAGAGACTGCTAGTGTTTTGACTATTTATCAGACTGTCCCCATCCAGTGTATTTCTGCTGACTTCTGCTAGCTGAGCTCCATTAGTAAAGAGTCATTGTCTGATAAACCCCAGGCTGTTCCCAGAACTGGAGAGAGAGTAAGAGGAAACCCTTTGAGAGGAGAGGTCAGTGGGGATTGTTGTTGGAGCAAATCTTTAGTCTCTATCACTAGAAGCATCATTTCAACCTGGGGAGACTTTGTCAGCCAGGCCATTGACTGGACTCTGGAAAGCACATTGCTGGGAGCTCTCTTTAACCACAGCTGATCAGAAGCCTTTCACCGTTGCTCTGTGCCCTCCCCTGGTCTGTTGCATCAACCTGTCACCTCTTGACTTGGACAGTCTTCAGGGCAGGGACCATCTGTTCCGTATCTACTGCACCTAACACAGTGGGGCTGGAGCTTCTGGATGCTACAATATATCAAATACAGCACATCACTGCCATACAGGGGAGCTGCTTAAATTCACTCACAGTAGATGACCTGGATTTAAAAATCAAATGGAGCAGAAATGGTGGTTGGGCAAGTGCCTCTGGATCTAGTCCATCCTGCAGTGGGGGGAGGGGAGGGGACCAATCCTTTCTAGCCCCCTCATAGCAGTTTCTCTGCATTTTCACTGCAAGCTCTGGGCTGCCATGAAACATCCCACTTTCTTTATAAAAAAAAGAAATAATAATCCCCTAGGAATTAAAGATAATGGTTGCAAATGAGAATTTTATGAAACATTATGTCTATTCATAAATCCTGGTGGAGCCGCATGATAGTCTCGGCCGGGCTGCTTGCTTCTGGATCCATTGTCTTGTGCTGGCAGAGTGAAAGGCGTAATCGTGCTAAGGTTAAATGAAACCCAGCAGGGATGTGCTGCATACAGCAGGGGCTCGGATGAAATGCCATTCTCTGCCAACTTGCAGTGCAAGATTTGAATTCCTTGGAAGACACAGAACTCCAGGTGATGCTCCCTATCCTCTTCAGTGCCTGGTGATAGATGCCATGTTTCAACCATCATATCTCAATCACTTTTATACTGCAGTAACAACTAGAGCCCCTAACCAAGATCAGGATCTGGTTGTGCTAGGAGCTGCACAGTTGCTTCATATGAGACCAACCCAAGAGTTGACAGGCTAAAGATACAGCGAACTGTGCTGTAAGCTTGGGGTTTTCCTCTAACTATAAGGAGGTTTCAGTCTACTGTAGTGGTTGAGTTAACAGCTTGGGGCTTTCAGCTCAGACTGATGCTTGTGGTCTTAAATGCAGGGTCCTAGGTTCAGTCCCTGATATCTGGCAATCCATCCCAGGGTATTGCCTTTTGTAAAGAGGGTGTGGATTGGACTGGAAAATAAAATCTAGCAGTGAGGTGACAGTCTTGCAGTCTGGCTAGGCTGAAATCAGTTACTTTCCCAGAAACTAGAGGCAGGGAAAGAGGGTGATTTGCCCAAGGTCATGTAGCAGATTAGTGGCAGAGCTGGGCCAAGAGCTCTGGTCACCTAACGTCCAGTCCAGTACCCTACAAACTAGACTTTCTCAATTGGTGGATTACAAACTGCAGTGGGGGCAAGGGAGGTGAAAAGTTTCACCTCCCTCTAAAATGTCTTGCTCTTTCCCTTCAAGGTCAAATATTCTGTCAGCATGTTTATATGTTTTTAATTTTTTTTTTGTATAACAGATGTAAGAAGGGTTGCAAAAATCTTTGTCTAATAAGAGGTCTCCAGCCTGAGAGGGCAGGCGAACACTGTATTCATAGAATGTCAGGATTGGACAGGACCTCAGGAGCTATCTAGTCCAACCTCTTGCTCAAAGCAGGACCAATCACCAACTAAATCACCCCAGCCAGGGCTTTGTCAAGCTAGACCTTAAAAACCTATAAGGATGGAGATTCCACCACCTTCCTTGGTAACTCATTCCAATGTTTCACCACCCTCCTAGTGAAATAGTTTTTCCTAATATCCAACCTAAACCTCCCCTACTGCAACTTGAGACCATTACTTCTTGTTCTGTCAACAAATGTGCCGGTGTGTGGCTTCCCCAAGAAAGTACAGAGAAGATGTAAATGGAATTCTAGAGGCAGCTTTCTTGTGTGGTGTTAAATTGTTCAGTAACAAAAGTACTGGAGCTGCGGGAATAACTCCTATGAAACTGTCTTTCTTGCTGAGACTGAGTGGGGTCCAGGCTGTTCCCTTTTGTGTTTATGGGCCCAGCTAATATGAAACCACGAGTAGAGGACAAGCCACAAATCCAGCCCAAGTTTGCTCAAAACTGTGAGAGTTGTAGAAAGTCCCAGACTCAGACATCCCTAAACTTAGGGAATATGGGAAATAGTGGCTGTTGGGAGGTGCTCAGTTAAAAACACTGTAAAAAGGAGAAGGGGGGGGGAGGTTTCATTTTCCCCATTTTTATAGATTGGGTGGAGGGGACTGAGGCAGAGGCAGGGCGCACAACAAGTTAGTGGGAGATGTAGAAAAGGAACCCAGGCCACCTGAGTCCTGCTTTAGAGCCCCTTGTCTTGGAAAAGCTAGAGGATCACCCAGAGCAGAATTCTGAAAACAGTCTCTCTCAAAACAGGTCAAACCAAAACCCTGGCTGCAAATGTTTGCCCTCTGGATCCAGATGTGACTTCCCTTGGGCCAACTCCTCCCAGAACCCTTCCACAAATTTTATGTTTGTGCTGCAGTTACAGGCCCTAGCGCTCATGTGCTAGGCATTGTGCAAACAGATACAAAGGGAGCCCTGGAGAGCTTACAATCCCAGTGCAAGGGGAGAGACATGAGCTGCACAGGGACACTGGGCTTATGATCAGCAGAGGTCACAGAGCAGAACTCCCACCGTCCGTGTGGAAACCCAAACCCCAGCAAGGTTTTGTAGAGGCTGGGTCAGAACGTTGTGAATTTTCCCTATGCCTGCAGTGTATTCTTCCCATGCAGCTGTCTGGGAATGTACATTTAAATTAATTTACCTTAATGTCACATCAGACGTGTTTTAGCAGCTTAATCTTCAGCAGTGAGGGAGAAAGAGAGTGGGGAAATGGAAATGAACACTTCAGAGCCCTTCCAACTTTGAGAATGTGACAATTACTGTCCTTAATTTTTTTTACCATTAAAAGCCAACTAGGGGAACTTTTTTTTTATTCTTTCTAACTGTACAGAGCAGCTCCCATCATCTCTAGGCAGTTAATTGGTGCATTATAGAAGAGGATGGGGAAATAAGTGTCTCCTAATGAAAGGGTCCCTGTAAGGTCAGCCTGCCACTTGTTAGCTAATCAGAGGCTTATTTGTTTTGCAAATTGCTCTCCCGTTTTGAACGCAGTGTGGTAATTTCCATGGCAGGAAAGCAGGAGTGAGTTCATGGGGCTGGGTTTGTTTTTCGAGTTTTTTTTTTTTTTTAAGCCCTCAATCTATTATTGGGAGGGGGATAAAAATAGATTGGCGAAGAAAAAGATCACGCTGCCAGTTTTGTTCCTGGCACTTCAGTTGTGTGTTCACGGCTGGAGAGCTGAGGGATGAATGATGACTGGCAGGGTTGTTACTGGACAAAAATGGTGTCTCTTGTGCATGTGCATAAGGCTTGGGAAGGATACAAATACCTAGCTCTCCTATAGCGCTCTTCATTCATAGATCTCAGTGATTTACAAAGGAAGTCAGCATCATTAGCCCCACTTTACAGATGGAGAAACTGAGGCACAGAGTAGGCAAATGACTTACCTTCGGTCACCCAACAGGCCACTGGCTGAGTTGAGGATAGAGCCCAGGTCTTCTATATCCCACCCTGTTGCCCTCTGCTCTTCCTTATAAATTTTCACCTAGTTCTACAGGGGGCCATTTGTGCATCAATGTCGTGCAAGACAATGAAAAGTAATGGCTGCAGTGCCTTCATCTCGGGCCACTGGGGTTGGCCTCCAGGCTGGAGAACAAGTTCTAGGTAACATCTGTAACATCTGTCTGCACAGGCTGCCACAAGGAAAGTATTTTAAAAAGATGAGCATAGCGTGTTGTGTTCTCCCCTTCTGTAAACAGCACATGCAGGATTGGTCAGGAGCGGACAAGGAAAAGGCTCTGCTTGAGCTCCCATTGGTTCCCTGCTGGAGCAGAGAATCGCTGTGAAATTAAAAGGAAGGAAATGAATCAAACAAACAAGCCTCCTTCCCCTCCCTCCCCAACCCCACTCTGCTGCAACAAGGTGGAGGCTGTGAGCTTATAGAGCGCATGTGCCCCTGTCCATGTGCGCGCTTCAGTACCACGGAGTCAGGTGCCTTTTAGAAATGCATCAGACCAGACAGCCAAATGCACATCAATTGTGTTTGAAATATAGGCATTCCCCGTTCCACCTCCAGCTCTGCTGCTGGCTTCCTGGCAAAGCTGCACAGGCCTAAGCCTGATGCCATGGAGGCCGAAAGCAAAGCCCCCGCAACTTCAGCAAGGAAGGGTTGGCTTCTTGGTGCCTCAGGTTCTCCTCTGTAAAGTGGGACAATACTGGCTCTCTCAGCAGGTGGAGATCCTGTCCAAATGCACCTTCCTATTCTCCATCAGCTCCAGAGTCGGTCAGCGAAGCACCCTTCCCTCTAGGGAGATCCTGGCCTCTGCTTGGAGCAGGAGCTCGCAGAAGAGATAAAGGAAGCTCCTTGCATTACATGGGGGCGGGGGGAGAAAATCAGGTCAGCCCTCAGTTGTCTGCAGACACAACCATTTGTGCTGGTTCGTACACAAACGTTCCTGCTCTGGTTTTACTTCTGTGGCAGAGCCAGAAAGGGAGCCCAGGTCCGAGTCCCTGTCCTGCCAGCTCACCCCTGCTCTCCCTGTCAAAAGCTCCCCCAGCCCATCTGCTGGCTCTGGCTTTAGAAAGTTACGTAGATAAAACCCATTTCTATAATCCAGTGTGTGTGCTGTATGCTCTAAGGCAGCGGTTCTTAAACTGGGGGTTGGGACCCTACAGTTGGTCGCAACACTGTTTTAATGCAGGCATTAGACTTGCTGAGGGCTGGGGCTGAAGCCAATGCCCGAGCCCCACCGCCCAGGGACAAAGCCTCCTTATTGCGTTCCAGTTCCCTGGCTCGAATCAGCACGTAGGTCCAGTACAGTGAGAAGTTATTTAAAACTCTGCTCGCATGCACAAAAATGTTCTTCTGACTGCAAGGGCTCGCCCACATTCCCCAGTCAGTATAGGATTGGATCTTATCCAAAATACCATGCTGCCAGCCAGTCCTTTGGTGTCTAAAACTAAAGGTTTGTTTATACAGAAAAAAGACTGAACAAGAAGAGAGCTGTTAAATGGTAAAACCATCACATACGTACAAAGATTTCAAAGTCCATATATCGGGTTCCTAGCAGTACTCATGCGTTTGCTGGCTTAAAAGTCTGTCTGCAGTACATCCACAGCTTGGATGGGTCATTCAGTCCTTTATTCAGGGCTTCAGTTTATAGCAAAGTTTCTCCAGAAGTAAGAATGGGGATTGAAGAGGAATGGAGAAGATGCAGCTGCCTTTTATAGTCTTTTGCCATGCGGCCTGTTTTTCCTTTGTTTCAAACACAAGCTGCCCAGCACATGGCTTGAAAGCCTTAGAGTTCTGGCCAGAGGCATGTCCCTGCTGAGTCATAAGATGTACAGGGCTGGCTCCAGGAACCAGCATTCCAAGCTGGTGCTTGGGGCGGCAATCTGCAAGGGGTGGCTGTCCCTGTTGTTTTGCCTCCAAGCAGCACACAGAATTGCCACTGCGGGTGGGGGGCCAGTCCGTGTGCCCTTAGGGCGGCAGGCATGTTTCCACGGTGGCGGCAATTCGGCAGCAGCTTCTATGTTTAGCTGTCCGCGGTGGCTTCAGCTAAACATAGAAGCTGCCGCCGAATTGCCACCGCCGCGGAAACATGTCTGCTGCTCTAAGGGTACACAGACTGCCACCGCCGCCTGCGGTGGCAATTCGCTGCACTGCTTGGGGCAGCGAAAACTGTAGAGCCGGCCCTGAGGTGTATCTGCCTTCTCGCAATGGGTCAATTGTATAGGTCAGGGGTGGGCAACGTATGGCACGTGTGCTGAAGGCAGCACGCGAGCTGATTTTCAGTGGCACTCACACTGCCCGGGTCCTGGTCACTGAGCCGGGGGGCTCTGCATTTTAATTTAATTTTAAATGAAGCTTCTTAAACTTTTTAAAAACCTTATTTACTTTACATACAACAATAGTTTAATTATATATTATAGACTTATAGAAAGAGATCTTCTAAAAACGTTAAAATGTATTACTGGCACGTGAAACCTTAAATTAGAGTGAAAAAATGAAGACGCGGCACACTACCTCTGGAAGGTTGCTGACCCCTGGTATAGGTGGTGGTCCTTAATGGGCCATCAAGAAGGCTAGGCAGTGCTGCTGCCAAATTGTCTGGGGGTGTCACCCAGAAGCATAGCACAAGATTTGTAATAAGACAGACATAGCTATAACCCAAAATACAAAGGTGATACAAACACATACATGAGATTATCGTATCTGGCAAATTATAACATATTTGCAGATATCTTATGGCACATCTGGCATAAATCTGCAATTTTACAATATTGATATTTATAATGTCCTAAAGTGTCTCCCAGATTCCATACAGTGTCCCACCTCTTCTCACCTGTCACACATCTCCTCCGAACTCTTACCTGTGCTGCTTACATGGAAAGGGCACCTGCCTTGAGTCTTCTGCTTTCATATGTTTTTGTTTGCCTAAAGAAAGAGGGAAAAGGAAAAAACCTTTAATTAGAGCTGTCACAGCCAGAGTCTCAGTTGCCAAGCTGAGCTCTCCAGTCCAGAGTCCATGCAGCTGCGCCAGAAATGCCAGCCTGACCCATGGAGGAGCGTCACCCCCATGCGGAGGACACTGCATGAGCAGGGTCGGTGCAAGGAAGTTTCGCACCCTAGGCAAAACTCCCACCTTGCTCCCCCCCCCCAGCTAACCCCGCCCACCGCCCCCTGTGGCAACTAACCATGCCCACCCGCCCCTCCCACCCAAGGAGGGCCCCCTCTGCGCAGCTAACCCCACCCACCATGGCAACTAACCCACCCACTCACTCGAGGATCCCCCCCTCACAGCAGCTCCCCCCTCTATGGCAGCTAACCCTGCCCCCCCCTCCACTGCAGGTAGCCCCCTCTGTGGCAGCTAATCTCTCCCAGGGAGCCCAGCCCAGCTCTCCTCTGCTGAGCATGCCGGTGCCCCCCACCCCAGCTCACCTCCACTCCACCTGCTCGCCTGAGAGGGCTTTTAGGCGGTCACCTAGTTTGCCTAAATGGTTGCACCAGCCCTGTGCATGAGACCCAGGCAGCATTAAGTCCCCTGGAATTGAGTGCACAGGTCTGTCTACCCTACAGCTCCCAAAGGAGGCGCTGAAAGGCTGCCACCAGAGGAGAAAGGGCAAATGCCGGCAAGGCCTGAACGACTGTGACACTTTGCCTGCTTTATGCTTCTCTGGCATGATAAAAGGGGTGTGAAGAGCCACTGAGAATGCCCCCAAGGGAGGGGCTGCCCCCAATGATATAAGAGCTTGCCCCCGCCCTTCGTGTAAGAGGGGTGGCCAGAATGTAGTGTGGGACAGCTGTTCTCTGTGTAAGCAGTGCATAAGTTAGAGAAACCTCAAGGCTGCTCTAACTTGCACCAGGGCTGCACATACCCAGAATCTCAGGGGGGCAGAAGCAGCCTAAAGCCACCTTCACCCTGATTCCATGCCATCCATGCAGGAAGGGTGTTACTGACCCAGGCCTGATAAATGACGTGCTCAAGGTCATAGATGGAGTCTGGGGAAGTACTCGAAACTGAAATCAGATCTCCTGACTCCTAGTCCTTTGCACTAACCGCTAGCCCAATGCTTCCTCTTTAAACCTTCTCTGAAGATTGAAGGCAGTGCCAGGGGTGCTAATTCAGAACTGCTGTTGGAGTAAGACTCTTGCTTGGCACTGGTGACCTGTGGAAGCAGCTGAATGCATCGTAGGGGCATGAGGCCTGTAGTCTACCATTAAGAGCAGAGGAGAGGGGATTTTGCTCCCCTAGTATCTTGGGTTTTCTTTTCCTCAAACTCTTGTGTCCTTGCCAACACCCAGTTGATCACAATATGGAGATAAGGCCCCAGGGTTTGCTCTGTGTCACCTGCATTCCTGTCATTTGTAATCCGCTCCCTGATGCAGGCAAAAGCTTGTAAAGGAAGCAAGAGAGAGACAGCTAGCAGAGGACGAAGCCAGACAGGATACACTGCAGCAAGCAGAGAAGAGCAGGGCCAGCGGTTAAAGCCACAGGCTCAGATTTGTGAGGTCTGGGTCCAATTCCCAGGTGTGACTCTGGGGAAAGTCATTTAATGTCTCTGTCCCATCACTGAGGTGTAGTTATTGTTAGATGCTCCCATGGTCTGCTGATGAGGTACCTAGGCAGACAGTCTACACCAGCCAATGGTGAATCAGTTGGGATGAAGGGGAGAGCTGATTCCAAAGGAGGTCTTGGTTCTGTCTGCCATGGACTTAAGTGTAGTTACTCTGGATAGTGCAACTCCATTGTCTCTACGGCAAATGGAGTTTGGCCCTGGTACCCCTCCCCCCAGCCTATAGCTGTAACATACACCCGCAGTCTCTCTCTACTCTTCCTTGAGCTGTTGACTCAACTTCTTGGATTACCTAGTACCTTAGTTACATTCCCTGCAAGCACTTTCTAGCCCTTGGACTATTAGTTACCCAAGAGGCTTCTGTCCCTACAATCCAGTCTTGTCTAAATTCCTTTCTCCCCGCCCCCCAGCCCAGCTTGGCGGGCTCATGTATCCAATATAAATCTTGGGTCCTATCCAGCATCTTCTGGCGGGTCCATCTCTCATCTTGTGTGCAAACAGATTGTTCCTTCCATGGTTTATATCTTCATGTATTTAATAAGCTGCCACTTATCTAGCCCCAGCCGCAGCCCTGTGAGCAGACCTGACAGATGTGGGCTCGTCAAGGGCGGGCGCCCTATTAGTAATGAATGGAGAGTTTACAATCCAAGCAGCTGTTCCACTCGGGGTGCCAGCAGTTCCCAACCACTCTACCGCCTGATGCCGTGCTGCATCCGTTAGCAGCAATATGGAGCCGCCTCCTGGCCCTGATGTTCCTGCTGCTGCTGAAACTGGGCTTCCCAGCTCCTATTCCTTGACCCTCCCTGCCCCTGCCCACCTCGATTTCCAGAGCACTGCCTGGCTGCCATTTGAGCAATAAAGGCTTCCAGGTGCTCGGCTGACACCCCACTTGCCTCGGAGTGTTTCCAGCCCTGCACAGGGAAGGAAATGTGCATTGGTGCAAGTCTCTGCACTCTCTTCCCTAGGTCCAGCTGAGCTGTTAATGCCTCTCACATCTGGCAGCTTTCTGCAGCAGTTTGTGTGGTGTACTTGTGCACAGGCAAGAGGATGGGGTGCAGGGGGCTAGAAGAGAGGTGGCTCTCCTCTTCCTCTAAGACCCCAGAGTACCCTCTCCACTATGCCCATTTCAGGGGGGGTTCCCCAGCAGAAACGAGGCGTGGAAAAGGTAGTGGCTGGGATTCAAAAGTAATAACTGATTGATTTTAAAAACCAGCCTCTCTGCACGTTGCTGGGGTTAGCACTTGAGAATAGAGAACTGCAAAATACCTGGATTATTTACTTATTTATTTAGTCAATCTCCTGATGTTTTGGAGGCCTGATTCCTGATTTTGGACCACTTGGGGTTGACAATACTGTTTTAATTTCACTGTAAATTCACTTTTAAGGGCAACATGAAAGCCCCTCTCTGCATATTAGGCTCTGTGAAAAATCCCTTCTTCCTGCCCCTACTTAATTTTTTTTGACAAATATACTTGTGGGGATAAGCTACGTGACAGCACGTCCCTTTATATCGCAATCCAGAGCCATCCCCTGGCACATCAACAAATTCCAGGAGTGGGAGACTATTAGATCATTTCTCTCTTGATGTCAGCATCTCTCTTGAAGTCTCATCGTTAAAATTCTCAGGGGCTTTTCTCTGCATTGGGAAGAGAGGGAGGTTTTCTTGGGTGGAAGGGTGGGGGGGAAGCAAACAAACCTTGTTTTCAAGTAAAAAGAAGACAAGTTCAGTGTAAATTGGGGCTGTCACCCTTTCCCTAGCAATTCATCAGCTCCAGTTTACCGTTCCCTTGCTTTAGAATGTGTGTGAGAGCCGGATGGCTGTCAGTGCTCATTCCCCTCAAACCCGTCATCAGAGCGAGAGACACCCAAAAACTAGAACACCCACAGCCCGACCACGTCTGCTGCCTCCGTCGCCTGGAATGTGGCTGCACGCTCCAGGCATGAAGCAGTGGGAGGTGCTTTGCTGGGGACAGTCCAGCTAGGGAAGATAGTAAGAAGACAAGTGGGATCCAGCACCTGGATTTCTGGTTTGAAAACAGCAGCGAGGCACATCTTCCTTGCCGTGACAGCTGAGTTGTTTTCATCCCACAGTGGCAAGGGAATCACAGTTGTCTTAATCCTGCTTCCATTTGTAAAGCTGGGAATCGCTTGGGGATCAGCCCCTCCCACTGGCAGCGCAGAGATCTCCGGGGGTGTGTCTATGCTGTACGTTGAACCCAGGCTCTCACTGAGGTTGAGCCCACGCCTGCCTCCCATCCACACATAAATCAGTCTGACTCAGGTCAGCCAGCACTCAGGACCCAGTCCTCGGTTCCTGCTAGAGGAGTGGATCAGGGTCCGAGCCCCATTGCGACGTGCAAGTGCTGTGATTTTTGCAGTGTGGATGCGGGTCAAGCCGTGGACCTGAGTCAGAAGGTCTGCACAGTGCAGTGTGGGCACATGAGTATGGCTGTGACACCTGGTCCAGTAACTGTAATGCCAGGTTTACAATGCAGTATGGATGCTCCAGCGAGGGCTTGAGAACTCCACCTCCACAAGCCCTGTTCCCCTAGACCTGAGTTCATAATGCAGTGTAGATGCTTCCTGGGTGTGGAGTGACAGCTGACCAAGGGGCAAATCGTGCCAGTGGCTTTTGACATTTGGCTTTCTGGCCAAGTGGGCTCATTAGGACTGAAGTTTGCCATGGGCAGCTTTCCCCAGCCATGAAGGAAAACAGTATTTAGAGAGGGAGTGTTGGGTCGCCCAGGATCAATTCCTGGCTCTGCTGGGTGGCCTTCAGCACATCCCACTAGTCTCTGAATGAATGCCCGTGTTTATCCACTTGGTTGGTTTGTTTTTCTCTCTCTCTCTCTCTCTCTCTCTCACACCCACCACCACCACCACTCCTAGTTTCTCGTTTCAGGGAGTGCATCCAGCCCAATGTTATGACAGAGGCCACATGCTTCAGAGGAAGATGCAAGAAGACCCCAAGCCCTAATAAGCAATTACAAAACAACCTGCCCCCAGGGGAAATTACCTCCTGTCCCCAGGCAGTCACATGTCCTGAAGCATGAAGGCGTATATAAGAATGGTAGATATAGCCCCCATTAGCATAGCATCTGAGCAATTCACAGTCTTCAGTGAATTCCTTCTCTTAGCATCCTGTGAGGCAGGGCAGTGCTGTTATCCCCCCAGTGCAGATGGGGAATTGAGGCACAGATAGACTAAGGGACTTGGCCGAGGTCACACAGAGAGTTGGTGGTGGAGCTGGGAATCGAATGCAAGTGTTCTGAGTCCCAGGCCAGCACCCTAACCACAGGACTGTCCTTTTGTCCAGATAACAGCCCCTCATAGTTAGACCCTATATTCTGTGTCAATTTTATCCTATCAAGCATAGCTGGGGATATTGTATTATTCAGGTACATATCTAATCCCTTCTGTTTCTTTATGCTGAGCTGTGATCTCCCTGATATTTTGTGCCAATGAGTTTCACAGCTTAATTATGCATGAGAGGCATTGGCATGCAGCCCTCAATGCCCACAGCAGAAATTGATGCAGAGATGAGATTCTGACCCTTAGTGGCTGTAACGGGGTCGGATAATACTGGATGAAGTGTTATGGATGCATGAAGTATTGTTAATCAATGGATACTCCGTTGTAAGAAAGAACCCATGATGGTGGCAATGTAACCCTGCCACATGCCCCACGCCTGCTGTGGCCACACGTTTTCTATGACTAGATCAGCGTTAACCCTTTATAGATCAGCCCCTTGGTGGCAGAATAATCATCGTTCTGTTACTTAAAGGAGACGCTAACTAGCCAGTCTATTCCTTCTGCCTCACGGGGACAGTAATGTCTGTAGATGAAAGTGATTCCGCTTGGGTAGATTTCCCTTCTCCTTGGGGTGGCTTTGGGCTTTGGTTTTCAGGACACCTGGGAAGGCAGCAGTGAGAGTGACATGCCAGGGGAAGCCTTTTTCTTGTCCTCACTTCATTTTGCTGGGCAGACTCCAAGGGGGGACATGAATGGTGAGCTGAGAAGCTGTTCTCCCAGAGACAGGCTGGATGTTTGTTTCTGCTAAGTCCTTCAGTGTCATTTCCCCGTGTAAGAAGCCACTCAGGTGCCTTCCTCTGGGGCCCAGGGTGGAGGGAAGTGGGATCCTCTGCTCTCCTTCAAAAGCTGCCCAGTGGAATAGCTTGCAAAAAGAATGGGAGTTTGAATAGGGTCTGACCTCAGAGCTCCTTGCCATGCAGGGACTATCAATGTATGCAGATTCAGTGGCTGCTCTTCAATACCTGTCACCTGCCCATTGCCTGAGATCACTGGCCATCAATACATCAAAACCTGCACTCTTCTCCATGCCCAAGGAAACGTAGGGAATACTGCCTGTTGTCAGACACCACTGGTGTGGTGCTTTGAGCCTCTGATACAAGGGTTTATGTTTCAGGGCCTCATCTTACTACACTGCCAGTGCTGAGGTTGGATGTGTGCATCCACATTTATCCTGGCATTCATATACGGCCCAGCACTGGGGTGTCTGAGCACCAGCCCCCAGAATGCCATGCTGCTGACTTCAGAATTCCTGTCAGCCTTTTATTCACCTCTGGATAGGAACAGGCAGGGAACCACCCGTCGATGGACACCGGCTGGCAGGTATGCCAGGAATGGAAATAATAAGGCAGTGATCCAGCGGGAGTCTGCAGGGGTAGAGCTCATTTCAGGATTATTCAAGCCTTTTACTGCTCGCTGGGGGGGTAGGTTTGGATTATTATCCCCATCCTACAGATGGGGAAACTGAGGCACGACACGACACTGACTTTTTTTCCTTTTGTCGATGACTTTCTTCAGGTTCTAACAACATGTTAGTGGCAGAGTTGGGAACAGAACCCGGGAGTCCTGACTCTTCAGCACTACTAGTCTGTTCCTTGCACAGGCACAAAAAGGTGAAAAATAGACACCCAGAAATCTCCTTTCTTTAAAGGCTCTGGCAAAACAGGGAGGCCCTTAGTATAAAGAAGGCATCGTGGTGTGTTACACTCTCCCAGTGCTAGGGATGTGGAGGGATTTCAGCAACTACTGTATATTTGTGTGTGCGTGTGTGGGAAGAAACTAGATTAATTTTAAAAGGTTATATTGATTTCAGTCAAGCATGAACCTCAGGCAAGGAGTGTTATGTAATTACCCCCTCGGAGCTGTGCAGATGAGAGAACCAGCTGTTTTCCTCTCCACATAGCCATTTCACTTCAGCATCTCCTTGGTGCACCGAAGTGTCCCCAGCATAGCAGATTATTGAGCAGCATGGAACCATGTATCTGCAGGCTCATCAACCCTTCCCTTAAAGTGGGGAGCAAGCGTGCAGGGTGCATGAGCCCACGCATTTAGGAGCTGGGAGCAGCCTCTCCTAAAAGGCAGAGTTTCTTGCAGACCAGCTCCAAAGCCGGTGTTCAAAAGTTGACGGGCAGTAAAGTGATGAGGGTGAACTCTCTCTGGATTCTTCTTTATTCAGAAGCCATGCAAGGCTGCAGCAGAGTCTTTCTACTGTCCTCTCTCTGAATTCTTCAACGTAACGAAGCCAGATTCCTTCCACTGTATTGAACCACCGTGAAGAACATGTTAAGAAAAGGCTTGGGAGCAAAGATGCCTCTCCTAGCCAGTTAATAGAACCAGGCTGCCTGTTTTCAATCCCAGCTCCAGTTCAGTGTGAGCTGGACTGTCTGCCTTAAAGGGGCTCGACCAAGGAGATTAGGGTCTGGGTCTTGCTCTATTGAAGCCAGTGAGGGGTCTTGTCATTCGCGTCAATGGGAGCAATCAGAAACCCAGATGGAATGGGACACTGACAAGGAACAGAATGGGACGCTGACCCACTCATTTCACTGTCCAAGCCCAGCAAGGTGCAAAGGGGCCATAAAGCAGGTGACGAAGGGTGGACTGACAGATCCGCTCTGGATCTGGCCCAGTAGGTATGAGGAAGGCGTAGGTTGGCTGTGTGTGTCTGTGGGCCAAAGTCGGCCCCACTCCTGCAATGGAAAAACAGCTGGGGAACCAGCTTAAGAATCTACCTGAGAATTCCTTTTCCCTAAGGTGAATTCTCCACTCTATACAGTGGCTCTGTGCTACCCACCTTATATTGGTCCCCATTCTATCCCACCCGCAGTGCAGGGAACATGTGCCATGGCCCCGCCTGTCTACTAGAGTGGCTTGTTAGGGCAGTAGGCAGCCAGATCCAAGTTCAAGCAATGGAGGCAGGGTAGAATTTTTCTCAGTGGGGGATTCCCCCTGTGGGAACCCCGCATTTAGCAGGAGGTGCACAGTTAGCTCGGTCATTGATATCTGCTTCCTGAATCCCTGGTCTTCAAGCCCTGGCTGCTGACTGGCTCAGTTTTGCATGGTCAGAGATGGTTCCAATTTCCTGCTTCTGGTTCCATTACATTGGGCTGAGTTTCAGCCTCTCTCACAAGGACAGCAGCAGCAGATGTTGTCCCTTGAGGACTCGTCTCCCTGCTCCTCCTTCGCAGACAAGACTTCAGAAGGGGCTTCTGCTCCCTGGCTGCGTGTGGCCTGATACCTGAAAGACTTGGGAAGCTAATGGGAGGAAACCCAGCACCTGTTGCTTCTTCTCTCCCACTGCAAAGGGCAATGAGTTAGCAGATGTCCACCTAACATGAGATGGGATGGGACAGGGGTTCAGGACAGGAAGTAATTTTCCCAGGAGGATTTGGCCAGGACACCTGCATTTAGTGCTCTTTTCTTGTGAAAACACTATGGGATTTTTTTTTTAATGACAAGTCACCAGGACTTTACTCTGACAGCCCCTTATCTCCTCTCCACCTACCACTTTACTGGAGTACTGACTCAGCACAAACTCACAGGAGCAAACTCCCCATTCTAGCTCGTGTCATAGCATCTGCGTTTTGGCACTTTCCCCCATCCACGTATAAACCAAACAAGACCCCCCCCCCCTTAGCTTGCGCAAAGTCCGAGGCGGCTTCGCTATAGAGACACATACGTGCTCTCTGAGCATGAAAGGTTCCTTTATGGGATCCTGCCTTCCAGCGAGTGTCAAGGAACTGGGCGGGTAGCTCCTCCCGCTCCATTTGTCTCCAGCCAGCCATTCTCTTGGAATCACTCACTGGGATCTGGCGGTCACGTGTTCCCAGAACTCTGGGTCTCAATTACAGGAAACGGAAGCATTTTGCCTTTATCAGAAGGGATGAGAATAGAGAACGGCAGGCGGCTAACTGCGGGATCTGGATGAAAGGCAGCTGGCTCTAATTCTTTCCCCGCAAAGGGCGCGCCTGCCCCTTCTTCACTTCTTTTTTCATGAGCCGTAATTGGCACCCTGCACCGCAGTTGGCTGTAGCACTTCACCAGAGCCAGGAGCATCCTGAGGCCAAGACTCCAGACTCCACGTCAATGAGTTCGAGGGCAGAAAGGATGCTTTTGATCCCGCTCTTCTTCCCGTGCGCTGGAGGATAACTAACCTCTGTTGAATGTATTTCTCTGGCTTGAGCTTTCCCTCTCTCAGCAAAGGAAACCGAATGCTGCTGCGCCGTTTCACGAGGGCTCGGAGACCAATGCCCTGCTCTGCCCCAAGATACCATGTGCTGTTGTAACCAGATCAGCGGATTTGCTCTTCCTTTGAGGCTGGCTAGCTGCTTGAGGATCCAGCCAGGGACGTAACCTCTCCTGCCCAGGACTGCGCTGAAGTGAAAATCCAAATGGCTGATGCCTACAAAGAGTAGAGTTGTCAAGGACCTGATGGGGAACCTGCTGGGAAAGGGGGGAGGGGTGGTAAATTCCCTTCCTTTCAATTGCTGAGTTTTGCTGGCGTTAAAGTGAAGGGCTCTTAAGCACAGTCTACTAGAATCTGGTGCAATGCAAGATGAGGGTGTGTAAACTTCCCCCACCCAGTTCTGCAGCCGCACCGCAATCCTGATTTAGGGCACGCTCTGCTTTCTACTCCTGGGGTCCTCACTCCCAGCTCAGGCTGTGTCCTGACCTGCAGCAGCCCCTCGGTCTCAACAGCAATTCCACCCGACCATGTGGTATTCTTCTGATGGACCCAAACATATCCTAGTGTGAGCCTGCCAGACTGATCAGCACTTGGGACCTGAGTCAGGGTTTGAATCCAAGGTCCCAAAGGCAGCACACTGACCTTCTGTAAACTTTTGGCCTTATTTGTAGCCATTTAAGCTTCACAAGGGAATGACTGGCCCAATGGATCAGAACCTCTGGTGGCTAACAGCGTCTAACATCAAATATCTACTAACCTGGTACCCTGAGCAGCTGAGGAGAGCTGAGTCCTGACTAACCATGGGCATTTCAAGAACAGTTCTGAGCCTTCCTGAATTTTTCCCTAGCACCCAACTCTGGGGCGCGTGAGGATTATATTAGCCATTAAGAGTGGCCCTCAGCCCCTGGCTTTGCAACTGGATCAAAAACTTCCCTGGAATTTGAGGTTGTTCAGAACTTGAGGTTTAGTTCAGGTCAATCACGTGAGTAAGTGCTGTCAGAGGTTTCTCATGATGGTGGTGGTCTTGCACAAGAATACCAGAGGTCCTGGCTTCACAAGCCTAGTGGTGGATTTGAAAATGACTATACCTTCAAATTCTGAGGTCAGACTAAATGATCACAATGGTCCCTTCTCACACTTACAATTATTTTCAAAGGCTATGGTGCTCAGCACTTTCTGGAAATAGGGTCCCTTTTGACGTGTCTCAATGGGAGTACACAAAAACTGAGGCTTCCAAAATCACTAGTGACTCTTGAACGTGTGTGTGTGTGTGTGTGTGTGTGTGCATGCAATGGTTCCTCAGACTTTGTTTTCACTAAATTAACACCTGTCTCCAGCAGTTGAAATCCAGTAATTATCCAGTCCTCTAGTGTGACTCACTTGGTGCAGTGTTCACTTCTGCTAAGCAGATCATAAAGAAATTCACTGTGTCACTTAGCAAGGCACAAAGCGAGATTATCCCAGAACTTTAAAACTCTGAGTTATGACTCCAGCCGTAGGGGTAGAAAAATCAAATCCAAATAAAAAGGATAAGATTGCAGACTTAATTGATGTAGTAAAAGACCTTGAGTGGGTGACATCTAGATCTGAGATAACAATAACCCACATTTTTATTTTCAGATGGCCCGTGACTTGATAGGAGGGCACCAAAGGAAATGAAAGCAAAATAAACACCTGCAGCTCATAGTAAAATATTTGGGAAAAAATCAGGGGTACTGGAGTCATCTGTGTTGGCACAGAGATGCTAGAAAGGAGAAACAGACTCAGAGCTTGTCTTCATGAATGCTTGGGGAATTGTTAATGCTCAGCAGCAGGGTCCACATGGACACCTAGTTGTGGTAAGCTAGAGTATAAATCTACTCCACCCTATGTGGCTATGGGCCAAGGAACTACGATTCTGTTTGAGCTGAATAGAGGAACGAGGGTTTTTTGGTATCGTTTTGTGCTTGTGTTAATTTTGAAGGGTCCCGAAGTACTTTACAGGCTAGTTTATAAATAAGAACACTGAGGATCGACCTCTTCCACCACTGACGGCAGCAGCATCCGGGTGAATGGAGTGGTTGCTGGTTGCTGCATGCTCTCAGTAGTTTGAAGAGGAATACCGGGTCTGATTCTCATCTCTTGCACCAGCCAAAATCTCCCTGGTTATTTGTAGGTTAAGTCATGCGGGAAAGAACCAGGGAGGGGAATCTGGCCCAATATTGTATCAGATTTGGTGCTCCAAGGGAAGTTTTGGGAGGCAGAATACTTTCCATGCCTCCACTCTCTCATGCAAAACGACACGGGAGTTTTATTGGGAACAAGGATCTCAATTTGACCTCTCTTAGGAAGGACGGCACCTTGAGCAGCCCAGGACCACCGCAGGCCACTTCCTTACAGTGAGCTGGGGCATTTGGCTCAGTAGCAACGTCAGAAGGAAAGTCTATTGTATGCTCAGCACCTCCACCCAGCATGGCTTTACAGATAGTGGGGGAGACCTACACTAGAGAAGAGTGGCCAGAACCTCAGCTGCTGTAAACTGGGGTGGCTCCATTTACACCCACTGTCTGGCCCTCTAGTTGTGGCTAAACAAGAGAAATGAGATGTACTGCCCTTTGTGAGATCCTGCTCTTCATTATACCCAAGTCTTCAGGGGGTCGCAGAGTATTTGTGACGATGGCTGAGAAACCAGAGTCTCCACTTGCTATTCATTCTTCATGGCTCCCTGTTGGTGGAATTCACTCTTGTGCCAGACTGGACTGGTGCTGCAAGTCTGCGGCGAAGTGAGTTTTCTCCTTTTAGTCATTCATTAGCCTCCTCTTTAAACATGTTTCCACCATCCAGCCGGGAAGTGGGAAAAGGGACCAGGTGACCTCCCCAAATGGCCTATCAGCAAAGCCAACAGCTCATGAAAATTGTTCATCCACCATCTTCCGCAAATACTCTTGGATAATGAATGTATCTGTAGCTAATGAGTCTGGCTGGGGAGTGATTCAAGAACTGGATTTATAAAAGGCTAAACCTCGTCTCGTTTTTGGTTCAGGACCCAACCACCTCTGCTCCCCACGTGACCCTGGGGGGATGTCTGCATAGCAGCTGGCACCAAGCCTCCAGCCAAGTCCCCAGACTTACGTTAGTGGGGCCTAGAGTGCTACATACAGCAGCGAGGCCATTGCAACTCTGGCTGGTGCATGGGCTCGCGACGTCTCCGCGGCTATTTTTAGCGTATTATCACAAGCCTTGCTAATCTGAGTCTGTGCCCCCTTCTGGGAGGCTTGTGCCCTTAGAGATCCCACATGCAAGAGCCGTTCAAACAAGCTCCTGCTTCGCTTGTGGGCTCTGACGAGCTGCTAGGTTCAGCTGTGGGGTTTAGCGTTGTGCTTAGCCGCTGTGAGTGGCTTTCTTGCCCTCAGCCACTATCTGAAACATCAGGCTACTGCTTGTTTCTTTTTTGGAGACAATATTGCCTGGAAGATTCTTTTCTCAGCGGCCTGCCAGGCAATAGCATTCATGGAGAACCAAAGCCGCCCTCATCAGAAGGGAGCCTTGTCTGAGAAGTGCCAGCTTTGACAGGCCCTGTGTCAAGGGGAAATCCTCATGTGGCTGGACTACTGACGATGTATTTTTTTTTCTTCCTCTTTAATTTCAATAATGAAATAAAGAGGGAAAGGGAAGCCTTAATGTGACAGGAATCCTCCCATGTCCATCAAGGCAGGGCCCTGGGGGATTGCAATTGTCCTTCACTCTGTTATCTTATCTTCCCCCCTACCCTGTGGTTCTCGGGACCTGCTCCTGTTTCTCACCCTCCCTCCCCTTGTTCTGGCTGAGGACAGGCAAACTGGATCAGGTCAGATAAGATCTGGGGAAGCGGCTGCGATGCACAGTTTGGGACCAGAAAGTTAACTCATCAAGGTAGGATCCAGAGGCTCCAACCAAGATCAGGGCCCCATTGTGCTAGCTACTGTACGGACATGTAGCAAGAGACAGTTGCTGCCTTGAAGTGTATAAATCTAAAGAGACAAAGGGTGGGAGGGGAAACTGAGCCATAGAGAGAGGAAGTGACTTGGGCAAGATCATCCAGTAGGTCAGTTGCAGAGGCAGGAAGACATCTGTCTCCTGTGTCCCAATCTGGTCCCCTGTCCAGCTGTCCACGTTGCTTTCCCGGTACATGTGGTCCCAGTCATCAATAATAATGGAATGGAATAAATCAGTGTAGCGCCATTGACTTCAATGGATTCACATTCACACCACCTGCGGATTTGGCCCGTAGGGAGAAACCAGTCTGACTTCGGATTAGGAGCCAGATCCACATTCTCACCCCTCTCCACTGTCCAGGAGGTGTTTGGGTTCCAGGGGCCTGACCCAAACTTTCAGTCACATCTTGAACTGACCCTTCTTTCAGTTAGCTGCTGCGTCCTTGTTTCTAATGGGAGGTGGGAAAGGATTCGCTGAAAAATCGAGGGAGACTGTGTCCCTACAGTACTTCTGACAGGACGGGAGATCTCTGGAGAGACTCAGCCCCCGTGTTGTAGACTCCGGAGGCTTGGAGAGGTCAGAGAAGCGTGGGAATTCTGACATGCTGCACCCAGCTGACCCGAGGCCCAGTCAGAGAGCAGCAAGGCCAGGCCTGGAGGAGGGGCCGTTATATAGGAAATGGATGGATTGGGCACAGGCTGGTGGGAAGAGAGCAGGAGGGGCGTGATGCAGGTGTGGAGCAAGAGGAGCTGCAAAGGGATTTGCAGAGCGGACGTGGGAGGACACAGACCAGAGGCAAGAGGGGAGCGGATGGTTGCGTAGGTGCCAGATGGAGAAGCTAGAGCTGGAGAAGAAAGCAGAGGGAGGGTGGGAGAGAGACCTGCAGATTCTTCAAAGGGTATTTTCCCCTCTATGTTGCTCAAAACACCCCACTCATCCCCTTCTCTGGGATCCCAAAGGGAACTCTCCCGTCGTCGGCAGATGTCAGGGAGGAAATTTGATGAGTCTGTTCCTCCTCTTCACCTTAGCACTTTAAAGAAAAATGAAAAGCTCTGAGCAATGCAAAGAAGAGAGTGGGCGAGAGAGGGACTTGAGTCTCCTCCAAATGTCATTTTCTGGTGAATAAATGTCCTCATAAATACAGGCTGTGGAATGAGATCTCTCTGGCTAGACCAGAAGTCTGAGTAGCAGCCTTCCCAGGCCACGCATTAGGAAGCAAGGCAGAGTGATAACCTGACATTTATGAAATGTCCGGTGTGCTTTATAACTATTTTATAGAGTTGGCAGCCTCATTGCTGAGTGGCACTTGCCATCGGGCGAGGCAGTAAATCATCCAGGGTGATCTCAGGTCTCTGCTCAAGCACCGCAGTGTATCTCCCAGCAGCTCACATGTGCCCAACTTTTGTTTCCTCCCCCACCTTGAGAGGAGGAAGCTGCGCCAAAATTTCTGAGAAAGGAAGTGCAGATTTCGACAGACTCCAGTTTGTAGGGAGGGTTGGAGCTGTCAGACCTTATCCTGTAGCTCCTTAAGTCCTATAAGCCAAATAGAGCCCAGAATGCGGGTAGGAGACCTCAGAGAGTGGGGCAAGCGGTGGTGCTGGCAAGTCTGTAGCCGGGGGCTGCTCTGCCTTCAGGGTCAAGACCACCACACTGAGACGCAACGGCGCTGAGGTGCCATGTGACAGATGAGATATAATAAGAACTTGGGTCCAGACCTCTTGTCGTCCATCAGGGTCCCCTAGTATTGAAGTGCATTCTCTCATTCTAGTAAGCTAGTTCCTAACACGCAGTGGTCGGATGGGTAAGAAGGTTAGGTGAAGACATTTCGAGAGATGACCTGGATCTTCACCCAAACCGAAAACCAAATGCAGAGCTGCAGTCAGCAGGATAAATTCAACCTAAAGCGTCTTCCTATAGAAATCAGAGTAACTGGCTTCAAACAGCTTGAATGGAGCTTAGTCTCCAATGCCAGACTGGCACTGCAGTCTGCTGGTCAGACCACACACCTGCATCCCTTTCTTCATAAAGTGCCCTTCCAAATGCTGCTGAGGAAATCCAAACTTCTCTGTGTGGGGAGATGCCTCAGCCTCTACCCCTGATACAAACCAACCTGTCAACGAGACCAGCTGGGAAGCATTCCAATTAGCTAACGGGGGAGCATCCTGAGACACTGTTATCAATGCAAATTGCCTCATAGCTTGGGGCAGATGGGGGGACCCAGCATGGCTGCTGCTCTTAGCTAGTAAAGTCCTTGCGAGGTATCCAGCAGGCTCTCAATCTCCTGGGACCGACTGCCTGACCCCAACGGTACTGGATAGCTTCTCCTGAAGGTTAAAACTGACAACAGGTAGATTTGTCCTAAAACGTCCCCACCACCTAGATGTGGTTGGGAATTGGTTGGCAAAATATGTTTTGGGTTTTGGTTTTACCCAAAAAAATTTTGTTAATTGAAACCAAAACCCTTCATGGGGAAGGGACGATTTTGATGAATTTCACAACTCAAAAAAATGTTGAAAAAGACATTTTGAAATGGTTGAAAGGTCCCGTTTTGACATTTTTAAAACAAAGTTTTGTTTTTCGGCTCTAAAGGATTTTTTGTTTAGAAATTTACTTTATACTAAAAATAACTACTTAAAAAAAGGCTGAAATCAAAATGAAACATTTTGATTGACCTAAACTGAATTTTTTTGTTTTGTGAAAAATGTCAAGATTTTCACTCGTTTTGTCCTGATTCAGGGTGGAAAAAATGTTCCAAATTTAAAAAATTCATGCTGAATGAAAAAGTGTTTCATAATAACCAACCTAAACCCCCCCACTGCAATTTGAGACCATTGCTCCTTGTTCTGTCAACAGGTGTTCCAGTGTAAGTTATAAATATTGGATTTCAAATAGTTGCTCCTGGGGTAACTCCCACAAGGTAGCTAGGCAGCACATCTTGATGGGGCTATTCAAATTGAGCGGCCCATCGAAAGAACATTTAACTGACAATGGACCATGGGAGGCGCCTATCTACACTTAATGGAATTTCCAGCTGTCACTAGGCGAAATGCATGGACATGGGACTTGCCCATGTGACTCCAAACTCCATCTTGTTGCTGTAAGTTTCCACAGTAAGAACAATAGGATTCCTTTCACATGGCAGAAGCTATAAAAGGCTCCGGAAACATCTCCATTTTGCCTCTTTCTTGCCCAAATCTCTGGCCTATACTAATGGAAGCATCTAACCAAGGGATTGAGGTCCTTCCAGCTATCTGGAAGCAACCAGAGACTTATCAAGCCTGCAGTTTACTCCATCAATGCTACAAGTATGAGCCAAGAACTTTGCAATTACTGTATGTAACTGATTCCTTTATCCAATTTTAACTCTATCTCTTTCCTTCCTTCCTTCTTTTCTGAATAAACCTTTAGATTTTAGATGCTAAAGGATTGGCAACAGTGTGATTTTTGGGTAAGATCTAAGTTGTATATTGACCTGGATGTGTGGCTGGTCCTTGTGATCAGAAGAACCTTTTATTTGATGAGACTGGTTGTAAAGAACCACTCACCTTTAAATCCAGTGGTTTTAGTGGTGATATAAGAACTGGGTGCCTGAGGAAACTGCTTTTATGATTTCTTGTTAGCCAATGTGGTGAAACAGAAGTTTGCCTTTGTTGCTGCTTTGGCATATCCTATGGGGGATTAGCCACCAAACTTGGTGGCTATCTGCCCTATTTCTCAGCAGTTTGTCCTGAATTTGGCATCCTCAGTTGTGACCCACTAAGGCAAAGTTACAAAGGCCCTGATCTCCGTCTCTAGGCACTACAAAAGCATCAATCATCCTGTTTCCTTTGTGTGGGGGGAGTAGGGGAAGATTAAAGTCTTTTTGGGGAGGGGGAAGATATTCTCTCCAGTTAAGCACATTGTAGGCCCCTGTGCAGTAAGATACTTTGGGAAATTTTCACTCCTGGCTGAGGATAAATGGTGTCAAGTTGAAGAAAACAGTAGGATGGGACAGGATTGGCAGAGGGACAATGCAGCTTCTGAAGAAAGCTGATAAAGGAATTAGGAGGAAAACAGGGAACTGTAGATGCCCGGCTAGGTTATAAAGAGCCCTCTGCCAATACTCACTGTATTTTGCTTTAAAATGTTATTGTTATCTGTGGCTGTGTTAATTCTTCTAAGAATCCATCTCCAGTTTGCATGTTTGACATTCAAATGGCCTTTGTTTCTCTGGCTCGTTTTTCACAAACTCAATGGGAAATCCTTGACGGGGGAGAATTAATACTGCAATAGATCGATCGATAAGTGAATAGTGTTCAGCGCAGGGAACTACGGGTCTGTCTACACTGCAATAAATAACCCACAGCACCAAGCCTCGGCGCCCAGGGCAGCTGACTCAGACTCTCGGGGCTCAGTCTCAGGGGCTAAAAATGGCAGTGTTGACATTTGGGCTTGGGCTAGAGACCCTCCCTCCTCACAGGGTCTCAGACCCTGGGCTCCCGCCCAAGCCCGCACAGCTACACTGCAGTTTTATAACCCCATAGCCATAGGCTGGAGCATCCATAGAGAAAAAATGGTGGATGCTCAGCACCTACTGGCAGCCCCCCATCAGCTCCTCCCCTTCCACTCCCAACCCTCCCACCTGCTAGCGGCCCTGCTGATCAGCACCTCCCCCTCCCCAGCGCCTCCTGCCTGCTGTGGATCAGCTGTTTAGAGGCGTGCAAGAGGTGCTGGAAGGGAAGACGGGGCGTGCCAGTAGGAGGGGCGGGGTGGGGATGGAGGCTTGGGGGAAGTCATGGAGTGGGAGCAGGGCCTGGGGCGCCCCAGGAAAAGACAAAGTTGGCACCTGTGCCCAAAGCCCACAACCCTGAGTCAGCTGACCGGGCCAGCCATGACCAAGCCACGGGTCTTTTAGCACAGTGTAGACCTTCCCTAAGATGCAGTCCTCCTGATGCTCTGTTTTTCCATCTACACACGCTGCAGACAGATGCTTTCAGTCAGTGTCACCCTCCTCGTACCAAAAAGACCACAAAATGCCAGCCCTTCTGCTGAGTCCTTAAAGGTAAAGTACAAAGAGAACAAAAGCCTAATAGTTTTAAAGCTCAACATGCCACACCTTGGCCCCAGTGTGGCAAGGTACATAAGCACCTGTCTAACTCTGAGCACACAAGTCACCGCAGGCACTTCAGTGGGACTGCTCACCGCTTAAAGTTAGGCATGGGCTTAAGTAGCTTCCTGAATCAGGGCCACAGCCTCCTTGCTTGACCTTGGCTGAATCATTTCCCTGCTCTGTGCCTCAGTTTACCCTTCTGCAAAATGGGCATACGAAGTATTCCCGGGAGGGCTGCAGGGCTTACATAATTAGTGGGTTTAGAGAGCTCTGAGAGCCTCAAAAGGAAGCTTGCCATAGGAGTGACGTGCCAGTGGTGCTGATTATTAATTAATTGAGGTTTTATGATTTGTTGTTTATTGATGATGTGCATTGTTGGAGTGCCCCAGAGCCCCACGATGGCTTCAAGCTAGGTGCGCTATAATTGCAGAACTAAAGAGATGCTCCATGTCCCAAAGAGGTGCTCTCTAGCAGGAGTTAGGCTGACAAAAATCACCCAGTGAAACAACCTGCAGCATAAAGGAGCAATAGTGGGAGTGGGGGCAAAACAAGAGGATCAATTAGACTGTGGGAAGTAAAAATGATCTGTCCCCCTCTGCTAATGGCACCTCTGTGTTTCACCATGCAAACAATGTTTCCTCTCCCTTTTATTCTTGATAAAAATGACTGTTAGGTTTACAAGAAGTTGCACTATCAACCTCCCTCCTCCTTAAAATGCCAAGGTTTTAGTTCTGCCCAGAACTTAACTTACCTTCCTTCCAGCCCAGGGGCATCTAATACAGTTGGACTCAAACCCTGTTCGCAGTAGTTGGCTATTTTGTTGTTTAATAGGACAGTGTCAGGTTATTTAGAAAGAGGCAAAAAAAACTTTGTAGAAATAGCCATAAATCTGTAGCGTTACAGCAGGACTCATCAGCTGGCGCTGTTATACTTTGTCTTATTTAGCACGCGAGCAAGCTTTTAGTCTTTTGAAGAAATATTTGTTAGTTTTGTTACTCAGTAGTCCTTTGACAGAAGCTGTGGTAGATAGTATGATTTGCCTTCTGAATCTGAAGGCAATTCTTGGGACAAAATAGCTTCCTGGGGAACCAGATTTTGGCGTGAGGGCTGATCTTTGTGAAAGAGGTGATTGCCTGTGTGCTGTTTGTGACCGCCCCTGTTCCAGGACTTGTGTATGTGTGGAGATAAAGCAAGTCACACACAGAATACACCCAGACTCTGCATCATTGATTTCTCCACTGGCAAGTCAATCTGCAACACCCCAAAATTCTGTCAGCCTTCCACAGAGGGGCAAGGATGGACACTGGGGTCAGAAGAAGGGGTCACAGTGCTATGGAAGTTCCCCAAGACCCCAGTCAGGCTTGGGTCCCCATTGAGCAGGGCGCAGCTTAAGCCTTGAGAAGAGACAATACCTGCTCTGAAGAGTTTGCAATCTAAAGACACAGACGGATGAATGAAATGTCCCTTTAAAACTCCCGGGGAAGATGCAGACCTTATTCCAACGAGGTGGTCTCTCCTATGCTTGGATATGCTGCCCTCAGCACAGGGTCTGGGAAATTTGCCACATCAATTTTCCTCTTTCTTGCTTTTTCAAGGATTCACTAAACTTGGGGTTCCGACCCTATGGGGAATTGGGGTGGGGGGAAAGTTGTGCAAACAACTGGTTCATTACATTTAAACATGATTTTTTTTTAAATGGCTATAACATAAGCCTTTTCCAGGGGTGGCCCTTTAAGGCCACTATAGTGCTGTGACTTGTGAAGCTGAGTGTAACCTGCAGCCAGAGTCACGCTAGCCACATAATTGTCAGTTATGTCTTGATTACGGACTTTTATTAGTCAGGTTGATTTTGGAGGCAGTAAGGAGCCAGACGGCTCCCGGGCAGAGTTTGCAGTGCGGCTGGCAAGCAGGAGAAACTAATCAGCTCCTGACTCGAACAGGAGGCCATGGTCAAAAGCAGCTCCTGATTTTGGGTGCCAAACTTGACACACCTTGAGGCAGCATTTCCAAAAATGTAGGGAGCCTCATCCGCGAGGCACAGAGGGGGCTTGAAGAGAGCCCTGAATCCTTCTCCAGACTCTCATCATTCATTTCTTTTTTTTAAAGTAAAGCTCTGGCTCTTACTGTTGTGAAGAAAACCTTCCGAGTGTGACTTGATGTGTAACTCGTGCAGCGATGTCAGCCTGCGTTTGCTGTGGACCTGAAACACTCCACTGTCGTGAGGCGGGATCGCACCAGAGTAGCCTCCCGGCGCTTTTGCTGCATGGCCGATGATAAAATGGCATCCTTGGCGCTGCATGACCTTGTACACGTTGTTGTACACAGAAACAAAACAGCCTCCCCTGTGCGGGTGCACAAAGGACACCATTTTATAGAGCAAAACAGCATCCAAAGAGTGTGACCTTGCACGGATCATATGTGCCGGGGCCACACCGGCAGGGAAAGGGCCATGCTGGCAGGGGTGGAGTACCTGCACTTAAAATATCAGGACTGCATCACTGCTGGAGAGATGTGAAATGCCCTCTGCGTATCAACATGTGCTAACTCCGAACCCAGTGCTGCACCATGCTTCAACAGACGGGAGAGTCCAGAGGAGAGCAACAAAAAAGATAAGAGATTTAGAAAACCCGACCTACCAGGAAAGGTTGAAAAAAATTGGCCATGTTTAGACTTGAGACAAAAATGTGGAGGGGAAACATGATAAATCTTTAACGATGTGAAAGATTTATCATCAGAGCAGAAGTTTCACCATGCCCACCATGGGCAGGGAGCAGGCCAAGAAGCAATAGGTCAGTATGCAGCAAGGAAGATTTTGGGTAGATATTAGGGAAAACTATCTAACTCTAAGGGTAGTTAAGCTCTGGAACAAGTTACATAGGGAGGTTGTGTACTCCCCATCCTGGGACATTTTTAAGAACAGGTTGGACAAACCCCTATCAGGGCTGGTCTGGGTTTACTGGTCCTGCCTCAGTGCAGGGGGCTGGACTTGCTGACCTGTCAAGGTTCCTTCCAGCCCTGCATTTCTATGATAGTTGCATACTTTGAGGGTGAAATATTTAAGAAAGAAGAGAGAGGATCAGATTATGAAGATTTATACCAGTATTCCCCAATTGTGGGCTGCGCCCCTGGCATGGCATGAGGGACTGGTTGGGAGATGGAGACAGGCATGGCAGTCGTACTGTACAAATGAAGATGCACAGGATTTTAACTATACTGGGTGCAATTGCAGGGGGCGGGAGGTTGTCCCTGGTACTGTTTTGCTGACGGGTGGGCTCAGCTTGGGAGACGGCTGCCTTAGCATCGCATTCGGGTATCCGAAGTTTGAGTTGCTCAGGAGGCCGTGTTTGAAAACGTTGGTCTGATCTCTGATCTCACCTGGAATGCGTGGAGGGAAAATAAATACAAACATTGTGGCATCTCTTTTCCGGAGTGTAACGATGCTTTGAGGTGGCTTCCGGAGTTAAGGATCTGAAGGCATTTGATGGGCTGAAAATGATGTTGTGATATCCGCCTGCTGACACTACAGAGGGAAGAGGTGTTCTAGGGGAATGGGGCAGGCTTGGAGTGAAGAGAACGGCAATATTGCAGCTGTTTGGCTTTCTGTGTGATACATAATTTAGGAGACAAAATGCGAAAGTCAGCTCAGTGGGGACTCGGGGGTTGATTTGGAAACGTGCAGGAGGGGAGCCGCTCTCCCTTTGATTAGCTAAGTGCGGTGGAGGGATGACAGGCAACAGGAAGCAGTCGAAAGAGAATAAAACCCTCCTGATCCCAGCCTCTGCAGACGCGCTTGGGCCTGGCCCCCACACACATGGATCAGAGAAGTTATTAGTTCAAGTGCACGCGCTGCACAAACAAAGGTCACCTCACTGAACCAGCCACAGATCCTTCTCTCTAACACTTCGTTAGAGGCAATGGGGTCGTGGAGGGGCTCTCCTCTGCAGGAGAAGAGAGGAAAGCCACAGGAATTGATGCCAACATGGAAGTAACTAACAAGACCACTGCAGTGCGGTGGCATGCGAGCGCACCATATGGTGAAATGGCAAAGCACAGCTCATTGGGCCCACAGTGCAAGGGCTGTTCGGAGGGCACTGATTTATCTCGCCAGGGGCCCACTGCCCTTCATGTGCTGTTCTGGGGCATGGTGGGCATCAGGGAAAGTGGGAGACGGAGTAGGAGGGGACATGAGCAAAACACAAGGGGTGGGATGCTAACTGCGAGCAAAAAACAAAGTCCCGGATAAGAGTCTGAACTGGCGGCCTGGAGAACGGAGTAGTCACAATAAATTCCCTGCCCTTCGCTGGGTGCTTTCATCTGAGAATCTCAAAGCACTTTACATGTCCTAATGGACTGAGCCTCATAGCAAACCCACAGTCCGATTTCCCCCTCTCCCTTGGGGATATGGGTAGCTCCCTTTAATCCTTTGCACATGATTTCACTGGTAGTTAGTAGTATCCAGCAAAGGGGGCGTGACGGGGGAAAGTGGGGTCCCTGGCAGAGCTCGGAATAGATTCCATGAGTCCTGCCCCTCCAGCAGTGTCTGTTCCAGTGGGAATGCTCCTGCCCTTCGATAGCACCGTGGTGAATGCAGGCTAGGTACAGAGACAGGAGCACAAATGGGTGCGCCTGTCCATCCTCACACAGCCAGGGAGGAACGCTGCACGCCAGCAGCCCCCTTTCGCCTGTAAATCTTGTGGTTAGTTTTAATACAAACGCTCCCCTTTGCTGGGCCAAATGAGATAAACAAGGATGCTTCTCCCACATCCTCTCGCACTCTCGCTTCAGCTCAGACAGTCCTGCTGCAGAGAGGCACAGAGAGAGAGCACAAATGGAAATGTGTCTGTTGACATATTTCTTTCCTCATCACCAGGGAATGGGCAAAACGGTGCAGCTAAAATAATAGTCGAGTTCTGTTCGGGGTCATGTTCCATTGAACAGAAGGAAAAGGCATCACTGTATGTACCTCAGAACAGTAGGCAAGGCAGACAGGAAGGCAGGCGTGAAATCGCTAGAATATGTCCATTCATCAAGTGGGGATGTGAGAGCAAACCAGGATGTGTCGCTCCTCACTCTGGTCCCTTTGCTTGGATACCCTGCAGCCTGCACCCCCCAGCATTGGATTGTGTGGGATTATTGTTGGGTTTTTTGGTGTAAGCTTTTTGTGACAGGGACAGTGTCTTCCTGTGCATTTGTACAGTTCCCAGCACAACGGGCCCTAATCATCACTGGGGCCTTTCGATGCTAAAGCAAGGCAAATAATTAATAATGGGTGCAGATGGATAAACAAATCGATCTTGGTAGGCTGATCCTGACAGAGAGAGATGGACAGTTATAGAGCAATGGTTCTCAATCGGGGTTACGTCCGGGTACCACTGGGGGTATGCAGGGGTAGTGTTACCAGATTGCAACTGTGAAAAAACAGGACAGAGGATGGAGGGTAATAGGCGCCTATATAAGAAAAAGTCCCCAAAAACAGGACTGTCCCTTTAAAAACGGGACAGATGGTCACCCTACGCAGAGGTCTTCCAGCGGGTACATCAACTCATCTAGATATTTGCCTAGTTTTACAACAAGCTATGTAAAAAGCACGAATGGAGTCAGTACGAACTAAAATTTCCTACAGACAATGACTTGTTTATACTGCTCCATATACTGAAATGTAAGCACATTATTTATCTTTCAATTGATTTACTTTATAATTATATGGGAAAAATGAGAAAGTCAGCAATTGTTCGGTAGTAGTGCGCTGTGACACTTGTATTTTTATGTCCGATTTTGATAGCGTGTATGAGATAGATAGATTGGTCGATCCTGAGGAATGGATGGACAGATCCTAAACCGCTGCTGTCAGGAGCCACTGATAGGCCATAGGAAGGCATCTCTCTAATGGCATTACTGGGTGAAATGGAAGGGAAGGTTGGCGGTGGGGAGACAGGAGGAAGTGATATGCTATACATGTGCACAGCTAGTGCTTGCATAATCCCCTGCCACGGGCAGTTATTAGACCCAGAGGCTAGGGACTGAGGTACCTTGTTTTGCATCCTGCGCTCAGATAGGGGTTGCCCTGGGACGGCAGAGCCCCTGAGGCTTTGCAACAGCACGCTCTGAGCTGAAACCAGCCTGCAAGGAGTTGTGGGGGCTGCAGCCTTGTTTCTATTGGCCCAGCGAGGGGGAGTCGTGTGAGTTAAAACCAACAGCAGTATTTACAGGCCAAAGGGGGCCGCTGGCCTGCCATGTTCCCTGCCGGCCGTGTGGGTTTGACAGGCCGATCCATCTACCCTGCCCGTGGCACTAGGCTCTATTGGAAGGCTGTATCATGGTCACAGCACAGAGCTATTTGGAGTCTCTTGCTACAAATGCTGCCTCTGACTCAGTTCAGATATTGGGATGCAGAACTTATCCCTGGCTGGTGCCTGCTAAGTAAACAATCCAGGGAAGGTGCGTTCCAGGCCAGGATGACTGTACCACCGAGCACCTCTGTTGCAATCTGCCTTTTTGGGACAGCCATGGCCGCATTTTGACTAGGAACCTACCTGATGCCCAGTTAGAAAGGCACTGAGTTGGTTGTGGGCTCTTAGCTCAGAGAACCAGACATCCTGGGCTCATCAAAAGGTTGGAGACTCCTGCTGACTTGCTGCTTCCTGGCGCCTGCTGGCAGTGGGTGGTGTTTGCCCATTTCTGGATGGCACTGGATTCGAGAGCAGTCATTGGCACTCAGTCTAGAGAAGGGCGTTCCAGTGGGCTGGGTCTCTGCCAGTCTCTCCCTATATTTTTATTGTTAACCTCATTTTTGGAAGCCGAGGGAGCTGTGAGGAGGAGCCTAGCGGAGAGGGAGGGGATGTGGGCCATTGAACAGAGGAATACCGTGCCACAAAATCACTGTGGGTGGATGTCCTGGCCTTGCACATTGTCACCTCTTGATTGATGCAATATAGCACCTCAGACATGGCAACACGTTGGCAGGATACTGGGCTAGGGAGATTTTTATAGCTCTCCATAGTTCTATTTATCCATCCATCCACCCCATCCTGGTTGCTTGGTATCCCTGTGCCCATCTCCTTATCCATCCTGACTGCTGGGAGGGTGGGTGGGTTCTCCTTGTTTTCTCCTGTAATGCCACCTGCTTCCATCCCTGGCGTAGGGGGAGAACTGACCCTGATCACTCCTGCTCAGAATTGTCTGGACTCTGCCAGGAAGCACAAGGGAGTGCTTTGGGGACCAGTGCACCATGTGAGGGCAGGCAGAGCCCACCACAGCCCCACGTGGTGCCCCATGCTCTCGAGCTACAGGACGAGCATCTCTGTTGGAAAGCAGACCTTGTGCTGCCAAGGCTGCCCAGCCATCTTCATTACAGTGTAAAGCCGATCGATTGACTGCACTTGTGGTTCAATATTTAAAATGTTCAAGAGACCAAATAACCAAGCTTGGCCAATGTTTTGCATAAAGACAAAGCAGCACAGTATGAAAAGGTGACATGCATTCCCCTCCTTTTGGGAAATAAATCTTATATTGCAGCATGTTCACCGTACACAGGAGGTGTGCTTCTAAAAGACGCCCCAAAACTACCTCTCTTTGTACCAGACCTGCTTGCAACTTAGAAAGCATGGTATACATCACCCAAGACTAAAATTCACCATCAGCTTTTTTACCTTGTTTTGCTGATACCGTGGTGTATCTTTCCTTAGCTCTGTTTTGGATACCACATTCCAAGCCAGTTGCCTGTGAAGGTACCTCCCAAACTGTACTAGGACAGAGAATGAATGAATTTTGCCTTCGACAGGTTTTATATTTGCTAATGCCAAAAGCTGTGTTTAGTTCTGCAGGCTGTTGAGCAAAGTGAACAGAATTGTGGGGAAGATACAGTTTAATCTGGTGAACACAACTGCCCCCAGGCTGGGTATAACAGAACATTAATATGGTACGTCCTATACCCAAAATATCTCTTGTGGCTAACAGGCACCAGGGTGCTCATTCTGCAAAGCTGAACAGGGGAGAGAGCGCCCCCTATTGATTCACTTCCTGCAGCACCTGGTGGAGAGGCCCCCTTGCTCTGCCTCTTGCTATCCTGCTGTCTTCCTCCCTGAATTTGTACAGCCCGTGGGCTGCGCTAAGAAAGATCGCTGGAACAAAGCAAACTCTCTCAGAGTTAATCCACTAGCGGTGTTCCTTTGTATCTGAGGCCATTAATTCAATCCTCTCCATGACCGTGGGATTGGAACAGTAAAAGCAAGGATTGATTAGGACATGATCTAGGCAGTAAACATGGGCGATGATAAGCTACAGAACCAGGTCTTGTAAGCAGCGGGGCGAGCAACCTCTAGCTGGCCTCAGGTGTTCAGGGGAGGTAGCATTTTCCAGCAGAGATCCCTGATAGAGTGTGTGTGTGTGGGTTATCAGCACAGGCCAGGGGGAGCTGAGTTATGAAATACAAGGGTATTTGTGAGCACCTGCAGGTGCAGGAGGATGGACCAATGGCTAGAGTGCTAGACTGGAACTCAGGATACCACTCCGCTCTGCCACATCCTTCCTGAGTGCAAATCTTTTACACTCTGCCTCAGTTCCCCATCTGTGCAATGGGGATAATAGCACTGCCCTATCTCACGGGTGGCGCTGAGAGGATAAGCATATTAGAGTGTGAAATACTCACTACTGGAGGAGCCCTGTAGGTACTAGGTACCGTGTGGGCAAGGTGAGCACGCTTGTGTAAGAGGGGAGCAGCTGTCATCTGGGATCGAACCAGGGGCCTTCTAGAGTTCATGCTGAAGGATGAACCCCGCCCCAACCCCCAGCTGACAGTTGAGGCAAAGTCACAGTTTCTGTGGGACAGACACACGACAACACACACTGAACAGTGTGTTGCAAGAGCCCATGAGCCGGGGGGTGCACATGTGCAGATGGCGGTGTTTTTGAGCAAATGTGAGCACGCACGGAAGCAATTGTGTATGGGCCCATGAAGGGGTGGGTGTGCACGCGTGCATGCATGTCTGTACAACATATCTGTGTGAACCTGTGAGGCAGGAATTCAGTGGCCTCTAATAGCTGTCCTTTCCGTTCGTTCTCAGTGTGCACTCATTTAAAGCGTGAACATCGCTGCCCATGCTCCTAGATGAAGCGGCTTTAATGCTGGCAAACTCATTTGCTTTATGAAAGCTCCAATTTGCTCCTTAAAAAGAAGCTGCTGTTCTCTACTTTGTTAAGGAATAAGCAGTGAAATTCCATTAGCAAAGCATTCAGGGCAGGGGAGAATTAAACAAACCTATTGAGATGGGAATGGGGTTATGTGGGGGCGTGGGGGGGGGGACGGGAGGGAGGAGTGGAATGTACCATTGAGAGCATGGAGGATTTCAGATCCTTCATATGCACCTAGTGCTAGTGCAGTAATGGGAGATGCCCCAAAAAGATTTGTGAAGACAGGGTTTTCCTCTATATTTGTGCAGTGCCTGGCGCAATGGGATCCCGATCCAGACTGAAGCCCCTGAGCGATGTCACAGTACAAATAAATAATAATTAATGGCTAAAAAATGGTCCCCCCCCCATATTTTTAAATAATTATGGTATCTCAGCACATTTTATAAGGGCATCTAGCAACTACAAAATGTAGCTATAGGCCTGTCAGCTTTTCCATTAGAAACTCTGGGCCCTATTCAGCAAAACTCTTAGGTACCTGCTTAACGTCCAGCATGTGTAAGTGTTTTGTTGAATGAGATGGACATAAGCCAATGTTTAATGTTAAGCACATGCTTTATTGAATCAGGGCCCCTAGTATTCCTGGATTTAGAAGTAACAAAGCTCATAATGCACTTTAACTGCTCAAATTCATGTCTGTATCCCTTGTAATAATATACATCACTTTTCATCACTCCATCTTAAAGCATTGTACAAAGGAGGTCAGGCATTGTTGTCCCCATTTCACAGAGGGGGAAACTGAGGCATAAAGTGGGGGAAAGTGACTTGCCCAAGGTCACCCATCAGGCCAGTGGCTGAGCCAGGAATAGAAACCAGGTGTCTTGTGACCCAGTTGAGTGAGCTAGCCACTAGACCACTCTGCGTCCCTTTTTGTAGCTAGGATTTGAGTGTGATTATTTCCCACTTCCAGCATCTTATATATATAATTGAATCCATTAACATAATTTGAAAATAGTTCTAAAAAGAAATGAAAGAGAGAAAAGATCTCTTGGGTGGCATTTAATTCTTCCCTCCTTTGACGATTCAGCGTCCGTCCTTAGCATAGTCTCCAGAGCTTTGAGCAATCCAGTTTGAAACTAATCAAATGATGGTGCTTCTCCCAGTTCCCTTAGTCTCATGGAGCTCCCCATTAGGATAGTTTCCCTGGTATCCAGCCAACACCTCCCTTTGATGACAGTTAAGAAATAGCTTGTAGTTTGGGAGAGAAAAACCTTCCTTTTCATATCTTTGAATTTTTCTGGGGGGCAGCAGGAGAGGTAAAGGGTCAAATGGTGCTTTTTGCTTTTACCTCCACTTAAAAGGCCTGTTCTGACTAACCATTACGAGCAATACACAGTAGATTTTACTAGAAACCGAGTCAAAGCTGGGAGAGTAGTTGCTTCTGAAAGGAATTCTGATTGTTCCCGTTAACTAGCAGAAGCAAACATCAACTTGCATCTCTAGGGAAACCCAGATTGAACACAATGGGACTGGCTTTTACGCAGCGTCGTTCTTACTTAGGGCATCTCAATCAAAGCATTTTACAAAGCAACAGTCGGTGACTGTGCATCAGCAAATGCAGCAGCTGTTCTGTGCACAATAGCTCGCACCTCGGTTAATGCAAAGGGGTTCACTTCTCCGCTTCTCTTTGTTCTTCTGGCTCAGCTGAGGGGCCCTTTTGACTTCAGTGGGAATTGTACAGGCAGAAGGCTGGTACGGTCAGGACCCAAGTGTAGAATTAGTCAAGACAAGGGGTAAGCAACCTATGGCACATGTGCCAAAGGCGGCACACAAGCTGATTTTCAGTGGCACTCACACTACCTGGGTCCTGGCCACCGGTCCGGGGGGTTCTGCATTTTAATTTAATTTTAAATGAACCTTCTTAAACGTTTTAAAAACTTTATTTACTTTACATCCAACAATAGCTTAGTTATATATTATAGACTTATAGAAAGAGACCTTCCAAAAACGTTTAAATGTATGACTGGCACGCAAAACCTTAAATTAGAGTGAATAAATGAAGACTCAGCACAGCACTTCTGAAAGGTTTCCGACCCCTGGTCTAGACTCTGATGCATCCTCTGCCCCGAGGGCAATTTCCTAGGCTTTGCCTTTGCAGCAGGAAGGGATTTAGTGACTTACTTCGCCTCTAACTTCTGAGGCATGGTCAAGCCATCTTCAAGCTCATAGGAGCCTCCAGCATCTAGATTCCACGGTGAATGGTGCTTGACAGATATGGACATTGAATCAGTATTAGGCCCAGTTCCATACCCTTTGCACTGCCTGTGAGAATCCCCACAGCATCCAAAAATTCTCAGTTGGTGTAAAGGCAGCACGGTCTCTAACCCTGTTTGTACAGCACCTGTTTGTACAGCTATGGTGACCCGATCTCAGTTGGGGCCTCGAGACGCCACTATAATACAGACAATAGATACAGGATGGGGCAGTTCTTTGGAGACAGGCCTGCTGACGTGTGGGTTCGGTGCTGAGGACATGAGTGGGGGAAACACAAAGAAATAACGTTATGCTGTTTCATATAGTGGAATGCGTGCATAAGCTCATATTAAGGGAATAAAGGCTTTGCTGAGGCAGAGATAGAAAACACAGTAGTTAGAAGGACTGGTTGGGGAGCGTTAAGAAATAATTGGACGACACACCGAGGAAGGAATCATGAATACTGAGGAATCATTGTACATGAGACTCTATCCCCCTGTACCCATGGATGATGATTAAAGGGAAACCTCAGCTCATTATATAGTGTATCACAGCTTCCTTCACGCCTTTATGGGTACGTCTACACTGCAATAAAAAACCCACAGCAGCGGGTGTCAGAGCCCGGGTCAGCCGACTTGGACTCGTGGAGCTCAGGCTGCGGGGATATAAGATTGCAGCGTAGACATTCAGGTTTGGGCTGGCACCTGGACTGTGAGACCCACCCCCCTTGAGGGGTTTCAGAGCCGGGGCTCCAGCCCAAGCCCCAGTGTTTACACGGCAATGTTTAGCCCCATAGCCCAAGCCCTGCAAGCCCATGTCAGCTGCTCCGGGCCAGCCCGCAGCTGGATTGTGGGTCTTCTATTGCACTGTAGACGTACCCAAGAAGCCACATGTTGCCCATCCCTAGGGACATGTGAATGAGCTGTGCTGCTGCTGCACCCTGGGGAACTGTAAGGTAAAAAGCCCTCGTTGATTTGAATATGCTCCCCATGAGCAGCACTGGAATGCTGATCCTCCGGGCTGCTGGGATGCAAGGGGGTCACCCAGCTGTGCTGAAGCAGGGCGTTAAATCCCACTGTCATGCTCCTCCCCGAAGCCTCCTCCTGCTTGTATCACCCTTGGCCCCTGCCCGGGCGGGCTATTCCTCTTCACTGCTGCTGGGACTAGGGTGGCTGGGGGCACTGGGGCTGGGGGCGCTGCCTGCCCTGTGCTTGGGGGCCGGGGAGACCCACCTTGCGCTCCCTAGCCTCCACCACCCATGCCCACTATGTATTTGGTGCTGTCATGGGACTCATTTGAGCAATTTCCTTTAAGGATGATTAAAAGGTTGAAAGAACAGGGCATGTTCAATCTTGAGAAGAGAAGATTGAGGAGGAGGGACCTGATCAGTCTTCAAATCTGTTAACGGCTGGTATAAAGGAGACCAGGAGTCCATTGTTTCCATGTTCACTGGAGGTAGGACAAGCAGCAAGGGGTTTAATCTGAGATTTAGATTAAGAAAAACTTTCTAACTCTAAGGGTAGTTAAGCTCTGGAACAGGCTTCCAAGGGAGGTGGTGGAATCTCCATCTCTGACGGTTTTTAAGAACAGGTTGGACAATCACCTGTCAGGGCCGGTCTGGGTTTACTTGGTGCTGCCTCAGGGCATGGGGTGAGACATGACGACCTCTTGAGGTCCTTCCAGCCCTCCCTTTCTATGGTTCTCTGATGGTTGCTGAGTTCAGGAGGTGTTGTTAACAGTGCTCTGACTTTACCAGCCCACCCTGCAGTTTAAGGTGAACAGTGATGGACAACGTCGAAGAGACTAGAACATACCAAGTGACGGTGTTGGCTCCGGCTGCAGCAGAAATGCAGCGTTTTGGATCTGTCCTTCCTGTGTAGCCATAAAGCCTTTTGATGCTCAGCTTATGGACCTGTGACATTCAGCACCAGTTCCCCAAGTGTATCTGTTGTTCTTCCCAAAGGCACTGTGTGGAATTGTGTGCCCAGCAATTAATGACCCATTCTGCTGGGTTTTGCAGGTTCCAGTGTGCTACCTCCTTGGAAAAATTTGGCCCCTAAAGCCCCTATTCTATTGGCTAATTAAGGAGTCTAACTACTGCAAGTTGAATTGTTTTCCTGAAATTACCATGCCAGGTCTCCATGCAGATCTGGGAAAAGACAATGCCTAGGCCACTGGAATCCAGGGAGACCGGACGTTGCAGGGTGGTACTTCCAGAGCAAAGGTGGTTTGTGGGCATTGTGATCCTTCCCCCAGCAAAAGCATTTTCTGCTCTGTCATCCTGACTTTTCTCCTTTCTTTTACCAGATTGTTTTGGGGGAGAAAGGGCAGTCCAAGGCCTTCACCCTTCTCCTGGAACCGATGAGCTTCTGATGCCATCTAGCGTCTCTTCTGCAAATGGTTAGCCTCCAGGACAGACTCTGGTATCCTGGTATTATTTTATTTTATTTAGGGCATCAGTTCTTGTTTATTATAAGATGGTTTTAGAGGCCCAGTGGTGCTTTCTGGCTTGTTATGAGCAATAGTACCGGTGGGAGTAATACCTGGCAGGTGCACAGGTTTGACTTGATTATGTGCTATATAATGTCCATTCTGCAATAAAATTCAGCCCCTTGGGTGGGATGGATGGCAAGGAAACAGTGGCATGTCCGGGGTGATTAAAGTCATTCAGCCTTTAGCCCCGCGTCTCATAACTCCAACATCACCTAAGGCGAAATCACTCAGAAATGCATTGCCCTGTCCTATTGCCGGTGGATTGGGAGCACAACCTCTCTCCCATTTAGCTGCTATTTCAAAATAACATAACTTGCCAGGGGCCTGAGATGACTCAGGCTGGTAATGGGATATAAAGAGTCTGACCCGCAGGTCGCCCATTCGAATGTAGCCAAGGTCAGTAGTGAGCTGAAGATGTTGGTGGCAAGGGGGCTATTCAGTGGCACAACCCACTGTGGAAATAATTAGTGCACTTCCCACTGGCAACAGCTGATCCCCTTCAGAGTGATCTTAAGAGAGAGGCTAAGGGCTGAGCAGCTGGGGTCTGGCTGTACCTCACTCCCTACAAGCCAGACCTTTCAGAGTGGTAGAGGAGGCGCCTGCAATGTACCTGCCTCTTCCGTGAGTAATAATAACAATACAGATCTCTTGTACAGTGCATGTTACCGGTAGATCTCAAAGGCGGTCAGAGTTATTATCCCCATTTTACAAAGGGTAAACTGAGGCACAGAGCAGCACAGCAGCTTGCCCATGTTGCAGAGCCAAGACTAGACCCCAGATCTCCTGAGTCCCAGGCTAAGTTATTTCCACTAGACCGTGACCAGGATTGCCAAGGGAGCTACAGGGAGTTAGGCACCTGACTCCCTGTGACTGTCAGTGGGAATTGGGAGCCTTCATTGCCCTTTGAGCCTTTGGAAATCTCCTCCTGGGTGCAACAAATCCAGCCCTTCTGATCCCCATCCAAGCATGAGCCGCCAGCTGCAGCCAACCCCATCCCTGGCTCTGGCTACGGTGACACGGCAACGATCCTCTCACAGCGGGATTGCTCCGATTCCTTTGAGACAAGGCACTTCCTTTACCATTGCCAAGCCTGACCAGGAAGCCACACCAAAGGCTCATGGCTTCACCTGCCATCCGCTGGCCGCGTCTGCCTTATTTGGGCAGCCCGGCTTCCACGGCTTGGTAATGATGCTCAGCCTGTTACCTCTTTAGATTGGTTATCGCCAAGAAGAACTCCTTTGCCTTGTCTCTCTCCTTTATCCACACGTGCTCCTATGTCTGTGTGTAACACCCACATCTCCCCAGACTTCCTTGGCCTTCTCTGAGCCTCTGCTCCATCCTGCCCCTGGGGGTCAGTGTGACAGGCTTACATGCTGCTGAGAGCAGGGCAGCTGCTATCAAAACAGGGGCCTTGTTGTTCATTTGGGGCTGATTGTTTGCAGGACGTTTTCAGCAAAACAAGACCCAGATCAGCTGATGGGTATGGTTTGCTGATCTCTAGTTTTAAGCCAAATGCACCCTTGGTATAAACATGTGCATGGAAACTTTTGGGCCAAACTGACTTGAATATTCAGGGCTTGCTTGCTGGTGCGGGGAGTGGATCTGTTTCATCTTCCACCCCCTTATCCCATCCAGTTAGTGGCTCTGCATGACCCCGCCCCTTGTTCCTTTCCGTGTGGGCCCGATTCTTTTTTCTGTACGCTGGAGTGTAAATCAGGAGGAATCTATGTAGTCACACCAGTGTAAAACTGGTGCAAGTGAGAGAAGAATCAGTTTTGCATGTGCAAGTGACGCTTACCTTGCACACTCACTGAGTGCTGGATGGATGCAAGTTACACTGCACTGCCCTTACACGAGTTTCACAGACTAAATACACACGCACACACACACACACTTTTTTTTTAAGCTGATGCAGCAGTTTAGGTCACTGTTGAATTTGGTCCATGACTGAGCACATTTCCCATGCTTGGGCAATGAGGGGGGAGGTCTGTGGTCACCAGGGCAGAAATCTCCAAGGCCTCATGCACAGGTGGGACCCAAAGCTGCTGGAGGGGAGGGGCTCCCCCACCAATCCTTGTGTTCTTCGCGCTCTGCTCCCAGCGCCAGCCAGGGAGCTTCAGGGCCGATAGGGGGATCAAGGCCCCAGGAAAGCTGCTGGTGCTGTTTATCTTACACCTGGCCCTGATGCTGGAGGGAGAGAGGAGGATTTGCTTCCCTGCTTTCTGAACTGACTCAGGCCACTGCGCCTACTAGTTTTCTTCCCTGTGTCCCAGCAGCCTGTGAGCCTCCAGACTGCAGATCCACACTCTTGTCTCTGCTGGGGCCAGCGTCTCTGTGGTCAGAGACACCAAGTGCGACTGAGACTACACCTAAGAACGGCTCCGGCTGCACTTATGGCCGTAGAGGACAGGCACCCCGCATGTACCTACACCCTGCAAAGAAAGGCTGCATCCACCCTTGTGACTGCAGGGGGGAGGGGCCAGATCCTTTCTCTGCTGCCTCACCCCCCCACCCCCACCAGAGCCTTTTCCTGCTGCCGGAGCCTTTCACTGTGACGGGAAAGGCACTGGCAGCAGGACACTACAGTGCTAAAAGTAGCAGTCTAGACGTGGGAGCACAGCTTGGGCCTGTAGAAAGCCATGTAGCGTATATACTCTGGGGGTTGAAGAATGTACTAACTGGTATTTATACCCATGCTAGCTGGGCACACGGTGTCTGCACTCTACATGTTGCTGTTAAGTGGAGACCTACCCTAAGATATTCAGGTGACACCCCCGTGCCCTCCTCTCTCTGCTGCCTGAATGCAGATGAGAGTTTCCTATAGCAGCCCTGCCCTGGCGTTCTCTCTTTTTGATCTATCATTTTATTTTGCCACGCGCTCCCTGCCTGATGAGTCCCTCGGCATGTTCACGGGCACCGGCTGCCCTGATTTAGGATCCCTCTGACCCGTCCGCATCCCCTGCTACTACTTGCTGCACAAATTTATTTCCTCGGTAGCAAAACCTTTCGGAGAGTTGGTTTGATTCCATGATTAATTAAGCTCAACAAAAATGAGGTTGCTCCCTGCAGCCACAGTTATAAATATTAGCAGATTAATGGGTCCTGAGTATATTAGATGGTCACTACCAGCCTGCACCCAGGGTCATTCGTCTCAGCTGTAATCCAAGGAGTCCTTGAAGATGAGCTGGTATTAAAAAAGCTGCTAAACTGGCGCAAATTGTTTCAGCTGAAAACTATGGCCTTGTTGACATCAAGGAAATTTGCATTGGCACAAACCACTAATGTGAACAGGTTGCACTAGTGCAGTATGTACTGGCGCAGTTTGATCCAGAAGCATGCCAAAGCGGGCCATGTTGTCCCACCAGCATGCATGTCCTTAAGGGACTATGGTGCAGGAGCCAGGGCACTTGTGTTCTATTCCTGGTGGGGCCACTGACTCACTGTGTGGCCTTGGACCGTGTTGCTCTGTGTCTCAGTTTCCCCTGCTACTCTTTAGCTGTTTAGCTCTTTATGTTTGGCAGGGATTGTTTCTTACTATATGTATGTGCAGTGCCTGGCATGATGGCGCGCTGCTCATTCTGTAGTCCTGCTGTAACATGAATAAGAGTGGACAACAGGCTTGCAAACCTCCTTGAAATCCTGCTTGGAACTGGATCAAGTTCTCTCCCAACCACCTTTCAGGCTTTCAGCGGCATCCTCGGCCACCTGCGCATTTGTCCAGCGTATCGGGGCTAACACTTTGCAATTAAACAACATGGCTTGGCTGCTTCCCATTGGTGGAGTGATGAGTCCCTTCCTAATTAGCGCTCTCCCTTCAGCCTGCTGTTGCTGCAGAGCTGGTTTAATTGCTGTTCTGCTCGTTAGCACATTCTCCATCATAGAATCGTAGGGCTGGAAGGGACCTCGCGAGGTCATCTAGTCCAGTCCCCTGCACTCAAGGCAGCACTAAGTATTGTCTAGACCATGCCTGAGAGGTGTTTGGGGATTTTTAAGAGCAGGTTGAACAATGATGGAGATTCCACCACCTCCCTAGGTAATTTATTCCAGCGCTTAGCTACTCTTGGCAGTTAGGAAGCTTTTCCTAATGTCCAACCTAAACTGCCCTTGTTGCAATTTAAGCCCATTGCTTCTTGTCCTGTCCTCAGAGGTTAAGAAAAACAATTTTTCTCCCTCCTCCTTGTAACAGCCTTTTATGTACTTGAAAACTGTGATCATGTCCCTCCCATTTTCTTCTCGTCTTCAGACTAAACAAACCCAGTTTTTTCAGTCTTCCCTCATAGGTTGTGTTTTCAAGACCTTTACGCATTTTTGTTGCTCTCAGCCTCAGTCCAAGTGTTTAATATATAGGGCAACACCTTCTCCCATCATCCTACCTTTCCTTTAGGTGTAAACTCCCACGTTCCCTTCCCTGGGAGTTGGTTTGAGATAAGGATTTACAGATGGCCTTGTGGGCCCACGGTAACTGTTAAGGAGACCATCAGCCATACCTGGCCGTGGCATTTCCTGCTCTTCTTCTTCACATCCCGCAAGAGAGGTTGCTCCAATGACAAGGCCCTGACTGTCCAGATCATGCTGCATTGTGATCTTTAGAGATAGGGAGTCCATCAACACTTGCTTCATAGACCTGTCTCCAAGACCTCCCATTCCCTGCCCCAAAACTACTCGTTTGTATTTTCCAGTGCATGGGACAGTTCTTCAGATGGTGTAAATCATCAGCGCTCCATTAATTTCAGTGGCTCTATGACAATGTAAGGATCTGGCCCATGGATTCTAATGGAACTATGCTGACTTACCCCCACTGGGGACCTGGTTCAATATATTTAACTCACTGGACATCTGAACTGGCATTTTGACCGTTTGCGCGTGAGAGGCGCTGGACCAGGACCTTAAAGGGCAAGTAACATAATATTTAAGGGTAAAATTTTGTAGCGTGTGTGTGGATCAGGGCCCTCTTCTGGGTGAAATCAAACTGCTCAGTGACTAATGGAACTAGCGTCCTTTACCATAGCTCCTTACTGCTGATGAGGGCTACCAGATGAATGTATGCTGGACTAGTTCTCATGGGATGCTGTTGCCAGTTAGATGCACAGAAGAAGCCATTTGCAGTGCACAATGACGGGAAGTTGTCCTGGTCCTGCAAAACCCAGGAGTGACGTTGCATCCTCTCAAGCGCCATCTATTGGCACTGTATTTATTAACCAACTACACTTCCACAGACCTCTCTCTCGTCGAGCGCTCTTGTAACGCAGCCCTTCAGAAATACGTTAGCAACCTACCCCCCCTTGCAGTGAATGACAGCCTCATCTCCGTTCCCATTTCTTATCCTACATGTTAGAGAATATTCTAGCGGCGCTCACTGGTCACTGAAACAATGGATAGCTGTAAAGTTTCCTGCAGGGGCTCTCCGACTCTGAACTGCAGCGCATTTGCCCAGCGTATCGGGGCTAACACTTTGCAATCAAACGAAAGCGTAGCATGAGGTGATTGGTTTGTCTAACGGCGAGGCCGGCGCTTTGTTCCAGAGGTCAGCACTATGATTTAAGCCAAACTCTCTGTGCCATAAGGAGATGAAGGATGCCCTTTTCATCACTCTCAGATTGCCTGCCAACTCACCTGCAATAATAACTAGTAATAAATCTACACCCCCTCCATGATTACCTTCCTTCTTCCGGAGCAGCCAGGGAAGAAACCCCAATCCAAGCCCACCTGGGGGAAAGCTGTGGCAAGAATACAGTGCTCAAAGCGTCGCTGACCTGGCAGGCCAGCAGTCCCAGCCGTGTCCTTTCATACAAAAACGTTGTTGATGGATAGTGCAAAAGAGGAAAATACGATACAACACGTAGGTAGTTGCATTACTCCAGTTCTATCCCTGCTGCTTTGATTCTGGATTCAATCAGACCCTTTTTCTCTCTCTCTCTCTCTCTCTCTCCTCTCTTTGCTTTCTCTGTCTTTCATTCACTTGGAGTGACGACGTGGGAATTTTCTGTATTATTTTTCTGAATGATATGCTTGGCAGTGACTTGCATGAATTGGGATTGCTGCTCAGTGAGTGCAAAAGAGGTAGAATGATCCTGAATCAGAGCAGGAGACAGGCAGTGGGTTACAGAACTGTCTGGGCTGGAATGAATGGGTCATTAAAGGGCTGCCTTTGAAACCGACCCACATCAATGGAGGATCTGAAAAACAGTGGAAGCCCTAAGGACTCCGGCAGGTGGAACGTGTGAATTCAGGGGGCTCTGCCAGAGGAAGTCTGTGGGTGGAAAAGGGCCAAGTGGCTGGGATAAGAGCTGGCCTTTGGACGGACTTAGCTGTTCTCACTGGGGACACAAATGGATCCCATGACAGCTTGACTGGGTGAGGCACTGTTTGGCCTGATGGACTATGTCCACTTTGCTTCTCTGTGCTAACCCAGGCACTTCCCAATACTGAGTTCCAAGGAACCCTCCTCTGTTCGGAAAAGGCTGCCTGGTATCTTCGCAAATCTTTGCAGCGCTGCCTTGGCCCCTGAGGAGGGTGAGTGTCTGACCAGGAATCTGTCTCAGTTGGACTCACTGGCTCCAGCTCACGGAGGAGGCTCTGTCTCCGTGGTGTTGGAGCTCCGTGGCCTAAGGGACAGTGGGACCGGCGCACCGAAGGGAGACGGTTTAAAAGCTGGATTCTTTTCTCAAAGGTGAAACATCCTCCAGCGTGTGGCCGGCAGTGCCCAGGGACCTACGGCCCCCTGGACAAGAGTGAGGAGGGGGCTGCAGGCAGTGGAGATGCTCAGAACATTTTCAACACAAGTTATATGGGAACATGGCAGTTTGATGGGGGTGGGGTGTGTTGCAGAAAAAAGTCAAAATGTTTTTATTCATATTTTATTACAATGTTATTTTAATATCATGTTTGTATAGCATGAAATGCTGGTTCCTGACAGCTCAAGTAGTAACGTTTCAGGGCCTGAGTCGCCATTGCCCCGCACCCAGTATAAAGTGAGTGTGAAACACTAGCAAAGCGGAATGGTGGCACCTCACGCCCACTTTGCACTGGTGTCAGTGGTTACAGGAGGTGCAGGGAATGGCAGATTAGATGACCCATCTGTGCCTTTCAGCTCTTCCCTTGTAACACTCTGGTTCCATCTCGTCGCTTCCTCTTTCCCGCTAACCCTCTGCAAACCCGTGCTGCACTTTCCACTCCCACGCACAGTTTTTTACAAGAGCGCAGCGATGTTTAGAAATAAAACAGCCATTATGTCCCAGCTCATCATTTGTTCTCACTCCATCTGCAGTGGTGGAAATTCATAAGTGTTGAGGGGAGGGGAGGAGGGGGAGTGAAGATGCAATAGGAAGTAATTAGCCCCCTTACTTGAAGCAAGAGATTACACAGCCATGCAAAGCAGCCAGCGATTCCCAAGGGAGCCTTGGGAAACCGGCCACACTCAACAGCTCACTAATTCCCTGGTGCTGCCCTTCGCCGAGATGCTTTGCAGATAACCCTGGGGCGCTTGAGTGGATCACAGCTCCAGTAAGGGGAGAGGGATAATTGTAGGCTCTGGGCCAGATCCCTGCCTGCACCGGCAGGGGGAAATGTTCTGTATGTCTGACGGGACTCGCTTCCTGTGCTGCATGTCTTTTGGGGTCATACTAGTTTGCAGGGCTTATCCCTTTCTGCTGTCACAACCTCCCGTCCGGGAGGATTTTCCTTGCACCCAGGAGTCAATTTAGCCCTATATTTTGGGATGGAGGGAACTAGGGATTTGCTCCCTTCTCTATGCACAAGACCCTGAGTCACCCCCCACTGGGACCCTTCTCTCACTAGCATCTCAATGTACCACATTAGGGCCTGGATTCCACCACGCCTTGCCAGTGAGAGCAGAAACTGCATGTTGGCACCAGCAAAGTGACGCGACGCGCCTGGCACTCTGCACTGGGGCCTTGGCTATGCTGGGAAAGCCGCACCAGCTTACCTGAGCCAATTCCTAGGGTTGCCAACCCTCACAGTTTGGCCGGGAGTCTGCTGGAATCGGGCTCCACCTTCCAGAGGTTACTGAAGCCAAACCAGGAGATTTTAGGCCGCTAAAAGTCTGGTGGCAGAGCGGGGCTAAGGCAGACTCCCTGCTCCAGCCCCCTCCCATACCAAACTCCCTCTTCGAGCCCATGCCCCAAACCCCCTCCTGCACCCCAAGCCCCTGCCCCAGCGCTGAGCCCCCTCCTACACACACACTCCCTGCCCCAGCCCCCTCCCACACCAAACTCCCTCTTGGAACCCACGCCCCAAACCCCCTCCTGCACCCCAAGCCCCTGCCCTAGCCCTAGCCCTGAGCCCCCTCCTACACACAATCTCCCTGCCCCAGCCCCTTCCCACACCAAACACTCTCTTCAAGCCCATGCTCCAAACCCCCTTCTGCACCCCAAGCAGGGCTGGATCCAGGCACCAGCATTCCAAGCTGGTGCTTGGGGTGGCAATCTGCAAGGGGCGGCAGTCCCTGTTGTTTTGCCCCCAAGCAGCGCGCCAAATTGCCGCCGCAGAGGGCGGGGGCAGTCCGTGTGCCCTTAGGGCGGCAGGCGCATTTCCGCAGTGAAGGCAATTCAGCAGCAGCTTCTATATTTAGCTGTCCACGGCAGCTTCAGCTAAACATAGAAGCTGCCGCCAAATTGCAGCAATTGGGCGCGCTGCTTGGGGCGGCAAAAACTGTAGAGCCGGCCCTGACCCCAAGCCCCTGCCCCAGCCCTGAGCCCCCTCCCACACCCAAACTCCCAGCCCCAGCTCCCTCCCATACCAAACTCCCTCCTCGAGCCCACACTCCAAACCCCCTTCTGCACCCCAAGCCCCTGCCCCAGCCCTAAGCCCCCTCCCACACCCAAACTCCCAGCCCCAGCTCCCTCCCATACCAAACTCCCTCTTCGAGCCCACACTCCAAACCCCCTTCTGCACCCCAAGCCCCTGCCCCAGCCCTGAGCCCCCTCCCACACCCAAACTCCCAGCACCAGCTCCCTCCCATACCAAACTCCCTCTTGGAGCCCACGCTCCAAACCCCCTCCTGCACCCCAAGCCCCTGCCCCAGTCCTGAGCCCCCTCCCACACCCAAACTCCCTGCCCCAGCCTGGTGAAAGTGAGTGACGGTGGGGGAGAGCAAGTGATGGAGGGACAGGGGCTTGGGGAAGGGGTGGGACAGAGTGGCGGGACAAGGGTGTTTGGGTTTGTGAAATTAGACAGTTGGCCACCCTACCAATTCTGAATCCTAGATAAACTGATGCAAACTATTCCTGGCTCTGCCAGAGGGCATTGGGCAAGTCACTTTCTATTCTGTGCCTCTGTTTCCCTTTTGCCGCTTAAATGATAAGCTCTTTAGGGCACAGCCTGTCTGTCTCTGACTATCTGTATGTATGGTCCCAACTGCAGTGGGGCTCTGCTCTCGGTGCGGGGCCCGTTGGTGCGACTAAGGGCGGGATGAAAGGAAATCCAAAGCTCAGCAGATGCATCACCAAGGTAGGTGGATGTGCTGAGGTCCAGAAAGCCCTGCCTGGAGAGTGAAGGGGGTAGATATTGAATGCAGTGGTGCAGAGTTACCCTTTTAGGGTCTGATTCCAACCCTCTGAGTGTTTTGGATCAGGTCTTCAGCTGTTAGGCAAACTCCTATGGAGAAGAAAGGACCGCAGGATCTGGCCCTGAATGTCGGCTCTACAGATATTCTCAGAACTGTGTGATTCTGTATTTCAAATACACTAGGGACCAGATCTGCAGGCCCAGTGAAGTCAGGCACTTGGAGGGTACAAACAGACGGATGAACACACGCACAATGTGAAGTCTCTGGAGCTACGCCGATTTACCCCAGCTGAGGATCTGGCCCTCTTTCTGTCTAGTGGAGGGCACAGCTCATAACGAACGGCAGCTGGATGCGTAGATCAGCACAACAAGGTTGTAACTTTGCAGCTGCCACAGTTTAATTAGCCACAACACGTGAAGCATTGTGCAGCAGTCAAGGTCACTTTCTCAGCTCTGTGGGTGCAAACGTTGTATCCCCAAGTGGAAATGCTTCTGGATCAATTATAAAGAATACAGACAGGCAACACATTTGGTCTTGATTTGCACTAGGCAGCCAAAATAGCAGGGTCAGTTGGCGCAGGGATTTAGAAGCCTTGAAATATCACCTGGCAGTGCTTCTGGCTTCTCCTCACTGAGAAATGGGCAGTTTCCATTTGCACTCCATCCATGAGGCAATAATCATTCGAGCTGGTTGGAACCCAGTGACAGGCTTGCAGTGAAAAACACTTTGCGTTTTTTCAAAATAAAAGAAGTTTTGATGCAACTTATAAGAGTTATAGAACTTGAAAAACTTTGCAGCCGAAACACAAGCTGCTCTGATGACATCATTTTGGTGTTTCCATGGCAACTTCCATCTGAGGATCTCAAAGCTCTTTGCAAACGGGATTGTGATTTTTTTTTCCCCCAGCAGAGAGCAGTTGCTCTATTCCATTGAAGTCAGTGGAGCTGCTCTGGTGAGAGGTTGCACAACAGTGGGAGATAGAGGCTCACAGTCTGGCCTGAAGTAATCCTCACACCCTTTATCCACTTGCTGAGGTTTGGAATTGTCATCGCCTGTGCTTTACAGATGGGTAAACTGAGGCACAGATGTCAAGGCTAATGATTTGAAAAGTGATCACTGATTTTTGGGGTGCCTCCGTTTGTGAGCACCTGGCTTGGGGAGAAGGGTCAGGCTGGTTGTAAAGGGACTGGACTGGGAATCAAGAGATCTGGATTCTATTCCCTGTCTGCCATTGCCGCTAGAGGCAGCTCCCATAGTCTATCTCCCATCCGTCAAAGCACTGGTGTTGGGAAGTTAAATCCGTAGTCTGTGGTCATGGGAGCTATAGAAATCTCACTAATGAAACTTGAGACACCCTGGGCCTGATTGTCAGAGGTTCTCAGTGCTAGTAGCTCCCATTGGCTGTTGTAATTAACTGCTAACCTGTCGGCGTCTGGCCAGGACCAAAGCCAGACCCACTTCTCTCTTGGCAGGGTCCTCTGGCTCTTCCCAAACTCCCCTGGATGTGGCAGGCGCGGGTCTGTTGTGTTTTGCTCGTTGGCAACCACCACTTCATCGATGCGCCACTTGGCTCCAGCCTGGCACTCACGCAGGCTTGAGAGCAGCAGTAGTTGTCTGAGGAGAAGGTTCCTGGGCAGCTGTCTATGTTGGCATCGAAGACGGGTCCCAGTGAGAGGAAGGCCTGGAGAAGGGAATTAAGGGAAGGGCTGGTAGGGGATGTACCAGCTTCGGTACCTTTGATACAGACTGGATCCAGCCTGATCCCATCCCAAACTGCTAGCCATGGTCCCTGGGGGCAGCGGTGCTTTCTCTGTCAGCAATCCCAGAAAAACCAGTCCAGTTAAGGGTCCTTCCCTCCAGTCCCCACATTACCATCATGTATGTCTCAGTGCCTCACCACAGAGACGGGAATATTGTTAGAGTCCCAGCAACAGAAGTGGCTTCCAATCATAGAATATCAAGGTTGGAAGGGACCTCAGGAGCTTTCTAGTCCAATCTCCAACTAAATCATCCCAGCCAGGGCTTTGTCAAGCCAGACCTTAAAAACCTTTAAGGAAGGAGTTTCCACCACCTCCCTAGGTAACTCATTCCAGTGCTTCACCACCCTCCTAGTGAAATAGCGTTTCCTAATATCCAACCTAAACCTCCCCCACTGCAACTTGAGCCCATTGCTCCTTCTTCTGTCATCTGCCACCACTGAGAACAGTCTAGATCCATCCTCTTTGGAACACCCTTTCAGGTAGTTGAAAGCAGCTATCAAATCCCCCCTCATTCTTCTCTTCTGCAGACTAAACAATCCCAGTTCCCTCAGCCTCTCCTCATAAGTCATGTGCTCCAGCCCCCTAATCATTTTTGTTGCCCTCCGCTGGACTCTTTCCAATTTTTCCACATCCTTCTTGTAATGGGGGCCCAAAACTGGACACAGTACTCCAGATGAGGCCTCACCAATGTTGAATGGAGGGGAATGATCACGTCCCTCGATCTGCTGGCAATGCCCCTGCTTATACAGCCCAAACTGCCGTTAGCCTTCTTGGCAACAAGGGCACACCGTTGACTCATATCCAGCTTCTCATCCACTGTAATCCCTAGGTCCTTTTCTGTAGAACTGCTGCCTAGCCACTCGATCCCTAGTCTGTAGTAGTGCCTGGGATTCTTCCATCCTAAGTGCAGGACTCTGCACTTGTCCTTGTTGAACCTCATCAGATTTCTTTTGGCCCAATCCTCTAATTTGTCTAGGTCCCTCTGTATCCTATCCCTACCCTCCAGCGTATCTACCACTCCTCCCAGTTTTTAGTGTCATCTGCAAACTTTCTGAGGGTGCAGTCCACGCCATCCTCCAGATCATTAATGAAGATATTGAACAAAACTGGCCCCAGGGCCAACCCTTGGGGCACTCCACTTGATACTGGCTACCAACTAGACATGGAGCCGTTGATCACTACCCGTTGAGCCCGACGATCTAGCCAGCTTTCTATCCACCTTATAGTCCATTCATCCAGCCCATACTTCTTTAACTTGCTGGCAAGAATCCTCTGGGCAAGAATCCTTTGCAGAATGTAAAACCACCAGGACTAATTCTCAGTTACTCCAGCCCTGTGCTTAGGGCAGTGTCTCAGGACTTCACAGTCCGTCCCATATTTATCCCCAGGGCACCCCAGTGAGGCAGGCCAGCGCAGTTACCTTCCTTTTGCAATGGGAAGCTCAGGCCAGTGAGACTAAGGGCACATCTACGCAGCAAAATAAAAAGCTGCACCACTGAAGTCTCAGAGCCAGGGACAGCTGACAAGGGCACGGAGGACTTGCACTGCAGGGCTGAATATAGCAGTGTAGACGTTTGCACTCAGGCTGGAGCCCGGACTCCGAGACCCATACCCAGGTTTCCAAGCTTGGGCACCAGATCAAGAGTCTATGTGGTTGTTTTGAGCCCCGCAGCACAAGCCTGAGTCAGAGCCTGACCTGGGCTGAGGGTATAGAACTGGAGTGTCTGTGGCTAATGCCCAAGCTAATGGACGACCCTCCAGGTCCTTCCTAAATCTGCAAGGGAAGGTAATGGCTCTGTCTTGCGCTACTTGGTATCATTTATAGCAGTTTGACGTCAGTGCAAAACCCCATGGGTCAGTTCCGTAGCTGGTGTAAATTGGCTTCACATTCTTGGATCATAATGTTGCTCTTGGCCGGAGTGCTTAGTTGCACAGGTCATGCTACCCGGCTCTCTTCTGACTGGCTGATTGTAACCACTGGAGCTACTCTGATTTACACCAGCTGAGGATTGGACCTTCCCATCCTGATCTGGTAGCGTTTTACACCCATTCTGCATAGGTGTAACTACTGGGTCCATAAGTTCTAGTCCTGCTCAGGACTTCTTCTGTGGGTTATCTTGGTGGGATAACTCACTCATTCTGTGCCTCAATTTACCCACCAGAAACTTGGGGATAATAATGTTCACCCACCTCCTAGGGCATTCGGAAGCCTTACGTTATTCATGCTGGGACTTCAGCCTGAGATTCTTGGATGAACAACGCTACATAAATGCAAAGTGTTATTAATATTTCATGCTGCAGTGCAAATGTGCTAACGGGGCTTGTTACGGGAAGATAAAGTGATGCCATTAATACACCTCCCGCTGGGTTCTGGTGGCAGCAGTGAAGGGAGCGGTTGTAGCTATTGATGGAATGGCTCATGAGTGTGGACAGAAATTAGGAGAGACTCCTCTTTACCTTCTGGTTGTCCCCATTCCTGCAGCCGCAGCCCAGATGCAGAACGATGCAGCCCAGATCTCCCCACAGGTGTGACGGTTGCACAGGTCACCATCACGAGCTACCGCTCCCGTAAGCAGAGACATAGTACAGGGCATTGATGTTAACGGTGTAGCTCTATCAGGCAAGAGCAGCTGAGTCAATAGACTTGATTCTCCACTGATGTGGGTGTAAATCAGGGGTTGCTCCATTGAAGTCAAGGGGGCTATATCCTCAGCGGCTGTAAATCAGCATAGGGCCATTGACTTCAATCAGATTTACACCAGCTGAGGATCTGGCCCTTGTTCCCTAAGCCTTTCCCTGCTGCGTCCCCCTTGCCAGAGCCTTTCGCTGACACGTGGCTGCAGCTTGCTTTTCACTGGGGTGGGTAGCTGCATGTATCCTGCCCAGCGGCAGTGGTGTTGGAGATTCCATAGGGGGTGCTCTTCCCACTGAATCAACACAGCCACTGGTGCCAGAGAGCAGGGGCTGGGCCGGTTTTTGGATGAGACGGAAAACCAAGATTCGGACTCCTCAGGATGGCTGACAAGCCTGAACCTTTTTTTTCCCCACAAGATCTTTGGGGCGTGAACCACACTGTCCTGGCCAATTCCAAACAATCGTTATGTCCTATCTCTCTGTATCCCCCTTTGCACCTCAACTGGATGCCACTTTCTGTCTCCTTTCAGCTGCTGTGTTGTGCTGGTAGAGAGCTTCTGTGCTCACAGCCAGAGGTGGCAGCTCTTGTGAGGAGATGCCTTCAGCTCTAGGGCAGGGTTCTCTGCTGCAGTCTGGCCCACTTTGCACTGGCCTGGTGGCACAAAGGGGCTAGAAAGTCACTAGATCACCCCAGCTGGAAGGTTCCCCAGCAAAGGGAGTGTGGCTGAGGCTGCTCTAAAGTCCACCAGGGCTGGTAGAAAACGGGCTCCAGAAGTAGAGTTCTACAACTTGTCAATCCCTGTCGCTGATACCCAGTGGCTGTTGGCCTATAGCTGAGCCATGGTTTGCAAAGACCTGGGGGATTCTTTGTGAAGAAAGACACGGAGGAGAAGGTTCCTGGGCATTGACACTGATACAATGGAGCAAACCTGGGGGAGTCGGACCACGTCAGCCCCATCCCTGGATCAGCCTGGTCCCATATGGAAAACTGTGCTCACTTCCCCCTCAGTTTGAGGAGCAGGAGTAGGTCGGCTCTCTGTGCTGGCCAGGGGTTGCCCAAAAGAGGCAAGTTAAACCCAGAGAGCTGCAAACAGAGCCAGTTATTTCCTCTGTTCGAGTCAGACCCCAGAACCACCTGTCAATGAGAGGTGATCCTGGAAGGAAACCTGGACCGGAGAGCCCTCTGCTGGGAATCGGTGGAAATTCAGATCCGGATCAGCGCTTGGATCTGTGCGTGCTCTTCGGTTCAGGGGGCGCTGGAGTTTGTAGGGTAATATATTCGTAGGAGTGAAATGCCTTTGTTGTGAGTACCTGCTGCTTCTCCCCTTCGGGTTTGCACTGCTGCCCAGGGATATGCATTGAATTAATCAAGGACAGAGTTGCAGAGTGTTAAGCATGCTGCAGTGGGGTATTGCAATGGCCTTTCGCCTCTGATGCTTTCGGGGCCCATCAGATATGGGCCACAGAACTCAGGTTTGGGCTTTGCAAAGGGGTAAATTGGATTTTTATCTGCACTAGCAAAGTCTCAGGGGATTCAGACAATAGGGTCCTAATTTGGTCTCTTGCTAGTTCAATGGGATTTAGATCAAAAGTAAAAATGACATTGATGTGTCCCTGTCCCTGAGCCAACTCCCCTCCCACAAGTCACTTGTGTATATTTGTCTGTTTTTACATCCTGTGTGAAGTTGTTGTGTGTGTAGCTCTTAAACAGCCACTCTGTTCCACACCAGAAGTGGCTGCGTTTCAGGGATGGGAGAAGTAATTCATAGACACACCAGGTTTTCCAAAGAACTCGGCACCAGATTATCTAGGACTTAGCATCCACAGTTGGGGCCACTTTTTCCAAAAAACTCAGCTGCCTGATAGACACCGAAACAAGGGCCAGAACTGCAGAAGTGTTCAGCACCTCCCAGCTCCTGTTGTGACTCTGATGGCCAGAGTTTCCAAAGAGCTAAAATCCAGCCCAGTTTTGGGTGCTGAGCTTTGGTGGAAAATGAAGCCCACGGTTTGTAAATCTGTAAGTGTTCTGGGAGCTCTTGCAAAGTGACAGATGTTATATAAAAATGGCAGAGGATGATTATAACATTGCAGCCTAGAATGGCCCAGTTAGCATCATCCTCACAGGAGCAAAGAATGCCTCCAGGCCTGGTGACTTCAGTCAGGCCTATTACACAAAAAGCATCACTAGTTTGACTCCTTATATAATGGGAATCTGCAAATCTTGCAGCATCTCTTGGTTTTAAAAATACTTCGGGGAAACTTCCTTCCTTGGGGAGTCAGAAAAGGGAGGAGGAGGAGCGCAGAAGATTCTTAAAGTGATTCCCCCCGGAGACAACTGAATAAAAAGAAGAACCAAAAACCTCGCGCTGTGGGCTCCCAGGGCCAGTTGCCTGTGTCGCTCCAGTGCAGTGCTACGCCACCACCTAGTGGCTAGCAGCGGTGCATCCACAGGGTTGAACCCCTGGGGCTCCTGCCTTGGTCATTATATTTTCTCTGCAAGGGATAAAACACGGTGCGCAGGGAAAGACGCTAATGCCCGGTTGTAGTGAGCGGAGTCTGGCATTGCTGAAATGGCTGTTAATTAATTCCATGAGAAATAATTAACCATTGTCACTCATTAAAAGAGGGAGATGAAAATTCTCCACCAACGGCTGGCATGCTGGAAGATGTGATCTAAAAGGCACCTGTTCGAGAGGTGAAGCTAACCAGATCTGGAGAGACCTAGGAGACTAACTGGTTGAAACTCATTCTCAGCTACACTTCAGGCTCCTTGATGCCACGGTGGCAACCTGAAGGGATGGAAATGGCCACTTGAGAATATCTCTTGCTTGAAGTCCTTCCCCTAGCCCTGCCCCAGCCCCGGTGTAGAGGGCAGAAGAGGGGCATGGCATCTCGCAGGAGGCACAACCCAGGGGAAAGGGGACTAGGGGCACAAAGATGGCTTTAAAGAAGCCCCATAAAAGTGGCCTGGATTCTGGCTCTAACGTACGGCAGCATTAGGCTGCCAGGACCCTACGCTGCAGCGGGAAATCTCTATGGCTCTACGTGATAGAGACTCTTCCTTCTTCCCCCACCCCGGCCCCTATGCCAGGGGCTGCGTGCACGCGTTGGGCAGGGGGCAGCATTCATGGTCCCTACGCTGCTGGGCTGAAAGAGTCTCCCCCAGCCAGCTGTGCTGCCCTGTCAGACCGGACCCCACAAGAGGCCGTTGCTGGCGTGGCTGCAGCGCTCATGTTCTTTGCCTGTTTTGCAAGCACCCAGGTGTCTGCTGAATAACTCTATGACTGTTTGCAAAGAGCCACAGGCAGCGTTGCCGAGCTCCGGGTGGGGAGGTGTCTATGGTTGAGAGGGGACTGCATGGTCAGAATACCCTGGCCATGCAGTCTTCGGAAAGGGTGGTTTCGTGTAAACTGCAGGCCTCTGAGGGATCTGTGACCTGTGGGGATGGGAGTGAATGTATCATTCTCCGTGGCCGGGGCAGGGGGTACAGCATGCCCCAATTACTGGCACTGGGCCATACGTTATTTACATGACTGGCCGGAGGGCCCCCGCCAAGATCAGCCCTGAGCAATCTTATTGACGCCAACAGGGCTGCTCAGGTGAGTAAAGTCAAGCACGTACCTTAAGAGATTGCAGGATCGGGGCCTAAAAATGCCACTGGGACAAACCTCTCTTTCCAGCAGTCCTGCAAGCCGGCAGCCAATGGGCATCTTGGAAATCCACCTTAACTCCTAGACCCGCCCCCAAGAGGGCTTCCCTCTGAAAATTACTCCTCCTGGCTCGTGAAAGTGCGGGGATGAATTGCGCTGCAAGCTCTGCCTTGTGCTCCGCATCCCCTTAGAGAAGAGAAGGACTCTGCAGAGGACCTCCCACCAGGTAAGGGGCATTCGCCAGGGGAGGAGCAGCTGCTTGGAGCCGGACCTAGGGAGGCTGCTGGACTGGAGAAGGTCTGGGAGCCGGGGCATGTGTGTCGGACACATGGGCACAAAAAGGAACTTGGGCTGTCGGTTTGTCTTGGATTTATGCCCACAGTACACCGGAGAGAAGCAAAGCACCCCAGGCTGGTCCTAGGTGTTTGCAATGAAGCGTGTCAGCGTGTGTTTCGTGTGTGTCTAGTCTTGTGTCTGGCTCTGTAGCTAGCTAGAGGGGGAGTGAGAGAAAGTTACTCCAGGTTTATATCTGAGTAAGGGCAGAATCAGCCCCATGGGCTCTAGCGTGTGTCCTGGATATGCATGAGTTGGGTGTTGTGCATGCTGCGTTACTTGCTGTGGGTGTATGTTGGGGCTGTGTTGTGTGTGTCAGTGTGCCTCTATGGCAGAGTAGCTGATTAATAATCATAGTTTGCATTCATGTAGCACTGTACATGTGCTGCTCTCAAAGAGCTTTGCAAAGGACGGTGAATATCATCCTTATTCACTGATGGGGAAACTGAGGCACAGAGGTCTGGTGACTTGTCCAAGACACACAGTGATTCTGGATCAAAGCCAGGAGTAAAAGTCAAGTCTCCTGGCCACGAGGTCTAACCACCAGTCCATTTCCCCTCCCTCTATAACCTAGTGTAGCTTTTCCTAATCCTCCTGGTTCTTGATTTGTGTCTGTACTGATAGTGACTTGAGATTTCCCAGTCCCGCCCTCCTCCTCCTCAGCCTCCTGGTATTTATCCGGGCTGTTCCACACTAGCCAAGCATCCACCTTGTATGGGATGCAGCAGCCAGGTTTATCAACATCCTTCCGCCCAGACTTTGTTTTGGTGCCCAGTTGGGATGTCGGTTGCCTTGCATACACAAGGTGCCACCTCCAGTTGTTTGTCAGGCCTGAGGAATGGGCCTTCCCCTCCAAACGCACAGCGCCCTGGCCGGGGGCGTGGAGGGAGGACAGCATGGGAGATCTGGTTCCTGGCTCTGCCACTGTAGCACAGGTCAGATTCCTGGGATGGGAGAGGACCTTTGACATCAGAGCTGCTGACCTATTACATGATTCATCCCTTAGCTTGTTTTATGGGTGGTTTTCTGAGGCCGTGCCTGGCAACTCAAGCCAAGTGAATAACAAATAGCTTGGTAAAGAGGGGCTGGCCTAAGAGAGAGATGGGTGGGGAGAGCCACTGCGCTCTGAAACCCCCAAAATCTGCACCCGGGAATGGTCTCCGGAGAAAATCAGGAGTTTTGGTTTCTCGCTGGCTGGAGATCTAACCCCATCTTCCTGGCCATCTTTTATTCTAGTACAAGACTCGTCCAGCTTTGCTCAGTGACTAGAGATGTGACCAAGAAAGGAAGGGACGTGGAAGGGGACTTCGAATTAGCAGCCCCCATTCAGACTGGGAAGGGGGTCACCATTGGCCTGGGCAGCTCAGTGACAGAGTCTATTTAGATATTGCCCTCTTCTACGTTGGCCTCAGCCATCAGTCTGAGATAGCAGAGCTCCAGCTGTAAGCTCTTTGGGGCATGGACCCTCTGTTTGCACTGGTGCGCTACAAGCCCAGAACAGTGGGGTCCTAGCCCATGGCTGGGGCTTCTAGGCACAACTGCAATTTGAAATAATGGGTGAAGGGTGCAGAATGGCCCCATCCATCCTTATCCCTTCCCATAGTGGGGTCCCGTGAGCCCCACAGCAAAAGGCTTTGACCCCAATCTCACTGGGTTTCTCTGCCAGGTCATCGCATTTCAGGTCGAGTCAAGCACACCGCTGACTTACTTGCCAGGCCTGAATCTGGTGGGGAATTGACCTCCCAGCTGATGTCCCTCCCATGGAGGTTGCAGCTCCGGCCCCTCGTCCCTTTCCCACCCTTCCTCCCACCTGCCCTGGGTCCGTGCATCACTTTCCTCTGCAGAAGCCATCGGGTTGCAGCCTGCCACCATCCGCCGTTTGTTTCTGCAGGAAAGTGGGCAAAGGCTTACCCTGGGATGAATCAATACATCTCATTTCTCAGGCTGACGAGAGATGAATCACCATTTTCCACCCTGGCTCCATGGGGGCCTTTGGGGGAACGGACTTTCTTTCCTCACTTGCCCTGCCTTTGCCTCTCAGGAAGCAGCGTTTAGGAAAGGATCCTTTCTTAGAGGAGGACCAAGCATTGCTAAACTGCAATTCTTGTGCTTACCCGAGAGCTAGACTTCCCGTACAAGCTCAGCCACGTTTGGTGGGGTGTGTCCGATTCGCACTGCCCTACCTGCTTTAAACGTGGTGCTTCCTTCTGCTATTTGTACCTTCACAGAGTTGGAAGCGTCACATGTTAGGGACTGGTTAGGTTCCTCAGTCACTTCAGACACCAACAAACTTTGCGTGAGGGGTAACTTCACCCCGCTGCAGAGAGCCAATACGTGGCCTAGACACAACTTAAATCTCTCCCGCAGCTAGTCCTGTAAGTGCTGCATAGGCCGGTGCGAGGGGTGAGTTTCAGCCCATGTATTTAAAAAAAAAAATACTCTCAGGGCTGAGTGACGGTCATAAAACCTCACCAAGATTGCCCTGTCCCCTGTAGACACTCCCAGCTTCACAGTCTAGGCCATGTCTGTGGCCAGTGGGTTACAAGCTGCTTTGTCTGTGTGCAGTGTGATGTGAGCACATGGGTTCTGTTAATGGCTCTGGGAGGGGGGGTGTTCAGGCAGCGGGGAGAAACAAGAGGCAGGACTCCTGGGTTAGATTCCCAGCTATTAGAGAGGAGTGAGGTCTAGTGGCTAGAGCTGGGAAGGCGTGGCACTGGAAGTCAGGACACCTGGGTTGCATTCCCATCTCTGAGAGAGAGTGTGAGCAAGTGGTTAGAGCAGTAGGGGTGGCACTGGGAGGCAGGACTCCTGAGTTCTCTTCCCAGCTCTGGAAGTGGAATGTGCTTAGAGCCGGAGCCTGGAATATTGATTAGCGTCTCTTTATTTCTTCCCCTTGCAGACCCAATTAACGGGAGCCACGGACCATGAACTGGGGTATCTTCGAAGGGCTCCTGAGCGGGGTGAACAAATACTCCACGGCCTTCGGGCGCATCTGGCTCTCCCTGGTCTTCATCTTCCGGTTGCTGGTCTACGTGGTGGCGGCAGAGCGGGTGTGGAGCGATGACCACAAGGACTTTGACTGCAACACACGCCAGCCCGGCTGCTCCAATGTCTGCTTCGACCACTTCTTCCCCGTCTCCCACATCCGCCTCTGGGCCCTGCAGCTCATCCTGGTCACCTGCCCCTCCCTGCTGGTGATCATGCACGTGGCCTACCGGGAAGCCAGGGAGCAGAAGCACCGGGAGGTAGCGGGCGAGAACTGCCACCAACTCTACCCCAACCCCGGCAAGAAGCGGGGAGGGCTGTGGTGGACCTACCTGCTCAGCCTTGTCTTTAAGGCTGCTGTGGATGTGGTTTTCCTCTACATCTTCCACCGGTTCTACAAGAACTACACCCTCCCCAGCGTGGTGAAGTGCGAGATCCCCCCGTGCCCCAACATCGTGGACTGCTTCATCTCCCGGCCCACGGAGAAGAACATCTTCACCCTCTTCATGGTGGTCACGGCCTGCCTCTGCGTCCTGCTGAGCGTGGTGGAGGCCTGCTATCTGGTGGGGAAACGGTGCCAGGAGTCCCTGCTGTCCAGAAGCAAGAGCAGCCGGAGGGAAACCAGGCAGTTCAGGAGCATCGTTCATAACAAGAACTGTTCCCTCTCCCACGGCGAGCAGGACAGCCTCGAGCCCAGAGGGCAGGTTTTCCACGCGGCGGATTGCAAGCTAGTCATGGCTCCAAACACAGCCAGTTCCCAGATAAGAGAAGATGTTATCTCCTAAGCGGAGGGAAAGACCTAGGGAGGCTGTCTCCGTGCAGAACGGCCCTCGTTCGAGACCAGCCCTCCTTGTTGGCCATGCCTAGATGTCACGAGCCAAGATCAGACCTGGCCTCTGCTGGCAGCTCGGCTCCCATCACAAGCCCGGGTGTTAAGGACATTGGGTGCTTCCCCCTGCCTTGCATTGGTCTGGTGGAAATAACTGGACTCCGGCACTTTAGAGAAGAATGGCCTTGCTAGTCAGTGGGAAGTCCTATTGGAACCACAGACTGGAGAGAAGCAGGGGGAAGGGGAATGTTCAGAGGATGTAGTGAAGGCCAAGACTATAACAGGGTTCAAAAAAGAGCTAGATAAATGATAGACCCATTAATGGCTATTAGCCAGGCTGGGCAGGGTTGGTGTCCCTGGCCTCTGTTTGCCACAAGCTGGCAGTGGGCGGCAGGGGATGGATCACTTGATGATTCCCTGTTCTGTTCATTCCCCTCTGGGGCACCTGGCATTGGCCACTGTCAGTAGACAGGATACTGGTCTGGATGGACCTTTGGTCTGACCCAGTGTGGCCGATCTCATGTTCTTAATGCAAAGCCTAGAGTTGTGGGATTTAGACTTTTATGAGATTTGATGGGTTCTTGCAGCAGCTGCTGCTGGCCACTACTGGAGACAGGACACAGGGCTCGAAGGACCCTTGCTCTGACCCAGCCTGGCAATTCTTGTGGTGAGACATCATGCAGGATTGTGCCCTCCTGTGTCTCCCCGTTCCATGCCCAGCCTAACTTCACAGGCGTCCATTGGAAGGTCCAGCCTCAGAGAGAGGAGTGGGATGTAAGGAACAAGCCAGACTTCTCAGCTGGCAGTGAGAATTTCTCAGCCACTGTGGAAACAGAGCCAGATCCTTCTGTCTGTCCCTGAGTGACATGCCAAATGGTAGGGGGATGTTGGAGAAAACCGGCCTGGCCGTGAATGTTCCTGGGGTGGGGCTGCCTAGGCCAAGTGGGTATTTTCTCTCCAAGCCTGCTAGGGAGAGGGGGGTGAGGTCTCCAAAGTGCCTCATTTCATGAACAGTCCTTCAGCTCTGCTTAACCCAACAGGACCAACTGGGGGTAGCAGAAGACACTAGAAAGAATGGGAGGCTTCCCAAGAACAGAATGCAGCGTTTTCCCATCTGCCAGAAATGCCCAATAATCCATCCTGCCAGAGATTCAAGTCAAGGAAACTAAACACTTGCTGATGTCGGTGATGGGGAATCCATTCACCCTTAGGGAATTAAAGAGTTTTGCTGACGGGGGAGGGGGGTAAGGGGGCGGTCAAGGGGAAAGAAAAATATCTCCTAGATTCACTGGTTTTCAAGGCCATTATGATCATCCCGTCTGACCTCCTGCGTAACACAAGCCAGAGGATTCCACCCAGCCATTCCAGCATCAGGCCCGTAACTTTCCATTGAACTAGAGCCCATCTTTGAGAAAGGCATCCAGTCTTGATTTAAAGACTCCACAGGGTGGAGCATCCACCACATCCCTTGGTAGGAAGTTGTTCCCTTGGGTCAGGTTCAAACATCTCCTTTTGTTGAGAGAGCAAGAGGAGCTGTGTGGGTGACCCTCTTGCTGCGGAGTGATTTGTCATCTAACATCCCATAGCATCCTTTAGGGAGTAGCTAGTGATGACAGAGCCAAAGCAGGAAACTGCATCCTGCTGCCCTAAATTCTCACATACGTCACTCCCCCTCTTAAAAAGAAAATTATGATTTAAGGTCACTGGCACTGGATGGCTGCTGTGTTTCACCCCAGAGATGGCAGCATTTCAGGGATGATCCTCCCCCAAAGGGTGGAATTCTATACTCATTCCATATTCACAGAGCTAAGGTAGCATATGTAGCACTGATGACCTTCTGCAGAGCCATGCGGTGTGGACGTGATGCATATATTTTAAAAGCCCAACATGAACAATTCATTTAGCCACGGCCCTGCACAGTCCATAGGCCAGCCCCTCAGCTGCTATGAATCCACTCAGCTGCTCTGTAGAGAGTGGAGTTGTCCCCTTTCACACCCGCTGCGGATCTGACCCCGTATGTATTTCTCGCCTTCTGTACCCTTGCAACAAATAAAACTGTCTCTTTATAAGAAATGGGCTTTATTTCTGTTTCTTGTCCTTTGTTTTAGCTTAAATGGCAGAAATGTTTGTGAATGGGATTTCTCAAAAGGTGCCCCCCAAACGTTTTTACAGCATTGAAGATTTGCTTGCAGAGATGGATGGAATAAACTCCCTAGTTCTCAAAAAAAAAAAAAAAAAAAACTTCTCACCCTTGGAAATATGGCCCTCTATCATCTTCCTCTGGAGCAGCTGCAGCTGGCCACTGTTGAGTATTGGAACCTGGACAACCTGTGGTCTGGCAGTACCTCTGTTCATGTGTGTGCCTTGGGGGAAGCCTTCTTGTAATATAATGCACGGAAAGCAATTTTCTAAACACTATTAAAAATAGGCCTTTACTTTTATAAAGAGCCAGGATTCACCTGCAAACAGCCACTGAATCAGAAAAAGAACAGCCTCTGGAAGCCAGCATCCTCATAGCTAATCAGTTTTGATTAGCAAGGTGGGAGCTGAGACTGGTTGGAGCAGAGGACAGGGGACCAGGAATCTCTTTTGGTTCCGTTTCCAGCTTCACTCATGTAATGTCTTGTGAATTGTTTATTACTTGCCGAGTGCTGGTGACGTGCCCGGCCCTGACTCTGCTACAGGCCCTTGGGAGAGTCATTTCACCCCTCAAAGCAGTGGTCTCGTTGTCTGCAAAGTGGGGGAAGCACCTTAGTGGATAGCACGAGTGGGGTTGGCACATTAGGGGATTCCTGCTTCCAAAGCAATTTCTCTAAGAAAGGCAAAGCATTATCCTTCTGCTCTCACACATTGCAGAAGGATAATGCCCTTGTCTCTATGAAGTCCATGGCAAAACTCCCATGGAGCTCACTGGGCAGTGTATAATTCTGAGCTAACATGTCAGGTCCATTTTATTTTTCTGTGACTCTAGGCTTTTTGGGGTTTTTTGTTTTTTTAAATCTCTATGAAGAAGGGCTGCTGAGCTCATTGGTGAAAGGGAGGCACGCCCAACAGGTGTACGCATCCCAGGTGCATCAGCAAAGGCAGCAAGAGCTTTCAGACTGCGCTGCAATGGAATAGCTAGAGAGAGTTTATGGACTTCTCTACCGTCAGGTAAGAGGCATGGCAAGAGCTTGCTTGGGCTAGGGGAAATACCCTGGGTGGGCAGGTGCAGTGTGATTTAAAGGAGCCTACATGCAGGATAATAAACTTGGCTGTTCTGCAAGCTGGCATAGCGTCTACTCTCAGGAGGCAAGTGCTGTGCATGGGGTGGGAATGTGTAACAGAGACGTTCACGCAATGAGAGACATGGTATTACAGCTTACAATGTTTCCCGTTGCTAAAGCACTTTGTCAGTGCAAAGTTACATTCCAGTGGTATCGTGTGACTGAGGTTCTGATTGATTCGTGAATTTATTAATGTGTTACACATGCACTAGACATTCAGGTATCAAAGCGAAGTGCATGGATAGAGCGATAGCTCCAGATGTTGTGAATATGATAGATAATATTGTCGAATTGCTGGAGGATACACTGTATATTCCAGTGATTTCATGGAGGTGAGCTTTGTTGTTTGTTTGCTATGGAAAGTTATAATCAAATTACTGGTAGTATTTAATATTGATATTGTAGAAGGGTTCCCAGTCCAATTGGGATCAGAGTCCCATGTGCTAGGGGCTGCACCAACACTCATGAAGACCCAATCCCTGTCCTGAAGAGCTCAGAAGCTAAGAACGCTAGACATTATCACTAAGGGGCTATGTTCCAATTTTCAGAAAAATCTGGGTGCAAACTGCCAGTCTCCGCCAATAGTGGCATCTGCTTTTTCACTAACACTGCAAATGTTTGGACTTGGATGGACGGGTATGTCCAATGCAAAGCGCGGCCCCAAACCCAAGGGAAATCCCTTGCAGAGTAATCATATTGCATTACCAGAGCATGTAGTGGCCCCAACCAAAATCTGGTCCCCATTGTGCTAAGCATAATACATGCCCCAAAGAGTTTATAGTCTCCAAAAACAAGACAGCTTAAGGGAGGCAGGGGAAACAAGTACTGTGACATGAAGTGACTTGCCAGAGGTCACACAATCAGTCAGTAGGAGAGGGGAGAACGGAATGCAGGTCTCCTAGCCCTGTACCCTAGCCCCTACATCATGCTGCCCCTCCCCTCCGATTGTTATCTTATAATTTTTCCCTTTTTTTCACACACTGAACACACAGAGGGCCAGATTCTGCCCCCTTAGCTGGAACAGCACCTTGACTTCAGTGGCCTGCTCAGAGTAAGGCACCACGCAACAGTGTATGCTTTAAGGGTACGTCCAGACTACCCACCGTATCGGCGAGTTAAAATCGATTGCTCGGGGATCGATATATCGCATCTAATCTAGACGCGATATATCGATCCCCGAGCGCGCTTATATCGATTCCGGAACTCCATCAACCCCAACGGAATTCCGGAATCGACACGGAGAGCCGCGAACATCAATCCCGCGCCATCTGGATGGGTGAGTAATCCGATCTTAGATATTCGACTTCAGCTACGTTATTCACGTAGCTGAAGTTGCGTATCTAAGATCGATTTCCCCCCCCCACTCTGGACCAGCCCTAAGACTCTTCCTGCAAACTCTTCCTCCCCCGTGGAATCTCTTGACTAATCAGTGGCACTATTCGTCTCAGCAAGGCCTGCTCAAGTGAGTAAAGGTTGACAGGGTCAGGCCAACAACTAGCGAAGTAAGTGACCCAGTGGACTGGAGAATTTATGAACAGAGCCACATGGAAGCACATTAACACAACATCCACAACTCGTTAATAAACAAAAATAGATAAAACAACAGCACTAAATGGCAAACCCTGATCTGGTTTACTGCAGTAATATGTTGTGTTCTGCAGCGACTCGGGCTGCACTGTAATTCCTGAGGACCTCAAGCCGTACCTGAATGTCTTCTGGAATGAATAATGAACAATAATTCCATGGCAAGCGCACTCATCAGTAACATTAACGTTGAATGTAATATTCAGTTTATTATTGGGTTTTCATTGTTATCTTGGGCCAAGATTTTCCTAAACCGCTAGTCATTTAAGGAACTTCCTTTTTGGGGAGGGAAGGGGGTGTCTGACTTTAGGTGCCTTAAAGAGGCCAGATTTTCACTTAGATTTCTGAAAGGCAAGTCTCTTTAATGTGTCTGACATTGGATCACCTGAAATCACTAGTCCCTTTGGAAACTCTGGGCCTTTGAAACCCACACGGAGAGAAAGGTACTTTCTGAAAACTTTGCATCTCTTTAAGAGAATTTGGAAGGGAGGGAACTTCATCCCTGTGGCCTCCTGGTGTGAAACTGTCAGCTCCCATTAAGTCCCTGCTATGCATTGTGCTGTCACTCCCGGAGGCAATGCTCCTGGTGGTGTATGTTCTTTTCTTCAGATAGCTGCACCCATTTTGCTCAGCATGGCCTTGTGGAAGACAGTGCGGGTTGGCAGGAGGCAACTGATACTAGCAGGCCGTGTGAAATGCATGCTGGGGAAAACAAGCACAGGCATGTGGGCTAAGGGTGAAATCCAGCCCGGTACAATGAGCCAGCAAAAGGACTAGCCACCACTCGAGTCCCATGCAGGGCTCTGTTGTCTTAAGCAGAGGTTATAGGCAGAGGTCAGCACACATGAGGGCTTAAATAGGGCCTGAGCGTGGTGCTGCACGGGATTGAATTTCATTCTAGAGTACAAGAGGGCTGTGGTCTGCATGCTGGTCCCATTAAAGACCCTCAGTTGCTTTCCTCAGGCCATGGGCTATATCTCCAGCAAGGTGCGTGGCTCCGATCAGTGCAGGCCATATGAGAACGCTGGCGTTACTCTGCAGTGGCGGGGAGGCGAGAGCAGTGGTAACGGGGCTTATGTCAAATCCAGGGTACATTGTTCCTTCAGACGCAGCCCTGAGCAAGGCATGTGCATTAGCAGCAGCACCCCAAGAACAGCCGGGGAGGGAATCCTAACACAGAAACCCACCTGTGAGACACAGTTCACCCCTGTCCCTCCCTTGCTCAGGGTGAGGGGCAGGAATTTACTGTTGGTCTCCATCCTGGACTGTCTCCACTGCTGGCCAAGAGAGTAGGGGCTGGCACCAAGGCCCGAAGAGACCCCAGGGATGTGTAGCCCCCACAGGGGTGTTCTTACTCCTGTGCGCAGGCACGCAGTGCTTGCTGCAGTCTAGCCCTCATGTAGCCCGTTCCACTCACTGCAGCTTGGTTGTCTCCATTCCAGCTCCTGCTTTGCTAACCCCAAACGAGAGGATGAATTGGTCCTGGCTCCAGGAGCTTCTGAGCGGGGTGAACAAGTACTCCACGGCCTTCGGGCGCATCTGGCTCTCCGTGGTCTTTGTCTTCCGCTTCCTGGTCTACATGGTGGCGGCTGACCAGGTGTGGAGCGACGACCAGAGGGATTTTTAGTGTAACGCGTCAGCCCAGCTGCTCCAACGTCTGTTATGACCACTTCTTCCCTGTCTCCCACATCCGCCTCTGGGCCCTGCAGCTCATCCTGGTCACCTGCCCCACCCTGCTGGTGGTCATGCATGTGGCCTACCGGGAGGCCAAGCAGAGGAAGAGCCAGGAGGCGGAGGGAAAGAACTGCCGCCGGCTCTACCCTGACCTCGGCAAGAAGCGGGGAGGGCTGTGGTGGACCTACCTGCTCAGCCTTGTCTTCAAAGTTGCTGTGGACATGACTTTCCTCTGCATCTTCCACCGGCTCTACGCCAATTTCAACCTGCCCTGCGTGGTGCGGTGCCCTGAGGCCCCCTGCCCCAACACAGTCGACTGCTTCATCGCTAGGCCCACCGAGAAGAAACTCTTCACCTACTTCATGGTGGCCACTGCCATCCTGTGCATCCTTCTCGGTCTCTGCGAGATGACCTACCTGGTCGCCAAGCAGTGCTGGGAACTCGCCACCTGGCGCCAGGGTAGGGAGCTGCTGAGCAAGCCCACAGGTTGCCATCACTGTGCACAGCCGAAGAACCAGAGTCTTAGTACATCATCCTCAGGGCAGGCTCCATTCAGGTCCCTCTCTTTATATAGCGGAGAGGCTGCTGCTAGTGAAGGGAAAAGAGGCTCCTACCTCATCTCCGTGCATTCACTATCTCTTGCACAGACTCCAGCTGCCAGTGCAAACTTCTCACCAGCTTCATTCCCTGTAGAGTGACCAACAAAGCAATCAAAGGCTTATTAGAATCATTTCTCTAAGGGTTTTCAGTCCTGTGCCCAGGAGGGGGGTTGTTCTCTAAATGATATGTGCTCTCTTGTGCTGAGGTTCTGAGTTACAAACCTTTTGCTATGCCTGTGTCCATTTGCTTCTGCATCCCTGTAACCCTGCGGGGCATTCTGGGAACATGCAAGAGCTGCTGGGAGGCACGGTGTAGATGGCATTAGTCTCAGGACCTAGGATTTGGACTGCAGGGCCTCAGTGCTCAAAGGGGTGTCAGGCATAAGATCCACAGCCAGAAACAGTGTGTAACCTCTGCCATCCTCAGCAAGCTAAGGGCATATGGGATTCAGCTTTTGAATCCACTTCACAGCTGTCTGGGAAGTGTCCAGCTGGGGGAGATCAACCAGATCTGTGACACCTTCCACTGTCTTCAATGGGGCACTGGGTGGGGCCCAGAGACCAAATCTGTTTTATGCAACTTTCAACACAGCACCTGCCAGATGGTTGCTGCCTCTCATAGGCTGTGTGAGATTCTCTGTATGCCTTGGCCTAGCCATGGATTGGAAGTTACTTCATGCACTGACCCTGGTGCAAAGATACGGAGGGAGATGGGGATAGGGAGAGCTGGTAGGTGGAGATGGGACCTAGTTGGACAAAGGTAGGACGTTAATTGCATGAAGAGCATGAGACTGACACCCCAGCAATGCAGCGTAAAGGTGATTGGATGGCAAGATCATGTCACGTTGCTCAGCTTGTCCCCTGGGTGGAGTGTGTGATCAGTTTTCCAGGGAGCCGTGTTCATGTTTCTGAGTCTGAAATTTGCTTTCTCCAAGTAGCCAAATCCTCAGCTGGTGATAATCAGCGTAGCTCCATTGGCTTCAAGGGACAATTGAAACCAGTCGAGGATCTGGCCCATAAGCGCTAAGACATTCTTTCCATAGGCGTTCCTGCTAGAACAGTCATGGAAGGAGAATCAGCAGAGCTGGATTTGCCACCTTAGGTTCTTATCTGACCCTTAGCATCTCAGCCTCTCACAATCTTTGTAGTGTATTTATACTCACAATAGGCCTGGGAGGCAGGGCAGTTCTGTTATCCCCATTGTACAGATGGGCAACTGAGGCACAGAGAGGCTAAGGCCCTTTGAGGATCTGGCCCTAAGGGACTTGCCCAAGGTCCCACAGCAAAAGCTGTAGCAGAGCAGAGACTTGAATCCTGGTTTGTCAGGTTCTAGGCTGCTTCCCTAGCCATTGGGTCATCCTTCCTCTAACGGAAACTGGGTCTCCAAGTCCCTTAGGCAGCTTTGAAAATCTCAGTCTGCATGTTCTTATTCAAGCTAATATCACGGAAACATTGCTAACGTGCTAGCCCATGTCTAACAGATGCTCAGTATATACAATGCAGCTGAGCATCACCTGGAAATGAAATCTCCTTAAGACAGCGTATTTAAATATCAGCTGACACAAGTCACTCCCTAAATCAGCTTTACTGTAACTTTAGGAGATTGGGCGGGAGAGTTGTTGTATTTGGTTTAAATCATTCTGACGTTTCCATTTCACGGGGTTTGAAACGGACCGTTGGGTTTGTTGGGAGTTGTTGGGTTTTTAAATCTGCGTGAATTTTTTTCACCTCCAGTGTTACTGACAGCACTGTCAAAATGGTTATTGAAATTCTTTATTTACTGCCACATCAGGTTTTCGGTAAGAGCAAAATATCGCCAACAGTTTCAATTAAAAAGGTGAAAAATGTCTAAGAAGGCAGCTGTGTTTTGTGAAATGTTTTTAAAGGGCTTTTAATTAAAAAACTTTGTGTTTGGAAAATGTTGACTGGCTCTGATTCTAACTGAGCAAACTCTGCCCTTTGCTGAGCACTGAATCTCTGCCTGGCTGTGGCCCACCACCATGTTGGGTGTCTTGTCTTACCTCAGAGCAGTCTGAAGTTTGCCTTTATGCTGGGAAATTAAGACAAACTGATTTATTTGTTGTTCCTTGGAGCTTCCCTTCTATTTCCAACATGCGTGAACCTGTCTGTATTCGGGCAATGCCTGCAAAAGAAAAACATGCTCAGAACAGCCGTTTCTGTAAACAGCAAATGACTGGTATGTGAAATATCTCTTTCCATAGGCACCGAAACGCCTGCAAGCTGCAGCCCGTTGTGAGTCAGGGTAACAGCAGTTCACACTTACAAGCAGCAGTTGTAAATCAGAAGTACAGTGAAGTCGTTGCCAAAGCACGGATGAATGATAGTGATGTTAAAGTTGGGTTGTTTTTGCTCATCTCTTGTGAATTTCTCCTGGCTGAGGATCTGATCTCTGATGCATATTCTACAGCTAGTCCCGCACATAACTTTTCGTAGGAGGGACAGGGCAATAGGGCCTTGACAGGCAGGATAAGAGACCCAGGCCGAGGTTTTCAGATCTGACTAGTTGTTTTGCATGCCCAATTTAAGACACTCTTAAAGGGCCTGATTTTCAGAGGATGGATGCTCAGCACTTTCTGAACCTCAGGACCTTGTAAGGTCTCTCAACTTGGGCACTGTTGCCTGACACTCTTTAATGGTTAATCATAATTGTACTGATTGCGGGTTGATCCTGATTAATGAGCTGGGGATAATGGGGTTCTTGTCCCAGAATGAGGCTACACAGAACTAAAACCAACAAGTTCAATATCTTGTAGGGATCCTCAGGGTGTACAGCCTCCCACTGAGGGCAAAGCAAAGCCTTGGTGGTTTTCATTCAAACCGATAATAGAGACAGGAAAGCGCCAACCCACATAAACGGATAGGAATAATGGGGGATATGGGAGATATCTGTGGTATCATCCCTTGCATATGTTCTTAGACTTGTAAACTTAAGACCTTTTCTTGAGGGCCTGGCGGTGAGAGACAAAGGACCAGCCCTGCCTCTGACATGCCAAATGAGTCTAATGGTCCAGGCTCCCCATGCCCAAGACTGGTGGTACTTAACAATAAAGCTGACGGGTCAAATGATGGGAAGCTAACCCCCTCCATGTGGTGGTTAGGCCTATTATAGGGCCTGAGTGTGACCATGAATATTCATTCTAATGCCCAGCCTTCCACGTCCGGCTCTAACATCCTCATCCTCATAATACTGGGTGCACTTATCCTATAGGTTAACATATTAATGCCATTTAATTCATTATCATCTACATCAGTGGTTCTCAAACTAGGGCTGCCACTTATTCAGGGAAAGCCCCTGGCGGACTGAGCCAGTTTGTTTACCTGCTACATCCACGGGTTCGGCTGATTGCAGCTCCCACTGGCCGCGGTTCACTGCTCTAGGCCAATGTGGGCTGCAGGAAGTGGTGTGGGCAGAGGGACATGCTGGCCGCCCTTCCCACACCCTCCATTGGCCTGGAGCGGAGAACCGCAGCCAGTGGGAGCCACAATCAGCTGAACCTGCGGACACGGCAGGTAAACAAACCGGCCCGGCCCACCAGGGGGCTTTTCCTGAACAAGTGGCAGCCCTAGTTTGAGAACCACTGATCTACATCACCTATTGCTCAAACAAATTGATGGTTAGATGTGCCAATGATTGTCCTAAAATACCCACACCCAGGATCACTTCAGTTTCCTGCAGTTAGAATCATAGAATAGCAGGGTTGGAAGGGACCTCAGGAGGTCACCTAGTCCAACCTCCTGCTCAAAGCAGGGCCAATCCCCAACTAAATCATCCCAGTTGCCAGGTACGATTAGGTTCCAACTTTTGGTATTGAGCAAACTGTCCCTAGTTCTCCCAGATCCAAGGGGTAATGGTCAGGTCATTCATTATGGCAGAGGTCATAAGCCTTCTAGGCTTGGCTATCCTTATGCTAACTTGCTTAAGCTAATGGCTACAGGATGCAGGCCTGTACGTTCCTTGCATTACTGCTGAATATAATAAAAGGCTAAACTAGCTGTATGGACTACAAGCACTCAAAACCGCTAGTCGCTTGATAATCTCGGCCCCAGAATTTCACCCTTAATCTGTAAAACCCCTCTTGCTTCCGCTCCCTGTACTATTAGTTTTGTTACCTTCACTTGCCTCATCTACCGGTTGCGTCTTCTTGTCACAGGCCAGCTGGCCCTTTAAGGGACCCGTCACCCTGCCTCGTCTGTGACTGATCAGCAGCCTCCCAACTGAAAGCGATCAAGTGATGATAAAAGCCAGCAAGCGGCTCAGTTTGAGGGGAGCAGTGGGAAGCAGGTGAGTGCTTGGCTTAGGGCTGGGGTGAAAGGCCTCTGGCTACCTGCAGCCTGCTTTGGTCAGGGGAATAGCTTTGTTTTGGGATTACTTTGTGAATCTTACAGTTAGCAAATGAAGGGCCTGAATTAACGCTGTTTGTGGAGTTGGTCCTTCCTGGGTTGAGGGAGACAGAGCAGCCGCTCACACTACTCTTAGACTGTGAGCACCTCGGGGCATGGACTGTTGTTTTCTATGTGTTTGTACAGCCCCTAGCACCATGGCACCAGATGTTGTTGTGTTCCCAAAATATGATTTGTTCAGTACTTTCTCTGCCTCATCTGTTCCCACAGACACAAGGGGCTTGGTTTTCTTCTCTGCGCCAGTGTCAAGCCTCAAGAACTGACCTGCTTCTTACTCAGTCATGTCTTTTACTGAAGTCCTGCTGGTGAGTGAGAATTTCAGCACTTGCCCCAAGGAGCATTTCTGAACATCCAGTTTGTACAGCCAGAGAAATGTACACACCACCATGTTCCCCTGTGGGCTCCGTTCCCAGTGCCTTTGTTGATCTCCACTGAAGGGAGGGAGGACGGGTTGTTGCATTGTTTGCACTGTAGCAAAGCTTCCAGATGAATTGTTTGGGGTGGTTGTTTTTCCAGGGTGCCCCCATGAGACATTCGCTCTCTCCTTCTTGGCTAACATCCAGGTTTGTAGCAGTTCAATATCTGATACTGGTACATCCTCTGTCAGGGGATTTGTGCAGGGATGCTTCTGTGATCTAACAGGGCTTTTCCTTTATGGGCTACAAGATCCCACCAGCTGGAAAAGCTGGGGGCAGGTGCGTTGGAGTACACTGGCTAGTTCTCAACCACCAGAGACTACTAGAACTTAGAGGTGGAAAAGTCTCATTAGGACACCCAAACCAGCTCCCTACCAACGCAGGATTGTTCCCTACGGCACACTGAATGGTGTCTGCTTTGCACTAGTCCTGGTTTCATCAGCTGGGCTGCAGTGGTCATGTCACCACTGCAGCTCTGTGAGAAACTATGGGCAACTCTTTACTCGCCCACCCTGTCCCCCAGAGACACAACTCTGCAGCGTGGCCGGTGCAGGTGCTTAGAATGTCCGTTGAGATCAGTAGTTTTGCTGGTGGAACAAGAATCCCGAGTCCCTTGCAGAGGAGGCCATGCTCAGCTCAGGGGCACGCCATGCGGATCAGAGAGGAGAATCCTGCGTTCTGATTATAGAACAGTCCGTCCTCTCTCACTTGCCTTTTCCCCATGGGTATTGTTTTTAGTTTGCTCCCTGGCGTCATGGCTTGCTATTTGTCTCCCTTTTGTTTGTCTTCTCCAGTAGTTATTTTGTAATTCTTTATTTGCTGGCTGCAGACCAATGCTCCTTCACTTCCTAAATCTTGCCAAGAATTTCACTGTCTAAAGCCTGCTGATCTCCCAGGCTCAACCTGGCTACCCCACGTAAAGCTTCATAAACCAGTGCTCCAGTTCTTTTGTCCCTCCTGGGTGGAAATGAACCAATATTAAGATGCCTAGTTCTCCATTACAGCATGCTGATGTGGCTAAGAATTCACTGATATTATGACTATAGCTGAGTTGGTGAGGAAGGGCTGGTAACAAGAGACTTGGCCTTCAGTGCCGTTCCAACTTGGTTAAAAGTAAACTAGGTCCTGTATGCACTGGTCTGTATATAGGGTTGACTAGTCTAAAAATCAGTGGTAGGTAGGGTTGCCAACTCTGACTGAAGTTATTCCGGGAGGTTTTTTTTCCCCCAGCATGACATAATGTCATATTCTTAAAATATCCTATTAAAATCTCCTGGATTGTTTTCAATAGTGACCGGGAAATTGATGCTGATTCCAGGAGACTCCAGGCCAGACCTAGAGAGTTGGCAACCCTCATGGTAGGACTGAATGACCTGATGTTCACAAGTCCAGTGTACCCAGTCCAGCCACAAGTGTTCAAACTGTTTATAAATTACAAACTTCCAGGCCAGAAAGGGCCATTTGATCCTTTCGTCTGACATCCTCCAGCACACAGGCCAGAGAATTCCACGCAGTAACGCCTGCATCTAATCCAACCATTTGTGCTTGAATTTGAGCATATATTTTAGGAGGGCATCCAGTACTGATTTAACGACTCCGAGTGGCAGAGAGTCCACCACACCCACAGGTCAGCAGTCCCAATGGGTAATTACCCTCTCTGAAAAATGTCTCTCTTATTCCCAGTTTGAATGTTGGTCTCCATTTTCCAGCCACTGGATTTAGCTCTGCCTTTGTTTGCTAGTTTAAAGAGCCCTTTAATACTGGACCTGCTCGTCCTGTAAAGATAGAGCCTGAAAACCAAAAAGACCATGCGGATTTAGTTGCAAATTAAAAGTGACAATGGCATTTTTCCAGTTTACTGTCACAGCTGCATTAATACCTATGAGTGTTGCAGTCAATGTTATCCCAGCGCGAGGGAACGAACACATATCTGCTGCATGGTTTAGATTGAAGTTCTACACCATTATGTTCAGATAAAGCATCTGTGTTGGGCACACCCCAGAATAGGGAAAGCTTGGCTGCGTCCTTAATAATGGGAAAGAATGTGCCTGTAATTTAATCTCTGTGTATTCTGGTTTCAGTTGGCTGGGGGAAAACTAAGGCCATGCGGTGGGTAATGGGACTCCAACAATTTGGTAAAAGAAAAGAAGGGGGATGGGAGGAAATGCATTTAGCGAAAAGTTGTGGAGCCCATCAGCCGTCCACTGAAATCCAGAGATGACTAGGAACATTGGAAGTGCCTTAACTGAGAGGCAGTGCTGCCTAGTGGATAAGCTAGGGGCTAGTCTACACTGGCACTTTACAGCGCTACAACTTTCTCGCTCAGGGGTGTGAAAAAACACCCCCTTGAGCACTGCAAGTTTCAGCGCTGTAAAGCACCAGTGTAGACAGTGCACCAGCACTGGGAGCTGCACCGCTCGTGGAAGTGGGTTGTTTAGAGAGCTGGGAGAGCTCCCTCCCAGCACTGCGCCACAACCACACAAGCCGCGGCAGCATTTTAATGTTGCCAGTGAAGAGGTGTCCTAGGAGTTGGGAATAGAAACTAAATTTCCTTGCTGTGTCACCGACGTGCTGTGTGATCATGGGCAATTCTCTTCCCCTCTCTGTGCCTCTGTTTCCCCTCTCATGCTCTGTTTGTCTGGTCTATTTAGATGGAAAGCTCTTTGGGGCAGGGACTGTCTCTCACTTGGAGTATATACAGTGCCCAGCATGACGGACCCTAATCTCAGCTGCAGCATCTAGACGCTTCCGTGATACGAATGATAACAACAGATCAGGTCAGTCTAGGCTAGTATCCTGTCTCTGAGAGCGGTCAGCACCAGCTGCTCCAAAGAATCCTTGCAGTCCGTAGTTATGGGATAACTTGCCCCCCAAAGATTTTTTTTCTAACTCTCACTAGATCAGTCGTCCCCAAACTGTGGGGTGCACTGCCACAGGGGGGTGCAGAGAAACATTTGGGGATGCGGTGGGCCTGGGCCAGCCCCTTCAGTGGGCAGAGAGGGAGCAACACCCAGCTGCGGCCCCAGCCCCGCTCCAACCCAGCTGTGGCCCTGGCTCCTTGTCCCTGCCCAGGCTCAGCCACTGGCCGTTCCTGGTCCCAGACCAGACCCACCCCCGCTGTGGCCCCAGTCTCGGCCCCCTTACCACTGTCCACATCCCCACCCCCCAACCCCTGAGCCGCAGCCCCACTGTCAGGGCGGGGCTGAAGGTGGGGCAAGAGGGGGGGGCATGACCCTGACTAGTTTGGGGACCACTGCAGTAGTTAGAGGTTGGCCTATGCTTTGAAGCAGGACAGTTTAGATCCTGGCTAAAACTCTCAGTATCTTTTAACCCTCACTGGTAGAACTCTGGATCTGGTTATCCACAGACATGCCCCAATCCCTTTTTGAATCCTCCCAGGCTCTTGGCCTCAGTGCTAGCTTGTCACAAGGAGTTCCACTGGGCTAACTAGGACAAAGTTTTTTCTGTTCACAGTGGTTCACTCAGGTTGCCGAAAGGGTTTCCAAGAATGGAGGAAGCTCATAATGTATCCACATTTATTTACAGATATTACACCCTAGCAACAAGCTGAAAACAGTAACAGCACTTGCATGCAAGCACTGAGTCCTTGTTCTTTCCCGTCCAATTAGCAGGATGGGCACCCTCTTCCCTTGGGCAGAGAGATTTGTAAACTTCACTAGGTGATGAGAGATCCAGTGGGAGGGAGCCAAAAGTCATGGAGGTGCAGGCCCCGGTTGGTATTTATTATTCCCAGGGCATTAATATGGGAGTCACATGGAATCCCAGCCCCTACAATGTGTTACATTTATTTTTAATGTTATTAAAATAAATGTTCTCGCCGTGTCCCGGGAGCTGTTTGGATGTTAGACGGGGCAGTGTGAGGCCCCTCGGCTGTCCCCAGTGCTCATGGTTTCTGCATTAAAGGGAGCGCGTGGATTTCCCTGAGTGTGACATTTAACGTGAATAATGAATCATGGGAAGGACATTAGTTTCACAGTCACTGGCACAGGAGTCTGGACAGAGGGATGGGACTGCTGAAGTGCAAAGAGAACGTGCAATACTGGCTCATGCAAGGAGCCCTTCCTTTATCTACTTCTCTGGCTCTCACTGCTTAGTGGACAGAGTGCTGGGATGGCCCTCAGGAGACCTGGGTGCTAGTTCTGGCTCTGCCACTGGCATGTTGGTTGCCCTTGGGCAAGTCTCTGTGCCTCAGTTCCCCCATATCTAAAATGGGGATAACTACAGAGCCGTCCTTTGTGAAGCACTTGTAGATCTACTGCTGAAAAGCACTAAATGGGAGCTAGATTTCATTACCGTATCTGAGCATCTCCCGATTGCCGATGGAGTTGAGCTTCACAGACTCCTATCCTTGTTTTACAGCTGGGGAACCGATTCCCAGGGCAGATCAAATGGCTTGCCCAAGAATATGTAGGGAGGCTGTGGCAGACACAATAACTGAACCCAGATCTCCTGCATTCTGGTTCCATACCCTACCCATTGCCTGAGCTTTGTACCTGCAAACAGTCATGCTCAGTGGGGACCAGGTTTTCCCAAGTGATTAGCGAGGAAGGATGGCCTAGTGGGTTTGCCCATCTGTAAAATGGGGATAACCGCACTGCCCTGCCTCAGAGGTGCACTGAGGATGAAAGCATTAAAGACTCTGAGGTGCTTAGATCCTACAGTGATGAGGGGGCCCAATCTGAGGCGCCTTAAAGGGACATGGCTTCCTAAAAGTGACGGATCTCCCTCTCTGAAGACCAGACCCCTGTAAGGCATTGTAAGATGAGTTTCCTCCCGTGAAAACTGAGGCTCCACTGGCAAACCATGGGACATTCCCCTGGCTGTAATGAGACCTGGATCTGGTTCATAAGCACCAGGTGAGTCCAAAGCAGTGGCAGGACTTGGGCCCGTTCCTGTGAGATCTGGGGAGGAGGGTTACTGACTATTCCCCGAAACTAAAAAACAGTAAATTCAGCACAGAAAAAAAGGAAACAGCCCATGGAACTCATTGCTACAAGAAAGCAGGGACACTAAGTGCTTAGCAGGCTTCAAAACAAAACTGGACGTTTGTGTGGATTATGAGAACATGCGGCATTAGAACAGTGAAGATGAATCAAAAAGCCAAGAGGTTTGGACCAGATCTAACCTCTTACTTCATAAACTAGCCTTGAATGCATGAGGGGTCAAGCAGTAACTTTTGCGGAGGGCAGGTTATCCAGTAACTGGAGAGTTTCTTGCACTTTTCTCTGAAGCAGCTGGGGCTGGTCACTGCCTTAGAAAGGAGACTGGATAAGAGGGATCCTGGTCTGGTTCTTTATGGCAGTTCCTATTACCACCCTTCCTTCCTCTCCTTGTACTTTCTGTGAATGAATCTAAGGAGACGTGCGGAGGTTAGATGGATGTGGTATCATGCAGGTACATGAACGTGGTATAAACCATTGGACTGAATGTATGTTTTTTAGAAATGTCCTTTCATCAATGGTCAGGTATATTGATTTGTTCTGGCCTGTTGATGCTGAACAAAGAGCTTAACTCTCTGCTGTTCAACTGCCCTGGCCTAACCTGTTTGAGAGATTAAATGTGGAGTTTCACCAGTTCCTACCTTCAAGAGGGTGTAATGCAAAAAGTCAGACAGGGCTTGGTTGAGTCATTTAAAGAGCTGATTAAATTAAGGAATCTGCCAGCTCTCATTCCCACAGACACACAGACATGCCCAGCCATTCACCTTTGGTGGTGTGGAGGGGAAGAACCCAACCCCAGTCAGCCATGGGCTAATGGGGATTATCTGTAACAGACCAGCTGGGGTGGTGCACATACATTGGTGACCCAGGCACTGCCAACACGGGGAAACTTTTGCAGGATGCCCCACTGGATTTCCATGGGTTGAGGGGTTAGACCAGGGTTGGCCAACCTGGGGGTCCGGAGCCACAGGCAGCTCTTAGAAGTTAATATGCATCTTCTTGTATAGGCACCGCTGATTGGTGGGGCTGCTGGTTGGTGCAGGCACTGGGAGTGGGGCAGGGGAGCTGATGGGGGGCTGCTGACATATTACTGTGGCTCTCTGGCAATGTACATTGGTAAATTCTGACTCTTTCTCAGGCTCAGGCTGGCCACCCCAGGTTAGAGCATCGGGGAAGGCTGGGAGTCAGGATGCCTGGGTTCTGTTCCTGGCTCTGCCACCAATTCACTGTGTGGATTTAGGGGCGTACTTCCCCTCCACAGGCTCCAGTTCCTGATAAAGGGGGATGATGATTCCGTATGTTCTTTTACCAGATTTCTTTCTTTATGCCCCAAAGACATGCACAGTAAAAGCCAGTGATGGGCAAACCTCAGGCTGAGTGGGGATATAAACACCTGAAGCCTGAGCGGGTGTCTGAACCCTTGGCAGTGAGTCAGTGAGGGAATCCACGTTCTCCCGAAGCAGGGTTGTGAAATGGGAGGCTGAGGAGTCTATAGTGGAGGGGACTCTGCCTAGGGGTATGGGAGGAAGATCGAGGAGAGACGTTGAAGGAAGGGTCTGTATGGGAGGCCTGAGGCGTTTGGTGCTATCATTAGCAAAGAGCCTGAGCAGGAACCCCAGACCCAAACTGAACCCCGCCATCTTTGGGAATGTTCCAGGCCAAATTTCACAGCTTAGACCCATCCCCAGTTCACATGGGAAACCGGAACAATCAGCTGGGCCAGATCCTCAGCGGCTGTAAATCAGCACAGATCCACTGAACATGAGGGTCGCTACATTGCGTTACCCCTGTGAAGAACCTGGCCTGCTCTTATCAGCTGGCTCGGCTATGGAGGAATGTGTCCAAGAATGAAATCCTCACTAGGTGTTTCCCTTTCACTGCTCTGTTCCAGAAGGTGCACAGAGGCTGGAACTAGGGATGCAGAGGTGCTATCTTACCCCTTGGCTTGAAGTGGTTTCCATTATACGCAGGGTTTACAGTTCGGTTCAATGACTCGCAGCGCCTCTGAGAAGAGGGCAGGGATCCGATGAGGTAACGACTTGACTCAGCACTGAAAGACGTGGAGGTGACCCCTGGAGTGACACTGCCAGATATTCCAGTTCCCCGAAGGCACCAACTTTCTCCCAGAAGCAATGCTGCTGAGCCGAGCCATTGAGAACTCTCTGCTGGTAAGGAACAGGGAAGCACTGTGGTTTCTTTCCCTTTCCTGTCTCGGTTGTGAATCAGCAGCTGGGTCTTCGCAAGTGCTGAGCTGTCACAGGAGTGACTGTTGCCACCCGCTCAGCGGCCTGGCTTTTCCTGCTCCTCGTGTTCTTTCTCCAGGTAGCCTGGATCAAAGCAGAATGAGACTGGAGAGTTTTATTACTGGAGGGGGAAAGCAATGGAGGTAATTACTGCTCCAATGAGGAATAAAACCTGTTATTTCAGCTGGGTATTTCTCAGTCCAGCACCACACGTGTCTCTTTCACGTCTAAGGACACAGCCCCAGTTTAATCTCATCTCAGCACTTAATTCTTGCTCATGGGTAAAAATGCTGTGCCGCCTCTCTCAAAAATCACTGAAATTCCTGGTTTCTCTGCTATGGTCAAAAGGAATGTACAAAAACAACTCCTCCACACCCATGGAGAGATTGCTCTCCAACTATAAATCTCTCACACACACACACGTTGCCAGGTAAAAAGTTCAGCATTGCAAGACCCCGTTTCTGGTGGGATACAATCCAGGTAATTTCTGTCAAGCCATCTCACTCATTCTCCCAAACCAGCAGATGGGTTGGGGCAGGAGGGAGAACGTGTTTCCCCAGAGGAGATGTGTGAGATTTACAGAGACTTCTGTTTCAATGGAAATCGGCGAAGTTGCCTCTCAGCTTCCACCAGTGGAAATGAAATCAGAATCTGGTCTGTGGAGTTTTAGATCATTCTCCGCCAGTACAGTGTGTGTGTCCATCCAGATGAAAGCAAACTCTAACAAGTGGTTAGATCTATTCCTGTATCTGGCCACCAGTTGGACTGAATAAGATGCAATATTTTCCCCTTGTTTTCTCAAGAAGTAGGATTAGAAGGGGAGGGAGCAACTTTTGTGATTTCAGATGTTACCTTTGTTATATTTCTCCAAGCAGTCTTCGGGCTTCTAGAGTTCTACTGCCTGTTTCAAACACAGATCTAAATGTGCAAAACATGTAACAATCAGCTACATGAACAATGAATAAACATCTGGGGCCAGATCCTCAGCTGGTGTAAATCAGTGTAACTGAGTTCAGTTTACACCAGCTGAGGATCTAGCCCCTGAATTTGTAGGAGTTCATCTGAAATGAATATGTGGTTGTCTGTTGCAGGAACAATGAATTTAAATACACACAAAACCATTTTTAAAGTCAAACTTTAATTACACAAGTGTAAATCTGGAGCAAGTCTGTAAAAGCTAACTATGTTGCTCTGGAGTCACACTGGATAGAAACTGGCCCATAGGCCTTTCCCTGTGGAATGCAAAAGTTGATTATGGAGCTCAGCATACAGGAGTAAATATGGTCAGAAATAGCTACCCTGGTTAGAGCATTGATTTTACTGGGGAAACGGCACTCAGCTTTTCCTTCCCTTTTGCACATCTTCACACCAGCATCCATGCAGACTTCACTTCATGCAGAGCTCCCACCAGAGATTGTGCTTCTGCTGGGCACTGTATATTCACATGGTTAAGGACAATGCCTGCCCCAGAAAGCTTACAATCTCCCTAGGACTTGGCTTGCCCAGTGTCACGGAGTGTGGGGGAGTCAGGGCCCTGCACCCCCCACTTCCTGCAATTCACCGTGACTCTCAGCCAGCCAGTAACACAGAGGTTTATTAGATCACAGGAACACAGTCTAAAACAGAGCTTGTAGGTGCAGAGAATGGGACTCCTCAGCCACGTCCATTCTGAAGCCCAGCGAGCCAGACAACCCGCTCTGCCCTCACTTCCCGTCCCCAGCCAGCTCCCAAATGGAACCCCCTCCAGCCCCTCCTTTCTGGCCTTTCTCTCTTTCCCGGGCCAGGTGGTCACCTGACCTCTTTGTTCTCCAACACCTTTAAAATTCCCTTGCAGGGGGGAAGGGCCTGGGCCATTAGTTGCCAGGAGACAGCGTGTGGGCCAGAAGTGAGGCTCCCACACAGTATTCAGAGGAAACATTAAGAACAGCTCCACTTCGTCACACCCAGTATCGCAGAACAGGTTAGCAGCAGAACTAAGGATCAAACATAGGTCCCCTAAGTCGAGGTGTAGTGCTCTACCCATTGCACGGTCTGTACTACCTCCAAGGTAGCACGGGACAGAGCTGTCATTGCTCCAGATGAGGGGAGAGGGAGAAGGCGGGGCACCGAATTTCCTTTTTCTAACAGCTTTCTCAGGATCACAGCTCCCAAGCTGGAAGCAGAAACATGGGCTTTTATGCCTCAGTGACAGGCCCAGGTCCAATCAACCCCCAAAGTTTCCAGTGGGGCTGAGATGCAGCATTTGGGCTGGGTCCCAGCTTTGCTCTGGATAACAGATTTTAGAAATTGACTTTCCTTTCAAGCATTCTCTTTTGCCAGCACAGTTTTGTTAAGTCCTGATCACTCGCCATGAGTCACCTGGCGCGCCCACACTGCCAGAGAATGTTACAGGCAATTAGTTGCAGTGTGAAGGGTACAGTTAGGATCCCTCACACCAAGGTATTGGCAATTTCCGGCCAATGCACTTTTGCTGCTCTGGTTTCTTTACTGTGTGGTTGGGTTAGTGACAAGAGAATGTCAAAAAGTTCCAAGCTGAATCCGGTTGTAGTTCCTTTGACTAATCTAGGAACCAGACAATGCTGTGGCATGTAGTTTACCAGCACTTTTCCCGAGCATCTGAACACTGTTCAGTCTTGGAGAACATGCTGTATTGTTGTTAGTTTTGATGGGATGTTCTTTTTGGGGAGAGCAGTTGCAAAGAGTGAGGGAGTTTGCTTTCTGCCTTTAATTGCTCTAACTGGAGTCAATTCTTGGGGAAGAATTGGTCCGTGGGAACCAGTCATTGGTGTTGGGCAAAGGTTTCTGAAAGACCGGACTTGCTGCATGCTGTTTGTGACCACCATGTTCTAGGACTGGTGCAATACACTATAGATTAAAAAAAAGGTGTGCTAAGAATATACTCAGATACCACATTACTGATTTTTCCTCCAATGGGAAAACAACCTGCAGGACCCAGAGGTACCAGCCCCAGAGGTAAAGGGTACGTCCTTTGCTGATGCCATTTTGCGCCTCTCATGAGTCTTGCAATATTTCCTTTTCTCTCTTTTCATTGTATTTCTTCTGCCAATGAAGCTTTTCCCCATCTCTGGACTCTTCCCCTCCTTCACCCACTCCTTGGGCAGCTTGCTCAATGCTACTTCTCACTCCGTCCACGCCCTGCCCTGCCACCCTGTACTTTGAAGTTTAATGGTTTACATCTTGAGTGCACTCTAAGCTGTGATTGAAAGGATAGGTAGGAATGCACAGGCTCTGAGCCTCATTCTGACCTCACAGCACTGTACCTCAGGCAGTGTGGTTCCTCTTGGCTCACACCGCTATTAAGGGAGAGCAGAATCGGGACTCTTGCATTGAAACTCTTGGGGACAGATCTTCAGCTGATGCAAACAGAGGTAGCTGCACTGAAGGCAACAGAGCTATGTTGATCTACCCCAGCAGAGGGTCAGACCCTTAGACCTCAAAACCACTTCTCCTGCTCCGCATGGGAAATGAATCTCCCCCACTGGCTAGCCCCGCTCCAAAGCCAAGAGAGGTGGGGCTAAGCTGGTTAGGAGAGCAGGTTCTGCTGTGCATGCCCCTGCTTTGTGCCTGCACCAGTGACCTTCTCCTCCCCAGCCACACCAGCACTGAGGCGGATGTTCCCCCTTCATATGCTGATTGGCACCAAGAGCTTTTTTTCCATAGCTCCAAATGTTTTTGTGAGCTGCAAAGCAAGGGCAAGATCCAGGCATATAAACTAAAGGGAGGAGAAGCCCTTGTTCCACCAAGGAAAGGAAGGAGATTCAGAAAAGATGGTCAGTGAGATTCCCTGGGGAGCTGGCATCACTCACGTCTTCAGAGGCATTTCAGGAGTCTGTGAGATCTTGGTTTCCACACCACTGGGAGACTAAAAGCATTGAGCCAACACTGGGTAGACCATAAAGCCAAATTCTTGCTTCTGAGTGGGTAGGGACACTGGGGGGTTTGGAGCAGGGATAAAATCTAGCCCCTGACCAGTTGTGACGTCAAAGATCCCATGCTGGTTTTGTTAAGACCAGGGATGGAAATGCCAGGGTCCTGGCCCAATTCTAATCTGGGCAGACATGTTTGACTGACCTATTTCCCCATGCGTGTTCAAGTGGACACCGTTTTCTTCATCACTTTCTTTCCTAGTGTAGAGCTGATGGTTCAGAATGATGGCGGTGCCCAACCCTGTGCTGGATGCATTTTAGAGGTGGCAAAGGAATGATCCCTCTATGTACTCCACTTGCAAAGTGCTTTGGGGCCCTTCATGAAATGTACCAGAGAAGTTATCATAGGCCAGGTGTTTCTGTCTGGAGAATAGGGCCCCGTATGTTTTCTTGCAATTTGGGGGCATTGGATGAGACCTGGGTGTTGTGTTTGTGTCTGAGCATGGCCAGGTGCTAAGTTCAGGGTTGGGTCCCTTTGTCCGTCTCTACTCAATTATTCTACTACCCAGCTCTCAGGAATCTGCCATTGTCTCTCCCTTCTTCTCTCATCTGCATGTTCCTCTTTACCTGACCCTTAAGCGCGAGTCCCAGCAGAACCCTGATAACACCTGGCACCCATTCAGGTAGCTCCTTTCCTCCACTCCCCCACGGAACATTCCTGCCAGCCCTGCAACAAAAATGCTCTGAAGAACCTGGTGCGCACATGTAGGAGGGGGCAAATTCTGTGCCTGCCCCAGGCTTGCAGTTTAGGGGGGCAATGCCCTTCCTGCTCCCCCTTCCACAACTACACCCGTGGCGTGCACACACAAAATATCCCCAGTTCGGTCAATGTCTGCAGCATGGCCAAAAAAGAAAGCCAAGCTGAAGTGAGAAGACTCGCCTTCAAAGTGCAGCAAGAGGTGGCCTGAGGTGAGGGAAAACCAGTGAAAACACCCTGTGTCTAACGAGAGGCTTGCCCCCACTGCATGTTGGAACAAGGAATCCTGCGTGCGTGTGGGAGGCGCCTCTCCTGCTTCTTTGACGGGTATTTCTGAGTGTCAAGGTAAACACACAGGTAAAGGGCGAGGGAACTCCACCCCCAACCTGTGTCTGTTCAGACATGCACGCCACTCACTGATCCAGTGCAAAGAGAGGAGCCGGTATCACACACTTGAGAAGCTCCAAGCTGAGTGCCGCCCCACTCAGAAATGAATCAGCCCTGTGCATAAGGAAGTTGTTTCTTCCTGGAGAGGAACTCAAGATGCTTCATGAGATCTGATTTTTTTTTTAAGGGGGTGGCAGGATGGAGACATCATCTGTCTGTGAATAAAAATTCTTCCTGCAAAAAAATGGCAGGTGGGGTATTGGACAACAGCCCGGCACACACTCATACATACATCCATGCCACACACACTGCCACTACCACACGCACACAACTACACCATGCACACCCTCGCCACCACACACATGGCCACTCACAACCATCCGATGTGCATGCAAAGCCATGTCATCCACACACAAAGCTAGCGGCTGAGAAGCATGCCCTCGGATGCAGTGTCATAATGTGATGGAGGGTATCTAGGCCCTGGCATAACAGATGCTCGTTAGAACTGGGTCACTCTCTTAAGGTTCATCTGGGATCAGGTCCAACTCCTATTGAAGCAAAGGGGAACCTTTTTATTGACCTCACTGAGACCTGGATGGGACCTCTGCTCATCTAGCTGCAAACAGCAAGGACTCACGGTGATATTGGAAGTCCTGCAGTTCCAGAGACGAGCCTCTTCCATTGTCTCTGCTGAATCCAGATTCCTAAAATGTGTGTGTGCCATTTGCTTCCCCCAGCACCATTGAGCACTGGCATTGGGTGTGCATGACCCCAGGCTGACTATATTGTCTCCAAGGAGGTGGGGGGAAGGAATTGGTTCTGCTCAGAAATGGCCCCTGTTTAAATGATAGAGAAGCCATTTCCATTTTCCATTTTTAGCCCCCACACCCAAAGTGGCTATTTTCCAGCATTCGTGGAAAGGTGCCTGAAATGAAATGGCAAAGATCTGGTGGAGGGAACAGTGTCCCCCCATCTCACGTACATTTACTCAGCATGTTGTGGGTTTGGGGGAGGGAATTGCTTTGTTTAATTTAAGGAAAAGGAGACATTGCATTGTGATTGGAGATGGGAACGTCATTTAAGGAGGAAATGACCAGTGAAGACTAGAACAGGCTGAATGTATTTGGTGCAGGTGGTACTACAGCTGCCCCCTTTAGCCCAGGCATTGGTGCATTTTCAATTCACTGAAAATTCTGGAAGACTTCAGATTAGTTTCGATCCTCATGGAATTTTTGTTTCAATTTTTTTCGAAACAGTCACTGAATCGAAAAATCAGCTCTGCGCCCAGCTCTAGTGAGAAGACCAGTAAAGGCATCAGATTCCCTACATGAAAGATCTCTCTTTAAATCAGGCTGGGGTGGACAGTGGCAAAGGGTTCTTCACTGCTTTGCACCCCGGAGCATTCTGAACACCACAAGTCCAAGGTGAATGATGAAACCAGCCAGTAGTGAGTCAGCACCATCATTTTACCTGCATTCACCATCCCAGCCTACCGTGTCAGAGCTGATAGGATCACCACACCTGGAGCTATGGCTGCAGAGACACATGGGTTGCCTAAGGGACTTGGAGGGTTTCCTAGCTGACAATGTTTCAGTGTTAGGTTTCCTAAACAGCAGCCACGCTTCCGACAATAATTGCTTAGTGCTGGATGGGTTGTGCAAAAACAAAAGCAGGAAATCCCATGCATTGTTGTGGTTAAGATCTCAGATCTCCATAGCTAAAGAATCATCAACAACCCTGCATAGTACTGAGTAGCATTGGCTCCTGTTGAAACTAATGGTACCAACATCTTCCTTGAGCTGTTACTTTTGTTTCCTCAAGACCCTTCTGCCAGGATGCGTTTAGAAGCTCGTGGATGTTGAGAGAGATGCTGATTGGCTACAGCTGTCCACTAAAATGGGCCATTCCATTCCCTTCCAGTCATTTCCACAAAGGTGCTCACTGGCTCTTATAAAATTAGTTCCACTGCCAGAATCACTAGTTATCGTTAGAGGTGGGATCTGAATCCAGCTTTAAACCTCCCCAACGAACAGGCTTATTTGAATCTGGGTCAAGAGCCAATGTGCAGATGTGCTTAGGGCCAGAGTGCTGGTTCTAGCCCATCTCTGTGTGTAAGATATTAATGCATGGAATTTGTGGCTCCCAAGCTGAGGTGGTTCACAGAAAGACTCTTACTCCTGGGACTGAGTATCCTCCGAAATCCAGCCTCCCGAAGAGGGATACCTGGGCACCCTGGGATCAGAATCTGCCCTAGCCAATCCAGCGACAAGAATTCTTCCCGCCTTTATTCTTCAGCATTTAAAACGCATCCACAAAAAGATCTGGGACACGGGCGTAAAACAAGACACAGCCCATAATGAAAACTAGGCTCACCCAAAGCAAACCACTGCCCCACGCCTATAGCAGAAGCCTGCTCACAGAGACGCCATGATGCCTACGGGGCAACGCCCCTGGGCCCAAGGAAGAAGAAATTTCCAGAGCCAAGGGCTCCCCACCGAAAAGGCCTCCTGATGCTGGACGCTAGGGGCAGTTAGCCGTGGGGCATCGGCCAAGGGGAAGAGGTGTCGCTCTGGTAGCATGAGTTGGAACCATATTGGGCTGTAGAGATTTAATACTGGGGGGCATGGCCTAGGATGACCATACAGCTAGTGCAAAAAATCGGGACGGCGTAGGGGGTAATAGGACCTTGTATAAGACAAAGCCCCAAATATTGGGACTGTCTCTATAAAATTGGGACATCTGATCACCCTAGCGTGGCCAAGCCCACTGTGCAGTCAGGCTGCCTCCTTGCACAGCAGCTGCTTTCAGGTGCTCCGCAGGTTCGCGCTGAGTGGCAGACACGTGGCTGGTTGCTTTGGGCAGGAGCGCTCCGGGGCCTGGACAAGTCGTATGCGGTAACTCTACCAGGAACTGCAGCTTCCCTCCCAGCTGAGGCCTCCTCTGGATTTGCGATGAACTGTAGCTGCACACAGGCTACATCCGAGCTGCAAGCTCGGGGTGTGAGTCCCCTGCTCACACACATGTGCGTATGCTCGCTCTCAGCACGCTAGTGCCAGTGTAAATAGCAGGGCAGCCACAGCAGGGATACGGCCGAGCTGGGCCGAGTGCACACCCATGGGTTTGTACTCAGCACAGCCCCGTCGTGCTTCTATTGCGGCGGCCACAGCTATTTATACTCGGGCTCGCTCAAGTCTGGGCACACAAGCAGGGCAATTACAGCCCTAGCTCGCAGTGTAGACACAGCCACGCGCGGATGCCGCAGTCGTCAGTGGGGATCAGAGCTCCTGTGTGGAAAGCAGGAAGCCTGTCCATTGCACGCAGCAGAACTCCCTTGGCTGTCAGTGAGAGGCGGGCTCTATAGCTTCTGGGGCCTGATGCTAAGGGGAGATCTGACCTAAGGCAGCGAGTTATGTTACCCTCCCAGGCAGGCTTTGTCCCTGCCCGGCTGTGGGCCGCATGCAGCACCGTGCATAGAACAGTTGTGCACTAGTGCAATTGAAGTGAATTGCTGGGCACAGCCCCCCACCGCATGGAGCAGTGGTAAGTCCCCAGCTTCTTGGCCCATCCCCTGCTCCCCCCACTCCAGCGCACAGATGGCAGAGGAGTGGGTCCAAGGAGACGTGGGCTGAAGGGCAATCCTCATCTGGCAGTTGAAGGAGCTGAGCTCTGGGCTCCCTTCCTAGGGCCCCCCTGCTCTGAAGCCGGAGCAACCTGGCTGCCTTGGTGCCAGATCAAGCCCTCCATCCTACTTGTCTCACTGGATGTGTGGCTAAGCCCAGCAAGCTGGGCTGCGCTGGGCAGAATCCGGGCCGTGGGGCCGAGAACACTCTGCCGATTTGGCACATGTCGGTGTCAAGTGAGGGCTCTGTCCCTGGAGTAGGGGTGTTACGACCTTTTGCTTGATGTAAACTCATTCCCTGCTCCCCAGCTGCACAGCCGTCCTGGCTCCAGATGAAGCTCCGGCTGGGAAAGTTGGGCCTTGCCCTTGCTCCCCCTGGCTTCTTATGCTGGTTCACCAGCCTGAGATGAATTCTCTTCCCTTTGCACACTTCCTGCAGGGCCACACCTTCCGTGCTGGGCAGAAAATAAGGGAGGTTGTTGCATGGAGATGAGCTGGAGACCTCATGCTGCCGTTCTCTCCCTGTCTCCCTTCTGCAGGGGAGGCCGTTCAATGGCATAGACCTTAAACAGGGCTGCTTTGGGGGATCTGACGGCTTTTTCGTTAAGCAGGAAGTATTGGGACAGACAGAGGGCTGTGCAGGTGAGTGCAATTTATCTTCAGTTTCACAGGAGTATTGAATATGGGACTCTAAGCTGAGTGCCAAAGAATAGCACTAGGAAATGGTGCTGACCTGAGTAGATCAGTAAATGATACTCTCAGCTCTGTCTGGAAGGAAATATACCCCTTGGTGGAGTATTTTCACTAGGCAGATGAACACATTCTGAGTAAATCTATTCCTGTTTTCAACTATTTGTCATATTTTGCAAACAATGTCCAACTGTTAAAGACAAAGTAAACAATTTCCCCCTCCCTTTTGAAATAGAGTTATACACAGCTGTGAAGGATCTCTGTATTTATTTCACATTTTCCTTTAAGTCATTTTAATCAGCCAGGCAGCTGAGTTTTAGATCTGGAGAACAGAAGAGAATGCAAGAGTCTGGGGGAAGTGGAAGGGGAAACGAGACTGGGGTTTTTCATATTGCTGATTGCTTCATGCAAGATATATATTGTGTGAGCTATAAAAAATAAATAACCCATCCCGGATCACTAGAAGGTGCAACATAATGTGTGTGAAAGGCTCCTATCTCCAGAGTGATGTGCTGAACTGTCCAATAATCAGAGAGAAAGAAGGGGACATGAGAGTGTCTCTCAGAAATGTTGCTAGGATGTAGAGTTAGGGCCCAATCCAAAGTCAGTTGGCTTCCAATCAGGCTGTTATTTTCAGAAAGCCTCTGTGTCTCAATGCTGGAAGGTGTGGGGGGCATTGTCCTCTATCTGGTGAGGTTTATGCCCCTCTTTTGATGCTGCTAAATTATCCAAGCCCAGGAACTGATGGTTATTATCCCTGGCTCATAAAGATTCTCCTGGAAACCAAAATGTCTTTGCCACTGGAGGGCACCAACTTGCTCTGAACTGCCTCTAATTCCCTATAATGCCCCAGCATCCCCCCACTAGGCAGTGTTCTCCACCCAGCCCCATCTCTCTTTGCATATGGGCCGGTCCTCACCTCTCACTCCACCTGTAACTGTCATCTGGACACTGCACAGAAGCAAACAACCCTCAGGCCTCCATTTGCATGGGCAATTTCTGTACCGGAGGGATGGGTGGGTCTCCTTGCTGTCAGTAGGAAGCAGAAAAGCCTTCAGCCTCATGGTATCAATCCATTGAAGGAGACTCCGTCCATTTGTGCCTTACAGTGATGTGAGTCAGGGTATCCAGGCACAGCATTCCTGTCCCCCAACATGCTTACAGCAAGACTCCATTGTGTCATGGCAATGGCGCTTCAGTCATGTCCCTGAAATGTTCTAAATCCTGGAGACGTGGATAAGGTCCCATGCCCACAAGCAGTGTCCCACTGAATAGTTTGTGGGCCTTCTAATAGGTCTTTCTGTCTTCCGTTGCAGAAGCCACGAGAACGTAACAGAGTAGCAAGGTCTATATTTAGCCTTGTAGGTTTGTCTGTAGCGTCAAGAGGGTTCTTTGGAGACCAGCTGTATCCATGTGTTTTTCTTATGTTTGTAATGTTGTGTAAAGCACAAAGACACAACACTGCTTTGCAGCGAAACCAGGCTTTAGCCATGCTGGGAGCACAGATAAGTTGTTACCTAGGAACTACTAATATTAGTTACACATTTTGGGGCCAATCTCCATGCTGGCATGTCCCTAGGTCCCATTGCAAGGTCAGGACCTTGGTTAGGACCCCCTGCCTCCTGGGAAGGGTGGGCAGGCTCTAAAGAGCCTTGATGAACTGTTTACAGCCCACGGGCCATTAGTAAATTGTTCTCTTTGAATCTTCCCTCTTTGTTGTGTGTGGTGTGTTTGGTCTCCTAAGTCAAATGATGTCATTCCCCTTGTGGGCCCAGTTTAATCAGATACGTAGTCCCATTGATTTCAGAGGGCCTGCTCGCATGGTGCTTGAAGCTAAGAATGGGATTTAGCACTGGCTGAATCCAGCTCTGGAGAACCAAGAACTTTTGAGGACAAGAATTATTCTGTGTCCAGCACTAATGAGCCATGATCCTCTTTGTGCTTCCCAATATAATTAAACAACCTAGTGAATTTCCAGTTCAAATTCCCAAACAAATAAACATTCCTGCTAGAACTCATAAAACATGGGATTTTTTGTGTGGACAATTTCACACACAAATGGAGTCTTGCAGATACCAAATAATTTGACCCCAAGAACCAAACTGAACCAAACTTTGATTCACAAATATTTGTGACTCAGTCCTTCTACCATTCAGCCAGCTCTCACATTCACTAACTTCCTTTACTTTACAATGGCTTAAACTGAATGCTCTTTTTTGGCTCTGATCCAAAGCCCATTGAAGTCAATGGGAGCCATTCCAATGGGCTTTCAATCAAGGCCTTTGTGTCTTCTATAAAATACGCCTGATATCGCCCAGAACTGGCTTGTCCAGTCCAGACAACCTTTATTCCTTCCCACAATGCATTTCATCACCGTGGGCACATTCTTTCCGCATGAATAGTGCAAACACCCAGTGATTAGACGTCTAAAGAGCAATCAAGGCTTTTGGTTACAGAACTTGCTGCTACCTCAGGATAGGGATTGAAGCGCAGAAGCCATTGGTTGTCTCTGTTCTGGTTATGGCACATTTGCTCATGAATTTGGGGCAACTGTGGCTTTGGAGTTTTATTCCAGCACATTCCACAACTGGCAACATTATCATTTTTGTAAATAGCCAATTTTGCAGGGAAAGATTTTGAGCAGTTGACCTTTTGCAGGTTTCAGTATTAAAAAAAATAATTATCCAAATGAAAATTTGGAAAATACAGAGGTGTATGCTCAAAAACTGTACAATTTTTCAGGACAGCTGGAAGCATGTTATCTCAAAAATGGTCCTGTAATTTGAACAAAGCAAGGTAAACATCACAAAACCCTCCTTGGAAATTCAAAATGAAATGCAGAAGATCTCTGCTGAGGTTTCCAGGCCCTCTCTGTGATTATTTGCCCGCTGCTATTTTCAGAGGGTGAAACTCATCCCAGTCCAGAGGGCCAGTAAAAGGTCTCTGTGCCACTTAAGTCCCTCGCTAGCCTGCTTCAGTGATGCATGGGTTTTTTGCTGACCAACTGCACAGTGACTGCATAAAAATTAACATGGGGCTACTCTCTTGATGCTTTCGCAAAGAATCCCATCTCCAAGGAGACACCTTTACACTTGTAAAGGTCATTTTGCTAACTTCCCATTCCGTAAAGTCAAGGAAGGGTTTTGAAAATGCAGCTGTATCCTTTCTACCTCTAACACTGCCACCACCAGAAAAAGGCTCTGCGATCAAAATCTAGCTGACAATTGTCTTGATGAAATAAGAAGCACAATAGACTCCAGCTGACTCTCCTATAAATGCATTTCTTCCCCCCCGCCAGCTATAATCACAGCAGAAAACTACTTGCCTTTTGTCATTGCAGTGAACAGCTCTGATTCAGTGACATGGGCCTGCATGCTCAAAAGTGAGTACTGCTTTTGCGTGTCCCGCTTGAGAGGCGTTAAAGGGTTGTGATGTTCAGAAAGCGCTGAGCACACCACTGGAATGATTTTCGTGTCTGGTGAACATTTTCACAACACTGAAACATGTTCCTGTCGCAAATTGGGATGGAAAGTCAAAATTGCAAAAATGATCACAAACGGGGAGGAAAAAATCCCAGATCAGGTCAACGGAAACATTTCATTTGGAGAATTTCTTCATTTAGATTTTGAGCTGTTTTTAGCTAATTTCTTTATTATAATTTAGCTTAAATTTTGAAATGAAAAGTTGCTTTGAACTAAACCAGATTTTTTCATTTTGAAGACAGGGAAATGAAGTGTTTTGACAATTTCAAAGCTGTTTTTTCTCTCCCAAAAAATCTTTCAAGTAAAGAAAATTTGTCAGAACCGACCCTTGCCCGGAGAAAGTGTGGGGTGTGCTGACTCAGCATTTTCCAGGACAGAAATGGTTCCTTCACTGTTTCCTAACCAGCTGTACTGCGCACGCACTGCCTGACAATCAGCCACTTTAGTGTGTCTTGTGTTGAGCACTCAATCAGTGGGGCTCCCCAGATTACTAGTCCAGTGTGAAAATGTAGGGAACAGCTATTAGACACTAAGAAAGAAACACTCTGTAGGATCAAATTCTGCTCTCATTTATACTAGTGTAATTTAGGGTGCTTCCGAAATCGGCTGAGCTGTATAGATATCCCGTTGGTGTAGCTGAGAATATAACACCACCTAGCTCTGGTATAGCAATTTCATCAGGGGATCTTACAGCACTTCACAAAGGCGGTCAGCGTCATTATCCCCATTTTACAGATAGGGAAACTGAGGCACAGAGAGGGGTAGTGACTTGCCAAGACTCACCCAACAGGCCAAAGGCAGAGCCAGGAATCGAACCCAGCTCTCCTGAGTTCCAGTCCAGTGCCCTAGCCTGGCCCTTAGACCTAAAAACTGTTCTACAGCCACCTAGACCCAAGTGTGTCTTTTCTTTGACATTGTAACAAGAGAACAATATTAAAAACTTGACGGGAATTAAACCACCCACAAAATGATCTTTCCTATACCTCCGACTTGCACCTACAGCAGGCAGGGCGTGCAGGGTTAAGGCTGCAAGGGAACCCACCCTATCTGTGGCCCAGATGACAGGGAGATTCATTGTTGTAGTTTGGAAGGCATTTAGCTCCCGGGCTGGCCAGCCATCTGAAACTAACTAGACTGGTTAATAAAGCATCGTCAGCCGGCGTGCAGGTAAAATCCGAGATGGATTGTAAGGGGGCAGTTGGTTCCAAAGTTGGTGGGGGGCATAGCCCTAAAGTCCCAGGAGTGAGCCCCGGCAGAACTGTAAATGAATCCACTGATGACTCCACCAGTGCTGTCTCCCGGGGGTCTCTGCTCACTCCCTGCCTGGGCAGTGTATTGTCTTCTGGGAAGAGTATCCCGAAAGGAAGGATGGTCTTAGCCTCCTTCGTCCCACAGAATCACAAACTGCATCCAGGCAGCTGCCTCGGGGGCAGAGGGCAGCAGACAAAGCACCCCACACTGGGAAAAGGGGCTTCTGCAGCAAATACTCCTGGGATAAAGCCCCTCCGCAGCCCTGCTGGTAAGTACGGTGCCATGAGGACTTTTATGGCCAGGCAGAGCAGTCAGGACTTTGGAGATTTTGGGGGGCTTTAAAGGCAAGGCGGTGGGATATGGGAAGGAGCTGACTGTAAAGGGAGAGATGGAGTTAGTGTAGTGCTTTCTGATTCAGAGATTTGCAAACCGATTGTGCCAGGGAATCCCAGGAGGAGCAGCCAAAGAGTTCCTAAGGCTGGTCATACATTTTCCATCTAAATTATTTTTGATGGAAAATTGGGGTTCCGATTAAACCAGTTTTTCATGAAAAATGTCTGCTCTCTGTAGACTTTTTTTTTCTTCAGTCAAAACACTGAATGGCCAGAAAACTACAATATTTCAATTTTGAAGGCTGCTGCCGTGCCTCTTGGGAGTTATAGTTCCAGTGCCTCCTGCTCCCATTCCCCTCTACAGGCTGGGCTCCCCAGCTGAACTTTATCTCCCATAGTGCACTGCAGCCAATCAACTGCCATGAATCACTGCCCCCTCCCAAGAGGTATTATGGCAGATGTAGTCCAATCAGGGAGCGTGGTCTATCAAGGTGAACAGGGACATGAGGCAGCAAAACTACAATTCCCATGAGGCACCACAGCAGCATTCCAAAATTGAAATATCTCAGGATTTGGACAATATCTTTGGGTGGGGGAGGGGTCTCAAAATGACACGGGGGGGGGCGGAATCCATATGCTGAACAAGTTCTCGTTATTAAATTAAGATAATCACATTGGATTAGGATTTGGACCTACAAACTTTTCCACAGGATCTTTCAGAGACCTTCTCCTTAGCATTGTCCATGTGCCTCCCACCTAGGGTGACCAGATGTACCGATTTTATAGGGACAATCCTGATTTTTGAGTCTTTTTCTTATATAGGGTCCTATTACCCACCACCCTGTCCTGATTTTTCACATTTGCTGTCTGGTCACTCTACTCCCACCCCAACCAGGGCAGTAATGGGGATCGATCTAGCACCATTACTCAGCCTCTTTGCTTGGGCCAGGAGCCAGCATGTTGCTGTGCTTTATGCATCATCCTAAAAAGTGTGGGCTACAGCAGCTACAATTAGGGATGATTATTATTTATCTAGGGGTGCTTTGCACACTATGTCCCTGTGCAGAGGGGCTAACCCAGGCCATTAGGAGATATGAGGCAATCATTTAGGAATGGGACAGTGCAGAGACATCAGTGCCAAAGAATTCAGCAAAGAGAGGCTTTGAAGTAGATATGTGTTAAAGGGGGTGGGCCGGTGCCTGGCACGTGGAGCACAGGAGCCTGTTCCTTGCACAAGGGGCAGCATGAGAGACGGCCAAGAGTGTGAGGAGACAGAGGGAGCAGAGGGGTGTACAGAGCAAGCCTAGGAGCAGAATCTATAAGGGAGGGGTTGTAGATTGCAATGAAGTGCACCAGGGCTTCCTAGATGAGACTGGGGAGCGGGATCTGGTGCAGAAGGAAAAGGCCAGGGCACTGATGGCTAGTGCTATGGAGCTGCTGCAATTCCTATTCAGTGGCCATTTAGGCACTGGGCAAGGCACTGATTTAGGCCTGGGTTGGGCCCTGAGCCAGTCCATGAAGAGGTGACAGTGTTTGGCGTGATTGCACTGCAGGGCAGGAGCCACCCCGATTAGCCACAGGGCAGCTACTGGGGGAAGGAGCGAACACCCGGCTCCTTGTCTCTGTTCCCATAACAGAGTTCCTTACTAGTCAATTGCATTAGTGTTCCGCCAGACAGCACCCTAAGCCGTGATTCATCTGCAAATGTTACTTGGCTAATAATTTGTTTTGTCTCCCAGCCTAGATTAACACCACAGGACAAATGTTTTTTACTAGTCCTAAAGGAAGTGCCCTAAATAAACACCTAGTCACACAGGCACTTTGATGTAATAACCATCTTGTTTTCTCCAACCAAAACCAATTGGATCATTAAGAACATATTTCTGCAGGGTTAAGCATTATAGACGTCAGCCAGTGCCACCTGGGGTAGCTTTTGTGGGGGCGAAGCAGGAATTTGATGAGTCAGTGCTCAAGATGGTAATACACAGGAAGTGCCATTGGCCCTCCAGCAAATGGTAATTTTGCCATGAGTCATTGGGGTGTTTTGCCAGCTTTCCGAAGGGACCCAAAACCAAGCTCTGATCTGTTAATGATCTCATGGGAATAGCTGCAAGGAGATAGGACTTCTCACTGGCCATGTGGGTCTGTGTCCCTATAGGGACGATCAAAAATGGGATTTTCCGTCAAAAAAAAATTCCGAGAAAATGAAAATCTTTCATTTCATTCAATATTTTTCAGGAGCTTTGTGATTAAATGAATTGAAACAAAAATGTACCGCTCCATTTCAGATCAAAATTTTTCATTTGATTTAGATTTTAAATAGAAATTTTCTATTCATTTCATCAAAAACTTGAAAGAAAGGGACATTTGTCACACAAGTATTAATTTCCCCAGAAAAGCCAATTTTTTTGTTTTAAAAAAATCAGTGGACGTTTTTCGACCAACTCTGCTTCCACGCTGGGGGGTATTTTGATTCTCACACCTGCTCTGTAGTGATCAGTCACCTTTATTAGCATTGTTACTATTTATGTATGTTACCATGGTACCTAGTCAAGGACCAGGACTTCATTGTGCTGGAGGCTGTACAAACAGAACCAAAAGACCTTGGATCTGGCTCTTCTGGGAAAGGTCACACATTAGTACATGCTGCAAGATCCGCACCCCAATATCAGCAAAAGGTTAATACGTTTCTGACCCTCTAGACTATTATCCCCTCCTCTTGTTTCCAGATGTTAATTGATGGGAATAAACGCCTATTATATAAATTAGTTGTTTCATACCCAACCTGCAAAATATTTCACCAAGTTTTTGTTTCTGGCAATCAGTTTCATGTGGCTCCTGCTTTGTTCTCTTAGTGGGGTAAGGGGAATGCTGACCCTGCATAGCTTGTATATTGGGGAATATGCTCCATACTCCCCCAAAAGCTTGCCTTTGGGGTTTTGCATTTCTTTTGCTGAAATCTACCTCCACGGTGTTCTGTGCATTGAAACACAGGAGTCCTGCCCTAGGTCTGAATCTCAGGGCCTGATCCTCCACTCACTTTTACCGGCTGACTTCAGTAAAGTCATCCCTGATTTACATCAGCGTAAATGAGCACAAAAATCAGGTAGCTCATTGTCCAGTGCTTTGCTTCGCAGGTAGGTTCCTTGCCCAATTCATCATCTCTTACTAATAAGCCTTTGTCAAGGCCATGAGCAATGCCGATGAGTCACTCCCCAAAAGAGCTGTGACTCAGCAGGTTAAATGAAAATGTCCAGCACTGCATGGGTTAATGCCGCCAGCTGACCTAGAGGTAGCCTGGTTTCAGGTGGGATGGCTCCCCTTTGCTCTGACCTGGTTTATGTTATCCCCAGCCCCAGGTTGACTTTGGTAGCTGAGATTTGCAAAGTGGCCTAAGGAATTAGACACCCAAATCCTATTGAATTGCAAGGAGAGTTGGAAGCCTAAATCCCTTTGGAAATCCCAGCCTTGGTCACTAGGGAACTGGGTCTGGATTGGACTGATGATCTGTCTGTACCAAGAGGGAGGAAAGGAGGGAGGAAGACTGTATTGGGTGCCAGATCTATGATCTACTTCATCTCTGGCCTCGTAAAACCCATGAGCCAATAGAAGTCTCTCTCTCCTCTCCCAGGTGCAAGGCCCCTGCTTTGTTTGAGCTAATGGCACTCAGCAAAGCCTCAGCCTCATTCCTGCTCCCAGCTGCGGGGTGGAGCATGTTGACTGGTTTCCAGATTCCACAAAGAGATGCCCTGGAAGCAGGTCTGGAGCAGGGCAGCCACACGGGCCCATTCTGGAGCTGCTGGACTCCGAGCCACTGGTTCTCCTGTCACCAGAGCCTCTGCAGCCACATCAGTCAAGGGGGAGAAACTACACTCCCAGTGGTTGCAATTCACCCCGTGCAGCAGGCTATCACAATGACTCTGCTGGCTAAATCCCACCCCCAGCCAGTGTTCTGCCCCGAGGGCTTCGGGGTACATCTACACACCACAGAAAACCCAAACCTGTGACAGCGAGTCTCAGAGCTTGGGGCAATGGTCGGGGGGGGCTCGGGCTTTGGGGCTAAAAATAGCAGTGCAGACGTTCCTGCTCAGGCAGAAGCCTGGGCTCTGAAACCCAGGGGAGGGGCCTTCTGCAGATGGATGAATTTCCCCAGCCAGAGCTCTGCTCCCCATACCTTTGCCCTCCTGCTGGGCACTTTTCTGCTTGAAGGGGTTGAAATTACAGATCCTTTCTTAAAGGGGTGCTCCCTGGTATATTTGCTCCAAGGACAGGGCAGCCTGGTGTGAGGATCAAGGTATTGAAATTTGAGTTCTTTCAAAACCAGAGGGTGTCTGAGCAAAACTGCTTGGGCCAGCTCCCAGCTGGGGTACATCAGTGAAGCTCTGCTTATTTCAGCTGAGCTGCATTGATTTATATCAGCTGGGGATCTGGCCATCTGATATTCCCCATTGCGTTCCCTTCACCTGCTATTTCTCTTGCTTTTCTCTGACTTAGGTGAGTCTCGCTTCCCCTGACGCCCATCACCATGGACTGGAAGACGCTGCAGGGCCTGCTGAGCGGGGTGAACAAATACTCCACGGCCTTCGGGCGCATCTGGCTCTCCGTGGTCTTCGTCTTCCGGGTGCTGGTCTACGTGGTGGCGGCGGAGCGTGTGTGGGGGGACGAGCAGAAGGACTTTGACTGCAACACCAAGCAGCCCGGCTGCACCAACGTCTGCTATGACCACTTCTTCCCCATCTCCCACATCCGCCTCTGGGCCCTGCAGCTCATCTTTGTCACCTGCCCCTCCCTGCTGGTGATCATGCACGTGGCCTACCGGGAAGACCGGGAGAGGAAGAACCGGGAGAAGAACGGTGAGGACTGCCCCAAGCTCTATCGCAACACGGGCAAGAAACACGGTGGGCTATGGTGGACCTACCTGCTGACCCTCTTCTTCAAGCTGACCATTGAGATCAGCTTCCTCTACATCCTCCACAAGATGTGGGATGGCTTTGACCTGCCGCGCCTGGTCAAGTGCGCCAACCTGGACCCCTGCCCCAACATCGTGGACTGCTACATTGCCCGGCCCACCGAAAAAAAGGTCTTCACCTACTTCATGGTGGGGGCCTCTGCCATCTGCATTGTTCTCACCGTCTGCGAGATCTTCTACCTCATCTTCAAACGGGCCGTCCGGAGCCTGCACAAATGGAAGAAGAACTCCACCAAGCACTTGGTCAGCTACAACAAGGCTTCCACCTGCCAGTGCCACCTCAAGCTGGAGCAGCAGGATGGCAAGGCCAAGAACAAGCCTTTGGACGCCCTCCGGGCCTCCGCTCCCAACTTGACTCTGATCTGACAGGGCGTGTTGGGGGAGGGAAAAGCCCTCATGTTGGCCAGAGACAACTGACTTCCAAGATGGCTGTCTGCCATGCCACAAATTTTACTGGAGTATTTCAATGGGACCTCGATGGCTGTGACAAAGTGCGGGAGAGGAGGCACATCGCCAAGGCAGGAGCTCTCCCTGTTCTGCATGGCTGACTGAGTTTTGCATGCAGGGATGTTCATCAGACTGTGGGCTGCTGCCATCATTTTGTTGGGGCCGGGCAGAAAGGACAAGACCCTGGCAGTAAGTTGCTGCAGCTGCTATTAACATGCAGGGCACAGGTGGGTGGTTTGCCTAGCCAAGGAGGATGTGTGAATCCAAAAGTCTATGCTTTTCATTATTTACATGCTATCAAGCCAGTCCGTGCAATCCTGCAGGTTGGAGCTTCCCTCCTACGTGCTCAGACAGGCCACAGGGGAAGGGGAGGAGATGGCTGGCTTTTAAGTCTTAGGAGAAATGACTAATGTAAAGTTGCCAAGGACAATATTTGTCTCCTATTCTCTTCCCCCTCTGCTAGACTCGCAGCTGCCACACCCAAAACACCAGCTCCCTGTGCAGACTCCATCACATTGCGTAGAGAGGCACTTGGACTCGGTACCTTAGCAGATGGTTCATTAACCAGGACATTGATGGAAAGGGCTTTATTCTGATACTGAAGCAGTGAGCAAATCCTTGCCTTTCCCATGAACCGTGACCTTGCCAAAGAACCAAGTCCATGGGGTCTAGCAATTGTGTGGGAATAAAGTCATGGGCACAGAGTGGGATTGTGGGTGTGTCTCTTGGGAGAGTCTCTGTAGTTTGCTTCTATCTCAGAAACTTCAACCTGTCTCCAAAAGCACTCAGATCAGAGAGCAAAGAAGCCCCCTGGTTGTGTCTTCGGGTGCCTAGGGAGGGCATTAAACTTTGCCTGGGAGTTTAGTCAGTAAAACATCTTGGATCAAAACTTTGAGTTAATGCACTGGCCTGTGCTCGAGAAAGCAGCAGATGCAGTAGCTAGAACAGTGGTTCCATGACCCAGCTTCCCCGTTCTGAACTGAATGGCAGGAGTAACAGTGACTCTGCAGGGGAAAGAGTTTTGTATATTTTCAAGAAGCAGCGCAACAGCCCAGTGGAGTTTCAGGGTTTGTGACCTGTTCTGGGCCAAATCCTCAGATGACGTAAATGGAGCTAGGCCGATTTCCACCAGCTGAGACTCTGGTCTCACAATTTTTCATTTAAGTTATTTTATATTCTAATATTCAAGCTTTGTCCAAACTCTGTAAACCCTCGTTACCGAGTAGCTTCTGGCTGAAACCAAATGAGTTCTCCCATTCCTGGCTGAAAACAGGATTCGGATGTAAAATTCAAATTAAACATGTCAAATTCATCCCTGAGGTAACTCCAGTCAAATCCAATTGAAGTGTCAATCAAAATGTACCAAAGATGACTCTGTCCCAGTGAGTTTCTTGTTAACCATGGTTGGAAATCCATACCCATGCTTCCAGGTAACTGATGTTGCATCATTGACTAGGACAAGACATATGCCCATAAGATATGAGGAATCTGAGTGTGTGGATATTTGCAGGAAGTTCTTGTTCTTTGGATTTTTTAATTACTTTGTCAATATGTTTCTGACTGAAATAGAGTCCTGAGCAACTGCACCTCCAGGGAGGTGTCCAGACCCTCTCAAAGCAAACTCTATGAATGATGCACGTTTGTGTATATTAACAAGCAGCAGTGTTGGGTGGGAAACATTCTCCCGTCCCACAAGAATTTTTTAGATTTAAAAAAAAAAAATCCTATCTTGAATCAGGACAAAAAGTCAAAATTATAAAAATGTTCATGAACTGAGAATCCAAAAAGTATTTCCTATCTAGTCGAATCAGAGATTTCCTTTTGATAAGTTCCAGACTTTTTGTTTTGATGTTGACCTTTTTTATACTTTTTTTTACTTAAATTATTTTTACATAATTTAACTTAAATTTCGAAACAAAAAGTCATTTTGACCCTCAAACCGGCACTTTTTTGTTTAGGAAATGTAACGGGTAAGTAACGAGTGTCTCGGATTCTGCTGGCACGAATTCATGGGGTCATAAAGGCAAACATTGGCATCTGTCGGGACCTTAAACTGTCGATTGCCAGGCTGTTATTTACTGATTGGTCAATATCAGGCCATAAGGACCAATGTCATCCTTGAAGGATCTGCGTGGAGAAGGTCAGTCTGTTTGCTCGTACTATTGTGCCCTAATGGCCACACGGCTCCTTTAGAAATCCCAGGAAAACATTTTGCTGCCATGAAATTATTTTATTTTATTATTATTTGAGAGGACGAGATTAAAAGAGATTCAGAGGTGCAGCCTCTTTAGAAATGCTGTTTTTTTTCTCATTAGCTCAGCAGCTGGCCGGCCGCTGATATTAATAACTTCCCCATCCTCCACCCCTGAAAATGAATGCCAGGTAGCCACTGACGGGCTATAGCTACACTACAGCGCCTGCATAGCTATGCCAGCATTGCCCTCTAGTGTAGACGCAGCGTACTCCAACTGGAGTTTTTCTGCCTGTGTAAAAGCACCACCTCCCTATGGCGACAGACGCCTTCTTCTCTGCTGCATCTGCACTAGGGGGGTTGTGAGCATGGCTTTGTCTCTAGCATCTGGGCTATACTCAAATTGCCCTAGCTGTGTTGCTCAGGGCTGTGAAACCCCCAGTGTAGACACGGCGAAGTTGACGGAAGAATTCTTCCATCCACAAAGCTACCACCGCTCCGAGGGTGGATTAATGACATTGACAGAAAAACCCCTTCTGTCTCTGTAGCACCATAGCTGGGCGGCTGTAGTGTGGACATACCCATAGGGTGTGGGATTTTTTCACACCCCTGCCCAACATCGCTAGCCCAGTGTAAGTTTTAAGCGCTTAGCAGGCCAGCCATCGCTCCATTTTGCCAATTGGCTGCAGAGCCCAGGGAGTTCTCTCTCAGGCAATGCACAGCTCAGAAAAAGTTATAGACAAGAAACATTCAGCAGCCATTTGTCAAACATCTTTGCTGGGTCAAAGTCACGTTGGGACGAGCTCCGAAGCTGGTATGAACCGGCATAGCCCGTTTCCGCCAGCGGAGGATCCATCCCGGCAGGTTTTGATTTCTCAAACCCCAGTCAACTTAGTTCGTGTGCCCCGTCCCCTACTCCTGCTGTCTGGGATGCTCCAAAAAGCGCTTCACAGCAACATGTCTTGTATTTAGTATTTTACAGCTGTCCTGCTGGGCTGGGGGACGCGTGTCCCATCCCCGGCAGCAAAAGAAACATTTGATGTGTGTAATCAACCAGATAATGGAATGGCCAAATAAACACTGCATTGTTTATCTATAGTTACATGCCTGTTTTCTCTCAGGGATGTATACGGTGCTCCCATTATTAGGGGCTTATTCTGCTAGCGACTGTACGTACACACCATAAAAGATAGTCCCTGTCCCAAAGAGCTTACAGTCTAAATAGACAAAGGGTGAAATGGGAAGCTGAGGCACGGAGCGGGGAAGCGACTTGCACGAGATCACCCAACAAGTCAGTGGCAAAGTCAGGAAGAGAACCCAGATTTCCTGAGGTCCTGACCACTGGACCATGCTATCCTTGCTCCAGATTGCCCATGGACAGTGACGTTGATTGAAGTTTGCTAAACACAAAGTGCCCCAGGATTGAAATGGAGACCAAGGGGGGTCACCAGCACAGTATCGCTTTACCCCCTTGCAGCTTGAAGAGGATCAGTGCAACTGTGGTCAGGTATGGTTAGGAGCATTGCCATGGAGAATGGCTACCAAATCTGGAGAAGAGAGGGGATTGTCTCTGACATGGTGAAAGGAAAACTCTTCTGCCTCTGGTTAGTGAAGAGATGGATGGCTGAGATACGTAGGCTGGGACAGAGGGAGAGAGAGAAGGGTAAGTGCAGAGACAGACGGAGGCGCAGATGGGGATGGATGGATGCATAAGCCCAAGCCAACAAGTTCACCTGTTTGCCTTTAAGGGCCCAGCTCAGCCCATAGCAGAGTTGGGCCCGAACCATGAAGTGGGACCCTAGGTGTGGCCTTGCCCTGGCCCACTGATGCTCAGCCCTGGTGTTCCATCAGCCCATGCCCATCGCCGGGACTTGCACTGCCCACTTTGCAGCCTGCCACTTCGCCGCTGTTGTTAAACTTTAATTAAATAGAACCAGGCTCTATCCCCCCAGGAAATCAAGAAGGGATCAGCATCAATTATTCACTAACCCTTGATAAATATTACAATAAATAGAGATGATTTCCATTTAATCTATTCTTATACAGCCCGGCTCTGTGTAAAAAGCCTTTCAACACTCACTCCAGCTGGGGCGTCAAACTCCGACTGGCTTGCTGGGCACCATCTCCCAGGAGGTTTTTCTGTTAACCATTTCATGGCCCCATCCCAGGTGCTAACGCTCTGCTGAGGTCAGGGAAAGTGGCTCCCAAATGTACTGACAGTTCAGCAATTCCTTTCTACCTGGCCGCACCTGTAGCACCTATCGCTGCTTCAGGAGCTGATTCAACACCCACTGAAGTCAATGGGAAAACTGCCCTGGGCTTTGGCTTAGGTTCTAAGACAAGGAGGGAGATAAATCCTAGACTCCTTGGACTTTAGCTGCATACAATTTCCCTGCTAGTCTCTGTCATTCTATCCCCTCTGGCCTCGGGAGATGCCAGCCCCCCTAGAAAACCTAGCCAGCATTGTCATGGCACAGACATTCTGGCAGATGTACTAGAGAGGCAATCCAGAGACCTCCAGCCCTGGGGGAAAGGTCTTACTGGAAACCTGGGAGGTGGGCAGGCACGCTATGAGACTTGCCACGCCCCTCATCTCCAGAATGGCGGGCAAGATCACGCTTCGGGGGATGCCATCATGACGTCGCACACTCTTTAAATTGGTGCCCCCTCCTTCCCAGTCCGATACAGGACAAAACCATGTCTGAGTTTGTCTCAGTACCAGACGGGGAAGAAATTTAGAAAAGCAGGATCATTCAGCTTAAAACCAGACCAATAGCCTGCCTAATTGCTACATCTGTCTCACGTAGCTATGTGACCCCCCTGGCCCTGGTATCTGAGCACCTTCTAATCTTTGAAACCACCCCCAGCGAGGCAGGCCAGGGCTGTCACGTCCATTGTACAGATAGAAACTGAGGCCCAGAGAGATCCTGGGGGACATTTTCAAAAGTGTCTAAGGAACCTAAGATGCACTGGGACACAGGTGCTATTGGAAATGGAAATAAACCTAGATCTCAGTGGGGAGAGAGGGAATGGCCCAGCCATTAAGGTGTTGGCCGGGGTGCATTTCCCTTCCCTGCCACAGACCCCCGGCATGATCTTGGGGGAAAGGGGGTGTCACTTTGTGCCTCAGTTTCCCCATCTATACAATGGGGATAACAGCACTTCCTTACTTCATGGGGCATTATGAGGATAAACACATTATAGAGCATGAGGTGCTCAGAGACTATGATGAATGGGGCTGGATAAGTACCTTATAGGAAGAGATGCTTTGAACCCAATCTGCTGGAAATCACCCACATTTCAGACAGCTGCCCGCACGGGCAGTGCCCGTACCTTGGAGACAGGCCTGAGACCTCAGAGTCTTTCCTCTCAGAATCCAATCAGTTTGCCCAAAAAGGAGTTCAAGAAGCAGTGCAGGAAAACGGAGGCACCTGGCTAGTGAAAAATTGCTGAGAGTAGCCACATAGCCTGAAGGAGCTCACCACCACTACCGCTGAGCCGGGGAGCTGTGGCCTCTTGTACCTCTGGGAATAAGGCCACTTTCATCTAGTAGCCTAAATACGGATTTAGGAGCTGAACTTTAAGGACTCAGGTTGGAAAATAGCAGCCCTAAAGCATCACCCCTGTTTGGGGGAGGGCAGAGAGCGAGGAGAGGGGGAAGGATGGTGGCTTATGTGGGTGGATGAGAATAAACTAGAGGGGAAAAGACTTTTCATTCTTTTAAAACCCTGCAGGCTGCAGTGTAGAATATTCCTCTTACTCGTGCCTTTCTCCTTCTGTCCAAAGGGTGGTGCTGCTCCCTTACGTGCAAAATGCCTGGGCAATTAGGAATGCAGCAGCCCAGAGGGGACCAGGGCTGGATTAACCTTTTGTGAGCCTGGCATCAAACATAGTTATGGGCCCCCATGGAGGGAGTGGAGTATGGCACGGGGAGATCAGTCCCCAGAGCGAGGGGCCAGCCAGAGGCAATGGGGCATGGCAGGGGTGGCCCTGCTCTGCCCAGTGCGAGGGCACTGTTTATAAACCAGAATTGCCAGACATACAGTGGCCTACCTGACCCTGTGCTGCCAGCCTGCCCCTTCCCTTCGGGGGTGGGCCCATGTCGTGCCACGCAGCACCCCCTGCCCAGCACCCCTCCCAGACCCACCCTCAAATGCACAGTGCCCTGCACACCACCACCCCTGCCCACAGCCCCACCACAATTGCCCAGCACCCCCACAGAACCCCCACTCCCTAGTGCCCCAACACACAGATCCTCCCCCCCTCCCAGACCCACTCCCCCAAGCCCTGCCTGCTGGCCACATTCACCGGCCTTGCTGGGAGGCGACTGTCTCTGCCAGGCTGAGCTAGCAGCGCAGCCAGAGCCGGTCCCAGAGCTGGGAATCGCTCTGGTCCCTCAGGAGTGGTGCAATCAGCCAGGCCAGGACCTGCCCTGGCCAGGGTCCCTCAAGATGCACTTGCCTGGAGGGCCCCAGCCAAACCCTTCACACTGTACCCCCCCACCCTACCTGGCTGAGACTGGCCAGGCTTCTGCACCAGTCCCAGGAGGCTCAGCTCCAGGGATACAGGTGGGGCCCCACAGGTGGTGGGAAGCAGAGACTGCCCAGAGCCAGAGGTGCCCTGGGTTCCGGCCAGGGGCTAGAGAGGAGCATGAGGTGGGGTCAGGGGGTGGAGAGGAGCCCTCGGCCAGCCGGCAACTGGTGGTCAGGGGGAGCCAGCAGGGTCTCGGAGTGCAGTGCAAGCGGAGCATGGGCCCAGCCCTTCAGAACATGGAGCCACTGGAGCATTGTAAACCCAGCCCTGGGGTACAGAAATATACTGGTGGAAGCACCTTTATACTGGTACCTTTGTCCACAGAACTAAGGTTTTTACCAATACAATTGTACTGGGGGGAATCACCCCCTTAAACCGACACGTTACATGGGTACCAAATGTGTGTGCAGGGCAGGTTATAGCCAAAGAGCAAGATTATGGGCTTGGCTGTGCCTCGCCTCACTCCATGTGCTGTCAAGTACCCATCTGCAAAGAGTGTAACATGGGTGTAGAATGCTGCCCCACGAGGTGGGCGCGCGTGTGTGACAAAGTGGGACTGTTCTTAATGTTTCCTCTGAATACTGTGTGGGTGCCTCAGTTTCTGGCCAACACGCTATCTCCTGGCAACTAATGGCCAGGGCCCTTCCCCCTGCAAGGGGATGCTAAAAGTGTGGGAGAACAAAGAGGTCAGGTGACCACCTGGCCCGGGAAAGGAACAAAGCCCAGAGAAGGAGGGGCTGGAGCGGGGTTTCAATTTGGAGCTGGCTGGGGACGAGGAGTGAAGGCAGACGGGGTTGTCTGGCTCACTGTCCCCCAAGATGGACCCAGCTGAGGGGTCCTGTTCTCTGTACCTACAAGCTCTGTTTCAGACCATGTTCCTGTCATCGAATAAAGCTCTGTTTTACTGACTGGCTGAGAGTCATGTCTGACTGCAATGTTGGGGTGCAGGACCCTGTGACTTCCTCAGGACACCGCCTGGGCGGACACGCTGGGGGAAGTGTATGGAGGGGCAGAGGATGCTGAATGCTCCAAGGTCAGACCCAGGAAGGTGGAAGCCATGTGAGCTTGCCCTGAAGACAGTCTGCTCACAGAGAGGAGACTTCACCAGAGTCCTGACTGGCTTTGTAGGGAGCAGTTCCAGAGCATCCCCCGTGTGCATGAGAGAGTTTGGAGTGCGGCAGAGAGAACGGCCCTATCTAGATTAGTGAAATCCTACAGCTCATCCTCAAAGGAGTTATCAAGCTGGTTTTAATTAACCTCTTTTTAAACCCCAGGGCACCTAGTGTGGTCAGGGCTTTACCACCTCTGCTCATGGTCAGCCTAGCAGGGAGTCATAATCCTGTACCCCTGGCCCTCAGCCCCGTCTTCCTTCACTAACCACCTCTGGGCCAGTTCCCCTGCAATAATCAACCTCGTGCCCCTCTGCCATGGAACCCGCAAGTGCCCCCCTCCCCTTTGGCTGCAGCCACCCCTCCATCCCCTCCGCACGGAGCTCTCTCGCTCGGCCCTTTGCTTGGAGCCAGTCACCTCCTCTCCTACCTCCCTGAGCGTGCGATTGAGTCTGCACCCCTCACTGCTGTCACACAGCCCTCAGCCAGGTGACTAGTCCCTGCTGAAACCAATGGGGCTTCCCAGGTAAGTGCTGCTCAGTGAGGACAAGGTGGAAGGATCAGGCCCTTTATGGTGGCTTGGGCCCAGCTGACCTGCTCCTGAACTCAGAGCGTCCTAAACCCTTGCATGTGTCGGCCAGCCCCAGCAGCAGCCCAGAGAGAGCTGTTCAACGTCACCCCCCTGCTAGGCACTTACCCTGCAAGCTCAGCCCTGCAAGCAGAGCCTTGTGTGAGCTCCTTGGGCCAGGGCCTTACCCCTTAGGGCAAGGGGGAGCTAGATGAGGGGAGACGGACCCTCGGCAAAGCATCTGAGCGGGGCCATCCAGCTCCTACTGAATTCCAGCTCCCGTAGCCCCCAAGCAAAGTAACTTGTGCACCAGCGCATTGGTTCACATGCCAGAGCCTTCCCTGGCTTCGGGGGAAGACAGCCCCGAAACTGGAGATGCCCCCCCAGAGGCCTGGTTGTCACCGGACTCTCACAGCTCAGGCCCCTGGCCTGGGATCGTCCCTGTGTTGGTTTTGGCTCCGCGGGGGAGGCCCTGACCTGGCCTGATAGTATTATTATTTCAGACTTGTCTGGCTTGTTTTCCTCCATTTCCTATTTCCAGGCTGCCCCGTCCTCGCCTGCGACTCCCTGTGAAAGAGGAGGGAGCTCAGCAGGGCCGCTCTCCCCCACTTCCCCGCGGCCGCTCCCCACTCCCGCTGTTGTGCTCTTCCCCCAATAGTGCTGCCATTTCATATGGAACCAGCAGCCAGGAAAAGAATAAAGTCGCGCCCCCAGCCACACACCTGCCAAAGCAGCTACCCCTTTAAAGGAGGGCTCTGCAGCCGAACTAGCAATTTTACCAACCCCCCGTTTCCTGCAGCTTCTCTGCCCGCCCCCTGTGTAACTCTACCCAGGGTCAGTTTCCTCCTTCTCTCTAACAGTCTCAGGGATTTGGTGGGAGCAGCAGCCTCCGGTGTAAAGAGCCACAGGTTGTAACCCCTTTGCCCCACCTGGGGCAGCATATTTGATTCCCAGCCTGGGCCAGCAGGGAGCTGGGGCTGAGGTCACACAGCTGTGCCTGGCTTGGGTGAGTAAACACCAGACTCCAGCTGGCTGCTGGGTCCCTTTCCCAAGCAAGCCAATGGTGTTGGGGTGGTCAGGGATGGCTGGGCTGGCCAAGGGGCTGAGACTGGGGACAGAGGCTGCAAACCAGACGGTTGCTGCAGGGAAGGGGATGGGGGAATGCAAAGGGGGTCTGTGTCCTAGCCCACTGCATGTACCTGGGAGCCCAGGTCGTGCATGCATTAGCCCTTGGCTTCACACCAGGCTAACTCAGTTTAACCCCTTTATGACTGCATCTGACCCCATCAACCTACCCCCACGGTGAGTCCTTGCTTTAAAGAGCCAACAGAGCCCTTGATTGGTTAATTGGTAGGTGTTCCTTACAAATGAGCTTTCTAGGCTAGGGGTGTGGTGCTGCAGGGAGGCAGGAGTCCCTGTCCCGAGGGGGTGGCTGCTGTGCTTAGCTCTGAAGTGCCCTTGGAAAGTGAGTGACTCTCCCCTTTGGGCAGCTAATTGCTGCTGCACTGGGGCTGAAATGCCTCATCTCTCTGTTGCTCCTTTGATGTTCCTGGGGGATTAACATCAGGGTCTGTTTCTGCTGAGCTGGGCTTTGAGTGACTAAACTCTGCTCCCCAAAGGGTAAGAAAGTGGTAAAGTGTGTTGCGGTGGGGGATCTGCTTTGTCTGCTGCTGTGACCCTGGGGAGAAGGATAAAGCACCTGGAGCTTTCTCATCCTACTCTTCCCGGAGCAGAGGTGCTGCCTGGAGGCTGGGCTCCTGTCCAGGAGAGCTACTTAAGCCCCAGTGTTTTTATATCTCTCAACAGCCTTACTGAGGAGCTAGGTAAAGAGAGGCACACATGGGGGGCACAGCTGTCTGTGCCTAGCCTCCAGCTTAGCTGCAGGGGGGACTGGTCCGTCTCTAACCTCCAGCACCCAGGTGCTGGCTGGTGCCCTGTCTCTGGGGTAGATGGCCCATTGGGTACTGGGATTCCTTGGCACTAACCCAGCTCTCCCAAGAAGCCATGGGACAGCTACAGTTTATGTCCTGCCTCGGTGGTGTCTCGGCTGGACACCCTTTGGCTGGAGCTGTTGCCAAGGGCTGGTGGGAGGGAGGCTGTGCTAAGCCCCTAAGTTTCAGGGGCACCCCGCTTTGCAGCACTAAGGGGCAGTGCTGGCAGCTGGCCAGGAAGCTGAGGGTTGCCCTTAACTGGGTCCTGCACCT